>NC_142128.1:59532500-60782500 GCF_024610735.1 Ursus americanus
AACTCACAGAATCATGACAGATAATCAATTATTGTTGTTTTGAACCATTACATTTTGGACTAATTTGCTACACAGCAAGAAACACTGAAACAACCCTCTAAAATCCTGGATATAGAATGCATAATTTCATATTATATATATGGCTCTGCTTCTGCTTTTGAAATTTAGAGAATGCCTATTTCTACAACTTGGGGACTTTCCCACCACACTGAATATAACAAGTGTTTTGAGATGGCCCCAACTATACCAATCCAAAGCCATTCTGGAAAATGTTTCCACTTACAAAGACTCAAATCAAAAAAATGATGTCATCGGTAACAGTAAAACCAAGAAAACAAAACATTCTGGGATTTAATATATATATATATATGTATAATTTTTTCCAGCAAAACATAATGGTTTCTGGGGCGCCTGGGTGGCACAGCGGTTAAGCATCTGCCTTCGGCTCAGGGCGTGATCCCGGCATTATGGGATCGAGTCCCACATCAGGCTCTTCCGCTATGAGCCTGCTTCTTCCTCTCCCACTCCCCCTTCTTGTGTTCCCTCTCTCGCTGGCTGTCTCTATCTCTGTCGAATAAATAAATAAAATCTTTAAAAAAAAACCCAACATAATGGTTTCTGACATGTCATCTTCTTCTCTTTTTCTTAAATATGTTTCCTCTTCCCTATTCCTTGTCATTATTTCTGACTGTGCTGGATATCTTTCGCTTGCCCTTTAGGCTAAATCCATATTTCCACATTTCTTTAGCTTGCTCTGTGCTCTGGAAAGCTATTCAATTCAGACTATGTCAATAACCCTCCCTGCTCTCTTTCAGGAAGGGGAGTATAGCAGGAAGGGGAGTATAGCAGCTCATGATTCTCATTATGAGAATGAAGCTCATAATTGATATCTACTTACACATTTTCCTCCCTTAAAGATTCCTATAGACATCACTTGAACAAAAGTCACAGTTCTCCTCGGTGGTTCTCTTCTCCGTGTTTTGGTAACCATTCCAACCCCTTGCTCCCATAAACCAAAGATGCTAATGGTGTCTCAGTAGACCTAGGATATTGTATGACCTTGGGTTTCACTAGAATTGACCTACATTTTGTAAATATTTCTCTTAGTAAATGTCTTTCAACTCTCATATTTAAATATGTCTATGTCCTTTCAGGACTCTGATTTATTACTTCAGTATGTCTTCTCGAAGGTCATTCATACAAATGTCCCAGCTCACTCACAATCCAGCCATCTTTAAATGGACATGACAGCTGAGGTTCCAAGTAATATTTAGCCAGTGGTACCACAGCTGCCCTCTTCCTTGAGTCAACACTGCATATGCAACATGCAATGTCCATCCTTTTACATGTTATATGAACATATAAGCTTCATGTTCACTCATGAAAAGAATAGAAAATAGAAATGCTGCATAGCTGACTGAAAGAATAACAAAAACTATTAAAAGTAAGTGTGTTTTTGTCTTTTTTTTTCTCGTATTTTCCTTTCTCTTTTTCTTATTCAGAGGTAAAGTACAGGAGAGTTGACTCACATGTCTCAGAAATCATTTTTATGTGTTTGAGAGGTTTTTTTAGAATGCTTTTTGAATCTGCCAGAATGGCTTAAATGAACAATGCTTTATGCAGTCATAGCTACCACCTATTTGACAAGTACCTTCCCTTTAACTATTTGTCTTTGAAAGGATTTCTTATCAGATGAAGTTTATATTCTTCCTCATTTTTTTTTTCAAATTGTGTTGTATACAGTGAGGATTCTACAATGGATGTATAACCTATGTATGTTTTACCAAGGGCATTAGATGAGCTGCTCAAAGTCACAGCTTCAGAGAATCTGCAAGTTTTAAGGGAATAATGGAGGCTTCTGGAATGGCCAGTAGGAGGTGCCTCTGAAATCTTCGTTTGCTCGTCATTCCAAAACTGTATTAGTGGATAAGAAGCATTTAAGAATAGATTACTAACCTAAAATGGTAACTTTTCATTTATTCTCTTCTCTACAGATCTAGTTATTCAGGTTTTATCTATGGATAAGGACATTGAAAAAAAGTATTACTATCTAGTAATATTTAGTAATTTTTTGTGATATTAGGAAATCACTGTCAGCTAGATTCCTACAAGAATGGAAACAAAAGTGGGGCACCTGGGTGGCTCAGTTGGTTAAGTGTCTGCCTTCATTTCAGGTCATGATCCCAGGGTCCTGGGATTGAGCCCCACATCATCAGGCTCTCTGCTCAATGGGGAGCCTGCTTCTCCCTCTGCCTGCTACTCCCCCTGCTTCTGCTCTCTCTTTTTCTCTCAAATAAATAAAAATCTTCAAAAAATTTAAAGAAGAATGAAAACAAAAGTAAATGTAGAATTTCCCTTAGATCTTAACTTCTGAATTTATATACATACCATTTTAAAAAGCCAAAGTGTGAGTTCAAGAGATTAATTGAAGAGTTCACTATATTGAAGCATGTGAATTTCACTCAAAAGTGGCAAATTTCAAAAAAAAAACCTCTTCAACTTTACTCTTACATTTCCTATAGATACACACATACATATACATACCTATGTGTATATATTTTATTTAAATATATATAATTGTTTTTATTCCTCTAGAACTTTATTTATTAAAATTACTAAGTAATTATCTTACCTGTGCTTACATTCTAAAAGTCAAGGTTAATCAGAATGAAAGAAAATGTTCTCCCTGTTTAAATAATCCATTAATACTGGATGAAATTTGAAAAAATATACTAATTGCATTGTATTATATAGTAAATACCCTTGATATTGAAGTTTATTCAGCTATTAATTTCTGTAAGAAAAGAAATTCTGATGACTGAGACTTAGCTAGCGCTCTATTCAAACAGATCAAATATATTGGAAAGACTGTAGAATTCAAATTCCCCAAAGCTATTTACAAATCAGGATTAAGGAGAAACATTTTGACAAAAGCCCCCCAGGGGCTATTAAGAAAATGCAGTAGGACTGTTTTTAACCTTTTGTATAGTTTGTTGAACTTTCTTTAAGTAGCTAGGCTAATTATACTCGGTCTACTGTGGTAACGGGATTTTCCCTCAACATGATTTCTAAGATGTTTTCTGCTTCTGTGCTGACAAACAAAAGAAACCAAACGATGCTTATCTGGAATGGACATTAAATACTGAATCATTCCAAAACTTGTCTGTGTGTCTGTGTGTGTTTCTTGACAATTTTCCAAAACTTCATAGATTCAGCATCTAAGTTGCAGAAACTCAGCAGAGTATTCCCTGGAATAAGTCATGTGGAAGCTCTCAGAAATTGTTCCAAAAGGGAAAAAATGAGCCTTCTGGGAATGAGTTCATGGAAGGTAAAGTGCAAAAATATCAGGGGAAATCATTCACAATCAGGGAAATAATGAATGACGTGAATCCTCAGATTGTTCTGTAGCCTTCCCCTAATGTTTCCTAGAAAGAAGAGGGGGAAAATAGTGAAAATTAAGCAATTTTACCAAAATTTCTCTTTAAGATACTGAGATCCCAAGGCAGCACTTACTTATATTCTAAAATGCAGAGGAACCCAAGAACTACTGTGTTAGTCTGAGCACAATCAGGACAGAGAAATCACATAGTAATTTGAACAGAGAAACGTCAATATCAAAAACACAACACAAACCAAGTACAAATATTATTCTATGAAAAATGAGGACAACCTAAAACAGGTTGTCCTTGGTCTTAGACAGCAGCACAGTACTACAGTTATCAGTAGTTAGAACATCTCATTCAAATCTGACTCTAGGTGTTCATGGAGATCAACACAGGATTGTAACTGATCCTTAGAGAATCCTTTACTTTCACATATATACAGCACCTAGATTATCTTTCAAAACAAAAGTCAACAGTGAAATCACTTTACTCAAAATCCATTTTTTCATCATATTGAGCATGAAAACCACAGTAACTACAAAAACCCAGAAGGTCCTAAACCAAATGTCCCTAAAGCACAACTACTATCTGACTCTGCATCACCCTTCAACCATAAAATGACTGCTCCAGTTACACTGACATCCCCCACATCCTACCGCAAATACTTCAAGAGTGCTCACAAGTCAAGAATTTTGTATGTTGGTACTTGCTTATTTCCATCTACAGCACTATTTCCCAAGATATCTAAGTACTGCTCAATGTCATTGTAACAAAAGGAGACTTTTCATGACAATCATACATGAAGTGGCTCGGTGTTAGTTTTCCCCATCCCTCAATGGGAAGAAATTCATTTTTTGTTTGTTTGTTTGTTTCCTACTATGTCCTCTTATGCCTTAGAACAATGAAGACCACTCAATAAGTTACTCTTACTACAAAATGGAATGCTCTAGATCTTGATCTGAAGAATCTATTTCTTCTTATACATAGCACCTAGCTCACTATATGTCTTAAATATTTAAAATAGCATGAATTAATGAATATATGAATGAAGGTGTTAAAACAATGTTACTCTCTTGCTATGAATCAGGATTTTTGTTGTCACCGATGCAAAAAAAAATATAAGCATGGCCTCTGCCTTCGTGGACTTGGGGTTTATTGTTCAGACCAATCACCATAAAGAAGAAAGGGTAGTCAAAACAATACAGTTGAGGTGGAAGAAAATATAACTTGAAAAAAATGTAGCATAGTCAGGAGCGGTTCATGAAGACTTCCTGCAAAAGGAATTGGGCTCAGTTCTGAGAGTTGGTGAGGGAAAATGGGGCAATAACCCAGCCAGAGATAAGAGAATAAACATAATATTGAAATATGAAATATCATGCTTTGGGAGACTAGGTGAAACTAGTATGTTTTACGCTCCATGGACCATGCGGAGAAGAATGCCAGGCTTTCTTTTCAATTTATAATTCTCTCACTTCAAGGGCAGTTAAACTTTCAAGTTATTTTAGGCAATAGTCAAAAAGGTACCTGGCCCCATTATCAAGCTTAATTAAGTGCCCATATGTTTGCTTCTTAACATTTCTTAACTTGATGCTGACACGGAAATAAAAAAATCCCTTGTTGGACTTTCTACTCCTTTATTTTTCAGGTTTTCAATTAGCTTTATGATGTCTCAAGCCTGAAATCTTGAATTGACTAGAGTGTGTGACTACAAAAACTAGAAATCTTCTGTTTAGCTGAATTCCTACATTTGAAAATGTCATTTTTCATGTGATAAGGGGGTATCAAAATACTAATGCCCCTTTGCTGTTTAATATGCATTTCCACAAGTTAGGAAAATTCTGGTGCCGAAAATACCTGGTGAGGATAACCAGAGTTATTCTCTTAAAGGAAATTCTTGTATTATTAAAATGAATGAGCTCATGAGTTTCCAAGGAGAATGGATTTAATATATATTCCAAGAAGATTTACCATATGTATTTAATTCTATGTAGTCAATTAAGGATGAGGGGAGGTAGAGGTAGAGCTAGGGGAATTAGGAAATAAAGCTAGATGAGAGAAGTAATGTCTGACTTTTCAATAGGCATTGAGAAACAGTACCAGACTTTGCTTCACGTTAGTTATCATTATTAAAAAATAAATGCCTCCGGAAGCCTGGCTGACTCAGTCAGTTGAGCAGCCAACTCTTGGTCTCGGCTCAGGTCAAGATCTCAGGGTCATGAGATCAAGCCCTGCATAGGATTTTGTGCTCAGCAGGGAGTCTGCTTAAGATTTTCCTCCCTCCCTCCCTCTGTCTCTCCTCCAGCTCTCTCTCTCTCAGATAAATAAATCTTTAAGAATAAAATAAAATAAAATAAAATAAAATAAAATAAAATAAAATAAAATATAAAATAAAATAAAGACTCTTGGGACACCTGGGTGGTTCAGTCAGTTGGGTAACCTATTCTTGGTTTCACTCAGGTCATGATCTCAGGGTAGTGAGATCTCAGGGTAGACTCTGTGTTCAAAGGGGAATCTGCTTGAGATTCTCTCTTTCCCTTTCCCTCTATCCCAGCTAGCATGTGTGCATGCTCTCTCCCTCTCTATATAAAATAAATAAAACTTTAAAAAAATAATAAATTTCTTTTATCCAGCCCACTCATGTTAGACAAAACAAAAGATCAGTTTTCTCAATACATTATGTAGCTTCCTCAGATCATAATGGAAAATTTTATATTAGTGATTTCTTTGAATCTGTGTGTTGACTTAGAGAACCTTTCAAGTAGGAACTGACTTATATTTATTAATCTTCAAATTTGTAATTAAGATTTTTTTCATATTTGTGCATCTTAACTTTCAGTAAAAACTTAGCAAACATGTAAATACTATTATGCATCTATTTATCAGAATACTTAATGTCATGAGTGTTACCACAACTCTATACCACAAGCTCTTGATTGCCCGCATATTTTTTTTTTCAATTTTCCAGTTACTTTTAAGTCTTTGAGAACTGTGAAACACAGTTGTGTTCTTGGAAGTCCATTCATTACAGCTCTGAAATGCACTCTCAATGGCAACTAAATATTAACATGGCATAATTACCCAGAGCTACAAAAGAAGCTTCAGATGTAAACTGGTAAATGATTTGTCTTTATTTGCTGATCCTAGCCATCTTATACTTTATATAAGGTTTTCAAAAGGCATCATAACATAGCACAGTTCTTGCCCATTTACTCTATATTGAATATATATTTATTTAAAGGTTTAATGGGTCCTACTGACACTGAACTTGTGCAAATAATTTGTAAGATGTAGAAAGTTGTTTAATTAAATTTTCTGACTATACTCTCCATATCATTCATGATATTGACAGCACTAATTTTCTCCCAAATCATGAATATATCTTTTTAGAAATATAGTTCTGATTCAGACTGGACTCCCAGGGATCTCATTATGTTACATTGCATGTTTTTGGAAAATATTTTAGTTAAATCTGTCAAATTATGTATTATTTACAGCAAGTAAGAGAATCATAGAAGACTAACGGAAATACAATGCTCACCAACACATCACACACACACACACACAGCCACACATACACACACACAGAGTAATTTCTCAATAAGAAGTGATGCTTTAATTAATGTCTCTCTAGTCTTTCAGGTATTTTGCAACTCAGTCCATACTCATTCTTAAAGAGACTATTTGTATTAAAATGAGTTTGCTTTATTCAATGATGACATTATGGACAAAATTATGATTTGTTTGAAGAATTTTAGACTGGGTCATGAGTTAAGTATAAAAAAGCATCAATCACCAGCTTACTGATGAGTGTCACCTTTATCAACAGAATGCTCTATACTGGCCACCTGTATTAGGAAAAAGGACATAAATTATGCCCTTAGCAAACTATAGTGGTACGTCTATGATAGACACAATGGCTGCATTTAATCATGGATAGTAACATGTTCACCTAGTCATTAAACTAAAGCAAGAAATCTATTCTTCAGCAAACCTTCCCAACAACATCAAGGTTGGGACAAGGGTAAAGTGAGTAAGGCAAGTGAAGCACTTGGATGGGGTATAAAATTTAAGGGGCATCAAAATATTCAAGTAATCAAGATCATTTATATTTTAAAGAAAAATTTTTAAAAATTAAATTAACAAAAAAAAATGCTAAAGAATAGATTTAGAGAACTCAGTGACTCCGTCTAGCACAGTAATGTTCATATTATAGGATTCCCAAAAGAGAGAAAAGGGGATAGAAAAGTTATTAGGAAATCACACCTCAAAACTTCCCTCATCTGGGGGAAGGAAACAGACATCCAGATCTGGGAGGCACAGTAAACTCCCATCAAAATCAATAAAAGCAGGCCAACACCAAGACATACTGTAATAAATTTGAAAAATACAAAGATAAAAATCTTAAAAGCAGCAAGACAAAAGAAGTCCCTAACTTACTAGGGAAGACACATGAGGCTAGCTGCAGATCTCACCACAGAAACTTGACAAGCCAGAAGAGAGTGGCATGATATATTCAACACGCTGAATGGGGAAAATCTGCAGCCAAGAATACTCTATCCAGCAAGGCTAGCATTCAGAATACAAGGAGAGAGATTCCAGACAAACAAAAACTAAAAGAAATCATGACCACTAAACCAGCCCTGCAAGAAATATTAAAGGGGACTCTATGAGTGGAAAAGAAAAACCAAAAGCGACAAAGACTAGGAAGGATCAGAGAAAATTTCCAGAAACAAGGATGAGAAGTAATAAAATTGGACTGAACGCATATCTACCAATAATTACTCTGAATGTAAATGAACTAAATGTTCCAATCAAAAGACATAGGGTGTCAGAATGTAATAAAAAAACAAGACCCACTAGGGTGCCTGGGTGGCTCAATCTGTTAAGCATCTGTTTACCTTTAGTTCAGGTAATGATCTCATGGTCCTGGGACCAAGCCTCATGTTAGGCTCCCTGCTCAGCAGGGAGTCTGATTCTCCCTCTCCCTCTGCCCCTCTCCCTGCTTGTGCATGCTGTCTCTCAGATAAAATCTTAGAAACAAGAAAACAAACAAATGAAAGACAAGAAACAACAACACAAGATCCATCCCTATGCTGCCTACAAGAGACTCATTTTAGACCTAAAGAAACCAGCAGATTAAAAGGGAGGTGTGTGGGGGTGAAACATTTATCACACAAATGGATATCAAAAAGTTGGAGTAACAATACTTACATCAGACAAACTAGACTTTTTTATTCTTGTATTGTTTTTACGCAGGGATCAGAACAGTACTGGCCTTGTGGGATGATTTTGAATGCATTCCCTCTATTTCATTATTTATAAGATTTTGCTAAAGATTGTCATTAATTATATTTTTTTAAAATGATTGGTATAATTCACCAATGAAACCATGAGGTCTTGGGCTTTTCTATGCTGGGAGATTTTTTGATTCCTAATTCAACTTTCATTCTTGTTATGGGTCTAAGAAGATTTCCTACTCCTTGGATTCAAGATTCATGATTCAATCTTGGTAACTTATGCATTTTTAGGAATTATCTATTGTGGTTTTTTTTGTGGTTAGAAAATATACTTGGGTATGATTTCTGTCTTCTAAAATTTGTAATATTTGTTATGTCTCTTTTTATTGTAATCTAACAAGGGGGTTCTGTGTGTACCTGAAGAAAATGGGTATTCTATTTTTCTTGAATAGAGTGTTTTATATATACAATTTAGAACCATGTGTTCTGAAGTATGCTTCAAGTAAAAAATATGTTCTTTTTGAAAAAATAGTAACTTTACTGAGGGTACTCATTTAAAATAAAGCATATCAAGAGGGAAAGAGGCTAAGGGGATGGGTGAAATAGGTGAAGGGGACAAGTATACTTATCATGATGAGCACTGAGTGATGATGTATAGAATTGTTGAATTGCTATATTGTACACCTGAATCCAATATAACATTGTATGGTAACTACACTGGAATTAAAATTTTAAAAAAATTAATAAAAAAAAGAAAAATAAATAAAATTTGAAATAAAACCAGGTCAATATGACTGATTATCTCTTTTGCTCTCTCCACTTTGTTCCAATCACTATGAATGAGACAAAGAGACATGCTAAGGACCCTCAAGGAACTGTTGTTTTCCAAACTGTAGATCCTGATACTCAATTTACACAATTAGTGTTAATTTATCGACTTTCTGTTAATTCAACATAAAAGTATTTGCAGGATAGAAATGGGGATTGTGACAGGATCAACTGACCAACAGATTATGTATTTGCAGATACACCCTTGGTGTTTTTCCAAAAGAAATGAGATATTATACCAACCAGCAATCTAGGTTCTTAGAATGCAGATGGTAAGGGCTGATTATTACTGAATATTAGGAGTAATTAATGATGCCTAGGAATATTACAAGAGAGAAGGGGGAAATGACAAAATAGAAGTTTCAAAGTCTGAGGACTATTAAATGACCAAAAATTAACCAATCCTATTAAATGAAAATCTTCCTTTGATAAGAAATTCCTAAGTGATAGAGGTATTGAAACCAGGGATAATTGTCAGATGATGGACAGTATATATTATATTTATCCATAAATCAGATGCAAGACTTACCTATCTACCTATCTGCCAACAACAAATAGTAAACATGCTCAAGTACAGAAGTAAATGGAATGCCCCTCCATCCTATGGCTTAGCATAGAGAATCATTAAGAGTTCCCCATATTTCAGTATGTGTGTATGTATGTATTTGTATGTAGTTTTATATTTAAGAGGTTTCCATGGCAACAGAGATAGTTTGATCTAGGGCGACAAAGACAGTATAAAGATTTGACTATGGGGAAAAATTAACTAGACTAGTATCTCAGCCTTCTTGAGTTTGACCAATTACTTAACTTATATATTGACCATTGAAAATAAAGACAGCCTTTTTAGGGACCATAGATTTTAAGACAGATAACCGAAGTTTTAGGATCACTGATTTATTTTTATTTTTTTCCAATAAATAACTGGCACTTTGGCAGAAACGACTTGCCAGAATTATCAAATGAAAATACAGGGTGGAAAGCTAAATCTGAACTTAAGATAATGAATAATGTTTAATATATGTATACTCCAAATTACTCATTGTTGATCTGAAATTCAAATTTAACTGCGTGCCCTATATTTTACCTAGCAACTATATGCTCTTGTTTCAACATGAGATTCTTTATCTGTACATTTCACTTTCTAAACGCTTGTCTACCACACCATTAACTCCAAGTAAATACTCACTACACGTTTACCTGCTCTGCTTATTGTACAACTGCATTCTTGTTCCCCATTCTAGTTCTGATGGCTGGTTTCAGTTCCATGGATTGACAACACTCATTTGGAACCTGGGATTCATTTACTCAGTTAATCAACCTTGTTTGTTGTTCATTTGTTTTATTACCCATTCTGATGACTGTTTAAACATGTTTTTGTTTGTTTGTTTGTTTTACTAACTACTCTCCCAACTTGCATAAACTTTTAACATTATGGTTGTGCTCTATTATCTGTTTATTTACTGTGGCCCTTTACAAAACCGCAAACCATTGTAATATCTAAGATATTTCTGTTTCCCCAAAACCAGTTATTTCTCCTCTGAGGCAATACTTTCCCCATCGAGAATGCATGCATTAATCCTTAAAAACAGATCTTACCCTGTGCTATTTATTGAGTAAATCTGCCTCAATAGCAAATATTTCATATTTCTACTGCAGAAAAAAGGGAATCATCTCATATCTCACCCAACTGTCCTCCCCCCTCCCCCCCCCAAAAAAGAGCAACATTATACTCCACATGTCTGGCACAAATTTTACATATGCCGAATACCTCAAGCCTCTGTACATCATTTATAAAGTATGCAAAGACTCAAAAAAGGAAGAGGACCCACTGATGTCATGATTCAGAATATGCTTTCTTGAACATCCTATTCTTTTAAATTATTAGCTTTCAAAATATTTTTGAAAATTCAAGTTTTAAATTTTTTGAACAAGCAAATGAAAAATAAGATTAGAGACTTATATTTTTAAAGATAGTTTAAAAAGATAACATTTTTTTCATGGTTCATTTTACTAGTGACACGTGTATTTATCAGCTTGCCATATGTTGGCACAGCTGTGATGGTTTTGTCCAAATCTCTACAGATTTTTCTTCTCTGCTCAGAACCATTTTTCAGTGTGGTAGCAGAGTGCCTTTGTGCTCTGTTAGGCCATGGTATAGAGTTAGCATATGCTCTCCAATACTTGTTGGCAAGATTGTCAACCACTATCCATTTATTTATGAGGTTCTTTCCAATAGTTATTTTATTTTATTCGTTTTAGGCTTTGGCAGGTTTAAGTAGCCTTTTAAAAAATAGGCATGACAAATAAAAACCCTCAAAAGTAGGTATGGATGGAACACACCTCAACATCATAAAGGCCATATACAGAAGACCCACAGATAATATCATCCTCAGTGGGGAAAAAACTAAGACCTTTCTCTCTACAGTCATGAACAGGACAGGGATGTGCACTCTCACCATTACTATTTAACATAGTACTGGAAGTCTTAGTCTCAGCAATCAGACAACTAAAAGAAATAAAATGCACCTGAATTGGCAAGAAAGACAACAAACTTTCACTATTTGCAGATGGCATGATACTCTCTGTAGAAAAACCTGAGAAACTCCACCAAAAAATTGCTAGAACTAATACACGAATTCAGCCAAGTTGCAGGATATAAAATCAATATATGGAAATCTGTTGCATTTCCATACACCAATAATGAAACAGCAGAAAGAGAAATCAAGGAACTGATCTCATTTACAATTGCACAAAAACAGAAAGAAACCTAGGAAAAGAACTTAACCACAGAGGTAAAAAATCTGTACTCTGAAAATTATAGAACACTTATGAAAGAAATTGAAGAGGACACAAAGAAATGGAAAAAAAATTCCATGCTCATGGATTGGAAGAACAAATATTGTTAAAATGTGTATACTACCCAAAGCAATCTACACATTTAATGCAATCCCTATCAAAATACCAACAGCATTTTTCACAGCACTAGAACAAACAATCCTAAAATTTGTATGAAACTACAAAAAATCCCGAATACCCAAAGCAATCCTGAAAAAGAAAAGCAAAGCTGGAGGCATCCTGATTCTGGACTTCAAGCCAGATTATAAAACTGTAGTCATCAAGATAGTATGGTACTGGAACAAAAATAGACACATAGAATGATAGAATACAGTAGAAAACCAAGAAATGGTCCCACAACTATATGGTCAACCAATCTTTGACAAAGCAGGAAAGAATAGCCAATGAAAAAGACAGTCTTTTCAACAAATGGTGTTGGGAAAACTGGACAGCAATATGCATAAGAATGACACTTAACCACTATTTTTACACCATACACAAAAATAAATTTAAAATGGATTAAAGACCTAAATGTGAAACAGGTAAACATCAAAATCCTAGAGGAAAAACACAGACTTCCACCTCTATGACCTTGGCCATAGCAACTTCTTACTAGTCATGTCACTGGAGGCAAGGGAAACAAAAGCAAAAATGAACTATTGGGACTTCATCAAGATAAAAAACTTCTGTTCAGTAAAGGAAATAATCACCAAAACTAAAAGGCAGCCTATGGAATGGAAGAAGGTATTTGTAAATGTTGTATCTGATAAAGGGTTAGTATTCAAATCCATAAAGAACTTACCAAACTCAACACCCAAAAAACAATAAAGTTAAGAAATGGGCAAAAGACATGAATAGACATTTTTCCAAAAAATATATCCAGATGGCTGACAGACACATGAAAAGATGTTCAATATCACTTATCAACAGGGAAAAACAGATCAAAACCACAATGAGTTATCACCTTACACTTGCCACCTCACACCCTGCTAAAATTAACAACACAAGAAACAGCAGCTGTCGGCGAGGATGTGGAGAAAGGGAAACCTTCTTACATGGTTGGTGGGAATGCACACTGGTGTAGCCACTTTCAATATGGAAGTTCCTCAAAAAATTAAAAATACAACTACCCTATGACCCAGCAATTACACTACTAGGTATTTATCCAAAGGATACAAAAATACAGATTCAAAGGGGTACAACCCTGATGTTTACAGGAATTGCCAAAGTATGGAAAAAGCCCAAAAGCCCATTGACTAATGAAGGGATAAAGAAGGTGTGGTACACACACACACACACACACACACACACACACAATGGAAAGTTACTCAGCCATCAAAAAGAATGAAATCTTGCCATTTACAATGATGTGGATGAAGCTAGAGTATATTATGTAAGCAAAACATGTCAGTCAGAGAGAGACAGCTACCATATGATTTCACTCATATGTAGAATTTAAGAAGTGAAACAGATGAACATATGGAAAGGAATTTAAAACAAAAAGAGAGAGAGGGAAGCAAACCATAAGAGACTCTTCATGATAGAAAACAAACCGAGGGTTGATATAGGGAGATGGTGGTGGATGGGATAAATGGGCGATGAGTATTGAGGAAGGCACGTATTATGATGAGCACTGGGTGTTACATACAAGTGATGAATCACTAAATTATACTCCTGAAACCAGTATTACACTATATGTTAACTAACTAGAAGTTATATAAAAATTTGAAAAGTAATAGGCATTACAAATACTCTATTTACATTTTGGGATGAAATTTAAGAGCATTATATCATCTCTCTTGTAGAAACATATAATGTCCTTTACCCCTTGCTGACCTTTTACCTACTTAAAAATCACTTATTTCAACTGATATCTTTATTTTTACTTATTTAATTTTGACATACAAAAAAACTACCTATTTAATGTATACAATTTGATATTTGGACAAATGAATACCACCATGAAACCATCACCACAATCATGGTAACAGACATATCCATCACCTCCAGAAGTTTTCTGTGTCTCTTTCTGTGTGTGTGTGTGTGTGTGTGTGTGTGTGTGTCTGTGTGTCTATGTGTGTTAAGAACTTAACATGAGCTCTACCCTCTTACCAAACTTTAAAGTGCATACAATTCTGTTGACAGGCATTACAGTGTATAGAAGATCTCCAAAACTAGTTAACTAAGACTTCATACTAACTGAACAATCACTCCCATTTTTCCTTCGCATGACCGCTGGTAAACACCATTCTATTCTCTGCTTCTATTGTTTGGCTATTTTAGTGGAAGTGCAATTGCTGGATCATATAGTAGTTGTATTTTTAATTTTTTGACAAATTTTTATTTTTTTCCATAGCAGTTGCACTATTTTACATTCTCACTGACAATATATAAGGGCTCCAATTAAGCCACATCTTTGCCAACACTTGTTTTTTGCTTGTTTGCTTTGTTTTTTTTTTTGGGGGGGGGGAGTAAGAATGAGACTAACTTGAGGTGGTATCTCATTGTGATTTTGACTTGCATTTTCCTGATGTTTAGTGATGTTGAGCATCTTCTCATATACTTATCAGCCTTTATATATCTCCTTTTGGAGAAATGTCTACTCAAGTATTTTTCCCACTTTTCAATTGTTTTTTGTTTACTACTGAGTTGTAAAAGTTCCTTATGTATTTTGGATTAGCCTCTTATCAGATACATGGTTTACAAATATTTTCTTTCATTCCATTGATTGTCTTTTCATTCCAAATATATTACAAAGCTACAGTTATTAAAGCATTTGGGTACTGCCATAAAGACAGGTATATTGAGCAATGGAACAGAATAGGGCACCCAGAATTAAACTCATACTTGTTTAGTCAGCTAATATTCAACAAGTGTGCCAAGAGTACACAGTTAGGAAATAGTCTCTTGAACAAGTGGGAAGTTGGGAAAATTTAATATCCACATTCAAAAGAATGAAATTGAACCCTATCTTACATCATACACAAAAATAAACTCAAAATAAAGATGCAAATATAAGATCTGAAACTGTAAAGTTCCTAGAAAAAAAAATAGGGGAAAGCTTCTTGAACATTGGCCTTGGCAAAGATTTCCTGGTGATGATATGACCCCAAAAGCACAAGCAAAAAGTAAAAATATACAAACGGGACAACAGTGAACTAAAAACCTTATAATCATTTCTACCTGTCTTATACTGAAACTTAAAACTTTTCACATTGCTTCCCACATGCTTACTTCAGTTTGACATAATCCATGAGAAGTTTGTTAGTTCTCCATCATCAGTCAGATGGGAATTATTAGGAATTATATGACCATGCAACTGGAAAGGGCTGTGGATGAGAACAAGCTAAGTAACCCAGGAGCAATAACAAGGATGCTAGCTCCTGTTCCACTGTTCTGCAAACAAGCCAAGAAGCTGATGAAGGTTCAGTGAGGTAGCAAAAAGTTTCTTTTGGCTGCTGAAACTACTTTTTCAATGAAAAATTGAGACATATTAATCATTGGAAGAAGGCCTGCAATCTCCTTTTACTATGTTCATTGTAACATTGTGATTTTCCTGTGTTAATAATGGAACAAATTTTTTATTTTTCTTCTTTTGGGAATGGATGATCAACAGTCAATCTAAGGTGCATTTGACAACAGCAACAGAACAGGCTTCTGGAAAAATCATAGAAGGCTAACAGTATGTAGAGGAGATAGGTAGGTAAATATGAAATAATACTCAGAACACAAAGAACAGCCAGAATCTCATTCACACAGTATCACAAAGGAACTACTTCAAATATTATATAGGTGATTTTTATCTGACTAAATTTATTAAGAGATCTTAGAGCTCTTAGTGTTTGAATTAGGATTCCATTTATTGAGAATTAGTTGCCAAGGGGCTTGCAAGACTTAGACTAGAACCCAGAGTATCTAATGTTGAGCAAATTTTCCATTATTTATTTATTAATCAAATATTTTTGAATGGCTACTATAAGCTGAGAACTGGGTCAGTTACTAAGGACATTATAAGTTTATGTATTAATAGACACAGACCTTGACTGAATGGAGTTTAAGAGCTGTTATCTTTAGAAAAAGAGAATAAAATACAGATCCTATTTTTAAGACAAAAGTGCAGGACCTAAGAAACAAAAATAAATAAATAAATCTAGTATTTAAATTATGACACATTATCAGAAAGCATAACTTTGGTAAATCACTTAAGTAGCATATGGAATTTACAAGGCTGCTTCTTTTACAAAGAATTTGATTATTCATATTATGAAGAATGATATTATATTCCTTCTCACCACATATAGGAATAGTATATTGACCTAATGCTGACAGGTATGTATTAGTTACAAATTCTCAAGAAACAAAACAAAACAAATAAACAAACAAAAAAAACCAGATTTCTAGCTTTTGCACATTTTGTTGTAAATACTCCTACCACAATCTATTTTAAGCCACCAACACTGCTGGCACAAGTCCTGAAATAACAGGAGTCAGTTCACAGAAAACTACATAAGCAGGTTCGAGCACACTGAATGCTGACCTCTTAATGTCGGATTGGTCTCTCAGCTATTAAAAGAACTTGCCAAATCTTTGGAATTAACCCTTGAAAACTATTTGTATTAAAATCTTAGCTTGTGGGTATTTCTTACTCTCAGTAGCTCTCTAGTTCCCGAGGAGAGGAGAATGTAGACACATTTATCATATTTCCTCTCAACTTGTTAGCTTTACATCAGGGTTTATCCTAGAGTTAAAATTGGGGCTTGTACTCTCAGGTGGTCAACTGACCCAAACAATACAAAGAAGATATATTTGGGAGTACAGACCCAGATCTATCCAAATCTATTACCCCATGTAAGAAGGGCAAATCTATATATATAGTGCATGTATCTTGAATAATCATAATTCCTCTGAATACTTAAACAGCCCATATCACTACATGTCACAAATATACAGTGGAATCATAGTTGGAATACATTCATTTAATACTTCAAATCTCCATGGCTTTGTAGGGACATAGAAATTTCAGATTAAGGCCTTAAAAAGTCAGGTACTGGTCATCAAATATAAGATGTAGGCTAACTTATGCCTGCCACAGATTTTAGTTTATTTCATTACTTATCTGTAAAAGAAAGATAGAAGGAAAGAGAATGTGGAGGACAAATAAAGGTAGCAGGTAAAAAAAAAAATCAAAACTATTGGCTTTTAAAAATGTGGAAAAAATCTGTGGATTTTCTATTATTCATGTCCCCATTACAATGGATAATCAAGAATTGACTACATTGTAATTAGAACTGAAGTTGAACAACACATCAAACAATTCACAATTTATATTATAATATAGCTCATCAACCCACTAAATATATATTAATAGAGCATTCAAAACCATGCATTTGCCATTTCAAAGGAAGCTTCCCACATCTGGGGTGATTTGGGATAAATTATTTAGTGCCCTCTCTGTCTTTCAACTATTTTTGGTGAGTTCTGTTTTGCATAATATTGCAATCAGCCCTTGAGTAGAAAATGTTAATGTCATGGAGGGGGGTAATCTTCATCTCTGGACAAAATTCTAAAGAAAATAATACAATCAAGAAAAGAATAGAGAAACCAAATTTTGAGGTAATTAGAAGAATAAATGAATGTTGATAAATTTTGAGATTATTCAAAAATTATTGGGTTTTAACTAACATTTGATTTTGAAATTTTCACTTTTTAAAAGTAGAATTTTAGTGAGCTTGTCTCATGAAATTTTATTTAGCTATACCTCTCCCATAATATTATGATAGTAGGCCAATGTAATAGTATTTCAATTTATTTGTTCTTTGATACTGCAAAATATTCTGATTCATCTGAATTTAGGAGTAACATTAACCACTATGCACTTCTGAGATGAATACTGGCAGAAGCTTGAGATAATGTATATCTGTTCCAACTTACACTAAGTAGTAAATGACACAGGTCTGGAAACTATAGGTTTGATATTAAATGCCAACATCATTTGAGAATTCATTATTGATCAGATTATTTGTAGATACCTAGGGGAAAAAAGCCATAGTCAAAAAGCCATTGTTAGGAACTATTAGCTAAAGACAAATAAGAAAAATTTAATTAATTTCATCTTTTGATATGGCACTGGAATTATCAAATTAATTTGGTATTTGAATGAAGATAGATGGTAGAACAAGAAATTAAATGTGAGAATTATTGTATTTTTATTTAGTAAGTTTAAAATACTTCTTTTAAATGTTGAGAGAAATATGAACTCAATTACAATTACAATCATAGAAGCTATCATTTACCAAGCTCAACTGCTGTTTCAGAGACTGTTTTAGTTCTTTTAAAATCATCTAAACCAAACAATATTTTTAGGACACAAAGATTGTTATTCATTCTTATTTTAAAGACAGGAAACTGAGGTTGAGTCAGAAGGTATCCTGCTAAAGGTCAATTAGCTGTCAAATGAAGGAGCCTGGTTTAAAAGCCAAAAGGTCTGAAGTCAGTAGCTGTGCTAGCAGGCATGCTGTTTGGTGAGAGAGACTGAACTGAGAAGCCACTTACACATCCTTGAAAGACCAGGCAGAAGTAGTTGAAGAAAGATCATATTTTTTTCACTTCAGAAATCACAACAAAATAAATACATAAAAATAAAAAAATTAAAAAATTGAGAAAAATTTTTTTTATCTGATTGTGGATATAATGTAGATCCATCCAACAATGAGATGAGTTTCCTTACAAAGTAGTGAACTCTTTTTCCTTGGAATTATTCAAAAGGATATTCTTGACCATCAGAAATATTGTGGACAATCTCTCCCTGCAGGGAGGAATACTGTTTTTCACTTTAAGGAAAAAAAAAAAAAAGCACAAATTAGGACCTAATTTTTTTAAAAAAAATACTGATGCTAAGATAATAATTTCATTTTGATTTTTTTCCTCAAGAGGAAATAACATTCCTCAAACTTAAATGTAAAGACATATCCACATACTAAATAGAAAAGGACAAATTTACTCCTGGTTACTTGAAGAATTCCAAGCAAGAAATAGCAACAACTTTTTTCTTTCTTCTACACCTTTTAGCCTTAAAAATAGCACTAACTTATTCTGAGGATATTGATTTCAAGTCATTTATCACTGAATCTATGTATATATGACAACTCATCTCTAGTTTCATTATGAAATATTAGTAAGTGGGTAAATGATACAACAAAGACAAAAAGGATATAAAGACTACAAATTACTATAAAGTATCACAAAAGCTATTCTGAATCATTTGCTTTCACTTGGCATAATTTCTGGCTCAAAGACTGGTATGTAAATGGACTGTCACTTAAACAACATGTCTCTATGAATATAATACCATTTGATAATGTGGAACTGTTTTCTCTCTCAATTTCACTAGAGAATTCCACTGTTGATATGATTTTATCTTGCTATACACTCATATGTTATTTTATTTCACTGTTTCCCAAAGGTAGCATTTCGTAATGCATGTTTCCTCTAGATTTGACTCCTAAATATATTCACTGTGTACACTCTTATTTCCACTGACCACAGGGTATTTTGGTAAAGTGCTCCCATTATTTACCTTTCTAGAGGATAAATTCTGATTCTTCTTTGAATAAGAGACTAGCTTTCAAGTGTGTCCTTCAAAGACTACACATGCAGTGAAACTCTCTATGTAGGTATTGATGCCATGAACAAGACGACAAAAACAACAAACCAGATAAACTGTTACCATGCACAACTGTTGAAAATGTTGGAAATAATTGTAGTGACCTAAGGAACATTCTTATAATTGATAATTAAGTACATCTAATGTTTAGCATAATTAGGTAGGCAAACATGCATATAAGGTCATCTGCTAATATTTTTAGTCTACCTTTTGTTCTAACAAAGCCAAATTTTTCTGAATAAATATATCAAACTTAGGTGTTTGTTTCCTGGCAACAGTAAACTACAACTACAGGGAATATATTCATGAACATAAAGAAGAGGGTTTTTCTTTCTTCTTTCTTTCTTTCTTCTTTCTTTCTTTCTTTCTTTCTTTCTTTCTTTCTTTCTTTCTTTCTTTCTTTTTCTTTCTTTCTTTCTTTCTTTCTTTTCTTCTTCTTTTTCTTTTCTTTTTTTTGCAACCGTCTGTTTCTACCTTTCTTAAAATCTATTCCTGTAGATTATTTTTCAGTTCAGTAAAGGCCTTAGCCTTTATTTTTTTAGGAAATATATAAACCTCTTGTAATTTACTAAAGCACATCTTAGACTCTGTCACAGTCACTCTGGATGCTGGCAAAAAAAACAGATTTGTGCTATCAACCCACATCTGATTAATCCGACATCTGTGTCCAACATTGGGGCACCACAACCTACAATTTGTTCAAGCATACCAATGCATCTTTTTACATTCTAATATTCCAAGCCCATAGGTTTAATTAAAAACAAACAAACAAACTCATTCCAGTGTTGCACATATGTACTCTACGAAACAGAAATTCTAGCTAATTTTTCATGTTATTACATTTTACTTTTTGCAAAATGTGTATCTTCCAGGAAATGCATATCTTAACCATGAAGACTCCTGTAATTTTAAGCAGTTATAATGGTCATTTGTTACTCTGGCTTCTCCCTTGAAAATTTCTGTGCCACACTCAGTTAAAAAAAAAATTCTAAAATATCTCTTTCTGCTGAAGGATTAAAATCTCCTTAAGAGGGTGTCAATTATTTTTTATAAAGAAGACAGGAAAGCATTTCTTGTTTATTATCTTTATTAATACTTACCATTTGTTATAAAAATTGCATAAAACTTTGTTTTAATGAAAAAAAAATCCAAAAACAAATGTAACAGATAGCAGTTGTATTTTGTTTGATTTCTCAGTAATAGGTATGTATGCATAATACATACCATACACACACACACACACACACACACACACACACACACACACACACGAGATATACAGTGGAATAGTACTCAGCCATAAAAAATGAAATCTAGCCATGTGCAATGACGTGGATGGAACTAGAGGGTATTATGCTAAGTGAAATAAGTCAATCAGAGAAAGACAATTATCATATGATCTCACTCATATGTGGAATTTAAGAAACAAAACAGATGAACATATGAGAAGGGGAAAAAGGGGGGAGGGAGGCAAACCATAAAAGTGTTAAGTATAGAGAAAAAACTGAGGGTTGCTCAGGGGAGGTGGACAGGGGATCAGCTAAATGGGTAACAGGCATTAAGGAAGGACTTCTTGTGACGAGCACTGGGTGTTATGTGTAAGGGATGAATCACTAAATTCTACTCCTAAAACCAGGATTACACTATATGTTAATTAACTATAATTTAAATAAAAACTTTTTTTTAAGTATATATAATGCATTTAGTGCTGGAATAATTTTACTATGCTGAGGTATTTTTTACCCTTCTATATTTATTAATATCCACGCTTACTAATATTGACACAGTCCCTGAAAGTGTATTGGCATTTATTTTACAGTTAAAATAAACATTGTTAATTTGCTGAAAAAAATCTTAACCCTAATATGTGGCATATACATATTTACACAAATGGATGGATGGAGATATGTAATATGTAATATATTATATATTACATACACACATATGTAATGTGTGTGTGTGTGTGTGTGTTTAACAGCATATCCATCTAACAACAGAGTTATATTTTCTCTTTAAAAATCACACTATTAATATCTGGTTTGAACTATACAAAATGGGAAAATATTTGCTGCCTTGTTGTGTTTGGCTGCTCGCAAAAGGTTAATGCTTCTTTACCCATTTTGCTAACCCACTAGTGTATTTCTGTGTGGAATTCCAATGTATTTACCATCTAAGACCTGAATACTTTATGCCTGAAAGAATAATAACTATATGTATGCTGTTGAACTACTTGAGGGCAATGAACACTCTTCCGTCTTGGTAAAGTGAAACCTTTATCAAAATCTTGTTAATATTGTCAATATTAGAAGATGAAGGTAAAAAATCTTGTTGGAACACCAAGAACAGCAATGGTTTCTGAAAAAGCAATCTGAATACTGAAATTGGTTGTTTTAAAAACATGCTGGCCATCCAAGAGAAATACAATATGAACTCAAGACTAAATCCATAATCATAACCTAATGTATTTTTAAATATATCATTGCCCCCCAGGCTATTGGCTTTAAATAATGTCTATATTCAAGTAAGTTCCAGTTCCAGCTCTGACCTCTTCAGTCAGTTTCAATCATATGAAGCCAACTGTTTGTTACCTTTTATAGGAAATTGAATAGGGATTTCAACTATCCTCCTTACATAGAGTGAGGGGGAAAAAATTGAATTCCTTAAATCTATACTATTCATTCAAGCATTTTAACAGCCTCACTTTTTTTCCAATTATACTTTCACATGTAATCACATATTTGTTTCAATTAATATTAAATACAAATTGAAATAGTAAAAGGAGTCATGCTCTAGAGCCAAACTCACAGTTTATACAAGCTAGATTTGAGCTTTCCTCTGAAAACACACCAAAATATATCAACTGGAATAACATACTTAATCTTTGTGACATATTATCACCAAATTAGGAATTGTAAAAAGAATTTTGAGCAAAATAATTCAAGCATAAATTTCTGGTATTTCACAAATATTTTATTCTGATTTCATTTTTAAAATTCAGTATCAAATTGCAAATATAAAATGCAATTTAATTATTTTTAAAACTTATGAAATGAAACATGCATATGTTAAATACCAAAGTTTGGCAAATTTACATTAAACTCTGCTGTTACATTAGCTAATTTTTTGGTGGAAATCTCTATATAATGATTATATACAAATATGGTGTATGTTTTATCCATTCAACAACTGATCAAAACTAAACTTTTCTCTAACAGTGCCCAAGGTCAAATCTCAGCTTGGCTACTTACTAGTCATGAGATACTAGACAAGTAACTTAGCCTTCCATAATTCTCTCTTCTTTAAAATGGGGATAATCATGGTATTCAGTTAAGGAAGTTATGTGAATAAAAACAGATAAAAATATAAAGTCCTTATAGGAGTGCCTGAAACACAGAATGCAATGTAGAAAAAAGGAGATGGGGTCAGGTGAATATTATAATAACACAGCCAAGCAAAATTGGTGGCTTGGATGAGGCTGGTACAGTGTTGTTGAGAAATGTGCAGATTTTGGATATATTATAATACATATTCAATCAAAGGGATGAGAAGTGTGAAAGACAACCCAAAGAGGACTTTTGACCTGACCAACTAAAAGATTGTATTTGCTTTTAAATGAGATGAGAAGTGGTTTGGAGTTGAATTTGGGGCACATTAATTTTAAAATACAAATTACAATATCTAAGTGGAGTACAGGGAGAGAAGTGGGCTACAAATATTTGCGATCATCAGTATCCAAAAGGATACTTTAAACAATGAAACTAGATAAAATTGCAAAGACAGAATATAGAATAAACTCAAAGACTAAATTTCAGCATTATAACATTAAAATATTAGTACATAAAGTGATACAACATAAAGAAAATAAGATGGAACAGCCAGTGAAATTGAAGGAAATCCAGAGTGTATGTTCTGTAGGCCAAGTAAAGAAAGTGTTTCTAGGAGAAGAGTACAATGAAGTTTGCCGACGTGGATGAAGACTGAGCACTGACTCTTTGCTCAATATTCCTACTTAATAATATCGCCTTGTGTCAAAATAGCAAAATATGACCATTCTTAGCAATTCATGAGTGTTTTGATTCTTTATATTTAGTTTTTCTCTTTTTTCTAGCCTCAGTCTTGTTAGAGAAAAGAAAAAGCAATAATCATTGTTTTGACTTTGTATGAGTAATTCATTAGGACCTAAAGGTGCAGTTTGCATTGCAGAGTAAGTTGTGTGTAAATGGGGCTTTAATTTCATAAAAATGCATTATTTTTATTTAAATAAATCAATATTTTATTATTTTATTAATTGCATCCCAGTATTACTTGTTAAAAGATAAATTTGTCACATTGTTCAGTTTCCTTTATGACATACCAATGTTTCCAGTGCTTTATAATTATATTTGGCTTAAAGCCTAAAGTTACTCAGCCCAATGATGCAATTTATCACTTTTATGTGCAAGTTCCAAATGATTTCAGTGTATTTTATGCATGTAAAAAATGCAGGACATGTCCCTGAAGATTGTGAGAACACATTTTTGAATTACATGGTGAATTTTTATTCCTGAAATATTGACTTTTCTACTCAGGAAATAATATTGAATGCCCTGTGGATGCAATATGTAAAATGAATACCCAAGTAGAGCTAAGGATTTCTCAATTAGAGCTAACTGCTTTATTCACCAAGAGGCAATCACCAGAGTGACCTGGACTCTTTGTTTTCAGTATACACTAATCATCATGCCTAGTGCTCTTGTATAATACAGTAAGCAGCTTAAACTGTTACCTTAATCAATAAGCCCTTGATCAATCACTGATTCAATGAAGAACTTTTTATAAAGTATATGCTGTTTGCATTGAGATATTGTGCTATAGGGGATATGAAAGAAAATTTCCTTTTATTCCTTGTTCCCAAGACCCCTAATTGCAGAAACATGGCTAAGGCATGCAAAAATAAAAACAGAACAAAGCAATATATCTTAAGTTCTAAATTATGCTTATGTTTACAAGATATAGAACCCCAGTAAAGGGAAAGATGACCTCCTCTGTGTGTGATTTAGGATATTTAAAAGATCCTAAGGAAGACTGTACTTAAGCTTTCAGATTTTCTTCTCCATGGCATGGAAAATCCATTTTAAGAAGAAGGATGATGAATACTTCATGTAACGGTGTTTAAACTCTGGTCCTCAGTAAGTATTTGCTAGAAAATGATTGTATGGCTGAGGGATTTGGCTAGTCAGAGAGAAGGGAAGTAACCTAGTGATCAAAGCAGGCAGAGGAGTTACCATAGGAAAAAAACTGTAAATGTGCACAGCCTATTCAGAGCAAATATAATAACGACCTTGCTTAACAGAACAGAATGGAGGTTCTACAGTAATAAAATTTTTAAAAACAAGGTTTCACTCACAGATATCATTTGATAATGTATCAAACCAGGATTACTTTCAGGAGATGAAGATTTTTACACTGACAATTTTTATTACATTATTCTCCTCAAACATCTATTTAGTTTTCCTTAATTGTCAGGTCAACAAATAGCTGTGGAGATTCAGAGATAAATAATTTGAGAAAGGATATGATAGAATTGTTAAAACCACTGTGCTAATCAAGACCGAGGCAATGGTTAATTAATAATTTGCTAGACAAATTGATTCACCTGATCTGATTAGAGAAAAATGCATTGCTCCTACTATTTAATCTCTCTCCTCTCTTCTAAAACTTCCTAAGCCCTATGGTTTTCTTGCCCTGTTTTCAGTCTTTTTTTTTCCCACCTGAAATTTATCAGCCATAGTAACAGTAGTCCTAGGTAAAAGGTATGATGAATCTGGGCTATCTACCACAAAGCTTATAGGAGAAAACAGTAGAAACTGAGAAAGGCCATCTAAGTCAAGGGTTTGGTCTTGTCACTGACTCAAGTGTAGACTGGGGCCAATACATTTAGCTGCATAGGCCGGGGTGTTTTTTTGCTTTGTTTTGTTTTGTTTTAAGTAGGCTCCATGCCCAGCATGGACCCCAATCCTGGACTTGAACCCACAACCCTGAGATCATGACCTGAGCTGAGATAAAGAGTCAGACACCTAACCCACTGAATCACCCAGGCATCCCATAGGCTGGCTTTGTTAAAGATGGTTCAAAGTGCACAGAAAATAGAGAACTCAGAATGGTATTAAAAATGATAACCTGGGCAATGGGTGAATCTGTGCTGGATTCTAGCAGCCCCCCATTTATGGTGGAACTTATGCCAGTGACTGGATACCTGATTAGTAGAACTGAGTAAGGGAACTAACTAGAAAATGTAGGTCAAGGCATCAGAACTCTAGTCTAAAAAGCTGAGAATGGAGAGTCTGAGATAAAAACCAAGATAAGAGAAATACAGAAAGAGATTAGGGAAGTTTACAAATTAAGAAACCTAAAGATTTGCTACATAAAATGCACAAATATGAGGCTTGTTTGAAATTAAAGAATCTCAACAGTTGCATGGCAAGGGTGACCTCTGCAATCTAAAAGCATAGAAAATTTAGGTTGTAGCTCCAAGAGAATAGGAGAACCTATCTATATTAGTATAATTTGTGTTTTCAGAAATAAGTAGAATGATGACAACAAAAGCCACTGAGAATTTTTGAAAGCCCAAATGAAGAAATAAAACAATGAATAAATAATAGTCCTGATCTTTGGGGCTAGGATGGTTGACATTACCCCAAATTCCACCAAATGATGGGGCTGATCCTACTCCAGTTCTTAAGCCAAGCAATGAAGATAGCAGTAATTTTTTCACAGACTCTGCAAAACATAAAGCCCAAACAGACAGTAAACACTTGTTATTTCTTGTTTTAGCTGGCTGTAGTAACTGAAACCATCTGTGTCAATGTGACTTAAGGTTTTGCCTGGGAAAGATAAGACTGTAAAACAACAAATTACTTTACAGTTTGCTTTGGGAAATGGCTTAAGTGTGATTTATTAAAGATAAGAATCTTTCCATCTAAGCAACCATCCTTTCTCAAATAACAGTTTACTTGTTTCAACACCATTTCCTCATGTGTCCACCAATCCCAAAAGGCAAAATCATGAATTTTACTCAATCTCGATTATGTGTCCACCTTGGAAGATCACCTTAAAAGGATCTACCTTGAGGTCAGACTTTGACAGCCTTTTTTTTTTTCCCCAAAATTGTATTTAAATTCAAATTAGTTTCAGGGGTAGAATTTAGTGATTCATCAGTTGCATATAACACCCAGTGCTCTTTACATCAAGTGCCCTCCTTAATGCCCATCACCCAATCACACCAATAATAAATAAATAAATAAATAAATAAATAAATAAATAAAATCGTCTAATGTTGGTTTGTTAAATTCAACATCTTTCTTAAATTCAATGCTTTTCAACTCTTTCTTCTTGGCTACGTTGATGATTCTGGTTCCGTGCACTCAAGTTTGTTATGTCATTCATAACAAGAGAAGACATACTGGTGTTAGCACAGATTACCTTAAACTCAGAAATACATAACACTAAGTGGTGAACAAACTTCTGTAATTATATATAAAGTCATCCAGGAGGTCTCTCAAACAATAAGGATTATACAGTATTATAAAGGGTTGAAAGGTAAATGTGGATTTTAATGTGGGAAAGATCAAATTTAAAATGATATACTACATTCACTATAAATAGAAGCTAAGCAACTAAACTATTATTAGTTATCATGAATAATTCACTAACTAAAACATCATCAATACTAGCAAGAACTAAATCTGAGATTTTAATTAATGTTTAACAAACCAGAACTATTCTCCCTTATAGAACATGATAAATGACAAGGATATAAAGCACAATGTTGTTAGCATTTTTCTGTGTGTGAGGAGGGTTTTTTTTTTTTTATCATTTCACAGTATTATTAAAATTCAGCTTCTTAAAATGATTTTTTGGAGATTCTTATTTAATGTAAGTAAACTAAATTCTAGCACTTTCTTAAATTCTACTATCCAAGTACTATTTCTGGAACATTATGTATGTCATAGCATCCACCTTTCATTCACTCAACCTCTTCCAAAATATTGAAGAGGAGGAAAAACTCCCAACTCATCTTATAAGGCCAGCATTGATTAGCCTGATACCAAAATCATATAAGAACAATACAGGAAAACTACAGGCCAATATATCTGATGATAACAGTGCAAAAATTCTCAACAAAATATTAGTAAACTGAATTCAACACTACATTAAAAGAATCATACACCATGACTAAATGCAATTTATCTATGGATTATAAAGATGATCCAATATATACAAATTAATAAATGTGATATACCACATTAGTAAAAGATAAAACTCATACAATTATCTCAGCAGATGCAGAAAAAGCATTTGACAAAATTCAACATCTGTCGTGTTAAAAACATTCAACAAATTGTGTATAGAAGAAATATACCTCAACATAATAAAGGCCAAATATTACAAGCTAACAGATAACATCATACTCAATGGTGAAAGTTGAAAGCTTTACCCATAAGATCAGGAAAAAGACAAAACTGCCCATTCTCACCATTCCTATTCAACCTGGAAATCCTAGCTAAAGCATCAAGCAAGAAAAAGAAATAAAAAGCACTAGTACTGGAATGAAAGAAGTAAAGCTGTCTCTGTTTGCAGATGATATTACCTTAGATAAAGAAAATCCTAGTATTCACCAGAAAACTATTAGAACTAATCAACAGATTAAGTAATGTTGCAGGTACAAAAGCAACATACAGAAATGTATAGTACAAAGGAAACATATAGAAATGTATAGTGTTTTTATAAACTAACAATGAAATACCTGAAAAAGAAATAAAGAAAACAAGGGCACTTGGGTGGCTCAATTAAGCATCTGCCTTTGGCTCGGGTTATGATCTCAGGGTCCTGGGATGGAGCCCCTCATTGGGCTCCCTGCTTAGTGGGGAGTCTGTTTTTCCATTTCCCTGTACCCTTCCCCCCAACTTGTACACTGTCTCTCATATAAATAAATAAATAAATAAATAAATAAATAAATAAATAAATAAATAAGAAAACAATACCATTCATAATAGTAACAAAAATAACCCATAATTCTTAGGTATAAATTTAACCATGAAGGCTAAAAATTTGTATACTGAAAATTATAAAACACTGAGAAATTTAAAAAAACACAAATGCAAAGATATTCCACGTTTATGGAATAGAAGAATTAATATTGCTAAAGTGCCCATACTACCCTAAACCTTGTATAGATTTAACAAAATTCCTACCAAAATCCCAGGAGCATTTTCACAGAAATAGAAGAACAATCCTAAATTCACACACACAAAACACAAACAAATGAATAGCCAAGCAACACTTAGGAAAAAAAAAACAAACAAACACAGTTGAAGACATTACACTTTATTTCAAATTATAATACAAAGCTACAATCATCAAAACAATATGGTACTGGAATAAAAACAGACACAGAGACCAATAAAATAGAATCAAGAGTCTAGAAATAAGCTCTCACATTTGCAGTCAATTCATATTTGATAAAGGATCCAAGAATAATCAATGTGGAAGAATAGTCCTTCATTAAATAGTGATGGAAAAGTAGATAATCTCTTGCAGAAGAATGAATTTGCACCCCTATCTTATACCACCCACAAAATGAACTTAAAATTGATTAAAAACATAAACATCTGGTTGGAGTTAAGACGGCAGAGGAGTAGGGGACCCCTTTTTCAGCCAGTCCCCTGAGTCAAGTTGTATAGGTACCAGACCAGCCTGAACATCCACGGAATCAGCCTGAGACGCAGGAAGATACATCTGGATCTCTACAAATGAACATCTTCAGCACTGAGTATTGAGGTATGAAGCAGGGATCCGTGAAACTGCGCACAAATATCAGAAGATAAATGGAAGGGGGAGGGAGCAGCCACGTTCGGGTGCCGGGAAGCGGTAGCCACCTGCACGGTGGAGCAGGCTGACTCGCAGACCAGCACCCGCGAGAGAGCAGACTGAGACTGTGAGCTGGGGAATGCACACCACCAGACTGAAATGGAACTCCGGTGTGCTCACTGGAACCAGACTGAGACCAGGAGCTCCAGGAGTGCATGAGGGTGCCTGGTGGCTAGCACCTGGCGGCTAGCGGCTGGCAGTGTTAAAAACACAAAGGACAAAGACACACCACCCCTGGAAGTGAGGGCTGGGATGCCGGGTGTCGGGCGCACATCCAGGGACACTACAGGGTTGAGCAGCACCAACAGAAAGAGAGTTAAAGTGGCTAGAACATCAGTGGAGAACAGTCCGTGATCCCTCTGTTCTGAGACAGAGGCTGAGATTCGGCCACTGCTGCTCTGACCCTCAGAAGAGGCACAGCAAACCGCCAGGGAAAGCCACAAGAGAACAAAAGCCTGGAAAGACCAGCTCACAGTGTGCCCATCCCCATACCCCCTCACAGGGGACATGAAGACTCTACCCAAACAGGGTTGCTTGAGTATTGGTGCAGCAGGCCCCTCCCCCAGAAGGCAGGCTGAAAAATCAAGAAGCCCATATCCCCAAGATCCCTATAAAACAAGGGCCCACGGCTTGGGTGCTGGTCAATAATTTGGGCTCTGGACAACCCCGCAACCTCTCCTCATCAGATTGACGAGAAGGAGAAATCCCCCCCCAGCAAAGAAAAGACAATGAGTCTGTGGCCTCTGCCACAGAACTAATGGATATGGATATAACCAAATTATCAGAAATGGAATCAGAGTAACAATGGTCAAGATTATGTGTAGACTTGAAAAAAGTATTAACAAGAATGTTAATGAGAATATAGAATCTCTAAGGGTGGAAATTAGAGCGAATCTGGCAGAAATTAAAAATTCTATGAGCCAAATGCAGTCAAAACTAGAGGCTCCGATGGCCAGGGTGAATGAAGCAGAAGAACGTATCAGCGAATTGGAGGATGGGTTAGTAGAAGAGAAAACTAAAATAGAATCTGGACTTAAAAAAATCCACGCTCATGAGTGTAGGTTACGGGAGATTACTGACTCAATGTCAGAATCATCGGCATCCCCGAGGGGGTGGAGAAAAACAGAGGTCTAGAAGAGATATTTGAACAAATTGTAGCTGAAAACTTCCCTAATCTAGCAAGGGAAACAAACATCCATGTCCAAGAGTGGAGAGGACCCCTCCCAAGCTCAACCATGACAAACCTACGCCACGTCACGTCATAGTGCAATTCGCAAATATTAGATCCGAGGATACAGTATTGAAAGCGGCCAGGGCAAAGAAATTTCTCACGTACCAAGGCAAAGGTATTAGAATTATGTCAGACCTGTCTACACAGACCTGGAATGAGAGAAAGCGTTGGGGGGCATTTTTAAAGCTCTTTCAGAGAAAAACATGCAGCCAAGTATCCTATATCCAGCAAGGTTGTCATTCAGAATTGATGGAGAAATAAAGACCTTCCAGAATCGCCAGTCATTGACCAATTTTGTAACCACGAAACCAGCCCTACAGGAGATATTAAGGGGGGTTCTATAAAAGTAAAAAGGCCCCAAGAGTGATACAAAACAGAAAGTCACAATCGATAGAAACAAAGACTTTACTGGCAACATGGCATCATTAAAATCATATCTCTCAATAATCAGTCTCAATGTAAATGGCCTAAATGCTCCCATAAGATGCCACAGGGTTGCAGATTGGATAAAAAGACATGACCCATCCATTTGCTGTCTACAAGAGACTCATTTTGAACCTAAAGATACATTCAGACTGAAAGTAAAGGGATGGAATACCATCTTTCACGCCAATGGACCTCAAAAGAAAGCTGGGGTAGCAATTCTCATATGAGACAGATTGGATTTTAAACTAAAGACTATAGTTAGAGACACAGAAGGGCACTATATTATTCTTAAAGGATGTATCCAACAAGTGGATATGATAATTATAAATATATATGCCCCCAACAGGGGAGCAGAAGATACACAAGCCAACTCTTAACCACAATAAAGAGACATATGGATAAAAATACGTTAATAGTAGGGGACCTCAACACTCCACTATCAGAAATAGACAGAGCACTGGAGCAGAAAATTGACAAAGAAACAAGAGCTTTGAATGCCATACTGGATGAGTTGACCTCATAGATATATATAGAACACTACACCCCAGAACCAAAGAATACTCATTCTATTCTAAGGCCCATGGAACATTCTCAAGAATAGACCATGTTCTAGGACACAAAACAGGTCTCAACCTATACCAAAGACTGAAATTATTCCCTGCATATTCTCAGACCACAATGCTTTGAAACTGGAACTCAACCACAAGGAATAATTTGGAAGAAACTCAAACACTTGGAGACTAAGAACCATCCTGCTCACTAATGATTCAATAAACCAGGAAATCAAAAATCAATTTAAACAATTTATGGAGACCAATGACAACGAAAACACAATGGTCCAAAACCTATGGGATACTGCAAAGGCAGTCCTAAGGGGGAAATACATAGCCATCCAAGCCTCACTCAAAAGAATAGAAAAATCTAAAATGCAGTTTTTATATTCTCACCTCAAGAAGTTGGAAGAGCAACAGAGGAACAGGCCTAATCCATGCACGAAGAAGCAGTTGACCAAGATTAGAGCAGAAATCAATGAATTAGAAACCAGGAGTACAGTAGAGCAGATCAACCGAACTAGAAGCTTGTTCTTTGAGAGAATCAATAAAATTGACAGACCACTAGCAAGAGTTACCCAAAAGAAAAGAGAAAGGACCCAAATCAATAAAATTATGAATGAAAAAGGAGAGGTCACAACCAACACCAATGAAATTGAAAGGATTATTAGAAACTTTTATCAACAGCTTTATGCCAATAAATTAAGCAATCTGGAAGAGATGGAGGCCTTCCTGGAAACCTATAAACTACCAAGACTGAAACAGGAAGAACTTGACTTTTTAAACAGGCCAATTAATTTTGAAGAGATTGAGTCAGTGATAAACAACCTTCAAAAAACAAAACTCTACGCCCGGACGGTTTTCCTGGGGAATTCTACCAACCATTCAAAGAAGAAATAATACCTATTCTCCTAAAACTATTTCAAAAAATAGAAACAGAAAGCAAGCTACCAAACTCATTCTATGAGGCCAATATTACCTTGATCCCCAAACCAGGCAACGACCCCATCAAAAAGGAGATTTACAGACTGATTTCCCTAATGAACATGGATGCCAAAATTCTCAACAAGATCCTGGCTAATAGAATCCAACAGTACATTAAAAGGATTATCCATCATGACCAAGTGGGATTCATTCCTGGGATGCAAGGGTGGTTCAACATTTGCAAATCAATCGGTGTCTTACATTTTATCCAGAAAGAAAAATTCAGAAATCATATGATTCTCTCAATAGATGCAGAAAAAGCATTTGACAAAATACAGCATCCTTCCCTGATTAAAACCCTTCAGAGTGTAGGGATAGAGGGTACATTCCTCAATCTCATAAAAACCATCTATGAAAAGTCTACAGCAAATATTATTCTCAATGGGGAAAAGCTGGAAGCCTTTCCCTTAAGATCAGGAACACGACAAGGATGCCCACTCTCCTCACTATTATTCAACATAGTACTAGAAGTCCTTGCAACAGCAATCAGACAACAAAAAGGGATAAAAAGTATCCAAATCGGCAAAGAAGAAGTCAAACTGTCTCTCTTCACAGATGACATGATACTCTATATGGAAAACCCAAAGGAATCCACTCCCAAACTATTAGAAGTTATAGAGCAATTCGGTAATGTGGTGGGATACAAAATCAATGCTCAGAAATCAGTTGCATTTCTATACACGAATAACGAGACCGAAGAAAGAGAAATTAGGGAAAATCCATCCTATTTACAATAGCACCGAAAACCATACGTTACCTTGGAATTAACTTAACCAGAGACGTAAAGGACCTATATTCTAGAAACTATAAATCGCTCTTGAAAGACATTGAGGAAGACATAAAAAGATGGAAAGATATTCCATGCTCATGGATTGGAAGAATTAACGTAGTTAAAATGTCCATGCTACCCAGAGCAATCTACACTTTCAATGCTATCCTGATCAAAATACCGATGACATTTTTCAAAGAACCAGAACAAATAGTCCTTAAATTTTTATGGAAACAGAAAAGGCCCCGATTGCCAAGGAACTGTTGAAAAGGAAAAACGAAGCTGGGGGCGTCACAATGCCGGATTTCGAGCTGTACTACAAAGCTGTGATCACAAAGACAGCATGGAACTGGCACAAAAACAGACACATAGACCAATGGAACAGAATAGAGAACCCAGAAATGGACCCTCGGCTCTTTGGGCAACTAATCTTTGATAAAGCAGGAAAAAAGATCCGGTGGGAAAAAGTCTCTTCAATAAATGGTGCTGGGAAAATTGGACGGCTACATGCAAAAGAATGAAACTTGACCACTCTCTCACACCATACACAAAAATAAACTCCAAATGGACAAAGACCTCAAGGTGAGCCAGGAATCCATCAAAATCCTGGATGAGAACATAGGCAGCAACCTCTATGACATCGGCCACAGCAACCTTTTTCATGACACATCTCTAAAGGCAAGAGAAACAAAAGATAAAATGAACTTGTGGGACTTCATCAAGATAAAAAGCTTCTGCACAGCCAAGGAAACAGTCAAAAAAACTAAGAGGCAGCCCACAGAATGGGAGAATATATTTGCAAATGACACTACAGATAAAAGACTGGTATCTAAGATCTACAAAGAACTTCTCAAACTCAATTACACGAGAAACAAATAAATCGAAAAATGGGCAGAAAATATGAACTGACACTTTTCCAATGATGACATACAAATGGCTAACAGACACATGAAAAAATGTTCAAAATCATTAGTCATCAGGGAAATTCAAATCAAAACCACACTGAGATACCACCTTATGCCAGTTAGAATGGCAAAAATTCACAAGGCAAGAAACAACAATTGCTGGAGAGGATGTGGAGAAAGGGGATCCCTTCTACATTGTTTGCGGGAATGCAAGTTGGTACAGCCACTCTGGAAAACAGTGTGGAGGTCCCTTAAAAAGTTAAAAATTGAGCTACCCTATGACCCAGCCATTGCACTACTGGGTATTTACCCCAAAGATACAGATGTAGTGAAGAGAAGGGCCGTATGCACCCCAATGTTCATAGCAGCATTGTCCACAATAGCTAAATCGTGGAAGGAGCCGAGATGCCCTTCAACAGATGAGTGGATTAAGAAGTTGTGGTCCATATATGCAATGGAATATTACTCAGTTATCAGAAAGAACGAGTTCTCAACATTTGCTGCAACATGGACGGCACTGGAGGAGATATAGCTAAGTGAAATAAGTCAAGCAGAGAAAGACAATTATATGATTTCTCTCATCTATGGAACATAAGAACTAGGAAGATCGGTAGCAGAAGAAAGGGATAAAGAAAGGGGGGGGTAATCAGAAGGGGGAATGAAGCATGAGAGACTATGGACTATGAGAAACAAACTGAGGGCTTCAGAGGGGAAGGGGGTGGGGGAATGGGATGGGCTGGTGATGGGTAGTAAGGAGGGCACGTATTGCACGGTGCACTGGGTGTTATACACAACTAATGAATCATCGAACTTTACATCAGCAACCAGGGATGTACTGTATGGTGACTAACATAATATAATAAAAAAACACTATAAAAAAACACTTAAACATATGACTTGGAACTATAAAACTCCTAGAAAAAAACATAGAGGAAAAAACTCCTTTAGCACTGATCTTGGCAATGATTTTTTTGAGGGGTAGTGGTGGGTAATGACACTAAAAGCTCAAGCAGCAGAAACAAAATTTAGTAAGTGGGAGTACATCAAACTAAAATTCCGGCACAGAAAAGTAAATGATTAACAAAATGAAAAGGCAACCTGTGGAATAAAAGAAATTATCTTCAAGCTAACTATCTGATAGGAAGATAATACCCAAAATACACTAAAAAAAAAAAATCTCAAACAACTCAATAAGAAAACAAAACATAATCTGATTTAAAAATGAACCAAACATCTGAATAGGTATTTTTCCAAAGCAGGTTTACAAATGGCCAACTGCCACGTGAAAATATTTTCAACATTACTAATTGTCAGAGAAATATAAATCAAAATCACAATAAACTATTACTCACACCTGTTAGGATGGCTATTATTAAAAAGACATGTAGTTACAAGTATCAAAGAGGATGTGAAGAAAAGGGAACCCTTGTACAGTGCTGGTAGGGATATACACTGGTACAACTAGCATGGAAAACAATATGGAGTCTCCTCGAAAAATTAAATATAAAATTACCATATGATCAATAATTATACTTCTATATATTCAAAGAAAATGAAATCAGGATCCCAAAGAGATATTTGTACTTCCATGTCCATTTCAGCATTATTTATAATAATGAAGATATGAAAACAACCTAAGTATCCTTACAACAATGGGTGAAACTTAAAGGCATTATGCTGAATAAAATAAGAGAAAAACAAATACAAAAAATAATAACAAAACAAATGGTATCACTTACATGTAGAATCTAAAAATGCTGAACTCAGAAACAGAAGGCAGAGTGGTGATTGCCAGGGTCTCAGGAATGAGAAAATTGGGAAATGTTGGTCAAAGGGTACACATTTCAAGGTATAAAATTAATAACTTCTGGAGATCTAATATACAACATGGTGACTACAGTCAATAATACTGCATTATATACTGCAATTTACTAAGAGAGTAGATTTTAAATGTTCTCACCACAAAAAAGAAATGGTAATTATGTGAGGTGATATACTAGAGGTGGTAACTAACCATACTGGTAATACTTTACAATGTACATATCAAACATCACATTGTACACATTAGACTTATACAATATTATATATCAATTATATCTCAATAAAGCTTGAAAAAATATTTGTAAATGTGAAGGATTCTACATTGTCATGGGTAGGGTTATATAATATGATTTAGGCAAGGAAATATGAAGGAAGTGACTGTTGATCCCAGGTAGAAGCTTTAAGAGATAGCAAATGGTTTACTACATATTCTTATTTGATTCTTCTATCATGACAGTTTATGTCAAACTGAAAAATCCAGGGGCACCTGGGTGGCTCGGTTGGTTAAGTGGCTGCCTTTGGCCCAGGTAATGATCCTAGAGTCCTGGGATCGAGGCCCGCATCAGGCTCCCTACTCAGTCTGCTTATCCCTTTCCTTCTCCTCCCCCTCTGCTTGTGCTCACTCTCTACCCCCCTAAAATAAATAAATAAAATCTTAAAAAAAAAAAAAGTGGAGATTCCACCACCCAGGATATTTTAGTCAATCATGAGAGTGCATATCCCTTGATAATCTGCAGTGGTCATCTACCATAAGTAAAAATTAGACATTTGTATTTCATGCTACTATAGTTTCAACTTTGCCTTGGAGTCATATTATCAAAGTTCAGTTACATTCCATAGTATTTAGTTCTTAACTTATTAGTATTTTTTGCCTATGCTTATTAGCAGGTCAGTTTTTTGTTTTTGTTTCTGCTTTTTCATTATTACCATTTAAAAAAAGACCAACATATTGGTCAACACTAGTGAACCTAAAACTTAGCAATTCATAATAGCTGTTAATTGTAAAGTATTATCAATAATAATTAAAAACTTCATACAGATACTTTGTGCCTATGCAATAAGGGTCAACTCAGCAAGATGGTTGCCCCACTTTTGTGCATTCCAAATAAAGGACTGGCTCTTGACTATCTCTTGAAAGAAAACCTCGCAACATTGGAATATAATACCTGATAAATGTTTTTATATGTCTGAGACGTTGGGCTACAATATATGAGTGTGACCAGATTATGGTAACATATGGTAAACAACCATTTTTGTATGCCTGAGGTCCTGGGCAATGCTGTACTAGTTTGACTTCTAGGGGACTAGAGATTAAGTAGCTATTGTAGTCATGCACTACGTGCTCACAGAATAAACTCCCCCAAAAAACTCTTGACCAAGGCTTGGGTAACCTTCCCTTGCTGGCAGGCTTTGAAATCTACTGACACCACTGCTGGGAGAATTAAGATCACCACTAAGCCATTCCATAGGAAGGGATGTCTGGAAATTCATAAATGGTTTCTCCAGAACTTCACCTTACGCATCTTTCCCCTCTGCTAATTTTAATCTGTATCCTTTCATTAAAATAAACTTTAATCATAAATATGACAGCTTTTCTGAGTTCTGTGATTCCTTCTAGCAAATTGCATAGGGCGGTCTTAGGAACCACCTGACACAGCAACAAAAGTTGAAATATAAGATTAATTTAGTCACTAAACATGTTTACAAAAATCAAAAACCATGACACTAAAAGCAAAATACAAAAACAAAAACAAAAATAAACAACTGAGACCTATCAAACTAAAAAGCTCTGCACAGCAAAGAAAACCATCAACAAAATGAAAAGGCAACTTACAGAATGAGAAAATATTCATAAATCATGTATCTGTTGAAGAATATCTAAAGTATAAAAAGAACTTACATAACTCAATAGCCAAAAAAAAAAAAATTAAAAATGAGATCTGAATAGACATTATTCCAAATAAGCTATACAGACGGCCAACAGTTAAATGAAAGGATGTTCAACATCATCAATCACCAGGGAAATGTAAATCAAAACTATAATGAAGTATCACCTCACAACTTAAGAATGGCTACTAACAAAAAGCCAAGGGATAAGTTTTGGGGAGGATATGGGGAAAAGAGAACAATTGTGCACTGTTAGTAGGAATATAAACCAATCAAGCCACTATGGAAAATATTGAGTTTCTTCAAACAACTAAAATTAGAACCCCCATATGACGATGGACTCTGAGAAACAAACTGAGGGCTTCAGAGGGGAGGGGATGGTGGAATGGAATAGACTGGTGATGGGTAGTAAGGAGGGCACGTATTGCGTGGTGCACTGGGTGTTATACGCAACTAATGAATCATCGAACTTTACATCAAAAACCAGGGATGTACTGTATGGTGACTAACATAATATAATTATAAAAAACATTAAAAAAAACCCATATGATCCAGCAATTGCACTTCTAAGTATCTATCAAAAGGAAACAAAAATACTAACTTGAAAAGAGATCTGCACCTCCATGTTCATTACAACATTATTTATAAATAGCCAAAACAGAGAAGCAACCTAAGTGTAAAGAAAATGAGGTGTGTATATGTGTATGAATTATGTATATATTCTACATACTTATATATAAAATTGATGTATATGATGAAATATTCAGCTATAAAAAAGGAAATTCTGCCATTTCTGACAATATGGATGGACTTTGAGGTCATTACGCTAAATGAAATAAGTCAAGCAAAGAAAATAGCATATGCTCTCACTGAAGTTGAATCTAAAAAAAAAAAATCTTAGAACAAATTGGTGATTGCCAGAGGCAGGGAGAGGGGGTGGGGAAAAACAGGTGAAACTCGTCAAAAGGGGCGCCTGGGTGGTATAGCGGTTAAGTGTCTGCCTTCGGCTCAGGGTGTGATCCCAGCGATCTGGGATTGAGCCCCACATCAGGCTCTTCTGCTATGAGCCTGCTTCTTCCTCTCCCGCTCTCCCTGCTTGTGTTCCCTCTCTCGCTGGCTGTCTCTATCTCTGTCAAATAAATAAATAAAATCTTTAAAAAAAAAAAAAGAAACTTGTCAAAAGGTATACACATAACAATTATAAAATAGTAAGACCCGGAATGCAATGTATAGCATAGTGACTATAATTAATGACTATATATTTGAAAGTTGCAAAGAGAGTAGATCTTAGAAGTTCTCATCACACACACACACACACACACACACACACACACAATTATAACTATGTATAGTGACAATATTAATTAGATTTATTATGATCGTTTTGGTATATATAAGAATATTGAATCATTATGTTGTATCTCTGAAACTAATACAATATTACATGGCAATTATATCTCAATAAAAAAATCATCTAAAAATTAATAAAATAGAACTTTATTTAAAAAAGAAAAAAGACTCAAGGGCGCCTGGGTGGCTCATTAGTTAAGTGTGTGCCTTCGGCTCAGGTCATGATCCCAGGATCCTGAGATGGAACTCCATCTCAGGCTCTCTGCTCAGCAGGGAGCCTGCTTCTCCCTCTCCCTCTGCCTGCCGCTCCCCCTGCTCATGCGCGTGCTTTCTGTGTCAAATAAATAAATAAAATCTTAAAAAAAAAAAAAAAGACTGACCACAGCAAACACTGCAGAAGATGTAGAGCACCTGAAACTCTCATATACTGCTTCTGAGTGTGTAAATTGATAAAACCTATTTTGGAAACTATTTAAGAGTTTCTTGTAAAGGTAAACATAGATCTACCCCCTGAATCAACAATTCTACTCCTGGGTATTCACCCAGAAGTAATAACAACATATGTGCATATCAATAATTGTACAAGTATGCTTCTAGCAGTTTTAGTCATAATAATTAAAACTTGAAGAACCCAAAAGTTCGTCAATAAAACAATGTACAAATGAAGCATAATATACTTATAAAATGGAAATAAGTGAAAAAAATTTATATATAGTCAATATGACGTGGAGAAAAAGAGGCCAGGCACAAAAGAACACAAAATATATGATCTAAGTTTAAGAAGCTCAAGAACATGCAGAATAATCTATAATAGGAATCTAAGTAGTCAAAAAAAAAATCTAAATAAGCATTTTACGTGCTATGTGAATGAACTGGGGGAAAAAAAAGATGTGAGGAGCTTTCTAGAGCATCGGAGTGTTCTATGCCTTGGTTAAGATGTTTGTTACATGAAGGGATTTCTGTCCAAACTCATGATTTTGTATAATTTTGATCCATAACTTTCATTAGAACTTTTATTACATATAAATTTGCTTCATTTAAAAATGGGTATTATCTAAATTTTCTGAACTAGTGTACCGTTTTAGTTCTTTCTCCATTTTTTTTTCTTCCCTTCTTCTAAAAGAAGCTTGACCTTGTTTTCTTTGCAGCCCTCTTCTTTTAGGAGCCTCACTGCAGTGCCATCTGAATGAATAGTTCACATTGTCCAACACAATGTTCTTTTTTCCCTTCAATGCAATTTGTTTTAGCATGGATGGGTTATGTAATTCTAACAAATAAGACGCCAGATTATTTGATTGTTTCCTGAGGAAAAGTTATCTTGTTCTTAATGGATGTATGGTTTCATCTTCTTGTTTTAATTGTCACGTTTGCTTGAACTGGTACATGTTTTGGGACCACGGCTTATGCAAGCCTAACGATAACCTAACATTAAGAAAGACAAAGATGGAAAAAATTGGTCCTCTCTGATAGCATTGGTTCAGTGAATGAACCTATCGTGGAGCCACTCCATCTCTCAATGACTTTTTGGGTGTATATAAAAGTTCCATATGATTAAAGCTACTTTAACCTGTGGCCTTTTGCACTTGAAAACAAAAGTGTTCTTAGTGATATATCTACCTAGAAATTTTCTTTATCCATTTAAAAAGCAACAGAATTGGAATATTTTCCCAATCCTCAATGGTAAATGTTTTGCCACAACAGATGAACAAAATTCTATCAGCAATTCATTAAATAATAAAAATATAGGTTAATCATGTAGTCAATGTTATAACTCAATTGCCTTCACCATCAAGAACTTACCTAATAGCCTAGGACAAAACATACTATTTTTCTGTTCCTGTATGACCTAATATGCCAAAAAATGATAGCATGTTTCAATATATTCATTAGTGATTTAAAATACAAAAGAAGAAATCTCCAAGTACCATAATCCTCTTTAAGATACACAGTGTAACATCTCTATTCATCGCCATGCAATATTATCTTAGTACATTTACTTTGAGTAAGAAAGTATGTAGTCTAACTAATGTACTATTTACTAGAGCTAAATTCATTTTCAAATTTTATTTCCAACATTAATGATTAACAAATGAATATTACTTGACATTGCCTTTAGCTTGACTTTACAGAACTTTCATATTGCAAAATATGTACCTGAAGTCTGAATATTAAAAGAAATTTTATCACAGTGATTTTTAATGATATGCTAATTTAATCAGTTTTAAGAGTTTAGCTTCCTAGATAGAACTCTCAATTGTTCGGAAACCAAAACTATTCTATCCTAGAAGAAACTGATTGGAAAGTTACAAAATATGCACAGTAGAGTTTAAACAATGAACACAGAATAGGCAGTTTCACTTTGATTCTTTCTAGTCAATTTCACTTTTTAGCTCTTGTGAGGTGCTAACAGAATATTTAAATGTTAAAGAGAACCATTTTCATTTAAGATCATGGTTTATATTAATTCTGTGTTTTATAAAATCTTAAGGTATATATTCAAGAATTATACTTTGTACACTGCTCCTTTAAACTTGCAAACAGCACCTTCATGGCTTATAAGAAGTGTTATTTGGTAGGAATGAAAGTAGAATATTTGAAAGGAATGTTTTTATTTAGGCTTACTACATATTTCCAGTAAGTAAAAGACACTGAATCTTAAATCACTAACACATTATTAGGGCTGAGCAAACTAACTCAGCCAATTGACCCTTCTGAAAATAAATCCCTTATTGAAGCCCATAAATGTTCAATTAATTTTCTTTTCATTACCTTTCTTTTCATTTTCATACACCCTTGAACTTACATGTTCAGAGCAATTCTCAAAAAGAAAAAAAAAAGACACAAGAAGAGTTTTCTTTGTAGTTTATGAAAGTTCATAATTCTCTTTCTCCAAGACGTTTTTTCCTTTAATAGGGATTCCACTGATCAATGTTGTCTATTGTTGATGTCCTGAAAATTGTACCTTCCTATATTTATATATTACCATGATTTTCCATAAAATATTTTTCTATAATAATGTTTCATTAAAACACCAATAATTTTTCTTTGAGGAGGGAAGGAGGGAGGGGAGAAACATAAAATGATACAAATCCATTTTTCATATACTACAGTTTAACTAGTATAACCTACACTCTGTATCTGAATCTACTTCATATTTAACATGAGGCCTTTATAGTATATTAAATAGTTCAATGCCATGGGAGTTTCATACATCAATAGACAATCTTCTGATAATATATAATACCCAAACATTGACATTATAACAACAGCAGTACTGCTCTACTCTACATCATGGCCTATAAACACCGTGAATGACTGAAAGCACATATCACAACTATGTAGGGTTAGACTTGCACAAAAGAAGCCAACATCACATTAAGAAAACTTGTATCTTAAATCTGGGAGTCAATCATGTATCACCTTAACGATTTGCTTTATATGTAGAACGTATCCTAAATCTTGATGGAACTCTGTGATAATTATTAGAAAAGAATAAAGAACCTAGCGTGCAAGACTGAACCAAAACATTCTGAAACAAAAAAGTAGCTTCAAATAGAATATTGTCCATAATAGTAAGAACGCTTGTATTTCAGAATAGAAGAATTGCTTCAACTAGATAATCAACTAATCAGTTTCTTTACGACTTCGTCAGATCACAGCATGCTTCTAAATTTAAGGAGGAGGAGAATAGACACCTCTAGAGGCAGGGTCAAGTTTACAAAACATGAAACATTTGCAGTTCTGGAGGATATCCTTTTGTAGTTCCATATAACTTGTGTTTAGGACAGTCTTGTCTCATAAAGATTTCTACCAGTGTTTGCTGAAAGAATGAATGCTGTTTAATATCTAACAATAGCTCTCACAGTCACCTGATATTATTTGAACTATGTTGCCCATACAAGAATGAGGTGTTTTCAAAGTAAATAATATATAAGAATTTCTAATGGCAGTTACTTTTAAAGCAATTAGGCTTTCAAACCACACAGATATGGTAAGAAATATATTTATATATTTTATATATAGCCCAGGCCACCTAAATAGCAAGAATTCATCCAAAAAATAATTCATCAAAAAAGTAACTGATTATTATCACTTAATAAGTAGGTTAAGGTTCTATGACTGAAATAAATTACCAATCGGCTTTGTAGTATAGTCATTCTAACCTGACATAAGGCAAGGCGGCCATAGCAAAACCCAACATGGTTTAGTCATCCTCCAACCCCTTGATCATAAGTTCAGAAATTTGATAACTCATGAAAATAAAAAGCATGCTAGTCTTATAAACACATATATCTACTGAGCCTTGCACAGTAGTAATATAGTAAATGCTAATTAATATCTGCTTAAGATAGCAAAGATTCCTCTAATCTTCATTATGGTCATGAGTAAAACAAAGAAACAGACTTTTTTCCCAGGATGATCAATAATCTCAATATTTTCTCACAATTAACTTTACCACATCTGTTGAGGCCAAGATGCAGTTTTCAAGATTTCAATTAAAACACAGGTTTTATTTCTAAAAACTCTGATATGAATGCACAGTGTGAAACTGACTGAAAACTTTTCTTTCATCATCACCTGATAACACTATTAAAAAAAAGAGAGAATCCAACTCTCAGAACATGCCAACCACAGGGAAAAAATGAAGAAAACTAGCATCACCTGCATGCTTACTAATTATTAGCCAGTCTTTTTTTTACTAAAGCAACTAATTTAACAAGCACATATACATTGTTCACAAGGCGCCAGATTTTATTCTGTGAAACATTCCACATAGTATTTTATCTGGGCCTCAACAATCACCTTTTGAGATAAATATTACTAGCATCCTTTTTAATAAAATAGATACTCAAGATAAATAAGTTTTCCAAGACACAGATATATTAAGAAATGAGAATTTAAATCAAGTATACCTAACTTATTAGGAATTATTGCTTGTTCTCAAAACCCAAGCTTTTCCACTTATTCTGTGGTGTCATTGAAGGAATCCATCAACTAATCGCTCAAGGCATTCTCTGTGGCAGTGGTCTCATATCAGGGTGAACAATTGCTACCCCATGTGACCTCACTTCATTTAGTTTTATTTCAACAGTAATCGATGATAGCAATAAAAAGGTAATAAAATATGGATCTTTGCCCTAAGGATCTGGTATTTTAGACATTACATCCATATAATTGGAAACCAGAATTATATTTTGCTTAAGAAACAAAATGAGACTTTCTTGGGTCTATTTTTTTAAAAGAGGGTACAAATGGCGATACCTATTATGCCATATTAGAAGCTCTATAATAATAAAACTTTTTTTTTCTTTTTGAGAATTCACTATTTTCAGGAAAGATGTAAAGCCTTCATGATGTTATCCTTACTCCACAAAATAATATTCCTGTCAAATCTGATAACTTCCAATATTGTAAAAGAGGGAAGTGAAAATCAGAGATGTTAACTTGCTCTAAGACATATAGTCATATAGCTGAGATTACAACTATATGGATATAATATGCATACATTTGTTTCCACTATATTGCACATGGTAAAATGTACCTATAGGATTGGAAAACGTTGATTTTCTGCCACAATAATTGAGGTCTTTAGGTTAGTGCAATCCATAGGACCACATCAGTATAAATTGCAAAGTGGCTTTGCTATTTAAAGGTATTATGATCCAAATGCCTTTAAAATGATTGGATAATGTTTTAAAAGCCATACAGCATTGATTGTTCAGCTATAGTCAATGCCACAATATCTGTAGTCAATGCCACAGAAACCCAAAGAAAGGAGACAGAAAGTTTTGTCTGGAGTCCATGACTACAGAATTATAGATCCCCTGGGTTTTTCTATACATAATATTATGATTGGGGCAGTCTCACAAACACAATTTTTCTGATTTAAAAAACTGAATCAAAATGGTGCCACAGTTCATATTTAATAAGGCAACAAAAACAATAAAATGAGTATTTTCATTTAAATATAGAATATATTAAATTACTTCTTCTATAAGAATCTAAATTAGTTTTGAAATAAATTCTCATTTGTATCAAATAAAATATTTTATTTAAATAGCTCTTTAAAGAACAAATCATAATTGAACCTTCTTTCAAGATCCAGAAAGGATATGTATATATTTTTTTCTTACCCAGCAATCAACACTAGCTATTTCCTCTGAATAAATTTGTGAACCTCTTATAGAAAAACATGCTGAAGAAAAAGCTTGAACTTTTAATCAGGCAAGATGTCCTTGAAACAATCATGTGTGTCCTGCTCAACTTCACCAATTAGGCCACCACACAGCTTAATGCTAAGGTGATGTCATGGAAGACTGTCAGATTTCTAATGCATTTATTGCTTTTTTCCACGTGACTCTTAGTCTTCATTTTTGAATCTCTGGAATATGATTTCAGAATTTATCAGTTAGTAAGTAGTTGACATTGCAGGTGATGTTCTTAAAAAATACTGCTTTTTTATGCAATAATTTAAAAAACAACAACAGATAATGCAGAGTGTTCTCTACAATTTTATGTAAAAACCATATGGAGAGCACCTTGAAGTTAAGGGAGCAAGAGTAATGAGAAAAGGTTAGTTTGGGGTTTACTTTAAATAGGAGTGGTACCAACAGGACTGGCTAATGGACTGGATAGAGGATGTGAGAAAATAAGAATCACGAATGCATTGCTTTGATATGCACTAACTCACTGTTTCTATAATAATAATTAAAATTGATGAGTCTGTTTTTCCAAGAATATTGATAAATTTGTGTCTGTGGGATGACATTAAACACACACACACACACACACACACACACAGATTACTGTATCTTTACCTTACCATAGACGAGGGATTCATTTAATTGCTTTATATGTGATTATTATGTTTAACCTTCAGGTCATCCTATGACATAGAAAATCATATTATCCCCAATTAAGATGAAATAAGGCACAGGTCAGTCAAGAGGCTTTGACAAGGTTGCTCATATAAATATTAAATGTCAGAGCCAGAAATTAAACCACAACGCTGTCTCCAAATCAAGGGTTTTAACCACTATTCCATAATACTTCCCAAGCATGTCTTATTTATACAGGTATTCATCAGAGAAGAAGGAAGGGGTCATTATAAATTTGATCCTAAAAATAGTATTTTTAAAAGCCAGGTCAAAAGTATAAATTAAATTGAATTAAACAAGTAATTAAAGTTAAGGGATAATTTATGATTTGTTTGAAACTCAATGATCTCTGTTATTCATGGACTATTTCAGAAAGAAAAATATAAAAATTTGGTGTCTGTCCCTTAATTTTTACTTCTAGCTTATATTTGGCATTGGTGAAATGCAGTGCTGTTTGAGTACGATTCCCCCCACCCATGTCCACAAGTTTCATATACATTTTACTCTTCTATTACATTAATTTTTTTAAACTTATATTTCAGTGTGATAATCTATTCTCATTTACCTTGAAAACTTACTCTGCTTTCTTCCCTTTCTTCCCATGTTGAACAAAAGCTGCTTCTATATTTCAGATGGAAAGTGTGAGAGGATGACTTATAGGTGATACCAAGATGAGTCCAAAAATACTTGGAATAGGGTCCCTCTTTTCGGGCACTATGATGGCATACTATAGTGGGGCAAATGGCTAGTAAAATTTGCCTTGTTATTTCAGATGTGGTTTGAGTTGTGATCATAGGCTGGTATGACTTGGGAAAGCTTGACTTACACCCAAATATACTTCTAAACAAGGTAACAGACTCTCCATTTTAGTGTGACTAGTTTCATCTCCCTCACATGTTCACATCTTGAGTACCCCCAAACTGGGTCAAATTACGGTCAAATCAAATCACATTTGGCTAAAGAATATTTGTGTCATTTTTACCAAGTTCACTGTCCTAAGTTTCAGTTCTCTCATCTATTAGATGCAGAAAAAAATAGCACCCTCCTCATATGGTTATTAGGCTTAAGTGAGATAGAAATTATTCTACAATTGTATTCATCCACACTATAATGATTGTGTTGATTCTTTTACTATCTGTTATTGCTGCCTGTTTCTTGCTGTCAATGTAATATAATTAAATAAACTATTACTTCCGGACCATGATAATGAACAATAATGATGACAGTATATCCCTGTATTTTTCTTAACATTAATGATAATATTTTATTGTTTTGTCATGGTGTACTTATGTTAATTATGTTGATTATATCATGCTATATTATATAATGTTACAGGACTATTTGTATTTCATATAATTACATTATATGTATTATATTCATATACACTATATACTAATATATACATATGAATCACATATACTTCTATATTTTTAATTTATAGTTAATATAAATATAAGCTATCCAACTATTTATATTTAATAAGGTTTTAAATGAAATGAAAGTTACATTTGGTTAAAGACTGGAAACAACTTTCCAGGGATGCAGTGCTCGTGTGTGTTGTTCCCTTCTCTTAAAGACTGTAAAATTTGATTTGGTAAGCCAAAATGGGAGAGGGGAGTAGAAAGTGGTTGCTGATGAAGTTAGAGAGATAGGATAAGGCTAAATCAAATAATAACTTGATTTTAGGAATTTAAAATCAATTCACAAGGAATTTATGTTCTATTTTAAGAGCATACCATTTTATATTTTCTCTTCTCTGATACATTATCCTCTCTCTCAGCTGATGAAATTGCTTATTTGACTGAGAAATAAGCAATCAGAAGAGAATTTCTTAATGATCCCATTCTAAATCTAAAACCTCTCTACATCTGTACTCTGCCTTCCCTCACCTAAAAATTAATGAAAAGTCTCTGCTACCGTCTAAGGCAACAAAGGCATTCAAGACACTTTTTTTTTAACTGCTTCCTCAGGAAATTTGCTGTTACAATTAACCTCTATATTTTACATCATTTTTTTCTTATTATTTTTTTACTTTCTACTTGAAAATTCCCATCAGGCCACAAGCATTGAAATTTCTTCCATCTGAAACTGTAACACCATCAGCAGTAAAAACAGCAAAAACAAAGCAGAGTTGTGAAAACTATGTTTCTCCCCAATTCTACTTTTCTTTTCCTCTTTATACTGAAACTCCTCTAAAAGTTCCTTGTATTTACTGTCTGCAGTTCCTGATGCCCCAGGGTCTCCTAAACACATCCAACTTTTTTTTTTTTTACATTTTTACATTACTCAAAATAAACCACTCTTGAAATGATCATTTCCCTGATATTGCCAGATCCAAAGGTTAATTCTCAACTATCATTTCCTGAAATCTCGGCAGCTTTTAAAACAATTTATTCCTTTTTGTTTATTGAACAATTTTCTTCACTTGACTTCCAAGAAACCACATTTTTCTGCCAGCTCCTTTCCTCTCCTTATCCTCTCTTTTGACCTCTAAATATTGTAGTGTTCCAGAGCTCAGTCCTTGGGTGTCTAACTATGCTCACTCTCTTCTCTTGAGACTTTAACCACCACCCATCAGCCAGTGCTCAGGTCTGCCACTGATGTTTCATATTCCTAAGTCCAAATGCCACCTTGGCATGTCCACTTGGACGTCTTGTATGTATTATAAACACAATATGCTTCAATTCCAACTCTTGATTTCCACTGCCCTGCCCCAAGCAAACAAGCTCCTTAGCCTATCCATTTTAGGGAAAGACACTACTATTCATTTAATTGCTCAGATCTAAAAACTAAAGGCCATTTTTTAAAATATTCTCTCATTTTCCGCATTCCTTAGCCAGTTCTGTTGTTACCACTTAAACTTAAAATATACTTAAATTAATTTCTCACTACCCCTACCACTACCACCCTCATCAAAGCCACCTCCTCTCTCTCTCAGAACACTGCCACAACCTCTGAAGTGGATCCTCTGTTCTTGTTTACTTATTTTTTATTTGAGTATAGTTGACACACAATGTTACATTAGTTTCAGGTGCACGACATAGTTTTTATTCTTGATCTCTACATATACAGGTTGCTGCCCACATAGTACTCACGTTTTAAATTGTGTATTAGTTTAATTTACTCCCCTATTCCTCCCAATGGCTTTTAATCACACTTAGAATAAAATTAAAGTCTGTGTTAAACTTGAACATGCATTACATATTCTGGTTCCTGAATATCCTTTAAAACTCTCTCCTTTCCTAACCTTATTCACCCTTGATCAGCTGCTAAAGCTATAATGACCTTCTAGACAGGCCTTAAATACTCAACATTCTCTCACCTGCAGGGCCTTTCTACTTACTCTTGTTAAGCATATAGCACTCTTCCCGCAGAATGTTACATGATACTCTCTTCCTTCATTTAAATATTTTATTAAATAGCTACAGAGAGGTCTTTCTTGACATTATACAAAGTTGCTTTTCACTACTTTTTTTTTATAATTCTCCACTTTCAATTCCTAGATGTATATATATCTTCCTAGATAGATAGATAGATAGATAGATAGATATGAATCTCTGTAGGGGTGCCTACAGAATTTTCAGCATGATAGAATACGAAGTGCAAAGAACAAACAAAAATGTCAAGAATAACTTGATTTCAACCCTAGAGATACTGTGTGCATTAGTCATTTAATCTCTTTGGATCTCAATTTCCATATCTTTACAAAGTGGAAATAATAATACTTGGTCTATGTAGTATTTTTGAAATCAAATAAAATAATCCATGTATTTGAGAAGTACTTAAGTACCATATATAAATGAAAATGTTTTACATAAAATCCAGTAAATACCTTTATGAAAATGAGATTTTATAACACTTACCAAAAAGTGTAAGCAAATACATAATTGGGAATGAGTTGTTGACCAAAAATTATCTATTTAACTGTTTTCAGAAAGTGTTCGATTTTTGTTAGAAAAATTCCACATTTTCAGTCACCTAAAAAATTGGAAGCTTGACTGACTTAGAGGGTTTAAAAAGCTTTGTTTGCACAGTGTTCAGCAAGAAAACACTGGTCATTCCCCTTTAAAGATCTCATTTATTACTTGTCAAATGGGACAAAATTCAATACACAACTGTTTTTCCACTGGGGTAGTTTCTTGGCTGAGGTGAGTATGTCAGGCAGAGTTGGACAGTTAAAGAATTAAAATGTCCTAAATAGCACAGCAGCAAAAATGTGATATGTGGCTCCTAGAGAATTTAAGCAGTAAAAAAACAATGTTTATTTGGCTCAGAGTGGGGGTGGTAGTGGTAGTATGAAAAGTACTGGTGGAGGAGGGGAAAAAATTAGCAAATTCTCCCCTGAAGTTAAAGATCACTTAAGAAACGGAAAGTTCAGGAAGCTGTGTGCCTTATACTAGAGCTGCTTAAGTGCTAAGTTGGTTGGAAGAGGGACAGAGTGTTAGTAGTGAGTAGATGCACAAATATTTCTGCAATAGGATATCTGAAAGACCTCAAGAACCAGTTGTATCAGCAAGGAGCTTTGGAACCCTAGGAGAATTCCACTTCAATTGTTTGTTTGTTTGTTTTTTAAATAAAATTCCAAGCAGCAAAACGTTAAGAGATCTAATGGAAAGATAAATAAGCATCTTCTTCTTATAATCTGCAAAATCCTGACTGAATAAGATTTTTTTTTTTTGCCAGCTAAGCAGTTAGAGGCAGTTTCAGTTTTACGTTGAATTTTAGTCTCAACAGTGTTTGAGAAAGTGTTACACAGAATTTGACAGCTATACCAACTGACAGGAAATTCCCAATTCACTTCCTTTTTATTCAATAATATTACTTAAAAAAAATAGCCTGATCTATTAAGGATAAGATTAAGGTGACATCTTAATTATTTACCTCATGTTTGGGGAATAGGAGAAAGTAAAATAATGAACCATCAGGTCACTGACTTTTCTTTGCATGATGACATAAGGTAAAATTTTATGTTTCTTACTATAACACTTTAAAGTAACACTTATGGGTTATTATGACACTTCTAAAAAAGAATGCTAAAGAACATTTTTGGCATGGAGATAATAAATGTGACTACCTCTCCTTGTACAGAATCTAGAATCATCCTTCTTCATTCTTTGACAAGTTCTTGGCAATTTCAATAACCACTTGGAGAATCTTTCCAATTCCTTGACCAATTAGTTCCATTCCTCCTCATTTTCAAAATCTTCTGTGTGTAAACTCAAGTCATCCATTTACATGATCGCATCTTAGATCTTGTCATGGAACCAATGGCTGGACCCACTCAATAATCTCTGCTTCAGACATCCTTCTCTCTAATTACTATCTGTGACCATTTATTTCTCTTTCTCAAATTCACTTTCTTGTCCATACCATCTATTACCTTGACTCCAACAATAATTCACACCACCATGACCCTACCATTTTTCACTCTCAATTATCTCTCCTCACCTATCATTTTTACTTACCCTAGATAACCAAGCTTATACTTATTAGTATATTGATTTTCTTAGTGTAGAAATTAAAGCTCAGAGGGGTTAAATATTGTGTCCAATCAGTCATAGGATTCAAAATGAGATTTTCCAACTGCAAAATCTTGACTCTTTCCTTTTGACTATTATAACACAGTTCAAGAATGATAAACAGTAGCTAGATCACTGGTTTTCAAACCTGGATGCACATAAGAATTACCTGGGGGTATTTAAATATACCCTGATCTAATGTCCTTGTCCTGTTCCTCCTCATGCCCACCTCTCTCCTGATGCCCACTTTCAGAATTTTCTCTTGAAGCTCTTAATTTTGTTGTTTTCAGACCTCCTTCTTGGAAAATCTGGTAAAATTTATAAACTTCCTCAACAGACAAATGCTCATGGACATCAAAGTTTGCCTCAACAAGACAAATGCTCAAAGTACTTTTGAGCCATCTGAATATTACACAACATTAGGAGCTAATCTTAAGAAAAATAATTCAAATATAAACAGAATTAGTAACAAGACCTTGAAAAGGCCAGTATGAGAGCAAATAGCTTGATGGTTATTCCATCTCTGACCATACCATGTTGCCTTCCAAAGCAACTACTTTGTAAACTATCCCACCCCCAAGAAAAAATAACACTCAGTGATCTGGGTAAATTAATGAATATGAGTCATTTCATCTGAAGAAACTACTCAGAAGTTTCTTGTAGGTGAAACTTAGGGAAAATTTCTAAGCACCTATTCTCACTGTACTTTGATGACTGAATATCATATTTCTTTACGTACTAACGATGTCTTAATTTGCCTTTTAAGTAGCTCCAAGGAAAGGTAAATATTTAACTAATAAAACCAAGCAGTATTAAAAGTAACATGACTAAGTATATTCCTAAATATAAAACTACCTTTTAGTGTTTTTCTTTCACGATTTAGAAATTATTGCACCATCCCTGGACCCAGTGATCATGAGTTCTATCCATGATGTAAATATTTTGTACCTACCCCTTACAATTTATTTCTCATACTACTGTCATAGCTCAGTGCTTGGCTGGAAAAAATAACCTTATTGCTGATCTACCTCCAATGTCTTCTCCCAGTATTCCATTTTTCATCATTTAAATTATTTATTCAAAAGCTACTCAATTCATTCAGAGGCACAGCTTTGATATTAACATTACTTATTTAACAACTCCTTATGGTATTATTAAAATACTTAACTATACTATGTATTAAATGTTTCCCACGAGTTTGGCATTTGTCATGCATTTTTTCCATTTATTCATAACGTCAAAATCATTAAGGAGATATTTTTATTACCCTTATTTTACAGATGAGAAAACTGAGTCCTAGAAGCAGCCTGACTACAAACTCTGTGGCAGCACTAAGTGCAAGAGTCAGGAATTAAACAAGGTCTGTCTTCATTTCAAAACTGTGTGCTTAACTATTATATGTTGAAAACTGATTGTTGAATATTTGCCCTCATTTTACTTTCCCAAACTTATTTCCCACAGTCCAACATTATAGTGCTTCCAGGGATGCCAGATTGAACTACTTCATGTTCACCATCTTTATCTTATTACCCTTTTCCATCTTTAGGACTTTGTCTACCATTGTCCTGGACTTCCTATTAGTCATTCTCCTCATATTCAAACCCTACATATTCTTAAGAACCCCCCAACAAATTCCAAGTGCTCTAGAAGCCATTTCCTATTCCACTTCTGAAATACCTCCTTCCTCTGAACTGCCCTGTCCTTTATATCTATTTTTTATACATGATCTATATAGATCAGTATTTTATCTTACACTTTATTTTTGTCTTTGATGGTATGTTCACTTCACTTGTCTATACCCTGTGTGAGGTCCTAGAGGCAGATTGTTCATCTGATTTATCTCTCTGTGCCTCAAAGCACATAGTGTCTTCTCCCTGGTAGACGTTTAATAAATATTGTTGAAAGAATGGATGCAGCATAGACAAATGTTTCTTTTACTCTATAAATCTTACTGTATTAACTTCTACTGGCCTAGATCCAAGATGTGTTCAATAGTTTTCATGGGATCTTATATCCAAGTGCTATGATCATTTAACTGTAGAAGAGATCATTCATTATTCATAGTTCCATAGAACAACAGCCATTATTTCCCGTCTTTTACAAGTATTCCAGGGTTTATTTTACTACCTACTACCACTATAATTCACTGAACACTAACTGAAGGACAATACCAGGAAGTCTATGCAATATAGCTAATACTACTGTGGTTTAGAGATCACCTTTAGGTTATAATCCAGCATTGTAGGGAACTTGGGGGACTTTGAAAATTTCAAAACTGAGCTTATGTTCTAACTGGATTAGAGGAAAGCAATACTATAAATATAAAATAAAATGATAATGTGCAATGAATTAGTGATAATAGAAGTGACTTCCTATATTCTTTGTCTAACATGGACTAACAACAGGTGTATTATGGTAGGACTTTTCTCTTGACTTTTGGCATTTGAGCTTAAAATTGTGAAGTTCAAATTATGTATATAATGGGAAATGGGAAGTAACAATCCTTTTCTAATTTAGTATCGCTCAGCCTGTGGTGGGTTCTAAATCATCTAGACCTTTGGAAAATTAGCAACATGTTTCATTAGTTCTTGAGCTATGTGCTTTCCAAGGTTTCTATTCCTTATCCTTAATTTCTTACCTAAGTAGTAGATTTTTGAGTATGCCATGCTTAAACCAAAACTTTAGATGAGCATTTCAAAAGTTTTGATATGTTTAGATCTTGAAATAATTGTAACCTCTGAAAAGTGCTCCCAAAACACAGAACAAAGTAAGTGCTGCTTTTAAACCAATATTCTAGCCAGGTCTTTGAGTCAATCCAAACAGTGAGCTCCATTTGAGATTCTAAATGTAATACAAAACTAATCTGCAGTCTGAAACTAATCTACTGAAATGGAATATTCTTTTGTTTGTCATTTGTATCTTTTCACAGGAATATTATCATTTGTAATGTATTTTTCAAAATTACAGTTAGCCACAAAGTAATATTACATGCTATATGCAATGTTAAATATTTTTATAATGATAGATGTTATAGCAACAAATAGAATAGAAATTGGTTAATATTAATTTCAGTCTTTGATTATAAAAATAGAATCACATTCTGGGGGCGCCTGGGTGGCACAGCGGTTAAGGTTAAGCGTCTGCCTTCGGCTCAGGGCGTGATCCTGGCGTTCTGGGTTCGAGCCCCACATCAGGCTCCTCCGCTATGAGCCTGCTTCTTCCTCTCCCACTCCCCCTGCTTGTGTTCCCTCTCTCGTTGGCTGTCTCTATCTCTGTTGAATAAATAAATTAAAAAAAAAATAGAATCACATTCTGTATATTGTCAATTCAAAATGTCCTATTGTATTATATAAGTGATTACTTTTTCTTGGAAACTGTAAATCATGAGTTAAAATTAATACATAATAGGACCATAGCTAAATTCTTAAGCTAAAATTTGAAATGGCTCAATTATATTGTTAAATGTTATTTTTATATTAAAGATTCATTCTAACTGTCTGACATATTTAAATTGAAATAAATATTAAGTATTTACAACTTTAAATAATAAGTTAGGGAAATGTATTTTCTCATCTTAGGTCCTTTGACTACTGAAATGTGTTACAGTGACCAGATAATAATTTTATTAAAAACCACATACAATGCCAACACTAGTATATAACCTCCAGCCACTAAAGAAAGAACAATTTTGTAAGAATATAAGAATCTCATCACTGCACTACTATCATCTGACATGCTTATCTTCTCGCATTTGTAAAGCACCTGCCTACATAGAAAGGTGACATGAAAATAATAGCTAGCACTTGATAATTCTAAGTGTTATGAACTGTTTTAATGTTTCTCCTATGTTAATTATCCCACGGCCTGGCCTTACCTTACCTGTGAAAATAACCTTCTCTTAATCAACTCTATTAAATGCCTTTTGATCAAAAGTATCTTCATTGGATTCTTAATTTCCAAAAATATTACTCCAACGACCATTCCACAGATAACCATACCTTCTTATCTGAAATTAACAGTCCTTGCTGTGACTATTCTAGGTTTTATTCTGGCAAATGAACTCGACCTTATATTACAAAATCTAAAAATTTGATCACCCTTCAAACCTATTCAAATTCTCAAATGGTATTTTCCAACCATTACACACCACATTCCACTGCTCACGAATTTATCAGCAAGTCAAAAATGAGTACCACCATTACTAGACTTAATCTGATTAGAACCAAAATTTACCTACTTCCAGATAAAAACTTCCACACTAATCTGATTAAAAATTATTAAACTACATTTCTTCTTCTTTATCACATTAATCTTAATCTTATCCTTATTTAATTTACACAAGTAACCTCTATAATAACCAGAAAACTGATGAGTAAAGATTAGCCAAGTCAGAACTACTAGTCAAGTCTCACATATATAAAACACAGCAATCCCTACAGATTCCCCACTAAAAAATCCAGGATCCCCAGGATCAGAAATTATTTATGTCCCAATCCATTACATTTTTTAAAGATTTTATTTACTTATTTATTTGAGAGAGAGAGAGAGAGAGCACAAACGGGGGGCGGAGCAGAGGGAGAGGGAGAAGCAGGGAGCAGGGAGCCCTATGTGGGACTCAATCCCAGGACCCCGGGATCATGGCCTGAGACGAAGGCTGATGCTTAACAGACGAAGCCACCCATTTAAACAGAATTTCCACTTCACCATTTTTCAAGACATATAAAACACTATAACCTCGATCAACAATTCTGGGGAAAAAATCCCCAAGATGGTCATATTAGAGGGTCAATTTTCAGGATAATGCTTACTAAACCACAGCCCTTACATATCCAAAAATGACCAATATCTGACCTCCCAAAATAAATTTTTAGAAACATTAAACATAAAAAAAGATCCACCAAAATTTATTACAATTTCACAAGCAATTTCACCACTCACAATCAACTCTAGTCCACCATAAATAGGTTGAGTGTTCAAAGAAAAACCTAGAAAGTAATCACAAAACCAGTACTTCAAACAAATACAATATGTCATCAATATTCTCACATGAAATTTAACCATGACCAATGACATGAAAAATCGCCATTGTAATTCAACTATAAAAATCTTAATGACATCTGAAAATCCCACTCACTAAACAAGATTATCAACAACTCATTCATTGACCTACCAGTTCTATCAAATACCTCTCAGCATGATAAAACTTTGGATCCCTTTTAGGAATCTGTTCAGTCTTATAAATTCTAACAGGATTATTCCTAGCTATATAATATACATCAAAAATAATAACTGCCCTTTCTTCAGTAAACTATACCTACCAACACCTGAATTATGGATGATATCCAATATATACACACCAATAGAGCCTCCATATTTTTCATCTGCTTATTCACTTATGTGGGATGAGGCCTATTGCAGATATTATACTGTCTTAGAAAGATGAAATATTGGAATTATTCTACTACTCACAGTGATAGACACAGCAGTCATAGATTATGTCCTACCATGAGGCCAAATATCCTTTGGAGAAGCAAAAGTCATCACAAACCTACTCTCAGCTATCCCTACATTGGCAATAGTCTAGTAGAAGGAATCCAAGGAGGATTCTCCTTTGACAAAGCTAACACCACCTGTTGCTTCACTTTCACATCATCCTCCATTAATCATCTCAGCCAATATGCCTTTTGATCAAAAGTATCTTCATTGGATTCTTGGACCTATTATTTCTCCAAGAGACAGGATCTAAAAAACCATCAGGAATTTCATCCAACAAAGACAAAATTCCATCCCACCATTATTACACAGACATCACGGATTCTTATTCCTAATTTCAGTGTTATCCAATTTAGTATTATTTTCACCTGATCTGCGAGATCTATACAACAATACTCCAGCCAATCTTCTAAATACTCACCCCCCCCCCATCAAGCTAGAAACACATCTTATTTGCCTACTCAATTCTATGGTCTATCCCTAATAAATTAAACAGCATGTTAGTGAATTTTCTTAAATGTTATCCTGGCAATCATCCCTATACTTCATATATCAAAAAAACAAAACATAATATGCCAGCCTCTCAGTCAATGTCCTATTCTGATGACTTGCAGCAGATCTACTGACACTAACAAGAATTGAAGGACAACCAGTTGAGCATCCATTCATCATGAGTAGCCAACTAATATCAATACCGTATTTTCTCTGTATTCTCCTACTTATACCAATCACAAGCATTATTGAAAAAACCTTCTAAAATAAAGAGTCTTTGTAGCATATTTATTACTCTGTATAAGCCAGAGAAGAAGAGAAGATTTCTCCCTAAGATTCAAGGAAGAAATTCCAGCTCTACCATCAGCAGCCAAGGCTAAAATTCTACTTAAACTACTCCCTCGAAATTTGTGCATGAAAATTGAAGCATAATATTATCATGTACTATATCAGTATTAAAAATAAATCATAAATCATTACATAACTATGTAATTTGTGCATTCAGTGATTGCATGTGTTAGTGCATACATATATTCCACCATACATAATACACACTATAATCACACATTAACAATTTACCCCATGCATTTAAGTGTGTAAAATATTGATATTGCATTAATACATACAATGGTATATCATGCATATGATTATAAACCCCATGAATACCTGCAGCAACAATATTAACACAATTAATATTACATAGCACATAATATTATTGTTTGGATAAACCTCATTAAGTCTAATTATTACTACACAACATGCCTATCATAACCCATTACCATGCTTAATCATAAAGCTTCAAGAAATTAGCAACCTTTCCACAAATGTGTCCTTCTTCTCTCTCTGGGCCCACAACATTTGGAGGTGTCTAGAAATTAACTATATCTGGCATCTCATTATTACTTCAGGACCATCTCACCTAAAATTGCCCACTCTTTCCTTTTAAATAAGATATCTCAGTGCACTGATGACTAACTGGCCCATGCACACACATAACTGTACCATGCATTTGCATTTGGTAATTTTTTTTTAATTTTGGGAATGCTATGTCTCAGCTATAGCTGTCAAAAGCCTTAACACAATCAAGTAAACTGTAGCTGAGCTTAAACTGAGTATTATTTACCAACATTATAAACCATAAGGTGTAATTCAGTCTATGGTTACCCGACATAGAAGAATCTGTATATAGACATACATGCACACTTATCAAATAAACGATTAGCTTAGCAAACTTTTTACTCTACATAAACCTTATACTGTATATATGTATTTGCTATCTTGCCAAACCACAAAAACAAGATTATACCACATATAAAGCTTATCTTTCATCTATGAGATTTTAATTGTAGCTAAAATAGTCACACTCCTGACCCTTCAAATTAAAACCCTATTCAAGATGATTTTAAACCCTTCCTATTGATACCAACATGCTACCTTAATCCATAAAATAGACATGCTCCTAAACTGGATTTTTTAAAATCAAAATCAGAGTACATTAAACTAAACAAAATAAGTATATTCAAAATTCTTGGCCCTAACAGAGAAAAATATTTGACAAGTATAAATCCCAAAAGACAGGGATCCTCATCACCTTGCCCACTTTGCCAGTCTCTTATGCTTACCTTCTCTACTTGAGCAACTAAGCCTTCTCTCAATTAATACTACTTCCTCTTGCCTTCCATGGCACCTTTGCAAATGCTACTACCTCTGTTTAGAATATGATCTGCTCTAGCTTCCTCCCTCCTTTTCACTTAGTTAGTACATGCTTATCTGTTAGTTCATATTTTGACCAGCCAAATTGCTTCCTCCAAATTCACCTCAGGCAACTCTGCTTAAGGCTATTATGGGATTACATAACTCTCCCTCAAAGTATGCATACGAGGCTATACTGACAGAGTTAATAGTGAATCTTTTAGTTCAGGTTCTTTCTCACTAGAGTCTAAGTGTCATGAAAAAAAGAACTGTGTTAATTTTAGGATTGCCATAGTGTTCCATGGGCTTAAGGACAAGGTTTGTGCCTGGTACAGTGTAGATGTTTACAATTTTTATTTTAGGACAAAATATTCCATGTACGCAAAATATGAAAAGTTTGCTGCTCTTTCTATATTTTTAAGTTCTGTCCACAACTCACTGCTGGTTTTTTGACTTACTCTCTATATAGGTCAATTCATCAAACAGATGACTAATTTCCAAAATACTCAATATATTAATATCTGAAGGACATGAGTGTTTAGTCGCTACTAACTATGCCTTAATTTTCACACACTCAAAAATGTACAGCTTTTTCGTTTTGTTTTTGTTTTCCCTAATAATTCTCTCTCCAACCTCTGTAGCTTCAAGGGTCTAAATATGTCTCCTCTATGAGGATATCAGCCTTCTTTTCATAGTAAATGAGATATTAAATTATGTCCCTTTTTATCACTAAGATATTAAGTTAAATAAACAAAATAATGTGTACCATCTATAGTCCTATATATAGTGTCTTTAATAAGAAATTTAAATTCCTCTGTATTTCATTGAAAGATTGTATGCCATAGGAAAAATAAATTATGTATTAATACATTTTATAATTACGATTGCTACATAATGTTCATAAGTACACACAGTCAATATTTCCAAAGGAGAGATAAAAGACCCATGCACCTATTGTACCAAACCCACCAATTCATAGAAAGGGACTCTCTGAGATGCAAGCTAAAAATGTTTATAGCAGAAAGGACGAAGGGAAATCATTACATCACTTACTTTCTTTTCTTGTTACAGTAGGATCATTCTGGTGTAGTTTTCTACTCTTTGTTTCTGGTCCAATTTTACATGACTTAAACAGTGAGGCTGATGCAACTTCCCTAGACAGATAACTTCCTACAGTTTAATAGGTTTCTTTATGAGGATGTTTTTCCCTATTCTTCAGCCATTGTACATATTCATTATATAATTTCCTTACATTACATATGGTCATTATCTAGGAGTGAAATGTGCAAAGTTCTAATTTGCAACATTTATAATAAAGTTATAACATTACTATTTATTACTAAAAGTAATAATTTATTACTAGTAGTAGTATCATTAGGAACTACCCTGAATGCTAGGAGCTTAACTTGACATTAATTAATTCACTGTACATTAAAGATTCTGATTCAAAACACAACTGAATTTTCTTTTAGTTAGGGTTATGAGAATGAGGCTGAATACCTTTAAAAAGGAAAAAAATGTTAGTAAATACAAATATGTAAATAACACATGCTAAGGAATTATCCACTTACTTAGATAGGGAGACCTGGTCCTTCATCATTTCATTTTATTAAAATAATGCTTCATTTTTCCTGACTAGGCAGTATTTTTTTTTTTTGAAAATTATTTGTTAACTGATTCTTCTGAACACAACAGAATTAGAATTAGGGATTTATGACACAATGGTGAACTACAATCAAAGATCTGACAACAAAAGAATAGGTTTTCTATTCGTTGCACTGCATTTAAATATCAATCCAATAGAATGTTGCCTGAAACACAAATAAGCATCTCCCTGTTCAGCAGAACATAAAGCTGATTACAGAAAATTATTTTGGTCAGTGAAAGAGTGGAACACTGGATTAAGAAACAAAGATGTTAGCAGGAATACAATTGATTTATGATCAGTTTAAGTATTTTTAATAATAGTTCAACTTCATAAGTACTTCAGAGGCACTGAAATGTGTTAAAATTGTATTAAGAACACAAAACCAAGTTGATATAGAATTTCAAAACAAACGATTTTTTTATAACTGCATAACTTCTAATATAAACAATACAGCACATATTATGTAACTGCATTTTGTAAATATCTAGATAGTCAAAATTTTATTTTCTTAACATAAAAAAATTCCATTTCGTTTACCATATATTTCAGTGTTTTGATATACAATTTATAAAGTATATCACTTCCTTTTATTAAGGTACATAATAATTACAATTGCAATCATTTATTCATGGATGGAAAGCAGGTTCTGACAATTTCTTAATCAACTTTGTAAACCTCTGCCACATACTTAGTAAGAAATTATCCTTTGAACTGTTCTATCATGGGGCTGTGCTCTAAATTATAATTACTATGATCAAAACTGTCCTTTAATTTGTAGCTGAACAGTAATTATCATCAGGCGGTCCTACATATGGTACAACAGAAATCTGAATTTAAGTCTGTAGAAAATTCTATAAAAAGCAAATAAAAGGATAAGGTGTCCTTGTTTGAAGTAAATAGTTGAGGTTAACAACTTTGTCTTCTCAACAAAATTTGCTGAAAATTTTTGAAATAGTACAAAGTAAAATTGTCAAGAGCTAATGCCATCCTTCTTTTACCAAAGTCCTTGGGAAATCAACATTCCATAGTAAATACCTGGATAAGAAACTCTTCCAGTTGGAATTGACTAACTCAGTGGGGAAGTGCAGAGAAAAAAATGAGAGAGGCCTTCTCCAAGTATAAGCTTCTCCAGTTTTGGTAGCTATAGGCTCTTCATGGATAGACTATCAACTAAATTTTACATATTTTTAGATATTAAAAATACGGTCTGAAAAGTCACTAACAAGTAAACAAAATAATAATTTGTTGAGTCTGTATCTTCACACATTCTATTTCTGATGGCATTTAATGTTACCCTGAACAACTTACTATGTTCCATGTTTTATCCTATGAGACACAAAATTAAATCATATATGTTTTATCAAGTGCTTTCACAGGCATTATATTGTTTTATATACCACATTTACCACATTTCACATTTTTACAATTTCACAATTGTGAAAGCATTTTCACAATTTCATCAGTTTGTTAGCCCACATATATTTATTGAACAGTTTTTCTTTTCTAGTAATGTGCTGTGTCTGGGACATTCATTGATAAACAGTCTCCGACATCATGGAGTTTAGTGATCTAGTTGGGTGGTCTAGTTGGAAAGATGTGCAATACAAAAATAATTATAGGTAATTAAATAATTTCAAGTTTGAAAAATGCTGCAAAAAAAGGACATAGTAAATGAAGAAAATAAAGATAAACCTTACTTTCTTATTTTCCCAAGAAAAATATCCAAGAAAGTGTTGATTCAGAGCTCAAACTTAAGCATACAACTTTATTCCTCTATAGTACATTACACCTAGAATCTCTACACCATATCCCCATGTTGTGCCCTCATGCCAAGTGCAGAACATCAGCTGGTGAGGGGATCAAGGGAAAATCAGACACTTCTATCGTCTCTCCCTAATGCTGCCACCAAAACTGTAATACTTATTTTTAAAACAACTATATAGTACTAATATATTATGGAACTACTTGGAAAATAGTACTAAAACTAGTTTCTGACATATTTTGATATATTTAGGAATTCATGTAAAAGAAAGCCAACTTTCCTGGGCCATAGACACTTAAATTTCATGAAAACAGGAGCTATGCATTTCTTGTCCCTGTAGTCACTTTCAGAGCTTCAGAGACTGCTTGGTAAATTGCAGGCATCTCAAGTCCTACAAATGAGTGAAAAACTAAAATAGAGTGTAAGAAATGGAAAAAAACATAAAATGAAGGATTATGTGCCCACTGGAGGGAAAGTAGAAAAATGTTTGAGCAAAATGATTATTCAAGACCCTGGTGACCCATTAATGTAATGCTTATGTGTGCTGATGTTGTTAATGAGAAGGATTTTGGTGTCTTCTTCACTCTATGTCAGAACAAACTGTTATCATGAATATATTCTTACAATTACTGCATGTTTAACCTATCTGCAGTAGGAATGTTCCAACCAAACAGCAAGGCCCAGCAGTAGGTTTAAACAGTCTTTGAAAGGCTGTGTTTTGTGATAAGCAGAGAGCTTTTTACTCAACTTACATCTAGGAAGAAAGGAGAAGAAGGATGAGATGAAGGTATGAAGCATAGAACCTTGGATATTTAAATAATGGAGAAGAGTCTTTCAAATTATGCTTTGCTAGGATGATGATGATGATGAAGATGATGATGATGATGATGATGATGATGATGATGATTTATACTTACCCATTATTTACACCATTTATTACAATAACCATTATGCTGCCACAAAGCATTTTCAAGAGCTCAAAGAGAATTTCATACTGAAAACTTATGAGAATTACAGGTCATATTTTTCCTAGAGTACAGTGATAAGATTTGCTGCAATGAAATATTTGGATAGAATAGAATTTGGATAGATAAAATAGAAATTTCTGGAAATATGATCCTATCTTTTCTGAAGAAAAATAAAAAGCCTGTGTTTCAAATAAAAATTAAATTGATGAACCTAGGAATAAATCTTAAGGTTGGTAAACTATTAACTTCAGGCAGGGCTTCTTAAAGTTCTCATAGACTTCTTTTCATGGGAATATCTGGTAATACTAAAATTATTTCTGTGGTAGACAGAACTCTAAAAATGGCTGCCAATGAATCTTACCCTCTCCCTTGAGCATTGGTAGAATCTTTGAATGATGAAATATTATCCAAGTTGTTACGTTATATAGCAAAAGGGAAATAATTTGGGTGGGTTCAAAGTAATCACATGAACACATAAAAAATAGAAATTTTCTTTGGCTGGTGGCAGAAGGAAAAGTTAGAGAAATTTGAAGCACTGGAAGGTTTGGCAGGCCCTTTTTGGCCTGAATTTGAAGAGGACCACATGTAAGGATCAGACACTAGGAACCGATTACCAATTTGACAGCCACTGAAAAAAATGGTGTATACACACATGTGCAAACATGAAATTTTCCAAAATAATTCAGCACCAGATTTGAATCACATAAATAAAAGGCTTCTCCAGAGATCTAGGAAATTATATTTGGTATCGAATAAATGAATATGCTATAATATGTAGAAATATATTAAAGTATGCTATAATTATAAATACCTAAAATATCTAGAAAATAATCCTAGACCTAGGCATGATTTATTAAATTTAATCTTTCCTGCTTTTTTAACGTTCTTTTCAGACCATAAACAATAGAAATACAACATATGCTTTTTATTAATTGAATCCAGTAAGTATAATCACAGAATAACTTATTTTATTCCTACTAGTCTGATACTTGGCTGATATCTCACTTTTCTTAATCAAATGGTGAATGTCAGAAAACTAGAACTCTAAACAAAACAAAACAGGAATACTTACTTATATTTGTATTCCATTTTACAGATTCTAAGGAACTTCATCTTAAATCCATTTTGCAATTAGAAGGAATATAATTAAATCGGCAAAACACTTTTACATACAATATTTACTACTGAAATAACCTCTGTACTTTCCTCTGAATCTTGGTGTAAATCTAAACTGCTCTTTAAAAATAAGGTCTTAAAACAAACAAACAAATAACAACAAAAAAGAAGTAATGATAAGACACTCCCTAGAGTTAGAAAAAAATAAATTACCTTTCCCAAAATTTGAAAGTGATATTTGAAAAAATAGTAATTAATCAATTAATTCCATGTGTCACCAAGACTAACTCACATCTTTTTAAAAGATTTTATTTATTTATTTGACAGAGAGAGAGAGACAGCCAGCGAGAGAGGGAACACAAGTAGGGGGAGTGGGAGAGGAAGAAGCAGGCTCCCACTGGAGCAGGGAGCCCAATGCGGGGCTCAATCCCATGACCCTGGGATCACGCCCTGAGCCGAAGGCAGACGCTTAACAACTGAGCCACCCAGGCACCCCAAGATTAACTCACATTTGCCTATTTTTCCCCCCAGAAGATGAAACATAAAAACATCTACTATTTTCAGAGTATGATTTTGAATTCTTTCTATTTCAGTTTTAAGTTATTAAAATGATTCTACAACCATCAAATTCATGCATAGGCAGCAGTTTAACAAAGTTCTTTAAGAATACCAACATTTTATTAGATGTATAAAGTTGTAATAATGGGTATATTAAAATTTAATTTAAATCAGATAAATTCAGCCAACAATTATGCCTTATTTTTCAATTCCAATTTGTTTTTTTATTCCCAATTATTCTTTTATTATCATGAAATCTAAAATATATATCACATATGGAACACTATTAGTGTTTTATATTGGAAATAAACTATTCTTGAGACTAAGCAACAACGAAAAAATCTTTTCTCCTTTTCCTTCTAATTTCTAATAGAATCCAATTTAATCTAATTCAACAGATTGGTGGGAAGCATTAAGCAGACACATTCTGAAGAATACCCAGTCCAAATCATGGTTTTTTTACCACGATAATTACAACTGAGTGTATCAATAGAATGGTTAGCTTGAGGCTTGAGCAAATAAACCAACTCATATTCTGCTCTCTTACTAAACAACATTGTTATTTGATTCCTGTTCTAGCAGTAGCTTCACTAATAACAAACAATATTATTTATCTCGGCGTGTTTTATCTTTAAGACTTAACTTGCCATTAGAAAACATACCCTAATTTAAAAATATATATAATTACAGGAAATAGTCAAAACTTAAAGTAGAAAGGACAAGCAGAGTTTCTGTCCATTTTTTTCCCCAAAGGGATTAAAACCTACTTATATTGAACATGAAATCACCCTGCATTTAAAAACAATGCTGACGGGGTGCCTGGGTAGCTCAGTCCTTAAGCCTCTGCCTTGGCTTAGGGCGTGATCCCGGCATTCTGTGATCCAGCCCCACATCAGGCTCCTCCGCTGGGAGCCTGCTTCTTCCCCTCCCACTCCCCCTGCTTGTGTTCCCTCTCTAGCTGACTGTCTCTCTCTGTCAAATAAATAAATAAAATCTTTTAAATAAAATAATAAAAAATAAAAATAAAAAATAAAAACAATGCTGAAATTGGCCAATGGTGGAATGAATGAAAGCTTCGGATTCGCCTCACTACAGATTTAATATAGTGGATGGGACATGGCAAAATGATGAAGCAATAGTATTAAAAATCGAGATTAAATCACTGATTTGCTACTTGAAGACATGAGGATTAGTTGCTCCAGGATGGCCTGTGGCACAATGGTTAGATGTCAGAGAAGGAAATCTTAAACCATTAGAATGAATTATTCCATTCCTTTATGAATTGACAAAATAGTCAAACTTTATTGTTTTTTGTTTTTTTTTACTTCAAGCTTCCATCATAATTAAAGATAACTAGAACAAAGAAATAATACCAGTCAATGTTCTTAAATCTTATAAGATACGTTTCAGAGTTTCTTAGTACCATTGGATTTTACTTCTGTTACTTAACAGAATTTATTGGTATAATTTTGAAACCAAGAAGTTTCCTTTATTGCATACTTTTAACCCATGAGGATATTACCTTAAATGTAGGATGTCATCCAGTGCAAACTAATATTCTACAATAAAATCAGTTTCTTTAATAGTGGAATCCAAATCTACTGAATATCATCACATCTGGTTCAAAGATGTGCTTTGTAGCAATAAGGATTTGCATAGAGTTTTCTTTAGGAAGAGTAAGGATGATTTTTATGTTTTTACCATTAAGATACTTTCTGTATTTCTTTTTAAGATTTTTATGTATTTATTTGACAGAGAGATAGAGCAAGAGAGCACAAGTGGGGAGAATGGCAGAGGGAGGGGGAGAAGCAGGCTCCCTGCTGAGTAGGGATCTTGTGGGGCTGGGATCATGACCTGAGCTGAAGGCAGATGTTTAACTGACTGAGCTAGTCAGGTGCCCCACTTTTTGTTTTCTAATATCCCTCTTAATATCTGAGTTTATTTAAATATTAGGATTGTATTATAAGAAAAAACAGTAACTTTCAGTGAGTTCAGAATGTTCTTTATATTGTTAAATTCAAATAATTAATAAGAGACATTTGGTATTTATTTTTTGGCTATGACCTGAATAAGAACAAATGAAGAAAAGGATGCCAGCTTGGTTTTGGGGAAATAAACAGCTTACAGTAAACTACAGAATTCTAAAAAGCAGAATTTTGAGGATGTAAAACAGATTTCAAAATAATATAGGATATTTTTTATATTTAGCTTAAACTCATGAAAGAGATCATGTATTATTTAATTATGCAAACAATTCCAATGAACTGGAATTACAAACACAAAAATCAAGATAGAAGAAATGAAATATGAGGTTGGAGAAAAACAGAGGTTTCAACATTCTTTGATGGCATATCAGGTTTTTTTTAATATTCTGTATATTATCTTTGTCAGATTTAGAAAATTTCTATAGTAAGTTTTTGTTGTTTCCTTTTTTATATACAGCCATCTAAGAAGTTGCCAACTGTACAGTTAGGAATGCACAATACCACTCTCACTTCTGACATTAAATTCAAGTTCAGGGGTCCCTAAAACTACCCTTAGTTGCAGTATATCGCTAGAGTGGACTCACATAACTCACTGAGAGCTGTTAAGATTGGCCAAGGGAAGAAGTGCATAATGCAAAGTCCAGGAAAAATACTAAATTTAGAGCTTCTGTTGTCCTCTCCCATGAAGTAATGCATAGTACTACTTTCAGGATATCAGTGTGGAACAATACGCCAAACAGGGAAGCTCTCCTGAGTCTTAATATCCAAAATCTTTACCAAGACTCCATCGCATAAGCATAACTGACTGACAGTCCAACTGGCAGATGTCTGCAGCTCCTCAAGAGATCTAACTGATGCCACATATACAAATAACCCCCTCCCCAACCAAATCACACTGTTACTCTCTGGGCAGCCCAAGACCCCCAGGCAAACAAAAATACTCCCATCAAGCATGACAGTCCAAGGGTTTAGAGATTACCTCCCAGAATTACAGGGCAAAAACTAGACCTCTTTTTGGTCAAAGTTAAGTTATTTATTACACAACACCTTAAAAAAAGAGAACTTCACATAATTCTGCCATTTGCCATCAGCTGAGCGTTCATGGAGAAACACTGGTCTAAGGGTTTTTGGCCTAAGGTTCCTGCTCCAGTCGTAAATAATCCAACATTCCACTTTTTAATATCTTCATTTACAAGAAACAGCTTCAGAATTAGGAAAAAAATAAAATTCGGATTTGAGAAGCTGTGTGTAAATATCACTTTTCAGTTGTTTTTGTTTTTTTGTTCATTTGTTTTTAATCACATTATTACTCCATACTTTTTAATCAGGTACTTCTAAAGGACAGGAGCAGTTTCATCATCTGATTTTTCTCTCCTTTTTCTAACCTCTTTCTTTCCCTCTGTCTCTAATTCACATACATTAGTCTTTGCGGAATGAAAAATCACATCTCAAGGGTTGCTCTGTTATTCTATCCTAAGTAGATTCACTTCTTAATTAGAAAATGCTTTCATTGGTCTTCTGTGTCAAAGAAGGCAACAGGAAAATGAGTTGGAAAAATAGGCTGAAAACGTTTAGCCTGGAATTGGAGAGATTACATAAACTGGTATTTTCTTGGAATCAAATAAGTTCATAGGAGCTAAATATAGGGGCGCCTGGGTGGTTTTGGCTCAGGTGGTGATCTCAGAGTCCTGGGATCAAGCCCCGCGTTGGGCTCCCTGCTCAGCGGGGAATCTGCCTCTCCCCTCTGGCCTGTGCTCTCTCTCTCTCTCGCTCACTCTCTCTCTCTCTCAAATAAATAAAATCTTTAAAAAATCTTTAAAAAAATAAAAATAAAAAATAAAAAGCTAAAAAATAAAAGCTAAATATCTGGGGCCCACAGAGAAATTGAAAATACATGCTACATGTTTTTTTTTTTCTTGTTTAGGTGAATCAAGTCAAATGTATTAACATAATGGGAAAAAATGCTTATTGTCATCAAGTTGACATTATCAATTAATGTTTACCGGGTATCTCCATACATTAATGAAATGAATAATCATGTCTTTCCTTTTAAAAATATTAAAAAGTATTTAAAAATTATTTTTTTTAAATAATTAAAAAAAAGTTTCAGTTGCAATCTGTTAACCCTCAGTAAGTATTTAAATATTGAACTGAGCTGTTAGAATTTCTTTCTCTTGAATCCTTAGAAACACCTGATAAATTTAAATGGTTTGACAGATTTGTAAGTCTCTGTGGATGAAAGGACTAAGGACCTCCCAAAGTATCTTCTACAATCACCTACCTTTGAAGAATCTATGATGTATTAGGAAAACTGAAGTAGAGATGAAGATTGATAGAGAACAAGAATTCTGATATTAAGCTAGTAAACTTCATCAGCCAGTTTAACACTGTGCTGATGAATTGTCAGTATTCGTAATTCATCAGGAATTTTACAAGAGCCCTTGTATGTTCTTTGAGGTCTCCTGGTACAATACAAATAAATCTGTAGGATTTTTGCGGTCCAAGGTAAAAGGACACTAAATACACTGACTTTGAACCCAGACCATCTTCCCAAAGAAAAGCACTGGTGTAGAATCTATTATCTCCTAAGAGCCTCTCAGTAAATATCTGTCAAATAGAATAAAAGACGAGAACAGAACTGTTACTTATGAAGTCATTTAAATACCAGTATATTTTGGAAAAGAGTAAAATTGTCCCTTGTTGGCTTTTAAATATTTCTTGCAATTCCTATAAAGTGTAGAATATTATCTTATACATATAAGCTATATAATATTATGCTATACATAGACTTAACTATACTGCTAAGTTTTTAAATACCCACCATTAAATTAAATTGTACAGAGAAAAATACAACAGTATAAATCTAGCCAACGTACTTTCAGATATTTTATTAAAATCTGAAAATAATTTCAAAAAAGTAAAACTGCAAGGCTATAAATTTGCTCCTTAGATGATTAACATAGTTCCAATTGATTACAGACAGCTACTACTTTATTCCTGAATTCAGCTACTCTATTGTTTTGTGGGGTTTTTTTAAAGATTTTATTTATTTATTTTACAGAGAGAGACAGGGAACACAAGCAGGGGGAGTGGGAGAGGAAGAAGCAGGCTCCCCAGCGGAGGAGCCTGACGTGGGGCTCGATCCCAGAACATGGGGATCACGCCCTGAGCCGAAGGCAGACGCTTAAGGACTGCATCACCCAGGTGCCCCTCAGCTACTCTATTGTTAAAGTTCATCTTATATCAGGAAGAGATCAAGTGCAGTAAAAGAATAATACATTTTATAAATAATAAAATACTTCAGACTGATATAATTTTAAAGAAAATTTAAAATAGTGATTATTATGTATTTTGTTGAAATCGTCAGTATGATTATTTTATAATAAAGGTAAATGTTTTTTTTTTATTGGAGCCTCTCTCCCCATTGCAGTAGTCCAAATAAAAATTGTCTAGCTGCCTTTGACAAATGTCCAGCACTGTTTCTCTCAGACAGTTTCCTGGAGCTGTCCCTCAGATTTGATGTCCCATCAGACTATGGGGCACAACAACTGAACCCCCCCAGCACTCTCCAAGACCTTTGTCTGCTTATTTGTGCATCCAGTGGTGTGTTCAACTCCTGATCTAGTGTCCCAGACAAATGGCTGGTGAGGCAACATGAGGACAGATTTTGATTCCTAAGTTGCTGAATACACTCTAGAATCTGGTTGAGAGGCCCAGGCTTCCCAGTTCATAAGGTACAGAGACTGGGTTAGAGCCCCAGGCTTCTCTGTTTGCAAAATATCATTAGATAAGAACATGGAAGCTTCTTAGTCCACTAGAACTTTCCCTTCTTAAATTCTTTCATACTATGTGTTTCACCACTACAGCCCTAATTCTACAGCCCTAATCCACTTTCTTTCTTGCTGGCAAAACGTTAGTAAAAAACACAATTGAGCTATAGTAGCCTCTCTCAGTCTCCTGGGATATCTCAAAATTACTCTGCTTAAGAGGAGGGACCCCCCTAGAGCAAAAGGGAACATATACAGTGGTCTGCTTACTTTGCCTGATACGAAGAAGCAAAAAAAAGAGAGACAGAGAGATTAAATTACTCAAATCCTCCTTCAAATTGTCAAGGCTCTTAAACAATGTCTTCAGAAAAAAACGTCTGACTCAGTAAGCACCCTGCAATACCTTCATATTCTTCTCCTAGCTTTTCCTTGCACCCTTTCTCCCAGAATGGTCTCCACAAGCAGTACCTCCAGTTCTTCAACCCTTTGTAAGCATAAAGTTCACCAGGGCCCCCATCTCCTGCAGATGAATCCCAGAATGCAGCCCATACCTGCTCTCAAGTAAGACCAAAGTTAAGAGAACCTGAAAATTTTATTCCACAGCAAGCTCTAGAATTGTGGGCTCCCACTGATTGCAACACTTGCTAAAACTGTAAGGAAAAGAGACACTGAACTCAGGACTGCTTGGTCCTCAAGAGGAGAGGGAAAATGTGAAGTCCCCACCACCTTACAGGAAAATTACTGGTCCCTTCCAAGGATGGAAATGCCCAATGCTTTAAACTGCCACTAAACTCACAGGGGGAAATGGCTCTAAAAGTTGAAGGGCACTTCACCATAGTTCTCAACACTGGAGCATTACATTCTCCCTTTACCACCACTGTATTTCCTGCCTCCGTTCCCTGGAGTTGCAAAACTTAGCCAGTGAGGGATTTTGATAATTTACCTCATGATTTGCCTCTTCCTCAGCCTTTTACCATCTCTATAGGATCTGTTAAAGATTAGCACAACTTCCTTTTCAGTTATACTATCACAGGAAATCTTTTAAGAAAGGATCTTCTCACGAATTGGGATATCAAAATTCATGTACTCCATGAAGGACTCCTACAGATTCCCAACTCTTCCCATTTATGTTTATGTCCCTTTATCTTACCTCTCCAAGTTCCTCTGGCCATTCACCCTAGCACTCATTCAATTAAAGATTTAAGTCAATTATTAGACAAAATTCTTTCTTTTGGCCAAAAAATCTCCAATACATACATATCTCTAATACGTACCCACTCTAACCTGCATGTTTTCTAAATGGTTAGAAATTGTCCCTGCTGAAACACCTCAGCAACATCAGTTACCAAAGTTTTCTTAGAATGAATTTTCCCCATTTGAGGTATTCATTCTACCATGTCTACTAACAGAGGGTCACATTTCACTAGCAAAATTACATAGGAAGGGGTGCCTGGGTGGCTCAGTCAGTTAATTGTCTGCCTTCAGCTCAGGTCATGATCCCAGGGTCCTGGGATCAAGGCTCCCTGCTCAGTGGAGAGCCTATTTCTCCCTCACACTCTGCCCCTCCCTCCTCCTCATGCTCTCTTTCTCTTGCTCTGCTCGCTCTCTAATAAATAAAGTCTTAAAAAAAAAGATTATGACATTAAAATCCTTACTCCTACTTCCTCAATGATTACCCCCTTTTGAAATCACTGCAGGAAGACCCATGAGAATGCTTTACTCATCCTCACTAATAGAGCATTCCAATCTAACTAACACTGAGAGATACAGTAAGGGATTAATTTGATGCACACAGTCCTATAATCAACAAGAAGTCAAGGCCACCTTTCTCCTCAGACACTAAACTTACAAATAGGAGATCTGGTATTCTGGGAATATCACCATTGGAAAGCTAACCTTGAATGCAGATGAAAAGGTCCTCACACTGTTTTACTCATTGCTCTCACAGTCCCCCATCCCAGCTCTAAAACTGGTATCCCCTTTATAATTGCCCCACTTATGCTTTTAGATGTGGCTCTGGCAGGAAACATATACATCAACAAGATAGGTCTCCCCTTCCAAATGATAGTAAACTTAATGGCTCTTAAGACTGGGACTAATAAGCATGGCCTCTTTAAATCAAAGAAATGTGGTATTTTACTAGCAATCAGTCTAATGAATATAGTTGCCCTATGGGACACAGTAAATTCCCCATGTCTCTATGGCAAGGTGAAATCTATTTTCACAAAACTGGAAATTGTTGTAAGGGCCAAACTCCCTTTATGGACAACGTTTTTCTTTAATGCCCCTATGATATCAATATCATTTATTTGATATAGGATACAAGCAAAAGAAATTGGTTAAATGGGACCAAAATACCCAATCAGAAGATAATGGTATGACCTTCCCTTTGGATCCTACTACCAATTAGCCCTTCAAGATTCTGTACAACCGCTAGAGGTAGCAACCAAGCTATTATGCTCTTAAGAGATATTATTTTATATGTAGTCATAAAGCATACCAATCACTTTCAGCCCACCTGACTGACCCCTGTTTCATGGCCTATGCTGTCCCTTGAGTGGCTATCTAAAACAAACTTCTCAAAGTGAAAATTAGAAACATAAAATGTCTTGGAAACTCTGGTCCTTAAACTCCTGAACAAACCATTGCTAGAATAGCCTTAAACAGGTCTTTGAGAAAGTCACTGACTCAGGCTAAACTTACAAGGCATTCTATTCTCAGTATCTTACCTGTCAACATTTCAGCCTTCTTCTATATTGGGAGATACACTATAAGGTTACAAATGGTGTTAGAAAGTCAGCCTAGAATTGGAACAATCTATCTCTAACTTAGGATAAACTATTTTCATTAAACCATGAAATATTTGAACTTCACAAAATGACTTTATAAAACAAGCTTGTCTTGGTCTGTGTACTGGCATCTAAAGATGTTTATGCACTAGTGGGTTCCCAAGGCTGCAAATTTGTAAACAGTCACAAAAATGTTTGTCAAGAAATAGTAACAACAGAAGTGCATGTCTGAGAAGCAGCCAACATAAAACTTATACTCCTCTGGAAAATGACCAGTGTGACTGTCTTTTTAAATGGTTTCCTCCACTTACTGAATGTCTTAGGAGACTCCTTATGGGACCTGGATTCTTTACATTATTCTCAATGGTGATGCTTTTGTCTCTTGAGTGTATCACTGTCTCTATGGAACAGTTGTGTCACTGGTTGCCTCACCTGGCAATTTGGCCCCTCCTGAATTGTACAGTGGTTGGAAGCAAATGCTGGATACTTCTCAAAAACCTCAACATGATGATTAATAATTGCTCTGCAAATAAGAGATCCACCCTCTCCCCTGAACAAAAAGGAATTGAGAACTGCAAACTCTTGGCCCTAATGACTCTATCCAACACCCCACTCATACTCTTACATATGTGCTTGCACACGTGAACACACACACACACACACACACACACACACACACACACACACGAGAGAGAGAGAAATTTGGCCAAACTTTAGCATGAGTACTATTGGCATAAGGTCTTATCCTAAGGATGACCCCAGCTCCCCTAAAATACCTGTCTGAGAAAATACAACACTTCTAAAAGAATTGTGTTTGTTCCTGCCAAAATCTGATAGACCTCTGACTTCCCTTTCCTTAGAGCATTTAATTTAGAAAATTTGCAGTTAAAAATTCTTTTTCTGCCCCATCAAGATGTAAATTTTTTGCAACCCAAAAATGCCTTTTTCAAGGACCTGGGAGTCATCCCTTTGAAACGAAATCATCAAGAAGAACAGAACTCCTCTGTCCTGGCCTCTGCGGGAGAGTAATCCTCAATAACCCATGATTAGCAAACACAGATGGCCTAATCACATTGACCAACCTCTCCTTTCCCTCCTCCTAAATCCTTTAGTACTCTTCCTTCAGCACATCCAGCATTTAAAAAGCCTCCTGCCTTTTGTTTCAGTGAAAAGGAGCTCAGTCTTAGTTTTATACCGATGCCTCTTCTTACTGCAGTAGTCAGAACAAAATGTCGTGTCACCTTAAACAAATGTCTGTCCCTGCTCCTCTTTGACACATTTCAGCGTGGTAAACAGATATTAACCAAATAAACAGACACATAATGCAAGGAATACAAGTAGTATGTAATGTTAATCATGAAAATTACAAAATGCTATAAGAGAGAGTAACAGCAGTACTTTTTTTTGTGTGTTGGGTTTCTGAAGAGGTGATGCACTATTTGAAGCACTAAGAATGAGAAAAATCATATTAAAAAAATATTTTGGGGGCCTAGAGACAAACTGAAAACTACAAGAGGTAATGAATAGGATTGGGTATAATAGGAATGACAGATGACTGTGTGCCTTGAATATAAACAGAAAATAGAAATAGTGAAGCTCAACACAGTAGGTGAAAAGCACATCATGCACTATCTTCTTAGTCACTGAAAGGATTTGTATTTAACTACAAATGTTTTAGAAACCACTGAAGGAAAGAAATGAATAGAGAATAAATCATTTTATTTTCAAATTTTCACTGTAGACTCTGTGCAAAATAGTGGGGAAGGAAGAAAATACATTAGTAATAAGAGCTGTTAGGTTAGCAGGGCTCTCTAGGTGAGAAGAAAGGTGATAGGTAAGAATAGCTAGCTGTGAAATATATCTTTTGGCCAAGAATCAGAGCTTGAGTACTGGGGATCAGAAAAAATACAATATTCAAAATATCTCTAAAGTTTCTGACTTCAATAACTGGGGAAATTGTTATTCCAATTCTTGAGACTTGGCAAAAAAAATTAGACTTTAAAGGACAAAAAATTAAAGATTTCAATTTTGGCTTGGCTAAGTTTAGAAGTCTATGAGCTATCCAAGTGGAAATATCAAAAGCTCAGTGAAAATATCTTGGCTGTAGCTATACATGTGAAAGTGGATGGTATTTAAGTGAATGGGATAACTCTCAAGTGATAACAGAGGGGGAAAAAATAGAGAAGAGCGTACCTATGATCTGAGAATCTGCATCATTTAGAAAAAAGAGATGCTGGGAAAGTCTAAGAATGGTGGTCAGTGAGGCATGAGGGATGGCTGAAGGAGGCCAGGAGTAGATTTCTAAAAGTGAGGGAATAGTCAATTCTGCCAAATGCTACTAACTAGTCAAATACGACAAAGATTTAAAGAAAAAATACCCTGGATTTGATCAAAGTAGAAATACTCAGTAACTTTGACAAAAGTAGTTTCCCTGGAGTTGTAGAATCTCCAGAGACTCCAATGATTTGGAGAACTGGGAGTGGGTTATAGCAATATGTCAGTTCAGGCTATTATACCCTGAAAACCTTGCACTAAAATATCAAGGAATACTAGCTAATTGATACTTTCAAATGATACAAATCATGATTGCAGCAAGGAAAAAAATACCAGAAAAAAGAAAATGAAATTGAATATTTAAGTAGATCATAAGCTAATGGCATTATGGGGCACTAGTGAAGAGAGAAAAGTTACTTTTTAGTAACTAAAGGGTTACTAAATGTTATATTGAAACAAACCCGCCACTTTTCTGCCTGCTTACAGAACATTTTCTTATTCCTCAACTCCCTTTTTTGTTGTTGTTGTTTCTTTCTAATGTCTTCATTCACAGGAAAAACAGGTGAATTCTGAATATTTTTCCAGAGCTCTATTACCCTCGTTCGCATATTTATTATTTATGGCCTGAAAAACGGTGATCACTCCCTAATTAACCACTCATATCTTACCCCTACCACCAAATGCTCATAATATGCTTTCTAAATTTCTAAAACCAAATCTGACAAGGTCTGCACTTCTTTAAAAAATCCAATGGAATATAATCACATTCAGGTTAAAATAACAACTTGCTCATGAGGTAGTTCTCCCCAGTATCCTACCAAGTTCAATTCCCTTAATTTCACCACAGCATCCTATTCAGTCAAAACAGCATGCCAACATCAGAAAAAACTATATTCCACTGTTCCAGTTGCTACATATGACATAAGGTCTTCTTACGTTTTTCTTACTAGTTCATATGATAATCAATCTCTCCTTTTCATAATTCTTGATTAAACTCAAATTATCTTTTAAAATATTTTGTTTTTCCTTCCCGCAAGCAGAAAACCCTTCTCTACTCTTCCATAATGCCTCAATCCCCTTTTTTATAGTAACACTTATCACACTTTATAATACAAAATTACCCAAGTAGACTATTATCTCCTTCAAGGAGGGCCCTGTTCTTTTGAGCAGAGCTTAAATAATAAATGTCAAATTAATAACTAAAAATATTCAGCATTCATTCATTTATTATATTCATATGTTAAACTGGTTTCAGTTGAAATCACTGTTTTGTGTTCATTTATTCTTGAGTCTTTGTTTCCATTCTTAAAGTTATTTCTAATTTCTTACTTTATTTTAATCCATTTCTTATACAGTATATTATTTTGAAAACTTTTGGTTGAATTTAGAAAAAATACACATTAAACAGCTTTAAACAATAAGAAAAGTCACTGAAAACAAAACTGCAATTCTGACATGGACTAGTTATTCAAGGTGGCAAAAATTCCCCAGTTTGAGCAATCTAATTGATAAAAATTGGGTCACATGTCAATTTCTGTTGGGGGCATACAATGCAACAATTGGCTTAAGCATGGTTTCTGAACTAAATGAATTAAATTGTACACTTTATAACATAGATAATTATTTTAGTTTTTGTTGTTGTTGTTTGTTTTGGTTTGGTGGGGTTGTTTGTTTGCTTTGAGAAAGAGAGTGAGCCAGAGAGCAGGAAGGTGGAGAGGGGCAGAGGGAGAGGGAGAAGCAGCTCCTTGCTGAGCCGGGAACCTGAGTGGGGCTTGATTACAGGATCCTGGAATCATGACCTGAGCCAAAGGCAGATGCTTAACTGACTGAGCCACCCAGGCACCCCCACATAGATGATTATTTTAAATTTATTTTAGTATCATAAAAAACATACTTTTTAAAATATAAAACACCTAAAAATAAAATCTAAAGCACCTAATTTGAACAAATATACTCTCCAATTTGGTATGAAAGGTTAACAGTAATGATGCAACTTTAAGAAAGTAGCTACAAAGTAAAGATATGTACTTGCTTTGGAATGATTGGTTCTTGCAAAATGTTGATTACTTAATGTAAAAAATACAAGTGAAACAGGTTTAATATTTTTTCTTTCTGATTTCTTCTCTCTCAGTAAGATTTCTTCTATTTAATCTGAAGATGAAAGATTAAGGATTCAAAAGTCAAGCATTATAAAATAAGGATGAGTTCAATAGAATACATTAAATTGGAAGTGTTTTCATTCAAGATATTTTGGTAATTTGTTTCTTCCAGGTAAGCTTGTTTGTTATATTAGTAGCAAAGGTAAGTTATTATAAAATAGTTACTTCACAGAAATAAACTTTTCCAATAAACTCAAAAGCGCAAAAAAAAATCAATTTGTGCTATACAAAATATTATCTTTTTTAGTGATTTATAATTTACAAAGCACATTCACAAGCAGTGTCTCATTTGCTTCCTATAAAAGTCCATTTAAGATAAGCTGGCAGAATTAAATACCAAATGATTTGCAGACTACTGAGCACCGCTTTTAACAAATTCCTAGATCTCTGCAATACTCTGGAGCTTGCAGGTCAGAGTTAAGACTTACAAATGTCTCATGATAATAGCACTTTGATGAAAATCTACTTCATGTTAACCTCTGGAGGAATCTAAATTTACCAACTTGTTAGTCTCTGAGTTCCTGGTTTTGTAGTAGAAACAAATTATTATTCATATTTATAGATGAGAAAATGGAGAATTTGAGGGATTAAATTATATAACGTAATAATAGGAAGCAGAGCTGAAACTTGAATTTAGACCATTAATTCTCCATCTAGAGCCCCTTCTTTTACCATCACATCCTTTCATGCCCCCATTTATAGGTCTGATGAGGATTCATTATTCTGTCACATACAAAATTACCAGACAAATTTTGGGCAACAACCATATACATATGATGTGAGCTTCTTTAATGGTAATACAGGGAAGAACTAGAGAAAAAAATAAAAATCAAAGGTATGAGAAAATGAAAAGGATTATTGCAGATGGATCTAGATAGGGGGTATAGAGCAATTAAGCCAGTAACTCCTACCTGCTTGAGTATAAATTCTGCCAGTAGGGAGCCTATACTAGATCAGCAGAGAACAAAACAGTGATTCCACTTCTATACAACTTCTCTCTAAGGTAGCTTTCCACTAGCTGTGAGTTTAATGAAGGACAGGGATTTTGTGAGACTTTTACCAAGACAAAGTGAAACTACTGATTTCAGACTTGAAATGGTTAAAAGGGAACACACCCTAAGACCTATGACCAGAATAGAATGTTCACTGTTTCTACCCCATGGGGAATTCTTTGTTACCTGGAGTTTCTTAATGAGAGACTGATCCTTTCTCCTAGACAAGATAAAGGATAAATGCCACTGACACGGCAGCAAGTAGAAATATGATCCTGGCAGAATATAAACACAATGAAGGAGTGAAAAGTGATTTGAATGTAAAATTACAGATAGAAACTTGAGTAAAAAAGCTAAGGAAAAGCAGCCATTTTGCTTCTCCTGCTATGTATAATCGATCATAGGATTACCAGGACAGAAGTCAAGAGGCAGCTTAGTAAGCATCCACTAGATTTGTGTAAGAGGGAAGATATCTAGGTATAATGAATAGGGTCATGAGTTGAGCAAATATAACAATGAGAATTCCTCATCCAAATCTAATTCCCAGGTCAATTCACATACCGCCCAATGGGCTGTTAATTAAATAGAGCCTGAACACTCTTTAAGAAGAAATTTCTAGTTATTTTAGAAGCAGCCCCTGGGAATCTTTCTCCAAATCTTCTTTAAAGATATCTCAACTCATTTAAGATAAACTGGCAGAATTAAATACCAAATGATTTGTAGACTATTGAGCACTCTAACAAATTCCTCGATCTCTGTAATATCATTGAGCTTACCGGTAACTGAGACTTACAAATGTCTCATGATAATAGCCTTTTTTTTTTTAAAGATTTTATTTATTTATTTCACAGAGATAGAGACAGCCAGTGAGAGAAGGAACACAAGCAGGGGGAGTGGGAGAGGAAGAAGCAGGCTTCCAGCAGAGGAGCCCAATGTGGGGCTCGATCCCAGAGTGCCGGGATCACGCCCTGAGCCGAAGGCAGACGCCCAAAGACTGAGCCACTCAGGCGCCTCTCATGATAATAGCCTTTTGATAAAAATCTACTTCATTTGAGCTCAGGAGGAATCTAAATTTACTAACTTGTTACTCTCCCAAATTCCTGATTTCGTAGTAGAAACAGAATTTGTTTAGCTTCTTTTATGATCTTCACAATGGTTTCCCATCTTGTGAAGTCAGTGTTATAATTGAAGACAGAACCAATTAACACTTATGACCTACTCCCTACCTAAACAGCAAATCAAGTAACAAATTACCATGTTCCTGGAAGATGGCATTGACTGGTGCCAGTATCAAACAAATTAGAGATGCAGGAGTGGTCATCCTCACTTTCATTTAACTTTCTTGATTGGATTCATGGAAGATAGATAGTTCTTGGGGAAAGGGAGAGGGATTTATTATAAGTTTAATGAGTTAGTGTTTCCAATTACATATGTTGTTCCATATATAGTCTTCTTACTGGTGTAATTTAATACAGGGATTTTTTTTTTTAATTTCCTATGCAGCACAGTGACCTGGAGAATTATTTTCCTGTTCTTATAAATAAATGTTTGCTTTTACCTGACAATAAGAGCAGTATACCTACAGGGTCATAACTCTCAAACACATCAATTCTGCAGCATTAGATCAAATTCAGACTGAAGTGTCTATGAAACAATTTTTTGATCTATTACATTGATGATTTCATGCTGCTATGTCCTAAAGTTTAAGAAGTACAAATATCCTAAATTGCTTGCTAATATACATATGTATATAGAACATAAATTATCAGAAAATAAAAGTATCTTTCAGTTAATTTATCAGTTGTGGTGATCTGAATAATGCTGGGATATTTCCTCCAAGAAAAAGAGCAAGTTACTATCTCTTGCATCTCCATAAAAAAAAAAATTACAATTGACGGATCTCTAGATTTTGGAGAAAATATACATAATATTTGGGTTTATACTTCACCTCACTGACCACATGGACTCCTAAGTTCTCTTCTTTGAGTGGAGCACATAGGAAGGGAAGTCTTACATGTTAGTTCAGGCTGAAGAATTCGCAAAACTGCCATTTGGCTCCTATGACCCTGCTGATGTTTGGCTGAAAGAGGGCACGGTGGTTATAAATTCTACACAAATTCTATATATAGCCACTGTAATTCATACAGTTTTATAGCAAAGCATGTCTTCTGGAGCAAGTTATTGCTTTCCCTCTGAGAAGTAGTTTTTGACCCCTGTGTAGTCATAAATGTGACCATGAGATATCAGGAAACCAGGAAAGCTGAATCCCCCTTTGTGAATTTAGTATAATCTGATTGATCTAATTAAATTAACTGAACATGCCTAACCACTACCTACTACTATTGGGTTGAATGTTATCATCAGTTTTTTGGCTGGGGGATATCCTGAAGGCATAAATAAGTTGCAGAAGCATGTGAGTCCCATTCTCCACATGACTATTTGTATCTTACTGACACTCCTCCCTCAACCTATATCTGTGGTCTTAAGGTAAGACTCCCATGTTGAGTTGACTGAAGGGGGAGGAAATATACCTGGTTTACAAAAGATATTTATAGGTGTACCAACTAAGGTTGAATACACAGCGCCCCTATAAATGCAGAATATGCTATCCTTATCTCAGTTTTAAGAAATGGTACCTCTTTTAATTAGGCAGAGCATAACTTGCAATGTGTTTTTCATAATGGCCCAGACTTATCATGATATGTTAAACCAGCTGGTAATGGTCTGCCTAACTATTAGATAAAGGTGATTCTGAAGGTCTGCACAGAAGAAAAATAAGGAAGTCCTGTCTTTGGTTAAAATCTAAGCAATGTAAATTATTGTCCACTTTTCAAGTAAACACAGCACAGGTAAAAATAATCACCAATTAGCATTGGATCAATGGTTTGACCAGATATTCAGAGACTTTGAAAAAGATATAAGAAGTTGGAAAATTGTTGACAAGAAAGTTTGGTGAGATATAACGGGATAAAGTATAGCATGGAACCAGAAGGATGAGGGAATATTTGTATAACATTTGAAATTTCCCCCCACTATTGCAGAAGCAGAAGTAAACAAAATGATCTGTTCCCTAGATATCATACAGCCACCTCTCCCTACTAGACCACTTGCCAAATGGGCTCATGAAGAGAGACAATAACTGCAAGCACATAAGCTATGTTTGAACTCAAACAAGGATTTTACCTCAAGGAAAATGACCTAGATACCACTTTTTGGTAGAATTTTTGAATAGCATTAATTGATTTGGGACCCCAATATTTTATAATACTTTATAATAGCACTGAGACTTTCAATGCAGTTTGATTACATTGGATCATTTTCTTCATGGAGAGAGGAAGAAGTTATTTTCTCTTATAGAAAAACATTTTTTTAATTTATATTTTACTTCCCTGCCTGTCATATTATCTGCAAATATTTTCATTTCTGTATTTATTGAATGCCCTCTACAATCATTCCTTCCACCACTAATGCCAGCACTGTATCTGATCATAGTGCATGTCTGTCCCTTCTACTTTCTCAGGATAAGGAGCATCAATAATCAGATCAAAGGTAGCCCTAGACTATGTGATAGGGGAAAGAAAGGCAGTAACTTCTCTTGTGCTGGAATTTTCTCAGTTGGTCTTTGTAGGTCTTTGGATGTGAGAACATTTCTTGGTTCCTTTTTCTATATGGGTCCTTTCTTTCCCTGAAACCTCTCATGCAGCCCAGCAGATGCGGGGGGGGCAGACTCTTTCCTTTCAGGAGAAAACATCTCTCCCATTGCCTCTGAAGACCATTTGTATATGAGGAAGGCCCAGAGAGTTAAAGAGAGCTAGCTGGTAAAATTATTTTAGGCCTGTTTCTAGTTTAACTGAACAGGAACATTTTGCTTACTAATGAATCAAACTTGCCCACCAGGGAAGAGGACCAGAAAGAAGACCAGGCAGAATTCAAAGGCCCCTGGTAAAAATGAAGCACATTAATTTCTTGGCATGGCCCTTCCACTGGAAATTTTCAGTAATTATAAGCAGTCCATATGGATTTAGGGATTGTATGTAAGTCATACAAACTCAGTGACATATGATACAGTTTATTGTCAAACCCACAACTCAATGTGAAGGCATACTTTTTTTTTTCATAAAACATTTACTAATGGTTTTTATAAATCACAAAGATAATAAACACAACTGCAATAGCCAAATGTATAAACAGCCCTTGGAAACCAATGAAACAAGCAAAAATAAATAAATAAATAAATAAATAAATAAATAAATAAATAAAAGAATGTAATATTAACCCTACTTTTCTATCTGAGCCAGATTAAATCCATTTCACTATGTGAGGTCAAAACTAGTTAGTTTTTTTGTTTTTGTTTGTTTGTTTGTTTGTTTGTTTGTTTGTTTTTGGCTATTCTAATTACTTAACCATTTCTCTCAAATAAAACCTGAATAGTATACACTTTTCAATATCTCCTAGCTAATTAAACAAGTACATTAAGGAATAAGAAGGTGAAAGGGAAAGAGGACAGAGCACTGAGAATGGAACACTGAAAAATAATTTTAAAAAGGAGAATGTGCTTTAAAAAATGAATTTATATTGTACTAAATTGCCTATACATTTAAAAAAATAAGAACATATGTAATTTTAATTTAGCACCAACTATTACCTATCCAACCCAATTACAAAAAATGCTATTAACTATTTAAATATTAACCTGTGTTTTAATCCCAAATCCCAACAACCTTTTTTATATCTTTTTTCCCTCTGCATTGTTTTTCCGTTTTCTTCTCCCTTAAGGTGTTTCCCTCTATTCTCCTTCTGACTTGCCTGCTTACGCCTCTCTTCTTACAAGCTGTAGTTTGTTTCTTCCTGTGTCTGTCTATGGAGAAACACACCTTCTCCTCGCCCACTCCCTTCACTTTTTCTCACTCTTATACTCTCCCTCCTTAACTATTCTTTTTTTTCCCTTCTCAACTACTTTTAAAAAGTTACATTATTTTCTATTTCTCAGGGGAGGAAGAGTATGAGCTATTTGGGGACAGAGTACCAAGAAAAAAACCTTTAACCTCTCCTCACCTGAAAATAATTGAAAATCTTCAGGAAATGACAGTATTTGAATTGTATTTTATATTGAGGTTTATGTTAAGGTCAGAAATCTCGGCTGAAATTTTTCTTGCTTAAGGCAGGAGAATGAAAATGCCAACCTGTCACATGTCTTTGCTTTGAATGTAATCTTAACTTACCTGCATTTGAAATATTCAAATTGCTTAATATAAGTTTCTAATTAAACTATTCCAAGTGTGATTCATTTTCGATTGTGTAAAATCATCTCCATTCCTTGGCATTAAATGTAAAACTATCTCTGCCTGTAAGTGTCATTCCTGCCCTTTCTTCAACAGACAACATATCTGACTATCTTCCAGGGGGCACTTTCCCTAAAGTGAAACCTGGAAATGAAGTTTGTATCATTATCTACTATGTTACATTTAAATTCAAAAGGGTTTCCAGGCAGCTGTATAGAGAACATAAACTTGGGGGAAAAAAAAATCCTAGGTCACCAAGTGTATTTGAAAGTTATAATTACAAGTGACAGAAAAATTTCATGTAAGTGTAATAGCATTAATGATGCCAACTTCTGTCATGTAGTGATGGTTTAAATACCATTAAAGCATACTATGCATACACTGTTTCATGATATTCATAGCTCCCTAGAAAAAATAACAACACAAATACTAGCCTGGGCTCCATCATCAAATCCAGGTGGCAGAACCTCCAAACTAGTTCAGTGCAACCTGCTTGAGCTAACCACAGTTTAAGCAAAACTAAATTTGAATAGAGACATTTTCTACTATCACTTCTGCCACCTCTAATGTAAACATCCATCCCCCATTACCAACTCCAGCATCAATAAAATTACACCCCAAAATGGGGATGATTGTACGAATTCCCAAACATATATAAAACGAACATAACATGCACAATATCGATATAGTTATTATCATCTTATGTGGTAAACTAATTTTAACAAGTTTATTCAGTTTAATGACCTAGAAATATGGGGCAGAAAACAATGCTTTAGTTATGCAAATATATCTAATTTTTGAAATAAAACAATTAAATAAACACAAAGCACTGTCTCATAGTGTCCTTTCACAATGGTACCTAGAAGCTGTATTTTTTTTAACACAAGATTTTATTTATTTATTTGACAGAGAGAGAAAGAACGCATAAGCAGGGGGAGCAGCAGGCAGAGGGAGAAGAAGGCTCCCCACTGAGCAGGCAGCCCCACATGGGGCTCCATCCCAGGACCCTGGGATCATGACCTGAGACGAAAGCAGACACTTTACTGACTAAGCTGCCAAGGACCCCCTAGAAGCTGTATTAATAAAACCATAATGTAACTTCATTCTCACATATATCAACAAAGAAAGCAAGTGTTTTCTGAAGAAATTGGAGGGACGATATAATGCATACTTTGGAACCAGATATTTGATTTATGACTTACGGAGTAGTTAAGTCATTTAGCTTCTTTAAGTCTTTGTTTTCTCACTTCTAAAACAGAAGTTAATAATAACTAATATGCAGCTTGTTGTGAGAATTAAATGTAATACTTGTAAAGTACCGGAAAGTAACAGTGCTCAAAAAGATTCTATTTATATGATTATGAATTTATCATGATGAATACTATTACATCAATCCGAATAAAATTATTTGAGGTTGCTAATAAATTGGAAAAAGGAGTTCAGTCAGTATTCAAATAAATCACATATACAATATGCAATCAAGTTAAAACTTTTATATTATCTAGTAATACTAATTTCAAAACAAAGCTATAAAAGTTGAAAATCATTAGTTTGAGGTGAATATATTTTAAAGTATGAATGCATTAAAAAATAAGATGAGAACACAAATGTGTTGCCTTTTTGTTGTGATGTGAATTATTTCTTAAAAATATATATCCTACTAAATGGATTGATGGAAAGCTCTGCACTTACAAATGCTTTTCTGTGCATTAAATTAGGATGCTGACAATATGATAAAGGCCAAAAGTCACCTGGGCCTAACTTTTTTTAGATTTTTTTTTTAATTTACTTATTTGAGAAAGAGCATGTGAGCTGGGGCAGGGGAGGGGCAGAGGAAGAGGGAGAAGCAGACTCACCCACTGAGCAGGGAGCTCTGATGCAGGGCTAGATCCCAGGATGCTGGGATCATGACCTGAGCAAAAGGTGGATACTTAACCAACTCAGCCACCCAGGCTGGTCTAACTTTGTCACAACTGAGAATTCTGAATTAAAATAAATTTTTCTAACACAGGGAATTAGCAACATATTGCACATGCATTAAATTTGTTCAACATACTCTTTTTATTCTAATTCAGTAATGAGATAGCCTAAGAAATATATTCCTCTATAAGTCTAATCAGCTTTAATATCCATACATATGTAACATATCTCATTAGTGCCTTCTGTTTTTAACACAATTAGGCTCCAACAAAGGAAGATAAGTAATGCTCTTAGATGTTTACTAAATTAGAGAGAAACCTATAGGACCACAGGTATAGACGAACTTCAGTGCTTCAGCTCCTGAAATAGTTCCAGCTTTCTGAGGCAAATTAGCTCTCTTAGATGTGCAGGTCAAAATCAGGACAGTCTCTAGAACTTTCTTCAGGGATACAATTTTTATTAGGATAGGACTCCAGGAAATTTTTATATGATGAACTTAAGGAATAAGTCGAACATATTAAATTCACTCCAACAGTTCACCTGAGCTTACCATGTGGTATAGGCATGGGTAATTATGGGGAATAAAGCATTGAATAAAACATGGTTAACATTAAACAAAAATAAAAATGAAATACAAATTAAAAAATAACATGGCATGACAAGTAGTAATGAATACTATGGAGAGGGGGGACTATGGTGAAGGGTTGTTATTCTAAATATGGAGGTCATGTAGTACACTAATGTGAGGGTGATCCTTGAGCTAAGACACAGTGGAGGCAAAGAACTGACCCATGAAGATATAGGGACTGGGGTGGCTTAAGCCTGATAATCAATAGCAAGAACAAAAGTTCCAGGGAAGGTGGTAGGAGGGTGCCGTAAGTTTGGGAAAATTTAAAAAATAAAAAGGAGGCCAGTATGACTGGAGTGAATTGAATGAAAGTGGTAGGGAAGGCTCACAAAATGATAAAAGATGATATCTTTTGAAAAAAATGCAGATACAGTTTGAGCAGATAAACTGTTAAGTAGCTTTGCGGTACAGTTGCAAACAGAATAGAGAAGAATATATTTGCTTATTCTAGACCACCTCATAGTCTCTCATCAGTATTAGTCACTGTGCCTCTGAAAATGCCTTGGTCTCTCTCTTTATAGTTATCTTTCCACAAAATAACTAGATTTCCAAATATATTATCCAAATAATATATAATCCCCAATATACCATTTCATATTCACATTTGTAGTTACACATTTGAAATTACCACATACATGACCTGATAGCATGTAAATACTCAAGGAAACCTACATTGTTTTAGTCTTCCTTCCAAACTTCTCTTATAGTAAATGAAATGAACATTGATATAGAAAATCCCATTTGCATAGTCCAACATCCATTCTCCTATTTTATTTTAAAGTCAGAAAACCAAAAAACATGGACTGCTTCATGAATTTGCATGTCATCCTTGCTCAGGGGCCATGCTAATCTTCTCTGTATCGTTCCAATTTTAGTATATGTTCTGCCAAAGCGAGTACTCTCCTATTCTCTTTAATACCAGGCCCAGATTTTAGGGGCTCATGCTTGCTGTTAATGAAAGTCAACATTTCTCTAGCCTCTTTTTCCACGAAATTGGGAACGTGACCAAATTTTGGCGAATTACATGTGAGAAGTGTTGTTTGGGTCTGGCTATTTAAGGTGAACTCACCCCACCTATACTACTGCTGTTACTTCTTCCTGCAATAAGGATATCATAAATGAAGTTCTTGAACCATAGTCTTAAAGCACGTGATGAAAGCTTGAAAATGGGAGCTTTGTACTAGAATGGTGAAATAAAGAGATGGAATGTCTGGTTCATTGATGTTGTTGCAGAAGAACCACAAAGCAGTTTTGGACTGCTTACCTAATTTCTTTTATGTAAAATAAAAAATATATGCCTTTCTCTTGTCTCACAATTTTTAGTTTGAATTTTTATGTTATAATGAGCTGAACATATATAAGGCATACAACCATTCTTTCACCGGTCCGTATTTAGAATCATCTTTTACTCTGCTTTAACTCATCCTATCTAGTGCTAGCAGTTAGCCATCACATTCTATTTATTTACCTGTGGATATTTAAACTACCTAAAACATCTCTTCTCTAAGCAACTGCCCTGCTTTCATTTTTGGACTGAAGGCATTGTCTTACATATGTTGGAGAAATACTTTTCCCTACATTCAAATCTATTCCTTCTACTTTCTTGTTTAAAGTTGGCTATTAATTTTATTTAATAACACTCAAGGCTATCCTAAGATATCTGCAACTTCTACTTCCATAAACAACATATTTGGCAGTATCATGCCCCATGTGTCTCCCATACCCACTTATGAAACAATCATAGATACTTTACATACCTGAAGCTGTCAGACAAGAACTTATATCTACTCTTATCAATGCCTGAGATATTTTTATTTTTTCCATCAAAATATGAGTAGGATAGGATAATAGAAAATCATATGGACATAAAATAAAACACATGCAATTTGGAATCTTGCGTTAAAGACTTCTTAGAGGTTTGAACTTAGGAAATGTTCTTAATCTTTCTAAGTATCGATTTTCTAATTGGTAAAATGTCAACAATGTCTTACTCATGGTGATGTTTTAAACTAAGTTCAAAATGTTAGCCTACAGTTGAAGCCATGACGGAATAAGAGGGAAAAGATTTATCCCTCTACCTTAAGAATACAACTATTTATAATATCTATAAAGAACATATATATAATAACTGTTTTCAGATATTAGTCAGCAGGTAATGGTTTGCTGTGATCCTGCTTGGAAGAGAAACAGCTGCTAGTAAGTTCTGCTCCCAGGCACATTCCAAAGGAGCACGTAAAGATTCCCAAACAGTTCATCACAGTCTGAGTTGTGACAGAATCAAAGATCAGGAAGTATACAGTGGCTGAAAATTTCCAGTCTTGCAAAAAGGCAGGACATAATGCTTAAAAGGGACCCAGAAATCACCACATGACCCAAGAGAAATGAAAACCTATTTCTACACAACTTCTACACAAAATTTTAAAGTTGCTTTATATATAGTAGCTCCAAACTGGAAACAACTAAAAACTAGAGACAATGCAAATATCTAATCAGTGTTCTAGCTCTTAGCTACTCGCTCCTTCGTACTCATCTGAAGATTGTTTCTTTCTTAAATACATCTAAGAGAAAGCATGTGCTTATTCAATTAAATTTATCTTAATTTTATCAGTACATTTCAAAACAGGGTGTCTTATAAGTTCTTGGAAACACAACGGATTGGCTGATTTGTGTATCTTCAGTCCATTCAGCTTGATCAAATTGGCCACATGATCCAGAATATACCATCAATTCTCTCTGAACATACCAATTCTGCTTTCCTCAGCTGGAGCTGTAAATGGTACCATTTGGCTTAGAAGCATCAGATATCTAGAAATACCATATACCATGAATAAATTGTTTAGTACAAAATCATGGATGGAGAAAAGGAAAGGATGAAGAAAATAACTTGGATTATTATGTAGCAGATTTTCTGTGACAACTGAAATGATATGAATAACCAATAAAAAAAGTAAAGCTAGGTTATACTTCCATTTGCTTATAGCAGATTAAATATATCGAAATAATAACGGAATAATAATAATAATAATAATAATAATAATAATATTGTGGAACTAATGCTCAGCCATCTCTCTATCAAAGTTATCTATTATATAGGAATGTATACAGGTTTGTAATTCTTAGTCATTTTAGATCATTATAATTGTTACTGTTCATTGCTACCATGATATCATTCTAGATACTATGTCTACCAAATAATTTTAATTGATTACATTATGATCAACATTGTTTTAATTAAGTTTTTGAAAATCATTATGCTATATATATGATGACTCTTTCAAGGCATTAAAAACACATCAACTGAAATAATACAAAACTACCAATATTTTATAGCAAAATTTTATGTGGCTTTTTAATATAGATAATTATACTTCAAATAGCTGGACATTGCCATGGAAGTTAGAATAAGTTGGCATAATTACTGGACTATAATGAAGAAAAAAGTCAATTAAAAAGAATACATACCCTGCTGCATTTATTTCTACTATACCACTAATATGTTTTTCTAGAATTACTCATTAGATTTTATCTATTTTTTCTATAGAGAGCCTATACAAGTGAAATGAAAGAGTCTGAGTATAGCTTATGCCATGCACAAAATATCTGTGGTTATTGCCACTATACAGCTGATGGACCATAAAGCATGATGCTTTTGAAAGGCCAAATATAAAACTGAGTTGTTAAAATGTACCACATCATTTTATAGATTAGGAAAGTGCTAAAATGATATGATATTTCAAAGATGCCACAACAATTAAGCAAAATGACCCCACCAATCATTTGTTAGGTTTAAAAATGCAGCCCCTTATAATTTAAATCACTCATTTGACATTTTACACAAAACTCAGGGACAACCCTCATTTTTATGAGAAGAAGCATAACTGACTTGAGCCTTCCTTTCTTTCTTGCTTCAAGAAAATCTGGTGAAGGGGAAGGAATACAGTCTTGGAAGTTCAAAAAAACCTAGCTTTAAATCCATAACTGTCCAGTACTGACTAGCTATGAAACTTTGGACACCAGCAGGAGTTGCTATAGCAGTGTCAACAGGATGGACGTGAGGATTTAAGATATGATGTCAGGCACATTATAAATGTTGTTCCAACATTGCCCCCCAACCCCACACTTGGACTGCAATAAAGGAAATGAATATTTCAGCAGAAGCAATTGAGGGCATCAGCATGGTATACAACACATGTGGTGGGGTTTTTTGTTGTTTTTTTAAGAAACAACTATGCCAATTTTGGAATTCTTGGATGTTCATTTTTACGCACCTAAAGTAAAACTGAAGACATTCGGATGTTTTCCATTAATTTATAAAGCAAAAAATGATGTTTGAAATAAAACAATAGCAACTATTAATAAAATTATACTCTTTACATAAACTCTCCAATATAATTTTTACTTGCATAATATTTTATAATTATAAATGAATTGCATATAATGGGTTACATATTGCTTTTCATGTATTTCATACTATTCCTACTTGTCTTTTTCTCTTATCTAGATCCTGTCTTATTGGGAAACACCTACCTCCACATGGCTGATAGATTCAATAACCTTCTATATCACGTATATGACTTCACATCACTCCAATTTAATCATACTTTTCATAGTCACTGTAGTAGTTCTTAGGGCTGTCGTAACATATTACCACAAAGTTGGTGGCTTATAACATAAATTTTTTTCTCACAGTTCTAGAGACCTTAAGTCCAAAATCAAGGTGTTGTCAGGGCTGCACTCCTCCACAGTCTCTAGGGGAGGCGTTACTTGCCCCTTCCAGCTTCTGATGCCTCCAGGCATTCCTTGGTTTACCGCTGCATAATTCCAATCTCTGCCTCTGTCTTCATAGAGCCTTATCTTTTCTCTTGTGCATAAGGATACTTGTCATTGAATTTAGAGCCCACCTAGATAAACCAAGATGATATCATCTTGAAATCCTTACTTATATCTGAAAGGCACTATTTCCAAATGAAGTCACATTCACAGACTCCTGGGGTTAGGATATGGATTTATTTTTGGAAAGGTCACCATTCCATGCACTATAGTCACCATTTCAATTTTTCTCATCAGCCACAGCCTTTCTAATTTGCTGTTTTTCAGTAGTTTACTCCAGTCTTTCTCACAGGGATACTAGTCACTTTTTCTCTGTATTCCTACAAAACTATATGATCCTTCCTTGATTTCTTTCCCAGAAAGCTAAAATCCTAAAACTCAGCACATAAACTGCTTTCTTAAAAATCTCCCTATCATCATAACATTGCAAATACTTAGTAAAGTCTAGACACTGAAACAATTCAACCACTATTCCTCTGACCTGCATACAGGATACTCTGAGCTGCTGGAAAATGTGCAAATATGCAAACACACAGAGCTACATTTTTATGATCTCATGATTGCCAATGCAACTGGGCTATCAGTACTCATTGGCACACCATTTATATTTTTCTAGTTAGATCTCTTAATCTATACAGATTTTTAAACTTCATTTTTTTCTAAATACTTTACTCTAAATTTTCCTCATTCTTTTTCATCAGATGGTTATCCAAAACACTCTCAGCCTTCTTTAAGAAAATCTGTTATCCTGACCCAATCTCTGTTCCCTAGTTACAGTGGGATAGGCATTCTTCACCTTTTACCATAACCTGTGCTTTCCATTCCATGGTGTATTGGGGTCCCCTTGATCAACCGAAATTTCAATAACTCACTGGAAGAGTTCACAAGACTCAGCATATAGTTATATTTACGGTTATCATGTATTACAGAGGAAATCACAGAGCAAACTCAGTAAAAGAAAAGGCAAATGGGGTTCATCCAGAGGAAAGCGAGAGTCTTCTCTCACTGGAGTTAATGGGACACCCTTAATTCCTCTGACAAAGAGTTGTAACATGTAGGAAATGCTGTCTACCAGGAAACCTTATTAGGGTCTCAGTGCCAAAGACTTTTATTGGGAGCAGGTCACATAGGCAGCTGTTCTCTGCCTAGTACATATCAAAATTCCAGACTCTCAAAAGGGAAGCAGGTGTTCATCATAAAGCATATCATTTGCACAAATAAATTAGGCACAAGGAGCCACTCTTACCAGTTCTGGGGATGTGGAAAATCTCCTGAAATCCACATTCCCTGATGACACCCAAGGGTCTGAAGGCAGACTTTTGTCAGGATTATAATCTCAACCTTCTCTTTTATGCACATGTAGGCTTCTGCCTTCCTTTCCTCAGTAGCCTTACCCTTTACATATTATTCCCTTACGTTCCTGTATTTTCCTGTCTGTACACTTTGTTCCTCTATTTTTGCACATTTTTATCAAACTATCTCCACATTCTCATATCTTAAAGAAAAAATAATTTTTCCCAACTCATGTTTCCCTTGAACTGCCACACTATCACTATCTTCACCTTTATATATAACAACCTTGAAGGAATTTTCAATCCTGTATCTTTCATTTCCTTACTTAATTCTCATTCATCTAACCACTCTCTAACCCTATCCTCAAACACTTCACTATAATTGCTCAAACATAAATCACCCACTGATACTCTGGGTACTAAATAAACCCAACTTTCTTACCATCTCAATCTGTCAGCAGCAGGCAAACTGTTGACTCTGCATTCCTTTGAGAATATTTTGTTTTGTGATCTCTCTGGCCACTTCTCAGGCATATTTCCTCTGTCCAACCTCTAAATGTTCCTTTGGCACAGTGCTTTGCCTAAGCCTACTTTCTGCCTCATATAATTGACTGGCCATTCTTCACTGGCCATGCATAAGCTGTTGTTCTCCCACTCACATCACATGTGGGTGAACATAATAGGTATCTGACCTAAAATTTCTCAAGTGATAGAAATTTTATTAAAAATCTATTTAAAAACATGTAAAGGGGTATGCCCTTATGTAAAAAAAAAAAAATCTGTCTTAAGATCATACATTCCCCAGACAAATCCATTAAATAACTGCCATAGGACTTGGTCCCTGCCCATTTCTGGGACCTCAACCAGTCATACGATTAATCAGGTTTTATGTGCCAGGGTTCGTATTAGCCACTGGTGGCAGACATTTAATTGCTTACACATTATCCCTTTCCCTTTTCTCCTTATTAAAAGTAAGTTATTATGCAATTTCTTTACCACACAATTCCAAAAGGTATCTTGTGCAAAAGGTAACGCTAGAACTGTTGTATGATCCTTTTCTTTCATCCCTCTAACTCTAGTACAAACAGGATGTCTGAAAATGGAGCCATCGTCTTGAAACAATTAGGCAACAAGTATAATGACTAATGTCAACACATTAAGGACAGCAGAGCAGAATGATGGGTGAAGCCTGTGTCCATGACTGCATTGTCAAACTGAGCTCTCTATCTATAAACTTGTTGTGTAAAAAAATAACTCCTTTCTTTAAGCCACCATTAATTATGAGTTGCATTATTTATACTCTTGAAGTATCCTTATTTAGTTCTTATTCCAGGTTTCTTTGTCAGGTAGGTTGAGGTGAAGAGGAGATAGCCCTTATTGACTGAGATTCATTCTTTAACAATGCTGCACTTAGGAAAGTAACAAGCAGTTGTAATCAGGTTACATAAACAGGAATGTGTTGAAAACATGCATGGCACTTGATTATCCTTGGTAGAAAATGAAGCAGTCTGCTAACTGCTAATCTTCACTGCATTCAGGGACTCAGAAAATGAGTAATAATGGCCAGTATTTATTGAGCACTTACATATACCAGTTATATGTTAAACCCTCCATGGGCATTATTTAAATCTAATCCAGACTATCACCCATTTTGTTATATTATCCATTATAGATATGAAGAAACAAAGGGTTGGAAATAATAGAATTAATTTGTTCATTGTTTGACAGCTGTTAATCACTGTGATCAGAATTTGAAGTCAGTCTTAATTCATAGGCCACTAAAAAATTCTGTATTCTTATCTACTGTAAATTTCTTCTGTCAATTCCAGAACAGGGTTTAGCCATCTGCTAGATACATCCATTGAAAATTTTGATAGATAACAAAAGAAATAAACATAACCTTAAACCTGAGCTTCCTCTTATCTCAAAAATGAATTCCATTACCTATACATGTACCTGAACAAGCATTTTTTCCCTCTCACCCTCTATTTCTGCTTATTGACTTGTCATAGCCAATGAATCATGAAGTCACATAGATTAATTTTTTCAAAGGTATGAACCTATAAGAGGTCATTAAATCAGCTGAGTGGGTCATAATCAATATTTTAAAAATAAAATAGATAACAAGCCAAAAAATTAAAATCATATAATCAGATCAATAAATGTAGAAGAAGCATGACAGAATTTGATGACTATGCATGATAAAAACTCTCAGTAAACTAGCAGTAGAGGAAAACTTCCTCCACATGATAAAGATTATCTTTAAAAAACCTGTAGTGGGGTGCCTGGGTGGCGCAGTCGTTAAGCGTCTGTCTTCGGCTCAGGGCGTGATCCCGGCATTCTGGGATCCTCCACTGGAAGCCTGCTTCTTCCTCTCCCACTCCCCCTGCTTGTGTTCTCTCTCGCTGGCTGTCTGTCTCTGTCAAATAAATAAATAAAATCTTTAAAAAAAACAAACAAACCTGCAGCTAACATCTTACATAATAGTAAGAAATCCAGAGAAATGACGTAGTATGTAACCTTTATGTAGTTATCTTCCTCTCCCCTGGAACAGGAATCAGAACAGTGGGCTGAGCAGTGGCCTGGAAGCAAACATCTGATCTACTGCAGGCCCCATCCACCAACAAAGGCTTCTGAGGGGACAACACAAGGAAAGTGCCTAGTGTGACTCAACTGAAGCCCAAGGCAACCCCAGACTGACCCACTAACATCACAAAGACCAAACCCTGCCCACAACAGGTAAAGAAAGTCATTGTAGACCACTGGACTGAAGGCAAAAGTGGCTCAGACACAACAGCAGGGTCCAGGCAACACAAACAGGAGACAGCCCTGAAAAGCCAGGTTCTGGTGAATAGAGGACATTGTACTATGGTACTACAGGACCTCTTTCTTCATAAGTCCACTACTTTCAAGAGCAGGAAACATAACTGGCATTCCTAACACATAGGAATAGACACAGAAAGCTAAACAAAATGAGGAGACAAGGAATATGTCTCAAAATTAAAGAGCAGGACAAAATCACAACAAGAGAGCTAAATGAAACATAAATAATAATATGCCCAATGGAGAAACTAAAGTAATGGTCATAAAAATACTCACTGGACTTGAGAAAAGAGTGGAGGATGTCAGTGAGACCCCAAACAAAGAGATAGCAAACATAAAATAGAACCAATCAGAGAGGGAAAACTCAATAACTGAAGTTAAAAATACACTAGAAGAAATAAATAGTAGACTACAGAAAACAGAAGAACAGATCAATGACTTGGAGGACAGAGTAATAGAAAACAATCAAGCTAAAGAGAACAGAGAAAAAAGACTAATAAAAATGTAAATAGATTAAGAGAACTCAAGGAACCATCAAGTATAATAACATTTGCATTATAGGGATCCCAGAAGGAAGACAAAAAAGAGAACAGAAAATTTATGTGAAATAATTATATCTGACAATTCCTGAATCTGGGGAAGGAAATAGAAATCTAGATCCCAGAGGCACAGAGAGTCCATAACAAAATCAACCCAAGAAGGTCCACACCAAGATACATAGTAAATAAAATGGCAAAAATAGTGATAAAGAGAGAATTTTGAAATCAGCAAGGGAAAAAGCAGTTACATACAAGGGAAACCCCATTAAGTCTATCAGCTGATTTTTCAACAGAAACTTGACAGGCTGGAAAAAAGAGGCATGACAGATACATTCAAAGTGCTAGGGGGAAAAAAAAAAGAATCTGCAACAAGGAATACTCCAACCATCAAGGCTATCATTCAGAATAGAAAGAGACATAAAGAGTTTCCCAAACAAGTTAAGAGTCTATGACCGCTGTTTGTTTCTCAGAGTCCGTAGTCTCTCATGCTTCATTCCCCCTTCTGATTACCCCCCTCTCTTTATCCCTTTCTTCTCCAACTGTGGGCTTCAGAGGGGAGGGTGGTGGGGGAATGGGATAGGCTGATGATGGGTAGTAAGGAGGGCACATATTGCATGGTGCACTGGGTGTTATACACAACTAATGAATCATCGAACTTTACATCAAAAACCAAGGATGTACTCTATGGTGACTAACATAATATAATAAAAAATATTTTTTAAAAAAGAGTCTATGACCACTAAATCAAGCCCTACAAGAAGTATTAAAGAAATGTTTCACTTTCTGAGTGGAAAGGAAAGAACGTAAGTAGATGAAAAGTAGGAACAGAAGGGCAGTAAAATTAAGTATATCTATAAAAAGTAGTCAAGGGATTCACAAAATACAAGGATGTAAAATATGACACCATATATTAAATACGTGGGAGGTAAAGAATGGGTTCAAATGTAAGTGATCATCAACTTAATATAGACTGCTAATATAGACTGCTATATACATGAGACGTTATATACAAACCTAATGGTAACCACAAATAGAAAACCAGGAGTAGATATGCAAAAATATAAAGATAAAGTAATCCAAGTAAATCATTAAAAAAGCCAGCAAATCATGAGAGAAGAGAGCAAGAAAGGAACTTCAAAGAACTACAAAAACAACCATAAAACAAGTACCAAAATGGCAATAAGCACATACCTATCAGAAATTACTTTGAATATAAATGAACTAAATGCTCCAATAAAAACACAAAGGGTGACAGAATGAATAAAAAAGCAAGACCAACCGGTATGCTGCCTACAAGAGACTCATTTCAGATCTAGACACATGCAGATTGAAAGTAAAAGAACTGAGATTCATTTATCATGAAAATGGAAGTAAAAAGAAAGCATGGGTAGCAATACTTACATAGGACAAAATAGACATTAAAACAAAGTCTGTAAGAAGAGACAAAGAAGAACACTACATAATCATAAAGGGAACAATCCAGTAAGAAGATATAACAATTATAAATATTTCTGCACCCAAATGGGAGCACCCAAATACATAAAGCAGTTAACAACACACATAAAGGAAGTAATCAATAGTAATATCATAAGAGTAGGGGATTTTAACACCCCGTTCACATCAATGGATAGATCATCCAAAGAGAAAATCAACAAGGAAACACTGGCTTTGAATGACACATGGGACCAGATGGATCTAACAGATGTATTCAGAACATTCCATCCTAAAACAGTGCAATACAATTCAAGTGCACATAGAACACTCTCCATAATAGATCACATATTAAGCCGCAAAACAAGTCTCGACAAATTCAAAAAGACTAAGGTCATACCATGCATCTTTTCTACTACAATACTATGAAACCAAAAATCAACCACAAGAAAAAAACCTAGAAAGACAATGAATACACGGAGATTAAATAATGCTATACTAAACAATGAAAGGGTCAATCAGGGAATCAAAGAGGAAATCAAAAACTACACAGAGACAAATGAAAATGAAAACAAAAGGTCCAAAATCTTTGGGATGCAGCACAAGTTGTTCTAAGAGGGAATTTTATAGCAATCCAGGCCTACCTCAAGAAGAAACATTTCAAATAAACAGGCTAAGCTTACACATAAAGGAGCTAGAAAAAGTACAAACAAAATCCCAAACCAGAAGTAAGGAAATAATAAAGATTAGAGAGGAAATAAACAAAAATAGAAAATGAAAAAACAATAAACCAGATTAATAAACCCAGGAGTTGATTTTTTGAAAAGATCAACAAAATTGATAAACCTATAGCTAGACTCATCAAAAAAGAGGGAGGAGATGACTCAAAAAAAATTAGAAATGGAAGAGGAGAAATAACCACCAATACCACAGAATACAAAGCATTATAAGAGAATATTATGAAAAATTATATACCAACAAACTGGACAACTGAGAAAAAATAGATAGATTCCTAGAAACATATAACCTCCCAAAACTGAATCAGGAAGAAATAGAAATCATCTCATACATGCACCCCACTCCTACCTGATGGCATATGATCCTGACTTTATAACCCCTATGTAATGACCTACGGTGGCCTATCTGTCTGTCTGATCTCACTAGATGGTAAGACCCTTGAGGGCAAAGTTTTATTAGCCCTGTTCATTATTTTATCACCACTACCACAGTTCCTGGCACAATGTAGATTCTCATTCCTTCAGTCAATCAATATCAACTGAGCACCTTCTGTGTGCTAGCCAATGTTCTAAGCACTGATTATTAAGAGTGAAGGAAATAGTCAAGATCTTTACTTCTAGTGAACTTACATTCAGTGAACTTCTATTTTAGTGGAGGTTGTGAAGAAAAAAATATATAGTCTGTTAATCAAATCAAGGTTAAAAGGCTTAACTGACCTGATATGCATCAAGGAGCAGCTAAAGACAAGGTAATTTTCTGAGACAAATTATGTTTGAAGTTTTTATAGGGCAAAGAAGAAAGTGTGTTTTATTGCTGTTTGGATCCGGTTACAGTTCCTTTGTGTATAAATGCTGGACAAGTTCGGATTACTGCAGCTTTGTGTCCCTTGTTTGGGATTATTATAATCTCAAAACAGTTTCTTTGAGACCTTTGTAAACCTTACAGTTTGTCTCTTCATTGAGGATTCAGGGGAGACACAGACAGAAAAAAAGAAAGGGACTGGGCTGTGGGAAAAGGGAGAGGAGGTATGCCTGTATCATGTCTGTTTTAATTATTTTACAAAGGATATTTAATTAATTAATTAATTTAAAGATTTTATTTATCTGACAGAGAGCGAGCACAAGCAGGGGGAGAGGCAGGCAGAGGGAGAGGAAGGAACAGACGCCTCGTTGAGCAGACAGGGGCTGGATCCCAGGACCCTGGGATCATGACCTGAGCCAAAGGCAGTTGCTTAACTGACTGAGCCACCCAGTCACCCCTACAAAGGATAAACTATTTTTTTAATGTTTTATAAAATTGTATTTCCATGCTAAGTGTCTTATAAAATCTGTTCGTTTAATACAACTACCCCATCAGGAGGATTACAGATGAGAAGACTGAGTCATAGAGAGGTTAACTTGTCCAGGGTTACATATCTAGAAAGTTGCAGAAGCAGGTTTTTAGACAATCTGTGTTCCCATTCATTACAATTAACTGTTCCTGAATAAATAATTCTTGAATAAATAAACAGTGAGCATTTTTTCCCTAGAAGGTAGAAACAAATTTTCCTAAAATCCCACAATGCTAATCAGGTATTTTACTGCCATCCCAGTTTTAAGCAGCTCATCTGAGTATTGCTGCATTGATTCTACTTGGTATTCATGATTTGAGGACTGATTCTAATCTTCCTAGAATTCTTGTCTAAAAGACTATCTGAGGAATACTAACATAAATGAGAATAATTTTATATCTTACAGCTTAAAATGGAAAGCATAATACTATATAAATAAAATATTATAGATAGCACTTAATTAAACATAAAAGCAATTGTTCTTTTTTATTATATCATTAATAGACATTGAAATTTCCTGCTTGAAGAAAAAAATGTTAAATGAAGTAGTGACATTTGAATTTAACTGTAATGCAAAATATGCTTTCACATCAGTAAAATGTAAGTTAACGAGCCTAGTTCTTTCTTTCCTACTCTTAGGAAGTCTCTTCCTACTCTTTTGGGGTCTTCTTAGGCTGACAAGAAGATTGAGAAGAAATCACATTCAATGCTCAGGGTTCGGTGGCATGGTGCATCCCCTGTACTTGTCACCCAACACAACAGAAAATGAGGAAGAATAATCTGGAAACCTAAATACTAGTTTTAATCTTATTTGCTTGATGTTACTTGGGCAACACACTTGACTTTACTTACCTCTTCTAATAATGCTTTACAGTTATCTCAGAATGTTGAAAAATCTTCTATAAAATGTAAAAGAGCCTTATATACTCCAGTAAGCTATATAGGCATATACACACAAAATATATACATACATGTAAAACTACAAAATTATACTTGTCTTCACTGTTCAGGCATGACTTAAGGACTGTCTCCTACCCTCGCAGTATCTAGTTTTCTTATTTATAAAATAAATGTATCATCTAGTTACACTAAGATCAATTTAACTCTAACTTTCTAGGTGAACAAGAAAGAGGATCATATAACTTTGAGTATCAATATTAAGACAAGAGTGGCTTGGTTCACTGGGCTTCTAAAGCTCTACCCACCGGGGGGCCACTGTTCCTCATCAGGATCCACAATAATTTATATTTCAATTTCTCATTTCAGTAACTCTCCTCATGTGTGTCAGTCATTCAAAACAGCAAATTTGACATTGTCATATAAGTTCTTATACAACTGTATTTTCAGCTATCGAGAAAAGCTCAAATTCTTTAGTAAGACATCAAACAATCCTTGTATTGTGCCTACATTTCTGGTACCTTCCACTACAATTTTCTAACCTTAGCTTTTGGGGTGAAACTTTGTAGTGACTTATAGGCCATGGTGAAAAGATTAGGTAAATTATAAGACAGATGCAAAACAATTAGAGGGTTTTATTTTTAAGAGTGAAATAATTATTTAAATAAAAAAATCCCTTTGTTTACCATGTGACAATTGGATTATAAAGTTAGAAAAAAAGGAATAGTAGAAGCAACTTAATCAACTTAGAATCATTGTGGTTTGTCCTAAGATGGTGATAAAAGAGATGGAGAATGTGAACAGATTTGGGATATATTTTGGCAGAATACTTGATTTTAGATTGAATGTAAGACAATAAATACAGAATTGTCTTGAGTATCTGGAAAGATGGCTGTGTCATTTACAGAGAGAAGGAAATTAAGAAACTTCTAGGTCGGCCATGTGGAGTTTGATGTGCTTGTCAGACATAAAACAGAACTTTTAAGTAGGCAGTTTAAGTTCAGTGTAATTATCAAGTGAGAGGTTGGGGATGGAAAGTCATCAGCATATAAAATGTATTTAAAGCCACTGAAACACTATGCAATACAGAGCACATACAGATAATGACTAGATGAAACCTCAAAACCAAGCCCTGTGGTGCCCCAAGATTTACTTCAGGAGGAGGAGACAGAACTGGTGAAGGTGACATAAAACTATTAACCAATGTGATAAGAAAAAGTAAATCAGAATATTCAGTGTCATAATAACTGTATTTGTTTCCTATTTGTGTTGAAAAAATTACTACAAATTTGGTGGCTTAAAATCCACAAATTTATACTTTTACATTTCTGGAGGTCAGAAGTCTGAAATGGGTTGGCAGGGCTGCAGTCTAGGGAAGAATCTCTTTCTTTGTCTTTTTAAGATTCTAGAGAGTTCCTATAGTCACTGACTCATCCTTGCATTACTCTGACCTCTGTTTCGATTGTCACATCTTCTGAGATGCTCCTGCTTGTCTCTTGTAAGGACTTTTATGACAACATTGGTCCTGCTCAGATAATACAGGATAATCTCCCCATCTCATGAATCTTATTCTAACCTCATTAGCAAAGTCATTTTTACTATGTAAGATTTAAACATATTCACAAATTCTGAGATGAAGATGTGCATACTTTGGGTCATTATTCAGCCTGTTACAGTAGCAAAGAGATTCACGTGTACCGTAAAGAGACACCATGGTTAACTATGTTAAATACTGTAGTGATATTGAGTAAAATGAAGACTGAGAAGTGAATCTTGGATTTGACAATTTACAGGTCATAGTAACTTCAACAACTACCCTTCTGGGAATAGGCTGCAGTAGGTTAAAGAATAACTGAGCAATGAGAAAGTGATATGAGTATAGACAACTCTTTTGAGATGTTCTCTTAGGAAAGGTTATACAGAAATAGAAGTTGGAAGAAAAGGTGGAGTTAAAGTAAAGCCTATTTTAAAGATGAAAGTTACTAGATGGTATTTGTATGCATATATGCATGATTGGATAAAGATGAAAAGAATTTTGCTATGTGAAAGAATAAATGCAAAAAACGGCATTCATAAGAAAAGAAAAGAATTGTATAACTGGATAATTAGAAAGGTTAATTTTTTCTAGATAAGAGACACTTCACTTCTTCCATCTATAAAAACAGGAAAGACAGATAATCTTCACAGATATAGAATACAGAATTTGGTGATTGGAAGATGAGTGCATCCCACTCATATGCATCATCTTTTTTCAATCTATTTGAAGATGATATATTCAGTGGGGTTTTCAAGGTGGGTTTAACTCTGAGGAGGTAGCATATTTAATAGAACAGCATTCTCAGATACTGAATGGGAAAGAGTGCTCATTTGAGAATGTATCACTTTAAAAAGAGTCAGCTTAGCTATATGATTTTTCCCCTCTAGTATGTGGTTGCGTCTGTGTAGGCACTGATACATTTTATTTGATCAATGAATTCAACCAAAGTTGACTTTCAAACTGGAGAGCATTGTGGGGGAAAAATAGAGAGAAAGTAAGTTAATTTTTGCAAATAAAGTGAGCCAATATCTATTTGTTGATCAAGCCCCACATCTAATTCACAGTGAAGTGAATTATCACTATATCCCTAATAAATCAAACTCATCATCTCCTATCTGCCTTCTATCTCTATTGGCTAGTCCAATCTAGCATCATCTCTTGCTTGGATTAATTCATTAGTCTCACTTTTCTCTAGTCCATTTTTCATTGCAGGCAAAAAAGAAATTAATAATTTCATCCAGCCCTCTCCTACGCCTACCATAAAATGTCTCAAATTATTCCTCATAACGATTAGGATAAAGACAAAAACATTTACATATGACTTTAATGCTCTACATAGTTTGATCCCTTCCTTTGAATGGGGTGTCATCCTTTTTTACCTCTTTTTTTTTTTAAAGATTTTATTTATTTATTTGACAGAGAGAGACAGCCAGAGAGAGAGGGAACACAAGTAGGGGGAGTGGGAAAGGAAGAAGCAGGCTCCTAGCAGAGCAGTAAGCCTGATGCAGGGCTCGATCCCAGGACACCAGGATTACACCCTGAGCCGAAGACAGACACTTAACGACTGAGACACCCAGGTGCCCCTCTTTTTTACCCCTTGTTATCTCAGCATTCCAGCCACTCTGAAATCCCTTTAGTTCCCCAAATATTCCAAGTTTCCTCAAGGCTTTCATGACATTGTCCCTTCCATTAGAAATAAAACTTCATTTCTCTTTTTCCCTAATCAACTTTTACCCGGTTCTCAGATCTGTTATATTTTGCCCCATAGAAGCCATTTTTTTCTTGCATATAAATTCAGACCAGTGATCATTTACTTAATAGCACATATAAAGGTTTAAGTAAATACATTTTCATGGAATTAGACAATTAATGGCTATCACACGACTAGGTTATAAATTACATTAAAAAGGACCAGTTTTTCAAATAACATATATGTAAATTATAATCATATTTACATATTACATATAATTCATAGTTTATATATTATACATATAGCATAATTTTATATATGATTTTATAGAGTTATAGATTATATATATATTTTACTATTTCTTGATCTCTACAGATCTGTTAGAATATATCCTGGAACTGAACAGAAAAAGTAAGAAATTATGAAAGCCTAGAAGGAAACAAAAGCTGAATAAAAAAATGTCTTTTTTAAACTTAACTAGTAATATTATTTCACTTTTCTATATGTATAATATTTCAAATATATAGGACTATCTTCTCAACAAGCATTAGAATTTTGTCACTTTTCTTTGTACAAGAATCGTTTCTAAATTTAAGTGTTCTATTAAATAGAATACAATGATAGCTTTGAAATACAGAATATCTAAAAAAAAATTAAGAACAGATGTTGGTTAAAATTTTCAAGAAAAAATAAGTTTGATTTCATACCTAAATTGAGAAGATTAACAATTTTCATCCCACTATAAACAGTTCCAAACCAATTTCAAAAGAAAAAGGTTAACCTTAACATATTGTATATTGTTAGTATCTAATAATATAATTATATACACATATATAAATATTTGCATTCATGTATGTGTATATATATGTGTGTGTGTGTGTGTAGATAATCAGCAGGTATTTAGATATGCTTGGGAAGCATTATTTATTCTTAGTAACAATATTTTTTCACTTATTTTGAAAGAAACCTTGGCAGTGGAAGAAATTTTGTGAATATTTATCCCAATTCTTCTAAACAAGTCCATTTATTCTAAGCAATATCAAACTTCTGATTTATTGAGAAGACAAGCTTCCAGCACCTCCTGGAGTTGCCACATTGTCATTCCACATCACATTTCCAATCCATTTGCTTTCTGCCTCATGGATTTCTATGCAACTGCACATAGTCAACTGCAATACCCTCCAGCACTCTGGAATTCCCAATCAGTTAATCAGTTCATGTTTATAAACATATAACAGACTTCATGTCATATCACCAAATGTATTTGAAATAATTAAGCCAAAATGAAATATGACTAAATGGCGGCTCAATTAAAAAGGACACACATATCCCTTTTAAATATTTGTTTTAGTTCCACAGCTTTAATTTTAATCACAATTAATGTGAAATCAGTTATATGTGTAAGAAAACTTGTCATAGCATTTATTTCTTTCTTAGCTAAGCCAATTGCTCTTAATGATGTTTTGATATTTGGTTTGGTTTAGCTTAACTAAAGCCTCATTGTCTAAGAGTAAACATGCTTCATAGTGTTCAATAAAGTGTTGACTTTCTTTCAGAACTAAGGGATATGGATGTTACTAAGATGCTGCATTCTATTTAATACTTGACCTACATAGCAAAAAGACCTGGGAGAAAAAGGATATGAAAAGAAGCCAGGCAGGAAGGGAGGGATTAAGAGGCACGTATTTCTAGATTATAATTTGCAAAGCATTAATTGTTCAAGTTTTTATATTTTAGTCTTCAACACACTAGCACTTTGCCAAGAACTAATAGTCGCTAAAGAAATGAAATGTTGACCTGAACAGGACAGATAGCCTTGGGGGCTACAAGAAATCCACCCTTATTCTTCATATTGTCAAGGGAGATTTTCCTTTCCCGGTACCTGTTTCTCATCTCATCACTGTCTCATTTCCCACTGTATGATTTCAATTTTTTGTGTAGCAGATTAATCCAAAATTTAATGCCTGAAGAAGACAAATATCATCTCACAGTTTCTGAGGGTCAGGAAACTTGGGGTGGCTCAGCTGGGTAATTAGGCTTAGGGTATCTCCTGGTTACAACCAAGTTGTCGACCAGGATGGAGGTAATGTGAGGCTTATCTCAGTTCACAAGAACTGCTTCCAGCCTCACCTCTGTGGCTGTTTGCAGGAGGTTTCTGTTCTTCCGTATGTGTATCTTTCCAAGACCATAACCCTTTCCTCCACATAACTAAACACACACTAGATTATTGAAATAAAGTCTTCACCTCATCCAAAATATCGGTATAGTCACCAAAAGCTGTATTGAGTAGACAGTGTGGTGGAACTAGGTATTGTTAGGGGCACTGTCAGGGTCTCAAGAAAATTCATGAATAAAGGACCCCCAAAGATGATTCTGAAAAGGATGATTTTTCTGAGGCTTGAACCCTCATGAAACTATACCCCCCCATTTTCAATGACAGAGAATAACATTGATTTTAATCTTATTACACAGTTGTTTTATTTTCTAAATCGGTTAATTGAAGAAAAGAATGAAATCTCACAGTGTGATTCCTGCTTTCTTATGTCCGGAAGAAAATAACCAGAAAATTTTAGTTTCAAGCTGTGGTATTGTGCGTTTGTGTGTGCTGTGCACATATAGAAATAGAGAGGAAAGATAAAAGATCTAAAACAAATAATGAAAAAACTATTCAAATTCAAGATTTGGCTATTTTGTGGAATTAAATTAAATTAGGACCTTAACAATATACATTCGCCATTTCATTTTTTTTAACATTACCCAAAGTTTCCTACTCCTTTATTCCCAAATTGGGGTTTCTAGCCTTTTATTTTCCCTTCAGTAAATATCTTTCTTTCTCTCTTTCAGATAGAAAGATGAACAGATTTCCCCATATCCTGTATCCATATACAACACCAAAAGAGAAAATACAGATATATATCTAAATAATCCAGTAACTACAATGCAACTGTATACAATTAGAATGAACTACAATGGAATGGATTTTAAAAACCACAAGAACTAAAAGCAAACTATATACTTGCAATATAATAGAGGAAGAAGAAAAAGAAATAGCATGCCAGTTAAAGAAAAAAATTAGATGACAGAGCATGTCCAACATACATTTCAAAATCTCACTTAAACAAAATCAGCAACAATCTGGCTTTAAGTTATATAAATGAGATACGTAAATCAAAGTTACACATTAATCTTGAAAGCAAAAACATGGGCATGGAACACACCAACTTAACTCATTCAAATAGAAACAAAATTAGGATATTAACATTAGGCAAAATGAAATAAAAGCTAATAGCATTAAGATAAAGAAGTTAATACATGATTAAGATATTTAAAATGATAAAAGGGGAAATTTTCAGTAAATAAGATGCCAATTTAAGATACACAATGTTTCTTTTACATCAACATTTGTAAACTGCAGAAAGACTTAAGACTGATTTTCTAAAAATAAGAAAGTATATACAATATTTTATTGCTTAGAATGTAAAATACTTTTTAAAGCATGACTCCAAGACCAGAAGACCAAAGGATATGTTTAACCTAATCGTTAAAAAACATTGTAAATGGCTGCAACTTTTTCAAAGACAGTTTGCCAGTATTTGATTTAACAACTGCACTTCTTAGACTTCACCAGACAGCTCTATTCGCCTACAGTGAGTGAATAATGATCTCCAAAATATATAATCCCTAAAGCCTGGAACCTCTAAAGTTAATTTACGTGGGAAGAGGAGCTTTGCAGATGTGAATACACTAAAGGAACTTGAGATGGGAGATTATTCTGAATTATCTAGATGTGCTCTAAATTTAATCACAAGTATCCTTACATCAGAGAGACAGAGATTTAGCTAAAGAAGAGAAGGCAATGTGCAGGCAGAGACTGAAGGCCACATGTCAAAGACCTGCTAGCATCCAACAAAAGCTTGAAAAGGCACAAAACTAATTCTCCCCCAGAACCTCCAAAAGGAGCAAAGCTCTGCTGACACCTCGATTTCAGCTCTGTAAGACTCAGTTCAAACTCCCCTCCTCCAAAAACTGTAAGAGAATAAATTCCTGTTGTTCTAAGCTACTAAACGTGTGATAATTTGTTACTACGGCTAGAGAAACTATTCCATCATCCGAAACCTTAAAGATACGGAAACAAAAATCCTTTTTTTAACGAAGATTTTTTAAAATAAAATTTCAAAACAAACTAAATATCAACTAAGAGAAAAAATTAATCAATGAAATGGGAAACAGAAAAAATACAGAAAAATCGATGAAATAGAACACAGACTTCTCTAGAAGATCAATGAAATTCATAAAATTCTAGCCAGAGAGATAAGGGAAAAAAGTTATAAGACACAAATTACTAATATTAGATATAAGAGCGGTAACCTAACTCAGAATATATGGACGTCCATTAAATGAGTTATAAGAGAATATGATGATCAAATCTGTCACAGCAAAAGTGGGTTTGCAACCCTCCCAGGAGCCTTCCTGGTGTAATCACCCATAGGAAGGGAGAGTCCAAGAAAGAGGCAGCCATCTAGGTAGGCAGGTGGCATTTTAATAAGCAAAGGATACAGACATGGGAGACATGCCGTGGGTGGCAGCAAGACAGATGCATCACTACAACCAGCCTACCAAATCTTGAAACTTTATAAAGAGGTCCTAACTGTATTCAGTCACGTATAGTGTGCAGATGTTCTCAACACCACATCACAGTCTCAAGGCTATGTCTTCAGAGCAGCTTCTGGGAGTGGAGCCCACATTCCAAGAACAGGGGAGGGCATGAGGAGCATCTGAGTGCCCGAGTGCAGCCCAGGGATTGTTCAACAGTCATGTCTTTTTAATGACGTTCCCCAAAACTAAATCCAACAATTTAGATGAAACGGCCAATTTCTTGGAAAATAATTATCAGAGTTTTCTCAGGAAGAAATAGAGTCCCTGAATACCACCATATCAAAGTAACTGAGATTCTAACAAACAACAAAACCCTTCCCTAAAAGAAAACTTCAAGCACAGATTATAGATGGTTTTACTCATGAATTTCGCCATTTAAGTGTAATACAAATTCTACACAAATCTTATAATAAATTCAAAAAAATAAATATAACTTTCTGAGTATTGTATCTCTTCCCTCAGGCTGATGCAAATGTAATCTCCTGCATTACATACATGTAATCTCTCACATTACAAGCCATATGTGAGCTTTGGGAATTGCCTGTCCTGCAGGTTCTTAATGATTCTTTGCTAGCCTGTGGAGTTTCTCACCACAGATGTGTGGATGAGTATTCAGGTAGAAATTAGAAGGATCCCTCAGGTGATCTCCAAAGATCTCTATGCAAGCTTCCTCTTGCCCAAACCAGACATTTGGCCTCTCCTAACTCCAATTTCCATTTCTATAAGTTATCACCAGGACTTCTGGTTGAATTCTTTCTCCCTGCACAGTGACCTGAAAACCATCTCCAACCAGTATGCTATGGCAATCATGGGGCTAAACTAGCTTATGTCCCTTTTCTCAGAGAGCACAGCCATATTGATTCCATTACCCAATGTTTGAAAAAGTGTTTATTTTCTCTACTTTTCTATTTGTTTACAACAAGAGTTCAATTCTCATAGTAGTTAACCCTTCATGAGTCAAAGCAGAAATCTCATTAAGTTTTAAGAAATGAAAACATAATAAAAAGTACAAGACCCTTTTAAGTAGGTGTGGCCTTAAGAACATAATTGGGAAAGGACCTAGTCTCAACATATTAGAAAATGACGAACACTGATATGATGGAAAGTCTATGGTAAAGACAAACTTAATGGGTAACGCTCTGTTGACAACTATCCAAGTACCTTTACTAGTCTATAGACTATCTGAACTTATTATTAACATTTGTAATTAGGAACTTATTATAAAGCAAGATGAATAAATCTTGTACCAAAAGAATATCTATTTGTATTATAGTAACGTTACCTAATTCAAAAAAAAACTAATTTTAACATTATGTGTCAAACAAAAGTTTGATTAAAAGAATAAAGATAACAGATAAGTTCAGATATTATGTTATGGGAAGAGGTCTACATACTTGATTGTTCCCTGGGTTACAACTACTCGAAAATATAAAGGAGAAATAAAATCTCTTTAAGAGTAGTGTCCGCACAGTGTCCATTTTGTAAGCATTTTGTATCTATTGTACTGATTAAATGAGTTGCACTGTTTCAGTATTCTTGGTCATAAATAATGTTCTATTTATCTTCCTAAGAAAACTCTCTGTGCTAAAATGTTTTTACATATGGCTCTAAGTTAGAAATAGTAGTTATAAATACTAACAGTCTCAAGGAACATGATCATTCCCTTGTACAAGAATGCCACCTTGGATCACTTGCTATTAGACAAGTTTTTTTATAGATGACATTTGGAAATACCCAGCAATATGACCTTAATTAAACTCATTCTTTTCCATCTATGTATATCTGTGTGTGTAACCCCATTCACTTCCTCTGTTCCACACAACCCTGTACCTCTCATAAGCTACAAATCAACTCATATACACTCCTCAGCTTTAAGTACAGAAAGCTACTGCTCCTAATAAAATGGCAATCTGAATTGCACTAATATCACCTCTGATGCTAAGAATCCCACTCATCCTCACTTGACAACTTGGCAGTCACATGGACGGTAATAAAATTTATGAAATTTATGATGTTACACAAGTCTGAGAATATTAATGGGGATTGATAGAAATAGTTGATGACATACAATCACACATCCAAAATCAAATAGAAGTTAGAGATAAAATTCTGTCCCTATATCTCTATTTAATTGGTATTGCATATGAGTAGCTGATTGATAATATTGTTTCAGACTATAAATTAAGGTGCATGCTTTTTATATAATTCAATTCCCCATTCTCTATGAGGGTGCACCTGGTGAACTGGAGCAATAAAGCATCACCACTAAGATGATTTTCATCCCAGGAGATTGTTGTACAGCACAGAACATTAATTATAGCTACTAAGGAGGGAAAGACAAGTGTCCATCAAACTCTCAAACTGGGAATAATTAACAGGATTGGCAGGTAAGATCTCATGGGGAAAGTTGCCTAGAATCAATCTCTTTTTTTCTGCCCCCTCTGAACATATTGAGGAGCCAGAGAAAACCCAATACCTGGTCCTGCTGTTATACCTGTAATCTCTGTAACAGAAAGTTCAATTACATGTGCACTTATGTTAATACAATTTAACTTGGTATTTAGGAACCCAGAACTCGAAAGCTGATAAGCCAAACTTTGAAGTGAGCTTATCACTTACTAACTTTAAGCAATGGGTTGGGCCTTTTGCTTGTCTACTGAACAAATACCTCCTCTTCTTCCAAGGGAACCTGAATTCTATTGACATAATTCGGTATTGTATTAGCCCCAGCCCTCTGAAGGCAGAGCCTGAGACAAAGATTAAAATGTGATTATCGGAGAGATGCTAATTAGGGAGGTAAATGTAAAAACAAGAGAGTAAGGTGAGTGAAAGATCAAAAGTAATTCAATATTGTGCCAACGGTGATGGTTGCTTCACAGGGAGCTATAAAGAGAGTATGACAGGTTATTCAGAAAGTGCACAGATTCCATTTTAGGACTTTGGTAAGGGAAAACCATCTCAGAGGAGTTCAATGAAGGCAGTTCTGATTCTCTCCTACCTCCTTCTCTCATTTCTCACTGATTAAAGTTTACCTAAGAGTTAAATTCTCCATGTTTTTATACTTTGTCATTGGGCTCCAAGCTGCGATGCTAGAAGCCAGACTCCATACTTCATCAAAATCTGGAAGTGGAGGAGTGACAAGAAAAGAACACAGAACTTAACAAGAGAGAAAAAGAAAGGAGGTAGATGAAGGAATCTGAGAAGTTTGCATGAAGTTTTTGTCTAATACTGTGACATTGTACCAAGCCCCAGTAAATGATTTATGGACGAATTAGGGTTGGTAGAAGTCATTCATAACGTACCTGTTACATTTGCTAGTGATTGGCTGAAAAATGGGCAAGTCTTTCATGCTGGACTGTGTTAAGAGTATACTGGAAGACATTTTCTTTTCCAATTTATACAGAGATAGGAACAAGGAGAATCCTCACTATTCTGTCCTTATCTTGAATGCATAGATTTGGCCTAATCTAGAATGGTTACAGACATAAGACATGGAGGTTTATTTCAGATCCTAGCTTTGTCATATATTCTGATCTGGACTGTTGCTTAAAATATCTGTGCCTCATTTTCCTCACCCATAAAATAATAGTGACAATCATGGCAATCTCATATCATAAAGACTCCATGAGTTAATATATGAAAATATCTTAAAATATAGTAAGTGAGAAACAAAAATTATGTTTTATTATAGTGATATGTTTTCAGTAATTCTAATGTTTATAGGTACAACTTATCTCCTTGAATATTGTGTAAATTATTCAACTTTGGACAATCTCAGGTTTGCTCAATGTGAGGCACTAATGAGTGACATGGTTTCAAATACTTGGAAAGTACTAATTCCCCCGTAAAAGTAAGTACTTTATCAGCTATTATTTGAAAAGAAGGGCAGAAATATATAATGTATTTTGAATCCCTCAGAAGAAAGAGCCCTTATAAATCCAAGTTTTTATTGTTTTTTCTCATACTTCTTTTACCAAGTTATTGGTTGATTTGAAGCTTTTTGAAAGTAATCTGCTCCTCTCTGAACCTACATTTCCTCAGTAAAATTCATATCCTAATGAAAAATATTGCTAAATATTACCTCTCTGAATCATCCCGTCATACCTAATGTTAGTGTCCTATTTATCCACATTAGGCATTTCAGTATTTCAGTTGATTTATGTCTTGGGTAAAGTTCTTAGGAAATAAGTTCTTTTATTCATCTATTTATTCTCCTTCTAGCCTTGTGCCTTTTGTTCTGTTGCCTCAATGTTATCAAGGATATAGCTTATTCGTATTTCAGCATTTTCACCTTCATTTCATATTATAAAAGTGGAATTTAATAGTTTCCCACTACATATTTTGTTCTTTAATAAAAAAAATTCACACATCCTCTTTTAAGGGCACAGATGAGTATCAGTCTACCCACTACTGTCTCCTTTCATTATCTTTTAATCCTAGGTGAAATGTACTCTGATAGCAACTATCGTCAACCTTTCTTAAAAAAAATAATTCTCTACTCATTTTGGGAAGATTCTTTCTTAAAAGAATCCCATGAATATTGCTTTCTCACAAGACAGTTTGAGCTGCATACTTCTTAATGGCTTTGCTATTCTGATAAAATAGTTTCAAGAGGCCACTTCAATCTTTTAATAAAGGAAAAACTTCATCTGCAGAGTCAAGATGTTTAAGGTAATGGTAACATGAGTAAAATAATTTCTAATGATCATGGTGACTAATATGATTGCACCTTTTAAGAAGAAAGCTGAGTTTTAAATACATTTGACATTTTGTTTTACCTTAATAAAGATGATTGTTTAGATTTCAAGGGAAGATGTACAAGATTTACTTGTCTTGCTCAAAAAAATGGCCAAGCATTTACTTCTGTGCATTATGATTCAGAGCTTTTGTGCCCAAGTCTGAAACATGAACAACCAATGCTTTATACTGAATAGACTTCAGGAAAATTATGAGCAGACATTGCAAAGTGAATTATTACATTAAAGTAATAAGTACAGGGAGTGAGTATGGCTTCTTAGGAAGATTCCAGTTACATTGGTGAACTTTTTTGTTATGTAATTTTTACTTCCACAAATTTTGTAGTCGACTTTGAGGCTTTTTAGAGATCTTTAGGTTTCTTCATAAAGATGTTTTTTTCTGGTCTTGTCAACTTAGTTATTCTATTAATTTTTGACAATTTATTCCAGAGCAATTAATTATGCTCCTTGATAATTAATCTTTTTAGTTGTTGTAGGTTTCCTACAAAAGCTGTACTCTTCCCCACAGACACTTGCAAATACCTCTATTCTAGCAGGCATTACATTTTTCTTTGTTTAAAACCTGCCCTTCCTACTGCTCAAAAGCAAGAACTCCTTATATTCATTCATCTTTACAGCAATGATTCTTATTGTGATATTTTAAAATGTTCTTGAAAATAGAATACCAGAGCAAAATCATTTAAACAAAATAGGAATGTATTGATTTTCATAAGTAAACATTCTAAGGGTATGTCTGATCTGAGATAAACTTTGATCCACTAAGGTATTGTTTTATCCCCCCATTTCATTCTCAAGCAGACATGACCCTGAAGCTGACAATATTCCAGGTTTAACTCTGATCTTTGCAAGCTAACTCAGAGGCAATGAGTGTCTTGTGTCTCAGTTATGCAAACAAAATTCTGAGAATTGTAATTCATTGTCTCTAATGAGGTTAAATGCTTAAAATGTGGTCAAGGACATAAAATACATTGATTAACTTTAGCACAGGTACAATGACGTCTCTTGAAACATCTAGTTGATTCACTTTAGATCTGTTAGGGTTCTTAATTATAGGTAAAAATAGCACTCTTGTTGTATTAAGCAGAAAGTTTTACTGTATTAGTAAGAAGCTTAAAATACTTTGACTAAGGTCTAGGGTGAGCTCTCAGAAATGAACTACAATTCAAAATTATCTTAGCAGGAGTAATGACACTATCAGCAATACTGAAACTAAGCTCCCTCTGCTTCAGTAAAGAGCTGCCCCCTCTCTCAACTACCCTAGAACGGCACCAGTACAATAGTCTCACACACACTGCCATCTCCTCACTTGGCCCATTTCTGAATATCTCAAGCAGGTACATTTGACTGATGGCAACTAAGTCACATGTCTTCCCATTAGCATACAAAAGTAATGATAAAAATAGTTGTTTGGTTCTGAAATAGGAAAGCAGAATGAACACTGAAGAAACACCCAGAGAAAATGAAAACATACCTCAAAGGGATATCTGCATTCCAGTGTTCATTTTAATACTATTCACAATAGCTAAGATAAGAAAACAACTAAAATGTCCACTAATAGATGAGTGGATAAAGAAAATGTGGTATATACATATAATGGAATTACTCCGTATTAAAAATGAAGGTAATCCTGCCATTTGCAACAACATGGATGAATCTGGAGGCTATCATGCTAAGCAAAATAAGCCAGATGTAGAAACACAAATTTTGCATGATCTCAATTATATGTGGAATCTAAACTCATTAAACTCATAGAAACAGAGATTAAAAAGGTAGTTATCAGGGGCTTTCAGGAGGTGGAAATGTGGAGATACTGGTTAAAAGGTACAAAGTTTCAGTTATGCAAAATGATTAAATTCTGGAGAACTGGTATACAGCAATGTGACTATTGTTGACAATACTGTATTATGTACTTGAAATTTGTTAAGAGGATAGATCTTGAGTATTCTCACCGCAGAAGGAGAAGGAGAAGGGAGAGAAGAAGAAGAAATAAGGGAAGGAAAAAGGAAAATGGTAAAGGTATGAAATTAAGGAACGTGTTGATTAGCTTGGTTGTGGTGAATATTTCACCTGATTGGGTCATCAGGTTATAAAGCTTAAATATACACAAGTTTTGATCATCACTTATACCTCAATAAAGCTGAGAGGGAGAAAAAAAGGCATGATGGAGGATTTTGCTAATGCATGGATCTTGGGGCTTAAGAAAAAATTGAAGTATTTTGAAGAATATCCTCCCAAATGTTCCTGACCTTAACAGGCCACGAAATGACAGGTAGAGACCACATAAGGTTAGTAGTACTATGGTGGCACTAGGGGAGTTAAAATAGTTCACTTACGCCATTTTTGCTTTAGGTGATAGGAGAAAAAGAGGCTTTACTTTGTACCTTTTTTTTTTTTTTAGCTTTTTTATCCATGTAGCAAGACATTTGTTCTGCAACCCCAATGAACAGAACTGAACAAAGCATTTATCTTTTGAGGAAAAAAAAAAATACACGGTTGCAGTAGGTGTTGGGAGAGGTATTTAGGTACTAATCCTAGATGGAAGATCTGGACAGAGGCCATTCAAAATATACCTTAAACAAATTTACACTTTTTAAAAATTTTATATTTTCCTCTAAGCAAGAAAAGCAGTAGGTGATAAGCCTGAATAAGAAAAATGATACTTATTCATTTCACAGCTAATTTAAGAATCACTTTTACTTCATAAGTAGCTGTATTTAAAATTTTTTATTATTTTTAAGTAATCTCTACACCCAATGTGGTGCTTGAAGTTACAAACCTAAGATCAAGAGTCACATGCTCTACTGACTTAGCCAGCCAGGTGCCCCAGGAGTCTGTATTTATTAAGGTGAGTTCCACACTGTCATCACAAAATGGTCTTCAAATAAAGTGCTCCATGATCAGTTAGGATTGGCGAAAAGGCACATAACATAATCCTCCTGAGTAGACACAACATAGTCCACACATTAAATCCTGCATGAGGGGTGCCTGGGTGGCACAGTGGTTAAGCGTCTGCCTTCGGCTCAGGGCGTGATCCCGGCATTATGGGATCGAGCCCCACATCAGGCTCTTCCGCTATGAGCCTGCTTCTTCCTCTCCCACTCCCCCTGCTTGTGTTCCCTCTCTTGCTGGCTGTCTCTATCCCTGTCGAATAAATAAATAAAATCTTTAAAAAAAATCCTGCATGAACTCCTCACAAAAAAATGTTACATTTATACAAATTATGAGACTTTATTTCCGTCACATAAAAGCCCAGGTAAATCTCTAGCTTTACGAAGTTCATTCATTCAACCTAATTTATTATGCGTTCATAATGTGAAAGCTCAATGACATAGTTAACGACAAAAAATTTAAGTATTCCATATAGTATACACATTAAGAAAAGCCACATATAGCTAAATATATTAAAATTCTGCTTGCTTACTTATATTTAATCATTGCTTCTATATCTTACTATATTAATATCTTTAGATTAAGGAAATACTTAACAAATTATATACTTGTTTGTTTGTTTTTTTATGAAAGCTACTAGTAGTGGGAAATTATTAGGATTCCATAATTTAAACTCTTGAATCTTCATAACTATGTTTTGTTTTAAGGACAGTAGGCTTTGATATGATCATATAAAGGTACAGAATTACATTTTTCTCAGAGAAACCATTTAAAGTATTTCCACTTGACGAAATAAATTTCAGTAGAAAGAAACCAATTAACCAAAACATTTTTTTTACTCTTTAAAAGTCATTAGTGATTTTTTTCCCCAACAAGAACATCTCTCTTGAAATTAATTTTTGATTAAGTGATTCAAATCAAAATATTAAACACTCTGGTGGATATAGAAGCAGTGATACTGGATAGTAGAACTTTTTGAATTTAAATATAGAATAATAAGATTTAAATTAAAGTTTCCAATGATGCATTTAATTTAGCTCTAATAAGATTTTGGTAATGTTAAATAAATGCCAATGAACTCCCAAAATCATATTTCGATATACAATGATAGCTATGTGTATTAGTTAAATGCATTTAAACTTCCTAATGACTATTACAAAAATCAGAATCCTATGAGTGTTGCAGTCAATACGATGTAAAACAAAGAACACAGGAATGAGACTGAAGGTGACTAACTTCAAGCTGATTTGACTAGATCAGATGCTATGTTATTCTGAAGAATATTAAATCCTTCAACACTGAATTTCTGAATTAAAAGAACAACACCACCATATTTAAAGACAAATACTGAAAACAGTATACTGATTTCTGCTGACCATGGAACTTTTGAAATTCATTCTCATTCTTCTTAAGGTGTTCTCAAAACTCCCTATGCTAGCAAATCAGAGGCACCAAAGATATCACTTCTTTTGACCTGGCTGGGCATATTTTGTCACATCAAATGTGCTTCTACTTTTGAAATATGCTCCAACCACAAATTAGATAGGATCCACAGTTAAATGTTCACCATCACAAATAATTCAGTAATCTGGTTCCATTGTAAAATAAACGAAACACTAAGAGACATGTCTACATTTCTCCTGAAATGTAAATGTAACAGTTTAATTTTCAGGAACTCCATATGACTACAGAAAACACCAAACTAATTGATTAGGTGTTGTTACATCCAAATAGAAATGATAATAAAAAACCTGATCCTCAATCCTGAGGAACTCACTTCTACCTATATAAAAATCAAGGAAACTGCACCCCTTCCTCACCACCTGCCCACACATACATATAGTTTATCAAGATGATAATGATGGAATAAGGCCATTTGGCGTGGGGGGGGGGGTGTCCAGGCTTGCCAAGCTTCTCTCAGGTCCTCCAAGAAGAAATGTTTTCCTGTCTTTAAGTTTTCAGGTTGGTCATCACTGGTTCCAGAAAGGCTTTTGATTCCCCAAAATCTCCTCTGTGTTGGCAACGGTACTCCACACTCCCCCAACAGAGCAGTTATTGCTTTACATTTTAACATCCTACTTTCTGCTGTGTGTCCTACTGCTGTGTCCTGAACACTAGCCTGTACACCCTAGAAACAATGGAGTTTTTCATAGGGCCCAAACTCAAGTCCCCAACATCAAGAGTTGCATGTTCTACGGACTGAGCCAGCCAGGCACCCCAAAAGGTTGGAGTCTTCAGTATTATGTTCATGGCATATCAACAACACCTAATTTTCTGCCACACAAATGAACACATGAGTGATCAAAATGAAAATAGACTGGAAAGTCTGAGACCAAACTAAGAGAAGTACAATGGTGAGTGAGACCAAAGTCTGTCCAATGCTCTCAAGTTGAGGACTAAAGTTTCTCATTAGATTTATAAAAGTAATTTTTAAAAAAAGATGAGTATAGGGACGCCTGGGTGGCTCAGTCGGTTAAGCATCGACCTTTGGCTCAGGTCATGATTTCAGGGTCCTGGGACCGAGCCATGCATGGGGCTCCCTGCTCAGCGGGGAGTCTGCTTCTCCTCCTCGCTCTGCCCCTCCCCCTGCTTGTGCATGCATTCTCTCTCTCTCAAATAAAATCTACAAAAATGAGTACAATTTGGTTACTTTGAAAAGGCTCACTAATGGGGTGCCTGGGTGGCTCAGTCGTTAAGCATCTGCCTTCAGCTCATGATCCCAGGGTCCTGGGACAGAGCCCCACATCAGGCTCCCTGCTCTGTGGGGAGTCTGCTTCTTCCTCTCCCTCTGTGCTCTCTTCCTCTTCCTCTGTGATCTCTCTCAAATAAATTTTAAAAATCTTTTTAAAAAATTAAAAATAAGAGGCTCATTAACTTTCACATACAAAGAGATTCTGAATTACTCACATTTTATAAGAAAAATTCACCTATTAAAGAGTAGTAAGTACCACTTAACTCTTTTGTCATTAGAATTTGTATGCCATTTCTTCAATGGGCCGCCAAAAAGTCAAATGTTTTATAGAAAGGGATTCATTTTTTTTAATGGTCTTGGAAGACTACAAATCCACTTAAAACAAAAGGAAATTAATAGATGTGTGTATGTGCATATATACATATACATGCATATATATTCTTTGGAAGAATTTTAATTATACCAAAGTATAGGTAATATTGAAAGACTGTGTAGAAAAGCTAATCTAGACAATTTTAGCTCTTTTTCAAGTATAGTGACCATTTTTCTGGATATAAATTCATGCTAATATTTGCTCTGTTTGATAAATTATTTAATAGTGGAAATCTACCTATTCTTGTGGCTGTCTACATCCCTCCATTTTGCAAGTCAGTTTGATTTTAATTTTAATCATATAATTTACTAATTTTCATTTCTCCTTTCAATTGGTTTTCCCTTTTTATTTTGCTTATCTTTTTCTTCATTCATATTATAGTTCCTATAAAGAGGGGCTAAAAATCTGTATGAATTATTTTAAAAGAGCTTATTGAAACTTAAATAATTGAGAGATTCAGTGTCTGTATATAGATAGATGATAGATGATAGATAGATAGATAGATAGATAGATGATAGATAGATGATAGATGATGATAGATGATAGATAGATAGATAGATAGATAGATAGATAGATAGATAAAACAAATTTTAGAAGTTACTTTAGAATATTTTAGATCTTATGACTTTTATTTTTCTGTTTCAGGTTTTTATTTAAATTCCAGTTAGCTAACATACAGTGAAATATTGATTTCAGGAGTGGAATTTAGTGATTCATCACTTACATATAATACCGCATGCTCATCACAAGTGCCTTCCTTAATCCCCATTACCCATTTAGCCCATTCCCCTCAACTACCTCCCATCCAGTACCCCTCAGTTCTCTATAGTTAAGATTTTCTTTTATGGTTTTCCTCTTTTCCCTCCATGTTCATTTGTTTCATTTTTTGAATTCCAGATAAGAGTGAAATCATATAGTATTTGTCTTGCTCTGACTTATTTCACTTAGCACAATACATTCTAGCTCCATCCACATCATTGAAAATGGCAAAATTTCATTCTTTTGTATGGCTAAATAATATTCTATTGTGTATACATACTACTTCCTCTTTATCCATTCATCAGTCAATGGACACTTGGCCTCTTTCTGTAATTTGTCTATGGCTGATGATGCTGCTATAAACATCAGGGTGCATATATCCCTTCAAATCAGTATTTTTGTATCCTTTGGGTAAATATCTAGTAGTCCAATTGCTGGCCAGTAGGGTAGTTCTGTTTTTAACCTTTGAGGAAACTCCATACTCTTTTCCAGAGTGGCTATGCCAGTTTGCATTCCTACCGCAGTGTAAGAGGGTTCCACCTTCTCCACATCCTCAGCAACATCTGTTGTTTCCTGTGTTGTTGATTTTAGCCATTCTCATAGGTGTGGGGTGATACCTCATTGTAGTTTTGACTTGTATTTCCCTGATGATGAGTGATGCTGGGCATCTTTTCATGCGTGCATTAGCCATCTGTATGTCTTCTTTGGAAAAAAGTCTATTTATATCTTCCGCCCATTTCTTAATTGGATTATATATTTTGGGTCAATTGAGTTTTTTACTTTTTTAAAAATTTTAAGTTATATGAAATATCTAGCTACATAAATTATTCAATTTTTAAAAAAATATCATGGGAAGATAACAATAGCCCAGCATTTTAAAACCCCTTCCTCAATTTCGTCTAAATCACACACACGCACATACAGAAACATACATACACTATCAATGACAATTAAAAAAAACAGGTTATGATTATGAGGAATGAAATCTGATTTAGAGCAGATATCAAATTCTAAACTAAAAGCAATATTAAAATAAATATCAAAAGTGCAAGCCAGTGTAGTACTACATAACTATGTTTCCCATGGTAATTACTTTTCATGGTAATATATATGATTTTTTTCACCTACAAAATTAAAAAAAAAAAGAATTTATTTCTAACATACCTCATGTATTTACTCATTCCTAATACTGAATTGACTTCCCTGGACATTTGAAGAGTCTATTTAAATTCATTTTAATTATTATCCTAGGTAAATGGACCTTCTATCCTTGTTCCTCAATCTCAATCATCTAGCTGAGCTCAATTGGCTGTGGAACATTTAGCCTAACATCAGACATAAAATAAGATATTTTTAAAACACTGCTGTGGCACAACTGACTCTCCCTTTGTATTAACATGCTCTGATTTCAAGTTTATTATTTTAATATATACATAGTAAACAAGAGATGATTTCAATTAATTCAGTGGTGTCTTAAGGAGGGTTGCCTGGTGTTTATTCTAAAAAAAGAGAGAGAGAGAGAGAAATAGAGAGAAAGGGAGAATAATTGAAGAAAGCCTGAAATATCTAGAACACTTTCAGATTATAGAAGTCCTTAAGTAAAGTTACATAGCATCCGCTTTAAAATACTTGCTGGTAGAGTAACTGAAGTAACAAGCTTCCTAATTTTTCTTACAGAATGTGAAATTTGGATACAGATCCCTTGTTTCTTCCTTTTTCTATAGTAGCATCACAAAAAACAGGCAAAATATTCCTAAACACTCAAAGGAGATTTCTATTATATAATATCAACTTAGAATTTTATGCAAGGTAAAATTATATTAAATTTTACAGTATTAAGAGCACTCTAAAACTATAAAGAAACGTAATATGTCATGCCCAAAGGCCTTCTGAAATAAAAGTGGACATAAAGACTGCATTAAAAAGACAAATCCTTTGAACATCTTATCAGAAAGTAAGGTAGTCTATTTCTCCGGGTCCTCAAGGCTAAAATTTAAATATGACTGCTACTGTTAAATGGCCCTAGCAATTATAACCAAGAATTACAAAGATACTCAACACTGACAAGAACTAGCAAATTGTATGTAAAATTATTTTTAAGAGATCACTGCCTAAGTTAATTTAGTATCTAATACATGTCAGGGACTGTGACAAACACTGGAGAGACAGAGATGAGCAAGGCAATCCATGAATTTTAAAAGAGCCAGAGAGAGAGACAAATTAATTATGTGATGACAGGAAGTCTTTCGGAATATACAGATATATTGATGATGGAGGGCCCTAAACTGGTTTGCAAAATGAGGTATGAAGAAATAGTGAATGAAGGCAAAGATTCTTTTGAGAATCAAAAACTGGGGATGTACTATATGGTGACTAATATAACAAAATAAAAATTATTTTAAAAAAAGAAATGAAATATAGTAAATATGACTGAAGTAAACAGAAAAGGGAAAAGTTATACAAAAAGGAGTTTCAGAATTACATAGTGGTAAGATCATATAGTGCTTATGAAAGTTTGGTGGGTTTTTGGTTTTGTTTTTTTGTTTTATTCTAAAGGTAAATCACTGAAAAGTATGTTTTAGCAGAGCATGGTAACAAGATTTATCTCTAATGTACAGCTCACTGTGGTTTGGGATTGAGATAAAAGTGAATGACCAAAGACAAGCTAGCATGTACTTATTTTATAGTAATACAGGGAATTAATAAGGGTATCTTGGGAGTATCAAAAACACAAGAGGTAGAACTGGAAGGATTAACTATTTGAATTGATTGGATTTAAATGACTGCGTAGAAGGAGGTTTTAAAGATGACTCGCAGGTTTCTGACAAAAGTTACTGGAGGTAATTACTAAGGTGGGACAAGATCATGAAATGATAAAATCTCACTTTCTGTCTACTTTATTCACAACAAAGTTATTATACATTCTTCCCAACCAATAAGCATGAGAGATTAGCCCAACTATGAACATATTATCCAAGAATTAATAAAAGTCTTTGCCTTTTCCTTAGTTAAAACTATAAGATATTCTCATGATTTTAAAATAGAAATCTTTTGGGTAAATTGTATCTTAAGAAAGAGAGAAAACAGAATTTCAAGAGTCTCATTTTAAAAGATTTGGTTAGTCATTAACATACAAGGAGAATGTACCAAATGGTATTAAGAATTGTTTTGTTAATTTCTATTTTTACACATCCTACTAATAGCCAAGTGAAAATGTTGAGTCTGAAGTGTGATATATGTTCTGGAGCCTGCAGGATAACTTTAATTACATCTCCTTATAAGTGATTACCAAAAGCATGGATGTGGATGATAAAACCCATAAAGAAAATGTAGTATGAGAACAAAGGAGAAAGATGGAATCACCCTAAAAAAACCACCACAACCGAAGAAGTGAGCAAATTAAGAGGAATGCAAAGGAGAAAAGCCCTAGAGTTTGAAAGAGAAAACGAATTAATGATATCTTCAAATGCAGAGAATTCCAGAAAACAGCACAGACAACTGTGTCATTGTGGTAGATTGTGTGCTAAAATGTCTGCAATTATTCCCTTTCCTATATCTACAATCTTTTCCAAGATAATTTTTCAACTCTTCCCAATAAAAGTGGATTATTTTCCCCACTCCCTGAATCTGGACTACATCTGTGACTTGCTCTAATACAATGATGGTAAACACTACCATGCAGTTTTGGGTTCATGCCTCAAGAGGTCTTGTTTTCTTTAATCCTTCTCTTCTGCCTTCACAATGTGAACAATAAAGCCAACAAAACCCTTCAAATGTCAGAGAGGCTAGACCCTGGACCACAAATTCATGTAAATGTATGTTTGAGTTGACTGTACACAGAAAAAAAATGCCCAGTTAACATAAAAAACTTGTGACAAATAATAATCGTTCTTCAATCTGGTTAACGATACAGTCATGTACTTCAATGAGCTTGAGTAAAATGAGAAATAAAACTGACCACTTAATTCACAATGTTTATCATTTTTCTGTAATGGTGGTATAAACAGAAGTCAGACTTTACTAGTTTGGAAAGAAACGGAGGTTGGGAAAATGAATGTAGGATAGAACCAGGGCTCCTGGAACATTCTTTAGATGATGAACTTCAATCAGTGGAGATCTGGAGAGGATTTCTCAATCTGCAGTGACTCTAAACTTGTCCCTGCAGATGAGTGGCAGATGCTGGGATGGATGTGACAAACATGGTTTTATTCAGCTGAAGGATGAAAATGTAACCTTCAAACATAAAATGAAAAAAAGTTATTTAGAGAACGGATTCAAAAGAAAGAATTTAGCTTAAAGGAACGAAGGGAAGTGGATGACTTCGATATTGATACAGCTAATAAATGAAAAAATAAACAATAAATAGGCCCTCCTGTAAATCAGCTAAATACTTGTGAAAATATTCTGAATCTGGTAACCACATAATTCTCTTAACTAGAGGAGGAAACTTCGATCAATTGTGTTATCTTTCCCAAGTTTATACAGCTAAGCAAAAATTAGGACCATATCCCATGAAGTTGTTTTTACCCACCGCCATTTCCATCTAAGAGCCATATCACTGATGTTTGTTCTTATAAAATGTCTACGGAGGGGCTACAAAACTGAGTTCACAAATCAATGTTTCTTCTCTGAATTTTTTTTTCTGTGTGTGTTAAGAAATATTTTTTAAGTACATCCGCATATTTGTGACAAGTAGGACTGAATAGCACTAATGTTAAGTATACTGAAGTTTATGTGTTCATATCCATGGCAATATAGTTACTGACATTAAATTCCAACTCAATTTATTTTTTATTTTTTTTTATTATTTTTTTAAAGATTTTATTTATTTATTGGACAGAGAGAGAGAGAGAGCTAGTGAGAGAGGGAACACAAGCAGGGGGAGGGGGAAAGGAAGAAGCAGGCTCCCAGCAGAGGATCCCAATGTGGGGCTCGATCCCAGAATGCCGGGATCATGCCCTGAGCTGAAGGCAGATGCTTAATGACTGAGCCACCCAGGCGCCCCAAATTCCAACTCAATTTAAAACTACATTTGATCAACTAGTATTTCAATTCACAAAGGCCTGTTTATTAACGTTAATTTTTTCAGAACTATACATAATAGAAATGCCTTCACTTCCTTTTTCTACATCAGAAACTTCAGCTCTCATTGTCTTGAGAGAACTATACCACTGCATGAGTCTATCACCCTAAGGAGACATGAGGTGACAACTGTGATTACGGAAGAGATGATAGTGATGTTCCCCCTTTATTTGCATTTGACTCAGGAAACCTCAGGAGAGAGAAAAGACAACTCTGCTTCAGGAAAGAGTTCAGACTGATTGAATTGTTAGAATTAGTTTGTTCAACACATCCTCCAGAGACATGTTATGTCATGAACCTGATTCATAGAGTAACAAAGAGTACCCATTGTGCACTTCTAATGTGCAAGTTCAGTGGTTGTTTATCTTAATAATGAGTCTCTGGTTTGCTAAAAGAGGCGTGTGTTAGGCAACATGATGTATCATCTGCTCCTCAAATGCAACTGTGTAGAGAAAAATGGGTATAGAATTTGCAAATCTTGTCCTAATGTGAAAACAGAATGAAATTGGTTTTCAGGGGAAATATTTTGGGCCAAAGGTAAAGTACAGAATATCACATAGCAAATATAAATATTAAATGATTAAACAAGAAAAAATATTCTAAGAGAAATGAATATGCATATTACAATGTCTTTTCCAATTCTAAGCATCAGATTACTTGGCATATAAATCTTATATAGTTATTATACAACATATATATTTATTCTCTCCTATATGACCATTCCCATAGCATGTGATACTTCTCAAAACCATCAGTATTTCCTAATTATTTTATTGTATGTTTAATGTCTGGTATTTTCATACAATTTTCTTGCTGCCATTTAGCAAAATTTTATCTCAGATTTAATTCCTTCAATCTCACTGATGTATATAAATAACTAACAACAGATTACAGGCAAATTTTTTAAAAATTTTAGGTATTTTTAGGAATTATTAGTGGATGTTCTATGAAAAACCCAATGTGCATATTACACACCTCTCTCTGTGTAATATATACATAATGCATAATAGCTCTGAGAAGGACTTCATTAAAGAAACCATTTAATTTGCTTAACCAATTTTTTTCTCAAATTATTTAGTCATGAAATACTATACCTCCAACCCCTTCTCCTTCCACAAGTTACCAATTAGCATCTTGCTAGAAGATATTTGTCAGAATATTGTGGGAAAATCTAGTTGAAAGTATTATCACTCTTTTAAATAATAGCTTCAAATGGGCATAATACTTCTAAATTCAATAAATAGAAAAGGAATTTATAATTACTGAGATTCTACTATGCTCCAGATGCTGTGATGAGCACATTTTTTGCTATCATAGTTAAAGGAATGATGCTTTAAAAAAACTGTCATAGAGATACTGCAAGCAGAAAAGGGTGCTATTCCCACACTTATAACAAGAAGAAGAAAAAAAAAACTGTAAAAACTGAAAACAACTTTTGTTAACTCATCAGGGAAATGAAGTTGTAAAGCAAACAACTGACCCAAAATATTTTGTGAGGCATTCACCTGCATGTAAGAAACAGAACCAGGACATTTACTTACCTGGCAAAGACATCATGGAGTGTCATAAAAGCCAGTAAGAATTGCCAAAGCTCCATTAAGGGCCAGTGTAAATGAGTGAAGCATCTGGGACTAGAGAGTGGGAGAGGGAAGTTTCACACTCTGGAAGGATTTTCCTACAGGAACTCTACTAGATGATTAATAAGAAAAATGAGACAGATTTCTGAAAATAATTTACGACACTGGCTAGACAAGAGGAAGAGCAGCCACTGCCAAAATCCTCCCAGAACTACCTCAATGATTTCCTCTACAGAACAAATCTAAAGGGGGAAAGGACAATAAAACTACACTGAAAGCTCTAGTAGACACTCCCTGTATCTAGTGGAGAAAAGAAATTCAACAGGTAGGTAGGTAGGTAGGTGGGTGGATGGGAGGGATGGATGGATGGGATGGATGGATGGATGGATGGATGGATGGATGGATGGATGGGGTGGATGGATGGATGGATGGATGGATGGGGTGGATGGATGGATGTTCTGTGGGAGAGGAGTAGAATCTCCACCTCTGAGGGAAACAGGTTCAGCATTCTATCTATAGCAGATACAGAACACTGGGAAGGCCATGCCCCTGAGATTCAGGTTCACAGTGCCAATCAAAGACTAAGGCTTCATATGATCAACAGAGAAACTTCTACCAACACCCCTCTACCACCACACTAACAAGCTTCAAGGAAGAGAACAGTGGAACTCCACTGAGGGGATTGCAAAAGACATTCTCTTAGTACAAAGGGAAGACCAGAAGGCAAGTGGGCAGACTCAAAGCCAACAGCAATTAGCCTCAGAAAAACCTTGAAAAACTAGCCCATACTGTCAACCCAAGGTATAACTACAGGAATTTAAGCTTCTTAGGCACTAACAATAGCCAAAGCCATAACAAACATCAAACCCCAAATAACTTCTAATTAGATTAACACAAATACCCACACAATAAGCCTTGCAGCATAAAAAAAATTCATGAATGTGCAGACAGGTGCAAAATGTGAAAAACCTGAAATGCAAACAGAAAAGTAAAACACACACACACACACACACACACACACACACACACACACACACACAGAAACACCATTATTTATGTAGTAAGTACCTTTACCAATCTGATTTCAATACTGAGAAAACTATCAGAGAAATTTAGAACATGAAGTATTCTACAAGAAAACTAATTTAAACTCTTCCAAAATTTCAAAAGCATGAAACAGAGAAAAAAAATGGTTGGGGAACATTTCTAGACAAACAAATTAAACCACCAATAGCAGTAAATGAGCCTTGATGATTAGATCCTGCTAGAAATGTATAAGAGAAAGAAAAAGGAGGAGGAATAAAAAGAAAAAATAACAGCACCACCACCATCACTAATGTCAAAATTCAAATGTTTATATGGATGTGATTACATTACTCTTTCAACTTCTTTGTAGCATTAATTTCTTTTTTAAACATAAAGAGGAAAAAAATGTTTTTCCTTTGCCTGGCTTTTCTAAAGAACTTCACTGACCATGTTAGTCTCATAGGAGGAAATCAAATAAATAATTGCTGAATGAATAAATGAATGGGTGAATGCATAACATAAAATACAGTTTTCTTCTAGATTGCTATGCTAAAGAAAGCAAAGTTATGTTGGATCAGTCTTTCTCTTATTAAGAAATAAAAGCACAATTTTTTGAAAATCCTTTTAAATCCATGCCCACATACCTCAAAATTCCAAAAAGAGAGTCATTTCAAATGACACAAATATACACTTGATGCATTTTAAATCAAGTCAGCATTATAAAATTTCTAAGTTGCTTTTCCAGTTTTCAGGATAGTTCTGAAGGACAGATAGTTACTAACTAGTAATAATAGTCAGGATATGTTTATACACACAAAATACATTGAATGTAAACCCATAAAATTGAACAATTGAACAATGGTTCAATAAATTCAGATTAGAACTAAGAAAAAAACTATTTCCAGTAAAATTTATATAGCAAAAAAAAAAAGAATTTTAGAGATAGTTATATGAATTTATTCTCTGGAGATGTAAATTAGTATTTCAGCAGAAATCTGGATAGTCTTAAGTATTGATTGGTTGGAAGCACAAATCAGAAGTCAAGAGGGAGGAAGGGCAAACAACATTGTTGATTAGGGAATGAAGAAGAAAGAGGGAAATCTTCAAGTGAGAAGTAAGAAAGTACTGTCAAAAGAGGAAAACAGATTTGTCACCCTGGAGTATTATTGTTCAAAGAAAACACCTTCTAACATAATTATACTGCTAGGATTGTTACTACGTTCTAGAAAGTTACAAGAATTTTCAAAATGGTTATGTAACTTCACTGAACAGAGGAGACAATTTGAAATTTGATTGGAATCTACGTGTTACAAATTATCCGAAGTTCAGCTTCTTACATATGTTTTTGTACATAAGAGAAATGCCAACATTGTTACTTTTTATTTCTTTCTTTCCTTTAGGCAGAACCTTTATCATACAGTTTTTTGGGGGTTGGGTTTTTCTGCTTTGTCCTTATCTGATTGTGGTTGCTGATGGTAGATCTTCATGCAATTAATTAGTTCCGATATTAATAAATGATTTAAACAGTGGTGTGTCATTCCATACTGTGTGTATAATTGACTGAAGTGTTAGGATGTTGGGATCAAATTTTTTCAATGTACTGAAAAGAAATGGCCTAGAATATAATTTTTGTTTTCATATTCATTCTGAAAAAAATGTCATTCATTTTAAAATATTTTTATTAGTACCAGTATAAACACAGTAAGCATGTTTATCTTACTGTTTTTTGTTTTGTTTTGACCATTTGGAAGCAACTTATTTTATTTGAGTGATGGTCTGTGCCAACATCCTCCTAACACTTTATAAATACATACACTCTACCTGCAGCTTTTAATGAGGAATGATTCCATTCACAGCAGCTACCTCAGAATATCAGTCCAAAGGATTGTGTTTGGCACACCACGCTGTTAAATTTTCCTATCATTTATGTGTTTTTTAAGCACTGCCTGTGGCTTTACTGTTCATTATTAAAAGCAAATCACCCTTAGAATTTCAATTGGTTTCTTCCACCTGAATACCAATTAAAACTTGTTTGATACAACAGTGGAAACACACTCCAATTCATCACTTTGTTTATAACAAAATGTCTTGTTTCTAAAGAGTCCTGTTTTCATAAACTAAAATATGTTATAGAGTATTACTCAATTCTGTAGAACTACATCTGATTAGGAAACAAAAATTAAGATAGATATTACTTGTCTAACCATGAAAGCTTCCTTCCTTTGTCTCAATTAGAATTGTGTGAGGAAGCAGTGCGTCATGAACTTGAGTCTGAAGACACTGGGAAAACCCATTAGCATGTAATTCTGTGTTCAAGTAGGATGGTAACAGGAAAGGCCTGGTAACAGAATTCCATGAAAACACAAACAAAAAAATGTGGCAATTATCGATGGACAGTAATATGGAGAATCCTCAAAAAATTAAAATAGCACTACCATATGATCCAGCAATAGCACTTCTGGGCATTTAGCCAAAGAAAATAAACACTAACTTGAAAAGATATTTGCATCCCCATGTTCAAACTACATTATTTATAATAGTCAGACAAAGAAACAACTAATGTCAAATGATGGATGAATGGATAAAAAGTTGTGGTATACATAAACAATGGAATATCATTTGATCCTTTAAAAAATGAGGAAATCCAGCCAGTTCCAACAACATGAATGGATCTCGAAGGCATTTTTCAAGTAAAATAAGTCTGACAGAGAAAGACATATACTGTATGACTTCACTTATATGTGGTATCTAAAAAAACAACTCAGAAAAAGAAGCCAGAATTTGGTTACCAGAGGCAGGGGGTGGGGTGAAGGGATAAAGATAAAATTGGTCAAAAGATATAAACCATATCTATATCTATCTATACACACACACCCACACACACACACACACACACACACACACCTTCCATACAATTGTAAATATTTATGCACCCACCATGCGAGCACCCAAATACATAAAACAATAACAAACACAAAGATATTAATTGATAATACAGTAACAATAAGAAAATTTAACATCTCACATCAATGGACAGACCATCTAAACTGAAAATCAACAAGGAAACAATGGCTTTGAAGGACACATTGGACCAGATGGACTTAACAAATATACTCACAACATTCCATCCTAAAATACAAGAATACACATTCTTTCAAGTGCACATGGAAGAGTCTCCAGAATAGATCATATATTAGTTCACAAAACAGGACTCAACAAATTGAAGAAGATCAAAGTCATAACATGCCCCTTTTCTGACCACAATGCTAACTAGAAGTCAAACACATCTGGAAAGGCCACAAATACATGGAAGTCAAACAACATGTTGCTAAACAATGAATAGGTCAACAAGGAAATAAAAGAAGAAATTAAAAAAAAAATACATGGAAACAAACGAAAGTGAAAACACAATGGCCCAAACCTTTGGAATGCAGCAAAAGCAGACCTAACGGGGAATTATAAAGCAATACCGGTCTACCTCAAGAGGCAAGAAAAATCTCAAATATACAACTAACCTTATATCCAAAGGATCTAGAAAAGGAACAACAAATGAAGCCTAAAGCCAGAAGAAGAAAATAATAAAGATTAGAGCAGAAACAAATGATACAGAAACTGAAAAAAAAAACAAAACAGATCAATGAAAACAGGAGCTGGTTCTTTGAAAAAATTAATAAAACTGATAAACCTCTAGCCAGACTTATCAAGGAAAAAGGACCCAAATAAACAAAATCGCAAATGAGAAATAACCACCAACACCAGCGAAATACAAATAATTGTAAGAGAATAGTATGAAAATCTATATGCCTAAAAACTGGACAATCTAGAAAAAAATGCATAAATTCCCAGAAATGTACAAACTACCAAAACTTAAAGAGGAAGAAATAGAAAACTTGAACAGATCTATAACCAGCAAAGAAATTTAGCCAGTAATTGGGGTTCCTGGGAGGCTCAGTTGTTAAGAGTCTGCCTTCAGCTCAGGGCATGATCCCAGGGTCATGGGATCGAGCCCTGCACTGGGCTTCCTGCTCTTCTGGGAGCCTGCTTCTTCCTCTCCCACTCCCCCTGCTTGTGTTCCCTCTCCCACTGGCTATCTCTCTCTCTGTCAAATAAATAAATAAATAAATAAATAAATAAATAAATAAATAATATAAAAAAAAGAAAAAATTGAGTCAGTAATCAAAAATTTCTCAACAAACTAAAGTCCAGGGCCAGATGGCTTCACAGGTGAATTCTACCAAACATTTAAAGAAGAATTAATACCTATTCTTCTCAAACTATTCCAAAAAATAGAAAGGAAGGAAAACTTCTAAATTCATTCTATAAAGCCAGCATTACCACGATACCAAAACCAGGTAATGACACCACTAAGAAGGCCAATATCTTTGATGAACATAGATGCAAAAATTCTCAATAAAATAATAGCAAGACAAATCCAACAATACAGTAAAAAAAATCATTCACCACAATCAAGTGGGATTTATTCCTGGGTTATAAGAGTTGTTCAATATTTGCAAATCAATGTGATACACCATATTAACAAGAGAAAGGATAAGAACCATATGATCATTTCAATAGATGCAGAAAAAACATCTGATAAAGTACAACATCCATTCATGATATAAACTAGGTTTAGAGGGAACATACTTCAACATAATAAAGGCCATATATGAAAAAAAACACCACTGATATCATCCTCAATGGGGAAAAACTGAGAGTTTTTACTCTACAGTTAGGAACAAGACAGGATGTCCACTTTCACCCCTGTTATTCAGCACAGTACTGTAACTCCTAGTCACAACAATCAGACAACAAAAAGATATAAGTCATGCAAATCTGCAAAGAAGAAGTCAGACCTCCACCATCTGCAGATGGCATGATATGATATATAGAAAACAGGGGCACCTAGTTGGCTCAGATGGTTAAGATAAGCCTTCAGCTCAGGTCACGATCTCCAGGTCCTGGGATTGAGCCCCATGTCGGGCTCCCAGTTCAGCAGGGAGTCTGCTTGTCCCTCTCCCTCTCTCCCTCTGTCTCTCTCTCTCCTCCTGCTTGTGTGCTCTCTAAAATGAATAAAATCTTAAGAAAGGAAGGAAGGGAGGAAGGGAGGAAGGCAGGAGGGGAGGAGAGAGGAAGGAAGGAACTGCTGGAACTGATAAATTCAGTAAAGTCACAGAACATGAAATCAACATACATAAATCTGTTATATTTCTATACACTAATAATGAAGCAGGAGAAAGAAATCAAGGAATCAATCCCATTTATAATTGCACCAAAAATAAGAAGGTACCTAGGAATAAACCTAACGAAAGAGGTGAAAGATCTATACTCTGAAAACTATAAAATAGTAATGAAAGAAATTGAAGACGACACAAAGAAATGGAAAGACATCCCATGGTCACAGATTGGAAGAACCAATATTGTCAAAATGTCTATAATACCCAACTTTCACTATTTGCAGATACTCTATATAGAAAACATGATACTCTATATAGAAAACAAAGAAGACTCCACCAAAAGACTACTAGAACTCAGTAAGGTCATAGCATATAGAATCAATACATGGAAATCAGTTGCATTTCTACACACTAAGAATGAAGTAGCAGAAAGGGAAATAAACAGTCTCATTTACAGTTGCACTATAAAATACCTAGGAATAAATTTAACCAAGGTGAAACACCTATAGTCTGAAAACTATAATATGCTGATGAAAGAAACTTAAGATGACACAAATGGTAAGATATTCCATGCTTATGGACTGTAAGAACAAAGTGTTAAAATTTCTATACTATCCAAAGCAATCTACACATTTAATGGACTCCCTATCAAAATACCACCAGCATTTTTCACAAAGCTGGAACAAACAATCCTAACATTGGTATGGAACCACAAAAGACCCCAAATAGCCAAAGGCAACCTTGAAAAAGAAAACAAAGCTGGGGCATCACAAGCCCAATTTCAAGTTACAATACAAAGCTGTAGTAATCAGAACGGTATGGTACTGGCACAAAAATTGACACACAGATCAACAGAATAGAGAACCCAGAAATGAACCCACAACTACATGGTCAGTTAATCTTCAACAAAGCAGGAAAGAATATCCAATGGGAAAAAGTCTTTTCAACAAACGGTGCTGGGAAAACTAGACCGCTACATGCAAAAAATGAAACTGGACCACTTCCTTACACCCTACACAAAAAATAATTTCAAAATGGATTAAGGACCTGAAACCATAAAAATCCTGGAAGAGAACAGAAGCAGTAACTTCTTTGATATAGGTTGTAGCCACTTATTAGATATGTCTCCTCAAGCAGGGCAACAAAATAAAAAATAAACTACTGGGGATACAACAGAATTAAAAACAAAACAAAACAAAAAAAAACCTCCTGTACCATGAAAGAAATAATCAACAAAACTAAAATGCAACCTTTGAAATGGGAGAAGATATTTGCAAATGACATATCTGATAAAGGGTTAGTATCCAAAATCTATAAAGAACTTATGAAACTCAAAACCCAAAGAGAATAATGCGATTTAAAAAGGGCAGAAGACATGAATACACATTTTTCCGAAGATGACATGTAGATGGCTAACAGACACATGAAAAGATGTTTACCACCAGGGAAATGCAAATCAACACTACAATGAAATATCAACTCACACCTGTCAGAATAGCTAAAATTAACAATACAAGAAACAACAGGTGTTGTGAAGACATGGAGAAAAAGGAACCGTCCTGCACTGTTGGTGGGAATGCAAACTGGTACAGCTGCAGTGGAAAACAGTATGGAGATTCCTCAAAAGGTTAAAAATAGAACCACCTTATGATTCAGTAGTCATACTACTGGGTATTTACCCAAAGAATACAAAAACACTAATTCTAAGGGATACACGCAACCCTGTGTTTGTGGCAGCCTTATCTATAATAGCCAAATTATGGAAACAGTCCAAGTGTCCATAGATTGATGAATGGATAAAGAAGAGGTCATACGTGTGTGTAAATGTACATATATACACACATATATACATACTTATACACGTGTGTATAATGGAATGTTAGCCATAAAAAGAATGAAATCTTGCCATTTGCAAGGACATGAATGGAGCTGGAGAGTATTATTCTAAGCAAAATAAGTCAGAGAAAGACAAATACCATATGATTTCACTCATATGTGGAATTTAAAAAAATGAAACAAATGAGGAGTGCCTGGGTAGCTCAGTCGGTTAAGCGTCTGCCTTTGGCTGAGGTCATGATCCCCGGGTCCTTGAATCAAGCCCTGTGTTGAGTGCCCTACTCAGTGGGGAGCCTGCTTCTGCCTCTCCCTCCCCTCCCCTCTCCCCCTGCTTGTGCTAATAAAATCTTGAAAAAAAGAAAAAAAAAAAGAAATGAAACAAATGAGCAAAAGGAAAAAAAAAGGGAGAGGCAAACCAAGAGACTTATTTTTTTTTAAGATTTTTATTTATTTGTTTGACAGAGAGAGTGAGTGAGAGAACAAGCAGAGGGAGAGGGAGAAACAGACTCTCCACTGAGCAAGGAGTCCAATGTGGGCTTGATCCCAGGACCCTGGGATCAGGACCTGAGCTGAAGGCAGATGCTTAACCTACTGAGCCACCCAGGTGCCCCAAGGCTCTTAACTATAGAGAACAAACTGGTGGTTAACCGAAGGGAGGTGGGGGGGGGGGTAAATAGGGGATGGGGATTAAGGAGTGCACTTATTGTGAAGAGCACCTGGTGATGTATGGAAGTGTTGAATCACTATGTTGTATACCTGAAATTAATATTACATTGTATGTTACCTAAATGGAATTTAAATTAAAAACTTTAAAAAAGATACAAATTTCCAGTTATAATTACTAGGTATACAATGTAAAACACAAGGACTATACTTAACACTGCTGTATAATACGTAGGAAAACTGTTAAGAGTAAATCCTAAGAATTCACTTCACAAGGAGTAATAATTTTTTCCTTTTTCTTAATTGTCTTTATATAAGATGATTGTTAGCTGAACCTATTGTGGTACTAATTTCACAATGTATATTAACTAAACCATCATGCTCTATGCCTTAAATTTATACAGTGACATATGTAAATTATTTTTCAATAAAACTGGAAAAATGTGGCAATTAAAAGACAAAATAAAATAGCAACCAAACAACTTCAGAAAAATACTCTTATCTTTGTCTTTAAAAGGCAAGATGAAGGACTATGAAGAAAAAAATAAAAATGCCTGACTTTTAATAGGATAACTCAAAAAGTTTACTGACAACCTTACATACTAGTTAACACAGTAGGAAAAATGAAAAACATATCAAAGTGTAATAAATATATCAACAAGGGTGATATACTGGATATACATGGAGGAGATACAAACAAGTTTTAAATTCTTAGAGAATATTTTTTTATAAGTTTTAAAAGCCTCAGAAACAGTAATGCAAAGCACTTCTAGTTTTTCTGGACTCCTTTTTAAAAACTCCTAAAATTGGTCCACATAAAGGTTAAATTACCTTAAAAAAATCAAAAAGTGATTTTGGAATTCATATGTAAATGAACATAACTTGCTAAACAGCGAAGTCCATCCACGTACTAAGTAAAAACATTTACTCAGCAACTATAACTATTGGACTTTTAGAGAAAAACAGATGTTGCAGATACATATATATGTAAAAGATCTTATATTTATAATATATATGTATAAATATATCATGATCAATGTAGAGATACAGAGATATAGATAAAATTCTGAATTAACTGGGAAAATCTTTTAAGCACTGCTATAGCTGGATTCTGACTTAAGCAAATAACACTGGTTGCTGAGATCAGGAAACTGGGGAGAGAAACTGGTTTAGGAAAAGGCTTGAGGGGAATATTATGTTTTAGCCATATTACATTTGATTGCCCTTTAAACATGAAATTGGAGAGTCCAATAGGCCACTGGATAAACAGAGCTCTGAGAAACGTTCAGCTTTGAAGATGTGTATGTGGGAATTAATAGGTAGTTGGGATTGAAAGTTATGAGACTGGACAATATCTCCTCAGATGTAGAGGACAAGAATACACAGAAACAAAGATAGTGTTATCTTTATAAAATATTACCTAACGTGGTTATCTCTTGCAACTAGCTTTGATACAAAAATAACCAATTTTAACTGCAATATGATAGACTTAGACAATTAGGGTTCAGAACTAAATTCTGACAATTCAAAGGCACAATGACCTATAACTAGAATGGGGAAAGAAAATGATTATGTAACATGGTCGAGATAGGTGACACCCCAGCTATTCCTGGCCAACAGTTTTATCACAACCTTGGAGAATGTGCAATAAACTATACTTTGTAGTGTAGTGTGCATTATGTATATGCTACTTAGTAAAGTATATACAATTAATCCTAACTATATGTTCAAGAGTGGCATCTGTATTATTTTCCATTCTTCCTAAGTGAATGACAATAAAGAAATTTCTTAAGGAATTTTTAAGGAAAGATAAATGAATTGGTAGTCACTTTTTTTTAAGTCATTTGTCTGTTGTTCCTATTTTTCCTGGTTTCTAGAGTCCAGAGTACATTTATTATCTCATAAAGAGTTTATCTTTGTGTTAAAATAGGACCACAATGCTTGCTATAGATTCCGGTAACTCCCTTTAAAAATATTTGGAACATGGTCCTATTACAATCCAGAAATATGATAGAAAATGTGCCTGGATACTTGCATCTTGATACAGAAGTCATTTCAGAGAATTGTCCTAACTTTGATTCATCAATCCCTTTTGTGTTCTATAGTGTTTATCTTTTGCAACTTCACTTCTTTTTGCCTATTTCTCCTACACATAACAACATGAATCCAGACATATCTCTGATGGCTAACAGGTACTTCCTTAGGACATTCAAAGGAGTTAATCTTAAAGTGAACAAGCAGGAAAGAAGAAGCAGAAGGAGAAGAAGAAGAAGAAGAAGAAGAAGAAGAAGAAGAAGAAGAAGAAGAAGAAGAAGAAGAAGAAGAAGGAGAAGGAGAAGGAGAAGGAGAAGGAAGAAAGAAGAAAGAAGAAAGAAGAAGAAGAAGAAGAAGAGGAAGAAGAAGAAGAAGAAGAGGAAGAAGAGGAAGAAGAAGAGGAAGAGGAAGAAGGAGAAGCAGCAGTAGCAGCAGCAGCGGAAGAAAAGAAAAGAAAAGAGAAAAGAAGAGAAGAAAAAAAGAAAAAGCACAAAAAGTGAACAGATGGTTTTTTTGGTCTTAATTGGATCTTTTTTTCCTGCCCTCCCCCCTTTTTTTTATATTTTGGGACAATACCGTGGCTTTTCCAATCACCTTCAAATATTAAGAAACTTATTTTTCACTTATTAAATATTCAAGTCCAGTTTAATAAAAATTCAAGCCTTATTGACAACATCAAATGCTGGCAAAGATGTGGAGCAATGGGAACTCTCATCCATTACTGATAGGAATGCAAAATGGTACAGTCACTTTGGAAGACACTTCCACAGATTCTTATAAAACTAAGCATACTGTCACTACATAATCCAGCAATCATTCTCCTTAATATTTACCCAAATGAATTGAAATCTTACATCCACACAAAAACCTGTACCCAGATGTTTACAGCAGCTTTATTCATAGCCAAGGATTGGAGGCATCCAGGATGTCCTCTCGTAAGTGAGTGGATAAATAAACTGTGGTGTATTCAGAAGACAAACTTTATTTGAGAGCTGAAATGAGCTATCAAGTCATAAAAAGACATGAAGAATCTTAAATGGATTTACTAAGTGAATCTTAAATGCATTTACTAAGTCTGAAAGGTCAACATACTATTATGCTTCCAACTCTGACATTCTGAAAAAGGCAAAACTATGGAGACTGTAAAAAAGGGTCAGTGGTTGCCAGCAGTCAAGGGCAACTGATAGATCACAGGATTATTTGGACAGTGAAACTTTTTGTATGCTACTGTAATGATGAATGTGTGTCATTATGCATTTGTCAGTTACCAAGATTGAACCCTAATTTCAACTATGGACTTGGGGTAATTATGGTATGTCAAGGTATGTTCATTAATTATAACAAATATGCCACTCTGGTGGGGAATGCTGGCAGTGGGGGAAGCTGTGCATGGGTGGGGACAGGTATATATACGAATGCTCTGTACTTCCTGCTCAATTTTGCTCAATATGCCTATATATATGCATATATGAGCATACAAAGCTCATGCTTTGTAGGTATTATATACTGGTAACATGAAACATTTTTTATTAAACTTCTCAGGTGATTGTAAATTCACATGCAGGTATAAGCAATGATACAGAAAGATCCCATGTATCCTCTATCCAGTTTCTTCCAATGATAACACATTGTAAAACTATAGTTCAATATCACAACAAGGATACTGACATTGTTACAATAAATACACACAATATTTCCATCATCAAAAATATCCCTTGCAGATTTTTAAACATTCAGAACTTTGTTCTTAGATTAGATGGAGGTTCTTTCCATACACTTCAAGGATTCCAGCTGCCCTTTTAGAGTTACAACACCTCTTTAGCTGCTGCAACTACTAATCTGTTCCCTATTTCTATAACTTTTTCATTTCAAGAATGTTATACAGATGGAATCATACAGTATGTAGCCTTTTGAGATGATTTCTTTTTCACTCAGATTTTAGAGCTATCCAACTTGTTATGTGTAAGAATCATCTGTTTCTTTTTTATTGCTGAGTAGTAGTATAGTACAAATAGTTATTATTTATAATAACTGTTTAGTTATTCACCTCTTGAGGGACAACTGAGTCATTTATAGTTTGGGGCGATTAAGAATAAAGTTGCTATTATTTTTTTAATCAAGTTTTTATTCAATTTAAAGACTTGTGTCTTACAGTTCAAGTCTGACCCAGACCCAGAAATCTGCAGTGCACAGAGTGCCATGGTCAATTTTTACTCACTTTCAAGATTCATTTCCTCTTCCATTTACTAGCCAGGATTCCTGGGTAGGAGCAATTGGAGAGGAAGTAATATAGATCTTAGGATGCATTCTTATAGATCACATCTTCTTGAAATCTTGTTTTGTATAGTCTATGCTGGGTATCCCCAATGTGGTGGGAACTATTAGTGGTTCTTAAGAAATTCTCTAACTGGAAGTGGACTTGAATTTCATTGACTCCAGATATTCACTCTCCAGCTGCTTGTCTTCAGACACCATATCCTACACAGATCATCTGTGTGAGGGCCACAGTCTCAAGGCATGTTTCCTTGTAAGTAGTTCCTTTCAAGATTATTCCAGGCCAACTAAATTATCAGATATTTGCTGTGGGACACAGGAAAGAACAGATTTTCCTTCAGGAAATTGAAAATAAAAGTTTACTGTGCCTGCAGGGTAAACCTCTCCACCCTCTGTTAATAAAAACAGTTGTAACCAGTCTGATTTTTTTTGGTTGGGGGGGGGTAAGAAATGCCACAAAACAACATTCATCCCTCACTCTATGGATACATGCCAGGTTCTTCAAGTGATTTTTTTGGAAGTCAACTGATCCTCACTTTGCTCAGGAGGACGGAAGAACTCCTGCCCCAGGAAAAGAGAATTCTAACAACTTCTTCAAAGGAATTCTTAAAGATTTATTATTTTGCTCCCCTGCTTATCTCACATATAGGATGGCTGGAGTGATAGGCTGGTGTTAGCAGGAATAGATTTGGAAAACCCAGTTTAGAAGTCCTACATAGATCATTTGGAATCTCAATTTTGCAGAATACAGTGGGTAGAAACTATTATCCTCAGCTTTCAGGCTTCAGGTAAAGGCTTAGAGAGGAAAAGTTCCATTTAACAACCAACTCTGTTAATATGTCTGATTTTGCTGCTTCACCATATAAACTAAAAATTATAGATAAATGCCACTACTTAGAATAAAGCATCTTAAAGAGAAATCAACATTTGCTATCTTATATACTAGATCATATACAGCTTGTTTAGTTATTTAAAATATTTCTCACTGATTTCCTGTTTATATAATTGATTAGTAAAATGTTATTTTGTTCATGTTTTCCCTTGAAATTGTAATCCAAAATTAGTTATTATATACATTTTGTCATACCAAAAATCCTGTGCAAATACTTCAAACTTATAAATGGATTTGTTAAGAAACTGACTCCCACTTTGCACATGAAATAGACGTGACTATCCATAAATATATTTACAGATCGACATGTTTACATGGCCAAAAAATATAGGTGTGCACATGCAAAATATTCAATTTTATTTTTGAACACTCATGTGGTGATAGAGAGTTCATTTTAAAATATGAAAAATTAAGTGACCTACTACCTGCACTTGCTGCCTTAAAATCTGAGCCATTCTGGTGAAACTAGGATTCACAGTATCACCTGAAATACTGATATAGGATATATAAAAATTTAGGAAGAGGTACTGAAATGTCAATAGATGTGTGGAAAATGATGTAAGTAGAGCCATTTTTAAAGCAGGGCCACACCAGCCATTTCAAAAGAATTGCATTGCATCAGACCTGTTTCCTAAACCTTCGAACAGGACCAAATTGTCAACATTCCAAGAAGTCAGCAAGAACGAAAAAATTCTGTTTGAAAAGAATGATAAAAGTAAACTTCTGCCTAATGACTTGGCCTGACCAATCAATAAAGTACAAGTCTAGCCATGTTTGTTAGAACCAATGAATTCTTCTCAAAAACAATTTACCTAATCTTCCCCCCTTTTTCATAAAAATGCTAAGTCTAATCCTATAACCAGGACACTAATATGTTTCTACCTAAATAAGTGTACCCCAAAGTGCATCTGTTTGGTCCCGAATAAATGCATCGTCTCTTGAACCAGTTTCTTGTTCTTAGGTTGACATTCCTGCTGTCAGAGAAGACATCAAGTTTTCCCTAATAGGGATTTTCTGAATTTAATGGAATACCAAATTCAGTACAATACCTTCTTTTCTGAGTTACAGCCAGACTATTAATAATTTTGGTGTATGAGAAAGTAAACAGAACCCGACCATTGTCTCCAACCATATACACTACTAGTAAGCTGCTTTAAAAAATGAGAAAGGAATTTTTTTAGTCTATTAGTTGTTCTAGAAAAAAAGGTGTATTTTTGTAAATGTAGACACATTTGTTTAGACCATAAATAACCTCAGATTTAAGACAGAGTGATAGTTCTCTACAGTATTGTGTTATAATGTTACGCTTGTCAAATCACCTGTGTTGATAGTGACGCGGAAGTAACAGAGGTCGTGGGGATATAATTTTATTGTTATGTTTACTAGAGTTGTTCATCTGTTGAAAAATCAACAATTCTTTTCCTATATTGTGTTTGTTTGTTCTATTCTTGTAAAAATCTTATCTTATACTGACAGACACGTTCCTTACATTTTTCACTTGATTTGAAAACCTCTTCATCCTGTCTCTCTTATTTAATGGCTGAGTGCTTGAAAACAACATAAGACAGAAAATCCTGAACTAAGTGTGGAAGTGGCACAAACACTGTGTAAGGTTGTGTCATCACAGTAGGCAAAAATATTGACTGACTATATCACTGGCAGTTGTTGTCCTTAGAAAATCTGATTTTTTCTATTCAGCAGTTTATTTACCATTTCAAACATTAGGCAAATATTTATTTCTAGAAATATTTCTTGAAAATAGAGTATGGTTATTTATAACTATATTTTACAAAATGTTTTACAACAGCAATATAAATCAATATATATATATATATATCTTTTAAAAGCTCTAGGGGGTGCCTGGGTGGCTCAGTCGGTTAAGTGTCTGCCTTTGGCTCAGCTACTGATCCTGGCGTCCTGGGATGCAGCCCCAAATCAGGCTCCCTGCTCAGTGAGGAGCCTGCTTCTCCCTCTCCCTCTGCTGTTCCCCCTGCTTGTGCTCTCTCGCTCTAATTAAATAAATAAAATCTTGAAAAAGAATAAAATAAAAATTAAAATCCCTAAGAAGGCACACACACAAACACATACATATACATACATATTAAATTGTGATGGTTTAAATGACACATAGGAATTTTTGACAAGTTTAAATAATAAACCCAACCATGGTTGAGTTCTCTAAAATGGCAAATGCATCATAAATATTATGCAGCTGAAAGGGAGAATATTTGCCACTCCAAATGTGTCTCTTTGGCATTGGGCTTATTTTAAAATGAGTATTTTGTAACAAAGAGCAGACAAGTGAAGCTCTGAAAACTGAATAGAGGTTACCCTTTTGTAAGAAACATTTACTTTTAATAAGGGAAATGCCCATTTGTAAGGGTATCTCCCCCATGGTGCCAGGAAGAGGGGGATGACTTAGTCTCTAGAACTACACTCATCAATAAAAAGGCAGAGACAAATCTGCGTAACAACCTTACCCTTGCTTTGTATATTGGTTTGATAGGATTTTATATCAACTTGTTTATAAGTTATTTCAACCCACTTGCTTATGACAAAGACAAAAAGCTGTTTTGATGTAAAAACGAAGCTGCATCAGGATGTCATCATCTCATCTGTTCTCACCCTAAGAACTCAACAGTTCACCTGTAGAGGGGTCCCCACTGGGGGCTTATCACTAAAATAAATGAAGAAGTAACTCTGACAAGGAGACATTTTGACTGTAAATACCAAAAGTCTGTGAAGACAATCTGAGTGTGTTCAGTCTGGGCAAAGTGACACTTTGCAGATCTAAATAGGTCCCTAAAGACCTTGGGGGCAATTGCCTCCTGTCAAGGTAAAGGCAACTCTCTTATAGGCAGTGGAGAAAGCCTTGCAGTCCTGTCCTACTAAGATCATCCTGCTCATCAACACCTGCTCCACTGTCCCCTGGCAGAGTGCTCCCCCAACGAAGCCTGCTCCACTGTCCCCTGGCAGAGTGCTCCCCCAACAAAGCCTGCTCCACTGTCCCCTAGCAGTGTGCTTCCCCCAATGGAGCCTGCTCTACTGTTCTCTAGCAATGTGCTCCCCCAACAGAGGACTTCTAGTTTTGTACTGGCAGCTGGACATCAGCTCTCAGTTGATTAAGCCATCTCTCCTGAGAACTAACCTCTGTAAAGGTACACCTCAACTAATTTGGACTTTACTCCTTTCATCTCCCCTCACCTGGAACAATAGTGTAATTAATCTCATTGATTTGGAATATGTTATTTCTTTATTGGCTTATTAAGAGACATCATCCTGTAGGAATCTGGCTTGTGAAATTCTCACAGTGAACCTGTGTTAAATAAATTGTTGGCAAAGACGAACTCAGTCTCTATTAATTTGTCCCCCCCCCAAACAGAACAATTGGCATAGTTGCCAACCTGACCCAAAGCAGTAATAATTAAAATTGGTTGATGCTATGGGATATATCATACTCCATGCCAAATTTGAAATACATGCTCATAAATTACACTACATTTATAATTGACCCAAATTTGGCAAAGCCCATTACTAGATTGACAAACTTCAAACTTAATATACTATTTACCAACTATGGCATCCTACAGAAATTATAAATAGCCTATGAATAGACAATATTGATACAGCCATTATAGTCTGGATTCTAACACTGGCCACAATAATTATCTTAATATTGCTCTACCATGTTATAAATCCTTTGGAATGCTCTATTAAATGTCTCTATAATAAAAGATTTTGAATGCTGTTGTGAAAGGCAGGAGGACAGCAGCAAATATACCTTGCCCATTAACCCTACCAAAATTACTCAGGCAATGATTTAGGAGTAGAATGGATAATATATTAACTTCTGAGGATCCCTGGTGGCCTACCAAAGATTCAGTCCTAACAAAATTTAAAATTAAGGAAGCTCCAGATGTTGGCCATATCACCTACCCCAGTTAGTTATATCCTATATTAAACAGAGTAAATAAGGAAGCAATTCTTGCACTCTTACTAGAAGCATTAAGTAACATAGATGCCGATCGGCAGAAAGGAAAAGTGCTAGTACAGAAAATAATCTCTAGAGCAGGAAGAAATCCAGATCTTTTTGTCCTAAAGGCACCAATCTACAACCTGAGGATGACAATTGTTTTGATCCAAATAACCCTGGAAACTTTAACTTACTAGAAGGTAGGCCCATGAAAATAGACCATATGGACCCAATCAGAGTTACTGAAGAGAGAGCTTATATTAAATAAGAAATGACAAAAATTAGAACTGAATTCTAACAAATTGATTTGGACTCAGATACCCAGTGGCTGTCATACTCATGGCCCAAAGGAGTATATAACTTGATCCTCACAGGAGGAGAGGTTACACAACTTGGACCCATTACCAGTGATGCTAAATTTAGTCAGCACCTTGGAGCATTTGGAGAAACATTAATAAAAAAAAATCTTTGTTTGACTGGGTACCAGCAATTTAGAGATTCAGATGGCCTGTAAGTATTATCCCTTAAAACATCTCCATGAAAAACAGCAGGAGAAGCTACTAATAATGAAATTAGGACTATTAACTATGATTTATGAGAGGGGACAGACACCTTAAGTGCCTCACGAGGAAGCAACAGAACAAATTCAAAAGGTCAGTCTAAAAGCTGTGCCCCCAAAGGATAGAACAGTATTATCTACAGTATTTACACACACCAGAAACATAGGAGGGTCATTGACTTGATAAGAGCAGCTAAGGAAGAAGATAAAAAAACTATAGCTTTAACGCTCATTTATTTGGACAAAACAAGCCTATACCTAATGTAAACAGACCCAGTCAAAACAGACCACACAGACCAAATCTGTAAAACCCTTCTGATTGCATAAGCAACTTAAACCACTAACCTTTAATCCAAATTATAAAAATAGAAACTCAAATAGAAAGCCCAGAAACAACTTACTTACAGTGGCAGAGAAATAGAAACAACCAATCTTTTAGAGGAAACAGACCTACAGAAAATAAATGCATATACACACCCACTAACCCAGTTACGGTAAATACTAACCCTCTTAAAAAATTTAATCCCAATAATAGATAAGCCCCTGATAGGCAAAAAAGAGAAAAGCCCATGAGCCCTCTCCTGGGACTCCACAGTCTCTGCGTCTTGGCCCAAGCCAGAGACAATTGCTTATATATGTTCCACTGGCTATATCAACAGAAATTTCTTTTGTAAATAAAACTATTACATACACTAATGCCTTGTTGGGTACAGGGTTCCAAGTAACAATGATATAAATATTAATTTATATTTATTACTTTACTGCTAATTTAGAAACTTTAATAATAAAAAGGGACTAACCGAAGGATTAGGAAGAAATTAACCCAGAGACATGAAGTACATAGATTCCAAAAAACTGATAAACCATCAATTTAGACTAAATGTCTTATAGATCCCAACTTAGAAAACATTGTTAGAATGGATGTAGTAAGATGCTATATAACAAATAAGGATGTAACAATTCCTAAAACTAATTTGGCTGTGGCAAAATGGACTGCAATTAAATTCCCTGCCCCATCTAAAATAACGAACATACCCCAATAAAACTAAAGACAGGACATACTCAAATTAAGAAAGAAACTCAGTGATTTGTAAAAGAACAAATTATTATGCTTAATCTTTTACCATGTAATAACCCATCTGGCTTTTTAACAGAGTATAAGAATTTAAACACACACTCTTCCAATCAAGGGAGCATTCCCATAGCATAGACACTATCAACGGCAATATCACCACTAGATATGGAACTTATTATATAGTGATAGACTTACATGGCACATTCTTTGCTATTCCAGTTGATGAGGAGAGCCAACCCATGACTATTTTCACATGGGAAAGTCAACAATATCCACTTACCAGGTTACCACAAGGATATTTTAACAGCCCAATAATAACCCAAACCTTCTAACACAAGACAGCCAGGCCTTTCAGGAAGACACAACATACATACCAACATTATTTACTGTGTTGATGGTATCCTTATTTATGATGATAACTTGGATGAATAGACTTAAGGTTAAATTTAGTTAAGTGAATTCCTTACCCTCAGAGGACGGATAAACAACCCAAGCAAGGATCAAGAACCCCACACTACAGTAAAATTTCTAGACATAATCTGATCCTTTAAAGGTAGAAAAATGCCAAATCCAATCATAAACAAGACATTGCATACCATTCCTCCCACAAAAGCAGCAGCTCATTAAATGATAAAAATGTTTGATACTGGAAAGTGTTCATACCACATATGGAGATTACATCAATAACTAGGAAGAAAAGGGAATTTAGAAGGACAGAGACCCAAGAGGCAGCCTTTACTTACTTAAAAAGTGCTGTCAGAACTCTTAATACATCGGCATCAGCTAACGAGGACTCTAAATATAAACTAGAGTGTATATACTCACAAGGGTTTGCAGCATGGTCACTGTGTATTCAAATACCTCAGGACCCCAAATTCTATTCAATTGGCTTCTGGACTAAGAATTTCTCATGGTCTAATTAAAATTATGAATGAAAAAGGAGAGGTCACGACGAACACCATTGAAATTGGAAGGATTATTAGAAATTTTTATCAACAGCTATATGCCAATAAATTAAGCAATCTGGAAGAGATGGAGGCCTTCCTGGAAACCTATAAACTACCAAGACTGAAACAGGAAGAAATTGAATTTTTAAACTGGCCAATTAATTATGAAGAGATTGAGTCAGTGATAAACAACCTTCCAAATAACAAAACTCCAGGCCCGGATGGTTTTCCTGGGGAATTCTACCAAACATTCAAAGAAGAAATAATACCTATTCTCCTAAAGCTATTTCAAAAAATAGAAACAGAAGGAAAGCTACCAAACTCATTCTATGAGGCCAATATTACCTTGATCCCCAAACCAGGCAAAGACCCCCTCAAAAAGGAGAACTACAGACCGATTTCTCTAATGAATATGGACGCCAAAATCCTCAACAAGATACTTGCTGATAGAATCCAACAGTTCATTAAAAGGATTATCCACCACGATCAAGTGGGATTCATACCTGGGATGCAAGCGTGGTTCAATATTCGCAAATCAATCAGCGTGATACATCATATCAACAAGAAAAGACTCAAGAACCATATGATCCTCTCAATTGATGCCGAAAAAGCATTTGACAAAATACAGCATCCTTTCCTGATTAAAACCCCTCAGAGTGTAGGAATAGAACGTACATTTCTCAATCTCATAAAACCCATCTATGAAAAGCCTACTGCAAATATTATTCTCAATGGGGAAAAGCTGGAAGCCTTTCCCTTAAGATCAGGAACACGACAAGGATGCCCACTCTCGCCACTATTATTCAACATAGTACTAGAAGTCCTTGCAACAGCAATCAGACAACAAAAAGGGATCAAAGGTATTCAAATCGGCAAAGAAGAAGTCAAAATGTCTCTCTTCGCAGATGACATGATACTCTATATGGAAAACCCAAAAGAAGCCACTCCCAAACTATTAGAAGTTATAGAGCAATTCAGTAACGTGGCGGGATACAAAATCAATGCTCAGAAATCAGTTGCATTTCTGTACACGAATAACGAGAACGAAGAAAGAGAAATTAGGGAATCCGTCCCACTTACAATAGCACCAAAAACCATATGTTACCTTGGAATTAACTTAACCAGAGACGTAAAGGACCTTTATTCTAGAAACTATAAATCACTCTTAAAAGACATTGAGGAAGACATAAAAAGATGGAAAGATATTCCATGCTCATGGATTGGAAGAATTAACATAGTTAAAATGTCCATGCTACCCAGAGCAGTCTACACTTTCAATGCTATCCCGATCAAAATACCGAGAACATTTTTCAAAGAACTGGAACAAATAGTCCTTAAATTTGTATGGAACCAGAAAAGACCCCGAATCTCCAAGGAACTGTTGAAAAGGAAAAACAAAGCTGGGGGCATCACAATGCCGGATTTCGAGCTGTACTACAAAGCTGTGATCACAAAGACAGCATGGTACTGGCACAAAAACAGACACATAGACCAATGGAACAGAATAGAGAGCCCAGAAATGGACCCTCAGCTCTTTGGGCAACTAATATTTGATAAAGCAGGAAAAAAAATCCGGTGGGAAAAAGACAGTCTCTTCAATAAATGGTGCTGGGAAAATTGGACAGCTACATGCAAAAGAATGAAACTTGACCACTATCTCACACCATACACAAAAATAAACTCCAAATGGATGAAAGACCTCGATGTGAGACAGGAAGCCATCAAAATTCTAGAGGAGAACATAGGCAGCAACCTCTACGACATCGGCCAAAGCAACCTTTTTCATGATACATCCCCAAAGGCAAGAGAAACAAAAGATAAAATGAATTTATGGGACTTCATCAAGATTAAAAGTTTCTGCACAGCCAAGGAAACAGTCAGAAAAACTAAGAGGCAGCCCACGGAATGGGAGAAGATATTTGCAAATGACACTACAGAAAAAGGACTGGTATCCAAGATCTACAAAGAACTTCTCAAACTCAATACACGAGAAACAAATAAACAAATCAAAAAATGGGCAGAAGAAATGAACAGACACTTTTCCAATGAAGACATACAAATGGCTAACAGACACATGAAAAAATGTTCAAAATCATTAGCCATCAAGGAAATTCAAATCAAAACCACACTGAGATACCACCTTACGCCAGTTAGAATGACAAAAATAGACAAGGCAAGAAACAACAATTGTTGGAGAGGATGTGGAGAAAGGGGATCCCTCCTACATTGTTGGTGGGAATGCAAGTTGGTACAGCCACTCTGGAAAACAGTGTGGAGGTTCCTTAAAAAGTTAAAAATTGAGCTACCCTATGATCCAGCCATTGCACTACTGGGTGTTTACAGACGTAGTGAAGAGAAGGGCCATATGCACCCCAATGTTCATAGCAGCAATGTCCACAATAGCTAAATCGTGGAAGGAGCCGAGATGCCCTTCAACAGATGACTGGATTAAGAAGTTGTGGTCCATATATACAATGGAATATTACTCAGCAATCAGAAAGAACGAGTTCTCAACATTTGCTACAACATGGACGGCACTGGAGGAGATAATGCTAAGTGAAATAAGTCAAGCAGAGAAAGACAACTATCATATGATTTCTCTCATCTATGGAACATAAGAACTAGAATGATCAGTAGGGGAAGAAAGGGATAAAGAAAGGGGGGGTAATCAGAAGGGGGAATGAAACATGAGAGACTATGGACTATGAGAAACAAACTGAGGGCTACAGAGGGGAGGGGGGTGGGGGAATGGGATAGGCCGGTGATGGGTAGTAAGGAGGGCACATATTGCATGGTGCACTGGGTGTTATACACAACTAATGAATCATCGAGCCTTACATCGGAAACCGGGGATGTACTGTATGGTGACTAACATAATATAATAAAAAATCATTATAAAAAATTAAAAAAAAAAAGAATTTCTCATGGTCTAGAAAAAAATAAAAGAATGAAAAGAAAAAAAAAAAAGAAAAGAAAAGGATAAAAAAGTAGTTTCCCACAGTCTGAGAACAGATACCAACCAACTGAAAGACTTACCTGGGCACTCTATGAGGTCCTACAAAATAGAGCCACTAGCAAAAACTAAACCAATTATACTTAAATTCCAATAGCCTCTTCTGAAGTGGGTAAAACAGACCCCTGACAAACAAAGGGTTACTGCCCTGACCATAGAATCTTAATATGGAAATGGTACATTACCTGGTGGGACATGGTTAGATGGTCAACCCTCAAAATGAACTAAAGAATCTCAGCAATTCCAACAGTGAATATGCCAGGATTTCCAAGGGGCAAGTCGATCCAAGGGGTGAGTTTGAGCAGTTGGGCCACGCGAACCACTCTGGTCCACCTCACACAACCATGTGTTATTTACAGATGGATCAGACTTCATGACACCATCCAAAGGGCACTCGCAGGCTGCAGTCTTGAGGACTAATGATTGTCTAATCCTGACAGGATCAGGAAAATTAGCACAATATGCTGACCTAATAGCCAAAAAGAAAAGAAAAGATGGCAACTGAACAATCTCTTAAGAAAAATCACAATGAGGTATATCTTTTCTCAGACTCATTAGCATAGATAAGAGAATAGCTTTTTGGTCAAGAACATGGTAGGAAAGTGCCTGAAAAATAGGAAATAAGGTATATGGGGTAAGGACATATGGCAGAAAACAGCACTGGCTGTCATCTCCATATTCACCACACATGTCTCTGCATATCACAAGGACAACTCTGAAGTATCTGAATTTAAAGACAACATAGACAAACTCACTAGGAAAACCAAAGGGTCAATGATTACTAAAATCTAACTTAAACAAGATTCATGACTAAAGAAGAAACCAATTCAAAACATAACCAGACATAAACAAGAAGGACAATGGAACATAAAACCTGAATTAACAAATATGCCAATTGACATGATCATTGCATAGGCACATCACCAAACACATCATGTTGGCACTAGAACATGATTAAATAAAAGAAACATGTATATACCTACCAAATACCTCGTATTTCAAATTAAGAAATGTGAGAATTTCCAAAAGTTTAAAGCTTGCAATTACTGAATACTCCAGATTAGGTCAAAGTTGACCCTTGCCTATACCAGAGAATAAGCTATATGCATGCACCATTGAAAATACATGGTCAGGAATAGGATTACTCTGTCCTTGCAGAAAAGATGATCCAAAATGTACCATCAGAGCATTTGAGAAATCTGAATTGCTTGCTATGATATCCCAACCATCACAAAATCAGATCAGGATACCCATGTCACAGAAAAGCTAATACAAGAATGGGCTAAGAAACAAGGCATACTATGGAACTTCCACTTACCCTAAAACCCAACCACCTCTGGATCAATTGAAAGGTTACAATGGCTTGCTCAAGCAAAAGCGTAAGTTGTTCACTAAGAATCCAGATATCAAAGTTTAGACTAAAACAATCTGGAAGACAGCGAGATCTCTAAACCATGTATAAAAGGGATAGAAAAATTATTGAATTAATATTACAGGCACCCATAGAGATAAGACTTAGCACTAATAGCAACCCAGAATCTAAATTAAAAGGGGAAATGTTAAGAAACAATTATATGTGTATATATATATATATATATATATATATATATATATATATATATATGTAGATAGATAGATAGATAGATAGATAGATAGATAGATAGATAGATAGTACTGGTGAAATTATAACACCTGCCACTAATAAAACCTACTGGGTGACCAAAGAAAAGGGCATATTACATTGAATTAAAACTATAAAAATTTTAGTCATGAAGAGCAACTTATTTTATTGTTAACACCAGATGCCTATTATTTCACCTAGCATGATCCAGGGCAATTATGCTTAGAACAATACTGGCAGTATTGACCATAAAACTATAAATATTCTTGAGTTGTAATAACAAGAGGAAAAATTAGAAATTTATAGGATACTATTTTATTTTAAAGGCATAAATCCATTATGCATCTTGAACCCAGTAAATATTGCTAAATGGGTCAACATGGCAGGCTGCCTACTGGCCATACTATGTTGCTTATTGCTCCCTACTGGGTACCATACTTATATAAAACTATGGATACTCCACTGATATCATCAGCAATAGTGGCTGTGCAACCACTCCAACTAGAACACCTAGGTCTGCTCCAGACACTACTCCATTGTCTATGACATCTTCTACTTGCTCCACAAATCACCATCCTGCTCGTCATCTTGCAAATGAAGACTCACCAGCATCACCAAGCCGAAGCTCTCCAACCAGTACCTAGGTAAACTGACAAAGCAGTGGAAACCTCCACTTTAATCTCCAGAAAAATCAACAAGGACCCTGAATAACAATCCCCATTAGACATTAACTGAGAGAATGAAGATTGGCCTGAACCATTACCTGGATCTTGGTATTATAACCCACCATCTATACCAAAACAACCTGGCATTGACTTCTGTATCTTTCCTTTGTCTTACTGAATTAAGTGCAGCATTACACACATGCCAGGGACTCTATGAAAACAACATCGCTTTAATTCTTGATTTACTTTGTATGCTAGCATTATATTGTAAAAGAGCAGCTGCTGACTATGTAGAAGACAATTATATTCTTAAATATAAATAGACCCAAACTTGATCATTTACTACATTCCCAACTTATATTATTTAATCCATCTTAACCTGTTAGAAAATTAATAATAAATATATAGACACTATGTCCAAAACAACAAGGACACCTTGTAAGGTGTATAGAGGACATCTAGGACACTTAGCATGTAACACATACCACTATCCTTGGTGGTACACATCGGCTTCTATCTCATACAATACGTTATTACCTCAAAAATATGGGAACACATGCTATAAAACTTCTTGTGGTCATTTGGAACCTACAGTCGTAGTCTATCCATGAAATTTTACATGCAGGACTTTCAAGTCAGTAATAGATACCCAAATCATGCTCGTTTTATCCATCTTTGTTTATGCCCAATCTACAACCTATGCCAAAAAACAGACTTAGTAAAAGGAAGGAAACTCAATAGTTCCATGCTGGAATGGGGGGTTGTTTAATTGGAAGAACAATGGCAGCCACTTTTTCTCAATACCAAATTCGCCAAATCACATTAAATTCTTAAAAAAATTGAAACCAATTCAATCTTAATTTAACATGCAAACAATGGCTGCTTTTTGGGGTACAAAGATGGATAAAATTAGCAATATATTACAAAACATGAATTAATTTCATACAGAAGTAAATTGAGCAATGGAAATTCTACATAAAGCCACTGGAGAAAATGCTAACATAACAAAATACTAAAAAAATGACCTAAAAATATTTCTCCAGCACAGCTTATTAATTGTTGCAGTTATAACTGATATGTTGAACAGTCTTAGAATTGCTTTAATCTCGGGAGTAATACTGGTTACCTAAGATAATAGCCCAATCAAAGTAAAGTAGATGACACATATCCTAATGACTGATTGTTTGGGTAAATGTGAAATTAGAACATTAGCAGCACTTGACATGACATTGAATTACCACACTTTTGTGGTTCCCCAAAATCAAAAGGGAGAATGGAGCCTACGGCCACAGAAAGCCCCTTATGTTGCAAAGAAAACATGTTCTTAAAAATATGTTAGTGGTGGGGTGCCTGGGTGGCTCAGTCAGTTAAGCATCTGCCTTCAGCTCAGGTCATGATCCTGGAGTCCTGTGATCAAACCCCAGATCAGGCTTCCTACTCAGCTGGGTGTCTGCTTCTGCCTCTCCCTCTGCCCCTCCCTCTGCTTGTGCACACACGCTATCTCTCCCTCTCAAATAAATAAAGTCTTTAAATAAATAAATAAATAAATAAATAAATAAATAAATAAATAAAAGAATATGTTAGTGGAATGGAAACAAAATACCACTCTTAGATCTTTGGATATAGCTATGGTACAAGTACTAACAACTATGGCCTTGATGCCTCCTCAACCAGTTATATATATAGTATGGGAAATTGGACCATGATAGTATACTCTAAGCCAAACCTCACTCTATCCTACTGGAGTCCAGGGAAAAATAAGGAACACAGCATGATGAGATGTATAAAAATAGAACACGTAATGAATCTGACAACAGAAGAAAAAAAGATACTACTCAAGGTTAATAGAAGATAGAGGAGCTATTAAATAACGAAGGAAATATTTCACATTTAGCCTCCTAAAATTATTTTAATAAATGCAAATCATACATTAGGAAACAAGTAAAAGAACAGCTGGAAGATGAGACTAATAAAGTCAAAATAACTTTGCAGAATCCAAAACAGAAGAAGAAACACACATTCTCTAAAATAATGACAGCCTTGTATTCTGATGTTCTGTCAACTGAAAGCTTGCTTTATAGTGTTATGCAAGCTTGGACCCCCTGGAGCTTTACAAAAATGGCTTTTACATAGAAACACAATTGTCAAAGAAGCTTAACTGAGTGGTTTAAAAAGTTTAACTTCTGGTGGTTTGGCGATCAGATATGGCATTACAGAAAAGAGTTCTTTGGTATTCTTTTGTTAACATTAGAAATATGGTTCCTTAAGCTACTCATTAAACTCTGATGTAAAAGAATGTGTGGCAAAAAAAAAAAACAAAAGAAAACAAAAGCCTCCTAAAATACAATTGTGTTTAAGACTGTAGATGATGTAGAATCACAGGGTAGACTGACATTTATGAACTCAGACCTGTACAGGGAATTAGGACCTTGGGATTAACTACTGTGTGAGTGATTTGAAATCACAAGGTGAATGATTGTGTATTCATTTGATAGATCTCAAATTCACTCTTTTATGACTTAACCGAAGTTATTTCAACCCACTTGCTTATGACAAAGACAAAAAGCTGTTTTGATGTAAAAACGAAGCTGCATCAGGATGTCATCATCTCATCTGTTCTCACCCTAAGAACTCAACAGTTCACCTGTAGAGGGGTCCCCACTGGGGGCTTATCACTAAAATAAATGAAGTAACTCTGACAAGGAGACATTTTGACTGTAAATACCAAAAGTCTGTGAAGACAATCTGAGTGTGTTCAGTCTGGGCAAAGTGACACTTTGCAGATCTAAATAGGTCCCTAAAGACCTTGGGGGCAATTGCCTCCTGTCAAGGTAAAGGCAACTCTCTTACAGGCAGTGGAGAAAGCCTTGCAGTCCTGTCCTACTAAGATCATCCTGCCCATCAACACCTGCTCCACTGTCCCCTAGCAGTGTGCCCCCCCAATGGAACCGGCTCCCCTGTCCCCTAGCAGTGTGCTTTCCCAATGGAGTTTGCTCCACTGTCCCCTAGAAGAGTACCCCCCCAATGGAACCAGCTCCTCTGTCCCCTCGCAGTGTGCTCCCCCAATGGAGCTCATTCCCCTGTCCCCTCGCAGTGTGCTCCCCCAATGGAGCCCGCTCCACTGTCCCCTAGCAGTGTGTCTCCCCCAACGGAGGATTTCTAGTTTTGTACTGGCAGTTGGACATCAGCTCTCAGTTGATTAAACCATTTCTCCTGAGTACTAACCCCTATAAAGGTACACCTCAACTACTTTGGACTTTACTCCTTTCATCTCCCCTCTCCTGGAACAATAGTGTAATTAATATATTGGAATATGTTATTTCTTTATTGGCTTATTAAGAGACATCATCCTCTAGGAACCTGGCATGTGAAATTCTCACAGTGAACCTGTGTCAAATGAATTGTTGGCAAAGACAAACTCAGTCTCTATTAATTTGCGCCCCCCCCCCCCACCCTGCAAAACAAATTGAAATAGCTTGTTCAGCTACTTGTGCTTTTCCTGGTAACCTCCTATAACTGATTCCTCATGCCTAACATTTTTGTCTTTAGTGAAAAATGGTATTTCAGGAGATGGGTTCAGTCATTTCAGAGAGTTACTCTGTTTTCCTGGGTTTCTCCCATGTATAGAGGAGGTAAACTTGTTATTAAACTTGTTTTTTTCTTGTTATTCTGTCTTACATCAATTTAATTATTAGGCCAACTAAGAACCTAGAACAAACAAAGGAAAAATGTTTCTTCCCCTACACAAAGAGCTTACCTGTCTACATAGTGAACTAATGATTAAAGTAAAATTAATTGAACTTGGTAACAGATCTTCCAAGCAAAAAATGAAAGCTCTCAAGGTTTGAACAAAGGAAAAGCTTAATAAAAGATAAAGAGAGTTATTACATAATAAGAAGGTCAAAGGGCTCCTGGGTGGTAGAGTTGGTTAAGTCTCCAACTCTTGATTTTGGCTCAGGTCCTGATCTCAGGGTTATGAGATTGAGCCCATTGGACTCCGCGCTCAGCGTGGAGTCTGTTTCTCTTCCTCTTCACCCCTATCCCCACTCATGTGCTCATGCTCTCTCTCTAATAAATAAATAAATCTTAAAAAAAAAGTCAAATCATCAGTAAGACAGAAACACTAGAAATGTGTGTGCACTTACTAAATACAAGCTCAAAATGTGTTTAACACAATGACTGACAGAAAATAAGGTAAAAAGACAAAACCACAATCCTTGTGAGAAATGTTAACACATTTCTTTCAATAAAGGATAGACTAAAATATAAGTAAATGTATAAATTTAAGCAACACCATCAACAAGCTTTATGTACAGGTCATTTTTAGAAGACTGCATCAAAAACAGCAGGATACATGTACTTTTGGAGCACACAGAAAAAAACTTTAAAATGAACTCTACAGGAAAGACTTACATTAACGAAGTATTGTCAGGAGAGAGGCAGGCAAGGACAAGGGACCCAGCCCTAAGAGGAAACCACCCTTAAAAGAATTTTACACCACTGGAAAGGAGCCCTCCATCTTTCTCATGTGAACAGCTACCCCTTAGGTAGATTAGCCATTGGACAAAAACATATTGGGTGACAGAAGCAGGGAGGGTTAATCAGATTAAAACAGCCCACTAACATTCTCATAAAAACCCCTAGACTTAGAACCTCCAGTGGCAACCCTCCCGGGTCCTCTCCCTCTTCCAGAGCTTTGTACTATTGTTCAAAAAATTTTGCTTTACTATCACTCAATAAACTTTGCTTTGTTGCCCACCACTCCTCATCTGGTCTACCTCTCCATTTTTCAAAGCTACATGACTAAGAACGGCAGGCACTAAAGGAAAAGAAATCCTGCAATAATATTATCTAATACTTACCACCTGATACAATATAATAGAACTCTTAAGGGTGAAAATTGGAAAATATTTCAAATAAGAACAAGAATGAACGATGAGTGTCTGCTTCTCTTAAACATTTTACTGGAACTCTTAGCTAGAAGGCAAGCATAGATGAGCAGAATTTGTTATCCCAAATTATGCCTCTTTTGCATAAGGATTATTTAAGGCTGATTATTATTAAGAAACACACAGAGAAGCATTGAAAAACCAAGAAGTTACCCTTTTGTAAGAGAAATTTGCATTTTTTAGGGTAATCGCCATTTGCAAGAGTATCTCCCTCTCTATAGTAGTCTTGAAGAGGGGGATTATTCTTACTCTGTAGAAATTTATCAGTGAAAAAGACAATGACTTAAATCTGCATAACAACCTTATGTTCCTTTACTTTGCTTTACCTGTAAACTCCCTTAAGGATCCTCCTACCCAAAAGTTCTTTTTTTTTCTTTAGCTGGAGATGGTGTTTAAGGTGCTGGCTTGGGCCATTTGGGGGAGTTACTCCATTTTTTTGGTTATCTTCCATGTATACAGGAAGTATACATACTATTAAACTCCTGTTTTGTTTTTCCATCTATTTATACTTTCTTGTGTTTTATTATAGGGGAGTCCCAGTTGAGAATCTAGAAGGGCAAAGGGACAATTATGGTTCCTCCTTTATTCAAGTTACTAAAAAATAAGTACCGACTGATGTGAAGAGCAAAGGCAAAAGGAAAAAAATAAAATTCTTTACAACTTACAGCCCATTGACAAGTCCTTGAGACAGGCAGGATGACCTTCCTCTAGGAACTCAACTGTTTCAATGTTCATACTTTGCTAACAGCAAAAGGCAATCTTAGTTTAACATTATCCCAATCTCCAGGATCCTTTAAGTCTCCACTAACAAATAAAAATTCCTCTGGAAACTTCCTTTATATCTACCCCCCCCCAAGATATATGTTAGCAACCATCTTCCAAGCATATGGCCCCTTGATCTACATCTGAAGGGTTTCATGACTAAGGAAAAGGTCATTTACTAGTGTTCAGTAAACCTAACAGCTAGCACCTCAAGGTCCTGGAAACTTTGCTTCCAAAATTTATCTTAAAGACTTACTCTATCCCTAAATTCCTCCCAACCTGAAAGTATGTATCAGCCACTCATCAAAAACCCCAGTGTAAGCTCTTTCTGCCCACAGGGTCCTGTCCCTGTGCTTTAAAAAAAGAAAAAACAAAAAACCAAAACACCTTTTTACAACAAAGACATCTCAAGAATTCTTTGACTGTTTAACTCCCAAACCCCAACATGTCCACATAATTAAGAAAAAATAATTATTTATACATGGAAATTTTCTCCAGTCTACATAAAATCTACAAATAAGAGTAAAGCTAATTGTAAAATACATAGAGAGAAATCAATCATATTTCTATATAACAACCAAAAAGTTTTCAAAATTGGAATTTTAGAAAGATGACATTTATATTACATAAAAAAATAAGGGGCCCCTAGGTGGCTCAGTCAGTTAATCATCTGACTCAATCTCAGAGTCGTGAGTTCAAGCCCCATGTTGAGCTCCATGCTGGGTGTGGAGCCTGCCTCAAATATATATACATGTATGTGTATAATAGACATATATGTGTATAATAGACATGTATGCATATAATAGACATTATATATAATTATTATTTACAATATATAATACTGTATTATTCATACAGTGAATGAATCAATTCAACAAACATATTCAATTCAACAAACATGTTTAAATCCTGAAAAGAAAAAAATTAAATTGCTTTTAAGGACATTAATAAAAAGTTAAAGGAAGAGACGTACAATGTTCATGGTTTGGAAGTCTAAAAGTTAAAAATATGTAAATTCCCAAAACTGATCAAATATTATATGTGACTCTATTCAAATCCCCACCAGCTATTTACTCTTTTTTATTTTTGTGTTTGGAAACATGACAGGCCTATCAGAAATTGTATATAAAAATACAAAAGTTCAAGAACAGACCTGACACACTAGAAGGCCCAAGACAGGAGAATTATCCTATCTTATAAAAAGATATAGTCAAAATTAAAGAATTTAACATTGTGTGATATTTCATAAATAGAACAAGGAAACTGAATAGAGTGCCCCCAAGCAGCCATGAATATATCAACACCAGATAAATGAGAAGTTTTACAGGTTACTGTGCAGAGTTTAGATAGCATGACATCTGGTTTCTATCAAAAATATGTTGAGTCTTTTACTTTTTTTCCTACTTAAACCCTCAGAACAGTTATCTGCCCTTTTCTACCCTTTTTGCTTCCTGCAGAAGCAGACTTTATGCACTGTATTATTTGGGCATCCTTTCCCTATGGGTTTTAGTTTGGTTTAACCGATGGCAGCAAAGGTAATTGGAAAGGTGATGTTTTTTAATTTTTTTAATTCTGTAAAAGTATTTTTTTTCTCTGCAACCTTATTTCCTCAGCCATGTTTACCTCTCCATGACCACAACTACTGTTGGGTAAACCCTTTTAATTTATTCCAGTGAACATCGGATTCCTTCAGACTTAAGGATGGCAAAAATATCATAAAAAAAGGCTAAAGTTTGCATGCCTAACCATTCCTTTTTTTCTTTAACTCTGTTAACACCTCTATAACAAGGCTCTTAATTCATCTTTTTGCCCAATCCAAACTGATTGTACCTTATATTCCTGCCAGTTGTCTGATATAGAACTATAATATCCAATCTGATTCCACTGTTTGATACTTGACTACTGACAGCTTTCAAGCCTCATCTCTTCCTCTTGTCCTGGTGTTCCACATCTAGGAAAGCCAACAAGAAAGCTTAGATGTTCCTTCCTTTTGCTATGACAGGTCTTTAACCATGCAAGCCCTGCCCCTGCCCAAATGTGGGAACTCTTATTCTAGCCCCATCCCCTAACCACAATAAAACACCTAGTTTTCTTTCCCTACTCTCTCAAATTTCAGACCTACCTGAGAGGTATGTCAAGCTCTCTAAACAAACTTCAATATGTAAATGATAAACCTTTTCATATCCTCTTAATGTGTATGTAGTATCATCAAACTCAAACAAACTTCAATATGTAAATGATAAATCTTTTCATATCCTCTTAGTGTGTATGTAAGCATCATCAATCTCAAAATCTAAACCAAATTTTGGATGGGGTTCATCCTGACACCACAGGGTAGTCCCAACAACTGGTGTGGTGAGCAGGATGGCTAGACAATGGTCACTAACACCATTGATTTTCTTGCTTTGACTTGCTAACTGGCTCTGCTTCCTGAAAACATGCATGTACTTTGAGCTACAGCCTTCTTGCTAGCTTGTCTTTTCATCTGAGCTGTTTGTGTTGCTTTAGTGAGTCCTACTGAGCCTCTGTTATAGAGTTAGATGACTTAAGTCTGCAATTTCCATATCTGACATTTAGAGAAGGGATATGGGATCAGAATCATTTTTAAAGTGGCCCTGTGTCTTCTGTCTCAGCCCAGATCAATCTGTGTGTCTTAAAATGAATCTGTGACTGATACTAGGCTCAGAGGAAAGACCATCCCTGAAATCAATGGGTTATGTCTCTCAAACAAGCATTAACCCTGATCTATACCATGTTGACAGGAAAGACTCCCCATAGGGGATATGGATCCACTGAGTGGTCTCTTAAGAAAGAAATCATTAAGGAGAAGGGGAGAGATGGAGATAGGAGAAAGGGAGAGATGGAGATAGGAGGAGGGGGAAAAGAAGAGGAGGAGGAGAGGGGAGGGATGGAGAAGCGAGAGGCAAGAGAGGGGAGAAAAGGGGGGAGAAAGAAAGGGGGAAAGGGGGAAGGGGAAAGAGGGGAAGGGGAAAGAGGGGAAGGGGAAAGAGGAGAAAAACAGGGAGGAGAAGGGGGAAGTATGGAGGGGAGAGAAGAAAAGAAAAGCATGGGAGGATAGAGAGAGAGAGAAAAGGGAAGAAAGAGAAGGGAGGAAAATATAGCTGCCATTATGTAATGTGCCTCAGAGATTCACACTCCTAAGAGCAGATGGCTCACTTGCATCCATAATATCTCATTGCTGTGGTAATACCTCTATTGTGACACAGATCCTGACTCTCTTGGTTATAAGGAAAACCACCCATAGGATTCCTGTAGCACAACAATAAGGTTTATCTAAACTCAACTACTGTTTGGAGTCATTAAACTCTATAAATCAACCATTTCTTGATATATTGATTTGATACTTTCTGCAGGAAGATATCTATAAACATGAGCACAATAGAGCTCCCTCCACCAAGAAATATATCCAGTGACCCAAAATAAAATTAAAATTGAAAGGAAGAAAGGAAAAGAAGGGATGGGAAACTGATTCTCAGTATCCAAAAATAGCAACTGAAGAACTAAAACCTGTTAAACAGCTTTCTCTCAGGTATTCTATGAGGTGAAAAAGAAAACACCGTAGAAACTCCTTAAAAGTTCTTATACTACTGGGGGGGCCTGGGTGGTGCAGTCGTTAAGCGTCTGCCTTCAGCTCAGGGCGTGATCACAGCGTTCTAGGATCGAGCCCCACATCAGGCTTCTCCGCTAGGAGCCTGCTTCTTCCTCTCCCACTCCCCCTGCCTGTGTTCCCTCTCTCACTGGCTGTCTCTGTCAAATAATAAATAAAATCTTAAAAAAAAAAGTTCTTATACTACTTATTTCAAATATCCAATGATAATATAAATTTGAGAATAGGAAGTTTATACTGAATGAGATACTATAAATGGACAGGCAGCCCAGCATTTGGTAGAAAATGGTAAACTTCCAGATTGCCTGTGACCTATTAAGAAATAAATTAATAAATCTAGTGATAAGTTAATATTAATTCTGTTACTTCCTAAATACTAGTAAAGAAACCTATTAATAATTTGTGTCTAGGTTGTTGCTGTTTATCTGTTACATGCTATGTTTAGCCTGCTTATGAAAGACTCTTGCAAATACTAACATTTTATTAAAATATGATACACTTTAGGTCTCAAGGTAGCTGCAGCTTTTTAATACATGATCCACTATAGAGAGTATTATTTTAGAAAGCAATTTTTTAAGTTTAAGGAATAATCCACATTTTAAAAATGTCTCTTTCCAAATGTCTTGAATTCGTACTATGTTTGTGGAACTAAGCTATCTTAAAGTTCATCTGAGAAATTCACTTGCCTAAAATTCACCAGAAAATATTGCAACCAAAAAGGAAGTAAACATTACAAGAAGAGATAAAGACAAAAACATTAGAAACATTAGTGTCAAGTCAAATTGCATGGTTTGATCTTCTTACTAACACCAAAAGTAGGACTGTCCCAGTTTCCTTCTCAGCTCTCCCCAACTGGCACAGGAGGGAAAGTGGGAGAATTGCAGCTCAAAAGTTATCAACAAACAGCAAAAATGGCATCACATACTTCAATTTTCCCTTCCACCAAATGAAAATCTTTTTATCAGTCTACTGAGTAGTCTGAGCGGTCTACCAACCACTGAGTCTTTGCGGTCTACCAACCACTGAGTCTTTGCGGTATGCTCCACCCTACCACGTTTATAGATATTAAGTACACTTTTATTTGTTTTTACTTTTTTTTCAAATTAAAACCAACTATTCCAATAGTATCGAATTTCTTTAAACCTTGACTTTTCTTAAAATCAATTTCATTCTTTTCTAACGGAAAAACATCCTGTGCTATGCTTTTCTTAGTAGCAGCTTTATTAGTTCAAAAATATGCACTTACCATTCAACTTCTGAGAAAAATTCTATAGGGCAATGCATGCATACATTTTCCTAGGAAAATAACATTCTGATGGAAAAGGAATTAAGGTTTAAAAAAATGAAATCTGAAGCAGTACCCTGGAATCCAATAGTTCAAAATAAATAACCTAAAGATTTATCTGACTTCAACACATTCATCCAAGAGAATGTCAGGGAATATCAGATTCAAAGAAGGTATATTTCTGGTTATTGATAGAGAACGATGAGTTTACCTTCAAGACATTAATTTTTTTGGGTGAATCTATACAGATGTGCCCAGCCCAATTTAAAGTTCAACACACACAGCATGCAATTACCTTCTGAGAATCAGATTCCACGTAACTTGAATTTCATACCTGCCAGCACCCTTACTTGATACTTTGAGACATATTACGATTTTACATTTGAAAAGTTACATAAGTGATTTTGAAGATGCTTTTATTTTGCAGCAAAAAAAAAATACAGAAACTTCCTTTTTAGAACTTTTTAAAAAGTAATTATTAATTTATGATAGAGATTAATGTTTATTTGCAGCTTTGGAATTATCTCTCTAATTAAATTAAATCTGTATAACTAATAATACTATCAGCAATAAAACTTAACTTGGTACTATATGTCTACATATTGTGAATTAAGGATAATATCTTTCTATAAGTTATGACCTAAAGCATGTATCTTAGTGAACTGAAATAATCCATTTCAAACCTAAGTGATTGAAACTAGTAAGATTTCTGTGAAAGCCAGGGAAAGAGAATGTTAAACTCTCCAAAAGCATGTACACTTCATGCAGATTTTTTTTTATCTTCCTTCTCTTCCTTAGTACCTAGACTATTGCCTTAAATATAGGTGGTATTTCAATAAATATTAAATGGTTAATGGGAAATGGATGTTTCAAATATAAATTCATAATTTCCATTACTAGAGCCTGCAGAGGAATAAAGTAGTATCCATATGAAATAAGATATGATAACATTCAATATCACTTCATATTCAGAAATAACCCTTTGGTTATGATTTGGTTCATAAGATATGTCCAAGTAGGTATTTGTGAAAAGGGGCTGAACATGAGTAAGGATTAAAATTACCCCATTCAGTATTTAAGAATGGTATAGTCAGTTTCTGGATTAAACCATCTAGTATTGTGTGAAATTCAGGGGAGGGCAAGCTGGTAGTAGGAGATACACAGTGACTTCACTAAATAGTTCAGGCCTTCTGTATATTCCCATATTATCCTACCATCCAACCTGTATTGAATATCCTGAGCATCTCCCAAATCTGTGACCTTGCACTAGAAGCTCCAGGAAAGAAACACAAAGAAGGAAACTTGGTAACCTTACATTTCACTGGCTTAACCTAGTCTGAGATAAAATGTGTGGATGATTATAACAAAAGACAGGGGAAAAAAAAGTTCTACCTGTAGTGAGAAATCAGGGTCCAAAATGAATGTAGATCTATACTGAAATATTATTTATCTCAACAATAATCCAAATCAAATTAAGTTTTAATATGGTATGTTTAACCAAAATACCTTTGTAATTCATATTTATAAAAAAGAATGCTTTCCTGCAGAAGAATCCTATTAATAGTATCTAATTTCTTGAATTTACATATTAGTTGAAATAGTTATTAATGTAAAAACCAGAAGTCTTAATGCTTTTGAACAAAAATAGTAAAAGGATACATTTTTCATCATTTATTATATATTACAAATAATAATATATTATGAACATTAATTTTAAAAATCTGAGTTTAATCACAAAAACAGAAGTTTACTTATCTAAAACTAAATATTAATGGCTTCAATTTATATCCTTGTTGTTATCTATAGGAACACAACTTAATTCTTCTTATTTATTTATTTTTATTATATTATACTAATCACCATACAGTACATCCCTAGTTTTCGATGTAAAGTTCCATGATTCATTACTTGTGTATAACACCCAATGCACCATGCAATACGTGCCCTCTTTAATACCCATCACCAGCCTATCCCATTCCCCCACCCCTCTTCCCTCTGAAGCCTTCAGTTTGTTTCAACTTAATTCTTCTAAAAGATCAATTGCTGATCTCCATATGCCACATTTATCCACTTCTGTGCCCCTTTATGCATATATATACCTTTATATGATTAAAATATCCCCTTTCCTATACAATCTGTAAAAATCTTAGTTATCCTTTACCAAGCCTAGTTCAGATGCCCTGTATTCAAAATATCAAGTTCTAAAACTTCATTATAAAATTCTTCACTGCAGCAGTTTCCCCTTCCCTGCAGGTGATAGGACTAAGATCCTCAGTGGATGCCTGAAACCATGGATAGTACTGAACCATATACAATGTTTTTGTTTTGTTTTGTTTTGTTTTGTTTTTTACACACACGCACCTGTGGTAAAGTTTCATTTATAACTTAGGCACAATAAGAAATAAATTATTAAAAATGGAACATTTATAATAATATAATGTAATAAAAGTTATAGGAGTGTGATCTCTCTCAAAATACCTTATTGTACTGAACTCACCCTTCTTGGATAATGTGAGATGGCAAAATATCTACACAATAAGATGAAGTAAAGGGAATGAAATAGGCATTGTGACATAACTTTGGCTACTACTGACCTGAGGATTCACCAAAATGAAGATCATCTGCTTCCAGACCAGGCAGACCAGCAGATCATGGGTAACCACCTGTGGGGGAGCAAAACTAAGGATAAGGGGGTACTACTGTACACTTTTCTGTATGTGCTATTAATTCTGCTAGCCTGAGCCTGTTTTTGTATGATGGTTGGTTTATTATGTTCCTCCTAAGAGCACAATTATCTATAGTTATATTCTTAGACCCTTTCATTGAGCTCCACTCATAGCTGTTTACCTGATTAAATCATATGCAACTTTTAAAATATAGACAGTCCTTTATCCTCTTGGTAAAATATGGTGTCAGGAGGTCAGCTGAGCTGGGAAAAATTGCTGAGCTATCAAGTATTACAGTAGCTGATCAAGGCAACAAGGTGAAAATGAAAGATTTAAGTCTTTAATAACTTACCAAGATGGTATAAGCAAGAATTTCAACTGGAGAAAATCACCAATTCCCATTTTTTCACTTTCCCAATGGCATACTGGTCAAAGGTCAGATGGATCAGGGAAGATGTGGGGTTTGCCCCATTGTTAAAGGATCCCCAAACAGAATGAACCACGAGAGACTATGGACTCTGGGAAACAAACTGAAGGTTTCAGAGGGGGTGGAGGATTGGGATAGGCCAGTGGAGGGCATTAAGTAGGGCACATATTGCACAGAGCACTGGGTGTTATACGCAAAAAATGAACCACAGAACACTACATCAAAAACTAATGATGTACGGTATGGTGACTAACATAACCTAATAAAAAATTAAAAAAAAAAAAAAAGGATCTCCAAACAGGTCTGGCCATTTCACAGACTATGAGATCAGGGAGAGTGTGACAAAGAAGGGTTCGGTGTGGAAAAGTTCTAGGTCAGGAGTAGAGAAAAGTGCCTTCAGATTTTCCCTTCTTTCTCACCACTCCCAATAAGAAGACTTCTGAAAAAGTCCTCTACCCCATGCCCCAGATAAAAAGGCCTAGAAATGAAGGCACTCGGGCTAAGAATGCAAGTATGAGAATGCAAGGAGCAGAGAATTTGGACTGCAACTCCCCATGCAGCAAGTCCGATGCAGGGAGCATGGCTTTACCCCATCAGGCCTGCCAGGTAAAGCCTTTACAACTGCCTATGGTCAGACCTGAAAAATTACACATAGGATTTTAACCAGGAGCCAAACTGCTCATACCGTTATTAGAGCCTCATGACAATACCCTTGGTGACACCAGAGATTTTCAGCTTTCCAAATGCGTCATGCATTTCAAAAAAATATTTTTAAAAAGAATGACAATACTAAGTGTTGATGAGAATATATAGCAATAGGAACTCATACACTACTGGCAGGAATAAAAATGTTCACCATTTTGGAAAATTTTGTCACTATTCACAGTTTAAATGTTGGTTGAAAAAGAGCACACCTTATAACAAAGCACCTTCTGGTGTGTCACAGAACTGCATGCACTTGTGCATCAAAAGACAGGCAATCAATGGCAGCATTATTTAGAACAGCTCAAAACAAAACAAAAAGTCCAGATGTTTATAATAGTGGGATGCATAAATTATAGTCATGCAATGGAATATTTAACAATACTACAAATTAATGAGCTACTATGACACATAAGGTTGTATTTACAGAGTAATCTCAAAATATTGAATGAACGAAGCAAAACAAAAAACTCATTTTATGTAAGCCCATTCATAAAAAACTTTTAAAGTTAAAATACCGGTATGAGGTGTTTAGCTTGGGAAAAGGGAGGACAATAATTGAGAGGGGTCATGAGAAGGTCTTGTGGTACATTTACCTTAGTGGTGATTACACAGATGTGTTCACTATTTGATTATCCACTGAGTTCTAAATTTGTATTCTGCACATTTTTTCTGCATGTTATACACACTTGAGTGACAAATGTTTTAAAGCATACAGTAAGTTTCATCATGATCCTGATTATTTATTGTCTCCACCACTACAGAAAAGAGACTGAACTATCCAGGCAAGAGACCTACAATTTAAAGGTAATGAAATAGTAAGAGTACTCTGGTGAAAATGATATTCTGTGAGAAGAAACTTATAAGTTATATACAACAAAGAATGCGTAAGTAGCTGCAGGAGAGGAAATTTGGAGTGAGATCAGAGATGGCAATCACAGATAATTATTTTTGGTGTGAGAAAAAGTTTTGAATAACTTAGATGAATATTTGCTAAATATTAAAAAAATTAAAACATGTTTTCTCCTGAGATAGATGAATTCTAACATAATATTGTACAGTTGATATTGATGAAATAGTGCCTTATGCTTAACCTGCTATGATCAGGTTGATTTAGGCATAATGTGATGGAAAAGAAGAGACCAGAAACTAAAATTTATACACTCCTTGCCATGATTTCTTGCAGACACTTCTCACAAATCCCGAAAGCAGAAAGACAACTTTCACTGCAAAGACTAAAAGCATATTCTATCTTCTATTATGAAAATGTGTGCTCCACTACAATGTAGGGTGGCTGTCACTTCAAAAAGGAACAGAAAGTTGCTCAGTGAAAGAATAACCTAATGGCAGGTGCATTGATGGGCAAAAGTTTTCCAAGATAGAGACGCTCTGACTCCAAAGGCCTTGTCCTGGTCCCTTACTTGAGTCAGTAACTACAAGTATATAAAGTGTAATTTCTTCAACAACAACTACATTTCAACAGAGGGACTGACCTCAGGAATCATTCAAGTAAGGGATCATAAAATAGCAATGAAAGGATCAAAAACCTTCAATTGTTTCTGGAATGTCTCATCCCACATCTCCTCATTAGCCATAAGGCCAGTAAGGAAAGGCTATTAAATGGTGCAATATGGCTCTTCTCCCGTGGATGAACTAGTAATCAAGATGAAGTCTGGAGGTTCCTAATGTGTTGGGGAAGAGGTATGGGAATAGTTATTTGTCACACATTTGTCATGGAAGAGTTATTCCTTTAAGAACCATTTAGTTTATAATGGCAACCACATTCAGCTAAATTCCTTCAGAGCAATCACTGATCACTGGGACTAAGTCAGCACTTCTGGAATAGCATTAACTCTTTGGTCATCATGGTTATTTAATGCATGAATATTAACAGTTCCCTAAATAGGGCCCTAGTTTTCCAAAAAAACCAAAGTGGAATGCACTGGAAGGAAATAGCTACTTATAAATAACTCCATTTTTAAAAAATATATACTTGTCAATTCATGAAATAAAAAAATTTCCCTGAGGGGTGCCTGGGTGGGTCAGTTGGTTAAATGACTGCCTTTGGCTCAGGTCATGATCCTGGAGTCCCGGGATTGAGTCCTGCATAGGGCTCCCTGCTCAGCTGGAAGTCCGCTTCCTCTGACCCTCCCCACTCTCATGCTCTCTCTCTCTCTCTCAAATAAATAAATAAAATCTTAAAAAAATAAAAAAGATTTTTAAAATTTCTAAGGAACGAAATGTAATTAAAAGCACATTGTCACCATTTTATACACACATTTGCTTGGTTCTTACAAATTATTTTAAACACAACACTTCAGTAATTTTTATTTTCTACTTGCTTCATTAAAATAAAAGTTACATTTAATTTGAACACAAATGAAAATCTAAAACAACTAAATAACATGGAATCTGCACTGATTAACAGATTGTCTGGAATATGTGGTAATCAAATACTTCATATACTTAAACAATCCCACATTTTCTGTACAGGAGTACTCTGGGTAAGCAGATACAGCAAGCTTCCCAGGGCCAGTACTTTTCATTTTTCTTGGCTCTCCACTGAAGAATTCAATCCTAAGGACCTTGTAGTAAATTCCCACCCACTGAGGACAAGGAGCATGAGTGCCTGTGTATCATCAACATCCATTTTTTAAATTTCTACCTCAGTTTAGCAACTTTTAGATTTTGAACTGTTGTCTGTGGTTAACATCTCTACCCCTCATCTTTCCAATAAAAATCTGAGCTGATAATAAACATTATTCTGTTTTTCTTTAAACACTTTACCCTGACTTGTTTCTTAAAAGTACTTTAGCTTTGTGGTTTTGTCTAATCAAACCTCTTAAAATTTTCATTTTTCCATCATTTTATCTTCATTTTTGTATTTTTGAAATTTTTTTTTTCTTGGTTAAGATTAGATAGTTAACTAAGGTACCAGATATTTTATTCCTATTTGTATATTTTTCATGTGTTATTTGGAATAAAGTTATCTTCTCTCTTTTTTCCTTTGTATTTGGCATTGTTTCCCCCTTCTTAAGCCTATGGCTTATATTAACTTTATTTTGTATTACTATATTAATTTATTCAACCTTTTCTTCTAAACCAATTTCATTTCTCTATCTTACAGTTTTAATTGTATATTTATTCACTGTTAAAGGCATTTTTTAAAAAATTTTTACCTTTTGCTTATTCTAAAATGAGTAGAACAAAATATAGGCATTTGAGAATAGATATAGCAGTGGTTTCTACCTAGAGGGAAGAGTTTTATTCTCCTTTGACTCTGTATAGACTTTTTGGTACCCTATTTACATGGCAACAAAATTTTTGAGATACTATAATAAATTAATAGGACAGTATTTCTCTACAGGTATATTTCAGGACTTCCAGCTTTCAATTCTGGAATTTTTTTTTCTATAGCAAATTCATTTAATTCTTTTGTAAACCCAACTCCATCATTACTATCTTACACAGTTGTACAATAAGCTAAGTCATACAAATGATATTTCGCAAAAAGGCAGGGGGGAATTGTAGAAGGACACCAGAGAGAAGCCCTCATTTCAATTTCCTATCTTTAATCTTAATAAAAAATAAGACATTATGGAAACACATGCTTAGCAGACCTGCCCTGAAGAACTATTTTTTTAAAGTTCCTCAGTGTTGTTATTAATCAAAAACATAACTCTTTGTAGTGACAATGTATTAGATGATTAGAGCATGTGGATAAGTAAAATGAATGACCTCAGTGTCAAAAAAGGCAGGAGGGTGATACTAGGAAAACAGTTATAAGATGCCTGCACTACACTGGAAGAAAAATAAGTTGTTTAAAGATAAATTATCAAAATAAATACACTTCAAACTCTAGGGCAACATCTAACAATTTTTTAAAGAGAAGTATAAATAATATGCTAAAGAAGGACATAAAATGGTCACTTTATGAATACTCAAACCAGAGAAGACATAGAGAGGGAGAATGAATAACAAATGAAACAAAGCAGAAACTCTTCAACAAATGATATTGGCAAAACTAGATATCCACATGTAAAAGAATAAAGTTGAACTCTTACCTTATACTATATATAAAAATTTACACAAAATGGATCAAAGGCCTAAATGTAAGACCTAAGACTATATAACTCTTCAAAGAGAACATACAGAAAACCTTCATCACATTAATTTTGGCAATGATTTCTTGACTGTGACACCAAAGGTATAAACAAAAGAAATAAACTGAATATCAAAATTGAAAATTTTTGTACAAAGGGCACTATAAAAAAAGTAAAAGGAGAACAAATAGAATGGGAGAAAATATTTTCGAATCAGTTACCTGCTAAAGGATTAATACCTAGGATATACAGAAAACTCCTAAAATTCAACAGACTACAACCCAATTCAAAAATGGGCAAAGGACTTGGGAGATTGGAGTTAAAATGGCGGAGGAGTAGGGGACCCCTTTTTCAGCCGGTCCCCTGAGTCGAGTTGGATAGGTACCAGACAAGCCTGAACATCCACGGAATCAGCCTAGACGCAGGAAGATACATCTGGATCTCTACAAATGAACATCTCCAGCGCTGAGTATTGAGGTACGAAGCGGGGAGCCGTGAAACCGCACACAGATATCGGAAAATAAACGGAAGGACGAGGGAGCCGCTGCGTTCAGATGCCGGAAGTGGTAGCCACCTACACGGGGGAGCGGGCGGACTCGTGGACCGGCACCCTCGAGAGAGCAGACTGAGACCATGAGCCGGGGAACGTGCTCGACCTGACTGAAACGGATCTCCGGTGCGTTCACTGGAATCAGACTGAGACCAGGAGCTCTGAGTGCACAAGGTGGCTGACGGTGTTGGAAACACAAAGGACAGAGATGCACCAGCCCTAGAAGTGAGGGCTGGGACGCTGGGTGTGGGGTGCACATCCAGGGATGCTGCAGGGTTGAGCAGCACCAACAGAAACAGAGTTAAAGTGGCCAGAACATCAGTGGACAACAGTCCGCGATTCCTCTGTTCTGAGACAGAGGCTGAGATTCAGCCACTGCTGCTCTGACTCTCAGAAGAGGCACAGCAAACCACCAGGGAAAGCCGCCAGAGAACAAAAGCCTGGAAATACCAGCTCACAGTGTGCCCAACTCCCTCGCAGGGGACACAGAAACTCTACCCAAAGAGGGTTGCCTGAGTGTTGGCGTGGCAGGCCCCTCCCCCAGAAGGCAGGCTGAAAAATCAAGAAGCCCACATACCTAAGGTCCCTATAAAACAAGTGTGCACTGCCTGGGTCAATAATTTGGGCTCTGGACAACCCCGCAACTTCTCCCCATCAGAATGACGAGAAGGAGAAATCCCCCGAAGCAAAGAAAAGACAATGAGTCTGTGGCCTCTGCCACAAAACTAATGGATATAGATATAACCAAACTATCAGAAATGGAATTCAGAGAAACAATGGTCAAGTTGATGTGTAGACTTGAAAAAAGTATTAACGAAAATGTTAATGAGAATGTAGAATCTCTAAGGGCAGAAATGAGAGCGAATCTGGCAGAAATTAAAAATTCTATGAGCCAAATACAGTCAAAACTAGAGACTCTGATGGCCAGGGTGAATGAGGCAGAAGAACGTATCAGCAAACTGGAGGATGGGTTAGTAGAAGAGAAAGCGAAAATAGAATCAGGACTTAAAAAAAATCCACGCTCAAGAATGTAGGTTACGGGAGATTACTGACTCAATGAAACAATTCAATGTCAGAATCATCAGCATCCCCGAGGGGGTGGAGAAAAAGAGAGGTCTAGAAGAGATATTTGAACAAATTGTAGCTGAAAACTTCCTTAATCTAGCAAGGGAAACAAACATTCGTGTCCAAGAGGCAGAAAGGAACCTTCCCAAGCTCAACCATGACAAACCTACACCACGTCACGTCATAGTGCATTTCGCAAATATTAGATCCAAGGATACAGTACTGAAAGCGACCAGGGCAAAGAAATTGCTCACGTACGAAGGCAAAGGTATCAGAATTACATCAGACCTGTCTACACAGACCTGGAATGAGAGAAAGAGTTGGGGGGGGGGCATTTTTAAAGCTCTTTCAGAGAAAAACAGGCAGCCAAGGATCCTCTATCCAGCAAGGCTGTCATTCAGAACTGATGGAGAAATAAAGACCTTCCAGAATCACCAGTCACTGAGAAATTTTGTAACCATGAAACCAACCCTACAGGAGATATTAAGGGTGGTTCTATAAAGGTAAAAAGGCCCCAAGAGTGATACAAAACAGAAAGTCACAATCAATAGAAACAAAGACATTACTGGCAACATGGCATCATTAAAATCATATCTCTCAATAATCAGTCTCAATGTAAATGGCCTAAATGCTCCCATAAGATGCCACAGGGTTGCAGATTGGATAAAAAGACATGACCCATCCATTTGCTGTCTACAAGAGACTCATTTTGAACCTAAAGATACATTAGACCGAAAGTAAAGGGTGGAATACAATCTTTCACACCAATGGACCTCAAAAGAAAGCTGGGGTAGCAATTCTCATATGAGACAGATTGGATTTTAAACTAAAGACTATAGTTAGCTAGCATTAATTTATGATACTACCCTATTTTATAAGCTTTGAGGAAATATAAAAGATCTCTGAAAAAAAGTGTTGCTAAATAAATATATACACACACTCTATTCTGGCTTGGATTCAAAGAGCTGCCCAATGCTGTACCATCTTCTCAAGAGTTATGTCTTGGTATCCCTCAGTGTTTGGCAATATCAGGCACTCAACCATAAACAGAAATAATTTGGTGGTTGCTATGCGCCCAGAATTCTAGTACTGTCTATTTTATATAATTAGAATTACTTGAAAACCCAAATCTAAACTCTCTGTATTTCAAAATAATTGAATGTGTAAAATTTTTAAATTTGACTTACAGGATGATTTAGTATGAATTAAGTCCTATGCCTTAGGCCTATGTAATTATGACTTTAATATTTTTTTCTTTTCTGTTGAGGCTATGTTTTTGTATTCAAGAGATTATGGCAGTGGGGAAAAATAGAGTAATATTGGTAAATGCAAATAAAAAACACATGAATAATTAAAAATTAGAAGAGTTATAAGTTACACTCACCTCTTGCATTTACCATCAACACTTAAAAATTAGAAGTCGGTAAGGTTTGGTAGCATATCCTTCATTGCCACACTGAGTCACTGTTTAGTAAGTTCACACAAGAATAAGTTGTTTAGTAGAATATACCTGTGTTGTGCTGTTCACTCTTAAGAGTTTAGGATCTGTTGGAGAAGGTAATTAATTGAGAGGATGTGCGCTGCTGGTTGACCCTGAAGATGGACCTGGGCAATCAGAGTCCTCACTCCCTGCCCTGTCCTTGGAATGTACGTTTGCCTACTCTTCCAACAGTGGGTGCTGTTTTAAAAAATGCACCCTTCGGGTGGGCATCTGGCTGGCTCAGTCAGTACAGAGTGAGACTTGATCTCAGGGTCATGAGTTCAAGCCCCATGAACTTGTTCCTGTGTTCTCTATGCATTTTGCTTACTGTAACTGTTGAATGAAAAACATTTTCCATCCTAATACATATCTTTTCCTTTTTCCTCAACCCAACGAAATCTTGTCTTGAAGTCTTCATTCTTGTGCATACTCTTCCAACTCATTATGACTTCCTCTTTTTCTGATCTTCCATACTGCTTTTACACATAATTGTGATATTTTATTGCCACCTATATTATTTTATCTCCACTGATTCATACAATGCTAAAACTTATATTTATGTAATACTTAGGACATTCTTTTAAAGATTATTTGAGAGAGCATGCACACAAGCAGGGGGAGGGGCAGAGGGACAAGCAGACTCCCCACTGGGCTGGATCCCAGGACCCTGAGATCATGACCTGAGCTGAAGTGAGATGCTTAACCAACTGATCCACCTAGGTACCCCAGAAATTTTCTAATATCTGTACACATTACTACACTAATACTCCAACTAAATTATAATATTGAAAATACATCTATTATTATATCGTGTAGCATGCACCAGGGTTAAGATACATAGAAATTACTAAGTATTTCTATAGTAAAATGTAAAAAAACTATCAAAAATTACTTCAAATAATGATTTATTTGAACAAATTATATATAAAATATGTAGATCTTTTATTTCCAACTTTACATAAACAACCAATATTTAATTGGGCATACTGCCAACATTTACTACTTCAGAATTTATGGTTGTAATAAATCTAAAAGCAAAGTATTTTTTGGTTATAAGAGTGAAACAGATCAACTCATGCTATTTTTCTTCATTCCATCTATGTGCTTTGCTATATAAGCAAAAAACGTCCTATTTGGATGTCAGAGAGAGAACATGAATAAAAAGCCATTAGCTATAGCTGTTCCAAATGTATAATAGGCTGGGATTATGAAACCAACAAAACATCTGTTTTTCCTGTGAGGTTCTGACAACTTAAACTCTGGTTGTGGTGGACTGCTATTAGATACCATTAAAGCCTGTACTGAATGCACACGCCATCTGTCATCATGAAGCTGCATTAACTCATCATTTAATTCCATGCCCTTTTCAAATTGTGCCTTTTAATGTTAACTTCACAAAATTGTTCTAACAGTTTTTAAAATACCATATATCCTCTATGTAACAATGAGAAATATCTGAGGCAAAAAGTCTTTTCCATATGTGGACTAAACAGAGCTTCATTTCTGACCTACCCTTCCCTTTTTTCCCCCACCCCCACCAAAAGAGAAAAATATTTATCTCCTATAAGAATCTAATCACAATTATTCACATGCTCATCCCTAGAGAATTCCTAGAAAAACAGTGAGCTTGCTTCACAATCTACCCATTTTCTCTTTGATCATATCATGTGTATAACAACTCCTTCTTACACTGTTACACATCCCATTTACTTATGATAGCTACACCATTCCTTTTAAGTTTTATGAACTTCATGTTTTGTTTCTATGTGAAAACTTATGCTAGTTGAAGTCAGTGGCAATCTATCCAAGAGTCAAACATACTGTCTTGTTCTAAGTATATGGCAAATAATGAAGAGTGATTTATAGATGAAATCCAATTAACCCTAGGTAGCTATAATAAATTATAAAGAAATAAATTATTTGACTGGATGTAAACATATCTTATGGAAATAAATGAACATAAAGACTAAGAGCATAGCAATTTACAAGAACACAGATTTTTCTCAATAAAATTTCACAGAATGCACCTTCTGAATTATTTTGTAAATAAACTCCATTCTGCCTAACAATATTGTGATTTTAGATTTATTATTATGATGCCTGAAAGTGCTCTAGAAAAGGAAAGAATGCCAATAAAAGACAGAATGGTGTCTGCTGATATTTTGCATCTTAAATTTATTGAAAGCTTCACTGCTTTAGTGATGTATAGAATTAATATCCATATTTAAGTCACTGTTTCTTGCTATGCTGTATACTTAAAATAGCGGGAGGTAAATTTATGATGTTTTCATAGCGTGCCAGATACAAATGTTTATAGCATTTTATCCATAAAATTATGTACCTGTCACATAAATTTGACAGAGAAAATGAAACAGTAGACCGACCTGATAGCTAGTGATTTTACACGACTTAGCTTATGTAACCTCCTGAGCTAAATCATGGTATTCTACCTCCTCTTCATTGTACTACCTCATCTTAAGTGGGTAATATATTTATAAATATTTCATGTTCATCATTTTGTTAAAATTAAAGTTAATATTTTAAATTGCACATTTTAATTGTTTTCTATTAATAGAAATAATGCAAAGCAGAAAACTGTTTTAAGGGACAACTGTTTTAACTGATCAATCAAATCAACATACTGAACATTAACTAAAAAGTCAAAAATAATGCTTTGACAGAATAAAAAACCTATTAAAATGAGTATTGTCTTCTCTTCCTAATATCCTGTGCTATTAAAATCATTATTAACTTGTCTGAAAACATCTATATAAAGAATTATAATGAACTTCAATTTTTAGTAGTGAGCCTTAAACTAAGGCATTTGTTCATTACGGGAGATTTTAAAAATTAATACTTAAAATGTTACCAAATTTTTTCATGGTTTCCAGATTTTAACATTAATACAAACAATGTTCAAGCTATTTGGTTCTAAGACTCCTGGAAGTCTCTCTAGTTTCCAAAATTAAAATGGCATTAATATGACCAAAAAATAACATAATGAAGTATTATGGATAGTATCTCCAATTTACATGAATAACTACTTACAAAAATTATTCTGGAAACTTGGAATTAGATATGGTTTCATGTTTTACTAATTTCTTTACAATTCATCTTTCTCGTATGTAAGCTTGATTTATTTCTCATCTAATTCATCTTTATCAGTTAAAATTAAGTATTCATTATTTCCAGGCTAACATATTTCCATTCCCCTTGACCTCTGGCTCTAAATAAAAAGGAAAGCAACCTCCCCTCCCCAGACACACACACTAAGCCAAAGCCCAACACCATGTACATATTAAAATATGAAGATGACATTCTGTGACAACCTATGGAATATATTATAGTGCTATTTCAAACATGAAGCATATATAAATTGAGAAAAATGTTCTATGAAAACATCTGTACTTGTGTATAAAAAATTAATCTTACAGTAACATTACTTATAACCTTATCATTACTTAACACCTTGTCCCATCACCATATAACTTAGGTATGTTGGATATCTTAACATATGAAAAAAGTTAAAGACTATTCAGTGAGTTGAAAAACCACCACCTATTAAAACAGACGTGTTTTCTTACCTAGCTATGCATATCACTAAGAACAATTTCTACAAACTTATTCATTAAAACTTGATTCACTTATTTTTCTTTGTTTCAAGAATGCACATTTTTCATTTTGAGACTATACTTGTACATGTGCATATATACACATTTTTTATTGACATTTTCCCTATTATACATAAATAATTTGGGTTCTAAAAGCCCTATATAATAAAATATTCAAAGTGTAAACTTTTTTAACTTTATCAAAAACTATTAATTTCATGTAATCTTTTAAAAACATTTAGGAACTTTGAATTTATAGCTAATATATAATAATGTAATGTGCAAAAAGCTTATAAAAGCCTTAAAAATAGAAATAATTTTCATGATATTTTGTTTTACATGGGAAGGGACTCAATACAATTTACTGTTTGCCTAACACCTTTACTGAATCAAATATATCCGACATAAATGTTGGAAACAACTGGAACAGTCTTATGCCCATTCAGTTAGCTAAAAGGGAGATATAACAAATTATTTGTCATATGTCATTCAAAATAGTTTCAATATAATTAATCCTAATAAAAATGCTTATGCTTACAGATTTATAAAATGATTTTTCATCTTTCCATTTAAAAAAATTACATTATAATTCATTATTCTGTGTTCCTTACTTGCCATAACTAAATACTGACCATTTTAAAAATATTTTGTAAATATTTAATATAGTTATCAGAAAGGGAGTCAGAAATTTTATTTCTTCCTTCCCATAATACAAGTTTAGATTAAATCTACTTTTTTAATTTCAATATAGAATTATCACTAGGGAAAAACGAATTCCTATATTTACAAATTATGGGAAAAATAATTTTATAATCAAATTAATTTATTTGAAACTAAATTACAATTGAGATCAACTTCAGTTCAACACCAAAACTTTGGAGGGAAAAATGGGCTTAAAAATGATCTCACACAGGGACGCCTGGGTGGCACAGCGGTTAAGCGTCTGCCTTCGGCTCAGGGCGTGATCCCAGCGTTTTGGGATCAAGCCCCACATCAGGCTCCTCCCCTATGAGCCTGCTTCTTCCTCTCCCACTCCCCCTGCTTGTGTTCCCTCTCTCGCTGGCTGTCTCTATCTCTGTCGAATAAATAAATAAAATCTTTAAAAAAAAATGATCTCACACAGGAAAATTGATTTGTGAACCATCCAACATTATACCTAAGACACTTCTATTGTCTGATTTTCAATATTAAAAATTCATATAAAAAAATTCATACCTCTGTAATTATCTTTAGTTTAGCAATTGAAGGATAATCCCCAAATACCACAAGTAGAATTTGCTGTACGGGCATTTGGGAGAATGCCAAGTGACTAGGTTGGACTACAGCTTAACTGTTCCCCAATTGATGATGAACAAGCTCAGAATATATGTCTTAATGTTTTCTATTCCCCAATAACTGTCTTCATCAGCATGTTAAGAGTAAAATATTTGTTCATAGTGTGGTTTATCAGACAAATAAATTAGGCCCTTTGTCACCTCAATTCAGATTTGCTAACTTTTTGGATTGTGACAATTTAAAAGATACAAAATTTAAAAAAAAAGTTTATGGTATCTTCAGGCAAAATAAAACTTGACAATTTAACAACTGTCTAACAATTTTAGAAATATGTATATCTTAAATCTGGTTGTCAGATTTCAATGTGAGCCCTGTACAGTCTTTTTTGCCATTGTTCTATACCAGATCATATGGAGAGTATGCAGAACATAGGTTATTTCTGAAATCAAGCCTGTTGTGCTGTTAGTTTTCCTTAGCCACATAGTTTTCTCAGATGAGACTCATCTGGGGGACATTCATTCTTAATTCTTCTATTAATAAGGAATTTAACAAGAGTGAAAGTGAAAAGTTTGTCAATGTTGATCTAGCATCTACCAATTGACATGTAATATAGAATTCAATATGCCCTAACTCATTAATTCTACACAATAAAAACTATATAACCAGATAGTAGCCAACCTAGAATTCACACCTAGAAAGTATTAGCTTACTAGTGCTATGGAACAGTATTTTCACAATCTTAGTTTCTTAATGCAACAAATGTTATTATTTCCCAGTTGTTCTGGGTCAGTAATCAGCACAGCTTAGCTGAGGTCTCTTTTTTTGAGGACCATTTCTAACGATGGTCCTGAGTCTCTGGATAAAAGTCAAAACAACTGGGACCCATTTCCCCTAGACTTATAAACGACCAGCTATGAGAGGAGACCACTTCCACTCTTGGTTAGAAACTTGATTAGTAATCAACACTTGGGGCGCCTGGGTAGCGCAGTCGTTAAAGCGTCTGCCTTCAGCTCAGGGCGTGATCCTGGAATTCCGGGATCGAGTCCCACCCACATCGGGCTCCTCCGCTGGGAGCCTGCTTCTTCCTCTCCCAATCCCCCTGCTGTGTTCCCTCTCTCGCTGGCTGTCTCTCTGTCACATAAATAAATAAAATCTTTAAAAAAAAAAAAAAGAAATCAACTCTTGATTAAACTAGCTTTAATAAAAGGAATGATGTGAAAGACTATCTCTAAAATTTCAAGAAACTCATAAATATTAATTCCCATGGGTTAAAAGGAATGCTCCAAGATTGCTTTAAATGATGTTTGTATTACCAAAATTTGGCAAATATTTACTCAGTACTAACAGAACTTCTGTGATGCAGAATTGCTGATTCTAGGAAAATGGAGCCTAGCTCTCTCAAAGGATCTGAAATAAGCTATACAAATAGATCCCCTCTAATAGGAACATACCACAATATAAGCACATTACATTAATGCATGCTTCAAAATTACTCGACTGTATAAACTTTTAGGATTTAATAAACATTTTATGTTGTTACTAAATCAGAATCAACTTATATTACCAATAAGTGGATTCCAATTCAAGGACATACCCTTTGACAGTTGTTACTTTATTATTATGAACAACATAATATCCCAAAATTTCCCCCATCCAATAAGCAAACTTACCAAGAAAATAAAATTCAAAGGAATACCAATTGTACTTTAAAGAATATATTTAATACAGTATTACAGTTTCATGAGCATTTATGCATCTAACATGTGATTTAACAAGTAGAACATTCGTTAACATTTACATCTGCTAATGTGCTAGGTATGTACGTCTTTGCTACCTGATTCCCTTCCTCTGAGGTTGCCACTTCCCTGACCTTTGCATTTATCATTCTCTCATCTCTGGAAAATAGTTTCAACATTTGTGTCTTTTGTTTAAAATCGTATATTATTGGGGTGCCTGGGTGGCTCAGTTGGTTAAGCAGCTGCCTTGGCCTCAGGTCATGATCTCAGTGTCCTAGGATGGAGCCTAGCATGAGGGTCCCTGCTCAGTAGGGAGTCTGCTTCTCCCTCTGCCACCATCCCCACTTCATGTACTCTCTCTCAAATAAAATTTTTTAAAAATAATAAAGATAAAATAAAATTGTATATTATTAATATAGTATTAATGTAATTTTGAGAATCTTGAATTTTACATTCAGTATTCTGCTTCTGAGATTCATTCATGCAACATGCAACTATGGCTAATTCATTTTTGCTGCTGTAAGACATTCCTTTCTGTGACTATACCAAAATAGTCTCCTATTGATGGATATCTTTTTCCAGGTCATTTACTATTACAAAAAATGTTGTTGGTAATATGCTTACATTTAGAATCATCAAAGCCTTCTCTACTGTACTGAGATTACATTGTTTGCTAGTAGGATAAACACATAATTCTATAGATAGTCCCAAAGTTTCAAAATTGATTATGCAAAATACGCTGTCAACAAGTATGAGTTTCCGTTGGTCCATATTCTTGCCAACAACTGGTAATGTAAGAATTCTTAATATTTGTGGAATTGTGGTTACAAAGCTATTTTAATGTGCTTATTTAGGCCTTATTTTAATATGTATCTTATGTGATACATTTATGATTATAAGAAATTTTATCACCTCTCCTATTTGATATTTGATTCTTTTTTGATCTAAATTTTTTAAATAGTTTCATCAGTTACGTAGATGACAAAACTACTCCTTAAAATTTCGATTCCTATTTTCATTTTATTTTGGTGCCATGACAAAAAGATGTCTAAATATTTAATGTTTTGGAATTGAACTTTTTCTTCTATGAGTGATTTTTTTTGCTTTATTTAATAAAGCCAACCCAACTCTAATTTATTTAGATATTGTCCTGTGTCATCACCTAATAATTTTAGTGAATTATCCTTTCCATTTAGGCAGTTAATAGAGAATTGATTTTTGCATACAATATGAGAATGGTCTCATGGTATTTTTATATGTATAGTATGGCATTTTTTTACTATTTCAATACATTTTTTGATTAGTCAACTTTGTTTCCCAGTGATCTACAATGCCATTATTGTGATACAGAGTCTATGGAGATAGAGATCTGTTTATAGAATTTCTACTTTGTTCCATTTATCAATATATTCATGTATTAGTATCACCAATTTCTATAATTTTATAATAAGAATATCTGGTAATATAATTATTCCCTTTTCTATTTTCTTATAAGTGACTTGGTCCTCTTATTCCTTGATTTCCACATTAAAATCAGACAAATTCATTGTAAAAAATTTTGAAGACAGACAATATTTTACTGAAAATAGGGATCCTTAGATTTGATTAGAATAGTAATAAACAGAATAATTTAGATATAACAATTTAGGTAGAACTGATACCTTCATGACATTGACTCTTTTATATGGTATACTGCCATAATGTTTTAAGTTTCATAAATATCTCTACAAATATCTTAATATGTTTTAAGACATATTTTAAAACATTTTTCTGGCTATTTTTTATGACAAAAGAATTAAATATGGAAAGAATAGTCTTTTCAATAAGTGGGACTGCAAAAATTGGTTATCTATATACAGAAGAATGAAACTGAACCTGTCTCACATCATATATAAAAATTAACTCAATAATCTAAATTTAAGTGCTGAAAGTATAAAACTCTAAGAAAAAAAAACTTTATGTGTGGATCACCATTTTCTTAGATTAGCCAATAGTTCTTTAGATATTATACCAAAACCACAAGCAACAACAAAGTATTAAAATTTGTATTAAAAGAGACTATAAAGATAGTGAAAAGAATTCATATAATGGGAGAAAACTATTGGAAATTATTTATCTGCTAAATGATATATTCAGGATATAAAAAGAACTATTATACTAAATAGCCACATGCAAAAGAATGATTTGGATCATCTTCTTAAACCATATACCAAAATAAACTCAAAATAGAGTAAAGACTTAAATGTAAGACCAGAAGCCATAGAATTCCCAAAAGAAAACATAGGCAGTAAGCTCTGTGATACCAGTCTCAGCAATATTTTTTTGGATCTGTTTCTCAAGCAAGGATAATAAAGTAAAAATAAACAGAATTTTATCAAACTAAAGTCTTTCATACAGCAAAAGAAACCAATAAAATAAAAGGCAACCTACTGAATGGGAGAAAATATTTGCAAATGATGTATCTGGTAAGGGGTTAACATAGAAAATATATAGACTCCTACAACCCTATATCAAAAAACCCCCAAAGATTCCCTTTAAAAAAATGGAGCATCTGAACAGACATTTTTCCAAAGACATTATACAAATGACCAATAAGTACATGAAACCATGTTAATCAATAACCATCACAGAAATACAAATCAAAACCACAATGAGATATGACCTTACACCTCTCAGAATGGCTATTCCCAAAAAGACAGGAAACAAGTGTTGTCAAAGAAATGGAGAAAAGGGAACCTCAGTGCACTGTCAGTGAGAATAGAAACTGTTGCAGCCACTATGGAAAACAGTATGGAGGCTCCTTTGAACATTAAAAATAGAACTACCATATGATTGAGAATTTCTACTTCTAGGTATTTACCTGAAGAAATGAAAACACTAATTCCAAAAGACATATATACCCTTATGTTTACAACTGCATTATTTACAATAGCCAAGATATGAAAGCGACCTAAGTGTCCATCAAAAAGTGAGTGGGGAAAGAAAATCTGGTGTGTGTATACACACACATACACACACCAGATTTTGTGTGCATATATACACAATGGAACATTACTCAGCTGTATAATATATATATATATATATATATATATATATATATCTCCAACTTTTCATTGGGACAACAACACAAACAGACCTAGAGGATATTATTGTTAGTGAAATAAACTAGACAAAGACATAACATATGATTTCGCTTACATGTAGAATCTAAAAAGTAAAACAAATTAACAAGAAATAGACTCAGGTGGTGCCTGGGTGTCTCAGTCAGTTAACTGTCTATTGATTTCAGCTCATATGATCTCAGGGTTGTGAGATCGAGCCCTGTGTCCAGCTCTGCACTCAGCACAAAGTCTGCTTAAGATTCTCTCCCTGTGCTGGGCAGAAACTTTTTATCTTGTTGAAGTCTCAATAGTTCATTTTTGCTTTTGTTTCCCTTGCCTCTGGAGATGTGTCTAGTAAGAAGTTGCTATGGCCAAGGTCAAAGAGGTATCTGCCTGCGTTCTTCTTTAGGATTTTGATGGTTTCTTGTCTCACATTAAGGTCTTTCATCCATTTTGAGTCTATTTTTGTATATGGTGTAATAAAGTGGTCCAGTTTCATTCTTCTGCATGTTGCTATCCAGTTTTCCCAACACCATTTCTTGAAGAGACTTTTTTCCATTGGATATGCTTTTCTGTTTTGTCGAAGATTAGCTGACCATATAGCTTAGTGGAATCATTTCTAGGTTTTCTATTCTGTTCCAATGATCTATGTGTCTGTTTTTGTGCCAATACCATACTGACTTGATGATGACAGCTTTGTAATATAGCCTGAAATCTGGAATCATGACGCTTTCCAGATTTGCTTTTCTTTTTTAGGATTACTTTGCTATGCTTTTGTGGTTCCATACAAATTTTAGGATTGTTTGTTCTAGCTCTGTGAAAAATGCTGGTGGTATTTTGATAGGGACTGCATTAAATGTGTAGATTGCTTTGGGTAATACAGAAATTTTAATACTATTTGTTCTTCCAATCTATGACCATGGAATGTTTTTCCATTTCTTTGTGTCCTCTTCAATATCTTTCTTAAGTGTTCTATAGTTTTTAGAGTATAGTTCTTTTACTTCTTTAGATTTATTCCTAGGTAGCTAATTGTTTTTGGAGTAATTGCAAATGGGATCAATTCCTTGATTTATTTTTCTACTGCTTCATTATTGGTATATAGAAATGCAACAGATTTCTGCACATTAATTTTATATCCTGCAATTTTGCTGAATTCATGTATCAGTTCTAGCAATTTTTTGGTGGAGTCTTTTGGGTTTTCTACATAGAGTATCATGTTGTCTGCAAATTGTGAAAGTTTGACCTCTTCCTTGCTGAACTGAAAGCCTTTTACTTTTGTTGTCTGATCGCTGAGGCTAAGACTTCCAGTACTATGTTAAATAGTAATGGTGAGAGCAGACAGGTCTTATTCCTGACTGTAGAGGAAAGGCTCTTAGTTTTTCCCCATTGAGGATGACAGTGGCTATGGATCTTTCATATATGGCCTTTTGGATATTGAGGTATGTTCACTCTATCCCTACTTTGTTGAGGATTTTTATCAAGAATGGATGCTGTATTTTGTCAAATGTGTTTTCTATATCTATTGACAGGATCATATGGTTCTTTTCCTTTCTTTTATTAATATGATGTATCACATTGATTTGTGAATATTGAACCACTATTGGGACTTCATCAAGATAAAAGGCTTCTGCATAGCAAAGTAAACAACAAAACTAAAAGGCAGCCTATGGAATGGGAGAAGGTATCTGTAACTGACATTTCTGATAATGGATTAGTGTCCAAAATCTATAAAGAACTTATCAAACTCAACAGCCAAAAAACAAATAATCTAATTAAAAAATGGGCAGAAGACATGAATAGACACTTTTCCAAGTAGACATTCAGATGGCTAACAGACACATGAAAAGATGCCCAACGTCACTCATCATCAAGGAAGTACAAATCAAAACCACAAAGAGATACCATCTCATACCTGTCAGGATGGCTAAAATTAACAAGAAATAGCAGGTATTGGTAAGGATGTGAAAAAGGGGAACACTCTTGCACTGTTGGTGGAAGTGCGAACTGGTGCAGCCACTCTAGAGACAGTATGTAGGTTCCTCATGTTAAAAATAGAACTACAATTCATCAGTTGCAGTCCTATTTACCCAAATGATACAAAAATACAGATTTGAAGGGATAGAGGCACTCTGATGTTTATAGCATTATCAACAATAGCCAAACTATGGAGAGAGCCCAAATGTCCATTGACTGTTGAATCGATAAAGAAGAGGTGGCATATGTATACAATAAAATATTATGCAGCTATCTGAAAGAATGAAATTTTGCCATTTGCAATGATATGGATGGAGCTAGAGTGTATTATGCCAAGTGAAATAAGTCAGAGAAAGACAAACACTGTATCATCTCACTCATATGTGGAATTTAAGAAAGAAAACAGATGAACATTTGGGAAGGGTGGAAAAGAAAAAAAGGAGAGAGGGAAACAAGCCATAAGAGACACTTAATGATAGAGAACAAACTGAGGGTTGATGTACAGAGGTGGGTGAGGGATGGCTAGATGGGTGATGGGTATTAAGGGGGGTACCTGTTAGGATGAACACTGGGTGTTGTATGTAAGTAATAAATCCCTGAATTCTACTCCAGAAACCAAAATTGCACTGTATGTTAACTACCTAAAATCTAAAAAGAAAAAAAAGAACAAAAAGCAAACATTTTGTAAAGGGAATTATTCTATGAGGAATATAATGTCTTGAAGTTTTTTTCTCTTGACTTCTTGTATACATAAATTTCCAAGAACCAGATATTTTATTACTAAGAAAAAAAAAACCAGTTTTGGGAAAAAAAAAAAAAGATTCTCTCCCTCTGCTTCTCTACACCCCCCTCCACTGGTCACATACATGCTTTCTCCCATAGAAGGAAAAAAAAATAAAGAAGACTCAGATACAGAGAACTGATTGTCAGAGGGGATGGTGGTGTGGGGATGAACAAAATAGGTGAAGGGGATTAAGAGGTACAATTTTCCAGTTATAAATAAAACATGGGGATATAATATACAGCATAGAGAATACAGCCAATATTACAAAAACTTTGTAAGGTGACGGATGATAACTGTATGCATAGACATATACACATACATATGGATATACAGAATCACCACGTTGTACACCTGAAACTAATGTAATAATGTGTGTTAATTATACTTCAATAAAAAAAACTATTATAACTTAAAAAATTAAAATGGTCAAATGATCTGAATAAGCATTTATACAAGGAAGATATACAAATGATAAAAAGCACATGAAGAGTTCAGTAAGTTTGGTAGAGTTTGGGAGTTTCTCAAGTGATTAAACAGTCAATCCATTGACACAGGAATTCCACTCCTAGGTATAAATCCAAGAGATACGTGAACATCCACACAAAAATTTGTACAGAAGTTTTTATAGCAACATTATTCATATTAACCAAACTGAAGAAAAAACCAAATGTCTGTCGACTTATGAATGGATAATTATGGGGCATAGCTATATAATTAAACAGTAAGAAAAAAAAAGAAATGAAGTACTTATACCTGTTATATGAATAAACCTTGAAGTCATTATGCTAACTGAAAGAAGCCATTAAATTATACCCTTTAAGTGGATGATTTGTATGAGCTTTAAATTATATTTTATTAAAACTTAAAAATATATGCATTCACAAGTACTTTGTTTTAAATTATAAATGTATTTGTGCTTGTTTACAAAATGCTTGTATACTTTGTATACTTTTTATATCCAGATTGCACCATGATTTGAATTTATATAGTAAGAATATACTTAGTAGTTTACAATTAGATGAAGTGGTATTTGCTGTTGTAAAACCTATTTCCTTGTTTATATATTTTGTCTCATAATTTTGATGCATCTGGGAAAAATTTTCAGTTCATATTACTCAGAGCAAAATTTCTACTTCTATATAGACCATTATGCAAAAGAGACCCTTGATATCCCAACTCCTATTCTAAAACCTTACCACCATCACCATGCCATGATATGCCTCATGATCTCCCCAGAACAGATCTCACGACTGCCTATAACTTGTTAGTGGTGGTCACTCCAAAAGTCTGTTCTGTGGCCATCTTTTATCTCCAGCAGTCCATTCCCATCAAGTTCCCACATTCTTAATTATCTTTTTTATTCCATAAGTTTCCAAGTCCTAAAATTCATTTATAGTTCTCTATCACCAAAATGTTGTTCTAATCTCTTCTCTGAGGCTTCCTTTCATGTTTTTGGTCTATCTCTAATGAGGATCACCCTTGAATCTTTATTGTTTTCTTCTACCTTTCTCATAGTAGTACCATACGTGGTGATGGGCAAGTGTCCCCCTACAATATAGTAGCGTACAGATCCACACATCAATTCTTTCAAGTAGGTTGAAAGTTTTATCTCCAGTGTCACCGCCATTAATATCACTCAAACCTTGGTTTTTGGTCACTGAAATATTCTGTTCATGATCCTTTCAACACTCTGGTTTCTCAAACTTTTGAATTCTATTCTGCCAATAAACTTGTTAACCTCTCTGTCTCTACTCATGCTTCTGGCATTCCATATGTCTTATCTCAAATGCAAACCTTCCTTTAACCCAGCTAAAAGCATCTCATGCTGAACATCATCTCCCATCCTTCATGCTAACTCTTTCTAATAGTTAGCTAGTTAACTCCATCAACCATTCTACTTTGACATAACCTCCAACCAATTTAACTGTCCCTCACCCTTCTGTTTTTATTTTCCTGTGGTCAATTGCTCTTTTGTCCATATCCTAACTCCTTGCCCCCCTTTCTTCTCTTACTTCCTTTAACTTAAGTACAAGACATCTAACAAACACTATGGAAGAATTTTTTAAGCCCATCTAAGATGTCCAGGAATCAAACAATTCCAGAGCAGCTTTAGAGATTTATTTAATGCCTTTCCATCTGACTGTAATACTCTCCAAAGATAAGGAGATATATAAGTCACTTACTTACCCAGACCTTGACCTTTGCCTAAACAGCTCAGATTTTGGTCTACTGAATTTCAAGTGAATCTTTTAATGTCTAGATTTCCATTCATTCAAGTGATATGTATTGATACCTTTCATTTAACCAGGCCCTCTTTATCGTGCTGGAAATACAACAAACAAAGCCATTAAGTTTAAATGTCTTTTGAAGTTTAAGCCCTGCTACAAAAATAAAAAATAGTATGATAATTTAGGATGGTGATAAATACCATAAAGAGAAAAAAAAAACAAGACAATGTGAATATGAAATGGTTGGGAACTGTGACAAACAGGGAAAACTTTTGTGAGCAGGTCAGATTTTTTGGTGATAACAGAAGATATGAAGGAGCTAGACATACAGGTTTTGTCAGCAATGCTCCTGGATAAGGGAGTGAGCATAGCTGAAGTACAGAGACTGGAGAATAATCCACATGCTCAAGTACCAAAAAGGCACCAGCCTGAAACAAGATGAAACCAGGAAAGAATGATAATGATCATAAAAGCCTGTGTGTGGTCACAGTCTATATGACAAAGTCAGAGGAGAAAATACTTCTCAAGATACACATATATACATACAAATATGATTTTCTTTCCATTCAAATGAGAGTTGTCTATTTAAGCCTGTCCTAAAATTGTTTCCATTAAAAAAAACTGTTTAATAAAGTATCTGATTCCCTTCATTTTAAGCAATTTAAGCTCTTTGCCTGGTTTTCAAGTTCCTATACTAACTTTCATTATTCTCTTGAGACAACATACTTTCAACTTATTTTCTTTTGATTAAAATTTCTCTTTACACTTTTAATTGAGTTCTACCAATTCAAATATTGAATCTTTCTAACAAGCTTTATCTTTTATTACTTTTTCCTGGGAAATACCATATAATCCATATGATTTCATGGCACTTTATTTGAAAGCACTAACTGAAATATGATAGAAATTATCATATCTATCTTGTAAATCCAGGAATTTTCAATATTTTTTCTTATTGACAGTAATTTTTCTTGATTATACAGGTAAACTATCATAATATAAAAAATTCCAGGAATACAGAGACATAAGAAAACAAACATCATCCCAAATCACATTATAATGTAACAACACAATTCTCACTGGTTATGTGTACTTGTAACAAAATCAGAACATTCTTTGTAGGATGTACTTTTATTCAATATATACAGTGGACATCTTTTAAAATCATTAAATATACAGTACCATAATCATTTTACTCTGTAATAGTTCTTTTTGATTTAGCCAGCCCTCTCTATATATATTCTCAAATTTTCTATAATATGAGTAAACTATAATTGTAATGATTAAACTCCATGTGTATATGTATTGCACATATCACTGTATTAAGCTCCTAGAAGTTGTTTAGGATAGTCAAACATATCTATTCATACTTATGGTACACATTCACTTACGATGACCACTAGAATTTAATTTTCACACTCTGTAAATAGAACATACTTGCACTCTTTTCAAAGGCTAGCTTATTTAACCTTTTAAGTACCTGTATTACTTGTCAATTTAAAATAACTTATATATTAATTTTGCTAGGCATGCTTTTGATTGCTAGTAAAATTGAATAATCTTCCATGCATTTATCTTATATTTTTTTCATATAAATGCTTAAAACTTTTATCCTTTTTTCAGTTTTAATATTTTTATACATTCATTTAGATTAGCAGGATGTTCTTTGTCATGTGATTCTAATATTTTGTTAGTATTTACTGTGTCATAAATATTCACAATTTTACAATTTGTTATACAACTTTATTTTTTATGTTTAATCAAAACATCACATATAGTGTTATAGAATTTTGAAATTTACATATAATCAAAAGTTTGTCTAATAAATTTTTATTTTTTGCATTTCCAACTAAAATGAACTAAGACTTATTTTGATCAAACAAATATATAGTACAACACTAGCTGGGGGGACTATAGCTAATGTTCACAAAATACGAGGCTTTATTTTCATTTGATAAGGTTGTGTTCTTTATTTCAAGTTATCTTTATTTTCATTTTGCAGAAGATAGGGGGATGCTTATAAATATACTTTTACAAAATCATAGTCTTAATAGTCCTTATATATAGGATGATATTCACAGTATTTAATAAGCACTAATCAGTTGAAATGATGCTCACTGGACTTGCGGAAGAGTCCTGGAGGACCAACTGCCGGGTAAGGGCTCAAATTTTAAATTTTTAATTATTTTTTATTGAGATATAACTGACATTTAACATTGTATTAGAACTGGTTTTTGATGGTAAAAGATCCTCAGGAGTTTATAGGAAAAACCGCATGGCTAGGATGGTCTGAGGTGAGGAGGGAGATGCACTTGAGGATACGAAAGTGATTCAGTCAAAGTATTTCAGCATTCACCAAGCATGCAAATATCAAACTTACCGAAATGCATCAATTGTTAGCATATTTGTTCCTTCTCGATTTCATAATTTCATGGAGATATAAAGCAAAAGTACTGAATTTATTTCAGCTCAGAATTTAGCCCTCCTACTTTTCATATCAAATTTATGATTTCTACTTCATTCAAGTATTCCTATTATAAGGAATAACTACCTGCTTTGTCTACTTTAAGAATACTAATTAATTAGTTGAAAGTGTTTTCATTTATAGCAAAGAAAGTTAACATCCTTTTGTTGTTCCCATGTGTAAATATTGATAACTTTCTATCAAAAAAAATAAAAAATTTTAAAAAGACTATAATCCCTAGAGTAAGCAAACCACTGGATTTAGGAAGAGAACAAATATTTTTTTTTTTAAAGTTCACAGCAACAAAATATTGAGATACACAAACCATAATAACTTATTTTATTTCAAACATTATGTGACTCAATCAATAATAAACATACAACTGACTTATTATTTTATATGACTGAAGTACTTAAGAGAATAAATTAATGGTCATTAAATGATCTAATAAGTATGAATTCTGTGACCAGGTGCATATTATCTTTGCCTCAACAACACACTCAAATATAGACAAATGTTTTCTTCTAGTTTCTAACTGGGGAGCAAACAAAAAGGTCACATGTCTCAAAGTAAAAATTCTGAGTTAGAGGGAAAAAAAATTTGTGCTAACACCTAAAATAACCAAAAAAGCAATAAATTCTATTTTAAAAAATTAGTTTCCTTTTATTTTCCCCTCTAATATAAAGTTGGATCTTCAAAATAACCCTGAGGCAAGTAGGGCAGTTTTATATCACTTATTTTCAAATCAAATCATCTCCTAAATCAGCCCTGGCAAACCGCAGATGAAGAGCTAAAACAATGTATTCTATCTTCTTTCCCTGTGTTCTGTTAAATTCTTTTAAAGATATTTCTTATCTATAGTAAAAACGGAAATCAACAGAATTTTTTAATGAAATTTCTTAGTATCTAATTCTGACATTCTCTCTGGTATTTCACATAATGTAGAATTAAGTCCAAATCAGCAAAAATGAAGATTATGGGTTCAAATAAAGCTAAATAATCTTTGTAAATCTCACTTTACTGATTTTTAAAATAGGGATTATCTCATAATGTCACTAAATGCTGATTAAATGTACAAGTTTACCTCATTACACCTATGCGAAGTATTTGGAATAGGACCTAGTGCAAATTAATATAATTGCAAAAAAAAATGGTTCTAGTAAGAATAACTTTCAAGACTATTATGTAACTCCAAGGATCTGTTGATCAAAGGGTTAAAATATTCATTCAGCTGGCATATACAACATTGGTCAGATGTAGCACCTGCTCAAATTGCTATTACCCAGATACCACTTGAGATTCAGGATTTGAAATTGCCAGGTCAGTTTTTCAACCTCTAAATCCTAAACTTTGATGGCCACTTTTCTTCAGGAAAAAATTACATAGGTTTATTGAATGTGAGGCAGCTTGTAAATGAGCCAGGGCTATTTCTTGCAACTTTCTTTGATTTGATTTTACTTGTCAACTTTTTCACTCTTATCCTTCTGGCATTCCTATTAATAGTACAGGCTAGTGAGTTCTACTTTCGAAACCTTTGAGGTCAACTTTTGAAATAGCAAATAGAATTTTAATTAAGAAGTGAATATGTTTAAAGCCTCCAACAAATATCACTAATCAAAAGGTTTTGGTCTACTTTTTCAAAAACAGAGCATTTCATTGGCCTTCAAATTTATGTCCTAATGTCCTACCTATGATTAAAATGATAATTACCCACACTCTTTACACATTTGTATTTAGCATAGTATTAGCTAAAATAAACTTTGTCTGCATTCATGTGCTATTTCTCAGATGATCTCATTCAGTTGGCAATCAACCAACATGGAATTAAGCAGAGTTTGACGTCTATGACCTCCATTGCCTGTAAGCCTGTCTAACCCAGTCTGGAAGTGTGATAAGACATACTCGACAGACAGCCATATAACTACTAGAAACTGGAGCAAGGCACCTCCTCCAAAAAAAAAAAAAATGGAAATTTTTAAACAGAAAACAGCTAGAGTGACAGCACAATAAAACAAAGTGTCGTTTGGCTGCCATCCACTAAACCCTGAGCAAAACCCATTAAGGGAGTAAGTAAATGGATCATTCCTCATTCAGCTGGCCCAGACTGGTAACAAAGCTACCTATTTGCCTATGTTTTCTAAGGATTCATTTCCGCTCCTCTGTGATCTGTTTTGTTTTAGAGTGGCTAGTATCCCAAACCTGCATTTCCAAAGCTATCTTGCCAGCTGCCTTCTGGTTGTTTATGAATGGAACGCACTGGTGGAAAGTGAGAAGAGAAAGAGTTAGGTAGCTCTTTTGCTGCTTCTATTGGCTGCTCATCCAGCTGGACACAGACTTTCAGACGAAGGGGATTTTCCCCCCACCCTATTTTACACATTAAACCTCTTGGTCTTCTGGCCTCCAGTTCTGCTGAGAAGTCATCTTTTGTGCTTATCACTGTCCTGCATGTAATGTGCCTATTTTCTCTGGCAACTTTTAATATTTTCTCTCTTTGTTACCAATTTAGACATGATGTGTTCAGGTGTAGTTTTCTTTGTATTTATCCTGCTTTAGGCACAGATTTTCTTGGATAAGGAGGTTGAAATTTTCATCCATTTTCCAAAATTCTCAGCCAGTAATCACTTCAGGTATTTTTCTCTGCCCCACATACTGTCTCCTCTCCTGGGATTCCAGTTACATGCTTGTTAGATTAGCTGGCATTGTCATACAGATGCCACATGCTCTTTCATTTCATTTGTTTTTTTCCTATTTGTGATTCAGTTTGGCTCATTTCTGTTGACCTTTTATCAATTTCATAAATTCTGCTCAGTCTTTTAGTACACTTAAGGAATTCTCCATTTCTGATATTGTATTCTTCCCTTTTGGCATTCCTTTTTTATAATTTCAAACTCAACTAGTGAAATTCCATATGTGCTAATTTCTGTCCACCTTTTTAACTAGATCAGAATTTTTTTCCAGGTCTCTATCTTGAAACAACATCTCAGCCTTCTGTACCTTTTCTTGGTCCCTTGATAAACTTATTTATTGCTTCTCACCTAACCCAGGACTCACATTTTCTTGATTCTCAAAATATCCTGTATGTAACATTTTATATCAGACATAATATATTAAACAGTGTGACCGGTGTTTGGAAAACTTTCTGTAAAGGGTCAAATAATAAATGCTTTAGGTTTTACAAGCCATATAGTCTTTATCACTACTATTCAACAGCCATTTTAGAACAAAAGCAGCAAGATAATATACAAATAAATAGGAGTGGCTAAACTTTAATAAATATTTATAGACACTAAAGCTAGAGCTTTATATAATCTGTCCTACAAAACTTTTAGTATGTAATTATGTAAAAACAGTTCTTAGACAATAGGCAATATTAAAATTTTCCCCATAAGCCACAGTTTGTTGATTTCTGGTAAAGATTAATGGAAATATTTACCTATACAAGAAGGCATGCTCCTTCTTGGATCTAGGCCTTCTGGCAACTTTTATAAGCTTACAAGTGAACTAAAGGTTTCAAATATTTTGAAGATGGGATCAGGACTGATCCCTAAGAAATCTAGAATTTTAACATCCACGAGACTTCAGAAATTCCAAACACTTTTCAGTTTACCTGTAGCTTTCCAATCTATGAAATATTCTCTCTACTTTATAGATTGCCTGCCAGTTCTCTGGTTGTTGGTGAGTTCTTGCACTCTATTTTCCTATACCACAATCTTACTCCTAGATTATGGAGACCCACTACAACACCTGAAGGCTCAGAGTACCTTGAAGGTAGCTCTCTTCTGAACAAACTACAGCTTCTGGTTTACTATACTACCCACTCAGTGAAAGACTCCAGAAAAGAGATGATGAGCACTGCACACTGACTCTGTGGTTTGAGATCTTTGGTATTGTAATACATCATACAAGACCACATGCATCCATAAAAAAACTTCAAGTCACAATAATAAGTTTCTCCTTAACACCATATAGGGTGTTCATGTCTACTTTTGCATGCTGCCAGGATGAAAGCAGTTATCTTTTCTTCTGAAAAGGTTTCTACTTACCAGAATTTTGTTAATTTTTAAATCTGACAGGTTGTTTAAAGCTAAATTTTTTTTTTAGTTGATCAACTTCTCATATAGAGTGGGAGCAATGACATTTTACAACTTATACTCTTCTGATTAAAACCATTAAGTATGGACTTCTTATCAAGATGTAAGAATCAGACTTTTACTTTTAGTCAGTACAAGTGTAAGGAAAGAAGTAGGAACTGTATTTAACAGAGGACATTAAGATATAGTTCAAGGTTGTGGCAAGAGCAACAAAGCATATAGATCAGAGATGTACTTATGATTCTTTTATTCCACTTACCCAATACATCATGTTCTTTCAACAAAGATATGAAGCATGTTAGGGAAAAAAAGAACCACCACCAGTCTCATGAGAGCAAGCATCAGAACCAGGTTCACATATAAAGACACATGTTTTGACATTATCTGGTAGGGAATTTTACATAATTGTGGTTAAAATATTAAAGGCTCTAATGAAAAAAATTAGACTTTACGCAAAAAGATGACAACTGAAAAAGAGTATTAGAAATCAAAACACTAACATAAATGAAGAATGCCTTTGATTGGGCTTTATTAGAGTGCACGTGGCTAAGAAAAGAATAAGAGCTTGCAGACAGACCAACAGAAACTTCCAAAATTGAAATGCAAAGGGAAAAAAAATGAAACAATATCAAGAACTGTGATACAAAAGGTGTAATGTATTGCATAATGTAAATATCAAATAAAGAAAAATATCTGACGTAATAATGGCCAAGAATAATAACAACCGCAGAGCTACAAATCTCAGGGAACATCTAGCAGACAAATGCCAAAAAAAACTACATGTAGGTATATCTTTAAATCACAGAAAAATAAGAACAAAATCTTGAAAGAAGCTAGGAGAATGAGGAACATTACTTTTAGAGGAACAAAGATAATTGCACCAGACTTCTCATCAAAGACCATACAAGAGCAGGAGTGGAATGAAATATTTAACATATTGAATGAAAAAAATCTCACCAACCTAGAATTCTGTATCCAGCAAAATTAATCTTCAAAAATAAAGGGAAAATACAAAATTTCTCAAACAAAAACTCTGGAAATTTGTCACCAATAGCTCTGCCTTACAAGAAACGTTAAAAGAAGTTCTGCAGAGGGGTGCCTGGATGATCAGTTGGTTAGGTGTCTGACTCTTGATTTTGGTTCAGGTCATGATCTCAGGGTTGTGAGATCCAGCCCAACACATCGGGCTCAGCACTGAGCATGGAACCTGCTTAAGATTCTCTCTCTCCCTCTTCCCCCTCCACACCACCAACTTGTGCATACTCTTTAAAAAATAAATTAATTTAAAAAAAATAAATTTTTGAAAAATGTAAATTTAAAAAAGTTCTGCAGAGAGAAGGAAAATGATAAAGTTCAGAAACTCAGTTATTTTATATGAAAGTCTGCAATGGGCAAAATTTTAGGGATAGAGAACAAATCAGTAGTTTCCAGTAGCTGAATGCCAAGGAGATAAGGAGGGGATTGACTACAAAGGAGCCTTAGGGAACTTTGGGGAGACACGGAAATATTCTGTGAGTTGAATGTTGTGGTGATTTACAAGGACTATATGCATTTATGAAAATACATGTAATGTGTACCTCAAAGGGTTGAATATTGTATCTCTAAATATTATCTCAAACCTAATTTTTAAATGGTTGACTGATATTAAACTTGAGTTTTCTAGTACCTTAAAATAACTAATTATATAAATATTAGGTAATAGCAAAAGTAACTCCAAAATAAAAATAAGAAAGTCTTAACTGGTGTCCAAATGTATACATATTAATGGTTAATGCCTGTTCATGGATAACTCTTGTCTATCTAAGAATTAAATATAGGAAGTTAAAATTTTTCAGAAACTTAGATAGCTTACGTTTAAGGATCAGATAGATTATACACATTTTTTAACTTATTTGTAAAATTGTTTTTTGAACCTGTTTTAAGCTCATTTGAAAATATAATCAAATAGTATGTCATACCACATTTTTCCCCATAAAGTCATTAAGTTACAATATTCTATGCCTAAATGCTTCACAAGTACTGATTTTTTTTCCTGATTCTTTAGGTTTAGGTTGAATCAGGCCTTAAAAGACCAGTATTCTTATTTTTAAGCATATTGATTAAACTGAAATGGCTCTTGCAACGGGACTATGGAGAATTTATTATTTACTTCAAAATACTAAATATTTGGTCTAATATGTTAAGCCATTGATACCAAAGAGCTCAATAAATTGAAGACATTATAAAAAACACTAGAAAGAAAAAAGAAACAGTTATGTTTTTCTCCTGAATATCCAGTGTTTATGCTATGCATTATCAAAGGTTTAATTTTGCTTCTAAACACGTTCTACTTGATAATAAACATTATAATATAAAATTGTTTCATAAACAGTTTTGCTAGTAGTTATTCAGAAAAACCCCAAGGCAAGTCAGACTTACTATTCCATTTTATGGATTAGGAAATTTACCAAAAGCAGGATAATGGCTTGCCTTAAATTGAACATTGATTCAATGGCAGAATAAACTACTAAACTCAAGCCCTCAGGCATTGCTTATTTCATTATGCAACAAAATCTCTTATATTTTGCATGGAATAAATTTAAGTAATGTATCCTGCTAGGTATGTATTAGTTTTAGGAAATATTCATTGTCAGAATAAACCCTAATCTGTTTTTTAAAAATGATTAAATCTCTGTATTGAAATAGTTTATCAAGAAATAGATTCTTAAATAGTTCGAGAAATTTGAGTTTTTCCTTTATTTCAAGAGAAAGAGAAGGTATGCTACTCCAAAAGCCCAAAAGCACTAGTGAAAAGCAATACCAAGACTGCAATCCCAAGAGAATCTTTGGTGTAGCAGTTAACATTACCTACTTTAAGAATTACTAGTTGGATTTCTGGTAGATAAAAGTAATACTTAGAACTGTATGGAGAGATGTAATTACACACTGTAACTGTCATAAACATTGTGAAAAAATTTTAAATCCACTTTAAAGCAAATATTTAAGTGAACTGAAAATCAGTAAAATTACAATAAAAGAAAATTAAAGGCTCGAAGAAAACTCCGGAGTACGTAAAGCTTATTTTTGACCATGTACTGTTCAATGTCTATAAAGTTAAAGACTGACACATAATTATGTGCTCTGTGGCCCAAACTAAGTCTCTATTTGAAATTTTGCAGGCTCTCAAAGTTCTTTAGCAATCTGGGTTCTTGTCTTTAGTATCTTCCTTACTGATTCTCCACATAGTCTCTTTAGAACTTTCAATCCTTTCTTAAGCCACACCCCCTCTCACATCACACACAAAAAAAGAATATCCACTGGAATCTTAGTTCTCCAACCCAGAAAACCTAAGGATTAAGCCACCATAGTTCATAGCTGTCTTTTGTTCTCCGGTTTTAATGTCAATACTACAAATCTTTTTTTCCACTTAAGGCTTAATTCTTCTACCAGTGCTTTCCATAGACTCTGTTGCATCACAAGAAAGAGTATAATTCTTCAGTATTACATGCTCTATGAGAACGCAATTTCCTTTCATAATTAGAAACAAAAATAAAATGTTCCACCACTTTGATTTCTCAGTATATCATCATCCTTCTTCCCTTCCCTGAAACTTCCAGTAAGGTAGGCTGCTAAACAAGTCAAAGTTTTTGATTGCAAGCAACAGAGATAAATTCCTGCTACAATACTGAGAACCCCTGGAAAGAAATAGGAAGTTTTCAGAATTGAGAAAAGGTGAGATCCTGAAAAATAAGTAGTACACAGACCCAATATTATAGCTCATTCTTTACAGCTTTAATCCGTGTGGCTTTAATTGTTCTCCTTTGAGATATGCACTTGATGGCTTCTGTTTTCAATACACAGCACTTCTATCAAAATTGAAAATTTAATCTAAGATGTACACATTTATAAAACTTTTTTTTTAATACAGAAGAAAAGACTTATAGCTTCTTTATCTGGACTCTTAATCAACTCTACAAGCCACTATCTACATTAAGGTAAAGAACTTTTATATAATTTTAGAAACACTGGATTTAATACTATATGAATCAAGTGAATAAATGAGCCTTATATTCTGTTTCAGATAATGATTTCTGTCTTTCTAGCCATACTCTGCACAAATGAATGTCCTCATAATTTCTAAGACGCCAATTTCGTCAGTAATCCCTCCAGTCTAGTTCTTTGAGAACCATATTCCCTTTAGCCACCATCATTCTTTTAGAACTGCAAATCGGATAGTTAAACTTGATTAAAACTTCTTTGAGGATGCCTGTTTACCTCCTGGGTGAAATAGATGTTTTCTAATTACAAGGATGCCCATCATCTACATGATATTTATTTCATGAAACTTCATCACATGCCACCCTTTGTTTTATAGTTAACCCTCTGGTAAAACTACATTGAGATTAGATTTGTGCAAACACCCTGCCATTCCCCTATTATCTCCTAGACTCCATCCATACTCATCCTTCTAAAATCTTGACCAGAAATCCTCCCCTGACTATGCCTGTCCTAGATGTCCCTCAACTGCCTCAAAACTTCTGTACATATGCCTATTTACATGATTTATACTTTGTTTTATAGATAGCATTTACATTTTTGGGAGTCTGCCATCAGACTGTAGAAGGAGTCTCATTTTGTGTGCTCATATACAAATTAAAGACTCTCACAGAGCCAGTGAACTGTATTTCCCAATTTACGTGAATTCAGAATATACTTTATTTAGGGGGTCCTGATGCTAAATCTATATGTTGTTCTTTCAAATTCCAAGTTCATATTTTTAATTGTCTTAAAGGAATATTTATCAGTAATTCTGTCACTTCTCAATGAAATGTTTTTTCCAAAATACTCCTGTAACTCCCTTGCTTCCTTCCAAACTCTGCTCAAAATTCTCTTTAGCACAGACGCCTTTAAATCACTACATAAAATACCATCCTTCACCTCCCTCTATCCTCTTCATCTAGATTTTCTTAAGAATTACCACCTCTGTTTTTTGTTTCTCATCTCTCTCTTCTCACTCCAGTATAAGCTCCATGTAAATAAAGAATTCACCTTGGGGGCATCTTATGTATCCCGTTTTGTTAACTATGTTTGTGAAAGCATACTCTTTAAATATTAAAGCAGTAGAAAGTAAAAGACCTTCCTTAGTTTTTGTTTATACCAGACTATCACTTTCTATCACAATTGTGAAATGTGATGTTGCAGAACTGCCCAATAATGAACACCCAATAATTGTGGAATGCATCCATCAGTGCGCCAAAAGGATCTCAAACCTATGCAAGTCCAGAATTTAACTCATCTACATTTACTCTTCACTGTCAAATGAACCTCTCCTTTTACCATCCCTCTTTCTCAATGGCAACATTATTCTTTAAGGCATCCAGATAAAAAACCTTGGAAAATGTTCGTGTTAGCTGTTTCTGATTAGACCACATCCTAAGTAGGATTACTTGCTGATGAAATATACACTTAAACATCCCTAGTCAAGTGGAAAACAAAGTATAAACATTTGATATTGGATACTGTGCAAGAAGGCAACCCTGAAATTAAAAATCCTGGTAGAAAAAGAGATGGAATGTGGCATATAAAAGGAAATGTAAGATGAACATCTTAATTTTTGCTTTTTAAAATTTGTGTCCATTTTCCCAAGCACAGCTATCAGAGATGAAACCAAGAGAGCAGCCAGTCTATCTTTCTGTCAGCTGCAGGCCAAATGGAGAATACACCATTGAGTGGGTATTATTTCTCAAAGAAGCAATGTCACCCTCTAGTGATATGCAGCTGAAAGATATTCTTCATGATCTTTTTATAATATAGGTCAATACAGAAGTATGAGGAGAGAGGAACTTCTGGGTGGCTCAGTTGGTTAAGCATCTGCCTTCAACTCAGGTCATGATCCCAGAGGTCCTAGGATCAAGACCAGCATCGGGCTCATCAGTGCTCAGTAGGGATTCTGCTTCTCCCCAGCCCCCTCATTCATGCTCTCTCAAATAAAATCTTAAAAAAAAAAAAAAAAGTGTGAGGAGAGAAAGTGCCTATCCCCAAATACAGTGTTTCCCAGATTTCCCAGGTTTTAATTTTCCTTTAATCCACTGCTCTGAATAGACAACTTAAGGTCAACCTGTATGTAAATTCTCTTCAGAGAAAGAGGCTATCAGGTTACTCAAGTAGTCATGATCTACCTAAAATAGAAGATGAACTTTATAAGAACTATCACTGTTCCTTTATTTTTATTTCTGGAAGCAGTAAAAATGGCTATTCTGCTTTAGTTTTCCTCTAAGTCTCTGAAATAGAACAGGAAATTAATGAACCTTAAAGACATACTGCTACCTAGACCAAAAAGGAAAGTATCTTCTATTCTCTGCCAGATTATCTAACAACATTCATCAAAATATATATAATGAATTCTAACTAAAACAAAAAGGATGACCCAGATTTAAACACAAACTCTTTCCCATTATATCCCCCAATGGATTTAATGTTTAAAAATCCAAAAAAATAATTGCTCCTTTAATTTCATAATTCATGCAGAGCTAGCTAAATGGTTCCCAATTAGATGCCAGACAAAAATGGAAACTAACTTCAGCAGATGTAAATATATGCAAAGGACATAGAATAGTGTCTGGCACATGATATTCCAGCATTACTAGACCATATTAAGTGCCATATTAGTAGAGTTCTAAAGGTCCCTAAGGAACATAATGCAGTGGTCGTATCAGTCAGAATGGACTAGGTTAGACTATAATGATAAATAACCCTGGGTTTATAATCACAAAGTACTACATTATACTATTACATGTCCAACCCATGCAACTCTGCTCTATGTTGTTTTCATATCTTTTGCATAGGAGTGGATTATTATAAATACAATCTCTAATAGCTCTAACCATGAAAATTTGAAACTTCAAAAATTCAAGTATTTATTAAAGACAAAAATGGGGGAAAGGAAGATATAGGGTCATGGATCACCCTCAGTACTAGCCACTTGATATTTAATACACTGGAATAGCTAATATTTATCTATTTTATAGATCAGGAAGCTGAAGTCAAATATTATAAACAGTATTTATAACCTTACATAGTATAAGATACTTAAATTTATTTAATAAACTTAAGTGGCAAAATGATACCAACTGACGATTGGTGGCTTTCCAAATCCACCTATAAAAATGATAAATATACACAGATTTGTATTTAGATATACTGGTATCCTAAGGTTCAACAAACAGTATTTAAGGATTTCAAAGAGATGTTTTACATTTTTTAAAAATCTGGTTATATACTACTCTTTCTCTCCTGCCCCAATGCCTACTCCTTTTCTTTCTCCTCATAATCATGTCTATTGAACTCAATCAGAAGATTACCAAAAACAAGGAATCTCTGGTTATGAGCTAACATTCAGCGGAGAAGACAGCCCAAGAAACCATTAATGTGGGAAAGAGTTTAGAGTTTCAGGGCACAGAACTACTCTGAAGAGAGGGAGCAAAGGTCCAGGAATGGAAACCACAAATTTCAACCATACTGGCACACAGATTTTAGCAATGCAGAATACTCAGCATCAGACAAAAGGCAATCCCTTGGGAAAAGGTCTGAATAGTTATTTCTCTATAAGCTGGCTTTACATTTGCAGTCAGGTAAAATTTTCCAGCAAAGGTAAATCAGGTCTTAAAAAACAAAAACAAGAAGTGGGCCCTGGGTGGCTCAGTCAGTTAAGCATCTGCCTTCAGTTCAGGTCATGATCCTGGGATCAAGTCCTGCATTGGGCTCCCTGCCGGGGGGGGGGGGGCTGCTTCTCCCTCTCTTCTTCCTCTCCCCACTTCCCAAGTGTGCTCTCTTTCAAATAAATAAAAATCTTAAAGAAAAAAAAAAGCAAACATAAAAACAAAAAGATTCTGCCCTGAATTCTCACATCTTCTGGTCTTCAGATATTGTCTTTAGTTTTGTTTACTCACAATTCTAAATATATATTTCAAATAATATATTAATTTGTCTTGTATATTTTTATACATTTTATGTAGATTACCACAGACTTTATGCAATTTGTGTAAATAAGGAAAATATCAGTCATAGTAATAATGTTAGGAAAATCAAGGTCACTGTTTAGAACTTGTTTATCTGATGCCCAGAGTTCCATTTGCTTTTCTAATATTTCCATTGATTCTTTTGTTGGTGAAAAAAAAAATCAAAATTTAAACAGCTGATCATTCTCTAAAGTTAGATATCTGCTTAGGTTTTACTAAACTTCAAAAATGAGTATCAATGACAAAACTACATGACTATAATTACTATTCTAATCAATGTCACTTTCAAAGTTTAATCTGACATTTTTGAACATGCTCATGAAGTTATATAATTCTTGATACTGTATATTTTGCTCTCTACAGTGTAAGTATATGTGGCATACAGAATCATGATTTTGACAGAATTTCAATATCAAGGGATCAAAATTTATCTATTGATTGCTTGGTTTTAGACAGTTTTTCCCCCCATACTCCATTAAGGATTTCCTTAAAAGAATTACTTTCATGCATATGTTTTTGTTCTTTTTCTTGTTACTTCTATACCAGGATTTCTCTTTATAAAATGAAAGTGAGAGGCACCTGGGTGGCTCAGCTGGTTAAGCATCTGCCTTCAGCTCAGGTCACGATCTCAGAGACCTGGGATTGAGCCCTGTGTTGGGTTCCAGGCTCAGCACGGGTTTCCTTCTCCCTCTTCTTTTGTCCCTCTCCCCCACTCATGCTTTCTCTTTCTCTCAAATGAATAAATAAAATTCTTAAAAAAATAAGTAAAATAAAATGTGATTCTTCTATGGAACTTGGTAAAGAGTTTTATTCCATTAACATTTGTTGTGAATTCCATGGACTTTGAGTCATACATATGCTTTCATGCCATAAATCCTAAGACTAAATTGCAGTTTCCTCCCAAATGAGATGAAATGGATTTGAATTGGACACCGGAAAAGTAAACTGCTGTGCTATTTGTTACAGCTGGCCAACTTTGTTCAGTCGAAGCAACAGGAATGTGTTGAAAACCAGGCTGTTTCCATAAGGTCATTATGAAGCTAACTTATGGAATTGCCAGTGGAAAATTTCAAAGAATTCTCCTATGGAGCACGGATGCTTCATTCCAACTAAGGTAGCAGTCTTCTATAAATCCACAGCTGAGCACAGCAACTTTTGTTATCTGAGGAATTTAAGACTTCAATATAAGTTACACTGGCTATAGATTTTGGATTTTCTTTTAATTTTATTGCTTGTCATCAAATATAAAGAGAACTTTATTTTTATAAACATTATAAGAGCATATTTGCCTGCAAATAGATTTGTTTTTTACCCATCATTGGGAGAGTGTAAGGAAAGAAAGCATGAGTCACTACAAAAAAAAAGAATTAGGTGTTAGAAAGCCTTGGAAAGTTTTCATGATGACACCAGAAAAATAAACATTTTCTCCATACTCTGTGATATGTATTTTGTCCCAAAGACTAAAGTGATCAAAATGTAAATTCACAATATATAAAGAGTTTAGAAATTTACAATAAAATTATAGGATGCTAGTTTGGGTGTATCAACTTGCATCCATTGTTTCATTGTAGAGACTAGAAAGTCTCTAACCATAACATTCATGCAAATGCTTTTTCATGGTTTTAACTATATTCCAAGCTAGACAACACGAAGACTTACTACATAAACCAACAGTCAAATTCTTGAGAAACTCAACAGGTGAACATCTAAAAAATTAATGGATATAATTAAATGAGTACCCTTTTATGAATCTCGAACTACAAAATTATAGGCAAAGTTATTTAGATGTTGCTTTTTTTTTTTGGTGTGGTAAATCCCTCCCAGCACATCACTGTTTGCCTTTCCATCGCCTTTTAGGTCACTGTTTATAGTAACTGAGCAAGTAGGGAAAAAATGGCAACTAGAACAGTGAGCAGATGGCTAACACAGTCCCCTCCATGCGATTCCTGCTAACATAGAAGTCTGCTCAAGACTACATGGTAAATAGTGTTTATCATAGGTGGGATCATTAGCCCTTTAGCCCCTTCATTAACTCTTTGACCCCTACGGTTCAGCTTTAATGAAACCATAACTTCCCATTCCTGAGGCCTCTGTACTATTCCTATAGTTCCCTAGTAATGGTGTGTGTGTTTACTGCAGCTACATTACAGAGCTTTGTACTGCATGCCCCTAGCATCAGCTACACACAGTTGTGGGTCTTTGACACACACTGGTAAAGTTCTGCAATGAACTGTGCTTATTAGAGCCCACCAGGAAGGCGAGCTTCTTAGTATAATTAGCTCCCCTGAGAACAATGGCTGCCTTCACAGCTGGAAAGCTAGAAGAAATTTATTCTCAAGTATGGGAAGCACTGAAAAGGCACCTGTAATTAAATTTCTTTCTCTTTCTTTCGTATTTGCAGTTTAGTTTTGTTTTTTGTTTTGGTTTTTTACTTTTCATCTCCACCTTGATTAGCAGAGTATAACTACATAATTTGGCAATTACAAATACACGCTGCTGAAGGTCATTTCTTTAAATGCTATATTACTAACCTTGCTTTTATCTTTTAGTGTAAATTCAGTAGATAAATATTATAGACATATACATACAAGCCACAAAAAAAATAGCTGTTTAGAATCTTCACTATGTAGACAAACTGCTTAAATGGATTAATTTTTATATAGGACATAGTTCCACTGAAGCATGGTCTTGATTTTGGTCTGAGGACTTTCTCCTATGACTTTTCATTTCCCTTTAATATGTTCCTTTTCTTTCCGCTGTCTGCTATTTTTCACTCTATCATCCCACTACAGCCTTCCTGTTGATAGCTGACAGTCTGCTGACTTTTGTTATGAATGTACCAATTATCGTTTTAATGGTTTCCAACTTCTCTCAAGTGGTATAGTAAACTGTGTAAGAAATGCATAGCAGGTGCTGGCAACAGCATATTATCACAAATGTGAGTAACTACAACTCCGTTGACTTGATGGCCTCAGATTACATTTCACATTCATATGGGAGAATGACATAGGGTCTTATACCATCCATGCTAATGCACAAATATTTATCTAGTAAATGGCCATCTCTTGAGGCGTAACACTGGTTTATATATGGACCTGGGATTGTAATGAAGATCTAAGCAGTCCTTAGCTCATTTGTCTAGACTTGAGAAAAGCATGTTTTGAAGGTAACTGGTGAACAGAAATGCTAATAACTATGGTAATTAAAATTATCTTGCAGTTGGATTTCTTTCATAAACATCTTACTGAGTCAACTATGAAAACAATAGAACGCAGTCTGTTCAAATAGCTGACACTATAGCCTCAGAATCTCTGAATCTGGGATTTTTAAAAAAATCTACAATAAAGTCAAGATTTTTTACTCCCTAATTTTCCTGCTCCGAGGCTATATTTGCACAACACAATCAACCCCGCTGTTTCAATCAAGTCAGCGAGGAAAAAAAAAAGTCAGAAGAACCAGATGTTTGGCATTTTGTATATGAAACAGCTGGTTAATTGTCTGAACTTTTCTTTTTTGAACTAATCTTGCTGTCATAATATAGAAACATCCTGAAAACTGATTTCTTTGCTTGTGAAATGTAAATAGCTCCCTTTAGAGACATGGTATGGGGTTAGCTACCTTAGAATTAATAGGAAATGGTTTAAATTGAATAAAATTCCACTTATAGATAATAAGGAAGAAAACACAAATGAAGTTCAAGGAAAATTAAGTTTCAAAAGCCCTACTAAATTTTATGTTAAATTCTCTTCAGCTACACAATGTTTTACTGCAATAAAGAATTAACTACAAATTTTTATTTTTAAAAGATTATGAAAGATCTTTCTAGTTATAGAATTACTTGAATATTTGTCATATTAAAATTTAGGTATAATTTTAAAGTACTTATCCCTTTTACTATTACAGTTTTGTATTTTAGTAGGATTTTATATATCTCAAGTAAAATGATTTTTTAAAAGCCTTGTACACTTAACCCCTTCAATAAAGCAATTTCAACATCACAGAAGTCTTATGTTAGCAAATTACAATACTATGTGCAAGGCAAAGACACAGTAAGGTTAAGTAAATGTTATCACTAGTTTTTCTACGAGACTTTTCTGGTCTATAAACACACAATGCATTCTATTTTCTGAGTCTTACTCTAATTTTAAGCTTTACATTTATCTATATATTTACCTATCCAGTATGTACCTGTGCCAAGTGAACTAGTGAAATAAGTATCTGGATATTTCAACTCAGTGTTTTGCCTCTATCATTCAATGATATAACAATAAAATATTTATTGAAAATTTGTTAGACAAAAGGTATTGTGCCAGGCACTTTCAGAATGTAAAAGCATGCGCATAACACCTGTTTAATAACAGTGTAAGACATTAAATAAATAAAATTTGCAATGCAAATAACAAATGCTTGTAATTTTTAGGGGATGATTATTTTATGCTGGAGGCAAGTAGGAAAGTGCATACTGAATAAGCTAGTTATTAACAATGAGTAGAATTTGGAAAAGTGGCAATGAGATGACATTCCTGGTAGACTGAACACAGGCACACTGGAAAGAGCATGATCAGAAGTGACTGTTAGATCTGTTTGTAGAACCCGTAGCACCAATAACAAAGAACATAGGTCGCTGATAATTCTTGTAGCACAGAATGCATTTCGTAAGCAGATGGAATTCAGTGCAATATGTATTTTGTATGATAGAAAATATATTACAACTCTTAATGTAAAACTCATTCTTTCCTTGTTGGCTGTTATAGCTTGAATTGTACCCCCTCCAAAAAAAAAAAAAAGTGGGACCATAAAACACACATTAAAAAAGTCTAACAATGGGTTAGAAAAGTCTTCTTGGAAGAAATCGGAGACAGATCTGTAAAATTAAGCACTATTTTTTTTTCTTTCAAAATTTTATTCAAATTCAAGTTAGTTTACATATAGTATAGTATTAGTTTCAGGGGTAGAATTTAGTGATTCATCACTTGCATATAAACCCAGTGCTCATTACATCAAGTGCTCACCTTAATGCCCATCACCCAGTTACCCCATTCCCCTACCCACCTCCCTTCCAGCACCCTTCCATTCATTCCCTATATTTAGAAGTATTATGATTTTCCTCCATGTCTTTATTTTTCTTTCCCTTCCCCTGTGTTCATTTGTTTTGTTTCTAAGATTCAGATGAGTGAAATCATATGCTTTTGTCTTTCTCTGACTGACTTATTTCACTTAGCATAATATATCCCAGTTCCATCCAGGTAGTTGCAAATGGCAAGTATTATTTTTGATGACTAATACTCCAGTGTGTGTGTGTGTGTGTGTGTGTGTGTGTGCATGTGCGTGTGTGTACCACATCATCTTTCTCCATTTATCAGTTGTGGATATTGCTGCTACAAACATTGGGGTGCAGATGCCCCTTCAAATCACTATTTTTGTTTCCTGGATAAATACCTAGTAGGGCAATTGCTGAGTTGTAGGGTAGTTCTATTTTTAACTTTTTGAGGAACTTCTGAGGACTAATTTTTTAAAGCTCAAATACAGAAAGAATGGGGTGAAAAGGAAATACTGGTATTGGTGATGCATGTTTAGGACAAATCAAAGCTGTACATTATCTCCAAAATTCTATGTTAGTAAGTATAAATTTAAAAGTGATTTTTATGTAACAAACATTCATTGGCAAAAAGTTTATAAATGACATAAAATAAAAACCTTAAGAAAATCTGAATTACAGTAAGATTAAAAGTTTTAAACATTTTCAGATTGAAAGTAGTAAGTTCTGGTATATGCAATTGAATACTACTTGGCCTTATAAAAGAACCAAATCTTGCCATTTTGGAAAACATGGATGGACCTCAAGGACATGAAGCTGAGTGAAATAATTCAAAGAAATATTATGTGATCCCTCTTATACGTATAGTCCAAAACAAAAAATAATCTAACTTCATATCTAAAGAGACTAGAAAAAGAACAAATGGGGCCTAATGTTAGAACAAAGGAAATAATGATCAGAATAGAAATAGTCACAAAAAAAAAGAACAGATCAATGAAACAAACAGTTGGTTCTTTGAAAAGATAAAATAAACCTTTAGCCAGATTAAAAAAAAAAAAGCACTCAAAAAAGAAATGAAAAAGTAACAACTGACACCATGGAAATATGAAAAATGATGGGACTGCCGTGAAAAATTATTTGCCAGTAAACTGGACAACCTAGAAGAAATGGATAAATTCCTAAAAACATATAATCTCCTAAGACTGAACCAAAATTTTAAAATCTGAACAGACTAATTACTAGTAACAAAGATCAAAACTTCCAACAAAGGTCTAAGACCAGATGGCTTCACAGGTGAATTCTACCAGATATTTAAAGAGTTAATACCTATCCTTCTCAAAACTATCCCAAAAACACAAGAGGAAAGGAAACGTCCAGATTTATCTGTAAGACCAGAATTACACTGATACCAAAACCAGATAAACACACTATGAAAAAAGATAACTACAGGCCAATATCCTTGATAAACATAGATGCAAAAATCTTCAACAGGGGCGCCTGGGAAGCGCAGTCATTGAGCATCTGCCTTCAGCTCAGGGCATGATCCCGGCATTCCAGGATGGAGTCCCGCATCAGGCTCCTCTGCTGGGAGCCTGCTTCTTCCTCTCCCACTCCCCTGCTGTGTTCCCTCTCTCTCTGGCTGTCTCTCTGTCAAATAAATAAATAAAATCTTAAAAAAAAATCATCAACAAAGTATTAGCAAACCACTGATTAGCAAACCACTGATGTATTAGAAAAATTATACACCATATTCAATTAGGATTTATTCCTCAGATACAAAGATGGTTTAATAACTGCAAAAATCAATACTAACACTACATTAACAAAATGAATCATAAAAACCATATGATCATCTAAATAGATGCACAAAGGCATTTAACAAAATTCAACAACATTTCATGATAAAAAAAAAACTCAACAAAGTGGGTTTAGATGGAACATAGCTTAACATAATACAAACCATATATGACAAACCAACAAATTATACTCAATGGTGAAAAACAGATCTTTTCCTTTAAGACCTGGAACAATACAAGTGTGTCCACTCTCACTACTTTCATTCAATATAGTACTGAAGTCATAGCTGCAGCAATCAGACAAGAAAAATAAAAGTGTCAGGATACAAAATGAATAAACAGAAATCTATTGCATTTCTATACATAAATAATGAAGTAGCAAAAAGAATCTAAGGAAATAATCTCATTTATAAGGGCATCAAAAAAAAAAAAAAAAAACTAAGAACAATTTTAGCCAAGGAGGTGAAAAAGAACTGTACTCTTAAAACTATAAGACATGGATAAAAGAAATTGATAATACAAATGGAAAAATACAGCATGCTCATGGACAGGAAGAATATTGTTAAAATGCCCATACTACCCAAAATAATCTACAGAGTCAATGTAATCCTTATCCAAATACCAACAGCATTTTTCACAAAACTATAAAAAATAATCGTAAAATGTATGGAACCCCAGAAGACCCCAAATAGCCAAAGCAATTTTAAGAGAAACAAAGCTGGAGGCATTATAATCCCAAATTTCAAGCTATACTATAAAGCTGTAGTAATCAAAATGGCACTGTCACAAAAATAGACATGTTGGTCAATGGAACAGCATACCATTGAAATAAGAAATAAGCCCACACTTAGATGGTCAATTAAGCTACAACAAATGAGAGAAGATATTTGCAAATGATATATCTGATAAAGGGTTAATACCCAAAATATATAAAAAACTACAACTTAATACCAAAAAATTTAAAAAATGGGCAGAGGACAAAATTTTTGCAAAAAAGACATAGATGACCAATATACATGAAAAGATGCTCAACATCACTAACCATCAGGGGAATACAAATCAAAATCATAATGAGGGATTACCAGTCAGAATAGCCAGTATCAAAAAGATTATTATCAAAAGTGGCAAATGTTTTTAAGTATGTGGGGCAAAGGGAACCCTTGTACACTGTTGGTGGGAATGTTAATTGGTGCACCACTATGGAAAATAGTGTGAAGTTTTCTCAAAAATTTAATACTAGAAATATCTTAAGATCCAGTAATTCTACTGCTGGTTATTTACCTGAGAAAAAAAGAAAAGAAAAGAAAAGAAAGGAAAAGAAAAGAAAGAAAAAAAAGAAAAGAAAGAAAACACTAATTTGAAAAGAAATATGCACCACTATATTTATTACAGCATTATTTATAATACCCAAGATATGGAGGCAACCTAAGTGTTCACTGATAAATGAAGATGTAGTGTAAACACACATACACACATTGGTATATTACTCAGCCATAAGAATGAGATCTTGCCATTTGTGACAACATAGATGGACCTAGAAGGTATAATGCTAAGTGAAATAAGACAAATTCCACATGATTTCACTTATATGCAGACTCTAAAAACAAACAAACAAACTCATAGATACAGAGAAAAACTGGCGGTTGCCAGAGAGGAGGAGATAGCAGGGAGTGGCCAAAAAAGGTGAAGGGATATAAACTCCTAGCTATGAATAAGTAACAGGGATGAAAAGCACAGCATAGTCTATAGTATTATTATAACTTTGGTGACAGATGGTAACTACAGTCATGATGAGCATTGCATAATGTATAGAATTTTTGAATCACTATGTTGTACACCTTAAATAATATAACATTGTATGTCAACTATACTCCAGTAAACAAAAACAAAAGAAAGGCTAGACATCAGAAAAAACAACAAAAATAACAAATTCATAGATACAGGAATAGATTGATGGTTAGCAGAGACAGGGAGATGGGGTTGGGAGAAATGAGTAAAAAAGGTCAAAAGGTATTGAGAGAAAATCAGTTCATTTAAGTAATTAAACATGAGCAAAGCTACAAAGGGAAAAAAATGAAGTCATTGTCTCCAGGAAGGCATAAGGAGGAGTTTTCCTACTTTGTTTGCTTTTCTACACTGATAGGTCCTAGCATTACCTTCCACTATTCCACCCAATTGGATGGCTATTTTACATTGTCAATTTTTTTTTGAGATTTTATTTATTTATTTGACAGAGAGAGACAGCCAGCAAGAGAGGGAACACAAGCAGGGGGAGTGGGAGAGGAAGAAGCAGGCTCCCAGCAGAGGAGGGAGCCTGATGTGGGGCTCGATCCCAGAACGCCAGGATCACGCCCTGAGCCGAAGGCAGCTGCTTAACGACTGAGTCACCCAGGCGCATTGTCAAATTTTAAGAGTAGATTCTAGAAGGGATAAATTATACATATAACTTCATTATTGCACAGAAACATGGATACCCTGGCACTTATTTTTGCCAAGAAACTAAATGTTATTCTTTCATCATATAATGAAGACACTGTTAGACAAATAAGCAAGCAGTGCTTTTGATTTTAAGATCAAAATCTAATGAGGGGAAAACCACCTGCCTTTTCCTCTTGCTATGTCTCCTAACCTTACCACCAGGGAATTGTGTTATTAATTTCTGTGTGATTTATATGGGCATCTGTGCTCCATAATCATGCGCATATTTTGATTTCATTTGCTGTCACGACATCCTTAGGATTTCAGATAGACTTTATTAGAAAGAAGTCACCGTTGGCAAAGCATTATTTGAAATAAACATCAAAATAATCTTATGTATATTTACAATCAAAATCACGGAGCTAGAGGTGTGAACTGAATGATGTTCAGATTGGATATCCATTTACTTAGGTACCATACCTCCCACTTGATGTAACTAAGTTTTCTAATTACAAGAAATTATTTAAGGTGCATGGTTACGTGTGTTTATATTTCTATTTTCATAATGTTTTTTAAAACTCTTTAATGCCTTTATGTGTTCCCTATTCTTTAGTGATTCTCTAACACACTGGTTCCCAGACTGTCATCCCCAGCAGAGATGTAATGACATGACCTCTATTGTTTGCTACTGATTCCTTCTCTGGTAACTCTAGGATGGAAGTAAAGGAAGCACTGTCTATAATCACTTGATAAATGACTTCTGTTTTTGAGGACCCCTCTGCACAACACTGAGGATCCTGTAAGAGACTGTTATGGTACATTGTTCCCTTGCTATCATTTTCAACGACCTAAAATTATAGTATTAAGAGAGATCCTGGGATGCAAAATACATATTTCAGCCACTGAATTATATGCCACATCACTTGTCTGCTTAATGAGAAACAGGTGGCTCATTTTCATTTGCTACCATTTATTCCTTTGGCATAAACTTGTTTCCTTTACTTTCATGGTTCTTTAATTTGCTTGTTATAATATTACTCTCTGAAGGTAAAACTAGAAATTTCAAGAATGGTTGGTATAAATTGCTTGTTGTACATCTGTGATAAAGCGTTCTAAATGTCACAGAAAGTTTCATAAGGAAAAACAGAAATGGGGTAGGAAAAGTAGAAAAGTGAATTTCTCAGATAGCAAGGTGAAACTTAAGCAGAGAAAATTTCACATATTTTAATCTACAAAGAATTCAGAATTCCTAATTCAATTTATCAGAAATTGATACGAATGACATCATGCTAAATATTTTTATAAGCACATCTAGGAAATTAAAATATGCAATGCTCACATAAACTAACATTTAAAATACCTACTTTAACATAATTGATCACTAGCAACTTCAGGGTAGAGTTCTAATGTACAGAATATACCATAAATCAATCATGAAGCCCTTCAAAAGAATAAGCAAAATGAAGCACATTAATTGCAGAAGTTGTTTGGCTGATGATAAAATAACATTAAAAATGATTAAGGCCCAAAGTCACAGTATAGGCAAAATAATTGCTTAAACTGACACAAGACTGATTTTCTTTTACTTTCATCAATAGTTTTTACATTCCTTGAGAAGACCATATCTTACCTTTTTCTGCATTACAAATGCCTTTCATTTATTGGGGAAAACTTTTATCGACGCCCTCCTGTGCTAGGTATACAGGCACAAAAACAAATAAGTACCTGCCAAAGGTCTCACATTACTCACAAAAGAGATTCACATTATTTATTTAAATATTGTTAGTTATGATGATCTTTATTTCATTGAAAAGGCCTTAACAGATTTTACTGTGGGGTTTTTAATGTTTTTTTATTATATTATGTTAGTCACCATACAGTACATCCCTGGTTTTTGATGTAAAGTTCGATTATTCATCAGTTGCGTATAACACCCAGTGAACCATGCAATACGTGCCCTCGTTACTACCCATCACCAGTCTATCCCATTCCCCCAACCCCCTCCCCTCTGAAGCCCTCAGTTTGTTTCTCAGAGTCAATAGTCTCTCATGCTTCATTCCCCCTTCTGATTACCCCCCTTTCCTTATCCCTTTCTTCCCCTACCGATCTTCCTAGCTCTCATGTTCCATAGAAGAGAGAAATCATATGATAATTGTCTTTCTCTGCTTGACTTATGTCACTTAGCATTATCTCCTCCAGTGCCCTCCATGTTGCAGCAAATTTGACAACTCATTCCTTTGGATAGCTGAGTAATATTCAATTGTATATATGGACCACAACTTCTTAGTCCAGTCATCTGTTGAAGGGCATCTCGTTTCCTTCCACGATTTAGCTATTGTGGACAATACTGCTATGAACATTGGGGTGCATATGGCCCTTCTCTTCACTATGTAAATACCCAGTAGTGCAATGGCTAGGTCATACGGTAGCTCAATTTTTAAATTTTAAGGGACCTCCACACTGTTTTCCAAAGTGGCTGTACCAACTTGCATTCCCACCAACAATGTAGGAGGGATCCCCTTTCTCCACATCCTCACTAACAATTGTTGTTTCTTGCCTTGTCAATTTTTGCCATTCTAACTGGCGTAAGGTGGTATCTTAGTATGGTTTTGATTTGAATTTCCCTGATGGCTAATGATTTTGAACATTTTTTCATGTGTCTGTTAGCCATTTGTATGTCATCATTGGAAAAGTGTCTGTTCATATCTTCTGCCCATTTTATGATTTATTTGTTTCTTGCGTATTGAGTTTGAGAAATTCTTTGTAGATCTTGGATGCCAGTCTTTTATCTGTAGCATCATTTGCAAATATATTCTCCCATTCTGTGGGCTGCCTCTTAGTTTTTTTGACTGTTTCCTTGGCTGTACAGAAGCTTTATATCCTGATGAAGTCCCACAAGTTCATTTTATCTTTTGTTGCTCTTGCCTTTGGAGATTTGTCATGATAAAGGTTGCTGTGGCCGATGTCATACAGGTTGCTGCCTATATTCTCCTCCAGGATTTTGATGGATTCCTGTCTCACATTGAGGTCTTTCATCCATTTGGAGTTTATCTTTGTGTATGGTGTGAGAGAGTGGTCAAGTTTCATTCTTTTGCATGTAGCTGTCCAATTTTCCGAGTACCATTTATTGAAGAGACTGTCTTTCTTCCACCGAATATTTTTTCCTGCTTCATCAAAGATTAGTTGCCCAAAGAGCCAAGGGTCCATTTCTGGGTTCTCTATTCTGTTCCACTGGTCTATGTGTCTGTTTTTGTGCCAGTACCATGCCGTCTTTGTGATCACAGCTTTGTAGTACAGCTCAAAATCCGGCTTTGTGATGCCCCCAGTTTTGTTTTTCCTTTTCAACAGTTTCTTGGTATTTGGGGCCTTTTCTGGTTCCATATAAATTTAAGGACTATTTGTTCCAGTTCTTTGAAAAATGTCCTCGGTATTTTAATCGGGATGGCACTGAAAGTGTAGATTGCTCTGGGTAGCATGGACATTTTAACTATGTTAATTCTGCCGATCCATGAGCATGGAATGTTTTTCCATCTTTTCGTGTCTTTCTCAATGTCTTTCAAGAATGATTTATAGTTTCTAGAATATAGGTCCTTTACGTCTCTGGTTAAGTTAATTCCAAGGTAACGTATGGTTTTTGGTGCTGTTGTAAATGGGATGGATTCCCTAATTTCTCTTTCTTCAGTCTCATTATGCGTGTATAGAAATGCAACTGATTTCTGAGCATTGATTTTATATCCCACCACATTACTGAATTGCTCTATAACTTCTAATAGTTTGGGCATGGATTCTTTTGGGTTTTCCATATAGAGTATCATGTCATCTACAAAGAGAGACATTTTGACTTCTTCTTTGCCGATTTGGATACCTTTGATCCCTTTTTGTTGTCTGATTGCTGTTGCAAGGACTTGTAGTACTATGTTGAATAATAGTGGCGAGAGTGGGCATCCTTGTCGTGTTCCTGATCTTAAGGGAAAGGCTTCCAGCTTTTCCCCATTGAGAATGCTATTTGCTGTAGGCTTTTCATAGATGGTTTTTATGAGATTGAGGAATGTACCCTCTATCCCTAAACTCTGAAGGGTTTTAATCAGGAAAGGATGCTATATTTTGTCAAATGCTTTTTCTGCATCTATTGAGAGAATCATATGATTTTTGAATATTTCCTTCTGCATAAAATCTATGACACTGATTGATTTGTGAATGTTGAACCACCCTTGCATCCCAGGGATGAATCCCACTTGGTCATGATGGATAATCCTTTTAATGTGCTGTTGGATTCTATTAGCCAGGATCTTGTTGAGAATTTTGGCATCCATATTCATTAGGGAAATCAGTCTGTAATTCTCCTTTTTGATGCGGTCTTTGCCTGGTTTGGAGATCAAGGTTATATTGGCATCATAGAATGAGTTTGGTAGCTTTCCTTCTGTCTCTATTTTTTGAAATAGCTTTAGGAGGTAGGTATTATTTCTTCTTTGAATGTTTGGTAGAATTCACAAGGAAAACCATCCAGTCTTGGTGTTTTGTTTTTGGAAGATTTTTTTATCACTGTTGTAACCTCCATAATTAATTGGCCTGTTTAAAAAATCAATTTCTTCCTGTTTCACTCTTGGTAGTTTATTGGTTTCCAGGAAGTCCTCCATCTCTTCCAGATTGCTTAATTTATTGGCATAAAGCTCTTGATAAAAGTTTCTAATAATCCTTCCAATTTCATTGGTGTTGTTTGTGACCTCTCCCTTTTCATTCATAATTTTATTAATTTGGGTCCTTTCTCTATTCTTTTGGATAAGCCTTGCCAGTGGTTTGTCAATGTTATTGAATCTCTCAAAGAACCAGCTTCTAGTTCTGTTGATCTGCTCTACTGTACTGCTGGTTTCTAATTCATTGACTTCTGCTCTAATCTTGATCAACTGCTTTCTCGTACATGGATTAGGCCTCTTCCTCTGTTGCTGTTCCAGCTTCTTGAGGTGAAAATATAAAAACTGCATTTTAGATTTTTCTATTCTTTTGAGGCTTGGATGGCTATGTATTGTACCCGTAGGACTGCCTTTGCAGTATCCCGTAGGTTTTGGACCGTTGTGTTTTCATTCTCTTTGGTCTCCATAAATTGTTTAAATTCATTTTTGATTTCCTGGTTTATCGAGTCATTCCTGATCAGGATGGTTCTTAGTCTCCTAGTGTTTGAGTTTCTTCCAGATTTTTCCTTGTGGTTGAGTTCCAATTTCAAAGCGTTGTGGTCTGACAATATGCAGGGAATAATTTCAGTCTTTTGGTATTGGTTGAGACCTCTTTTGTGACCCAGAACATGGTCTATTCTTGAGAATGTTCCATGGGCATTAGAATAGAATGAGTATTCTTTGGTTCTGGGGTGTAGTGTTCTATATATATCTATGAGGTCCAACTCGTCGAGTATGGCATTCAAAGCTTTTGTTTCTATGTTAGTTTTCTGCTCCGGTGCTCTGTCTATTTCTGATAGTGGAGTGTTGAGGTCCCCTACTATTAACGTATTTTTATCTATATGTCTCTTTATTCTGGTTAAGAGTTGGCTTGTGTATTTTGCTGCTTCCCTGGTGGGGGCTTATATATTTATAATAGTCACATCCACTTGCTGGATACATCCTTTAAGAATATTATAGTGCCCTTCTGTGTCTCTAACTATAGTCTTTAGTTTAAAATCCAGTCTGTCTGATACGAGAATTGCTACCCCATCTTTCTTTTTAGGTCCATTGGCGTGAAAGATGGTATTCCATCCCTTTACTTTCAGTCTGAATGTATCTTTAGGTTCAAAATGAGTCTCCTGTAGACAGCAAATGGATGGATCATATCTTTTTGTCCAATCTGCAACCTTGTGGCTATATGGGAGCATTTAGGCCATTTACATTGAGGCTGATTATTGAGAGATATGATTTTAATGATGCCTTGTTGCCTGTAAAGTCTTTGTTTCTATAGATTTTGACTTTCTGTTCTGTATCACTCTTGGGGACTTTTTACTTTTATAGAGCTGCCCTTAATATCTCCTGTAGGGCTGGTTTCATGATTACAAAATTGGTCAATGACTGGCAATTCTGGAAGGTCTTTATTTCTCCATCACTTCTGAATGACAGCCTTGCTGGATAAAGGATCCCTGGCTGCATGTTTTTCTCTGAAAGAGCTTTAAAAATGCCGCCCCAACCCTTTCTCTCATTCCAGGTCTGTGTAGACAGGTCTGACGTAATTCTGATATGTTTGCCTTGTTACTTGAGAAATTGCTTTGCCCTGGCCACTTTCAATACTGTATCCCTGGATCTAATATTTGCAAATTGCCCTATGACGTGACGTGGCGTAGGTCTGTCGTGGTTGAGCTTGGGAAGAGTCTTCTCTGTCTCTTGGACACAAATGCTTGTTTCCTTTGCTAGATTAGGGAAGTTTTCAGCTACAATTTGTTCAAATATCTCTTCTAGACCTCTGTTTTTCTCCACCCCCTCGGGGATGCCGATGATTCTGACACTGGGACGTTTCATTGAGTCAATAATCTCCCATAACCTACATTCTTGAGATTGGATTTTTTTGAGCCCAGTTTCTATTTTAGCTTTTTCTTCTACTAACCCATGCTCCAATTCACTGGTACATTCTTCTGCCTCATTCACCCTGGCCGTCAGAGCCTCTAGTTTTTTTTTTTTTTTTAAAGATTTTATTTATTTATTCGACAGAGAGAGACAGCTAGCGAGAGAGGGAACACAGCAGGGGGAGTGGGAGAGGAAGAAGCAGGCTCATAGCGGAGGAGCCTGATGTGGGACTCGATCCCGGTACGCCAGGATCACGCCCTGAGCCAAAGGCAGACGCTTTAACGACTGCGCTACCCAGGCGCCCCTCTAGTTTTGACTGCATTTGGCTCATAGAATTTTTAATTTCTGCCAGATTCGCTCTCATTTCCGACCTTAGAGATTCTATATTCTCATTAACATTTTCATCAATACTTTTTTCAAGTGTACACATCATCTTGACCATTGTTACTCTGAATTCCATTTCTGATAATTTGATTATATCCATATCCATTAGTTCTGTGGCAGAGGCCACAGACTCATGGTCTTTTCTTTGCTGGGGGGGATTTCTCCTTCTCGTCATTCTGATGGGGAGAGGTTGCGGGGTTGTCTAGAGCCCAAATTATTGACTGGGACCCAGGCAGTGCACACTTGTTTTATAGGGATCTTAGGGATGTGGGCTTCTTAATTTTTCAGCCTGCCCTCTGGGAGAGGGGCCTGCCACGCCAATACTCAGGCAATCCTGTTTGGGTAGAGTCTCCGTGTCCCCTGCGAGGGGGGATTGGGATGGGCACGCTGTGAGCTGGTCTTTCCAGGCTTTTGTTCTCTGGCAGCTTGCTGTGCCTTTTCTGAGAGTCAAAGCAGCAGTAGCCGAATCTCAGCCTCTGTCTCAGAACAGAGGGATAGAGAACCATTCTCCACTGATGTTTTGGCCACTTTAACTCTGTTTCTGTTGTTGCTGCTCAACCCTGCAGTGTCCCGGGTAGTGCACCCTACACCCGGCATTCCAGCCCTCACTTCCAGGGCCGGTGCGTCTCTGTCCTTTGTGTTTCTAACACCACCAGCCGCCAGCGGTAGCCACTCCCCCCCCCCCCCCCCAGTGCGCTCCAGAGCTCCTGGTCTCAGTCTGGTTCCAGTGAGTGCACTGGAGCTCTGTTTCAGTCTGGTTGTGCACGTTCCCCAGCTCATGGTCTCAGTCTGCTCTCTCACGGGTGCCAGTCCGTGAGTCTGCCTTCTCCCCCGTGCAGGTGGCTACCACTTCCCAGCGCCCAAACACAGCAGCTCCCTCCCCGTTCCGTTTATCTTCTGATATCTGTGTGTGCTTTGTACCTCAATACTCAGTGCTGGAGATGTTCATTTGTAGAGATCCAGATGTGTCTTCCTGCGTCTCATGCTGATTCCGTGGATGTTCAGGATGGTCTGGTACCTATCCAACTTGACTCAGTGGAACGGCTGAAAAAGGGGTCCCCTACTCCTCTGCCATCTTAACTCTTAACAGATTTTAGACCAACTTTTACCTACTGAGAGAAAGTTTACACTTATTGCAGATTTTTCATAATCATTTCAAAAATAATTTTGAGCAAAGATCAACTTTGGAGGCAGTTTTACTTTGTTTTTACTTAATTCTATTTTTTCTTAATCTTTGTCATCTTGAACTAGGTATACAATTTTAGGTCTCAGTGTGTCTTCCAAAAATGGGGGCAATAACATCTGAAGGGTTGTGGTATGGATCTAGGTAAAGTCTAGGGTAATTACATCTTACATAGAGGTTAGGTTCTTTTTTTTTTTTTTTTAAAGATTTGTTTTATTTATTTGACAGAGAGAGACAGCCAGTGAGAGAAGGAACACAAGCAGGGGGAGTGGGAGAGGAAGAAGCAGGCTCCCAGCGGAGGATCCTGATGTGGGGCTCGATCCCAGAGCACTGGGATCACGCCCTGAGCCAAAGGCAGACTCTTAACAACTGCACCACCCAGGTGCCCCTGGAGGTTAGGTTCTAATGTTAGTCCCTATGAAAAAAGCAAGTCTAATAAAACCTACCTTTGGGAATAAAACCCTTAAATTTCTCGTAAGAATATATATATGGCACTGGGCATATAATCCTTGTACAGGAATACAATACCCATCTGTAACCTTTTATATCAAAATGTGTTTCAGAGTTCAGAATAGTTTGTATTTTAGAAAGCTAAAATATTCATGCACCTTTCGAAGTAATACTTTAAGTTGGTCTCTCCTAGCACCTTGTGATCAGGCACATTAATAATTCTGAAATGTAATTGTGTGTTGGAGTCATGCAGGTATCTATGGGAAAGCTATCAAGGTAGACATGGGGCAGGGAATATTTTGGTGTTCAAGGAAAAATCAGAAACAAGGTGCGCCCGTGACAGTGTAATCAAACAGTAAGCTGAGAGGAGAGGTGGTCATGAAGCTGACAGTGGGTCTGAACTGGATGGCCATGTCGGCCACTGAACGAACTGTGCCTGTGACTCAGTGTAATAGGGAATCACTGTGAGCTCTGAGCATGGATGGATTTGACTTTTATTTTTTAAATAACTCTGGCTTCTATACAGAGACAGACTAACATATGGGTGGCAATAATAGAAATAGTGAGATCATTTAGGTGGCCTTCACAAAAACTGAAGTGAGAACTATGATTGCTCAGATTATGTTAGTGGCCGCAGAGTTTTGGGGAAAAGAATTTAGGGTAAAATTGATAGAATTTGTTGATAGATTAGATGTGGACTGTCAGGGTTGGGGGGAGAGGGAAGAGTTTCACTAAGGATTTTTACTGGAATAATTCAAAGGATAAGAGTTCTGTTTACTGATATGGGGGATACTATAAGTGCAGCTAATTTGTAATATAAAAAAAGTCTACCAGTTTTGGCCATGTGTAGTTTTATGTTTACTAGATATATAAGGGATGACATCAAATAGGCTGCTGAGTGTAAAGATCAAGAGAGATTTCTACACTGGTGATATATATTTGGGAGTCTTCAGTGAGCAGATAGAATATAAAAATCACAAGACCGAAAGATGTTACAGAGAAAATGGATGATGAAATAGAACAGAGATAGGAATAGGTCTGAACACGTGATCTATGTCTAACTTTTGGATACCTTTGAGAATACCAGAATCCCACAAACAGGACTGAGAAAGAATTAGAAACAAGATAGAGGGTTGTTCCAGGACCTAGTGAAGAAAGGGTTTCAAGAAAGAGGGAATGAAAATAATTGTAAGAGAAATCGAGTAAAATGAGGACTAGAAGTGACCTAAAGCAACATAGAAGGCATTAGTGGCCATCATGAAAGTTATTTCACTGTTAAGTAGTAGACGTAAAAGTCAGAGTTCGAGGAAACAAGACAATATAAAAATTGGAGAGCACAAACAGATAAAACTTTAAAGATGATTGGTTACATCACAACAATGGAATGGTAGTTGAAGGAAAACACATGCAGGGGAGACTTACTCCCCCTCCCCATACAGAAGATGAAACAGTATACCAGGGAGTATGATCATGATGGGCATGACTCAACAGAGGGGGCAATTTATAATATAGGACAGAGATGGGAGAATTACTAGGTCAATTTCCCTGAGATAGATGGGAGGATATAGGATCTAGTACACAAGTAAAGGAACTGACCTTGCTAGAAATATAAACAGCTCACCTATGGTAACAGAAGGTGAGATAGGCAGGTAGGTAGAGGATGGTAAGATGGCAATTTAAGGAATATGACTGAAACAATTTTCCCAGTGAATTAATAAGGAAGGTGGTTAGCTCAGGATTGAGGAGGGGATTTTGAAGACTTGGGGCACCTGGTGGTGCAGTCATTAAGCGTCTGCCTTCGGCTCAGGGTGTGATCCCGGTGCTCTGGGATCGAGCCCCACATCAAGCTCCTCCGCTGGGAGCCTGCTTCTTCCTCTCCCACTCCCCCTGCTTGTGTTCCCTCTCTTGCTGGCTGTCTCTCTCTCTTTGTCAAATAAATAAAAAATCTCTGAAGACTGGTAGAGAGAGAAGATAGGAGTCACCTAGTACAGTGGGAAGGTGAACAGTTCAGGATGTGTGATGAAGCTGAGACTAGTAGCAATTAAAGTGAGAACAGTGGGCATCCTAATGCACTTCTCCAGTAAGGTTAGGTGCCCAAGTTGATACAGAGAGTAGGCAGAGAGTCAAATTTAACAAGCCTTTAATGTTAACAGGTAAAAAAGCAAGAGACACAGAGTTGAGTGTGTATAAAATAGAGTGACAGTGTGATGGACCTTTGACCAAACATGGATAAAGAACATTTTAAAAGACAGAGAAGAACCATGTAAAAGTAATATATTCAATGGACTGTACACAGCAAAGTGGAGAGAAAATTATGGTCATTCTACTAGCAGGAATGGTCCTGATAGATATGAAATGGTAGGGAAAAAATGCTTTAAAATACATTTATGAACAACAGCTATGATTGGAAATAAAAATGTCCAGGCTATGCCTTTCATAGAATGCTGAATTAAAATGTATGAAATTAAGTATTTTAAGGGCAGAAATTTAAGCAAGTCAAGCAGTCATTCATCTTAGCATTTAACACTTAGAGAAAGGGTATTAGAAATTCTCTATGTAACAAAAATTTTTGAGTCATAGCCATAAAAACCATAGAAATACTGAGTAGGAAAAAAAAACACATAGTCATTTAAATTTTTCTTTCATTGAATCTTCATTTATCATCACTCAGTGCTTTAACACTGATATCATGTAGTACCAAGGAGAACAGAAATTCCCAACAATTACAAACAATTATGAACGTTCTCTTACAATGAGTACATGTAGCCAAGTCTAAATGTGTAAAGGGCCGACTATATAGAAATGGGAGTTCTCTTAATTAGCTACCATATGAATTAAAATATTAAAGAAAATTAACAAAACTGCTAATTTGAAGCTAAATATAAATTGTTTGAAAACAAACTGTAACTACATCTGATTAGAATGCAGCCCATTAAAAGTTTTGAGGGAGGAGTATATTCTTACTGACATTGTCTAGAAATGCTGACTGATTGTAGTAACATGTAGACCAAACTTGGTGCTATTTTTAAATCCTCCACAGACAATTCACCCCTTATGACCTGTACCTGGGGTAGAGTGCTCTCATCACTCTACTTTTAATATGACCAAGAAATCAGAAGTACCCCGAATATATTGAAATCATTCATAAAGAAAGTTATTACTGGAGAAAACAATAATGAACTGGGCTTAAATGCAGGATAGAAGGGGAATTTAAGTGGCCACAGAGACATCTGTGACAAGAATATGTCATCTCATGAGCTTCTGTGTTGTACATTTTGAGAAAGAATTGTCATGTCTGAAAATGGCAATGAAAAGCAAAATAGACTACTCTGTTCTAAGTCCAATGGACAATGGACTAGTGAGTAATACAGGAGATAAAGTCACTATCTCTTGAGAGGACTACAGAGAAGGCAGTATCATGAGGAGAGCACCAGCATCTGGCTTTCCAGATGTGCGGGATGGTGCTCACCTGTACCTATTTCTCTAAGTCATATAGAAAAGGCATAATACAGTGTAAAATAGGAGGGAAGCCTCTGACTTAACATTGTCACCTCTATCTTATCCCACATGTAGTTTTTAAACACCACCACTCCAAATAAGATGTCAGAGGGTGTCTGTGTGGGTGTATGTGTGGAGGGGGCAGCTGATTTCTAAGATTTATATATGAGCCACAATGTATTAGTTACTTTGCATTCTCCATGAAGTTATACATACTTACCTCCATTTTATTCAAGAAATAATAGACTGCTCAAGTCCTGTATTTTTCTCAAAAACTACACTGCTCCAGTGCCTCTCTTACATGCAAAATACTACATGATTCAAAGTCCAGAGAAAGCAGTGCTTTCTCTCCTGGCATTCTTGCTTCAATCACTTGCTAGGACAAAGTTCTACACTCCTTTAATATCAGATATACCATAGCTCATAAATATATGGAGACAAGTGACAGGACTCTCCCTTTGCAATATCAGTTAAATTAGACTGGATGATGGCTCAATATTTTGATGGTTTACCATATTCAAGGTTCCATGCTAAGTGATTCAAAATGATCACCTGTGATCTTCCCTAGAACAATCCTTTGAGGAAGATAATAAGCAGCTCAATTTGCAGATAAGGAAAATAAACCTGGAAGTGTCAAGTAAAGGTCCAAGCTCACTGGGCTGGCTGAATTGCAGAGCTGTCTTCAAATTAATATTATTTTATTTAATATGCAAATAAAAATCACATACTACCTTTCATAACTACTGAACATTAGATATGGGGTTCCACAACAGCAATATTTTGAGTATCTGCAAACTGCTCCGTTCTACAAAAGAAAGCCCTTACAGAGTGTAGGTAGAGAGCAGAATTACTCCAAAACCCTACTTGAATAAACACAATAATGGAAAAATCAATAAAGACATAATCAAGATACATTTTTAGAGCTCATATATCAAAATATTAGTAAAATTTCTTAATATTCTGTAACTCCAAGATCACTTGAAAAAAAATTACCATTTTTCCACTCCATGTTTAAAACACTGTAGGTCTCATATCATTCTCCCAGAAGACTTAGGTCTTAGGAAGTACCAGCCCTGATCAAAGACCCTCCTCCCTACTCTTCAACCAGGAATGGGCAGTAACAAGCAAGTTACATTTAGATAAAATGTAACTTTATTAAGAAAAATAAAGTCTAGGGCACCTCGGTGACTCAGATGGTTAAGCATCGGCCTTCAGCTCAGGTCATGATTCCAGGGTCCTGGGATTTGCTGTGTCTGTCCCTCTCCCTGCTCAGCGGGGAGTCAGCTTCCCCCTCTCCCTCTACCCTCTCCACACTCGTGCTCTCTCACTCACACTCTCTCTCTCAAATAAATGAAATCTTTAAAAAGAAAAAAGAAAGAAAAAGGAAGTCTGCACTGAAAAAAAGAAATACTCTAAATCACATCAATGCAACAAAGTGATCGAAGAGGCTGAAACTCAGTTCTCCTATTCCCCCAAAGTATTAAAAGGAGTTACTGTACTTCTCTGTATTTTACTGCAATACTGTTAATAGATTTCTGTGTGTTGTGGATATGTATGCCTTTGTCTCCCATAACATACTGCAAGTGTATAGCATACAGAGCTTTTAAAATCCTACACGTACTCATTTAAGTAAAGACTTAGTACAGCACTTCATGAATAATAGTTGTTGAATATATACTTGCTTAATAATATCCTAAAATTTTGTCAAATGTTGTATGTTGTATGTTCTATCATGAACCCCATTTTATAGGTGATGATGTAAAAGCAAAAAAAAAAAGGATATATATTATATACACACATATACATATAGAATGTATTTTAAAAGGTATAATATATAACCTCATGTTCCAAATTCACTTTTTCTAATAGCCCATAAGCCAGGCACTTCTCTAGGATTCAGAGTTACAGTGGTGATTAAAGAAGACAATGGACCTCCCTCATTAACTTTACAGTGTCAGGAATAACTGTCCAAACAACACATAAACAGGGGGGGAAAGGACAGAGGGTGACTGGAAGGTGTGAGGAGGGAGATCTGCCATTTTAACTTGGTCATCGGAAGACTCCGACTGAGGGTAGAGACCTCCAACCAGAGGGAATTGCAAGAACAGTTTATGTACAGCAAAGCAGAGCCACTGGAGATGAATCAAGGTTAGGTAGGGGCTGAATCTCTAGTCTTTTTTTTTTTTTAAGTAAAGAATGTCAAAATAGATTTAGCTACAAAGATGAGTTTATTTTAAAAGAGAAATCAATTACAATTTTTATATTAACTGAAAAATAGCACAACCACTACAAATGTAAGAAAAATCCTAATATCTTTTATTAACTGAGACTCTTTTGAATTATTTTTTCTACATTTTTCAGTTGCACACTGTTAAATAGCTCCTATATGGCAGTGATTATCTGGGAGTGAAAAGACAATTTTTTCTAGTATAGTGAATCAAAATTTATTTTTCCTTACTGGGGATTAGAAAACTGCCTTTCACTTTTAAAATAGGTATTGAAAACATCATGTAATTTTTTTAGTATTACTACCAAACTTTTGAGAACTTCTATAAAGTTCTTTTTATATGTAAGTTATTAAATCTCAGGGCATTTTAATTTTTCTTGTAAAGTAGTTGTAAAAATTATTTAAACGGACAACAATCCATGTCATTTATGTGGATTCACTACAGTGCTATACTAATAGTCATATTATCTTTCTTAATATCAGTATTTCATGTTAAATCAGCATGAAATTAATTTTTTCCACCTTCTATTCAAACTATTCTCTCTTGTTCATTAACTGAATTATCAAACAACTTAAGATTCTTTCCATCACTTCTTTTCAAAATGCATTTTTCAATGAATTACTGCTTTGGTGGGATGTAATTTTTTTTCTTTTTCATTTTGCTTCTTAATATCAAAATAATTTCATCTGATTTCCTTACTCATTCTTTTTACCTTCCTTCAGAGACTGTAATTTTTTATGTTTTCTCTGAGTTCCCATATAATGATTTCTTTAATATGAAAGTACTGCATATATACATTAAATCAAGAGTAATTTCTTGTTTCGGTGAAATGTTTCCAGACATTCGATTACATTTAAAGCATTATCAACTTTATTTTTTTTTTCCATTTGTTTGAGTTTATAAAATATCCTTGCCCCAATGTTGCTAATCTTGATTGGCATGATAATCAAATTTTTGAAATGTGGCTATAGAGAGATTGAGTAGGTGTTTAGAGGTACATTTATTTTTTCACAGTCACTGATAGATGGATTGATCAATCAGGCGATCTATCTAGTCAAGTTATTGTTAGCTGTTCTGGTGCAGGACTACATTTCCAAGAACTTTCCCATTAGAGATTGCATTGACATAGCTGGTACTTTTAATGATGGTAAAGAAAAAGGTTTCATATGAATAGGTTTCTGAGGCCTCACCATTGTCATCTGACAGGAGCAGATAGGTTAATAGGTAAGTTGGCATGGAAAAAAGGCAATAGCCCTAATGACTTGTAGTTGAATTATCTTCCTTTTTATCAGGTGGGCATATTGTCAAAGCCCTGCCCAGGGCCTTAAAACGGGGCTGTACAAATAAGGAACAAGTGAGAAGCTCTGAAATTTCAGTTTTGTTGGCTGTGCAAGGAATCCAACACTAGAGCCCACTGAAACTGGAACAGAGAGAAAATGTGGACAGGATTTAGAAGGAGAGCCAAAAGAGAAAGGATCTTGTGGAACCTAAGTATTTCAGAAATGATTCTAAGGCAGCCATTAGAGGGATGTTACCTATCTATTAACAGAATTGCTTTGGCTGCTTGACTTTGGAGGGAAGGGAGGACTCTTGGAGCCTAGTTTGGAAGCTATTTTAGTAATTCAGGAGTAAGATGATGGTGGCTTACACAAAGGTATTACCAGTAATATGGAGGTAAAAGAGAAAAGATGCTTGGACCGGGGCAATATTTTGAAGGTAGAGTTGAAAGAATTTGATGTGTTTGATGAATGGTGTTAAGGAAAGAAACTAGAACAATGCTAACATCTTTGATCTGAGAGAACAGATTTGCTGTTTGCAAGATTGCTAAGAATGAAAAAAGGTTTTGGCCATGTACATTTTGGGATAACAATTGGACATCTAAGTGGAGGAGAGTTTGAGTAGATAGGTTACCTGAATCTGGAATGTGGTGGAGAATTTAGGAGTAGATAAACAGGTTTAGATGGCATCAACTTTGGAACCTGGTGATGCTCCCTAAAGAATGAGTACGGATGGAGAAAAATATGAGGACTGATCCTGAGACACAACATTAGGTAGGAATTAGGAAATGGGAGAAATAAAATGAAGGCAGGAAATGCAGAAGCCAAAAGAAGAAAATGTTTCAAGAGTGTGTATTTAACAATACATGGCTGACTTCATAGGCATGACACTCGTGCTGTCACACAGGGTCCTCTGCTTTTATTACTTCCCTGCATTAGTCAACCACTAATGCTGTAAAATGATAGATGTTGGTCACAAGGTGTAATCTTTCAGTTATCAGAGGAATAAGTTTTGGTGACCCAATATACAGCATGGTGACTATAATTAATACTATATTATATATTTGAAATCTGCTAAGAGTACATGTTCTCACCACACACACAAAAAGAGAACTATGTGAGGTAATATGTTAATTAATGATTATAGTAATCATTTCACAATCTATATGCAGACTGTCTCTGAGGATGAATACTGGAATAAAAGTAATATACAAAGAGAGGAGACAAATACAAGGAAACTTGTGGAACAGGAAGTTTCTAACATCTCCAGCTATTGCAGACATTTGACACAGCCCAATTTCTAGTCAAATTAACATAAAGCCTCACACTAAAGGTATTACTTACCTCAGCCTCCACTACCCAATAAAATATTCTTGGTTTTCATTAAAAAATTACAAGTAAAAACATGTTCTAAGCAGATAAAGTATTAGACCTAGATTTACAAATGACGTGATTTTATTATCAGATACAAAATTTAAAATAACTACCATTAATATTTTAAAGTGTCTAATAGAAAAGGTATCTGCAAGACAGAAAGTTAATATAAGTAGAGAGATGGAAATCCTAATTGAATTTAAATTTAAAAAAATCCACAAACCACAGAATAAACAGATTGTGGTATAATCATTACCTAGCTTGTGAAATTATAAAAAAATCTACTAGCATATCATGAATAAATCTTGAAAACGCTGTTGAATGAAGGAAAAAAACCTATATTTGCATTATCTCATAGTTCATATGTTGAAAATAAAATCAAATATCTAAATTTTAGCTGTTTAAACATAAAAAGAAAGAAAATAGTATAATGGCATCAAAATATGGTTCTCCAAAAAGATTATAAACCTCTACCAGATAAATCAAGGACCAAAAAAAAAAAAAAAAAAAAAAAACCACCCCCCAAAACCACATATTACCAATATCAGAAATGAAAAAAGGAACCTATGGATATTAAAAGGATAAAGGAATAATACAAAAACTATGCTCACAAATTTCACAATTTAGATGAAACAAAAATTCCTTGAAAGAGACAAAGTACCACATTTTATATAAAGACAAACGAATAATTAAAGAAAGAAAAATAAATAATAATGTTCTAAAAAAAGAGAGGACCAGGCCCAGGTATCTTCACGGATGAACTCTAGCAAAACAAACAATAAAGATACTAATTCTCCACAATCTCTTCCAGAAATTGAAGTGGTGGGAAAACTTCTGGATGCCAGCATTACTCTAATACCAAAACCAGATAAATACATTACAAACGAAATCTATAGACCAATATTTCTCATAAACATATGCAAAATTCCTTGATGGAATATTAGCAAACCAAATCCAATGGTATTGAAACTAAATTATATTCATTCCAGGTATGCAAGGGTGGTTCAACATTTTTATTTTTATTTCTTTTCTGGATTTTATTTTATTTTATTTTTTTATAATAATTTTTTATTATGTTATGTTAGTCACCATACAACCCTAGTTTTTGATGTAAAGTTCCATGATTCTTTACTTGCATATAACATCCAGTGCACCATGCAATACATGCCCTCCTTAATACCCATCACTGGCCTATCCCAATCCCCCATGCCCCTCCCCTCTAAAGCCCTCAGTTTGTTTCCCAGAGTCCATAGTCTCTCATGGTTCATTCTCCCTTCTGTTTACCCCCCCCTTCCTTCTTCCCTTTCTTCTTCTATCGGTCTTCCTATTTCTTACATTCCATAAATGAGTGAAACCATATGATAATTGTCTTTCTCTGCTTGACTTATTTCACTTAGCATTATCTCCTCCGGTCCCGTCATGTTGCAGCAAATGTTGTGAAATCATTCTTTTTGATGGCTGAGTAATATTCCATTGTATATATGGACATCTTCTTAATCCAGTCATCTGTTGAAGGGCATCTCAGCTCCTTCCATGATTTAGCTATTGCGGACAACGCTGGTATGAACATTGGGGTGCATATGGCCCTTCTCTTCATTACGTCTGTATCTCTAGGGTAAATATCCAGTAGTATAATTGCTGGATCATAGGGTAGCTCAATTTTTAACTTTTTAAGGGAACTCCACACTGTTTTCCAAAGTGGCTGTACCAACTTGCATTCCCACCAACAGTGTAAGAGGGATCCCCTTTCTCCACATCCTCTCCAACATTTGTTGTTTCCTGCCTTGTCAATTTTTGCCATTCTAACTGGCATAAGGTGGTATCTCAGTGTGGTTTTGATTTGAATTTCCCTGATGGCTAATGATTTTGAACATTTTTTCATGTGTCTGTTAGCCATTTGTATGTCTTCATTGGAAAAGTGTCTGTTCATATGTTCAACATTTTTAAACTCATGTAATCCACTGCATCAAAAAACTAAAGATGATATATTATACGTTCATTAATATATACAGAAAAAGCACTTGACAAAATTCAACACCGATTCATGATAAAAACTTAGCAAACTACAACTGTACAGGAACTACCACAACATGATGAAGATATATAAAAATCTAAAACCTACAGCTAGAAACAGACTTAATGAGAACCTAATGCTTTTAAATGTAATATGAGAACATTCATGAGACCTTGGAACAGAAAAAAGCATATTACATAAAAATTAAGCAAGTCTCAGTATACATTTAATATACCAATTTTAATTATTCATTATAATTTTGACAAATGCATCATATAACATAAGATATTAAAAGGGAAAACTGGGGGCATATGAAATTCTGTACTATCTTTGCACTTTTTCTGTATATCTAAACTTCTAAAATTAAAAGCTTATTTGAAAAATACATTAGGGGGCACCTGGGTGACTCAGTCAGTTAAGCGTCTGCCTTCGGCTCAGGTCAGGATCCCAGGGTCCTGTAATTGAGCTTGGCCTTGGGCTCCTGGCTCAGTGCGGAGTCTGCTTCTTCCTTTCCCTCTGCCCCTCCCCTTGCTTGTGTGTTCTCTCTTCCTATCTCAAGTAAATAAAATCTTTAAAAAAATAAATACATTATGTTCTTATTTAATTTACTGTTTAGGAAAAATATTTTTCAATTGAAAAGTATTTTCTAAAGTTCAAATTTTTTTAAAGACAAAAATCTACTTGGTCAGTGTATGTGCTTGGTATTTATTAAGCTACACATTGAAAAAGAGTCATGTATTCAGTAGATGAACTATAGATTTATTTAACAAGCAAACTAAAAATAAGGTAGTACATGGAAAATGAGATGCTTACTGTTTGCTATACAAGTTCATTTGTGAGTTGGTTGAGATGCACATTTTTTCACATAAACAAAATTCAAATTAAAACTGAATTGATAAAAAATGATTAAATCTATAATATGGTTGAAATATACATGGGTAACAAATTTTTAACAATACTTTTCAATATTTATTCCATGATTGTTGGCTTTAAAAATCATTTTGAATGCAGCTACTCCAGATTTAATTCTAATTTTTAAAAATCTTTAAGAAAACATAAAAGTCCTTGTGGAAATGCTGAAGGAGTTTCTTGTGAATTTAAGGTTTCTGGCAAATGAAATCCTTGTAGAACTGTCATTTTGTCATATCTAAGTGGAATTTTAACACATGGCTTTTGAAGATATATTTGTGTGACCAGAAATACCCTTACACAACAAAAGCCATATTTATGTCATAGGAAATAAAAAGAGGCAAAGAGTTGTTTAAAATGTGTATTTACATATAAACGCTGCAAGCATTGTAGGCATTGCATATGGAAGATTAACCTGAGAGCAAAAAAGGTAGTTTGTGAAGAAAAGTCATTGAACCTTTATTAATAAACTGTACTAAGTACCACAGAGAATTTGACAGGATATCTTAGTATTTTCCCAAAGCAGTGTTGTTAAACATATCAGATTACTGAAGACACTGGAAAGCTGAATTATTTCTATAAACTGATTATTAAGGCAACACACACACACACACACACACACACACACACACACACACACTGATTTTAGAGTCTGATGAACTAGGTTGAAATCCTAGAGAAAAAAATCATATTTAAGTTGCAGTTTTGTAGCATAGTATCAGTCAGGATTCTTAGTTGCAAACAACAGAATCTACTCTGCACAAGAAGAATATTGAAGATTAGGCAGCTCACAAACTCTTCAGGGCAGGCATCTAGGGACTACACTCCTGCTACACTTTAAGAGGCTCCCACATCCATGCTCCCAAAGATTTCATGATCATTTTTTTTTTAAGAGAGTGTCCATCCACAAGAGGGGTAGGAGATGGGTAGAGGAGAAGGGTGAGGGAGAATCCTAAGCAGGCTTTAAGCCCAGTGCAGAGCCCAGTGCAGGGCTAGATCTCACAATCCTGAGATCATGACCTGAGCCAAAATCAGGAGTAAGACACTCAACCGACTGAGCCACACAGGCACCTCTCATCATCTTTTTCAAGTAGCTCCCTCTAAATGAAGTCTCACGATGGTGTATCAGCTTAGAGAAGCATAGAACACAGGGCTTACCTAATGGAAAGAAAGGCTCAACTAATGAATTCTGACCTCTACCTTGGGAGGCAAACCTCAAAGTAAGGATTCACTAAAAACCTAGAATCATACTGTTCAAGAGATGCTAGGCAACCAGAAATATGGCCAATGTCTACCACACTTTTTAGTTTATTTTATGTACACTGACTCCACTTTGTAATGCTATTTAAAAAAAAAGATAGCATTTGGAAACGTAACACCATAGGACTAGAATATATTAAATACTCAAAACATGGATATTATCATTGGTCTGTAAAAACTTTTATAGAAGTTTTAAACATTTATTATAGTCAGCCTAGTCCTGCTACCTCTATCAATAAAACGACTCTAGCCAGACCATTATAATCACACACCCAATGAGGCTTACTAATAGGGATTAAAATCACTGGCCACAAAAAATACTATCACGCTCAAATGTTAGTCCCCTTCATAACATTAAAACCTATTAGCATTCCTGCTTTTTGAACAATCTCACTGAGATTGGATATTGTGAATGATTGGATATTGAGAGATGCAACCCAGATATCAACAGATCAACAGTCCAGCTTTCACAGAAAAGGCTAACAGCTACATCTCAAGTAATGGTTAGTAGCCAAAGTAACTCATTTGGAGGTCTACTGGGAACTTGGTTTTCCTTAGATCCTTCTGCCATAACTCATGGCATTTTCCATTAACTCATCCCTTCTCATTTTCTCATATTTCTATAATTAAACAATGGAACTTTTAAAATTTGAAATAGAAAATAATGGAAACCAGATTTTTTTTCAATTATTCAAATTTATTGTTTGTTCATTTTCTTAATCTCTAATGTACATTTTAGGGAGCTTAAAAGAAAATCTTTGGAACTGTCAGTGACTATTTAAAGTAAGCAGCTTCCTAAATAAATGACTTGTCAGTTTGGATTAGAATTGCTTGCCTGATTAAAAAAAGGAGACAGTAATTAAGTATTTGCCTGTTAATCTAGCTGTTATTTAGAGGTCATTAATGAAAATGGTTTATGGGTTGAAGAGGTCTTCTATATTTAAATTAATTCTATCGCTAAAAGCTAGACTGGATTTCCCCAATATTCAAAACATTCTGGAAGTAAACGAATCAACAGGCATTGAATGAAGAACATATCTTTCAAAGAGAAAGTTTATATTTGCTGCTTTTTAATGTAATTCTATCTAGCCTATTGGTGTTACTTTTACAGTTGGAATGAGAGGTCTTCTAAAAAGTAAAAGAAAATGAGAAAAGTAGCAAGAACCTTCCTTTTATCTTGTCCCAAAGTTTGCCTCTGAATTCTCTAGTTGGAATAGACTGCTCTTACGCTTTGGCTAGAGAGAAGAGTTTAAAGATCCTGCAATGATTATTGTATTTTCATCTGTGAAAGACAAGATCATTAAAGGGAGTTGAATACACACACTGTTAAATTAAGACACTTTGGATACAAACTGTCCCCAAAATATTCATCTCAATCTTTGGTAGAAGGTGCTTGAAAAAAATAAGAATACTCCATAACATTAAAATCTAAGGGGTATGAAATGGTGAGGATTCAAGGAGGAGTCATTACCTCAAATGGAACTTAGGGTAGCTTTTTTAACTTTAATCAGTATTAATCCCACCACCATTATGTCTAGTAAGTAGCTTCATTTTCCTTGTATATTATATTCAGTTGGTTGTTATGTGTTGTTTAATAATTTATAACCTAGGTGGGAAGAAGAACATTATAGTACACGAGGCCCTGATATACATCATGTTTTTCCCCAGCCCTAATCTTATATTTAGTATTATATTTAGCTTTAGTCAATGAATTTTTTGGTTGGCTGTATGTATTTGATGTATGAATTGATGGAAAACTGTACTAAAAAATTAGAGGCAAAAGGTCAAGATTAACATTAAATTTATTGAAATGGAGGGCTTAGTTGGTTGCCAACGACTGGTATTTTTTGAGAGACAATAACCTTAAGAAAAGATCATTTTTATATCCATTTTATAGATTAATAGACTGATAATGTCTATATCAATGGGATTTTATGAAGTCTAAATTCAATCATGACTAAAAAGTACTTAGCCTCATACTGTACACAAAGGTTTTTACCTTGAGAATAGTAAAATACTCATTGATCTTATAATGAGGTCACTGGAGTCAAACTAATTCAATTAATACTAATTTTTTTTTAGCAAGACTGCCATTCTGGTTGATCTATTATTTGACATGGCACAGCACATTATCTTGTTGAGGTGTTCCATGATACATAATAATGGTTCATTTCCTGCATCATTTCAGATATACTATAAACTGGAAAGAGAAGGCTCCCACTCTCTCACTCAGAAACAGACATTACAAAGTAAGATTGTATTAATTTCTCAACTTACTTTTAAAAAGAATGAGTAAAAGTTAGTCCCAGATTGCAGAAGTTGATGCACAGCTCAACAGCTTCCTTTCTTACCAAGTTTCAGGAAGAAATTTGTTTACAAATAATATTTCCACCTCAGACAATATTACAATCACTGGGACTTTCTAAAAGTGTCAGAGTGGCACACATTCTAGGGAAAAGTCAAATCATGCATCACCAACATTTTTATCTGCCTAGAGAAAACGGGTACCATTATCACTTTGCTGGAAGTGAAGCCTGAAATAGTCTGGGGAATAAGGGTTGACATCATCTGATGACCACTTCCACTCCTAGTAAATCCTTGTGATATTCAATGAGAATGAGATAATATCAAAATATCTTGCTTCTCTGTAGCATTTTTTCTTGTAGCAATTGCCCTTTTATGTGAACTCTTTCAGATTGGGTTTAACAGACATTTGACTGAGTGTATTCTTGGTATAATGCATCGTGTTAGAACTATATATACTCATGGGCAATGTATAGACTCCAAGCTCAAGAAGCTCCTATTTTGGAATGCATAAAAGAAACGATGATATAACACTGTGATAGGTGCTTACAAATAGAGTAGTTTACAGGTGAGTTATAAGAGACCCCGTGGAAGAAACACCCAAACTTCTGAGTTAAGCAAAGACTCACGAGTAGTGGTATGTCTATGCTAAAATATAGAAGATAAACAGGACATAGTCTGACCAAGTGGGACCTGTAGACAAAATTCAAGTGCTGCAAGGTTAACATTGCAATACTACTTGGATGTAAGAAAACATGATAGTTCACAGAAGAAAAAGAATGAAAAAAAAGGGGGAAGGTAGGGAGTTCCACAATGACACAGAAAAAGCTGCTACTTACAATTACCTTGTTTCTGTGCTTTACATTATTTGATCATTTAATACATCTCCCTAATGATTGCACTACCATCCTGTTCCTATTTTACTGTCACAGATCTGAGACATAAGATTAAGTAGTTTGTCCATATTACACAGTTAAGTAGTGAATGAGTCTTCATATAGAACCTAGAAAATTTGAATCAAAAATCTCTATATGGCTTATTTAGTGTATGAGAGAGAAAGCTGAAAGATGGGAAGAGTGAATGAAGAAACAGAATTTAGATATTGAACATTTCATAACCCAGGTTAAAATCATTTGGATTTGCGGCACATGTGTGGCTTAGTCATTAAGCGTCTGCCTCCAGCTCAGGTCATGATCCCGGGGTCCTGGGATCCAGCCCCTCATCAAGCTCCCTGCTCAGCAGGAAGCCTGCTTCTCCTCCCACTCCCCCTGCTCGTGTTCCCTCTCTTGCTGTCTCTCTCTCTGTCAAATAAACCAAATCTTAAAAAAAAATCATTTGGATTTAATTCTATAAACAGTGCAGACTCAAGCCATCGTAAACTCAGGAATTCAATGCTCACTGAGTTAAATATCTCTCAATTTGTAGTCTGAAGAGTAGATTGCAAGAAGGCTGTACCAGAAAGTAGGGACATAAAAAGTTGCTAACGAAATTTAAGCAAAATAGCTATAGATACCTGCAAAGAATAGAGAGCTGGGGAAGGAGCCAGGTGATATTTAGAAGACTGAATATGTAATTACTTTAAAGGTATGTTGGTATAAAAAAAAAAAAAGATAAAATACTCTCAAGTTTAAAACTTCATAGGGTAACAGTTTTCTTTCCTGGGATGATAGAAACAAGTTCACCTACAGACATATAACATTGAAGAGGTCTGAAATTATTAAGTATAAATGTATATGGGCAGCTGGTTATATGGGATATGAAGCTAATAAATGTTATCTGGGGTGAATAGGCACCAAATGGTTCATTTGTTTGTTCAAGAAGTACTTACAGAGCATTTATTCTATACCACAACTAGTATCCTAGCAACACAAGTTCAACACTAAACATGATAGATAAGGCCTTGTCTCCCACAGAGAACTGAAGATGAACAGTAATTTAAAAAGTAAGCAAGGTAATTACAGGTAATGGTTAGTGCTATCAAGAATACACAAGCTTATATTTAGATTGAGTCAGAGCAGTTACCTTCCTATCGAGTGGTCATGGAAGCCATCTCTGTGAAGGAGACCTTGGAGGAAAGCTGTCCATGATAAGGGGTGCCTGAGTGGCTCAGTTGGTTAAGTGCCAGACTCAATTACAACTCAGGTCATGATCTCAGGGTCATGAGATCAAGCCCCACGTAGGGCTCCCCACTCTGCAGAGAGTCTGCTTGAAATTCTCTTTCTCTCTCTCTCTCTAATAAATCTTAAAAGGAAAAAAAAAAGCTGCATGATAAGAAGGGACAGCAGAGTGATTGAGAATATGGGTGTTGAATGAAATTAGAAACTAGATTCAGGCCTTGTAAAAATGGTGACTTTGTGAACTTTCCAAATTATTTAAAACTTCTTAGCCTGAGTTTCTTTGGTTGTAACACAGGGGTGATGATAAAAATGCTGATTTAATTAAGAAATTAAGGAAGTTAGTTCATGTAAATCATTTAGCACAATTTTGATAAATATTCCATGAATATTAGCAGTAATAAAATAGTAATTCTATTACCATTGTTTTACCTAGCTCATCAAGGCAGGAAACCATTTTTAAGTTTTCTCAGCCACTACTTGTAAGTACGCATTTGCATACAGTGCCTTCTCTATGTATCTCCTTCACAAACATGCAGTGTTGTTGAAAAAACTGACTTAGCATGTAGAATTTAGAAATAGAAAGTATCAGGCTCACCTTTAAAGCACAGAGAGGTCATAAAAGATTTGGGATTGAGAGTCATATTGTATATAAACTGGAATCCCTCATTATACATAAATCTACCCTTTATCGTATTTTGTTAAGTAAGCCTGAGTAAACATTTTAATGTGTTTTCTAATGACTTCAGTGGCAATTAGACTCGTTATTCATTGTTTCTAAAGACCTTTGTGGTCCAGGAAAATATGAATTGCTTCCTTATTCAGCAGGTTGATAATGACTTCATTTCTTTTAAAGTATTTCATTTTAAAAATTATTTACTGCTCTCTGCTTATAAACAAAATCATAAGCTTGGCTTTTATCCAAAAGAAGGAGTACAAGGATCTTTGATTCTCCAGACAATGCTATTTTTAAGTATCAGAAAAGAAATGGAAGAGGTTGTTTTCAAAGAAAAACATACCTTAAGTCTAACATCTTCTGCAGTTGGGTGTATAGGTGTATGAGAGTTGTACGTATGAGTAGGATGTTTGTGTATAATTTTAGCTCAAAATGTGTTTTCTATTTCTGACAGGTGAAATATACAATGCCAAAAGATGAAGTCATCTGAATGGCTTTTTCTCAAAAATAAAATCTCAATTCACCGAAGTTGCAAAGTAACAAGGTTTTACTAACAAGGTCTAATCACCCTATTTTAATGGTCTATGAGAACCATTCATAGCTACCATCCATAGTCTGAATCTAAAAATAGAAAAGCCTTTCAGTGATATAACTTCACTATTATCCTATGTTTACTATGAGTGCCATGAAGTCAAGGACCTGGCACGTACGGGTTCTCAGTAAACATCTACTGAATGAATTCCTATCATGGTAGCCACTAGTTTCTTTCTCCCTCCCATCCCCAGCTTCTATTTCTATTCGCTGCTGTACTTTTCACCAATACAGATTGGTCTCCTAGTTCATTTTTTAGCAGAAGATCCACAATCCTAGTCAAATTTTCACCTCAAAGATACTAAAAGTCAGTGTTTTCAAAAATCATTTTGGCATATAGTATGCATTTTTCTTCTCTTCCTCCCACAGCTTCTGCTTGACTTGTCTGAAGCAGACTAAATCAAAATTATAATTAAAATTAAGTTACACAACACCCACAGATGCAACTTTAAGCTAGAAACTCGTTTGACCTGGTTCAAGAGTAACAGTGGGCAGCAGCCTGAAACAGTCTATGAACTATCTGTCACATAGAACTAGACTAATGTACCTTAGTTTACTTATCCTCCAATTCACAATTTTAAGTGTTACTACACTGTTAACATTGTTCATTTTTTTTGGTTATTAGAAGCAGCATATAATGGTAAGAGCATGTACTCTGGAGCCAGGTATCCTGGGTTTATGTCATGGCTCAATGACTTAGAAGTTTTGAGACCTAGGGCAAAAAATCTTGTCTCTGCGCCTTCATTGCATTATCTATATAATGGGAATGGCAATAATTATGGCTTCTCATATTTTAGTTTTAACTTTTAAATATAACACTTAGAATAGTGACTAGCGAAAAGTATCATATAAGTGTGAGTTATGACCCATCTTCATTGGACCGTTCTCTTCCTTTTTAGCAGAAGTTTATAAATCCCTTACAAACTAGTTTTATCACAATGCTTTCATAACTTTTTAACTATTTTTTAATAAGATAACTAATTTGTCTTGGAATACAATTCATTTGAGTGTCATTTGTTTCTAGTTGTTCAACAACATGTTTTCCACTTTCTACATACTTTATTAAATGAATTTGAAGTTAAATAGTTTTTAGATACATTTTCCATTTTTGTATTTCCTTTCATGTTAAAAACTTTAACCTCAAGGAAAATAAAAATTTAATTTTCATTCCTCTGACTTCAATGTGCATTTGGGCCAACAGATAATTAAGTTAGGAGCATGGTCCAGGATGACTATTTGAATTTGAATTTTTTAATTACTTCTCAAATTAAAATCTAAGGTACCTAAAAGAAATCATAAACACAGTACTCTGATAAGATGTTTAATCATGAATTATTAAATTGTTATAGTTCTAACATCTTATCTTTCCACATCCTAGCCTGTCTCTAATAAAATCAGTTATTTTCTTGATATCTTTTAAGATTGAATTTCTGCCCAAAATGCAGGAATATCCATATTTCATGAATAATTTGACAAGACTTTACATAATATTCTAGGTCAACCTGGCAGGATAAATATGTATAGAGAAGACTTACTTGTGTGTGTTTTTAGCCTTTCTATAAGGACTTCCAATCTCCCTCCAGGGCAGACATTGCATCTGCTATGTGCATAAGGCTATTTTATTCAGTCCCTGGATTTACTATGTAGTGTCACTTATAAATAGCATTTGAAGTTTTATTTTGCATTCTCTTTCATCTGTATGAAAGTTTATTTCAGGAAACATCAAATGCAAAGATTTGTCTTTGGTGAATTCTATATTACATTTAAAAAATCCATATTACTCTCAAAATTTGAGAAGTAATTAAAGTCAGTATTTTCATACTTATTAGTAATTATTTAAGTCATATATACTTTACCAAAAACTGTCCTCTGTCTAGGAAAATCTGCTCTTTGTACTCAAGGTTGTAGAGAAGTACATGCAAAACAGTTATAAAGTAGAAGCCTGACAGGGAGTTCAACTAAATTTTAAGTATCCCAGCCATTTTCCACTCATATTCAATCTACTATTTCACTTAAGTATAGATAATTTTAAAATTCATATTACTTAATTAATATACAAAAATAACCAAATTGGTGAGCATTATAAAACAGTTTTTGTTAGTCCAAACTAATTTGTAAGCGAATTTAAAATATCAGTAGATTCCACTTAAACTTTATCTGAGATATAAATTTTAAATTTTAAAGGCAGATTTTTTTTAAAGGTTTTATTTGAGAGAGAGCATACAAGACAGAGACACAGAGACACACAGAGAGACAGACAGAGAGACAGAGAGAGACAGAGACAGAGACAGAGACAGAGAGCACGTGCACTCATAAGAAGGGGGAAGGGGCAGGGGTAGATGAGAAGTAGACTCCCTCCTGAGCAGGGAGCCTGATGTGGGACTCAATCTCAGGACCCTGGAATCATGACCTGGGCGGAAGGCAGATGCTTAAGGGACTGAGCCACTCAGGAACCCTAAGGTAGATTTAAACATAAAACAGGAACATGACCTCATAAGCTGTTGAAAATGCTTCAATCTCCCCTTTCCCAAAATCTACTATGCTAATAACCTGCCTAAGTTAAAAAATAAAGCCTACCTTATGTTTTTTCATGGAATATTACAATATCAAAATTTATTAATATACACAATAGCAGATTTTTCCTGAAAAAAGCCTTGATTAACTTTGTGACAAACTCAACAAGTTTATTTCATACGTTCAACTCATTTTAACTTTTTAAAAAGCATTTTTCTTAAACTGTGTGATAGGTTCTAGAGAGAAAGAGCCTTTGCCCTCAGATAGTGCATTCAAAGCATGTCAGTCTTAGGGAAACTAATTGTTCCAATTATATAACAGACTAATATGTGAAAAGTTACTTTTGGAATATTCTAAGTATCATCTAAAATGTAACTTAAGGGAGAATTTAAATAATCAAAGTATCCAATTAGGCAGAGCCATAGCTTATCTTCTGTAATATTTAGTCAAGAGAACCAAATCCTCATATGGGAATTGGATGGGTGATAAAACTAGGCTAAATCTTTATTCTTTAGAGTACTTTGTAAATTCATTTTTGTTTATTATAAATTATAAAGATCTATGTAAAATACGTGGTATGTGTTTTTAAAAATATAAAGTCTTTTTAAAAGTAAAATATGAGACAGAGTTTTCACAATACGTCAGACAGTGCTCCACTTGAAATGTAGAGTGGATAAAGTCTTATTTTTCACTCACCTCCAAGCAAAGCCCTCAACTTTGCATTTTCATTTATGTGCAAAGTAGGGGCATTCAAATTCACCTTAAAGTGGTGCAACAAAAGGAAGATTGGGAGACTGAAAAGGTCAATGTTCCCATTAAGGCAACACCTTGAGAAGGTGCGCTTCAACTTGTATAGAAAAACTATCATTTGAGAAAAGGAACTAATGTGGACAAATCTTGTGTTAATAAGTATTTTAAAATCTACTTGTATTTAGTAACATTTGCTTTGGCTTAATTGCAGACATTTTTCACAAAAAAATAAACTCCAATGGTTCCATTGTACAAATAATTTAGAGAATATGAGTTTTAGCTGGATAAAAGATACTATAAAGTACCCAAGTAATGGAGTATCCCATTCTACCAACTGTTTTGTATGCAACAATTGAAATCCTATGCTATATCATACAAAGACACAACCAATTGTATATTGTTCTTCTACTACATAAAATATAATACAAAGGTTAAACTCGGTAGCAATATTAGAAGATTCTCATACATCAGTGGGATAATGAATATGCTTGAACAAAACCTGCCACAAGTATCTGTACCCATTCCCTACAGTGCCAGAAATGTCCATTTTACCATGATCTTTCTCAGAGCCTAATTAATTGAGCCAGGTATACTTGGATTACTTGGAAACCTATTTCCTTAAGCCACATCTCAGACCTATTGCTTCAAATTATCTAATGAAGATATTCTAGACTCTACATATTATAAACATTTCCCAGGTGATTTTTGTGTACATACAAATTTTATTAGCCCTAACTTTGTTTTTGCATGAAAGTAGTCAACTTCCACGTGAAAGCCCCAATACTCTTTAGAAAAAACAGGCATTAAGATGTAATTACATCACAAACCTGCATGAATTAGTTAGAAAAGTAACCAGTTTCCAAATATACAGATGCCTCAATTATTTGAGAAAGCAGTTACAAAGAAGGAAAGAAACTTTCCTTAAACTTAACCTAATTCGTTTTTGTTTTTGTTTTTTTAAATCTAAACAAGTCCCAAAAGAATCAGGGACAAATAATTTAGGATTTTTTTTTTTTTCCAAAACCACTGACCAAACACACGTAGATCAAAAAAAAAAAAAAAAAGAAAGAAAGAAAGAAAGAAAGAAAGAAAGAAAGAAAGAAAAGAAAAGAAAAAGAAAACCACAAGAACATTTTATAAAAATGATTTTTTTTCCTGTTTGGTAATACGGCTTTTCCATTAATGCAGGATGTACTCCACTATTAATTTAGTCTAAAAAAATAATAACTGACAATTTTAAATGATAAATATTTCACTTTAACAAAACTGTATTAGAGTACTTGGCATTGTACACTGTCAAGTGATGTTATTTAAATTCATTTATGTTACATCCATCTTGTGGTTTGATTTGCATTTATACAAGAAAATTAGACCATGTCGTGATTCTTATGCTCAAAGTCAATCAGTTTTATTTGGTACTCATCTTGGGAATCCTGGTTTGTAAAAGTAAGTTAGCATAGTGTACATACTTCAGGGCATAAATAGCATATCATAATACTTTCTCACGGAAACTAGCTTTCATTCTTCCTTCAAATATAGTTTTATTTTAATTTCGTTTGTTCATTGGTAAGTTCTTGGATTTTTTTTTCCTCTTAGAATTTAAAGCTGCCTTATTATCCTATAAATATTTTCTGGTTAAATTGAATTTTTAAATGTTCACCTCTAAATACAAACAGGAACAACCTTTCACTTTCATGTTTTAAATATGAACTTGCCATAGTTTCAAGAGCAGCATTTCACAGGAGTTTTAACAGCCATAAGATATACAGCTAGTTTATTTGCAAGGTTATTTCTCTTCACTGATAATGTAATAAATTTGGAATCTTAGTTGTAGAAGAAACCCTATCATTTGAAGTTTTCTTATAACACTACAGCCCACAAAAGTAAAAACAGAGGACCTTCGTTTCCAGATCACATTAAGATGCCAAGTGTGGTGACAGAAAGCCCAGACTCTGAAGCCAGAGAACCTGTGCTCAGATGTTGACTCTACCAGCTACTAGTTGGGAAGAAGACATTTGACCTCTGTGTACCTGACCTCAGGTTCCTCAGCTGTAAAATAGACATATGCTTTCTCATAGGTATACCCAATAGTATCTACCTCACACAGTCGTTGTGAATATTTTAAAGTAAAAATAATGTCTGACACATAGTAATGGCTACATACTGATATTAAGTAAATCAAAATATTAGTCTACAAAAACATGGAATTTTCTATGTACTATAAAAAAACTCTCACAGGTACCAGTATTAAACAGTGTGGTTCAAAAGCCTATACTATGCCTAGGCATAGTTTGATTTTTATTGTTGGTTAATTCATGTACAGGAAAACAATTCATATTTTGGTGGAATTAGACCTGGTTTCTGTAAAACAAGTGTGAGATGATTATAGCAAAGTTTTCCTAAACATCTCCCCATTTCCCCACCCCCTAATCTCTGGCAACCACCATCCTACTGTCTGTATGAGTTTAGCTTAAGATTCCATACTAAAATGACATCTTACAGTATTTCTTTTTCTGACTCATTTCAGTTAGTTGAATGCCCTGAAGATCCATTCATGTTGTCACAAATGAAAGGATTTCCTCTGATGACTAATATTCCATTATATATGTGTATGTGTGTGTGTGTGTGTGTGTGTGTATAAAATTTCATTTTCTTCATCAGTTACACTTAGGTCATTTCATGTCTTAGATATAGTGAATAATTCTTCAATGAACACAGAGGTGCTGAGATCTGACAGTATTTTCATTTCTTTCAGATATATACCCACAAATAGGTTTGCTGGATCACGTGGTAGTTAATTTTTGAGGACCCTCCTTACTATTTTTTATAGCAGTCAAACGAATTTCCATTCCCACCAACAGTGCCCAGGCTTTCCTTTCACAATGATATTTCATTGTGGTTTTGAAATGCATTTCTCTGAGAATTAGTGATGTTGAGCAACTTTTCATGTATGTACCAATTTGCTGTTTGGAAAGGTTTGGGAAAATGTCTATTCAGTTCTGCCAATATTTTGAATTTTTTTTTGCCATTAAGTTGTAAGAGCTCCTCAGATATTTTAGATATTAACTCCTTATAAGATACATGGTATACAAGTATCTTCTCCCATTCTATAGATTTCCTCTTCATTTTGCTGATTTCCTTTGCTGTGCAAAACACTTGAGTTTGATGTAGTCCCAACATGCTGATTTCCACTTTTGTTGCCTGTGCTTTCAGCATTCTATATAACAAATTATTGTCAAACGTTAAGGAACTTTTTCCCTACATTTTCTTCTAGGAGTTTTACAGTTTCAGGTCTTACATTTAATTCTTTAATCCACTTTGAGTTAATTCGTGAATGTTTTAAGATAGGGTTTCACTTTCATTTACACATAAATACCCAGTTTGCCCAACGCCCTTTTATTTCCTCACTGGCTGTCCTTTCCCCATTGACTATTCTTGGTTCCCTTGCTAAATATTAGTTGGGCTTATATGCATCGGTTTATTTCTAGGCTCTCAATTCTTCCACTATTCTATGTGCCTGTTTTTATGTCAGTGTATTTCTGTGGTACCCAGCTGTAAAATCTCCTCTTTTGAAATTTCGATCATGATTTTTTCCAAATACTTCTCTATATGCATTACAGAGTGACCATTCTGTGCATTTACTGAAATAACACTTCAACACATTGAGCATTTAGCACTCTTACAAACTTCTTAACATATGTTTTAAACACTTCTCCAAATGCTTTTCAAAATGGTCATCACACCCATTCCCTGAAGTAGCAATTTTTTTTTTCAATTGGGAAAATTGTATTTTGGGTTTTTTAATACCTCAATTGTTTTTATTATTGAAATAACTTCAAGAATTTGGAGAATCATACATTTTCTCATCTACTTACCTTGTGGGTTTTGATGAGGGAACAGAACGCAAGCTGAGGACAAAGCAGAAACTGACACCCTGCAACTCCCCCCACCCCGCAATGGGATGTACCTGACATTTCTCAGGCACTCCTGGCTGCCCTCAAGGACAAAGAAATAGTTAACGGATAGATATCACAATCCCTCAGTTTACAAATGTCTTAGCAGTTTACAAGAACAGAAGCATTTCTATCAATAACCTAGCTTCCGGAAGGGAATGTAGATACAATTACATGTCCTTATAATCTGCAGCCTCCAGGAAGTTCCCAACCATCTTAATGTTAATGCCTTGCAAGAGGGAAAAACAACCTTAACTTGACAATGGCAAGGCCTCTGGTATCTTGTGAGTCTTCTTTAACATATGAAAGTATTTCCTCAACCTCCCTTTTTCCTTACCTCCCCCAACCCCATGGTGTATAACAGCCACCTCTCACAACCCCGGTGCAGCAGCTCTTTCTGCCCACGGGTCCTGTCCCCGTGCTTTAATAAACCACCAATTTTGCACCAAAGATGCCTCAAGAAATCTTTCTTGGTCATCTGCTCCGTACTCTACCCCACTGAACCTCATGTATATTACCGAACCTCGTCAGGTTTCACAAGAAGCAATATGGTTTCCTATAGTGATTTATATTTTTTAAATAGTGTTACTAAGACAATTAATTCATCTTCTATTCCTTCTTTTTCTCTTTCTGCCTTTCCAGAGATACCATTCTGAAGTTGGTGAGTATCATCCTCAATGGCGTTATTTTTAAAAAATAAAGCCTGTAATGGCATTTGTTATTCTATGTTTTTCATGGAGATACTGACATAACATTGTCAAAGTTTAGGGTGTACAATGGGTTGAGTTGATTCATTTAGATTGCAATATAATTACCACCACAGCATTAGCATTCTAACTTGAGAAAAAGAGACAAAAGGTTTTATGGAGCATCAGTGAGAGAGTTCAGACGAAATTAAGTTTACTTTGGGGGGATAATTGGTCATAAATGGTTCTAAGAAAAGAATTATTCAAGTATTAGCAGCTGCTGGTTGGGCATTCTATTACAAAGGAATTGAAGGAAGAGTTAGGACTTAAGGTCATGTGTAAGAGAGCAGAAAGAGCAGTGGGTGTCAAATACATGGAAGACCCATAGTGGAAAATTTTCCATTTCTCAAGTATCTCTTATACATGTAATAGGGATATATACTGCATAAAATCTATGACTGCCAGAAGTAGTCTACCTGTATATTATTTCAGCCTTTTCATTAAGTTATACTGTAGTTTTATAATTTATAAACAAGCTAAACTTTTTCAAACTTTTAATTAAAAAAAACATTGATGTCTCTTTAGAAAAGAATGCTTTTCATGTTAATTCCCACATTTTCTAGAGGATGGTTAAGACTTTTTTCTCCAAGAGAAAAGAGTAATAATTGCAGACCACATCTCTCTTACTTGCTTATTCACTGATGAGAGGGATTTATTTAATTGGTGATTTGGAAATAAAGTACTGAGCAAGAATAGCCAAGTCTTTTGTTGACATTCACTCTCACACAGAATAGACCAAATAAATTGTACGTCCACTCTAGTTATACACTTGTTAAGCTTCCCATACCATGTTCTGTTCTATAAGGGAAGCAGCCTAAAATTGTGTGAAGTGTAGGAGGCATAATTTTAGTTTTTGGTCCAAACTGTGTTTTCCAGTTTAGTTTTACTAATTACAAAGCAGATATTTTAGTCCCTATTTCACACCTGTGTCTAATTCTAAGTTATTTCAGAACCTACGAGGGAAGGTATAGGATTAGTAGACTGCCTGCTCATTTGTCATTTTTTTTAAACACAGAATTCATTTTTAATGAACCATATTAGAGGCTAGTGTTCCATGGAAAACACATTAAGAATGATTTAGTAATCTGAAGGAATATTATACAGATCGGTAGCTTTCAAAATATTTCATGGAATTTTGATTGCCAACAGAAGGTTGGAAACCTACTGGACTAGGCAATAAGCATCAGAATCAAAACTCTTTGGTTAGTGACAAGCAGTTTAAATTAATGACATGAACATGAGCTTCAGAGAATGCAGAGTAGGTTCAAATTCTGGATTCCACATTTATTAGCTGAGAAGCTGTACCTTTCAGGTAAGTCACATAAAATTCAATACATTTTATAGAGTTGCTACAACAGCACATATGAATAATATATGTGCAAACAATGCTTGACAGAGTGGGAGCTGAATAAGTAGTTCTTATGCTATTGTTTTAATTAATAACAATAAGTAATAAAAGTAAGTCTGGTGGGTTCCCATTGGTTCCTTTTTTAAACACATTATACACTACTTTACTGACAATTTTTAGAACACTGCTGCAAAATCTTGGCAGGGGATAATAAATATGTCAGTAACAATTAAGTTTTAAAATGTAATCAGCAGCTGAGATAAGCCCCAAAACAAAACAAAACAAAACAAAACAAAACCTAGATAAAACATACAGAAGTTTGTAAAACAGCACTTGGTCCTCACAACGTAGTAATAAAAGTAAAATGATTTAATGGCCTAGTTAAATATAAACAATATGAGTAAATGAGGCCATATAACCACTTTATGTTACATTAGATTACCTTAATAGAATTAGTCTTCAAATATAGCTAAGCAAATGTCCTGAAGTTTTTGCTACCCAGGCCACATCTGGATTTAACATTAAAAAGAGTACTAAAAAATGGGGGCACATTTAAGGAAGAGTCCAAGATGATGACAGAATATGAACGGAGTACATGAAGACCAGCTGAAATGTATGGAGCCAACTTAGGCAAGTAGAAGGATTAATGACTTTCACAGGTATCTCCTGAATTCTTTAAGAACTGTTAGGTATAAGAAGGGCATAATCACTTTACATGACACCAAAAGTTAAAATAAGCACAACCAGGGAAGTCATATAAGAAAATCAGATTGAAGTAACTATTTTGAATATACCAGACTTTTATAAATTGAACAAGTTTCCTCCACTGATTGCAGGGTTCAAACCTAAAACCTGAATGCTAGGTATAATTAGTTTAAGGACCTGCTTTCCCACAAATAACTCTAAAAGATGGACAAAACACACACAAAAAAAATCTATTCACAGAATTGGGAAGAAGCCAACACAGGGCTGCAATTCTTGATAGTAAGAAAGCACAAGACATGAGAACCGTTTCACTCCGGATTTATTCCTGACTGCATTTTTCAAAGTGCTTCCCAGAGATTTAGAAATCAACATATAACATCACTCTCACATGGTTAAAAGATGCCAAAAAAGATGGCATTTGATGGCAGTTTACAAGAGAAGGGAGCCAAAGAATAGAAACCCAAATATATGAGCAGAGATTTCAGAGGCCACCCAAGGATAGGAGAAGTTATAGTTCAAGTCCAGCAAAAGTGAAAACTCTACAGTAGACAACACAGTTCAGTTGAGATCCCAGAAAGGCCAAGTCCTAGGAATAGGAATCAGGTCAACAGAATGAAGGTCATACTGCAAGAGTAAAGAAAAACTGAAGTAGACCACCCTTAACATCACTTAGTAGCAAGTATTAATAAGGTGATCTGTAGTAATTGAACTGCCTATCAAACAAAGCCTCACACTCTAAGAGCACCAAGAGAAGGTACACCTAAAAACTTAATACAGAAGGGGGAAAGAAAAAAAGATTGATTAATCAAAAGAAAATAAGGAAGAATAAAAAAGGATAAGCAGAAGGGCCCATGAGAAAAGAGCACTATGGTAGCCCAACCATCAGTATTACATTAGGTGTAAATCAATTAAATGCTCTGATTAAAAGACAAAGCTTGTCAAATTAAAAAGGTTATAAAAACCAAAATTATGTGTTTGGACATACAATATGCTGTTTAGCTATACCTTATAACCATACAATTCCACTGTTGGATATAGAATAGAAAATGAAACCAAAGGGGGCACCTGGGTGGCTCAGCAGTTAAGCGTCTGCCTTCAGCTCAGGTCATGATCTCAGGGTCCAGGGATTGAGCCCCACGTCAGGCTCCCTGCTTGGCAGGAAGCCTGCTTCTCCCTCTCCCACCCCCATTGCTTGTGTTCCCTCTCTCGCTGTCTCTGTCATATAAATAAATAAAATCTTAAAAAAAAATGAAACTAAAGACTTAAATCCAAAAATTTGTACATGTATGTTCATCACCTTTCATAAGTTTTGTTGTTGTTGTTGTTTTTTAACTCAAATACAGTAGGATGTGTACATCAATTGCATTGTATTTATCTAAGGGAATACTACATATCAGTAAGAGAACAAACTACTGACATATATACAACAACAGGGATGAATCTCAGAATGTTGAGAGCAAAACAGACATAAAAGAGTACATATTGTACAATTCCATTTGCATGGAGACAAAAACTAGTTATAACTCATCTGGAGTGATAGAAGTCTAAGGAATGGCTATACTTGGGAGTGTAGATAGATTTCATATCTTCATCTAGTGATGGTGACATGAGACAGGCAGATGTAGACGTTATGAAGCAGGTCAGTTAAGATTTATGCACTTAACTTTAAGTCACACCCAAATAAAAATAAAGGTCAATGATTGTGCGGAGACAAGTTTATATAAGAGGCAGGCCTAACTGCTCTCTTTCAATGGCCCATGTGCAAGGTTGACTCTTGGCTGGCATCTTGGAACTTGGATTTCAGCAATGCTCTCATCATTCCCAGAACTGATGAGTGCTTACTGCTGCTGAAAGATGGCAGCAGAGTAGGAGGACCCAAGGCTCACTTCATTCCACGAACACAACTAGACAGCTATCAAATCATCCTAAATACCCCAGAAATTGACCTGAAGACTGGCAGAAGAAACTCCACAACTAAAAGGTAGAGAAGAGACCACATCAAACAAGGCAGGAAACAGAGATGCAGTCTGATCATCTGTGGCTGCTGCAGCAGGGAGGGAGGCACAGACATGGAGAAGGGTGAGAGAGAGAGAGACTAGAACACAGAAGACTGCACAGGGAAAATGAATCCCTCTAGCAAGTAGCTTGGAAACCAAAAGGGCCCGAATTTTGTGAGTTCTTATAACCAGGGAGGCTTAAAACCTGGAGTTTTAAAGGTCAGCAGGCATGGTTTGGATAGAATCTGGAGGATACTGCACTGCTTCTGGAGAAAAGGCAGGCAAACAATCCAGGGACATACAATGTGGAAACAGTATACTAAAGAGTGCCTGGATCTCAGAGTGGAGAGGTTATTTGCTCATTTCAAAGCATGTCCCAGAGAGGCAGCATTCAGAGACACCCCTCTGGGAACAAAGGAACTGGTAGGTGCCACTTCCCTCCCCTGCCCCTCAGAATAAGTAAAGGCCACCTGTGGGAACCAGTGAAGTGCCAATACTGACTACCTAACTTGCTTACACCAAACCCTGCTCCAGTGGAACTGCTCTTCCCAGTCATGCTTGCCTCAGTCCCAGTGTGGTGGGCCTAAACCCCTGCTCAAACTGCATCTCCCAACAGTGAGTTTTGTGGAAGCTCAGTTCTGCCAGCAGCAAAAACAGGTCTCATTTCAAAAGCAGACCAGAGCACACTTAGTTAAAATGCATCACATTCAGGCTAGGGACGAAATGCTGCCCACAACAGGGGAAGAGGGCCTCTGAAGATGACTTGTCTGAAGAATAAAGCAACCAGGACACAACAGCAGAGCATACTCAGCACACACTGGAGACACTCTGAAATGCCACTCTGGGGAACAGGGGAAACCACATGGCAGGGCACTACAGCACCTCTTTATCAAAAGGCCATTACCCACAAGAACAGGAGATTTAGCTGACTTTAAAACACAAAAACAAGCACAGAGAAACAAAACGAGAAGACAAAGTTTGTCCCAAATGAAAGAAAAGCACAAGGCCAGAGATCTAAATGAAACAAACATCAGTAACATGACTGATGGGGTATTTAAAGCAAAGATAATAAGGATATTCACTGAACTTAAGAAAAGAGTGGAAGACATGAGTGAGACGCTTAACACAAAGATAAGGAACAACACAGAGAAAAAGGGCTCAATAAACAAAATGAGAAACATGTTTGATGGAGTGAACAGCAGGCTGGAAGAAGCAGAGGATGCATTAGTGATCTAGAAGACAGAAAAATGGAAAGTAATCAAGCTGAGCAAAAGAAAGAAAAAAAGAATTATACAAAATGAGAAGACTTAGGGAACTCAGGGTTGACTCCACCAACCGTAATAACATTCATATTATAGGGATCCCAGAAGAAGAGAAAAGGGTCCAGAAACTCTGAAGAAGTAATAGTTGAAAACTTCCCTAATCTAGGGAAGGAAATAGATAGACAGATCCAGGAGGCACAGAGAACTCCCAACAAAAATCAACAAAAGCAGATCCATACCAAAACATATTGTAATTTAACTGGAGAAATATACTGATAAAGAAAAAAAATTAAAATCAGCAAGACAAAAGGTGGCAGTAACATACAAGGGAACCCCATAATGCTATCAGGGGATTTTTCATCAGAAACTTTCCAAGTTAGAAGAAAGTGGCATGATATATTCAAAGTGCTGAATGGGAAAAATCTGCAGCCTAGAATATCTTATCCAGCAAGGCTATATTTCAGAAAAGGAGAGATAAGTTTCCCAGACAAATAAAAACTAAAGGAGTTCATGACCACTAAACCAATCTTGCAAGAAATATTAAAGGGGGATACAGTGGAAAAGAGAAACCAAAAGTGATAGTAGGAAAGGAGGAAACACAAAAGCAGTAAAAATATTATTTCTGGGGGGAAAAAAATCAAAGAACTCACAAAATAAAAGGATGTAATTATGACAACATATACCTAAAATGTGGGGAGGAGAGAAGGAATTCAAACTTAAAAGACCATCAAAACTTAATACAGACTGCTGTATGCAGAAGAGCTTATATACAAACTTAAATGGTAACCATATATCAAAAACCAGTAATATGCACAGAATAAAGAGAAAGAAATCCAAGTATATCACTAAATATATCATGAAAGAAAGACAGGAAAGGATCAGAGAAAATCTTCAGAAACTACAAAATAGAATGACAATACATATCAATAATTACTTGAATGTAAATGGACTAAATGCTCCAATCAAAACACAGGGTAACAGGATGGATAAAAAAACAAGACCCATCTCTGTGCTGCCTATAAGCTACTCATTTTCGACCCAAGGACACCTGCAGATTCAAAGGGAATGGAGAAATATTTATCAAGCAAATGGATGCCAAAAGAAAACCACGGTAGCAATACTTACAATGGGTAACTTGACTTTAAAATAAAGACTGTAACAAGAGATAAAGAAGGGCACTCACCATATCATAATGAAGGGACCATCCAACAAGATGTAACAATTGTAAATATTTATACACCCAACATGGAAGCACCCAAATATATAAAACAGTAACAAACCTAAACTAATCAGTAATATAATAATAATAGGGAATTTTAACACCCTACTTACATCAATGGACAGATCATCTAAACAAAAAATAAACACTGAAACAATGGCTTTGAATGACATAATGGAACAATTGGATTTAACAGACATATTCAGAACATTCCATCCAAGATACACATTCTTTTCAAGTGCACATAAACATTCTTCAGAATAGACCACATATTAGTCAATATACCTCAACAAATTCAAGAAGAGAGAAGTTACACCATGCATCTTTTCTGACTACAATGCTATGAAAAACTAAGTCAACCACAAGAAAGTATCTGGAAAAACCACAAATACACAGAGGTTAAGCAAGATGCTACTAAACAATGAATGGGTCAATCAGGAAATCAAAAAAGTTTTTGGGATGCAGCAAAAGTGGTTCTATAAGACGGAAGTATATAGCAATACAGGTTTACCTCAAAAAGCAAGAAAAATCTCAAACAACCTAACCTTACACTTAATGGAGCTAGAAAAAGAACAAATAAAACCTAAAACCAACAAAAGGAAGGAAATAAAGATTAGAGCAGGAACAAATGATATAGAAACAACAAAAACAACAAAATCAATAGAACTGATCAATGAAACCAGGAGCTGATTCTTTGAAAAGATCAACAAAATTGATAAACATGTACCCAGACTTAAAGAAAAAAAGAGAAAGGACTCAAAAATCACAAATGAGAAATAACCAACACCACAGAAAAACAATTACTTAAGATTATGAAAACCTACATGTCAACAAACTAGACAATTTAGAAGAAATGGAAAGATTCCTAGAAACATATAATCTACCAAAACTGAAATGGGAATAGAAAATTGGAACAGAATGATAACCAGCAAAGAAAACTGAAAGAGTAATAAAAAAAACTCATAACAAACAAAAGTCTAGGATCAGATGGCTTCACAGGCAAATTCTACCAAACATCTGAAGAAGAGTTAATACCTGTACTTTTCAAATTATTCCAAAAAACAGAAAAGGAAGGAAAACTTCCAAATTCATTCTGTGATTCCAGCATTACCCTGATATCAAAACCAGATAAAGACACCACAAAAAAAGAGAGCTACAGGCCAATAACTCTTATGAACATAGAATAAAAATCCTCAACAAAATGCTAAATCCAACAATACATTTAAAAAAATTCATAATAATCAAGTGGGATTTATTCCTGGATTGCCAGGGTGATTCAATATTTGCAAATCAATCAGTGTGATACACCACATAATAAGAGAAGGGATAAGAACCACATGATCTTTTCAATACATGTAGAAAAAGCGTTTGACAAAGTACAACATCCATTCATGATATAAACCTTGAACAAAGTAGGCTTAGAGGGAATATACCTCAATATAATAAACACCATATTTGGAAAAAAAAAACACACAGCTAACATCGTCATCAATGGGAAAAACAGAGCCTTTCCCCTAAGGTTGGGAAGAAGACAAGAATGTCCACTCTTGAGAGAGAGTTAAGATGGCGGAGGAGTAGGGGTCCCCTTTTTCAGCCGGTCCCGAGTTGAGCTGGATAGGTACCAGACCACCCTGAACATCCACGGAATCAGCATGAGATGCAGGAAGATACATCTGGATCTCTACAAATGAACATCTCCAGCGCTGAGTATTGAGGTACGAAGCGGGGAACCATGAAACCGTGCACAGATATTGAAAGATAAACAGAAGGGGGAGGGAGCTGCCACATTTGGGCGCCAGGAAGCGGTAGCCACCTGCACGGGGGAGCAGGCGGACTGAAGGACCAGCACCCGCGAGAAAGCAGACTGAGACCGAGAGCCAGGGAATGCACGCGACCAGACGGAAACAGAGCTCCGGTGTGCTCACGGGAACCAGACTAAGACCGGGAGCTCCGGAGCCTGCGGAGGCGGCTGGCAGCTGGCGGTGTTAGAAACACAAAGGACAGAGACGCGCCGGCTCTGGAAGTGAGGGCTGGGATGCTGGCTGTGGGGCGCATATCCAGGGACGCTGCAGGTTGAGCAGCACCAACAGAAAGAGTTAAAGTGGCCAGAACATCAGTGGAGAAGGGACTGTGATCCCTCTGTTCTGAGACAGAGGCTGAGATTAGGCTACTGCTGACTCAGAAGAGGCAAAGCAAACCTCCAGGGAAAGCCTCCAAAGAACAAAAGCCTGGAAATACCAGCTCACAGTGTGCCCACCCCCATCCCCCCTCAAAGGGGACACAGATACTCTACCCAAACAGGGTTGCCTGAGTATCAGCAAGGCAGGCCCCTCTCCCAGAAGGCAGGCTGAAAAATCAAGAAGCCCACATCCCTAAGATCCCCATAAAACAAGGGCACACGGCCTGGGTCCTGGTCAATAATTTGGGCTCTGGACAACCCCGCAACCTCTCCTCATCAGAATGATGAGAAGGAGAAATCCCCCCAGCAAAGAAAAGACAATGAGTCTGTGGCCTCTGCCACAGAACTAATGGATATGGATATAACCAAATTATCAGAAATGGAGTTCAGAGTAACAATGGTCAAGATGATGTGTAGACTTGAAAAAAGTATTAACGAAAATGTTAATGAGAATATAGAATCTCTAAGGTCGGAAATGAGAGCAAATCTGGCAGAAATTAAAAATTCTATGAGGCAAATGCAGTCAAAACTAGATGCTCTGATGGCCATAGTGAATGAGGCAGAAGAATGTATCAGCGAATTGGAGCATGGGTTAGTAGAAGAGAAAGTTAAAATAGAAACTTGGCTCAAAAAATTCCAATCTCAAGAATGTAGGTTACAGGAGATTACTGACTCAATGAAACGTTCCAATGTCAGAATCATCGGCATCCCCAAAGGGGTTGGAGAAAAACAGAGGTCTAGAAGAGATATTTGAACAAATTGTAGCTGAAAACTTCCCTAATCTAGCAAAGGAAACAAGCATTTGTGTCCAAGAGGCAGAGAGGACCCCTCCCAAGCTCAACCACGACAAACCTACACCACGTCACGTCATAGGGCAATTCGCAAATATTAGATCCAAGGATACAGTATTGAAGCAGCCAGGGCAAAGAAATTTCTCACGTACCAAGGCAAGATATCAGAATTACGTCAGACCTGTCTACACAGACCTGGAATGAGAGAAAGGGTTGGGGCGGCATTTTTAAAGCTCTTTCAGAGAAAAACATGCAGCCAGGGATCCTTTATCCAGCAAGGCTGTCATTCAGAAGTGATGGAGAAATACCGACCTTCCAGAATTGCCAGTCATTGACCAATTTCGTAACCACGAAACCAGCCCTATAGGAGATATTAAGGGGTGTTCTATAAAAGTAAAAAGTCCCCAAGAGTGATACAGAACAGAAAGTCAAAATCTATAGAAACAAAGACTTTACAGGCAACAAGGCATCATTAAAATCATATCTCTCAATAATCAGCCTCAATGTAAATGGCCTAAATGCTCCCATATAGCCACAAGGTTGCAGATTGGACAAAAAGACATGATCCATCCATTTGCTGTCTACAGGAGACTCATTTTGAACCTAAAGATACATTCAGACTGAAAGTAAAGGGATGGAATACCATCTTTCACGCCAATGGACCTAAAAAGAAAGATGGGGTAGCAATTCTCGTATCAGACAGACTGGATTTTAAACTAAAGACTATAGTTAGAGACACAGAAGGGCACTATAATATTCTTAAAGGATGTATCCAGCAAGTGGATGTGACTATTATAAATATATAAGCCCCCACCAGGGAAGCAGCAAAATACACAAGCCAACTCTTAACCAGAATAAAGAGACATATAGATAAAAATACGTTAATAGTAGGGGACCTCAACACTCCACTATCAGAAATAGACAGAGCACCGGAGCAGAAAACTAACATAGAAACAAAAGCTTTGAATGCCATACTCGACGAGTTGGACCTCATAGATATATATAGAACACTACACCCCAGAACCAAAGAATACTCATTCTATTCTAATGCCCATGGAACATTCTCAAGAATAGACCATGTTCTGGGTCACAAAAGAGGTCTCAACCAATACCAAAAGACTGAAATTATTCCCTGCATATTGTCAGACCACAACGCTTTGAAATTGGAACTCAACCACAAGGAAAAATTTGGAAGAAACTCAAACACTAGGAGACTAAGAACCATCCTGATCAGGAATGACTCGATAAACCAGGAAATCAAAAATGAATTTAAACAATTTATGGAGACCAAAGAGAATGAAAACAAAACGGTCCAAAACCTATGGGATACTGCAAAGGCAGTCCTATGGGTACAATACATAGCCATCCAAGCCTCAAAAGAATAGAAAAATCTAAAATGCAGTTCTTATATTTTCACCTCAAGAAGCTGGAACAGCAACAGAGGAAGAGGCCTAATCCATGTACGAGAAAGCAGTTGATCAAGATTAGAGCAGAAGTCAATGAATTAGAAACCAGCAATACAGTAGAGCAGATCAACAGAACTAGAAGCTGGTTCTTTGAGAGATTCAATAACATTGACAAACCACTGGCAAGGCTTATCCAAAAGAATAGAGAAAGGACCCAAATTAATAAAATTATGAATGAAAAGGGAGAGGTCACAAACAACACCAATGAAATTGGAAGGATTATTAGAAACTTTTATCAAGAGCTTTATGCCAATAAATTAAGCAATCTGGAAGAGATGGAGGACTTCCTGGAAACCAATAAACTACCAAGAGTGAAACAGGAAGAAATTGATTTTTTAAACAGGCCAATTAATTATGGAGATTACAACAGTGATAAAAAAATCTTCCAAAAACAAAACACCAAGACTGGATGGTTTTCCTTGTGAATTCTACCAAACATTCAAAGAAGAAATAATACCTACCTCCTAAAGCTATTTCAAAAAATAGAGACAGAAGGAAAGCTACCAAACTCATTCTATGAGGCCAATATAACCTTAATCCCCAAACTAGGCAAAGACCCCATCAAAAAGGAGAATTACAGACTGATTTCCTTAATGAATATGGATGCCAAAATTCTCAACAAGATCCTGGCTAATAGAATCCAACAGCACATTAAAAGGATTATCCATCATGACCAAGTGGGATTCATCCCTGGGATGCAAGGGTGGTTCAACATTCACAAATCAATCAGTGTCATAGATTTTATGCAGAAGGAAATATTCAAAAATCATATGATTCTCTCAATAGATGCAGAAAAAGCATTTGACAAAATATAGCATCCTTTCCTGATTAAAACCCTTCAGAGTTTAGGGATAGAGGGTACATTCCTCAATCTCATAAAAACCATCTATGAAAAGCCTACAGCAAATAGCATTCTCAATGGGGAAAAGCTGGAAGCCTTTCCCTTAAGATCAGGAACACGACAAAGATGCCCACTCTCGCCACTATTATTCAACATAGTACTACAAGTCCTTGCAACAGCAATCAGACAACAAAAAGGGATCAAAGGTATCCAAATCGGCAAAGAAGAAGTCAAAATGTCTCTCTTTGTAGATGACATGATACTCTATATGGAAAACCCAAAAGAATCCATGCCCAAACTATTAGAAGTTATAGAGCAATTCAGTAATGTGGTGGGATACAAAATCAATGCTCAGAAATCAGTTGCATTTCTATACACGCATAATGAGACTGAAGAAAGAGAAATTAGGGAATCCATCCCATTTACAATAGCACCAAAAACCATGTTACCTTAGAAGTAACTTAACCAGAGACGTAAAGGACCTATATTCTAGAAACTATAAATCACTCTTGAAAGACATTGAAGAAGACACAAAAAGATGGAAAAATATTCCATGCTCATGGACTGGAGGAATTAACATAGTTAAAATATCCATGCTACCCAGAGCAATCTACACTTTCAATGCTATCCCGATCCAAATACCAATGACATTTTTCAAAGAACTGGAACAAATAGTCCTTAAATTTATATGGAACCAGAAAAGGGCCCAAATCACCAAGAAACTGTTGAAAAGGAAAAACAAAGCTGGGGGCATCACAATGCCGGATTTCGAGCTGTACTATAAAGCTCTGATCACAAAGACAGCATGGTACTGGCACAAAAACAGATACATAGACCAATGGAACAGAGTAGAGAACCCAGAAATGGACCCTTGGCTCTTTGGGCAACTAATCTTTGATAGAGCAGGAAAAAACATCCAGTGGAAAAAAGAGAGTCTCTTCAATAAATGGTGCTGGGAAAATTGGACAGCTACATGCAAAAGAATGAAACTTGACCACTCTCTCACACCATACACCAAAATACACTCCAAATGGATGAAAGACCTCGATGTGAGACAGGAATCCATCAAAATTCTAGAGGAGAACATAGGCAGCAACCTCTACTACTTCAGCCAAAGCAACCTTTTTCATGACACATCTCCAAAGGCAAGAGAAACAAAAGATAAAATGAACTTGTGGGACTTCATCCAAGATAAAAAGCTTCTGTACAGCCAAGGAAACTGTCAAAAAAACTAAGAGGCAGCGCACAGAATGGGAGAATATATTTGCAAATGATGCTACAGATAAAAGACTGGTATCCAAGATCTACAAAGAACTTCTCAAACTCAATACACGAGAAACAAATAAACAAATCATAAAATGGGCAGAAGATATGAACAGACACTTTTCCAATGAAGACATACAAATGGCTAATAGACACATGAAAAAATATTCAAAATCAATAGCCATCAGGGAAATTCAAATCAAAACCACACTAAGATACCACCTTATGCCAGTTAGAATGGCAAAAATTGACAAGGCAAGAAACAACAATTGCTGGAGAGGTTTGGAGAAAGGGGATCCCTCCTACGCTGTTAGTGGGAATGCACGTTGGTACAACCACTCTGGAAAACAGTGTGGAGGTCCCTTAAAAAGTTAATAATTGAGCTACCCTATGACCCAGCCATTGCACTACTGGGTATTTACCCCAAAGATACAGACGTAGTGAAGAAAAGGGGCATATGCACCCCAATGTTCATAGCAGTTTTGTCCACAATAGGTAAATCGTGGAAGGGCTGAGATGGCCTTCAACAGATGACTGGATTAAGAAGTTGTGGTCCATATATACAATGGAATATTACTCAGCTATTAAAAAGAACAAGTTCTCAACATTCGCTGCAACATGGATGGCACTGAAGGAGATAATGCTAAGTGAAATAAGTCAAGCAGAGAAAGACAATTATAATATGGTTTCTCTCATCTATGGAACATAAGAACTAGGAAGATTGGTAGAAGAAGAAAGGAATAAAGAAAGGGGGGGTAATCAGAAGGGGGAATGAAGCATGAGAGATTATGAACTCTGAGAAACAAACTGAGGGCCTCAGAGGGGAGGGGGGTGGGGGAATGGGATAGGCTGGTGATGGGTAGTTAAGGAGGGCATGTATTGCATGGTGCACTGGGTGTTATACGCAACTAATGAATAATGGAACTTTACATCAAAAACCAGGGATGTACTGTATGGTGACTAACATAATATAATAAAAAAAACATTAAAAAAAAAACAAATGTCCACTCTTACCACTTCTACTCAACATAGTATTAGAAGTACTAGCTGCAGTAATCAGACAACAAAAAGTCTTCCAAATCAGTAAAGAAGTAAAACTTTCACTATTTGCAGATGACATCATATTCTATATAGAAAACTCAGAAGACAACAAAAAGTGCTAGAAGTGATAAATTCAGTAAAGTCTCAGAATACAAAAATCAATGTACAGAAATCTGTTGCATTTCTATACACCAATAATGAAGCAGCAGGAAGAGAAATTAAGGAAACAATCCCATCTACAATTGCATCAAAAATAAGATACCCAGGAATAAACCTAACCAAAGAGGTGAAAGACCTGTACTCTGAAAACTACAAAACATTGATGAAAGACATTGAAGATGACACAAAGAAATGGAAAAACATTCCATGCTCATAGGTTGGAAGAATATTGTTAAAATGTCCATACTACCCAAAGCAATCTATGCATTTAATGCAATCTCTCAAAACAACAGTGGCGTTTTTCACAGAACTAGAACAGTTCTAAAATTTGTATTGAATGACAAAGACCCCAATAGCCAAAGCAATTCTGAAAAAGAAAAGCAGAGCTGGAGGCATCACAATTACAGACTTCAAGTTACATTACAAAGCTGTAGTGATCAAGACAGCAAGGTACTAGCACAAAAATAGACACATAGGTCACTAGAACAGAATAGAATACCCAGAAATGAACCCACAACTATATGGTCAATTAATCTTCAACAAAGCAGAAAAGAATATGCAATGGAAAAAAGACAGTCTGTTCAACAAATGCTATTGAGAAAACTGGACAGCAACATGCAAAATAATGAAGCTGGACCACTTTCTTACACCACTCACAAAAACAAATTCAAAACGGATGAAAGACCTAAATGTCTTTAGACAGGGAACCATCAAAATCTTAGAGGAGAACACAGGCAGTAACCTCTTTGACGTTGGCTATAGTAACTTCTTACTAGATAGGTCTCTTGAGGCAAGGGAATCAAAAGCAAAAATAAACTATTGGGACTTCATCAAAACAAAAAGCTTCTGCACAGTGAAGGAAATAATCAACAAAACTAAAAGGCAACCTGCAGAATGAGAGAAGGTATTTGAAAATGGTATCTGTCAAAGAGTTAGTATCCAAAATACATAACAATCTTACAAAACTCAGGGGACCTGGGTGGCTCAGTCAGTTGAGCACCCAACTCTTGATTTCAGCTCAGGTGGTGACCTTGGGGTCCGAAGATTGATCGAGCGCTGCATCCCTGCTCCACACTCAGCTAGGAGTCTGCTTCTATCCCTCTCTGCCCCTCTCCCCCGATGCGTACATGCACATGCTCTTTCTCTCTCTAAAAGAAATGTCTTCAAAAAAAAACTTATAAAATTCAACAGCTAAAGAACAATCCAATTTAAAGATGAGCAAAGATATGAAAGACATTCCTCTAATGATGACATACAGATGGTCAACAGACACATGTAAAGATACTCAAAGATACTCACATCACTCCTCCAGGAAATACAAATCAAAACTACAATAAGATACCACCTCATGACTGCTAAAATGGCTAAAATCAACAGCACAAAAAATAACAGGTGTTGTCAAGGATAAGGAGAAAAAGGAAGCCTCTTGCACTGTTGATGGGAATGCAAACTAGCACAGCCACTCTGGAAAACAGTATGGAGGTCACTCAAAATGTTAAAAATAGAACTATCAGTAACTGCACTACTGGATATTTACCCAAAGTATTTTTAAAAAAACCCAGTAATTCAGAGGAATACATGCACCTCTATGTTTACAGCAGCATTATCTACAACAGCCAAATTATGGCAAGAGCCCAAATGTCCATCAGTTGATGAATGGATAAAGAATATGTGGTGTGTGTGTACATATATTGTATGTATATATGTATATATTGTATGTATATATACTGTACCTATATATGTGTGTATATATACACAAAGTATATTTTATGTATATATGTATATATTGTATGTATATGTGTACATACACACACAGTCACAAATGGAATATTATCCAGCCACCAAAAAGAACGAAATTGTGTCTTTGCAACAACATGGATGGAGCTAGAGAGTATAATGCTAAGCAAAAGAAGTCAGAGAAAGACAAATACCATATGATTTCACTCATATGTGGATTTTAAGAACCAAAGGAACAAAGGGAAAAAAAGACACACTCAATTATAGAGAACTGACCATTACACCAGAGGGAGGGAGTGTGGAGGGATGGGTGAAACAGGAGGATTAAGAAGTGCACTTGTGATAAGCACCAGGTGATGTACGGAATTGTTCAATCACTACATTGTACAACCGAAACTAGTAAAACACTCTATGTTAACTGGAATTAAAACTTAAAAAGAGTCGCTTACTGTGCTTAAACAATTTTTATAAGAAATATGGTTTATTTGAGCACCTGCTTCTGGGACCCTGGAATTTTTCTATGTGCCAAATGAAGCTACCTATGTGTCTAACTCCCATTAAACACTGAGTATTGAGTTTTTAATGAGCTTCCCTGACAGGCAATATTTCCCAGTAATATATTATAGCCATGAATATAACTGTATGATTGAGTCTTAAGTCCTAGCAAAATTGAATCTGAGTGCATTTGGAGACTCCTGGAATTAGGATGAAGACAGAAATCCAGTTTTGTTTTTTTTTTTGTTTTGTTTTGTTTTGTTTTGTTAATGTAGTTGGATTTTAATACTTCTCTTACTTCTCAAATTTCACTATCTCTCCCTCAAAAAGTAAGAACCTGTGTTATATCAGATGATGCCCGCTGTGGAAGGCATTCCAGGAGGGGGTCTAGCAGCCCGAGTTGGGTTAGGAGGGTCCATGGAAGGGCAAAGCCCATCACATGGTTTTGAACTTGAAAGAAGTAGGAAGATACCCAAATAGGGGGTTGGTAGTGGCCTCCCAACTTATGGAAGGATTCTACACCATGGAGGGGGTAGGGTTTGTGTTTATGGCAGTGGTGATAGATTTGCTAAATACAGGTTTCATCATATAACTAAGTATATGAAGGATAGAGAGATATAGATTTCTTACTATCAAATAAGTTACAGCTGCTAAGGAATTAGACCTTAAAACTCCTCATCACACAAAATGTGTAACAATGTGGAGTAATGGATGTGAGTAATGGATGTTAAATTATTGTTGGAATCATTTTGCAATACATATTACAAATCATTATATGGTACACTAAAACAGTGTTATAGGTTAATTATATCTTAATTCTTTTTTTTTTAAAGGTTTTATTTATTTATTTGACAGAGAGAAAGAGAGCACAAGCAGGGGGAGCAGCAGAGGAAGAACCAGGCTCTTTGCTGAGCAGGGAGCCCGATGTGGGACTCGATCCCAGGATCCTGGGATCATGACCTGAGCCGAAGGCAGCCGCTTAACGACTGAGCCACCCAGGGGCCCCAATTATATCTTAATTCTTTAAAATTAAGTGAAAATAAGTTCACAAATATGGAATAGGCAAGAATATACCATGTGTTATTGCACTGGATTTGGATAGTGTGAATTCACTATCCTTAATATAGATACATATAGAAATATAGACATATACACACACTTCTAGGTGTGTCTACTGAGTGGGCTAAGGAACAATGATAGACCAATAGTATCAAACACATTTAGCTCCCAGATATTGGTTTCTATAAATAATTCTCTACTGAAAGGAACAAACCTCCTTGGAGAATTGGCTGATTCTAGGGTTCAGGCGGAAAAAGTGGAACTTGACATTGGAACATCATTCTTCACTGTAAAGAAAGGAGGTCTTTCAATATAGGAATATGTTAAAAGAAAATATAAACCAGTTTGAAGGGGCTTCTACCAGTCTAACTGAAATAATCAGAGCTTAAAAAAAGTTACCAGACTTTATTCCATTGGCAAGGTGGGGGGAAATGAGAACTACAAGTCCCTACTGACTTAAAATACATGAATACACTGGAAGTGTGATGAGGAATATCCAAGCTCTTAAGGCACCTGGCCATAAATTGGTATTTTAATGAGGGTGGGGAATTAATTTGAAAATGGAAGTGCCTGATGCACCCTAATCTAGTGATCAAAAGTAACACCACCAGTAATGAGATACAAGGAAAGCAGATACCAACTGACAGAATGAAAAGAGAAAACATTATTCCTGACAAAGATACAGAATCTAAATCTAATCATAAGGATACATTAAATATATCCAAATTGAGGAGCACTTTAATGGTAAATGCAAATGAAAAAAAAAAAAAAAGTCTTGGTTGAAAATAAGGGACAAGACTCCCCATCCCCTTTCTTGAAGCATTTACCTTAGAAAACTTGTAATAAGTTTTTTCCCTTCCTTGAGATATATGTAAATCTTTTTAAAAGCTAAATAAGCTTCTTTCCAGCTTTAGAGACTCAGAAATGTCTAAGAACCTGGGGAGTATTTCTTTGAAATGTAATCATGAAAAAAATGTAATCAGGAAAAAAAAAATCAAAGAGAGCACCCCCATCTCTCAGTTTCTGTAGGAGGGTAACAGCTTAACTTTGGTGGGCAGGCATCTCACTCCAAGTTGTAAAACCACCCCCTGTCATAAAGACATAAGAAGCTGATTTTTTTTTCCCTTTAGATAAAGCCAATTAGCAAACACAGATGGTCACCCAACTACCAAGTAAATTTGGGATGAACTATGTGTGAAAAATAATGCTGTCAAGTCCTTTGAGGACTAGTTGTTTATCTTGAGAACATGTATGTGATGGGTTGTAACTGCTTGACTATATAAAATATACCTATTTGTCTTCATAATCTTCTATTGGATTGCCTGGGATGCACATCACAGTCTATTTTAATGCTTATTCAATAATACAACTGTTTTCTTTCTCTTATACCTTTATGGAGAGGTTTCCTTTGTCAAAAGACTGTTTTTAATTTTATTTCCCCAACAAATGTGAAGAGGAGGACAAGTTATCTGGCAGTTCCTAAATTAAGCTGACCAGCTGAAGGTCTATGGCCAAGCAGCAGCCAGGTAAGAGAACCTGAATTCCAATTTCTGTTATAGCTCTCCACTCTTGAAATAGAAGTCAGAAGACATCCTCTCCAAATTCAGTGTTTTACTACTGAATAAACACAGATAATATGGGCTCTAACGTTCTGTCATGATTACTGTATGGTTAGACCACACAGTAAACCAGTAATGTTGCCTGAAGGTTCTTCTCTTAAAGGGTTACTATTCTTCAAATTTGGAATGGGTAAATGAAAATCCAGTCTTGCAATGACCCAAGGATGGCTCTTTTGATTTGAATGAATCAACTTATTGCTGGGGTCTTTATACAGGCCTCATTCCAAACAAATGAATTACTGGTATTTAGGAGATAAATATCATTCTAAGGGAAAAGCTGTAATTGATTTCAGTAGACAAAAGGAAAGAATGAAAACCATGGAAAGGGAATTAAGAAAATGAAGGGTACATTCCCTTTCTCAGAACCCTTCTCCACCTTTCTGCCTTGCCTTCTCCTTCTGCTTCCCCTGCATCTGTTTATCCCTTCCTGTCTCAGATTGTCTCACAGGAAGGGGGAGGTAATGAACTTTTACAGGAGTGATTTCCTTCATGAGTAGATTTCCCTGAAAAGGATGAGGCACAACTGTAGTTAGTGATGAATTACATGCTCTGAAGACTCAGGTTTGTGTGCCTCCTGGCTTTACCCTGAGTTCACTTAATATCTCAGCCCAAATTTTACCTCCAAGAGTCCTTTACTGGCCATACTACAGACAGGAAAGCAGAAATGATAGAGACTTGGTGTGGAAATAACTAAGAACATAGGCGCCCTGGAAAAAAGGCAAACAAGTTAGTAAGCTGATGAACGTCAACATGGGAAGGGAAACTTAAGTGCTACAAAATTTACATTTTTTTCTTATTTTCATGCAAGAAAAGCCAGCCTTCCTACACGGAACACCAGCAAATTTGAGGACATTGAGAGTCCCAGGAAGGCACATGCATTTGTCACCAGCTGATTATTCATTTTAAGTCTTCTTTACTCTATTCCCCCAGAAGTTTGCTGAAGTACTCCATGAAGTGTTTTTAGTTTGTAGCCTCACACATAGGGATGTGTACTGGCTATTGTGTAGAATTCAATTGCAGATTTTGTTTCTCTGATGCAACAGGTATATAAGTTCCAGAAGGTCACCACAAGGATTACAGTGGCCAAGAAAATTAACTATCTACTACTTCTCACTCCCCACACATACGACCTTGGAAGATCAAACTGCATTAGAGACCAGTCAAAAGGGAACCATACTTGAGGCCTTTTCAATAATGGTGATCTGGAAGAAGTTACAGTGGTGGACTCACCAACAGGTGACTTCCCCATTGATTTCTATGGGCAGTTCCTTAGGGCTTTCTCAAAATTCCCTGATATGGAGCCAGGAACACTTGATTCTTATCAAATTTTGCCTGGGCTGCTCTCTTGTTGATTATCCAAACCCAAGTTAAGGAAAGGGTGATTAAAAAAAAACAAAAAAAGGCAAGGACAGACTATTATTCAAACCATAGGAAGATCTACTTAGTTTGGGAACAATCTAGAGAAAGACAAGGAAGAACAGAAAACTTCAAACTTCTGTGTAAGGTACTTAACCAGAAATCTTTATTAAAGAAAAAACACCTGCTTCGGACAACCTGTGAAGAGAGCAAAGGAAGGAAGAAAACTATGACATCATTGCAAGAAGCCAGGAGGGATTGTTAAAAGACTGAGGGATCCAAGAATTGTAGGAAAAAAAGAATCAGGACAGCCCAGAACGATAGGGAATAATGTTCAACTGGCTTAAAAATGGACAGATGTAGGGACTCTCAGAGGTTGGAACTAAGGATACTAGTTCTCCTTATTTTGCAATTTCCTCTGGAATTTCTCACTTTCCATTTGGGTGATAGATCAATACAAACTGATGGTCTTTTGGATCATCCTTCTACTTCTTCCTTTTCCTCCAGGCTCCATTATACATAGGTCCTCTGATTGAGGGACACACTTTCTTACTTTCTCCTCACCCTTTTGTAAATCCATTGTGGGAGAGACCTGCTGTGCAATTTAAAAGTTACCATATTTGGCACTCCAGAAAAAATGTCTGTGGATCTCCCTGGAAAAAGAGGGGACCTAATTTGGTTACTGTTTAAAGCCTTCTGAAAAAAAAAATGTGTGTCAGTGTGTGCAATTTTTATACCATACTGGAAAAACACCCCTAACTGAAGCAGACTGATGCATAGCTCTGGGATCTAGGAAACAATGATACTGGCTTAACGCAAGATAAAGAATTTACAAGAATAGCTTACCAAAAACAAGCTATGGCCATGTGTAAAACAATATCCTTCGTAGGAAGCTCAATTAAAAAGAATAAAGCTAGTTATAAGCAAATCAGAAAAAAATTTAAAATGAACACTTACACTGTAATACTTGAGTACTTCCAGTAAAGGAAGCTACATTTGATAAAGATGGTCAACCACTATTTAGATTTATATGTCTTCAATAGGTTTGTTATTCCATTAACCCCTGTAATTCCTAGGTCTACCACTATTCTAACTTCACTACCTTTCTCAACAGTTTCTCCTCTGTAACTGATCTATGTTCTTCCCTTCCTTTCCTCCTCCTTCCCTCTTCTCTCCTCCTTCGTCCTCCTCTCTCTCCACCTAACTCACCCTCACTGTTTATCTAATAAGTCTAAATTCTTGTTTGCTTTTGCTTATGAAGGAGTCAGTATCTGGGCAAAGTGTTTCTCAAGGGTTTTGGGACTCTCCCACTATTTTTCTTTGGTTACTTACAAAAAAATCTTAGGAATTTGTCCTACCAGAGGAATCTATGAATACACAGTATGTATATGATTGGCTGATAACCTCAAATTAATAAGCAATTTAAAACAGATACTTTGTCTTTGGTAAGATTCTTTACTTCATATGGTCATAAGGCCTCACTGGACAAATTAAACTATTGCTCAACTGAGGTCAAATATTTAAAGCATCAGTTCCTAGCTGTGGACCACAGAATATTTTGCAGAATGTATTTTACAGATAAATGGGCAACAATAAAAAAAAGAAAAACCTTATACAATTTTGGAGACTAGTACAATATTGTAGACTGTTGATTACAGCTTTTGTAGAGTGATAAAACACTGATAGAGCAACTGCATGCCAATTCTTCAGATCCTCTGGTTTGGTCCCTAGAATATGAAGAGGCTTTTGAACAACTGAAATTGGCTATAACCTCTTCGAAAGCTCTGGGGATTCCAAGTTTTTTAAAACTTGATTAATCATCCTATTTATATTGATATTTAATGCTGTTTTCTAATGGCTCATGTACTTGGTACAAAAGTGGACAACTTAAGGCTTCCTGTGCTATGGTGACTTATACAACTGTAGAAGCTTGTGTTTTGTACGGAATTAAGTCTGCACAAGAAGAAAGGTTAATAGCAGTTACCAGAGCTGCAATTCTTGGTTATGACCTTAAAAATGATTATGTATATGTTTGGTATGCCATGCAACAGAACAATTTCTTTTATTAGGGAATTTTTTATTTCAATAGTCACCAAAATATCTCATGGAAAAATGTCTGAGTTACCAAAGGCCTTAAAACTGACTGTTCAGATAGGAGTATTTTTGAAATTTTTGAAAGAGAGTTTCAAAATCTTCCATTAAAACATGGCAGAATCTGGGGCAACTGAGTGGCTCAGTCAGTCAAGCAACCAACTCTTGGATTTTGGCTCAGGTCACGATCTCAGGGTAGTAAGACTGAGCCCCGCGTTGGGCTCTGTACTCAGCATGGAGTCTGCTTGAGATTCTCTCTCTCTTTCCCTCTTTAAAACAAGTTAAAAAAAAAAAAAAGGTAGAATCCAAACTTAGAAGCTCCATTTTTAATACAATAAGTGCTCTTGAGGGGCACCTGGGTAGCTCAGTCATTAAGCATCTGCCTTCAGCTCAGGGCGTGATCCCGGCATTCTGGGATCGAGCCCCACATCAGGCTCCTCCACTGAGAGCCTGCTTCTTCCTCTCCCACTCCCCCTGCTTGTGTTCCCTCTCTTGCTGGCTGTCTCTCTCTCTCTGTCAAATAAATAAATAAAATCTTAAAAAAAAAAGTGCTCTTGAATTTCAAAAACATGCATCAAAAGAAAAGGTATATACCTATAAAATAGGTAATTCCCATGTTCTAATCAAATATCTTTTCGCCTAACAAAACTATTCCTGTACCATAGTCCCTGTTTGGCTAGCATTGTCATGCCATTAACAAAATCATTTAGTAAAAGAGGGATTTTTAAAGACACTAAACTCTTATTACACCTGCCAAAGAGATAAAATTGTTCAAAACATATTAAAGAGATGTCTATTTGTCAGCAGAAATAAGTACAGGCCACTCCTGAGGTAAGCACAGGAAGTCCTTTTTGGCCAACTTGACCAGGAACCTGGTGGCAGTTGGGTATCATAAAATTAATGCCTGTAAAAGGCAAGTGATTTGGACTATTATGTTTGATACCTGGATGAAGTCAACACTTTCCTTCAAGAACAACAAAAAAAAAATGTTCAGGCAATAGTAATGACACTCTTATTAAACATAATTCCCATGTTGGGGATACCAGAGCACACTGACAAGGACAGAGAAAATTCTATTTCTGCTCTTCAGAGAATATGCAAATGTTCATGGATTCCTATAAGCTGTCATACACCTTATCATCTTCAGCCCTCTGGACACATGTAGCAAATTCATCAAACTCTAAAAAAATAAAAAAATAAAATTTCATTGACTACAATTCAGTAATCTACCAGGCTAAAATGGCTGTTTAAAAATTACAACCATCTCTAAAAGTACTGAATATTTTTTCTTTGGACTTATATTAGACAGGCCTATAAATTTGAGTGAGGCAACATCTTGGGACAATTTAGCTGAATTGCCTCATAATCATGTTCAATACTTCAACAGGGTTCCTCTCTTGCTTAGAGACCCAGAGACAAAGTCAAAAGGATCTGGAAAGACCCACTGGTAGAAGTCTTCCACCCCTACTGAGCAGGAGATTCCATCTACATAAATGTTCTTCAGGAAAGATGAGCTGTCACTACACAAAAAGACCATTCAAGTACTGCTGACAACCCATGTGGCTATCAAAGTAACGGCCAAATAGCTGGATTTGTCCTTCCATTGGGAAGTCAGCTCCTCAAGAGGACTGGCCTGTGGTTCCATTAAAGAACTTAAAACTTAAGTTTTCTACAATTGATGTTGGTACTGAATTCCACTGAAAGGAGATATTCTAGGGAACTTATTACTACCTTTACAGAATGTCTTGCTGTTGTATTCACAGTTGGGCTATTTCAACTACTTTAAGAGAATCACACTGTACTAGAAAACAAACAAGTTACTTGTTGTTACTCCTTCTCTCTGCACTCCAAGTAATTCTTCTCACAATCTTCTTTCTGATCACCTCTAGACTGTAATCCTAATATAAAGAGATTCTGGACTTAAGTTCAACAATCTGACAGTAAAAACGGGACGGTCCTCATTAATTTTAAGCAACTATTATGCATTCAGGTACTTAAGCTCTAAATTTAACAGTTTGATTAGAATAATGACATTGATAAGAAAAACATTTAAATAACAGACACAAAACTCTGGCATTTACATATAAATACTGCCCAAGACAGGTGCAATGGCACCCAATTAACTCTGGGGTGCAAGTTCTCAGACAATCCTAATATAGATAAACACATGAAGATTTAGTTGACTATCATAATGGACCTAACCCAAGGCAAAAATTATAAGGTCCATCGGGTGGATTTGTCCTCAAGACATTAGATACATATACACTAAACACCAGGATTTAAATCTGTACCTTTCAAATAAGCATGTCACATTAGGACTTTGATACTAGAAGGTGGTCAAGGATAGCATTTCACATCTGGGAAAAGTTATGTGTGAAGATAGAACAATTCTAGGAGAGCCTAAATTGCCATACAAATGTGATGATACTTTCATCACTAAAATTCAGGACAAATTTATTGGGACTTACAAGGAAAGCTCTGAATTAAAATTTAGATTATCAGACTCCAGAGTTAAGTTTTATTTAATCCAAGCCTAAGTAGTTTAAGGAACAATAAAGCTTGGTGAATCATTTGAAAATGCAAGCAATAAAGACATCATACCAATTTGTAAAATAAATAAATCACCATGCAAAACTTTTGTGCAGTTTTAATCAAGAATCTAATTTAACTCATCACAATTGGTATGATTTATTCAAAGGTCATTCCACCAAGGCAATTAACACTATCCAAAAATTTAGCAATTCTGTTATTTTGACAATTGTTTTGCTTTCTATTCTACTTTGGAATTGCTGGATATTTAGAAGGCTGCAACTCACCCAGAAAAAGATGAAAACAGCAATAAAATTCATTGGAAGTCTGTAGTGTTACTATTTTATATAAACAAAAGGGAGCATCATAAGTCTAAATACAAATCTAAAAGGAAAAAAATCTCCCTGTTGAAAATAAGATTTCCCTCACCTGCCTTTTCTTAGAGCAATTACTTGAGAAAACCTAATTCTGCATTCTTTCTCTTTCATAAGCAAATCTTTTAAAAAGCCAAATAAACCTCTTGTCAGCTTCACAGACCCAAGAATATCTTAAAAACATGGGGACTAGTTCTTTGAAAGGTATCAAAGATAAAGGCCTTTCTTCCAGTCTCTATGGCAAGGTAGCCTAACTTCTGGATCAACTTTGCTTCTAGTTGCAATACCAATACCAGTCCTAAAAATGAGATCTATCTTCCTTTGGATAAGACCTATTAGCTAACATAGATGCCATCCCAACTACTAAGTGAATTTGGGATGAACTATGTTATGAATGGTGCTGTGGAGTCCTTTTCCTTGAGGACCATAGCTTATCTTGAAAACACGTGCGTAATGGGTTGTATCTGCTAGATTATGTCAAAGGGTAAGATTTATGAATCTTAGTGCATTGCCTGTGATTCTCACCACATTCAGATTTAATGGTTATTAAATAATAAAACAAAAACTGTTTTCTCTCTCTAGATTTGTGGAGAAGTTTGTTAGACTGAAAGAAAATTTCACTTTCCTCAATACACTCTGCTAAATAGCTGTCCTATATAATCTTTGAAAGTGTCAAGATCATGAAAGGAAAGGGTAAAGAAATTATCTAAATCAGAGAGAAAGAAAAAAACAACTATTAAATGCAATGTGATATTATAGACTGGATTCCTCATTATTTTTTTGGCTGGATTCTTTTGAATGGAAGCCAATATTGGTAATTGTTAAAACTTAAGTGGAGTCTAAAGTATTGCCAATTTTTTATTCTGATAGCTATACTGAAAATGTGGATTAAATACTAAAATATTTATGATAAACACAGCATTTTCAAATGGTTTGAAAAGTTATTTGAACTGAACTTCTCTAAGTTTGAGACGGTTTCAAACTTGAGGGGGGGAGGTACAAAGACAGAAAGAGGATCAAGATAAAATTTGCTAAGGTGTCTGCTAATTGGTTTTTTAAGATGGGATACTTTTAAAGCCCCATTCTGTATTATTTTTCCCCTCTAGAGGTTACTACTCTATTACGTATCATTCCTACAAGCTTATGTTCCGTATTTTAAACTACGTAAGTGGTATCATACATGCATATACTTTTGTAACTTGTTTTAGCTAATGTTATTTTCAGATTTATATACTTCTTTACATCTTGCTAAATTTCATTTTTAACAGTAGTGTTGTATAAGCCCCATTTTATCTGTTCCCCTACTGAGAAACAGGTTGCTTTGGTTTTTCCCACCACTATAAACATTGTTACAGCATTACATAAAGTTTAAAAATATCTTCTCCCAGGGGCGCCTGGGTGGTACAGCGGTTAAGCGTCTGCCTTCGGCTCAGGGCGTGATCCCGGCGTTCTGGGATCGAGCCCCACATCAGGCTCTTCCGCTATGAGCCTGCTTCTTCCTCTCCCACTCCCCCTGCTTGTGTTCCCTCTCTCGCTGGCTGTCTCTACCTCTGTCGAATAAATAAATAAAATCTTTAAAAAAAAAAAAATATCTTCTCCCAGGGTGTGGCTTGCATTTTCCCCTTATTAATTGGCATTTAACATACAGAAGAGGTTTTAATTTTAATATTGGCACATTTGTTGATTCATTTTTAATGGTTTGTCCTTTTTAAAAAAGTCTCTTATGCTCATACATTTTTATAGGTACCTCAGAAAAAAAAGTGCAATGGATTTTGAGAAAAGCTTATTTTTAAAAACCTGTTAACTCACTAAAAGGCTATTAGGTATATGTACATATATTTTCTTCATTTGATTGGCAGGTCCAAACTTTTCTACACTAGCAGAGCATTAAATGTTATATAAAGAAGTTGGAAATTACTCATTTTCTGTGTGCTTGAGAAAATGCAGTTAAGGTAGTCAGAATTACATTATTGTCTTTAATTATGTGGAAAAATGTTTGAAATTATCTCAATCTAGTTCTAAAAATCATTTATTCATTTACCCATGCATTCATCCAAGCCATTCATTTATTCAACAAATATTGGATCTATTAATATTTTAGTGCCTAGGATCTACAATAGAGTATTAGAAGCAAAAGAAAAATCTATAGCCTCATATTTTGCATTTTGGCAAGGCAAAATAAGCAATAAACAAATGAATCCATAACTATACAATAGTTGATGGTGATACGTGCCATGGAGAACAATAAAGCAGGAGTGGAGATGAGAAGTAACTATTTTCAGGTAGGATTTTCTAACAGACAAATAAAGATATGAATGTAAAGAAAGGCATCATATGTTTGAAGGAAGACTATTCCAGAGAGGAGAAAGTTAATTACAGAGACTCCAAGCTCAGCATGCGTGTGTAGGTGCATGTTGGAGGAGGGTGGCAGGGGTTCTTAGTAGTTGTAAGGAAGTCAGCAAGGCTGGAGCAGAGTGGAATGAATTTGTCAGAAGAGATGGAGTAAAGGGAGGAAGTAATACAAGACTGAATCATGGAAGGCAAGGAGGGTTATAATAAGAATTTTGGCTCTTACTTTAAGGGAGTTGGAAAGTTTGAGCAGAGAATTAACGTAAGCAGACTTATACACCCTTGGCTGCTGTGTTCAAAATAGAATGGGCATGGAATAGCTGACAGATAAGCTAGGATGCTATTTCAGTAAAAAAAAGATGGCTTGTATTGGTATGTTAATAGTAGACCTTGTAAGAGATGTTCAAATCCTGCTTTAGAGGTTTTGAATATAAAGCTGGCAGGGTTTAAGAAAAGCAAAATTAAAAAGGACAAAAAAGTTTGTGGCTTGCACAAATGGAAAGGTGAAATTTGTTTTATGTGAGTCTGATTTGATAATCCTGTCTTTTCTGTTAATTTAGACTGGTGCAATAATGTCTTATCTTTTATGTGCATAAATATTGATGAAGATACTTTTTAGCAAGTTAAAGTAGGAGATGAAAAAATAAAATTGAGGCATTGATGACATCATACTTTTTATGAAGTGGCAAAACTTGAGGTTAATGACAGATAAGTCTTATGAATGGAAGATGAAGGAAAGATTTAGGATCTGAGAAGAATGGCTAAGTGTATTAATAGGTCAAAGTCAAGAGAAGAGAGTGAAAAAAATGCCCTTTCCTGTTTTTACTGATACTAGTAAAAGAGACCTTAAAAAGATGGTAGCAGAAGAAAAACTGTAAAGACCTTTTTCGTGTTACTTGAAAGCCTTCTTATCCATACTACCTGAAAACCTATTATATTCACTCATAAATATAATTAAGGCTGCTGATTATTGGAAGGCTATACAGATAGTTATTAATCAGATGAAGTAACTACTGAATGTTAAGAGTACTCAATAGTAACATGAGGGTAAAGAATTTGGACATTTAAGAATTTCAGCAGAAACCTGGTAAGTTATTGAAATGGTTTCTTAATTATCAGGGCTGAGACATGTATTTTAGGTATCACAAAATGCAGTGATTATTTGTATAGACAACTATTCCCCATCTGGATTTAAATTTCTGTGAGCATATGCTTTAGACAGTATAATGGCAAACCAGCTATAGTGGATAAAGTCAATGGTTTGTCAAAACTATCCCAAGAGGGCTAACTGTCCTACCCCTTCCCCACCCACAAATGGAATACTGAACTCCATAGTAAGAATGTGGTTAGAGTACAAGGTACTTTAATCTGGCTTTATGAATATTAGCAAGAAATACTAAATATAAGGTCATTGACACAGAAATGGTAGGTGCCCTGAATGGAGTGGTCCCCAGTCTTGGATGTCTCAGCCAACCTTAGTCTTTAGAAGCCAAGAACATAAGAGGCAGTAACTAATCTGTCTCAGTTAAGTGTCTATTAAAAGCAATCTCAATATACAATAATTTCTATGAGAACAAACTGATGGTTATCAGAAGGGAGGATGGTCGGGGGATGGGTTACAGAGGTGATAGGGATTAAGGGGCGTACTTGTGATAAGCACCAGGTATTCTATGGAAGGGTTCAATCACTATATTGTACACCTGAAACTAATATTACACTGTATGTTAACTGAAATATAAAAACTTAAAAAAATTTCTATGAAAGAAGATTAAAATTAGGTTCTGCAAATGCTCTAGGATGAGCCTGTTTGGATTCAGAGATGCTATGGTAGAAGGAAAAACAACCAAGTGATATTAAAAATTGGAAGTGCAACTGGGGTAATTTGATGGCTAAGTAGCTTTTACCTAACTTCATAATTGGTATGGATATTAGATATTGTGTGTCACTAAATCATGTTGCTTTTGTGCTTTTCATGTACATATTGAGTTCCTCTTAATTGGTTAGGATAAATGCAAACTTTTAGAATTGTCCCAGACCACCTATTATTAAGCATTAAGGAAAACTGAAGTCCAGAAGCTAACAAGGGATATTATACTGATCCAAATGTGGTTGAGGTAGGAATTTTGATTTCCACTAAATTCCTTTTCAATAGTCTAATATGTCACTATATAATGAAGAATGTTCCTGGAGACCAATGGATTTCAACCATTTTTTCCTTTAATTTCCTTTGTTTTCTTAAAGTTGAAGACCCCAAAGAACTTTTGTTTATATGGATTTATTGATATGTACCTTATTAGAAGGTACATATCTAATAGGGTGCCTGGGTGGCTCAGTCAGTTAAATGTCCAATTTTTGGTTTCAGCTCAGGTCATGATCTCAGGGTCCTGGGACAAAGCCTCACATGGGATTCCATGCTCAGCAGGGAGTCTGCTTGGGATTCATTCCCCCATCTTCCCCTTCTCCCTCTGCTCCTCCCCCACTTCGCACACACTCACTCGCGTGCTCTCTCTCTCTAAAATAAAGTCTTTATTTAAAAAAAAAGGAGAAATTAAAACTGATAAATTAAAGAACATTTAAAAATGTAACTATCCCACTATGTGTTTAAATAACATTTTTCAGGAGTGACATCAAGATAGTAAAGTAGGAAGCACTGGATCTTTCTTCCCAACACACACATCAATTCACCAATAAATCATGGGCAAATCTGTAATGATGCTGGTAAATCACCTGTAATTATAGTTAAGTTAAAGAAGTATTAATAACCAAAAATATGTTAAAAGATACACAACATGAATAGATTTAATTGTGACAGCAGTAACAAAGTGTGGAGGAAAGAAGTTCATTAAATCATAGAAAAACTCTAGACTTTAACTTATTATCAGCTTAAAATAGGTTGCAACTATAAGATACTTCATGTAAGCCCCAAGGTAACCATACCAAAAAAAAAAAAAAAAAAAATCTATAGAAGTTACAGAGAACGGAATCAAAGTAGATCTACACACACACACACACACACACACACACACACACACACAAAGATAGCAAGAGAAAATGACTAAAAGAACTAAGACTAACAACAAAAACAAAAACAAAAAAACGAACAAAGAATGCAGTAGTAAACCCTTCCCTATCAATTACTTGAGATTTGAATGAATTAAACTCAAGGATAGAATGGCTAAATGGACTGGGAAAAAAAAAAAAAAAAAGACCAAACCATATGCTGTCTACAAGAAATTCACTTTAAATTTAAGGACAGACATTGGCTGAAAGGGATGGAAAAACAATACGCAAAAGGTAATCAAAAGAGAATAGGGGTGACTATACTTACCAGACAAAACAGATTAAGAAAAAACTGTCACAAGAGACAAGGGCATTATATTAAAAGGCTCAATCAGGGAGACATAAAAGGTTTATAAAAACATATGCACCTGCCATCACAGCATCTAAATATACAAAGCAAACACTGACAGAACCAAAGGAAGAGACAGCAAAATGGTAATGGTCAGAGACTTTCTACCTCATTTTCAACAGAACATCCAGACAGATCAATAAGGACATAGAACTTACCACTATAGACCAAATGGACTTAATGGAATAGAACATTCCACTAACAGAATACACTTTCTTGTCAAGCACATAGCTCTTTTTCCCGCACAGATCATGTTCAGTCACAAGTCTTAAATTTGAGTACTGAAATCATACCACGTATATTTGACCACAATAGAATGAAAGTAGATATCAATAAAAGAAAACTGGGAAATTCACAAATATGTAGAAATTAAAATACATTCCTGATCATTGGCTCAAAGAAGAAATCAAATAGGAACTTGAAAAATATCTCCAAATTAAAAAAAAAGCATAATATACTAAAACTTTGTACTGTTTCTGCAGCATCTTATAAGAGTGAAGTTCAAAATGATAAACATCTACATTAAAAAATATTGAGTCACCTACTATGTTCCATGTACATTTACTTGGATTGCCTTATTTAATCCCCACAACGGAAGAAATTATTAACCTTACCTTACAGAGGAGAGGACTGAAACCCAGGAAAATCATCTATCTTTACTAATATGGCAACATTAAATATTAAGGCCTGAAGTCAAATGAAGGCTTGTCTAACAATAAAGCCTTCTAGGATTCCAAATGATAATAATAAAAATAACTGATCTATAAAAAGATCTCAACTTCACACATCACAAACGAGAAAGAGAAAAAACTATGCACAAAGTTTATAGAAAGATGAGAGTAGAAATTAAAAGGGGAGGAATTAAAACAAGTTATTTTGAAAAATATTGACAACCCTTAGACTAAGAAAAAAAAGACTCAAAATCAGAAATGAAAGAGGCCAGAACTGATGCCACAGATAAAAAGGATCATAAGAGTTTACTATGAACAAATTATATGCTAGTAATCTGGATAACCTAGAAGAAATTAATACCTAGAAACATACAACCTGCAAAGAACAGTTATGAAGAAATAAAGCCCAAACAGATCTGTAACTAGTATGGAGATTGAATCAGTAACCAACCCCACTCCCAAAAAAGCACAGGACCAGAGAGCTTCATCAGTGAATTCTACCAAAGAAAAATTAATCCAAATTCTTAAATTCCTCTGAAAAACGGAAGAGGAGAGAACACAGATCAGCAGAACAGAACAGAGCACCATGATCTTTAACAAGGATTCCAAGAATACACAATGGGGAACAATACTCTTCAGCAAATGGTGTTAGGAAAACTGCATTTCCACATTCAAAAGAATGAAGTCAGAACATTATCTTCTATCATGCCCAAAACAATTCAAAAATCAATTAAAAACGTAAAGATCTGAAACTGTAACACTCCCCAAAAAACACACATTGGTCATTTGGAAAATATTGGTTTACTCAGTTATATACATTTTCCATGCTGTCATATTTTACTATTCAATCTCAAACCACATTTTAATATTACTACTTACATCTTCAGTACAAAGTTGTAGTGGAAAACAGTCTTATAGTTGATACAGCCCGATTAAAAAAATAATCAGTGGTACATTACTGGACTTGGGTTGAGACTGTCCCTACCACCATGGGCTATCCCAGCATTCTGATGCCTAAGTTACAAATCATCCCTTGGGTAATGCCAGAAAGACATCCAATTGGGGAGGAGAGAGTATGGCAAACTTTACTAATAACAGAGTAAACAGTATTTTTAAGAATACACTAAGGGAAGAAGTCCACAGTACATAAGAGGAGGCTGTTCTACTCCCTATGGGGACAATTATAGTGTCTTTTCCACATGGACTGCTGTGTGTTCCAACCATTTTAATTCTCTCCCAGCTAAAGTAAAGCTGTCACTCTGTTTTGCTGATGTTTGATTCTGGCTATTACAGGTCATTCCCCGCCAGAGGTACACAAAGTTAGGTACACAAAATTAGGTACACAGAGTTAGGTACAGTATGGGAAACACTATGGTACTCCCAAATGGAACTATATTTGGTATCAATTGGTTGTCTCATGGAACATTCAATACTTCAGGGTTCAGATCCTTTTCCAATATTGTAAATATTTCATACTACTCATTGCAAAAATATTTAAGAAGGGACAAGAAGGGACACTAGAGGGAGCTATCTTCCAGGAGACAAGCTACAACTGGAAACCAGCCTGGAGAGAGAATGCAACTATAAATGAAGGGGGAATTGAATAACGCTACTAATGGAGAAGCATACCTACCAGCAATAGTACAAGGAGGTAGCACATTCACCTAAGAAGGATTACTGGAAATGCACCATTAAAGGGTGTTTGTAGGAAAATAATGGTAACCTTAAAAAATGGCAGGACATTACTGAACAGTCAGGACATTACTGAACAGTACCACCTTTATTATCCTCTAATGAGTCAGTACCGTATGCTTACAAAAATGAATTTATCTTTCCCGCGCTGCAAATGGTATTAGACAAAAAAAGAAACACCACAATATCATCCTTATGTGCAGGGAGTGGTAGGATAGATGGGTAGTGTTATAAAATGGCACCTGGAAGCCAATGTCTCTAAAAGTTATTCTATAATAACTAAGATATGATTATGTCCACAAAGCAAATCAAATTCAGAGTTTACAGAAAAAATGCTCTTAAGTCATCACCTCAGTTACTGGGAATGTGATGCATCAGGAAAAGTCATTTCTATTGGGAGAGAAAGTGTGCTTTTAGCCAAAGTAGTTTATATCAAACATTAATCTTTCCACCATAGATATTTGGTGTAACAAAGGATTTATAGGTCCACTGATAGAATTAAAAGAAAACTAGGCTCATATAAATGCTCATCTGCAAAAGGAGAAAATTTAGGATTTGGGCTTAAGCCCCAAATTGGTAGAATACTTATAGAAACGGGGCTGGAAAGGAAGTAAATTTGACTTTAGAAAAATTACTCAATTATATGCCTTCAGCAGCACACTTGGACAAGTTCAAATGACTGTGGATCAAGGAGGTATTTAGAGTAATTGAGCTGGTAAACATTAAAAGACCTATCCCTGATTGAACAGTGGTTATGAGTCTGATTGTAGGTAGAAAATATAAGCAAATAATAAACAATACTGAGGAAAATTTTTACATAAAAGGAGACAGGTAAAGAAATGGCTGAAGAATGCTGGGTTAAGGAAAAGTAAATGGTAAGTTAGATAAATTTATATTTTCAATAATTAGCCAATAAAATCTTAGTTTTTAAGAACTGCATTCTATCATTTACTTTTTGACAATGAACAAGTGCCTGTATTTATATAATCTACTTTGTACCAAGTATCACATTGAAGTACTTAAATTTCATGGCATATAATCTTACAAAACACATGCAATAAAACTGACATATTTAGGTAGCAGATATTTATAGTTCCTTTTCAAGATTTATTTTTATAACGTGAACATAACTTTAAAAATTATCCCTATTTTTAGCCTATTCATAATGTTTAAAGCACTCAATCTCTTTCATGTTGAACCTGACCATTTCTGATGAAAATTTGTCTTGCCAACAAAGCTAGTTCTCTACCAGTGCTAAACCATCAAAAATAACAAGAGCAAATTTAATTAGAAAGGCAAAAAAAGTTAATTAAAATTACAAAGTAAATTTAGCAACGTAGCTCTTCAAATATCTGCTGCATTGGTGATTAAGCAATTATAAACTAGGAATCTGTTTACAATAATTTAATGGAATAGTGCTACTTGCAGAACATGAAAGATTCTAATTTTCTTAATACTGAAAGCACATAATGCTCAATGGCAAGTAGATCTGATTTCTCAGGTGTGTTATAAAGACAAACTAAAGTATTTAAGTTCATTTTTCTGAGTGTATTTTTCATATACAAATTATATTTTGCTTATTTTAAAATGTAAATTAAATACACATTTCCACAGTCATTAGGAACACTTAATCTAGGCCTTTTTCTTTTGAAAGTTCAAGTATGTTCTATAACAAAAAGGTTTTCTCTATGATTATTCACTTCCTTAAAAATTACTAACACTTCAAGGATACCCTTCTTTAAAAATTAGAACTTCTGAGGGATTATTGTCTTGAAATGAAACATACTTAGAACCCATCAATTGTTAATTCCACAGTTTAGGACAAAATACTTGAATGTCCTAAGCACTGATTTCCTGGTAGTTAAAATAAGTGAAAAGTCAACAAGTAGTATATGTAGGTTTTATTGTTGTTCTTAAGAATTAGTATAATGAGTATCAAATTCATAAAACACAATAGGAACTTAATCATTTCTTTCAGATTTGGTTTAATAAACTATACAAAATTAAGTGAATTTAGATGTGACCTTTTTTTTTTTTTAACTTAACTAGCTCTCTTTTTATTACAACCAGATATAATGGCTGCCCAAAGTATAAGTGAGAATAGTATGGTTTTCCAGAAACAAAATTAAAGTGAAAAAGGAACCAAGTAAAGCTCCTATATGGCCAAATTGACAAGCTATCTCTTTATATATTTTGAAGTAATTATTTTTAATTCCGAGATTGTGACCAGACTAATGGAACACATTTGATGAAGTAAAGCAAAATCAAGGTCTGAGAGCTTTAACTGAGATGAATAATTGGATGTATATTAAGGCCATATAATAGGTTGTGAGCCAAACATCAACTCCTCCTCAGGGCATTTTGGGGTAAAGCAGCATTCCATTTCCGTTGGGAGGTGTGAGGCCTACAAGGTGAGCTGAATGTCAATCCCCAAACAAAATTGGATAGAATAAGCAGATCTTTGTGCTCCAACTAAGCATAGTGATCACTGGCAAAAAAAAAAAAAAAAAAAAAATATATATATATATATATATATATATATATATATATATATATATATTCCAAATCTCACAACTTAATACTCCAGATGCTTTAGGAAAGGGAAAAAAAAAAATCACTCATCATATTAAGAATCTGGACAATGACTTGAAAGAGAAAACATAATCAAAAGATGCCAATACTTAGATAACACACATGGAATTACCTAAGAATTTAAAGGAATTATGATAAAGAATCAAAGGGGACTTTTAAAACTAAAAAATAAAAAATTTTTAAGATGCAAATCACTGTGCAGGACTTGAACTCATGACCTGAGATCAAGACTTGAGCTGAGATCAAGAGTCCGGCACTTAACCGACTGAGCCACTCAGGCACCCCCTAATTTTTTTAAATGGGGGGGCACCCAGGTGGCTCAGCTGGTTACCCTCCGACTCTTGGTTTCAGCTCCGGTTGAACCTCAGGGTCATGAGATGCAGGTCCTTATCAGGCTCTGAGCTCAGTGGGAAGTCTGCTGGAAATTCCCTCTGCCTCTGCTCCTCACTCCACTCGTGTGTGCGCGGGTGTATGCATGCATGCGCTCTCACACTCTCTCAAAATAAGTAAGTCTTTAAAAAAACAAGCAAAAAACCACACTTCATTGGGTAGGCTCAAACTCAGTTTGGAGAGGACAGAGGGAGGAAGTTTATCAATTTCAAGACAAATTAATAGATGTTACTCAATTTTCTGTTCAGACTGGGTAACAAAAACAATGAATTCAATAATTGTCCTAACATTAAAAATCTAACCTATGCATTCTAAGTCTCAGGAGAAGTGAAGAGTGCAAGAGTTAAATATATATATATTTGAAGGAATATTGGCTAAAAAATTTTGATATTGCACTATATCTCTGAGAGATCTCACCATTAAAGTAAAAAAATACGTAGACATTTGTATTTATGACAATTCCTTTGAGTCTGTAATTACTGAAAAGTTAATGTTTTAAATCCACAATTACAGTTCTGTGTACACAGTCATGTGATTATATGAAAGAATAAACTTCCATATTAAGTAGCACTGCACTTTGCATATTAAACATTTAAAACTTTGTTAAACACAACAGGCAAAAAGGAAAGTTATTAATCCTAGGGTTCTCAAGTTGGTGCCCTGTGACAAACAATGTCAGTCTTAGGTTCTTAAAATGTTTTCGTTGCCTTCCCAGAGAATTAGATGGAACGGTCCAAAAAACCTTTCCCAATGGAATAGATTCTTCTAGGAATACCTAACAGGGTCTATTGGAAATAGTTTTTCCAAAAATAGTCTTGTAAATGCTACCTTAATAGATGAAGTCACTTTCAAATGAATATAAACAGAATTAACTCTGAAATGAAAAAAATGGGCAGACCTTACAAATAGAGAAGCAAAAATAGGTAGAGATTAAGAGCAACATATCATGTGGGAGAAATACATCCTTTAAATGATAGAAACAGCATAAAAAGTATCAAGACTTAGAACTTTATGATAAACATGATCTGATGAATTAAGAGAACACCCTACAATGAAAGATCACTCACTATGGATGGATGGTGGTAATGGTTGTACAATATACATGATATCATTGAACTGTACACTTAAAAATGGCTATAATAAGTTTTATGTAATGTTTCACAATAAAATGGAAAAAATAGAATTAGAAAAAAAAGAATTATAAACAAGAAAGGAGGAACATATAGCAACCCATTTTATGAATCTAAAATAACCTTATCTCCCAAACCAGACAATAATCATTCAAGGAAAAAAAAAAAAAAGAGCTGCTTCTACATATCAAAGTAGATACAAAATTTATTAAGATTTAGTAAGGTGGGCACATCTATATACTTATTTTGAAAAATTCATTAATATTAGAAAGATCTAAATTTACCACATAAGAGCTTATGGGAAAAAATTATTATCTCAGTTTTAGTAGAATGACTAAATTGATTTGATTATAAAAATACTTCAGTAACAGGAGCATGCACACAGTTTACATGGAAAAGTATGTTATCAAAAATTTATTTTGAAAAATTATTCTAGATGGGGAGACATTGGAAGTATCTCCTTTACAATCAAGATGAAGTACAGAATGTCAACAGCTTTAATTATAGAAAACTTGCCATAGAAATAAACCTCTCTAAAATGTAATAGAGTACTTGTCAATATAAAGGTAGAAACAAATTATCCACATAAATTACTTCAAATGTAGTGTTACCACTAAAAAAAAAAAAATCAAGTAAAAAATAGAATAATTTTATCAAGGTTGTTGTATATGATTATTTATTAATTTCTGTACGTTTGTGATAAAAATTTAGAAAATTTAAGGTAGATTTTAGTACATTGTTTTAGCTACTAATATAAGGCAAAACAAAATGAATTTTGTTTAGTTGAAGAATTAAAAGTCAAGAGATATGCAGTCTCATGGGTGGAACTCGAAGTCAAAATTTTCAGATCTCCCCAAAATATTTGAAATATAATTCCAGTATGTGAATGTGTTTATAGATGCATATCCATTGACAATCTAGTCTTAATGTTACTTGTCGGTGAAAGACCAGAAATAAGAGCTAAGGTAATTTTGAATTACCCTACCAGATTATCAAGGCTAGTGTAAAGTCCTACTATTTAAAACAGGGAAGAAGCTGGTGTCAGGATAAACAGACCAACAAAGCAGAACAGGGAGCCAAGAAGATGTTCAGAACATATTTTGAATATTGGATTTCTTCATACATATCTGGGTAAAAAATGATGCTATAACAATTAGTTTCATGGTTTACATGGTTTTTCACATGGAAGAAATCAAATTGGATCCATTTGTTATACCATATACAAAAGTTTGCTCCAGGATTAAGCATGAAGACTTAAAACTTTGATTAAAAATAAGAAATTCTGTTCAAAAACCATAGAGAATGAAAAGAAAAAAAGAACAGCCATAAATTCAAATATATGCATATATATGTAGATACATACATATATATTCACATAGCTTACTTGGTTTATTAAGCAAACTTAAAAAAAAAAAAATCAAACCCGTAGAGGGGAAAAAAAACTACAAATGAGCAATAGATATGATTAGCCATTCCACAGAACAGGCTAAATAGCTAATAAGCATATGAAAAAATGTTAAACTATATTGATCAAATGCAAGTTGTAGACACAATGAAATAGCATTTTACAGCTCCCAGATTGGCATAATTTAAAGGCTAACAATACACCAATACGTCACTGGTATGGTGTGTAAGTTTGAATAGCTACTTTAGTAAACAGTTTAATACAACCTATGGCACAACAATTCCACTTTCAGATATATTCTGCAGAAACTCCTGAACATGTACACAGAGAGACACAGTAAGAATGCTCATAGCAGGGGCTCCTGGGTGGCTCAGTCAGTTAAGGATCTGCCTTCGGATCAGGTCTTGATCCTGGAGTCCTGGGATAGAGCCTGGGTATTTGACTTCCTGCTCAGCAGGGAGCCTGCTTCTCCCTTTCCCCCTGCCCTTCTCCCTGCTCCTATGCGGGTACCTGCATGCATGCTCACTCTCCTTTCTCATAATTAAATAAAATCCTTAAAAAAAGGAATGCATATAGCAGCAATGTTTATATTTAAAAACCCAGAAACATGGAAAAATCCTACAAGGCCATCAACGCTAGAATTGTCAAAATTGCAACGCACCTCATTAGATGAAATACTATACAATAAAAATAAAAACACTTCTTATACAACACTTAGATATCCCTTACATATAACCTGGGGGGGGGGGAGGGAGAATTTAGAATAATATTCATATAAATGGAAACCTAGCATATCAAAATAGATATAACTAAATAACAGTATGTATGTATAAAAATAATAAAAATGAATAAAAGAAAATGTTAATTTCTAGTTGGAGAGGGCTAATGAGGATTTCAAATAGACTACTGGTAATGTACTATTCCTTGGTCAGGTGATGGGTAAACAGCGGTGTTTTCCCTCAAATTGTATATAAATGTTTGTGTGTGTGATACTGTATTACTCTCCTATTTCTGTCCAAGCAAATTACCACAAACTTAGTGGCTTATAAAATTATCTTACAGTTCTGGAGGTCTAAAGCCCCAAATCAGTATTACTGGGCTAAAAATCAAGGTGTCAGTAGAGCTGCTTGCCTTTCTAGAGGTTCTAGGGAGAATCCATTTCCTTGACTTTTTCATCTTCAAGAGGCTGCCACATTCCTTGTACACCCTCATCTTTAAAGCCCACTTCACAGCATCTTTCTGACCCTTATTTACACTCACAGGGGCCAAGGAAAGACTGTCCTAAAATGTGGCTCTTTGGCACATTTTTAAGAGTTAAACAGTTGATGACTCTCCTTTTTCCCCCTGAAAGCAGGAAACAAATCTCCCATATGAAAAATATCCTCCTCATCCTATGTAGTAAAAGGACACTCATCACCAGAGGTAAGGACTTCAAAGCTGAGAAAGCTGTAGAAAAAAACTGTTTCTTCTTCTAATCTACTACCTCAGTCTAAATTCTGCTTAGAATTCCCTACTAATAAAAGCTTCCAAACACCTGTTTTCTTTATTCTGTTAATTCTTCCCAAATTAAAATTTTGCCTAAAACATTTAAAATCTGCTTGCCTTGGTCATTTCCTTAGGTCTCAATTTCACTACTGGGCTCTATGCACATGTAATAAAACTTCAGGGTTTTCTCCTGTTCATCTGGCTCATGCAAATTCAAGTCTTAGTCCAGCTAGAAGACCTTAAAGGATAGAAGAGTTTTTCCTTCCCTACACCTCCTTGCATCTGGTCTCTGCTTCCATCATCACACTGCTTTCTCCGTGACCCAGTTGACTTCCCCTTATAAGAGGTTGCATGATTTTCTTAGACCTGCCAGGATAATCCAGGACATTCTTCCACCCAAAAGAACCTTAATATAATCACTACAAGGTCCCTTTACCCTATTAAGTAACACTCACATGTTCTAGGGATGAGGATATGGACATCTTTTGGGGCAGGGGGATCATTATTCAGCTTACTATGATATACAAGTTAAAACAAATAGTAAATAAACATGGTTTTACAATGTATAACTGAGGATATAAAAAGTAAAGTAGTATACATTTTCATATACCAAGAATGAAAGTCTGAAATTGCATATGCTTTCTGGAGTTTGTTTGCAACATAGCTTTAAAACTAACCATACCCTTTGGTCCAGTAATTCCTTCTTAAAAAAATGGAATTTCAGGAAACTGCAGTGATTTCAAGTAAGCTTTGATTATTTCATTTTCTGTTTTCCCCAAAGATGTTTTATTATAAAAATAGATTTTTATGAAAAGAATATATGCAGATGATGTATATTGGATGCACTCTCTACTGCTATTTACAATGGAGCATCAAGATGAAAGAGGATAGGAGGGTTAAGAGGTCACTGAAATTCAAACGTTCAATTTGAACAATGAGAAAAGTAGAAAACAAACAACAAAATATAAAGACAAATAAACCCTATTTCGCTTTGGGCCCAGAAAGGAAAAACATAAATTCCCTTTCCTACTATCACACATCTTAAGCCAACAATATGTTAAAGGTAACTGTTGGGCAGACAATTCAAAGAGGCTACACAATTTAAAGACCTCCAGATGTGAAGTTTGAAGCTGGTTGTGGGACCTCTTAAGTGGTGGTTGATCACTCTTTGTAAAGTTTTCTGTTTGACCTGAGAGATTTGATACCAATAGTTTAGCCTGTAGGTTTTAATTTATTAAATATAATTATTATGGTTCTTAAGTATTTGGGGACCTTGAATAACTTGGTTAGAGAGATTTTTCTTAACACTAAAGGATGGATTGTTCTGTAGAAGTACTTTTGCCTCTAAGGAACCAGTTTGACAAGGAGGAAATATAAAAACATTTAGGATGTATAGGGCTAAGGAGAGACGACAAAAGTTTTGCAGATTTTGATCATTTTACTAACGGGTATGGAAAAAATTTTTTGGCTATAGCAACCTTGAGTCATCCAACAGGGAGCCTGAGCATAACAAAATCCATTGCGGATGGAAGAGGAATTCTGTTGATCCATATAAATTGCTAACTAAGTAAATTCATTAATTACCCTTACTTCTATTTTCCTTTACTAAATTTGCTCCTCCTGTGGCATAATGTTTTTAATGTTAGTTAAAAAAAAAGAAAAAAAGAAAGATTCGAGCTGAAATATAATTTTTTAATCATCTCTAAAGTGGTTGGAATACTGAAAACTATTGTTAGTGATAAAACACCCACCTTTTGCCGGCTGAACATTTGCACACTGCCTGGAGGATTAGGAGTTGGAAGCTTTAAGAAACAGCTTTTTAGGTCTAATTGATTATCTCTCAGTCTATTTTAAATGGCAGTTTATAATATTTAGAAGAAAAAAATACAGAATGATGTTAAACTCAGCTCAGGTCATTGCACTGACAAAAAGAAATTGACATCATTCACTTAGGAAATACTAACTACTGACTAGATGAGTTCATTATATTGCCCCAAGGATTTGATATTATCAATATAGATTGAATCAAGCTAACCCAAAATGTTATTTTATTTTAAATGCTTTGTGATTGAAACAATTTGCAGAAAATATGTGCCTTGTTAAGCCAGTATCCAGTGAATGGTGCATGCAGACAATTTCTACTACCATAAATGGTGACATGCTTAGAGGTACATTTGTGTATTTGTTCCTCCAGTGTTAATACAAACATTGATGTTAACTAGACCAGTAGTTCTCCATCTTTCACATTTCATGTCACCCAAATATTTCTAACAAATAAGCAAATTTCCGAACAAAAAATTTTTCAATGACATTTATATTTATCATATTTATAGAAATTTGAGACTCTAAATTCATGTTTTAACTGGCAAAGATCTTTTTTTGCAAAATGAAAATCAGGTGTAAAAATACAATTTATTCTTGATCTTGTTAGCTAAAATGTAGCATGCATTTCTAATTAAAAAGAAAGCAATGTGCTACTTTTTTTTCCAAATCTAAAGATTTAAAAAGAAGTCTTCTGGTCAGTTGAATATATGAAAACTTAGGGATATAAATGAAACAGCAAAACATCTACTGGTAATACTTAGTATAAACAACCATCTTAAGCATACAAAATACATTTTAAAATACATGATTACCTTTTTTATCTTGTATTAAACAGCAGTCTCCTAGAGAACAGACAATTATCAGAGCCAATTGTTACATCGTCTAACAGTTTCAAAGAATACCTTCTTCACTTTCATCTGCATTTAAAGATATATATCATAGTTGTTTCCATAGCTGTTTCCTTAGGATGCTTTCATAAAAACACATAATCCCAAACCACATATATCAATTTGAGTAATGAAGTGTGTGTATATATGGAAGGGGGGCTTATGTTGGTTTGATACACACAAATCAGAAGGCTTTTCAAGGTGAAATCTTAGAGGCTTCATTACAATGAAAAAGAGACAAATGCCATTGTAAAGTAGTTATACCCATGAATAAGTGGGAATAACTATGAAATTCATGTTAAATATGCCTTTGTCTAGTTTTAGATTCCATGAGCTAACTCTTCCAATCACCAGTGTGCTGGGAAACATTTACCCTGGCACTCTGGCAGTGAGGGGAAGAACAAATCTTGATCTGTACTATTTTCCAATTTCCATGTTGTAAATATTCCTACTCTGCCCAATTTTAAGCTACCAATGTGAACTAATGATCTTGTACAACCTTAAATTTAAACAGTGGGCTCTCCTAAGCCAGTCTGAGCCAACTCCAACACACCAACAAAAGACCACATCTTTCTGTTTATAGATTGCCTTCTTTCCTGAGTTCCACTCCCAGATTGTCTTTAATCCTTGTTTTCCCTGTCTCCATCTTCACCGGCTCTCTTCCCTTCAGTATAAATTCACAGCTACTAATATCTCTCACTCATTCCCAGCCTTGGCTCATTCTAATAAAAAATAGTTGTAATACTGACATTGCCACTATTCACCCTCATACTAATTCCAAAATTCCATGAAAGGTTTGTTCTAATAATGTTATTTACATTGCTTTCAGGTCATTAATATGCCATTGTTACACCTGAAGGTTACTTTCCAGAGTCCATCCCAACTTATTTTATGAGGCTAGTCTTATCCTGATACCAAAATAAGAATACACAAAACAAAAAACACTATACAAGGGTGATTTAACACTTGAAAAGTCAAAGTAGTCCACAGTTCTACCATATTAAAGAAAAGCATTTGAGAAAATCCAACACTCACTTATAAAAACTCTCAAAGGGGCGCCTGCGTGGCTCAATTGCTTAAGCACCTGACTCTTGATCTCAGCAGGGCTCTTAATCGCAGGGTCCAGAGTGGGCATAAAGCCAACTTAAAAAAAAAAAAAAAAAAACCTCTCAAAGTTAGAGAGGAATTTCCTCAACTTGATCAAGAGTATCTACTAAATGGGGCACCTGGGTGGCTCAGTCGTTGGGCATCTGCCTTCGGCTCAGGGCGTGGTCCCAGCGTTCTGGGGTCGGGCCCCACATTGGGCTCCTCCGCTGGGAGCCTGCTTCTTCCTCTCCCACTCCCCCTGCTTGTGTTCCCTCTCTCGCTGGCTGTCTCTCTCTCTCTGTCAAATAAATAAATAAAATCTTAGGAAAGGAAAGGAAAGGAAAGGAAAGGAAAGGAAAGGAAAGGAAAGGAAAGGAAAGGAAAGGGAAGGGAAGGGAAGGGAAGGGAAGGGAAGGGAAGGGAAGGGAAGGGAAGGGAAGGGAAGGGAAGGAAGAAAGGAAGAAAGAAAGATTATTTATGCTAACTTGATGGATGAAAAACAAGCCCTTGAGAAGAGCATGGGGCAGAGGAAAGATCATGTGCAGAGACTCAAAGTTAGTGAATATCTTGGAGTACTGCAGAAATTTTAAAAAGCTGATAGTGAGGGATGCATGATACAAAATTAAATTAAAGAAGTAATCAGGGTCTAGCCATGCAGGGCTGAAGTTGTCAGGAGTTTGGCATGGATTTGAAGTACCATGAGAAGGTTTATAATGGTTTTCAGCAATGGAGAAATAAGATCTGACTTATCTTTTACTTTTTTTTTTTTTTTTTTGTAAAGTCACTCCAGCTCCTGAATGGAAGTAGACATGGACAAAGAGGAAGCGAGAGATGAGTTAATTCCTGTATTAAGTAGAAGGTGATAGACAAAATATAGTTATAAGACAGAACCTATAAAATTCATAGAACAAAGAAGGAGTCACCAAAGACTACAAATTTTCTACCTTTCTATTTGGATTCAAAAAGAATCCTTTGGGATGGTGCTTATCCTTATCAGTCACCCCTGAACCTTGAACCTTCCGCAAAATAATATAATTTCAGAAATGGTTTTATGTCATGTATATCTATCAATGTAAGTTCACTTTTATTATTATGTAATTTCACTTAAAGTTAAGAGGTTCAGGGTGCCTGGGTGACTCAGTTGGTTAAGCAGCTGACTTCGGCTCAGGTCATGCATGATCCCAGGGTCCTGGGATGGATCTCACATCAGGCTTCCTGCTCAGTGGGGAGTCTGCTTCTCCCTCTCCCCCTGCCCCTCCCCGTACTTGTACTCTTTCTCTCTCTCTCTCAAATAAATAAATAAAATCTTTTAAAAAAAAAGTTAAGATGTTTAAAAGTCTTTATAGAATTAACTTTCAGAAGAAATGCCTGGTGTTACTAATGTTAAAAATAATCTAATTAGCAGGTTGCCTTCTATTCTATCATTTTCTATTAGACATCATGTTAAGCTGTAATTTTTTTTCACACCTAAAGTTCAAATAATGGATAAAGTTTTAATAGTAATTGATTCATTATAGCCATTTTGATTGCTTACCAATATATTATGCATATATATAATTAAAATATAATTATATGCTAATTATTTCATATCTTGATACTGATATAATATATGGACAAGTGCCAGGGATGATACCAATTTCTCATGCAATTCTGCTTAATGGAAAATACCACTGTGTTATACAATACAGGATCTATTAATACTTATGAAGAATTATTACCTGTAACTATTATAATTATTTAACATTAAAATAAAAACTCATAAATAATACTTCTAATATATCCAAATGAAAGTGAATACTGGCTTGAGAAACATGAAAAATACAATGTTTCCCTGGGTATGGCAGCACTATGCTCTGGTGTTATCCTCAACAACATTCAAATAGGTCACTGATTTCAAAAATAAGAATGATGTACTTGTGGCTTGTAATTTAAGTGTCAGTAACAGAACACTTGCCCAAATATTGGATACTAGTTTAAATGTAAATGTAGACCTGGCTAGCATAGGAAAAAAGAAATAAGCACATTTAGTTTTAAGCAAGTAAACTCGTCTCAGCCCTGTTTTTCTTGAGGCTTTGATTAATAAATGGTATCTTCAAGCATGTAACAAAACCTAATGTGAATTTAGTGCAATCATAAATGGCAACAGGGAAGTAAGGAAGAGATTTTGAAAATACTCATCCATCTATCCTGAAACAATTAATCTTCAGAGGAAGTTATTAACATCAATCTCTTTAGCTGAAATCACCTGAGAATTAGATGCTAGTAAAACACATTCATTATCTAACATTTGAGTTTTTCATCTCCAGACTAAAAAATAAACAAAAACACAAAAGCAATTAAAATATAGTTCTTGTTTAACAATTTCCTGTTAATTACCTTTACAAAGAATCAGTCTTTCAAACTGACATCGTGTATAAATTAATCTTAAAGGAACAGGAAAGTATACAAGCCTAGCAAGAGTTACTTTATTTTTCTCAAAAAGAACATCAATCATAAATGAGAGCATTAGCCTCAAGACTAACATTTTTCTTGGTTCCTATTTAGGAGCCAGGGGACATGGATTTATTTTGTTTAAATATTAATTTTGTCATATTTTATAGACTTTTAGACAAATCCCCCTTCCGGACATAATTACCTCAATAAACTTAACATTTCAAAAAGTAAAATTTAGATGTTAGAAAGGGATATAAAATCTATTTGAATGTGTTTACTGTTATTTTTATTTTATCTATTAAAATATATTTCTTAATTGCCATTTGGGCACACATAAAGAATTTATCTAAGCAGGAGAATCTATAGGGGAGACCTAATATTTTAGTTTTAAAAAGTTAATTACCAGTTATATGAGGTAAGGTATAGTAACAAACAAGCCACTGTAACAGACTCCAATTCTAAAAATGCCCATGCATAATAGAAGTATGCCTTTTCCAGTCATAACGTGTGTGTTCCTGATGAGGATTGTTTCCCCCAACTAGTGTTTCAAGAACCACAACCCCTTCAGTCTTATGATTTGGTCATTTAAACATATAACATTCACAGATTTTCATTTTGAAACGGAGGACCTATAACTAGAAAATTTTAACTATTAAATAATTGCAGCATAGGCCCTCTGGTTTGCTTACAAATAAGACTTCAGACTCTTCTAGGTAGAATTAGGAGTAAGTTAAATATTTATTTTGTTCACCTGGCTAAGGCATGGAACTGTAGTGTGCAAAGATCTAAACCTCTTTAAGTGTAGTCTTTAGGTAGGTCAGAGTAACATAAAATATTTCATGATGGTCTTGGGTAGGTAAGCAGACTATTACTCTCTCTCTTTGATCACTTTTTCTTAGATTCCTTTTCTTTCTGTCCTCTTTTAGAAAGATTTTATTTATTTGTTTGTTTGAAAGAGAGAGAGAGTGCACTCTTGTGAGCTGGGGGCTGGAGAGGGTGGAGGGGGAGGGGCAGGGGGAGAGAGAATCTCAAGAAGACTTGCCAAGTGCAGAGCCTGAAATGGGGCTCGATCCCTCCACCCTGAGATCATGACCTGAGCTGAAAACAACAGTCAGACGCTTAAGTGACTGAGTCACCCAGGAGCCCCATCCTCTTTTTTAAATGCATATGCGTACTAGATAGTTCTAAAACCTTTTATGGTATGTCAAACACTTGCTAAGAGACATAAAATTGCAAACAATGATACATTCTCTTCCCTTATAAATATCATAATTCAGTGAAGAAAGCACACATTTAAAAAAGTAATTATATTGACATATCTAAGATGCCATAGAAGAATGCCTACAATATAGGAGTTAAAAAAAGTAATAACAATCCACTCTGGTGAAAAAAAGAGGTCTCCACTGAGGAGTCATGCTATATCAAAATGCAATTTATTTTAATTCAGTAAACATATTATTAAATGCATTTCACAATACTAGACCCTTAAAATAAGTAAGACTTGGCCTTTGTTCTCAAGAGGCTCATAACCTACCAGAAAGACACAATAAAGAGGCATGTAAAATGTACCTATAAGACTTGCATCCTAGGTTCCAGGTGACAAAGCCTGGGGTTGATCTGGGTTGGTGACCAGTATAAAAAGCCAGGACCCTTAATCATCAGTCAGGCCCACAGATCATTCAATGGAGAATCAGAATCACTCTCTACCCCCACAGAAATATGATGAAAGAAATTCACTCTTCATCTCTGGCTCTGGAATAGATAGAAAGGGAAAATGTCTCCTCTGAGAACTCCTACAAACTTACACTAGTTTTGAATGGGAGTCAGAAATCAGCCTATCCATGCAGCCCATAAGCACTCAAAACCAACACTTTATTTTATAGTGATCCTAAGTTTCTCTTAGGTACCTGACATAATCAAAGAAAATCCTCTTTGGATAAAAGTCTCAAAGACTTCTCATTAATCATAGTTCAAGGTACAGAGGTTTACAATTAAAAATTATAATAAATAAAGAAGTCAGTAGCCATAAAGCAGAGTTAGAAGAAAAAAAAAAAAACACCGAAGATAAACCTATAAACTATTCTAAAAATAATGTTAATATCAGATACAACATATACAAAGGTATCTTAAATGTTTAAAAATTAAAGACATCATTGAATATATGATGAAGCAAATCATCAAAATTGACCAAATATTTTGAAAAAAATGAGGAATATGGAAGTAAAAATATAATTATTTTGATTAAAATATCAAAGAATGGGACAAACAGCACATTAGTCTTAGACAAATTAACTGGAAGAAAGATTTGAAAAAATATGCACAAGACAGCATTAAGAAGTATAAGAAAATAAAAGAAAAAAATCATATACATGAAGATCAGAGTACAATCTAATATTGTAACAGCACTCCAACTGGTCTTAAGGGCTAACTTGCTTCGAGTTTATGCACTCCTTGCTTGCTGACCTAAGTCCCATGCTCTGTAGCAGAACTAACCTACTTTCCTTGAGATTTGCAGACCACTGACTGACCTTGATGAGTGAAGGACCAAACTTTCCCAGAAGATAAGGCCTGACTACATTCAGAAACAACTGCAGCTGATGCCAACAAGACTGTTCAGAGTCACATTAACATACAACTAATAGCCTGAGCACCTGCTTCTCCTGCACTTAGTCCCATTTCCTTTTTCCATGTCATCCCCTTTAAAACCTTCTGGCTTTGCCTGGATAGGGAAGATGGTCTTTGAGATGTTAGTCCACCACCTTCCCAGATTGCTGGCTTCCTGAATAAAGGAACCTTTCCCTTTCCACCATCATGTGTCATTCCAGGACTGACTTTTGAGTGGTAAACAGCTGAACCAGAGTTTGGATTCAGGTCTTTGTCCAGTACAATACAGAAGGGGGAAAAATGGACAGTATAGAAGGGGGAAATATTCAAAAACACAGTCGTTGAGAATTTTCCAAAAGGGATGAAAGGCAAATGGAAAGTTTGAAATCTATTGTAGTAAGACATCTAGAGTCGGGATTACTTTTGACAGTTATACTGAATGAAGGAAAGGACACTGGGCCTTTGTCCTTCAGGATGGATCATTCATTACTTATAGGGTACCCTTGGGGAAGGGCTGTGATCTTGGGTGAGACAGCTTCTTGTGGCCAAAGGCAATACCACAGAGAGACTTAAGTCATCTACAGATGAGTAATTGCTATGCTGCCCAAAGTTCCAATAATATTTTAAAGTAAAACATCTGTTTTGATTCTCAAACAAACATTACTAGCTGGTAACATTTAATAAAGTGACTTTTCAGCCTCAGTGTTCTGAATTACAAAGCGTTAATAAATATTATAACAATGTATGTAAAAAGTTAACAAATGTCACTCTCTTCCCTCCTTTTCCACCTCCCCACTTGAGTGAGCTGGATTCCTGCTGACCAGGATTTGTTGAACTGACCATTAAAGGACTTACCCTGTGAAGCTCAGTGCTGTAAGATCAGCTGCAAAACATGACCTCCATATTCTAATGAGGGAATGGATAGAGAAGAAAACAAAGAGGAATCAGTTGAGGGGCAATGGCATCTGATTTATAAATAATTTGGTTATGAGATCTTGAATTTCTAGTATCAAAGTCTTGAGCTGAAAACTAAAGGAGAAGTTGGGAAGTCTATGCAAAAGCAAGAAAACTTATATGCCCTGGAAGTCAGCTCAGAGATGTCATACCCATTTCTACTCTTCATCCACAATCCTTTCAAATATACTTTTCATCCTAAGTCTAGGAAGTATCTTTGAAATGTAATGTAAAATAGTTTATCTTGCTCCAACATTAGAGAAAGGGAGGACTAAGGGCTTGGTTGTCTGAGGAAAGAATGGAAAAGCAAAGTGAGGAAACCAATTAAAGATTTAAAGTCTTCATTAAGACAGTATTTCTCACATCATCTCTGGTATTTTATGTATAGAATTGTTGATTTACGTTAGGCATCAAAATTAAGGTAACTGTGTCTGCCGTCTTTTGCTGAGTCACAAGCCATTTCAAACTCTGTAACTTAAAATCCTTTTTTGTTTGTTTGTTTGTTTGTCTATCATGATTTTATATTTGTCCCTGCCCCGGTTCTTTTGGGCTCAATCATGCGCTGCACTCAACTAAATGGCTTTCACTGCATGTCTAGCTGTTGGTACTGGCACAGTATCTTGATTCTTCCACGTGGCCTCTCCTCCTCCAATAGATGGTATCAGCTTCCTTACACAGTGTACCCAAATCGGAAGCTGCAAGATTTCCTGAGACCAAGACTAGTCCTTTGATCAGGACAGTGCAGTAAAAGTGACAGTGTATTGATCTGGGAGCTGAGAGGGAGCACGCGAAAAAGCTGGAGATGAAAGTAATTTTGTAGAGTATATATACTGTCTCTTCAGCCATTGCTCTCTTTAAAATCTTTCCATTTACAGGGTATGCACTAACTTTTGGAACTTCATTATGTCTGGCATTTTGCCTTCCTTCCTTCCTCCTTTCTTTCCTCCCTCCCTCTCTTACACTTAGTGAAATACCGAAGCTCAGCTCTCCGAGCGCAGGACCCTACGCAGGCACGAACACCTGGAGGGAGAACAGCGCTTCGCAGCCGGGTCCAACGACGACAGCGGCGGCAACAACGACGACGACAACGGCGCGGCGGCGGCGACAACAACGGCGCACGAGCGCAAAGCATTGTGGGAGGGACGGAGGCGGCAGTAGGCGGAGCTCACGCTGTGTTGCATGGTGAAGGGCACAGTACACCTTGTAGTCCCATGACTTCAGCTGCGTTGGAAAGAATTCGTGGCTTTTAGCACTTCCTGTGTATCTAGCTCTGTGGAAGGTACATTCCAGGACAGAAAGGCAGGTAATGAGTTTCTGTTCAGAAATGAGAGGTCCTCTCTGAGCAGATGTGGTGTTGGGGTCAGGTGTGTAATGAATGTGGTATTCTAGAAAACCAAACCGTGCTTTGTTGGTTTCCGAAGTCCCTAGAACTGCAGTGACATTTGGAGAGCAAGAGTGGAGCATGCCCAGCTTTACGGAGCCTGAACGGGAATAACTAGTGAAGATGATTGCATATGTGCTGCCCGCACACCATCTTTTTTAGAGCCTGGTCTTTGATGAGACCGCAGTCTCAGAGGTTGAGGGGAAGGCTGGGAAAAGGCAGAAAAGCTGTTAGTTCTCCATTAGGAAGCCAGGTAGCTGCAGGTCCTGTATGCAGCTGTCATCAGTTTGTCATCCTGCTTCAGAATCCAGGGATCCATAGGCAGGAGGTAAGGGTACTATATTGATCTGGTAAACTGCTTTCTTGGAGGACTATGAAAGCTGGCATTTTGGTGAGTCTCCTCAACATCCTTGCAAGGATTTGTTAGCTCTATCTTAAAGGCTGACTGGCTTGCTCTTTCTTTCTTTTTCTTTCTTTCTTTCTTTCTTCTTTTTCTTTCTTTTTTTGTATGACAATAGAAAGTGGCTAAAAAATGGCCTTCTGACTGCGATTTGTTTTTTTTCTCCTGGGTATAATAGAACTTACAAAATGTCAGCTATAGAATGGCATGTGACCCACGACTTTGTTTTATCTGGCTTGCAGAGGATGTAACCTTTGGGGGGGGGGGGGGGAATTAGTTCCTAGTTAATAAGTGGGAGATTTCACATTAAAAAAATGATTTCCAACTTTTCCTGAAAAGTCCGTTTCTATTTGTTGATAGCCAGTTAGCACTGGGCAATGGCTGCCTCTCTTAGCTGAAGCATTTGTCACCAGTTCATGGATACTTCTCTGCCTCAGATGTTAGGCTGCGCTTGAGCTCTCCTCTAGAGAGTTCAGGAGCAAACAACTGCAGGGCTGACCCATGTGCCATAGCAGTCAGAACAGCGCCAGCACCCAGCAGTAGTTACCCCAATATTATCTAGTGTCCGCACTCAGCTTACCTACTCCTTCCCCTGCAACAAAGTCTGCAGGTTAATAAAGCCCAGAGCTCTTCCCCAGGAATAAGACTGGGGGGCAGGGAGGCTGATATATAGGCTCTATTACAGGGGGACATATAGGCCAGTCCCACTGAGGGAGCTACTGAGATAGCAGGGTAGCAAAGAACACTCTGAAAAGTGGGGGAGCTGGTGGAGGTTGTGTCAAGGTCCTCACTTCAAATGCCTTCCAGAGCCAAGTAGATAATGAACAAAACTAGACAAATGCATTAATATTTTTAGCAGAGCTGAGTCCTTAGAACACAGTTTCGTGTGACTAGAACAGTGTACAGGAATATACTTTCTAAACACTATAATAATGAGGGAAAGAAATGGAGAAAGGTAAATTACAATCCCTGCTGAATTTTCTCAACATTTACTTTCTCTTTAAAAATTGTTAGTATTCTGAGGTTCTAAACCTTTAAATCTCCGCATTTCCAAAGACTATGAGTTTTGGATCAAATATCTAGATCTGAATTTCATTTCTGCCACTGAGAGCTACAGTTTCACTATTTAAATTATTTTAGGCTGAATTTTTCTTTCTAGTTATAACATGAGGTTTATCAATTGAGCAGTGAATGTTAAAAGGTAAGCACTCAATATAGATAATATATAGTTCCTGTTCTGAAAGGGCCACTCATGTAGAGTAGGTTAACAGACAAGTCCATAGATAAGTATATTTCATTATTGTGTTTGTAAAAATGTATACCTGGTACAACGGGGCCACAAAGTAGTAAGCAGTCACCTCCACCCAGGAACACTGTGGATTAAAAAAGGCTTGACAGATGTGGTTCTTGAACTAAATATTTTATTATAAATGTGTACTCCTCTAGTTGTGGGGAGAAGCTGTAGGCTGAAAAGACAGCCATACAGGAACAGAAACATAAAATACTCTTGCACATTTAGGAGATAACCTGTTGTTTAGCAAAGGTGAGCTTAAAGTGTGTGTGTGGGGGGGAACATAGGGACAGATGCGCGGAGAGAAGGGAGAGGTTATATTTTAAAGGATATTTTGAGTGTCATTAAAATGAGTTTCAAATTTATTCTTTAGGTTAAGGACATTATTGAAAGTATTTATAAAGGGAGTAAAATGATCAGGTTTCAGTTTGTAAAAGATTATTCTAGAGCAATGTGGGGAGTAGATTGTAGAAATGATTGATTAGGTGGGAGACCAGTTATAAGACTATGTCAGGAGAGCATGTGAGAGATGCTTAGAGTTTAACTAAGACAGTGGTAGAGGAAATGATGCTACAGAGGAAAAATCAGTAAAATATGATTAATTATCTGATTTTGATGTCAATCAACAAATAACTTTTCATATCTAATATTAAGTATATGACATTAAATCACTGTTCCAAATGAATAGCTCCTCTTAGTGAATTACTGTTCCTGAAATATCTAGAGTTTGTTTTATAGTTTCCCCACTAACAGTGAAGCATCCATATGTTCTCATGAAAAATGCATTCCAAGATCGGTCTCTTTTACACAGTTTTTTAAAGCTTCATGGAATAGAGCATCAAATGACAGCAAGAGAAATTACTCTATACAATTCAAAACCTACAGTGATAATTAGTAACAAAATTCAGAACTTTCTCATCCTTTTGGAGACATGTAAAACCCAGCAGTGTGTATTACTGGTGAATGATAGTATTCTCTACTTATTTTTACTCTCTAAATATAAATGAATTATATCATTTGAAAGACCACCATTATATGACTAACTAATGCACATATTTTCTACTGTCTTTTCTGAAGCTGTTTTTCCACAGCAGGAAATGAAAACTTGATCTGGCTAAAACTCCAGATTATGTCCAAATAACTTGGTAGACAAGAAAAATTCTTCAGTCTTCTTTCTATCTTTCAACAAATTCTACTCAAGAAAGTATTATATATTTACATGTAATTAGATACATACACACAGACACAAACACACACTCTGTGAATACTTTTAAATATTTTTGCTTACTTAGAGATAAGACACAGGAAAAACTGATTTAAAGTTTATGTAGCAATACAGGAAATATAGCAAAGAAGTATCTAAATAAATATCAGATTTCAGAAAACAAAGAGATCATGGTGAATTAGAATTATTACAGATACTTTTAAGAGAAGGTAAGATTTGATTTGTAGAAGTTACGTAGGAATGGATTAGGGAAGAAAAGAGAAAAGGAATTCTCAGCTTCAGCAAAAGTACTTAGCTCTGAGAAGAAGGGCATGTTCTGGAGATAATTAAAAAATTCATTATGTAACTGTTCCTTCACTTATTTCCAGTGATATCAAAGCTAAAATAATTCTAATAAACAATAATAAAAATATTAAATATGACAATTTTAACAAGAAGACAACAGATAATAGATAATGACTTGGACAGCTAGAAAGTAAGAAAGGAAGTGAAGGTGCCTTGGTTTAAATATAAAGTTACCTTGGCTGGTTCAGTAAGTTGGTGGTCATCAAACTATATTTATACAGAGATTCTTTATAATTTCATAAATCTCTTGGTTTTGTTTTTTTTTTTTTTAAGATTTATTTATTTATTTGAGAGAGAAAGAGCAGGAGGGGCAGAGGGAGAGAGAGAGACTCTCAAGCAGACTCTGTGCCAAATGCAGACTCCAGCATGGGGCTGGATCTCAGGACCCTGAGATCGTGACCTAGGCCAAAATCAAGAGTTGGTTGCTTAACCAACTGGGCCACCCAGGTGTCCTTCATAAATCTCTTGTAATGGAAGAACCGAACAAAATGTAGGTGACATCTGAATTATGGTATTTCTATTTATATAGCATGTCTAACCAACTGGGCCACCCAGGTGTCCTTCATAAATCTCTTGTAATGGAAGAACCGAACAAAATGTAGGTGACATCTGAATTATGGTATTTCTATTTATATAGCATGTCTATAACCTTATAATGCTATAGTTACATTGGTGCCATAAATTATCATTTGTTCACTAACAATAATATGTGTTATTCATAAGATTGCAAGGCACTTTTCAAGCATACTAATTCAAGTAATCCTCACAGTAACCCTCTGAAGCAAGTAATGGTTTTTTCACTGTCATCATCATCATCATTATCACTACCACTATTTTACCGTTGAATAAATAGCTGCTCAGAAGAGTGGAATAAATTTTTCAATTTATAGAGACAGAACTCCAGCCTACAGTTTCACGTAACAAATTTTTTGCTTTATATAATGTCATATATCTTAACAATTTACTAAAATTTAATATAGAAACACTGGTAGAATATAATTGAATATACTGGCTATTTAGGGAGTAATTGTTTTTCCATGTAATCATAATCAAGATTTGTGGATAGTTGTAGATGGCAGAAAGGACAGAAATTCATTACACAGAAAACCAAGTCAATGTTAAAAATGAACACATTCAGATTTTCTGAATGGAGTAAGCTTAAAAAATTCCTCAGCATAGGGGCATCTGGGTGGGGGTGGCTCAGTCAGTTGTGCATCTCAGGTCATGATCTCAGGGTCATGAGAACAAGCCCCACATGGGGCTCTGTGCTCAGCTCAGAGTCGGCTTGAGATTGTCTCTCACTCTGTCCCTCCCCGCTCTCACGCTTGCTCAAGTGAGCTCTCTCTCAAATAAATAAATAAATAAATAAATAAATAAATAATCTTTAAAAAATTCCTTAGCATTACAGATAGCTATAAATTATTCAGAACATGAGAAGTAATATTTATTGATCTCTATTATGTTATTCGTTTTTCACAGTATTCTTATTAGTCATGTTATAATTTGCACTCAATAAGTGATAGCTGTGGTATTTCATTTAAGTGCATAGCTCCAAGGTTAGCAGAGTGATAATCATGAAGCAAGTGTCCAATTTGATTAATAAAGTTTAAATATTTGATAAAATTTGATTTAAAAAGTTAAAGATGATGAAAATTAAGGTTCAGAAATTTTAGAATAGTTGTGCAAGGTTTCACAGTTGGGCTTTAAAATAACTGCAGCCTTGAGGTGCCTGGGTGGCTCAGTCAGCTAAGCATCTGCCTGCAGCTCAGGTCATGATCCTAGGGTTCTGGGATCAAACCCCATATTGGGCTCCCTGCTCAGCGCGGAGCCTGCTTCTCCCTCTCTGTCTATTGCTCCTCCTGCTTGTGTTCTCTCACACTCTCTCTCTGTCAAATAAATAAATAAAATCTTAAAAAAAAATAAAAATAAATAAAATAACTGCAGTCTTGGAAGAGACCCAAAGCCAGGAGATAGCAATTAAACCATGCCCAGGTACCTGACCCACAGAAACTATAAGATGATCAGTGTTATTTTAGCTACTAAATTCTGGAGTAATTTGTTACAAAGCAATATATGACTGATACATGTAACAATGCAAGGTTCAATCAATTTCAAATAATTGAAATCATGAAGAATATGTCTAAGATCAAAGTGGAAACCTAGCAGAAATCAATCATAGAAAGATAGCTAAAAAGATAGTTAAAGTTTGGAAAATAACCAAATACTTCTAAATAATCCTTGGATCAGAGTAGAAATAACAATAAAAGTTAGAAACATGTTAAAACATTAAAGGCTTGCATAGTATATCAACACACTGGATTTGAATGGCAAGCTTCCCATGTATAAATGATAGGACTGTACTGGTATCTGATAATACTAATAACACAATTTTATGAAATATATTTAAATTATTAGAGGTGGGGCCTGGTCCCAAGGGAAGTATTGCTTCAGTACACACCCAGCCTGACCCCATTTGTCCCTTTTTTGAGGTACTATATCTCTGATGCAACCTGAATTTCAGTGTTGTTTACTGAATAATGCTTCTTTGTTGCCATTTACAAAGAGAAAAGAAAGAAGGTACATGTAACTAATATCAAGATTGGAAGACAAGTCATAACTACAGATACATAGACATAAAGGCTATTATTAGGATCCTGTACAAATACAGCACTAGTTAAATGTTCCCACAAAGAAATATCAGGGACAAATGGCTTTCAGTCTATGACTATAAAACTTTCATAAAAAAGATTGTTCCAATATTATATAAACTCTTCCAATCAATAGGAAAACAATGAAATATTTCCTAACACATTCTGTGCTTCATTCAAGGTCAAAACTAGTCAAAGACACAACAAGAATCAAAATTAAAGGCCATTAAATTCATTAATACAGATACGAACATCTTTTAATAATTCACAAACCAGTAAACTAAATAATGTAGGTAGGTATGTATGTATATAAGCCAATATTTGGTTTATATGTATTTCCAACATCCCAGCTGAGAAACAGTATTTTACATCAAAGTACAAACTGTGAAAATATCTATTTATAGATATCGGCATTTGGCAATGTGCAGGCTAAACATCTATAGTTAAGTCATATACACATGTGTGTTTATATTTGGCAAAGTGGTTGGAAGTATTAGGAAAAAAGTAACATTGAGATTAAATTGTGCTATATTATTGACAGTTTAAATAAATTTGAATTTATTGTTTAAATACATCTATTTGTGCTTAACATGTACCTCTATACATCTATATGTGCTTTATGACAGTTAAAGGATATATTGAGACTGAAAATTGAAATATAATGTCAAAATAATAATCTATTGATCAGTTATAAAAAGTAGATATTAATACAATGGAAACCAGCAATGACTTAAGAAATGTAAGATTTCTTTTGCCTCCTCTCTAGACTTTTTCTCATTTTCTGTTGAGAACAGCTTTTGATAAGAATTGTGGAAGTGGGGCACCTGGATGGCTTAGTCTGACTTAACGGTTTCAGCTCAGGTCATGGTTTCAGGGTGGTGAGATCGAGCCCCACGTTGGGCTCCGCTCTCTGAGTGGAGTCTGCTTGTCCATCTCCCTCTGCTCCTCCACCTGTGCTCGAGCTCTTCCTGTGTCTCTCCTTGTGTATGTGTGTCTCTTTCTCTCTAAAATAAATAAATAAAATCTTTTTAAAAAGAATTATGGAAGCAATTTTCCAATACCAATAAAATGCAATGTATGAAAACATTTTAAAGCCCTTACATAAAATCTTAAAATAATGTACAATTCCCAAAATAATACCCCTGTATTTCCAAAACAAAAATTACATATTATTATAGGACATCTTCAAATAGGTAAATAATCATAATTAATTAGTAAATAAATAAACTTGAAATTTTAATCAGTTAAAATGTATGTATATGATTACTAATATACAGGCGGTAGAAGTTCTGTAACAGGCACTAAGGAAACAATGAGAATTCAATCCCTGTTCTTGAGCACTTCATATTTTTATGGTGGTACTGACAAGAGAAAGCAACATAGCTCCTTCACTGCCACCACCCACCATCTACCAAAAAGGAAAGGAGGTTTGTTCTGGGCTTGGTAAACTTTAAGGGCTCTAACTGAATCTTACTGTTAAGAGCCTTAGAGTTTTAAAAAGCCTGTATAAGGCACAACTCTTTGCTCCTGGCTTCCTTCCGTTGGTTTTCCCTTTGATGTGATCTTCTCACACTCTCTTCCTCCTAATCAGAATCGAAAGATACAGAGGCCAAGATGTGGATGAGAATTTAGAGAGAAAACATGAAGAATACTGCTTGATCTATTTTAGTTGTAGGCCTTAGGCTCACTTCTAACCCTGAGCTCAACTCTAAACTGCTCTGGGGTCTGCGGAGCCAAAGCAGTTCCTAGTAATAACACATCCCTGTGTATAGCCTTGGCCTTCGTGCTCATATGTATCCCTTCAGAGAATGTCGCAGGTGGCAGGCAGACAACCATTTCAGGAGAAGATTCAAATATTTAGGATCTTGTGTCCCAGAAATATCTCCCTCAATCTTTTCACATACTATATAGCAAAAGACAAGTGTGTATAAATACAAAGTGCCTTTGAGGATAAGGTACAATATATTAACAGGAGATTATAAATTTAAGAGAATGAAAGAGTCAGTGGTCTATACAACATCAGAAGCATTGAATGTTGCTAAGTGATAGCGTATCTAAAAAAATTCACCTATTGGTAATCCATTTGTTTCCAAAGCCAAGTGAAATACAATTTTGTGGGATAATGTGAGGGAGGAAAAAACAGTAGGAAAGTAGTAGAATTAGTCTGTGTGTGTAACTTTATGATACATTGTATGTGAGTTAGTTTGTCTCTTAGTGTATTGTCTATAGTAAGAAGTAATCTACTTGTTTCCAAAACTATGAATGACTTTATCTCCCATACTTGAACCCCTTTTACCCCATCCCCAGAATTCCCTTGCAAGAGCTGTGGGAAAGTGGCTGTTTGCACTGTTATCCCTCTCATTACCTTGTGAATCTGTTCCAAACTGATGTTCATTCCCATCTGTCACCACAAAAGTCACCAACAATATTCATACTGCCAAATGTGATAATCAATTCTCAGTTTTCGTTTTTCTCAATTTTTCCAACAAAATTTTGCACAGTTGCTCACTTCTTCTTGAAAATATATACCCCACTCTCCCTTCTATTTCTCCTTAAGTGCTCTGGAAGCTCTCTTTCAGAATCTGGTTGTAGATTCACCACTTCCAGCTAAATTCTAAGTGTTGATGTATCCCAAGCTCCTAAGACCTCTTTTTCTTTATATCTGCAGTCACTTTCTTGCTACTTTCACCCTAGTCTCAAGGCCTTAAACACCACCTACATACTGACATTTCCCAAATTTATATTTTCCCCTGACCACTTTCCTATGTCCCAGATTCATATAGCCAATTTTATACTTGATATTTCTCACTGGATACTTACATAAAACCCTCAAACCTCAAATATGGCATGTCAAAACTGATCTTATTTCTATGATATCCCCTCCCCACAAAAAAACACATTATTTGTTCAGTGTTCTCCATTTTGATAAATAGTCCCACTATTCATACAGTTAATCAGGCCTAGAACTTTGCATTTTCTTGGCTGTTCCTATTACCCAAATCCCATATATATCTCCTCATAAAAACTTATTGACTCCAATTTCAAAATATCTGAAACACAATAACCCCAATACAAAGTACACTGCTCTTCTCCACTCAAGCCTTTATCTTCTCACTCATTCATAACTTCAACAGCCTCTGGAATGGTTTTCCTGCTTCTATTCCTCCCATTCTATAAATATTCTCTACATGTTAACTAAAAGCTATGTAAAAAATGAATCTAGACATAGACTTTTATCTTTTACAAAAATTAAATAAAAATGCAACATTTACCTAAATATAAAATGTAACACTATAAACCTCTTACAAGACAACATAGGAGAAAAACCTCAAGCTTGGGAATAACTTTTTGGTACCAAAAGTAAAATCCATGAAAGAATAATTGATAGTTTGACTATGTTAAAACTAAAAACTTATGCTGTACAAAAGACACACCTTTTGTTTTTAAGATTTTATTTATTTATGTGACAGAGAGACAGCCAGAGAGAGAGGGAACACAAGCAGGGGGAGTGGGAGAGGAAGAAGCAGGCTCCCAGCGGAGGAGCCCGATATGGGACTCGATCCTGGAATGCTGGGATCACGCCCTGAGCCGAAGGCAGACGCTTAACTACTGTGCTACCCAGGTGCCCCCAAAAGACACTCCTAATAGAATGAAAAGGCAAGCCACAGACTAGGAGTCTGGAAGATTTACAAAACACATACCTGATTTAAAAAAAACAAAAAACACTATATCCAGAATATACAAAGAACACTTAAAACTCAAGAATAAGTAAACAACAGGCAAAAGATCCAAACAGATACCTCAAGAAAGAAGATACATAGATGGCAAATATGCATATGGAAAGGTGATTACATATGTCATCAAAGAATTGCAAATGAAAATGAGGTACCATTATACAACTATTAGAAAAGCTAAAATCCAAACCACTGACAACACTAACTGCTGATAAGGAAATGAAGCAACAAGGCTTCTCATTCATCATTGGTGGGATGCAAAATGATATGGACATTTTGGAAGACAGTTTGACAATTTTTTCTTTTTTCTTTTTTAAATAGATTTCCATAAGCATTTATAACAAGCATTTAACAAATATACAATAAGACCAATATTCTGCTACTGAGGACTTTAAATTCACCCTCTCCTTTATTCTAATTTAATTTTAATTTTTTTAATTTATTTTAATTTTTTTTATTATATTATGTTAGTCACCATACAGTACATACCTGGTTTCCGATGTAAACCTCGATGCTTCATTAGTAGTGTATAACACCCAGTGCACCATGCAGCACGTGCCCTTCACTACCCATCATCAGTCCATCCCATTCCCCCACCCCCTCTCCTCTGAAGTCCTCAGTTTGTTTCTCAGAGTCCATAGTCTCTCATGCTTCATTCCCCCTTCTGATTACCCCCCCTTTCTTTATCCCTTTCTTCCCCTACCGATCTTCCTAGTTCTTTATCCCTTTCTTTATCCCTTTCTTCCCCTACCGATCTTCCTTTCTTTATCCCTTTCTTCCCCTACCGATCTTCCTAGTTCATATGTTCCACAGATGAGAGAAATCATATGATAATTGTCTTTCTCTGCCTGACTTATTTCACTTAGCATTATCTTCTCCAGTGCCGTCCATGTTGCAGCAAATGTTGAGAACTTGTTCTTTCTGATAGCTGAGTAATATTCCATTGTATATATGGACCACAACTTCGTAATCCATTCATCTGTTGAAGGGCATCTCAGTTCTTTCCATGATTTGCCTATTGTGGACAGTGCTGCTATGAACATTGGGGTGCATATGGCCCTTCTCTTTACTACATCTGTATCTTTGGGGTAAATACCCAGTAGTAGTGCGATGGCTGGGTCATAGGGTAGCTCAATTTTTAACTTTTTAAGGGACCTCCACACTGTTTTCCAGAGTGGCTGTACCAACTTGCATTCCCATCAACAAGGTAGGAGGGATCCCCTTTCTCCACATCCTCTCCAGCAATTGTTGTTTCTTGCCTTGTCAATTTTTGCCATTCTAACTGGTGTAAGGTGGTATCTTAGTGTGGTTTTGATTTGAATTTCCCTGATGGCTAATGATTTTGAACATTTTTTCATGTGTCTGTTAGCCATTTGTATGTCATCATTGGAAAAGTGTCTGTTCATATCTTCTGCCCATTTTATGATTTGTTTATTTGTTTCTTGCGTATTGAGTTTGAGAAATTCTTTGTAGATCTTGGATGCCAGTCTTTTATCTGTAGCATCATTTGCAAATATCTTCTCCCATTCCGTGGCCTGCCTCTTAGTTTTTTTTACTATTTCCTTGGCTGTGCAGAAGCTTTTTATCTTGATGAACTCCCACAAGTTCATTTTATCTTTTGTTTCTCTTGCCTTTGGAGATGTGTCATGAAAAAGGTTGCTGTGGCCAATGTCGTAGAGGTTGCTGCCTATGTTCTCCTCTAGGATTTTGATGATTTCCTGTCTCACATCGAGGTCTTTCATCCATTTGGAGTGTATTTTGGTGTATGGTGTGAGAGAGTGGTCAAGTTTCATTCTTTTGCTTGTAGCTGTCCAATTTTCCCAGCACCATTTATTGAAGAGACTGTCTTTTTTCCACCGGATGTTTTTTCCTGCTTTATCAAAGATTAGTTGCTCAAAGAGCTGAGTGTCCATTTCTGGGTTCTCTATTCTGTTCCATTGGTCTATGTGTCTGTTTTTGTGCCAGTACCATGCCGTCTTTGTGATCACAGCTTTATAGTACAGCTCGAAATCCGGCATTGTGATGCCCCCAGCTTTGTTTTTCCTTTTCAACATTTCCTTAGCTATTTGGGGCCCTTTCTGGTTCCATACAAATTTAAGGACTATTTGTTCCAGTTCTTTGAAAAATGTCCTCATATTTTGATCGGGATAGCATTGAAAGTGTAGATTGCTCTGGGTAGCATGGACATTTTAACTATGTTAATTCTTCCGATCCATGAGCATGGAATATTTTTCCATGTTTTTGTGTCTTCCTCAATGTCTTTCAAGAGTGATTTATAGTTTCTAGAATATAGGTCCTTTACGTCTCTGGTTAAGTTAATTCCAAGGTAACGTATGGTTTTTGGTGCTATTGTAAGTGGGATGGATTCCCTAATTTCTCTTTCTTCAGTCTCATTATTTGTGTATAGAAATGCAACTGATTTCTGAGCATTGATTTTGTATCCCACCACATTACTGAATTGCTCTATAACTTCTAATAGTTTGGGCGTGGATTCTTTTGGGTTTTCCATGTAGAGTATCATGTCATCTGCGAAGAGAGACATTTTGACTTCTTTTTTGCTGATTTGGATACCTTTTATCCCTTTTTGTTGTCTGATTGCTGTTGCAAGGACTTTTAGTACTATGTTGAATAATAGTGGCGAGAGTGGGCATTTTTGTCGTGTTCCTGATCTTAAGGGAAAGGCTTCCAGCTTTTCCCCATTGAGAATGCTATTTGCCGTAGGCTTTTCATAGATGGTTTTTATGAGATTGAGGAATGTATCCTCTATCCTTACACTCTGAAGGGTTTTAATCAGGAAAGGATGCTATATTTTTTCAAATGCTTTTTCTGCATCAATTGAGAGGATCATATGGTTCCTGAGTCTTTTCTTGTTGATATAATGTATCACGCTGATTGATTTGCGAATGTTGAATCACGCTTGCATCCCAGGGATGAATCCCACTTGGTCATGATGGATAATCCTTTTAATGTACTGTTGGATTCTATTAGCCAGGATCTTGTTGAGGATTTTAGTGTCCATATTCATTAGGGAAATCGGTCTGTAATTCTCCTTTTTGATGGGGTCTTTGCCTGGTTTGGGGACCAAGGTAATATTGGCCTCATAGAATTAGTTTGGTAGCTTTCCTTCTGTTTCTATTTTTTGAAATAGCTTTAGGAGAATAGGTATTATTTCTTCTTTGAATGTTTGGTAGAATTCCCCAGGAAAGCCATCCGGGCCTGGAGTTTTGTTATTTGGAGGGTTGTTTATCACTGACTCAATCTCTTCATAATTAATTGGCCTGTTTAAAAAATCAATTTCTTCCTGTTTCAGTCTTGGTAGTTTATAGGTTTCCAGGAAGGCCTCCATCTCTTCCAGATTGCTTAATTTATTGGCATATAGCTGTTGATAAAAGTTTCTAATAATCCTTCCAATTTCATTGGTGTTGGTTGTGACCTCTCCCTTTTCATTCATAATTTTATTAATTTGGGTCCTTTCTCTATTCTTTTGGATAAGCCTTGCCAGCGGTTTGTCAATTTTATTGATTCTCTCAAAGAACCAGCTTCTAGTTCTGTTGATCTGCTCTACTGTGCTCCTCGTTTCTAATTCATTGATTTCTCCTCTAATCTTGACCAGCTGCTTTCTCGTGCATGGTTTAGGCCTGTCCCTCTGTTGCTGTTCCAGCTTCTTGAGGTGAGAATATAAAAACTGCATTTTAGATTTTTCTATTCTTTTGAGTGACGCTTGGATGGCTATGTATTTCCTTTAGGACTGCCTTTGCAGTATCCCATAGGTTTTGGACTGTTGTGTTTTCATTCTCGTTGGTCTCCATAAATTGTTTAAATTGATTTTTGATTTCCTGGTTATCGAATCATTCCTGAGCAGGATGGTTCTTAGTCTCCAAGTGTTTGAGTTTCTTCCAAATTTTTCCTTGTGGTCGAGTTCCAATTTCAAAGCATTGTGGTCTGAGAATATGCAGGGAATAATTCCATCTTTTGGTATCGGTTGAGACCTGTTTTGTGACCCAGAACATGGTCTATTCTTGAGAATGTTCCATGGGCATTAGAATAGAATGAGTATTCTTTGGTTCTGGGGTGTAGTGTTCTATATATATCTATAAGGTCCAACTCGTCGAGTATGGCATTCAAAGCTCTTGTTTCTATGTTGGTTTTCTGCTCCAGTGCTCTGTCTATTGCTGATAGTGGGGTGTTGAGGAGTTTGACAATTTCTTACAAAATAATGTAATTCTTATGATCTACCAGTTGAATCCCTTGATATTTACTCAAATGAGTTGAAAACTATGTCCACATGAAAATCCACATATAGATATTTATAACACCTTTATTCATAACTGCCAAAGTTCGGAAGCAGCCAGGATGCCCTTCAGTAGATGCATGTATAAACTGTGGTACATCCATACAACGGAAATTTTTTCAGTGATAAAAGGAAATGAGCTATCAAGCAACATAAAGACAGGGAGGAACTGTAATGCATATTGCTACGTGAAATAAACAAATCTGAAAAGGCTCCATACTGTATAATTCCAACTATACATCATTCTGGAAGAGGCAAAACTGTGGGAAGGTTAAAACTATGGTTGCCAGGAGCTCAGGGAAAGGATGAGTAGGTGAAACGCAGGAGATTTTTACGACAATGAAACTGTTCTGTGTGACACAGTAATGGTGGATATGTGTCTTTATACATTTGTCAAAGTCTAGAGAATGTACAACACTAAGAATAAACCCTAACATAAACAATGGACTTAAATTTATCAATATTGACTCAACAGTTATAATAAGTATACTGCACTAATACAAGATATTAATAGAGCTAACTGTGGAGGTTGGGTGAGGAAGCATATAGGAACTGTATACATTCCACTCTATTTTTTCTGTGAAGTTAAGGTGCTCTGTAAGATAAAGTTCATGTATTTTCTTAAAAAGCTATTGAAAATATATACTCAAATATATGCAGTATGTTTTCAGATTTAAAATAACTCTTAAAGTCTTAAACTCTTAAATTCTAAAATAACTCTTGCCAGAATTCAATAGAGTTTTCATGACCCATCTCCTGGCTGTCTTTTAGATATCATTTTCTATGTCTCCTTTTCTATGTATTCTTGTTTTAATGTACCTTGGGCACTATGGGTCTTTTTGCCCTTCCTAGGCAAATCAAGAATGTTTATCTTCAGGGCATTTTCCTCTGCTACTCCTTCAAGTGACATTCTATCCCCCTATTTGCTTCATGTTTATTTTTGATACTCTTATGCATGATACTATGTTTCATGTTAATTTGTGTTGTTATTGTCTATTTCCCTAGGAAGTATGAAAGATTCATGAAAGAAAAGACTGCTTTGCTCAGTGCTGTATCTCCACTTCATATAATAGTGCCTGTCATACAGCAGGTGCTCCCTAAATAGCTGTAGAATGAGTGATTGAAAGACTTGCAGGGAACCATTTTAAAATATTTTGAAAACTTCTATAAATACACAGAAGTTAAAAGTACAACAAATCCCCATTTACCCATGACCAGACTTGAAGAATTGTCAACATTTTGAAGAGAGTCATTAAATATGGCACATCTATTATTGTAATGACAGTTCATTTTATCAACTTCTTTTAATGTGAGCAAATGGTCTGTAAAACAGACAAAAAATATCATGTGGTAAAAAGGCCCACACTGCATTAATATAACAAATCTATATAAACAAAATAACTCATCATTATAAAACACCATATGTGAGTATATTAAAGCATTCTTACATACTCCCATAACAACGATAAAATAGCAGATTAAACACAGTCGAAAATATTTCTCCTGCCTTGCTGCTCTTCATTTTACACATTTATATATTCTGCTTCCTTCAGGGCAGTACTTTTATCATCACCCTTTTCAATTTCTCATATCTCTATGACGTCCTGTTCAAAGACCTCCTGAAACATGCATCTTTGGGACTATGTCTGCCTAAACTGTTTGACCTTTAGTACCCAGCTTTTTTAGTTTATCTTATCAGCTAAGCTTGTGCCTCACCGAAACTCTTTCATAATTGGTCTAGAGACTATCAATTTTCTACACTCATGTCATCTCATGTTTTAAAGAATTTTCTTAGCTTTAAAATATAATGCACTGGAAAAAAATATATGCAAGCAATTCTTTTTCTACCTGTGTGGTCATAGAAGTGTTTCAAGAATTAATTTACCTACTCAGTGCCTTGTATTTGTGTACAAAAATTATGTTGAAATAATGACTATATTTTATTCACACATTCTTACCTATCTTTTCTGAATGATGTTGGACTCAGAGATATCCCTAATGGTCTTTCACTTTGGTCAACAAATATTTTTTTGAATTTCAGTCTGTGCCCAGAATTGTTCTAAGGAATAAGGATGGAACAATACACAGGGCAAATGAGGCTCTTGCCTCAAATCATCTTACATTCTAGCAGACTACTATGCAATTTCATCAAAATTAAGTAATTAGCCTCAACAGCCTGTCTTCTTATCTGAAGCACTGGCCATACAGTTCTTACAGTATTTTGTTTGCCCATTCTAGTGGATAGGGATGGAGTGCAGAGTAAGAAAACTTGTTCTTTTCTCTTCACATACCAAACTGTTATTATTTATTAGAGACCATAAGGAGTATTACTAGGAAATCCATACCAACCCATTTTCATTAGTCCAAAACAATTAATTAGACTGGCATTCAGGAACTTAGATTTGAGTTAAAGATCAACTAAACATCATAGAATTTCTAGTTGTTACAATAAGACAAGAATAAGAAACCAAAGATTTGTTCCTGGAAAATAAAAAGGAATTTTTTAAATTGCATATAACAAAACTGTGCTAATAGAACATTCTAAGGAATCCATGAAAAATTTCCAGAACTAATATGTGAATTTAAAGAAGCCATAAATTGCACAAAAAGAGATGCATAGATCAATGGAACAGAATCAAAAATCCAGAAGTGGCCCCACACCTATATGGTCAATTAATCTTTGACAAACCAGGAAAGAATATCCGACGGGGGGGAAAAAAACAGTGTCTTCAACAAATGGTGTTGGGAAAACTGGACAGCAACATGCAGAAGAATAAAACCGGACCACTTTCTTATACCATACAAAAAATTAAGTTTAAAATGGATGAAAAACCTAAATGTGAGACAGGAAACCATCAAAATCCTAGAGGACAACACTGGCAGCAGCCTCTTTGACATTGACCATAGCAACTTCTTATTAGACATGTCACCAGAGGCAAAAGAAACAAAGCAAAAATGAACTACTGGGACCTCATCAAGATAAAAGGTTTCTGCACAGCAAAGGATACAATCAACAAAACTAAAAGGCAGCCTATGGAACGGGAGAGAATATTTGCAAATGATGTATCTAATAAAGAGTTAGTATCCAAAATATATAAAGAACTTATAAAACTCAACCCCCCAAAAAATAATCCAGTTAAGAAATGAACAGAAAACATGAACAGACTTTTTTCCCAAGGAAGACATACATATGGCTAACAGACACATGAAAAGATGTTCAACATCACTCATCAAGGAAATGCAGATCAAAACCATGATGAGATACTAACTCATACCTGTCAGAATGGCTAAAATTAACAACAGGGAAAACAACAGATGTTGGTGAGGATCTGGAGAAAGGGGAACCCTCTTACAGTGTTGGTGGGAATGCAAACTGATGCAGCCACTCTGGAAAACACTATAAAGGTTCCTCAAAAGTTAAAAATAGAATTACCCTACAACCTAGAAATTGCACTACTAGTGATCCAAAAGATACAAAAATACTGATTCGAAGGGGCACATGCACCCCAATGTTTATAGCAGCATTATCAATAATAGCCAAATTATGGAAAGAGCCCAGATGTCCATTGACAGATGAATGGATAAAGAAGATGTAATATATATATATATATATATATAAATAATGGAATAATACTCGCCATCAAAAGGAATGAAACCTTGCTATTTGCAACAACGTGGATGGAGCTACAGTGTATTATGCGAAGTGAAACAAGTCAGTCAGAGGAAGACAAATACCATAGGATTTCACTCAGATGTGGAATTTTAGAAACAAAACAGATGAACGTAGGGGAAGGGAAAAAAAGAAGCAAACCATAAGAGACAGCTATTGAGAACAAACAGGGTTGATGGAGGGGTGGTGGGCAGGGATGGGCTAAATGGGTAATGGATATTAAGGAGAGCACTTGTGTTGAGCACTAGGTGTTCTTTTTTAAAGATTTATTTATTTTAAAGAGTGTGTGAGCAGGGGGAGGAGCAGAGGGAAAGAGAATCTCAAGCAGACTCCCCACTGAGTACAGAGCCCACAGTGTGGGGCTTGATCCCACGACCCTGAGCTTACAGACCTGAGCTGAAATCAAGAGTCTGATGCTTAACCAACTGAGCCACCGAGGCATCCCTTGAGCCCTGGGCATTATAGGTAAGTGATGAATCACTAAATTCTCCTAAAACCGATATTACACTGTATGTTACCTAACTAGAATTTAAATAAAAATTTTTAAAAAGAAAAAATATATCAGGTCATAAATTATAATGTATATAAAAATTAAGCATACTTCTTTATATTAGTCATTCAGTATTGAAAATTAAAATCCTAAAATGCCTAAAACATGGAAACAAGTAGACTTAACCAACTATGTATAATACTTACAAAATAAAAATTACAAAATATTGCTAGGAAAAGGAACTTTTAAAGCCCTTAGTGGAGGAAAACATGTTCATGAATTAGAAAACTAAATGTTGTTAGGATATCAAGTTTCCCAAAGCTGACCAATAAGTTCAATGCAATGTGAAACATAATTCCAACAGAGATATTTTGAGGGGAGGATTTTTGAGAGAAAGAGAATCACAATCTGATTCTAAAATGTATATGGAAATATAAAGAACAAGAGTAGCCAAAACTATTCTTAAAAGAAGAACAGATTTGGAAAACTTTTACCTGATTTCAAGTAATTATAAAAGTACTATAATTGTGGTGCCTGGGTAGCACAATTGGTTAAGTGTCCGACTCTTGGTTTCAGCTCAGGTCATGATCTCAGGGTCATGAGATGCCCTTCATGGGTAGCACAGTTGGTTAAGTGTCCGACTCTTGGTTTCAGCTCAGGTCATGATCTCAGGGTCATGAGATGCCCTTCATGGAGGCTCTCCTTCTCCCTCTGCCCCACCCACTCATGTGCATGCTCTCATGCTCCCCCCCCAAATAAATAAATCATTTAAAAAAGAAAAAGTACTGTAATGAAGACTGTGGTATCTGTGTGAAGACAGACATATGTATCACTAGAACAAAGTAGAGCACCCAAAAGTAGGTCTACATATATATGTCAGTGAATTACTTATCCATACATTAATGTGGATGAATCTTGAAAACTTCATATTGAATAAATATGCCAATCTCTAAACTATGCATAGTATATGAATATATCTACGTAAAGTTTTAGAAAAAAGACCCACTCATTTTTAATGAAAGAAGGTAGGTCAGAATTTAACTCAGGCTAGGTTGTTAAGGAGGTTTGCTATATGTAAGAGAACTTTCTGGGGTAATAGACACATGTGTTCACAGTAGAAACAAGTGTCACACTCCTCAAAAATCTTCATGTTTACATTTTAAATAGGTATGTTTTATTGTTTCTAAATGATACTTCAATAAAATTCATTTTAAAACCCCTAAGCACTGTAGATCAATTTAAGTTTTATGTTAAACACATGTTAATTTACCTACATTTATATATATGAATCTCTAATAACAATTTTATATATTCTTACAGGTTCAATTTTCTCCAATATGACTATGACTTCCAAATATTTACATGAGATGCAGCCTCTTTTTAGCTCTAGACCCACTACTGTAGTTAAACAGTTTAAGAATGTCTTTTTTTATCTTTCATATAATTTGGAAAACATGATTTTTCCCTTACCCATAGTTAAGGTGACCTAAACTCTGACAGTGAGTCCCCTCTAGCAAAATTTGGAATTGAGATCCCAGTCTTAGTCCGTCTGGTCTAGCTACCATTGTTATTTCCTGATTCCATTTTCTTTCTGCAACCTACTAAGTTATATCTGTCGCCCTCCCCTTTTTTTGTTCAGATATCCCCAGTGGCTTTCTGTTACTTGTAACCAAACAGTGTTAATCACTCCAGATAAGGTCAATGGTAGTAACCAGACTATACTCAAAGAATAATATGCAGGAAACTTTCAGGGAGGTTGTGTTATGGCTTGTATGAATAAAAATTGGTACGTTCAGAAGGAATGTCACATATATATCTAGAGTGATATTGACAATATAAGGAAACTTTTTTTGGACATTAAATTAGTTTTTAGTATGCAAAGATTACCAAAATTATTTTGTATAAGTTTATAAGTTAATTGATCAGTATGACATATGCACATTTAATACATTTACATTTTGGTCCTTGTATTTGTCTTTTTATGTATTTCAAGGTGAATTTGTCCTGTTGACTCAATGGGTTCTGGATACAATAAGAAACTTCTGTGCATTAGTAAGTTTGGAAATTAGATCCTTCATAATGTTCACAATAAAACATACTTCGTGAGACCTTACCTTAGTTGTCAACTGACATTCATCTCTGAAAATACTTGTTTTATTCTGTCTTCAATAGAAAGACCCTGGTAAGGTCCCTGTAGTTTTGTGATAGGTAATTGGAGTATATGGGCCTCTGATCTTAATTTTTCTCTATACCATATGCACTAATATAAAATATATGCATTACAGTAATAGTTTTAGGATCTATGGCAGAAATAATTTGAGCTTGGTACAAATTCCCACACCACAATATTAGCAAGTGAGAAATCTAAAGCATAAAAATAATTTTATAAAATTGTTAATTTAAATCACACCTTGTTCCCAAAATAGATTAAGAGTTTAAAAACACAAAATAATATGTAACAAAATAGCATAAATTAGAAGGAGGTGAGAAAGGGGAAAAAAGTAAGAATATAGATTGGAGCCAAGGACAGATATAAATATGCATATCACAAAGTGTAAACTTGCTGTTGGGGGAATCTACAAATTAGACTCTGATTTCCAGCTCATCTAAAAAAAGAAATCTTGATCTGATGCATGATTCACAGTGGCTTTGTAATAAATCTCAAACACATTTTCAAAGGAAGACAATTATCTCCAAATTCCAAAGCTAGAAAGCACCTTATTAAAACAACACTTCAACAAAGAATACTGAACTGAGTGTGATGGACAGCATCTTACGGTAGGCTTCCTAACGCCTATTAGAAGGCTCTTTCCTAAGATATTCCTCAATGTTTTTACACTAAAGAGCAATGTACTAATAGCAACTATGTACTTGGGGCTCAAGGGCAATACATATTCTTCAATCCATGTTCTATAGAAACAGTAAGAGATGATAAGTAAAAAGATAGATAGTGTTGACTTTGAAGTTATGGTCCCTGGTCAGTAAGAACTTGGCATTTATGTACTCTAGATACTCATGGAAGCTTATGACTTTTGCTTTAACTGAGTATGCATGTGGGGTACACACTGCTTTTTCTTCGGAAACTTTGTGGGGCAACCAGCAGTAGGACTTGCTTAAAGTAGGTACTCCAAAACAAACTAAATTACTTAATATGGACTGGTGCCAAGGCTGTGACTTACAAAGACCTGGAAATCACCCAGTTTCGAAAATAACATGGTATCTCCAGTGGAGATGAGAGAAGAAGTAGAGGATAAAATCCCTGTGAAGGGTCTGGCCCTTAGGGAAATATATGCCTTACAACACAAGGCACTTTACTTAGGGACTAGGGAGGGTAAATTCCTTTCAAACCTAGTATAGAGACCAAACATAATCTTGTAGATTCATTTTTAAGTAATTGAAGAGACTACTGATAGCAATATGACTCTAACTTGATTTACCTAAAACCACAAATTTGTAATCTTATAAGCATGGCGTCCTATGTATTTATAGTTTTATGACTGTGGAGTTCTAAAAATAATTTTGCGGGGCACCTGGGTGGCACAGCGGTTAAGCGTCTGCCTTCGGCTCAGGGCGTGATCCCGGCGTTATGGGATCGAGCCCCACATCAGGCTCCTCTGCTATGAGCCTGCTTCTTCCTCTCCCACTCCCCCTGCTTGTGTTCCCTCTCTCGCTGGCTGTCTCTATCTCTGTCGAATAAATAAATAAAATCTTTAAAAAAAATAAAAATAAAAATAAATAAAAATAATTTTGCTAGGTTGAAATGAAGTGTTATTTCTACTTAGAGAAAAGACTTTGATTATATCATCATATTCATAAAAATTTCATTGTTTGTAAGTTTCTCTTACTAGTTTTTCAGATATCATTGGCTGAGTGTTGATTTTAATTGAATTCAAAATCTATATATAATTGCCTTATATAGCTCATTTATATTGCTCTCTTATTTTTCTGTTTTGCTAGTTATAAAATATAAATTGATACTCTTTTCTGTTAATATGTCTAATCACAGCAGGACCAATGAAAGCAGCCTATTAAATATCATCAATCTTTATTATTACAAATCATAAATACCAGTTAGATATATGATACTATTCTAATATTTTCTCAACTATAAAGCTACTTGAGTTTATAAAATTGAGCCATATATTTCACAATACATTGTATTTCATATAGCTTTATGTTTATATGTATAGCAGGTCATTTCAGAATCGCCTTATTGCTAACCAAGAATAATCTTTGTTTATTTAGACATTATCTTCCAGTCTTAATGTTAGTCACTTCACAACAAGAGAGGAGTAAATAAAAATTAGATGATAGTAGAGCAGAGTAAGGACAAGTTGGGGCTCCAGGCATCTTTCTGTCACTTTGTCTGACTAACAACCTTCCAAGAGCAATAGTGTCTGCTTTACTTCAGCCTTCAAAATTATGCACAGGTTCCTCTATAAAGAGACCACTCTTACCTTGGAACACACCAGGAAAGAATTTCTTGGAAACCTAGTTCCCAGACTTAGCCAAGTAAACATCACACAATTCAGCACATTGACAATTATAAAATGTGCCCTGAGTTGACAAGAAACCATGTAACATTTTAATCTGGATCTTCTCCTGTATAACGTGAAAATTCTTGTAGTCCCTGAAAACCTTCCAGTCATTTCAAAGTATATTAATATGAATAGCATGGGCCTCTTAATCTATTTAAAAATACTTTCCTTTCCAGCTAATGCACATCTTAGGGGCATGAATATATCCAAAATAAACTGCGTACTTATAATAGGTGGGAGAAAAGGCCATTTTCTTCTTTTAATTTTTTGGAGCAATTATTCCTTTTGATTTGCCACATCAAACTCTCCCATAAAGTCTTTGCCTTTTTTGAAAGTCAGTGGATGAAAAATGTAGTTTTCCTAAAAGAAAATTACCATTCCTCTCCCTGCCTACACATTCTACCAGTATATGTGGAGTAAGAGCATCCAAACAATTGCCAGAACAACTCATTTCTAAAGTCATGCTTCATGTGTAATAACAATATGTTCCAAATAAAAAGAGGCAGTAAGACTTCTGAAGTAATAAATCTTCCATTTTTAGTTACCCTAAAGCATTTTACATAACTAAAGAATATACCATAATAAATGACCGAGTTATATGCATCATGTTTCCTATAAAGTAGGGAATAAGAAATTATGACATGGAAGGTGAAAAGGGAAACTTTACATGAGGTTAGGAGAGCAGCATACAGAATTTGAGGGTCAGGAAATTGCTTTTTTTTTGAACTATTACTTCTAAACATACACCTTGGAAATCTCTTAAGTACTCACAAAGGAACTTCATTCTACTACTGAAATCATTAAACCGTTAGAGGTCTTATTTGAAAGACTATTTGAAAGTTTTTGGATTATGTCTTGAGACAATGGGGATATATGGGCCCATTAATTGGGGGATTGCTGGTATCACATCAGGGCGTGGGGAATGAAGTGGAGTGTGCAAATGCACAAAAATGGGGATGATTTAGTAAGACATTTATGTAATCCAAAAATGAGAAATAATGGTGAATGAATCTGAGAAATAATAGAGGGGAAAGAATGTATTAAGTACATGTTAGTGACATGAAAGGATAAGATTTAGTAGTTGATTCGATGTGTAAGGTAAGTGAAGTGTCATAGACAATTCCAATTTTCTGTCTTAGGCAGTTGAATAAACAATGTCAACTACTGTTCAGTCATACAGAAACACAGAACAATGAGTAGGACAGCACTAAGGTAGAGATCAGTGGGCTATGTGGAATGGCATGTATTGGTCTCTGCCACCCAGCTGCATGATGTTTGCAGGATTTCAAGAGAATATGCTCCAGGCACAACACTGTAAACTTATGTTGAATAAAATGATTGCCAAAGAAATATTTAAGGACAAGCATCATCCAAAATCCCGAAGGAACCTTCAAGTACAGACTTCTAAGTATCCTTCTAGATTTTTTGTTTTTAGTAAATCTGTCATGAAAACCAGAAGCTCACCAGGTATTTTCTGAACACACTTTGGTTTGGAAACCATGGCACAGAGATACATATATAAACCAATTATAAAGTTTCCTGCCTGGTGTGGCTAATGTTCTTTCTCAACTTTTATGTATTAAATCGGGTTTCAGGGTGATCAACCTCTTAGAAGGCCTGTTAATGAAAATCAACTTGGTCTTAGTACAGAAATTACCAGAGAAACAAAAGATTTCTCCCATCACCACACATAGCAACTGAAGGATTATACTTTAGGTCAGGTGTCAATGATTTTCCTGGACAGTGTGGAAAGTAATCAACTCAGTCACTTCTGTTTTGTTTTGTTTTACTAGATAAAAGCAGATTAATTAATTGGAACTAAGAATATTATAAAAAGTAATTCAGTATATCTGGTGGAAATCAGAGCAAGGTTTTTTTCCAGTTCAGTGTGTAGTGCTGTCTTAGGATGGTCTGTTTTGGATTTCAAAGCATAATCAGGTCAGGTCAAGTTTTGTCTCTTTTTTGGAAAGTATTTTATGAGACAGTTGCTGAGATTCTACTTATTCGGTCACGTCTATAGCAGTATTTCAAATTTTATACCTCAATACAAGTTTTATTATAAATTATATGTATATACTTAATTTGACACTAATGTTCAAGATGGCTGCTGCTATGATTTCCTGTTGAGAGATTAGGCCAGGTACCATTGTCTCTTCTCTTAATGGCGATTAGAGACGCCAATGAATTTTATTATTGCTAGGACTTTAGATCATTAAGAAACTGGAATGAAAACTAGTGGAAAATAGCAAAAGTTAATATATAGGGCCTCCTTCTTGTGCTTAGACTAAACTATGTCCCAATTATTTCTAGACCTTCCACAAAGAAAGTTTTGCAAGCAGGTGAATATATGGATATATTGCTGAAAGGAAAGGTTTAATACTTAGCTATAAACATGATTTCATGTGTTGTGAAATCTTGAGATTTCAAAGGGGCAGTGCTACAGAATGAATGTTTGTGTTCCCTCCAAATTTATATGTTGAAATTCTAACCCCAAGATGATGATATAAGGATGTGGGGCCTTTGGGAGGTGATTAGGTCCTGAGAGAACATTCAGGAATTAAATTATGGCCCTTATAAGAAACCCAAAATGATCCTTGCCATTCTGCCATATGAGACACAGTGAAAGATGGCCATCTAGGAAGCAAGTTCTCATGACACACCAAATCTACTGGCCCCATGCTTTTGGACTTCGCAGTCTCCGAAACTGCAAGCCACCCAGTTTATGATACTTCTTTTACAGCAAAATCAGTTGGGATTTTTCTTATGGGCTATGGTAATGGTGAGACACCACCACTCTTACACATGAAGAGACTCAAAAGAGCAAGACCTAGCTTAAGAGTGGAGACTAAAAATTTACAAAAAAGTGAAGAAAATCTTAGGGGACTGTAGGTTAGAGACATCAATATTTTTAAAGAATTTTATGTTTCAAGTAGAAACAGAAGGATTTCTGAATAGCACTGAAGGCCTGAATATGTTTTAAGACCATGAAGCTATGGGACACTAACAATATGTGTGGTTACATTCAGCGGTGTGGTAGTGCAGGAGAAGAAAAGGAAGCATTGGTGTAATTCAGTATTGTAGTGCCCCACCTCTACTTGACCCAAATAAATCTTCATTAGACTAATCCAATCATACTGCCTCATTCCTTTTGTTAGAAATTGGCTTAGAGATGCTCAAAGAGATGTGAAAGGCCTAAGGAGGTGCGGAACTTCTAGATAGGTTTCCTAATTCTTAGGAAGAGATAAACAAAAGACTAATGCTTTTCTTTCTGCTGTTTTGCTGTATCCGCTAGTGATACCTAAAACCTCAGCCATTACTTTGTGACTAGAAGAATATGCTGAGGGACCACCTGGGTGGCTCAGTTGGTTTTGTGTCTGGCTCTTGGTTTTGGCTCAGGTCATGATCTCAGGTCAGGCTCCATGCTCAGCAGAGTCTGATTAAGATTCTTTCCCCTTCTTTGTCCCTCCCCCTCTGCTCTTCTCCCCACTTGCATTCTCTCTTTCTAAAATAAATAAATGAAATCTTAAAAAAAAAAAAGAATATGCTGAGGATGGCAAAGAGAAGGAATGAATGGAGCCATATTTTTTATGACATCATTGAGTCTCTGAATTAACCCATTTTCCAGCTCTCTGTTCACACAGCTAGTAATGTGAGGTAATAAAAGTCTCATTCTGAAGTCACTTGGGCTTTTCATTTTCTAACAGATGAAAGCATCCTAAAGAAAGTAGTCATATTCCCCACAAAATTTTTTAAATTATGCCTTCCAAACATTGTGAGTAAAAACACTACTGTCACGTAAAGAAATAAGAACAATTATCTCTGTGTATGGTTTAGCACTCAAAGTTTTTAGAGAATTTTACTGTGAATTTATTAGTGATTCCTTCCAGCTGTTATGTACAATAAGGTCAGCGTTTTCATATTTAAACTGCTAAGAAGCCAAGATAAAAAAGATCAACTGGTTTATCTAAAGTGACCTAGTGTATCTGTAGAGTAATTTCCAACTCCTACACAAGAACTCTAAGATCACAACTGCTCTGCCTCTGCTTCCTGCTCTGGTTCACTCAGCATCAATGGCTGACTGGCTGGCAGACACTGTGTCTCATCTTACTACAAGTAGTTTGGGTTAAAGTTAAAGAAGTGCTGAAATAACTTTCATAATTTAGTTTTTTTCTAGGTTGAATACCCCCAGGAATCAGCCAGTGGCATAGTCTTAGTGAGCTTAATGCCCCTGTTTAACATTTATATAGGATTCTGAGTACTGGAAAAACTTCGCCTCTGCTGACATTTCCACATGGGTTTAAGCAGTTATGTGAGGGATTATTTCAGCTCTGCCAAAATGACAAAGAATTTTGCTAATTGTAGAGGAATCTTAACATTCTTTAAGCATTGTGCTCTCTTAATACTTTCAGTGCTTTCATTCAAAAAAAAAAGTCCAAAAGAAGATTAGTTAATGTTGAATAAAAACACAGGTTAAACAATTCTATCCTTAGATTATCCACGCATGAGGTTACTACTGCTTTTAGTTCTCTAATATTTGATATTTCTTTCATTTTATGACATTTTCAATCCTCTGCTACTCTAAATGAATTCAACTGATTCAAATATTAGGCTTAAATCCAAATTATGAAAACTCTATTAAAAGTCATGCTAGTTAATATTTATTTTCACTAATAAGCATCTCAAAAGAAAAACAAATTGTAAACATTTTTATTTAAATAAGTTTTAGCAAAAAAATTAAATTACTTTTCTCTAAGAAAATGGGATAGAGCTTATTAATTGTGAGGGGGAAGGAGTTAAATATGTCAATATAGTGCTACAGAAATATAATTGCATCAAAAACATCTAAAAGGATGTTTACAAGCAGAACTCTAGAGTCTAGATTTGTTATTAGGAGAAACAATGAAAGAATTCATTGTTAATTTGAGTACACATCTGCTTTTTTAAAAAGCAAATTGGACCCAAATAACCCACTAGAAATTTGTTTCATTATTTTTTTTCTGGAATAATTCAGGTGATGATGAGCGGATTCCACAAAATATATAATAAGATAGTTTGGATATTTCTCTTTATCTACTTGTAGTAAAAATACTAGAGACAGTTTAATTATTTGAATGCAATAGTTTCATTAGTGCCTAAGGCTCTTTTTCCTTCATGGTTTTACATGTGTTTTTAAATTTCATATAAGATGATATTATATACCTTATACTTTTTACTATGTGTTTTTTTGTAAACAACTTAATTTTCTTTTGGAAAATAAGAGAATATAATCCATAAAGAGTAGCTATAATTGAATTCACAAATAGCATTTTTCACAAGAAGCATCGTGACTTTCTGAAAATTATAATTTGAGGATAGTTATTATATGTTTTTCTATTCTTATAGGCTCATATTATAGCCCAATGTTTTACACAAAGATGGTGCTCAATAAATGCTTATTGAACAAATTCAAGAATAATAATTACAGGTCTTTCCAATTAAATAAAATATACACATCAGGAGAATTGGGTTTTGAACAGTAACACCTTAGACAGGAAATGTTTTCTGAACTCAGACAAGCCTTGACAGAATCTTAGGTCTGCCAGTTGTTACCTATGTGACCTTACGCAAGTCACATCCCCACTAAGAACTCTGTTCCCTCATCTATAAAATGGGGATGCATAACCTCTAGTGCTGTGAAAGTACTAAAGACAATGTATATAAATTATCTAAGAAACATCTGGTACATGGTATACACTCATTTAAATGGTAGCAAATATAATTATTGCTTATTATTTCTACTTTAAACTTTCTGCAAATATAGGATTTTATATTATTCAAAGTTGATATATGACAAGCAAATTTTCGTAATAGATAAGGTTTCAGCTCTGTGTACTACTCTTTCACACCTTCCATACACTCTACATTTTACTGCCAATAATCAATTCCTTGGTAGCTTCTTATTGGAGTGTGACTGCTCTAATATGGATGGGGATTCCCAGCCCCTATGACAGAAATTATCCCATACTGCCCATATTTATTTTTCATCTCCTACCTCCTTCAAGATGTATCCAAATTCAAGAGATTATGCATTTCTAAGGCATCATGGGGGAATTGGAACATCTGATTCTTTATTTGTCCTTACTGGAATCCTTGAAATATCTCATTTCTTGTATCATCTTTTGATACTAAAAGGTAATTAAGAAATTCTCTTTTCGATACTTTCTGTTGTGGTGACATGATTTTCCAAGAGCAGTGCCATCAAGGAGCCTCGGTAGAGTGGAAGTATGTATGTGCAGGGGAAAATGTCTGAAAAAAAGTTAACAGTTCCAATATATTAAACTTCCATATACAAAAAGACAAGGAATATTCAAACAGTAATGAATAATCTGTTGTTATTAGCTGAAAGAGAATTTTAGAGGGAGAAGAGTGTCCCACTAGTAGAGGAACTAAAATCAGATTTAGATACATCAAAGTCAAGTCAGTAAAGAACTCAGAAGTTTCGAAGAGTCTGCTGTGTCATTGCTGCCTGTTAATCAAGGGCAAGAATCAGGTTACACACTGTACTCTGACCAGGCAGCATCCATTACAAGGTGAAGGACAAGTTTTCTTTTTATTTCTGTGACTATAATGGCTAAGGGAGAAAAGAGAGAGAAGAAAAGTTCTTCCTTATGTCCTCTTTGGGAAAAAAAAATCGCCTTGAAATTGTGTAATTTTTACTTGCTGGATTGCTCATCTATTATTTGTAGCTTGGTGAAGATACATTGGCTCATAAGTAAATATTATATAGTTTATTCTATCCGGGGCTTATATTATTCCTAAATCATGCTTTTTTTCTTTATAAAACTGAAAGTTAAATTAATTCTAGAACTTCAGAAGACACTCAGAGACAGAAGCTAATTGACTTTAAATGAATCTTTTAATAAACCAACTATGAAAAGTGAAATTAAATGGAACGTTATTTATTTTTATCCAGTTCTAACAAAAAAAAAAGTGATTGTCCTACTATAACATGAAACATGGATCATCGGCAAACTTAGGAATCCAGAGGGGAAAAAATGCAGAACCAGGAAGAGCTATGGAAAAGATAGCTTAGGATAGACATTTTCACACAAATCTCATCTAAATTTCCCCCAATAATCATTCAGGACTATGCATCAGTCAGAGTTCTACCAGAGAAACAAACATGTTACAAGTGATCTGGAATGCTGATACATTATAGGAGTTGGACCTCAAACCATTGTGAATGGGTAGATCAACCTATGTAGGTATTGTTTATTGTTCTGGCTCTAGGTCAGCCAGATAAGCAGTTGGGAAATAAAGTGGAAAAGCTGAGACCTGCAGAGACAGATTGGAATTCATGAGAAGATGGCTACTGGAATCCATAAGGACAGAGTGGAATTTGTGTTTGTCTGTCACTATCTATAAGCATGATACCATGATGGCTGCAGGAGAAGGAGATACCCTTTGCCCTGTTGCTGCACTGTACCTGCCCAAAACCTGAAGAAGCAGGAAATGTGATGTGAGCTAAAGAAATTGAGGGTCCTCTGGTGCCCCACTCTATTGAAATGAGTTAGTAGATCAGCAAGAAGGTAAATGAGCTTCCACAGTACCTGGTGATCTGCACCAATCTTTAGAACTTAAGATCTGCCATCCAGATGTTGCAGAAAATATCTTATGGGTAGTGCCTACAGGGAAGGGAATTCTGGAAATGTAGTTTCACTTTAGTTAAGTAGACACAGTACAAAGTTACCATAGATAGTTAATACTAAACATTTAATTTAATTATGAATGAGCATGGTTTATACCTTGTTCTCAGTCATTTTTATTTATATTTGTAAACTACTAAACAAGTAGTTTACTGGTTATTTCATAGTGTGAATAATACCAATAATGGATTGTATGATAGCAAAGTATATGTTTAGGACACCAGCAGAGTAAAGGGACCCAAATTAATTATTTTGAACAAATTTGAAATAATTTGCTATTTCCAAAAATGTGACCAAAAAAAACATTTCTGGCATTTCAATTGTTATTTTATAGTTTGGTGTTGCTTTATGTTGAATTGTAATTATTAGATGGACAGTAGGTAAAGACATCTCCAAAGGGCTTAAACTATCCCCAAATTCTACAGTTATCAAAGAATAACTGAGTTGTTTATACAAAAATCTCAAAACAAAATAAAACCTTTTTAGGATTTAAAAAGTAAAATCTTACAGACTAAGTCCAGTCAACTTTTGAACTCACCTTCTTGGTAGCTCATCTGAGAATAGAGTTAGGAGCACTCCTTATAAGATGAAGACTCAGTAGGGGCCATTTTCTATGTGGCTGAATTTTGTATATCTAATAGAACTAGGGATTTGCTTTATGTTATCATCCAGGAACTTTGAATATATTAAAACTAACCTTCGTAAGGAACTATAGAAAATTTGATGCCTATCGATATCTTTCAATTGATGAATAAATAAAACCTAGTAGTAAAATGTCATCTCTCACAACTTTATTCAGGCTCTGAAACTGATTTGTGAAAACTTATACAGATTTCAAATCCCTTTTATATTTCCTCTCTTCTTATATATTGTATATCCTCACAGGAAGGGATGGTAATTCTATGTAAATAAATTGAAAGAGCTCTGGACTAAGGTTGCCAGATAAAATACAGGACATCCAGTCCAATTTAAATTTCAGATAAACAACACTTTTTTTGTTGTTGTTGTCAGTATAAGCATTACATGGGAACATATTTATTTTTTTTAAAAAAGTGTATTGTTATCTGAAATTCAAATTTAACTAGATGCCCTGTATTATTATTTTATATATCTGGCAATTCTACCCTGAGCATTTGGTAGGAAATTAATATAAAAATGCTTACCTGAAGTGTATGAATCACCATATGGGAATATCAGAAGAAAGAATGAGAAGGCTAGAAAGAAATCTTGATATCATTTGCAAATTTTCATGATGGGGGAGGAAGTCCCCTCCATGCCTCCTTTTTTTTTTTTAAAGATTTTATTTATTTATTCGACAGAGATAGAGACAGCCAGCAAGAGAGGGAACACAAGCAGGGGGAGCGGGAGAGGAAGAAGCAGGCTTATAGTGGAGGAGCCTGATGTGGGGCTCAATCCCATAACACCGGGATCACGCCCTGAGCTGAAGGCAGACGCTTAACCGCTGTGCCACCCAGGCGCCCCATCCCCTCCATGCCTCCTTATCCCCATCTCCACTCAGTCCCTGGAGTCACGTAATCTTCTAGCCATTTTAGCCTCAGGGGCCTGCCTATGTCACTAAGAATGAATTAAATTGGCTGTGTAACTCCCCCATTCCCCAAGTAAGTGTTTGTCATTGTTGTCATGTTTCCCTTTTCTCTCAGTGCTTCTTGGTTACAATCTCAGCTGCTAAAGTCAAAAAGGAACAAAAAAGATTCTGTTGTCATAAAAGTGCTTCTAACATTTTTTTTATTATACACTGTGGTAATATAACTAGCTTAAAAAGTAATCTTTGAAACTATCAAGAGAGGAAGAAAGGGCTGTTAAAACCCCAAAAAGACAAAAATAGAAAGAATATTAAAACTGCAACTGATCCCATTCTGATGCTTTCAACAGCATCTTTCCTCTTTGAGAGTTTTGAGAGCTTAACATTTAAAGATGTATTGGGAAGAGCAGAGGAAAAAGGATTACAAACAAATGAAGTCTAAATCTACAAAGCAGATGAATAAAAAACAAACAAATATCAGTCAAATAAAGGAATTGCTTTTAAGCATTATACATTCTCCATGCCCTGTAAAAGAATCATAAAATATATAAAATGAAAGTTATCTGTATTATTGCAAAGGTTTATTGTCACTGGTTTTTCTAGTGATTTTTTCCAGCTAACTAATTTGTATTGACACCAGTAGTTTTAATTACAGCAAGATGATACAAGATTTTAGAATAAAATACAGTATCTCTTAGGAGAATAGCATTTGTAATTAGATAGCTTGGAAATAAATGTGGATTTTGTCTCTTTCTAGCTAGAAGATCTTGGTCAGATAACGTACTTAACCTTCTGAAGCTCTGGTTTGGTTTCTTCATTTGTAAATTGGTGTTATTACTGACACCTCTTTGATGGGGCTGTGTTATGATTAAGTGAGATAATGTTTGTAAAGATTTTAGAATAAGGCCCACCAAATAATTTACTCTAAGATAATTGTTATTTATGATACAGCTCATTTTTTTTCTAAAAGTTTTATTTTGTATGTCATATAGAAACATGTGAAGTTTTGTCTTGAGTCTGGTAAGAAAAATTGAAGGAACATTGAACTCCAGGGAACACAAAAGGGAAAGAGATGTGTTCATTCATTCATTTATTCAGCATATTTATACTGAGTATTCGCTGTGTACCAAACACTATGGGAAACTGAGTTTTAGAGCTAAATAAAACATCCTCTGTCCTCAAAGATCATATAATCTAATAGAGGGAGACAGCCAGGGTACAAGACACTCTTTTATAGTGTGTTGAGTGCAATGATGCAAATACTCACTGGGTGAAAGGCACTTACCAGCACCTAGGGTGGACAGAGAAGGAGGCATCCTTGAGTATAAATGTCTTTGTTCAATCTTGAAAGATGTACATGAATTATTCAGATAAAGGATAATTTACAGGTGGAAATTTACAGCATAACTACAGCTTGGAGTTTCATTGTAGCATAGTACAGGATCTACAAGAGCTACAGGGAACTACAGTGTAAAGTTTAATACAGGACTGTCAGGATATTAATCTAGTGGAAGCCACAGCCAGATAGTGGAAGATCTTACACAGCAGAGTTAAGTGTTCAGATTTTATCATGATGTCACTAAGGGACAATGGGAGGATTTTAGTCAAGGGAGATATATAATCAGACTTTTTCTATTTAAAAGATCACCCTGGAGGCGTGAAAAGATTTTGCTGGAGGGAGTTGTGTTCAGAGGCAAGAAGCCCACATCTGTTGCAGAAATCAAGGTGAAATTCTGATTAAGAAAATGGAAATGGCCGCAGAGACAAAGAAGAAGAAAACGAATTAAGAAACACTTAGGACTAGAATTAGAACAGTTGGGGTGTGAGGGTGAGGGAAAAGGATAACCAGTGGGGACTCCCAAATATCTGCCTTAGGACACAGGTTAGAGTATGGAGGCTGGCAGAAGGGCGGGGCATTGAGTTTCTGTAAGTCATTAACTAATTGGCAGCATTAGCTGGAGAATCTAACTGTGAGGCATCTAATTGGTATCAGGAAAACAGAATTTTAACATGTTCCCCCTTGTTAGGCTTTTAATATTTCCAAAAATCTAGAAGTAGTGTATTCTGGCTTTAAAGCTCTTGGCAAGTACTTTGCATATATCTAATCAGTTCTTTTTCATTTCAAAGGGGGAGTTTCAAGTGAAAATATGCTCCTTCCTCTAGTAAAGAGAAGAAAAGGAGAAGAAAGCAGTCAGGGTAACAGACTCTTGTTAACAATTTTGCTTTTAGTGGACAGCAAAGCATATGCCATAAATTCACACATATATGGAGTTACTCAAAAAACAGAACTCCTAGGTATTTCTAAAGCATTTCACCTAAAACTCAAATGAAAGCAAGAGTACTAGTAAAATTAGATTTAAATATGGGGTCAAAACATAGATGGGAAAAGAAAGCTGCATATGATTAAAGACAATAATAAAAAGCATATAATATAAATAGAATAATGAATCTCCAAATAATTAAACTTAGGAGAATCCTTTTCTCTGGTAAGTCTAGCACTTGCCATAGCACATAAGTTTTATAATAATATCAACATTACTTATTAGAATAAGAAATTTATGAGACATTGGTAGAGTATATTGAAATGACAGATTAATGTGAAGTCCCAATTTTCAGTAGCTTATAACTTTGGCAGAACATTTAATTTCAAATGGAACTTGGCATGAGTTTACTCTCTGTCAGACTTCAGTCCTTGCCAAGTTTGACAAACATCCAGTTCAGCTGTTTTGGGCTAATGTGAATGCCAAAGTAAAGACTTTTTTTTTTTTATATCCAATTGAACATTTTTCATTATAAAAAGCAAAAATGAGTAAATGAGTGTTTATTGTCAGGCTCTTTAATTAATGTAAAACAATCCTCACACACAAAGCAGAAATGCAAAGTGATTCCGTGAGCAAAGTAATGGAGTGGGAACTCCATAAGTAATTTCAGTTTTGCTACTAATTCACTTTATACATTTGGAAAAGTAACTTAGCCTCTTTGTGTCTCAGCTTACTCAACAGTAAAATTAGGAAATTAATAGAAACCTGCATAATCATAATAATGAAATGACAATAAAGCAGTTTTCAAATTTAAACATATAGCAACTTCTCTTGTCAATATCCTTGCATTATAATAGATATCCTTGCATTTTTATGTAGATAAATAAATTTCACTATGCAATGATGAACTATCTAAAGTTATGTAAAAAGATCATCTATTAGCATATAAACTATACCCTGGGAATTAGTTAGAATCTTCGGGAAGCTGTGTTTATTTTCTTTTTGACTCATTGAGTATCATTTAGTAATTAATGATTTGGTTCACCATTTTGTAAATTACTACTTTGTTATATAAAACAACACCCTTATGGCTTAAAAAGGTTAGTTCAGTCTACTCCAAGAAACAACCAATTTTCTATTAGAAGTTAGCTTATGCACTGGATAAAAAAACCAACTAGCTGAAAAAGTCACTGAAAATAATGTAGGTTCTTTCTGTGTGTAATGAGTGAAATTACTATTGTCTTGGTCACATTAAAAATCAGTAAGCTCTTTTACATGGCACAGTCACTTGAATGACCTTTTGAACTGCCTCTCAGGACATCCTCAAAATACCAGAATAATCCAGTAATTTTAATTCCGTAGACATAGCAAAAGATTGTATCCAACAGATTTCCACTTTTTCATGTCTAGACTGCATAGAGCCACACACTAAAGAAAAGAAAATTAAATGACATTTAGTTATATACTTATCTACAAACATCCAGATATTTACTATTGTGTAAGAATAAACACAAAGAATGATATTACTAAGATGGCAAAGTAGGAGACCTCAACCTCCATCCCTGACAAATATAAACAAATAGACAGCTATCCAAAACCAAAAACAGATCTGAGAGTGCTCTGGAGTCCATTTAAGAAACATCAATTATTCAGTGCAACAGAAAAATTGAGAATAAATGCACAAAAAGAAAGGAGAACAGCTTCATTTTGCCTACATCATCTTATCCCACAAGCTAGCATTGCTCAGTGCCAAGAGGAAACAACCCAGCTAGAGAGAGTTCTCCTCACAGGGAAAGGAAGGATGGGTTAAGTGACCAGCTTTCCCAGCCTTTTAGAGCACTACAGGATGGTCCTGCTTTGGTTTCACCCCACTCAGAGACTGGCAAAGCTGAGATATATAGAAATGGCTAGGGACAAGGAAGAGGTCAAATAATTATTTTAAGATGCTCATAGAGCTACAAAAGAATACCAGTAGATAATTGAACAATATCAAGAAAACAATATAAAAACAAAAGAGAAGTTCAACAGGAAGATAGAAAACGTATAACAGAACCAAACCGAAATTATGGAACTGAAGACTACAATGACAAAATTGAAGAATTCAATAGAGAGTTTCAACATCAAACTGGACCAACCAGAAGAAAGAATCAGTAAACTTGAAAACAGATCATTTGAAATTATCCTGCCAGAGGAGGAAAAAGAAAAAAAAGAAAAGAAAAGGAATTAAAAAGCCTACAGGTCTTATGGGATACTATTTAAACAAACATCCTTTGTATCATTAGGTTCTGAGGAAGTGGTAGGTGGAAAGCTTATTAAGAGAAATATTGGCTGAGAACTTCCCACACCTAGGGAGAGATCTGGACATCCAATTTCATGACGCTAATACATCACCCCCAAAATTCCAATCCAAACAATCTTCTCCAAGACACATTATAATAAAACTTTCTGAAATCAAAGATGACAAGAGAATTTTAATGCAGCAAGAGAGAAAACCTCTTTAATATAAGATAACTCTCATAAAACTATCAGTGGATTTCTCATCAGAGATCTTGCAGGCCAAGAGAGAATAGGATGATATATTTGGAGGGCTGACAGAAAGAAAACCAACCAAGAATATTTTGCTGAGCAAAATTGTCCTTCATAAATGAAGGTGAGATGAAGACTTTCCAAAACAAACAGAAGCTGAGGGGATTCGTTATCATTAGACCTGCCCCATAAGAAATTCTGAAAAGGGGTTCTTCAAGCTGAAATAAAAGAATGCTAATGGGTAACATGAAAATACATGAAAATAAATAAGACACTGGTAAAGGCAAGTATATATCAGGTCACAATACTCTAATGCTGGTGATGTATTAACCACTTAATTGTAGTATAAGGGTTAAAAAATGAGAGTATTTAAAATATCTATTGCAACAATAATTTGTTAATGGACACAATACACAATATAAAAAGATGCAGATGTCAAAAACATATAATGTGTGAGGAGAAAATAAAAGGGTAGAATTTTCCTATGCAGCCAAAGTTAAATTGTTACCAGCTTAAAATAGACTATTATATCTATAAGATGTTTCAAGTAAGTTTCAGGGCTACTGCAAAACAAAAGCCTACAGTAATTTCATAAAGATAAAGACGGGAAATGAAAGTATACTACTATGGAAAATTATCATTCACAGAATATGACAGCAAGAGAGAAAGAGAGGAACAAAGGAGCTACAAAACAGCCAGAAAACATTTAACAAGATGGCAATAGTAAGTCTTTATTTGTCAATAATTACTTTAAATGTAGATGAGTTAGATGATCCAATCAAAAGGTATAGAAGGATGGGATGGGTAAAAAAACAAGACCCAATTATATATTGCCTACAAGAGATGCATTTCAGCTTCAAGAACACATTTGCCTCAAAGTGAAGGGGTAGAAAAAGATACTCCATAGATACAGAAAGCAAAAGAGAGTAGGAATATCTATACTTATATCAGACCAAATAGACTTTAAGTAAAAAACTATAACAAGAGACAAAGAGAGTTATTATATAATTATAAAGGGGTCAATTCATCAAGAAGATAGAAAAATTGTGTGTGTGTGTGTGTGTATTTAAGATCAGAGCACTGAAATACATTAAGCATTAATAACAGATTTGAAGAGAGTAATAAAAATATAATAATAGTAGGAGACTTCAGTGCCAACTTCCAACAATGCATAAATATGAAGACAAATAAATCAATAAGGAAACATTGGATTTAAATTATACTTTAGTCCAAATGGAACTAACAGCCGTATACAGAACATTTCATCCAATAGCAGCAGTATACATATTCTTCTTAAGCACACATGGAACTTTCTCCAGAAAAAAAAAACATATGTTAGGTCATAAAACAAGTCTCAGCAAAGTAACAAGATTGAAATTATACAACTGTCTTTCCAGCTGTAGTGGTAAGAAATTAGAAATCAGTAACAGGAAGAAAACTAGAAAATTCACAAATTTGTGAAGATTAAAACCACACTTCTGAACAACCAGAGGGTCAAAGATGAAATTGAAGTGGAAATGTGGTTTCAAGTCTCAAAAAATGTATTGAAACAAACAAAAATGGAAGGACAACATATCAAAACTACTGAGATTTAACAAAAGCAGTGCTAAGAGGGAAGTTCATAGTGATAAATTAAGAAAAAATAAATATTTCAAATAAACAACCTAATCTTACACTTTAAGGAATGAGAAAAACAAGAATAAACTAAGCTCAAAGTTAGAAGAAGGAAGGAGATAAGAATAAAGCAAAAATAAATAAAATAGAGACCAGAAATAACAGTAGAAAAGATCAACAAAACTAAGAATTGGCTTCTTCAAAAGATAAACAAAATTTGATAAAACTTTATCTAGACTTACCAAGAAAAAAGAGAGAGGACTCAAATAAAATTTAAATGAATAAAAGAGAGCTTATAACTGGTACCACAGAAAGACAAAGAATCATTAAGAGACTACTGTGAACAATTACACATGAACAAATTGGCCAACCTAGAAGAAATGGATAAATTCCTAAAAACACACAATCAAGACTGAATCATGAAAAAAGAGAAGATCTACAAAATCTACAAAAGAGATTGTATCAGTAATTAAAAATTTCCCAAAAAAGAAAAGTTCAGGACCAGAGGGTTTCACAGGTGAATTCTACCAAACATTTAAAAAAGAATTAATACCAGTTCTTCTCAAATTCTTCCAGGAAATTGAAGAGGGTGGCCTCATTTTATGAGGCCAGCATTTTCCTGATACCAAAGCCAGATAAGGAGATGGCAAGAAAAGAAAATTATGAATCCATACTCCTCAAATATAGATATAAAAACTCTCCATAAACTACTCGCAAACTGAATTCAGCAACACATCATTCACCAGGACTACATGGGATTTGTCACTGGGATGTACGGATGATTCAACATAGGCAAATCAATACATGTGATACATCATATTAATAGAATGAAAAACAAAAATGGTCATCTGAATAGATTCAGGAAAAGCATTTGACAAAATACAACATCCTCTCATGATAAAATCTTTCAAAGAATTGGGTATAGAAGGAAGGTACTTCAACATAATAAAGGCCATAAATGACAAACTCACAGCTGAACATCCTACTCAATGGTGAAAAGTTGAAAGGTTTTCCTTTAAGATCAGGAACAGGACAAGGTTGTCCATTCTCACCACTCTTCCTCAACATAGTACTGGAAGTCCTAGCTAAAGGAATTTGGCTAGACAAAAAAAATAAAAGGCAACTAAATTGGAAAGGAAGAAGTAAAAATGTCTCTGGTTGTTGGTTGCATAAATTTGTAAATACAGCATCCTAAACACTATACCAAAAAACTGTTAGACCTAAAAACAAATTCAGTAAAGTCTTAGGATTCATAAAGTTTCAGAATATATAAAAACAAATTCAATAAAGTTTTAGGGTACCTAATCAACATACAAAACTTGGTTGTGTTCTATATATTAACAATAAACTGTCCGAAAAAGAAATAAAACAATCCCACTTATAACAGCATAAAAACAGTAAAATACTTAACCAAGAAGTGAAAGATCTATGTAGTGAATAATATATTGATTAAAGACATTAGAGAAGACACAAGTAAATGGAAGATATCCCATGTTCATAGATCAGAAGAATTAATAGTTTTAAAATACCCATACCCAAAGCCATTTATAGATTCAATGTAATCCTTATCAAAATTCCAATGGCATTTTTATCATGAATAGAAAATAATCCTAATATTCATATGGAACCACCAAAGACCGCAATTAGCTTGAGCAATCCTAAGAACAAAACTGAAGGCAACACACTCCAGTATCCAAACTATATTACGAAGGTATAATAATCAAAACAGCAAAGTACATGCATAAAATCCAACATAGAGACTAATAGAACAGAATTGAAAGTCCAGAAATACACCCACATATGTATGGTCAACAAATATTTAAAAAGGTAGCCAAGAATACTCAATGGGGAAAGATAGTGTCTTCAATAAATGATACCTGGAAAACTGGAAATTCACATGCCAAAGAATGAAATTGGAACCTAACTTACATCACTCACAAGACAAACTCCAAGTGGATTAAGGACTTAAATGTAAGACTTGAAACTGTAACATTTTTTTTGAAGAAAATAAAGGAAAAGCTCTTTGATATAGGTCTCAACAATAATTTTTTGTATATGACATCAAAAGCACAAAGAACAGCAACAAGAAAATCAACAAGTAGGCCTGCATCAAACCGAAAGTTTCTGCAAAGCAAAAGAAACAGTCAACAAAATGAAACCACAGCCTACTGAATGGGAGAAAATATATCCAAACATATAATAGATCCAAAATATATACAATAAGTGGTTAAAATCCAAATATATAAGGAACTCCTAAAACTCAATAGCAAAAGTCAGATTAAAAAATGATCAGAGGACTTGAATCATTAGGGAACTGCAAATCTAAAGTGCAATGAGATTTCATACCATACATGTTAGAATTGTTATTATCAAAAAGACAAGAGGTAACAAATGCTGGGTAGAATATGGTGAAAGGGAGCCCTAATCCCTTGTTGGTAGGAATATAAATTGGTACAGCCACTATGGAATACAGTATGGGGGTCCTCAAAATTAAAAATAGAACTACCATATGATCCAGCAATCCCACTTCAGGTTATATATCTGAAGAATATGAAATCATGGTCTTGAAGAGGTATCTGCACTCCCATGTTCATTGCAGCATTATTCACAATAGCCAAGATATGGTAACAGTAGAAGTGTCCATGAAGAGAGAAATGGATAAAGAAAATGTGAGATTCACACCCACCCACCCACACACAGAGAGAAATATTATTCAGCCATAGAAAAAGAAGAAAATCCTGCTACTTGTGTCAACATGGATGGAGCTTGAGGGCATTATGTTAAGTGAAAGAAATCAGAGGAAACCAAATACTATATAATTTTACTTATAAATGGAATCTTTAAAAAATCAAAATCATAGAATTAGAGAGTAGAATGGTGATTGTCAGGAGCTGAGGGGTGGGAGAAATGAGGAGATGCTGGTCAAAATGTACAAACTTTCTGCTATAAGATGAGTAAGTTCTGGGTATATAATGTTCAGCATGGTAACTATACTGCACTGTCTACTTGAAAGTTGCTATGAGAGTAGAGTTTTAATGTTCTTACCATAACAGCAGCAATAAAATGACAATTATGTGAGGTGACAATGCATTAACTAACCTTATTGTGGCAAACATTTTGCAATCTATACATGTATCAAGTCATTACATTGTATACCTATAATACTGTGATTTATATATAGAAATATATATTTGGTTTTTTTCTTTGTTTTTGGCACAGAGCTTCTAAAACCATTGGATTTTCTTAAAAGATGAGAGGCAGAAAGGTGTCCTTTGTTATATTAATGAGGTGACTTTTGGAAAGCACCTAAGTAACCCAAGGATGGGAGCTTCTTACCCAGGGACCCAACCATATGATTAAGGATTGGAACTTTCAGTCCCACCCCCCAGTCTCTGGGAGGGGAGAAGTACTGAAAGTTGAATTAATTTCCAATGGCCACTGATTTAATCAGTCATGCCTATGTAATGAACCTCCATAAAAACCCAAAAGGATGGAATTCAGAGAGCTTCTAGGTTGGTGAACACTTGCAGATTCTTGGAGTATCCTGTGAGAGGGCATGGAAGCTCTACACCCTTTCCCTATACCTTGCTTTATGCATCTGTTCTATCTGGACGTTTCTGAGTTATATCCCTTGTAATAAACTGGTAAGTTAGTAAGTAAATTTTTTTCTCTGAGTTTTGTGAGCTGCTCCAGCAAATTAACGAAACTCAGGAAGTGAGTCATTGGAATTCCCAATTTATAGCTGGTTGGTCAAAAGCACAGGTGATAACTTAGGGGTTGCAATTGGTTCTTGAAGTGGTGGGGAAGGAAATCTTTTAGGACTTCCAACATGAGAGATTGCTTCCATTGACCATATTGGAAAGAAGCTTACTTCCATAACCAAAATGAGTTCTATGCCATCTATAATTATTAGCTTTATTAGCCAGGAAATATATATATATGTGTTTCCCCTAAAAATAGTGCTGTGACTATCAGGTTGCTATAAAATATCTAATTTAGAATATTAGAACTTGGAGAATGGCTTTTAACTAGAAGCTTGCTAAGATAGTGTAAAGAAAAGTAAACAATGTATGCAACATTTTTTAGTCTAAGGAAGCCATATATTTGGTTATAAGACTTACATCAAATATCTGGTTTGAATTTTACCTAAAATTATATTAACTTCATGATTCCATCAATCAGAAACTTGCCTGGCTATCAGTAACAGGTTCAATAATTTCCAGAATGCCATTAGTTGACTAAACACTATTATTATCAGACTTGTATGTCAGATTGTCACTGAATCCTAGTCAATAATTTTAAAACCAGAAAAAGAGCTAAGATGGCAGCATAGTAGGAGGACCCTAGGCTTATCTCATCCCTCAAACACACCTAGATAACTGTCAAATCATTCTGAATATCTAAGAAACTAACCCGAGAACTGACCAAACAAACTCCACAGCAAGAGGGAGAGAAGAGGTCACATTGAGGAAGGTAGGAAGTGCAGAGATATGGTTTTGAGGGAGAAACAGATTGCAGGTGCTGCAGAGGGGAGGGAACCCTGGTGGCAGAGAAAGGTGACAGAGAAAGGAGCACACAAGGGAACACATGAGGAAAACAAGAGGGGCTGATTTTCATGCATTTTTGCAACGCGTGGCTTGAAGACTGAAGTTTTAAAGGCTGTAAGGTTTAGCTGGGGTGCTTCCCTACTCCTGGAGAGAAGGTAGGCAAACAACCTGAAGGGCAGACAGCACAATCTGAAGAATGCCTTGGACACAGAGTGAGGAGATTATTCTCTCATCCTGTAGTGAGGCCATGAGAGGTAGTGTTCACAGAGATGCCTCTCAGGGGACAAAGTAGCCTGAGGTGCCATTTCCCTACCCAACCCCTCAGCAGAAATGGAGAGCGACCTGCTGAGGACAGCTAACCCAGACACTGCCTACCCTGCTTGCTCCAAATCCCATGCCCCGGCACTCTGGCACAGATGGTCAAACCTGCATCAGTCTCAGTGTGGCAAGATCCTTCCCCAGAAGACCAGTGCAGACCCCCATCGACACCATGTTCCTAAATACTGGAGTTCTAAAAGTCATCAGTTTTGGCTGGGATAGAACCCAGAGGGCACTGCACTTCCTGGAGAGAATGCAGGCAAAAAACCCAGAGGCGGAGAGTATATATGACCTTTTCTTCATAAAGGCATTACTCTCAGGAGCAGTAAACACAACAGTCTTTTCTAACACAGAGAAGAAGACAGAGACCTAGACGAAATGCCAAGACTGAGAAATTTCATCCCAAATGAAACAAGATAAGGTCATGGGCAAAGATCTAAGCAAAACAGAAATAAGTAATATGCCTGATGGAGAATTTATTTTATTATTATTTTTTAAAGATTTTATTTATTTAATTGAGAGAGAGACAGAGCACACAAGCAGGGGTAGAGGCAGAGGGAGAGGAACAAGCAACCTCCCCTCTGAGCAGGCAGCCTGACACAGGGTTCAATCCCAGGACCCTGGGATCATGACCCAAGCTGAAGGTAGACACTTAAACAATTGAGCCACCTAGGTGCCCCCGATGGAGAATTTAAATCAACAATTATAAGAATACTTGCTGGATGGGTGCCTGGGTGGCTCAGTTGGTTAATCATCAGCTTTCAGCTCAGGTCATGATCCCAGAGTCCTGGGATCGAGCCCTGCGTTGGGCTCCCTGCTCAGCTGAGGTCTGTTTCTTCCTCCTTGTATATATGCTCTCTCTCTCTCTCTCAAGTAAAAAATAAAATCTTTTTTTAAAAAAAAGAATACACACTGGGCTTGAGAAAAGACTTCATGAAGGCCCTTACCACAGAGATAAAAGAGTTAAAAAACAGTCAGAAATGAAAAATTCAAAACTGAGACTTGAAACAGACTGGATGCAGTGAACACAAGGACGAAAGAAGCAGAGGAATGAATAAGTAATAAAGAAGATAAAATAATGAAAAATAATGAAGTTGAACACAAGAGAAAAAGAAAAATTATGGACCATGAGAATAGACTTAGGGAACTCAGTGACTCCATCAAACATAGTAACATTTGTATTATAGGAGTCCCAGAAAAGAAGAGAGATAAAAGGGGGCAGAAAATTTATTTGAGGAAATCATAGCTCAAAACTTCCCTAATCTGGGGAAGGAAACCAACAGAGAGATCCAGGAAGTACAGAGAATCCCATCAAAATCAACAAAAGCAGGCCAAGACCAAGACCTATTGAATCCAATCAGCAAAATATAGTGATAAAGAAAAAATCCTAAAAGCAGCAAGACAAAAGAAGTCCCTAACTTATAAGGGAAGACACAGGAGGTCTTCCTCACACATAGCTGCAGATCTCATCACAGAACTTGGCAAGTCAGAAGAAAGTGGCCTGGTATATTCAATATGCTGAATGGGAAAAATCTGCAGTCAATAGTACTCTATCCAGCAAGGCTATCATTCAGAATAGAAGGAGAGATAAAGAGATTCCCAGATAAACAAAACCTAAAGGTGTTCATGACCACTAAACCAGCCCTCAGGAAATATTAAAGGGGAGTCTATGATTGGAAAGAAAACACCCAAAGTAACAAAGACAAAAAAAGAACAGAGAATATCTCCAGAAACAATGACAAAACAAGTAATAAAATGGTCATAAATCCATATCTATCAATAATTACTCTGAACGTAAATGGACTAAATGCTCCAATCAAAAGACATAGGGTGTCAGAATGGATAAAGAAACACGACCCAATATGCTGCCTACAAGAGACTCATTTTAGAACTAAAGACACCTGCAGATTGAAAGTGAGGGGATGGAGAAACAGTTATCATTTTAATGGACATCAAAAGAAAGCTGAAGTAGCAATACTTAACAGCAGACAAACTAGATTTTAAACCAAAGACTGTAAGAAGAGATGAAAAAGGGCACTATGTCGTAATGAAGGGGACTATTCAACGAGAAGATCTAACAATTATAAATATTTATGCCCCCAACATGGGAGCACTCAAATATATAAAACAATAACAAACAGAAAGAAACTAATAATAATAATACAATAATAGTAGGGAACTTTAATATCCCACTTACATAAATGGTCAGATCATCTAAGCAGGAGATCAGTAAGGAAATAATGGCTTTGAATGACACGCTGGGCCAGATGGACTTAACAGATATATTCAGAACATTTTTTCTTCAAGCAGAAGAATGCACATTCTTTTCAAGTGCACACAGGACATTCTTCAGAATAGATCACATATTAGGTCACAAATCAGGCCTCAACAAGTACAAAAAGATTAAGATCATACCATGCATATTTTCAGACCACAACACTATGAAACTTGAAGTCAACCACAAGAAAAAAAAAACTGGAAACACCAAAAATACATGCAGGTTAAACAACATGCTACTAAACAATGAATGGGTCAACCAGAAAATAAAAGCATAAATTAAAACAAAAAATACATGGAAACAAATGAAAATGAAAACACAACATTCCAAAACCTTTGGGATGCAACAAAATTAGTCCAAAGAGGGAAGTATGTAGCAATACAAGTCTACATCAAGAGGCAAGAAAAAGCTCAAATAAAAAGAACAAACAAAGCTCACAGTCAGCATAAGGAGGGAAATAATAAAGATTAGAGCAGAAATAAAGGATATAGAAACTAAAAAACAAAACAAAACAAAAATACAACCAGTAGATTAGATCAATGAAACCAAGAACTGGTTCTTTGAAAAAATTAATAAGATTAATAAACCTCTAGCCAGACTTATCAAAAAGAAAAGAGGAAGGACCCAAATAAATAAAATCAAAGCAGAGGAGATATAATAATGAACACCACAGAAATACAAATAATTATAAGAGAATATTATGAAAAAGTATATGCCAACAAAATAATAACCTGAAAGTAATGGATGAATTCCTAGAAACATATAAACTACTGAAGAGGAAGAAATAGAAAACTTGAATGGACCAATTACCAGCAAAGAAACTGAATCAGTATCAAAAATCTCCCAAAAGACAGAAGTCCAGGGCCAGATGGCTTCACAAATGAATTCTAACAAATATTTGAAGAGTCTATCTATCTATCTATCTATCTATCTATCTATCTATCTATTTATTTGAGAGTGTGACAGAATGAGTGGGGGAGGGGCAAAGGGAGAGGGAGAGAATCTCCAGCAGACTCTGTGCTGAGAGCAGAGCATGGGGATGGGGGGCTCCATCTCACAACCCTGAGATCATGACCTGAGCTGAAACCAAAAGTTGGATCCTTAACCGACTGAACCACCCAGGTACCCCTATTCTACCAAAGATTTAGTACTTATCCTTCTCAAACTATTCCAAATATAGAAATGGAAGGAAAACTTCTAAATTTATTCTATGAGGCCAGCATTACCCTGATTCCAAAACCAGATAAAGACTCCACTAAAAAAGAGAACTATAGGCCAATATCCCTGATGAACATGGATGCAAAAATTCTCAATAAAATACTAGCAAATCAAATCCAACAGTACATTAAAAGAATCATTCACCACTATCAAGTGAGATTATTTCCTGAGCTGCAAGTGTAGTTCAATATTTACAAATCAATCGACATGATACACCACATTGATAAAAGAAACAATAAGAACAATATAACCCTTTCAATAAGTGCAGAAAAAGCATTTAACAAAGTACAACATATATTCATGATAAAAGCCCTCAAAAAATAGTTTTAGAGGGAATGTATATCAACATAATAAAGGCTATTTATGAAAAACCCACAGTTAATGTCATCCTCAATGGCAAAACACAGAGCTTTTCCTCTAAGGTCAGGAACAAGACAGAGATTTCCACTCTCACCACTGTTATTCAACATAGAACCAGAAGTCTCAGCCACAGCAATCAGACAACACAAAGAAACAAAAGGCATCAAAATTGGCAAGGAAGAAGTCAAACTTTCATTATTTGTAGATGACATAATACTCTGTATAGAAAACTCAAAAGACTCCACTAAAAAACTGCTAGAACTGATGATGAATTCAGGAAAGTTATGGACTACAAAATTAGTGTACAGAAATCTGTTGCATTTCTATACACCAATAATGAAGCAGCTGAAGTAGAGATCAAGGAATCAATCCCACTTATAATTACACAAAAAAACAAAAGATATCTAGGAATAAACCTAACCAAAGAGATGAAAGACCTGTACTCTGAACTGTAAAACACTGATGAAAGACATTGAAGATGACACAGAGAAATGGAAAGACATCCCATGTTCATAGAATGGAAGAACAAGTATTGTCAAAATGTCTATATTACCCAAAGTAATCTATTCATTTAATGCAATCCTTATCTAAATACCAATAGCATTTTTCACTGAGCTAGAACAAGCAATCCTAAAATTTGTGTGGAACTACAAAAGACCCTAAATATCCAAAGCAATCTTGAAAAAGGAAAGCAAAGCTGGAGGCATCATACACAGCTCCAGACTTCAAGTTATATTACAAAGCTGTAGTGATCAAGACAGTATGGTACTGGTACAAAAACAGGTAGATCAATAGAACAAAATAGAAAACCCAGAAATGAACCCACGACTATATGGTTAATTAGTCTTCGCCAAAACAGGAAAGAATATACAATGGAAAACAGTCTCTTCAAAAAATGGTGTTGGGAAAACTGGACAGCAACATGCAGAAGAATGAAACTGGACCATGTTCTGACACTCTACACAGAAATAAATTCAAAATGGATTAAAGACCTAAATGTGAGACAGGAAACCATTAAAATCCTAAAGGAGAATATAGGCAGTAATTTCTTTGACTTTGGCAGTAGCAACTTCTTACTAGACATGTCTCCAGAGCCAAGGGAAACAAAGCAAAATAAACTATCAGGACTTCATCAAAATAAAAAGCTTCTGCACAGTGAAGGAAACAATCAACAAAACTAAAAGGCAACCTATAGAATGGGAGAAGATATTTGCAAATGACATACCTGATAAAGGATTAGTAGCCAAAATATATAAAGAACTTACAAAACTCAACACCCCCCCCCAAAATATAATCTAGTTAAAGAATGGGCAGAAGACATGAATAAACATTTTTCCAAAGAAGACAAACAGATAGCTAACAGATGCGTGAAAATATCCTCAACATCACCCATCATCAGGGAAATACACATCAAAACTACAATGAAATATCACCTCACATCAGTCAGAATGGCTAAAATCAACAACACAAGAAACAGCAGATATTGGCAAGGATGTAAAGAAAGGCAAACCTTCTTTCACTGTTGGTAGGAATGCAAACTGGTGCAGCCACTCTGGAAAACACTATGGAGGTGCCTCAAAAAGTTAAAAATAGAACTACCCTGTAATTCAGCAATTGTACTACTAGTTATTTGCACAACAGATACAAAAATACTAATTTGATGGGATACATGCACCCTGATGTTTATAGCAGCATTCAACAATTGCCATATTATGGAAAGAGCCCAAGTATCTATTAACTAATGAATGGGTAAAGAAGAGGTGGTATATTTATATATAATGGAATATTACTCAGCCATAAAAAAGAATGAAATCTTGCCATCTGCAATAATATGGTTGGACCTAGAAAGTATTATGCTAAGCAAAATAAGTCAGCAAGAAGACAAATATTATATGATTTCACTCATGTGGAATCAAAACAAACAAACATAAGGGGAAATCAAGAGAGGCAAAACAAGTAACATGCTCTTAACTATAGAAAACAAACTGAGGTTTACCAGAAGGGAAAAGTCACACTAGGACTTTTAGATTTTCTCCCTGGGAAATATGGCACAAGAAGCAATATTTGTAAGACTAGTTGTGAAGTGTAATCACCTAAAGGACCAACATCGCAGTTTACCTTTCTTTTCTCCATGGATGCTGAGATTTTTCATAGTTTAACCTATTAGACTCTTTTTTTTTTTTTTGCTTAAAAAATGTATTCTGTGTTTTAAAGAAAAGTTCTTTTAATGATAATTTATTTAGAATCTTTTTCAGTTTCTATCTAGTAAAACCTGTAATCTTCTAGAATAAGTTCATATTGATCACTCCCTTCTCTGACCATATACTTCAAGCTGTGATGGCTCTTAGCTTGAACATCTTGATGAACATCCTTTATGAAAATTAGACACAGCTCTCAATTTTTTTCTTCCCTGTTGTTAAAGCAACTTGATCCTCAGTCCTGAAAGACCTGTCAAGAATACCTTAAGAAATGGGGTGCCTGGGTGGCTCGGTCAGTTAAGCATTGGACTCTTACTTTAGGCTCAGCTCATGATCTCAGGGTCATAAAATCAAGCCCTGTGCCAGGCTCTAAGCTAGGCACAGAGTCTGCTTGAGATTCTCTCTGTCCCTCTATTTCTTTCCCTTCCCCTCTCTAAAATAAATAAATAAATCTTTTTAAAAAAGAAGAGAATGCCTTAAGAAAGTCTATCCAACTTAGCATATCTCTGTCACTACTCTTGCCAACTCCTACTTTACATTCTTTGATATTTTCTTTTACATCTTCCTCACTCTCTTTGTGACTCTTTTCCCCAGCTGTGTACCATTGTTTTGTATTATGAGACATCTATTCTTAATGTTTAACTATCTATTGGCCAACTTATAGATGTGATTATCATTCTGCAATCACATATTCATAACTCTATTAATACCCATATAAATATTTGTGAGTAAAGATTGGAAGATGATATTGAAGTAAATTACATTCATCAGGAACTTAAAACAATCTGTTTTTATTTTATTTATTTTGTAATCCTCTAGCATGCAAATAGAGTAGAGAATGTTTCAGTTGTATTCATAGGTGATCAATACACCAACCACACTTGCAATAGAAAAATTTATAAACAAGCTATACAGTGAGGGACCTGGTTAGGAGAAAGAAGAAAGAAAAGAAAAGAAAAGAAAAGAAATAAAGAAATAAAGAAAGAAAGAAAAAAAAGAAAAGAAAAAAGGAAAGGAGAGGAGAGGAAAGGAAGGGAAAGGAAGGGGGAGGGAGGGAAGGGAGGGAGGACGGGAACAGGGAAGGAAGGAAGGAAGGGGGATAGAAAAGAAAGAACGTCTGTCAGAAATACTTAGCATACCCTCTTGTTCAGTAATTATAAAATTAGGAGAGAAAATCAACCCAGAAATTATATTGTATCAGAATAAATGAAGTTAATGATGTTGTACAATATAAGCTATAAAGGAATATTAGCTTGATAAATTATCCTTTTCTATTTCAAGGATATTCGTACATTGTGGAGTAGTTATTAGCAAAAGCAGTCACACCCAGTAAGAGTAAAGAATGCCTATGAATAGTTTCTCATTCTTTTGTTTTCCTTTTTTTCTAGACTCCAGTGTAACTCCATCCTTAACTCAATATGATTTTGACATTTTGCAGTCACCAGTTAACTCCCATCAGTTATGTTTTGACTCATTTTTGAGAACTGGCAGAGACTTTCTCTGCATAAGCATAACATTTATCAAGTTGATTTTTGTTGTCATTTTTATCTTACTCATTTTATGTTGATTTTTCATCAATTTTCATTACAGAGAATGACTTTTACTGAGCTTACTCACAAAATCTGGAATTGTATCTTGTTTAGAACCAATAGCTCTCTATTCACAGATTATGGTGGCAAATGAAGGTTTTTTTACATCTAAAATGCTTTCCTCTGCTTTGCCTAGAAATACTGTCTCCAGAAAGTTTACCTAAGATAGGTATTGTGGAGGTGAGTAATAGGATACCAATAATATAAGCTTGTCTGTGAAATCCCAATACATGTCTGAAACATAAAAATGTTTCTTTTTTCTTTTCTTTTTTTTAAAGATTTTATTTATTTGAGAGAGAGACAGAGAGAGAGTACGAGTGAGGTGAGGGGCAGAGGGAGAAGCAGACTCCCTGCTGAACAGGGAGCCTGATGCAGGGCTCCGTCTTGGGACTCCTGGATCATGACCTGAGCAGAAGACAGACACTTAACCGATTGAGCTATGCAGGCACACCTCTTTTTTCTCTTAGACATGGTTTTCCTCAAAGTGAAAACTGATGTATAGGCAAACAAATTACTAATTTTGAAAACAGAAACTTAAAAAGAAACAAAATTAATGGCCTTGATGTTTATTGTTTCAACTTTAAATATTAATCCAGAGAGAAATGATTGGCCTTGAGGATAAATGTTAATTTGACATACAGTTTATTTTTTAAATGTTATAAAGGTTATAAATTGTCCCATATAAAGCATATTGGATTTCATAATATTTATATTATTCAAGTGAGAAAGGAAACCAATTTGGCATAGCATAAATTAAAACTTAAAATATAGCCATATTAATAAAAAATAAATTCCTAGAGTTGATAATCTAATAACAAAGCATTTTCATGTATTTTTATACTTCTTTCAATTCCAAGAACAGAGTCAGCACCCTAAAACAATTCAAAAGCCCTTAAACAAATCTTTTAGATTCTCAGCATTTAAATTTTGGACTCAACGTATTGCTACAAGGCTTTGCTGTTTATCTCTTAATCCTTTATTGTTTAATAATCTTTCTCCACAGATGGTGACATGCAAATTATATTTTCCCAATGTAAATAGTGCTGGGAATGCAGATTTAAACCTGAATAAATCAGATTTGTTTTAGGTGGCATTGACAATGAAGAGAAGGACACATGGAGATGCCAAACAAACTTCTTGTTTCATTCCATTCCTTATGGCCTTTTGATTCCTAAGCAGGTGGGAAATCATCCAAACAGATTGTATCTCACTATTAACTCAATCTTATCAACTGTTTACATTGAATTAAGAGTGAGTACTTGTCAATTCACATAATTAATTTAAGGTGTTTATGCCTGCATTGCCATGAGTAAAAGGAAAACTGTCTGAACTCTGGCACAGTTATATCTGTTTTCAACAGAACCCCTCTTTCTGAACTGTCAGGTCCTTTCCACTTGCAGGTGAAAAATATGACTCCCCATCATAATCTAGAATTCCTCCTCCTGAGTTATAATACCACCAAAGAAAGCTATTCTCATTTAATTCAGTGGCCATACCCAAATTAGTACATAGTGTAATGCTAGGATGTTAAATACCTATTTAAAAAGTTAAGATGTAAGAGGAAGTTATGGTAAACTCTTAGAACCAATGCTGTTATTAAAATAAAAAAAAAACAAACAAAAATCGTCCTAAAAGCAATTATTGTGTAAAAAGCCTAAATAGTATTAAAAAAGAATAGACTTGGCACTTCAACCCACATTTCCATTCAACCACTCTTTCAAATATGTTTTTGGCTTGATGGACATTGGCAGGTGATTTTAAAGGTGATTTGGACATGTGTTATGAGTAAGAAGCAGAAAACTATTTCTCCCCTTAATTTCCCAAACATATTTTCTGCATAATGATGATGGTACTTTTTCTCCACGTTACTTCTGGTATTCAAGGAGCATAGGGTAAATATAATCAGAAATAGGACCAGATAAAATATTCGACAGTGGTTTTCCAGACAGCTTTACAAAGAGCTTGTTTTCCATAGAATTTCAGGTTTCAAACCACGAAACCAGCAACAATATAGCCTCAGTGATTCCAGTTAGCTGGATATAGGCAGATTAAGACCAGCAGATAGGAAAACTCAATAATTAGTCAGAGAGAAATAGGCTACAATAGCCCTGGTCTACAACAGCTATAACCTAAGTAGTAATTATCAACAAACAGGCACAACAGCAGAAGTCAGAGTTACAACAAATCTGTATACAAAGGAAAAAAGATATGATATCAGATCAACATTCAAAGCCATAATGCTAAAACCTATCTTCAATTTAGCACATTTGGCAGGAGAGGGTGGTCCTTTGAAAGATATCAGTTCTCAAACTTAACCATTGTAGGTTTTGATTAATTGTTCTTGGATTTGGGTATGTCTTTAAAGATCCTTGGGTGATTTTCAGTTGCAGCCAGCATTAAAAAGCACTTGTCCAGAAAAAGATACGTAACAAGAAAACTGAATGAAAAATTAGCCAAAATTGTATGCAGATTGGTTATGACTTTTTACATAAAAAGACACTAATAGATCCTTACTGAGATAGTTAAGATCTTTCCTGGCAGTCCAACTTGTTGGAGTCTATTTCTTTTATTAAGAAATATGTATTTGGTCTCTATCCTTATTTTTGGGACAGAGATCCTAAAACCCTTGGAATTTCCTAAGGGATGAGAGAAATAAAGTTGTCTTTTGTTATTTATAACAAGCCCCTTTCAACTATGCCAGAGTTAATTGTTAACTTTTGGAAAGCACCTAAAGATGGAGATTGGTTGCCAGGAGTACCAATCTATGACTAGAGGGCTGGAACTTTGGCCCTATTCCACCTTCACAAGATCTCTGGGAAGGGGAGAGGGGCTGGAGATTTAATCAATTATCAGTGGCCAGTGATTTAGTCAAGCATGCCTATGTAATGAAACATCCATAAAAAACCAAACGAGGGAATTTAGAGAGTTTTGGGGTTGGTGATGTGAAAATAACCAAATTAGTCCCAAGATGGAGTCACTCACACTAAGCTCATATCAGCACACCAAAAGTTAGGCCTGAGATTCTGTGTTTAGCTCTGCAAGAAAAAGAAGCCCTAGGTCAACCAGTCAGTGCGTCAGTGCTTATATACTCAGCACAAGTTACCTGACCCAGCTCCAAGACTTCCCTTTGCTCCTTATAAAGAAAGTAACCTTGCTTTAACAAATCAGCAAATGCCCAGTATAACTTCCTTGTTCCTACTCAGTTTAATCTATAAAACTCTCTTGCTTTGTGCATAGTTCTTTGGACTTCCTTTCTCTACTAGATTGGATGCTACTTGATTCCTAAATTGCTGGATAAAAACTTACAAGATCAGTAAACTGTCTGTGGAAAATTTTCTTTTAACAGTGAACATGTAGAGGTGCTGGGAAGGTGGTGTGCCTGGAGAGGGAATGGAAGCTCTGCACCCCTGCCCCCATATCTTGCCCTGTGCGTGTCTTTCACCTGGCTATTTTGGCATTATATCCTGTTATAATAAGCCAATAGTCTAATGAGTAACTGTTTTCCTGAGTCCTGTGAGCCACTCTAGCAAATTAATCAAATATGAGGAGGAGGGTCCTAGGGATTCTCTGATTTATAGCCAGTTGGTAAGAAGTATAGGCAATAACTGGTACTTTTGATTAACATCTGAAGGTGATATTGGGAGGGGACAGGCTTATGGGACTGAGTCTTTAACATGTGGGATCCGACACTATTTCCAGGTAGGTAGTGTCAGAACTGAATTATTAGACACCCAGTTGGTATGCAGAGAGCCAGAGAATTGCTTGGTGTAAGGGAAAAACCCACACACATCTGGTCACAGAGATGTCAGAAATGAAGTATTAAGAGTGGAGGAGAAACACAGAAGAGTTTTTCCTTTACAGGGTCCCTAAAATTATATCCTTTCTTTCTCTTCCCTGGCTGCCACACCCCTTTTTCTGGTTCTCCCAATTAGGCCTACGTGTGGGAGGATGTACATCATCAAACTTGGAGTCCTCTTAAGGAACTAGTGTTTTCCTCTTAAGGATACCAGTGTTGACCAATGATTATGGCTTTTGAGTTCTTTATGGAATCATCGAGTTTTTCTGGTATTTCAGCTATGCTTATACTCTATGCTACACAAAATAAGTTTGATGTTTATTAATGAAACCGAATTTATATATGTGAGAAACACAGATCTTAACTCCATAAATACTTCAGAGATTCGGTACATGTATATACCAGTAATCACCAACCCAATCAAAAATAGCACATTTCCATAATATCAGATTTGATCACCTTATATTAATTTCCATTCAATCAACATGCTCCAAAGGCAATTCATTTATTTCTATCCCCATAGATTAGTTTTTCTTTTTCTTTTTCTTTTTTTTTAAGATTTTATTTATTTATTTGACAGAGAGAGACAGCCAGCAAGAGAGGGAACACAAGCAGGGGGGGAGTGGGAGAGGAAGAAGCAGGCTCCTAGAGGAGGAGCCTGATGTGGGGCTCGATCCCAGAGCACCAGGATCATGCCCTGAGCTGAAGGCAGACGCTTAACGACTGCGCCACCCAGGCGCCCCAGTTTTGCTTTTTCTTAAAACTACATACAACAACCACACAGTACATGCTCTATGATGTCTGGCTTCTTTCACTCACCTTCATGGTTTTAAAAATCATCCTTGTTGTGTGTGTATCAATAGTTCACCATTTCTGTAACTGGGTTGTGTTCCGTTGCATGCATATACCACAATTTATTCATCCATTCTCTTATTGATGGGCCTTCGACTAGTTTACAAGTTGGGGCTATTATAAACAAAGCTGTTATAAACATCCCTTAAAATGTCATTTTGGGGAGGTATGTTTAAAATTCTTTCGAGTAAAATGAAAAAGAGTAAAATTGTTGAGCATGGAGAGTTGAATGTTGAGCTAAATAAGAAATTTCCAAACAGTTTTCCAAAGGGATTTACCACTTCATGCTCCAGTGATGGTGGAGAAGTGTAACATCACCTCTGTTTGCTGCTATCAATCTCCTTAATTTTAGCCATTCTAGTCAGAGAATATAGTATTTCATTGTGGTTTGAATATGCTTTTTCTTGATGACCAATGATGAAGAGCAGAGCTTCTAAAATGTGGTTTCTGGACAAGCAGTATCAGCACCATTAGGAAACTTGTTGGAAATGCAAAATTTATATATGTGATATATATAAATCCCACCCTAGCTTAATAAATCAGAAACTCTGGAGTTGAAGCTTAGCAATCTGTGTTTTTACAAGCCCTAACTTGTGATTAAATGAACTAACTTAATCATGTGATTTTTCATCTCTTAAACTCCATAGCATAAAATATAGGTTAAAGTTAGATATCCTAATTTACATTTAATAGGGATTATTTTATACAGTAGAAAATAGTTGTCCTTATATAGATAATTTTCTTGGTTATCCCTTCAAACAAAACTAGAACTTATCCACTTTTAATTTCTTCAAAAATCTAGTGCCCATATAAGTAGGCATCTATTTGATTTCCTGAACATTAAAGCTCAAATAATTCCTTTGAATTTAAGGAATAAATTAGTTAAATTTTAAGGAAGAAAATTATAGCATCTCAGACATCTAAAGCCCTAGAAATACTTATTTTCTCTAATTTAATGTTATTATCCCCAATTAAAACTCTTACTCTTTTTCTATCACATTATGGTATACAACATGTAGCAATTTTTTGATTAGCACCTACATTAACTTTCAAAGTTTCTCATATATATGAGAATATGGCACAGTAGTAGGCATTACAATCTTTGTCATTAATTTAAACCACTATATAAATCAGTCATATATCAAGTAAGTTTCCCTTGCACTTTAAGGTTCTAACAAAAGTTGGGAAAAGTTATTTAACCCATGTTTGTGCAAAGTCAGATTTCTTTACAGTTTTCCAAAATTCATGAGGTCTCAGATGCTTAATGTTCAGTGGTATTCCACATTATTTTATCCACCTTATTCTTGATTTCATTTTTGTCCTACATATTCTCTCTGACCTTAAATATGTTCCATTCACTTGTAGAATTCATTTAACTCTGATTTTCCTAAGAAACATTTGCAGCTGGGATTTATGTGTATGACAAGGTTAGTGAAATGTTGTAGTAATGAGTTGATCTTTCATCACAGTTTTATAATCCTCCTAGATAATAGATATTCTCATTCTTGAAAGTCTATCACCCACGCCAAAACTGGAAATTTCTCAGTGCCTACAGTTCTTCATAAAAACAAATTTTCCATTTTGTTGCTTGGCCATTGGTTCCCCTTTTGACCTTTTCCAACACATCTCCCACTCATATTGTCTCCTTTCTCTCCTTTACTCTTCAGTTTCTCATTATTCTTTACTATCATGACATAGCCATCTTTTTATTACATTGTTCTATTCAGTCCATGCCTTTGAATATCACAGATGCCAAACCCAAGGAGCATATGAAACTATCAAACTACTTTAGAAACCACCTTCAGAAGAAATCTTATATCATATAAGGTATACATGTGTATTTATGCAATATATAATCACACATATGTATATGTCAGTATTCAGTGTGATACATTAGCAGCTTATAACTGTTTGACAGATGAGGAAACTAAGAATCAGAGGAGTAAAATAATTTTTCTAAAATTATCATACAGTAAGGAGCAAAGCTAGAATTTGAACCCAAAATGCTCTATGTTCTATTATAGTAAACCGCACATTAAAAGATAGTAGTGGATAGCATAGATGGAAACTGCCCCCTCCACGTCCACCAAAAATGCTCACACATAGGATCAGCAACATAATTTGCAAGACTCAGTGCTAGATGAAATGGGGAACTTGTTCAAAATGGATGATTTCAAGAAAGCAAAAGGAGACATTAAATGAAGTGCAGGACTTTCTTAGCATGGGGCCCTATCTAACTGAAGTTGACCCTGCTCTCATATCATCCATCTAGGAAACCCACTCTTTTTCTACTATAGGATACCAATTTTCCATGCATTTTCAACTACCTCTTCAGAGATTTTCCATTTCTCTATGTTAGTTTCTCTTATTTACTCATTTTCTCCATGTTTCCTCTATTAGGTTCAGCATAGGATTCTACTAACTAATACGGTTTCCTATCTCGTTTGCCTCATGAATTCCCATTAATTTTCTCTCTTTTTTTCAAATAGCCATATATTTGAAGGTCACCCAGCCCTACTTCAAGAAAATAAATTTTTTAGCTTTGCTGTATTTCACATAAAGTGAATTAGGCCCATGCAACTCTGCGGCTATTATACAAGACTTGCTTCATGTAGTGGATCCATATAAAACTATGCATTAAAATGCAAATAGTAGTTTATTGCAAAATCCTGCTAATTCTGTGAAACATATCTCTCAATTACTTTACTATAAATTTAATAATAGTTTTTTTGAGGGGGAAAACACTTCATTTTTTATTTTTGGTAATCAAAAATTGCATGCATTTTAGTCATTTGATGATACACCACTTTTCCCATTTACCATCACAATGGAAATTTAAACCTAAGACATTTTAACATTTTAGAACCTAAGCGTTCAGCTATATCACTATGGGGCTCAGCGGTTTTGCATTGCATATTTTTAAAAAGCAGCTTTTCATAAAGTGCATGCATGATATTGAATAGTTTAGCTGCTTTAGGATTGACTGTATAATTTCGAGGCATAAAAATAAAAACAGGGTTTTATCTGTACTTCCTACTTGGCTAAATTTATAGTTTCATGCTTTTTTCTTTAATTGAATTACACTGTTGAAATCTTTAAGGGACCCCCAATAAATAGCACCCCTGTTCCCTGCCCAAGTTCTGATCCAATTGAGAATAAAGAGAATATTTTTCAAATGGGACATAAAATAATCCTTTGTAATGAACAAAGTCTAGGCTATAGCATATGACTTAAAATTCTAAATAAGTGGGGTTCCTGAATCTCAGATTTATACAGATTGGCTGATACATCTCCAGAGCAGCCCCTGACATGGAGGTTTCTAGTTATCTAATGCTCTACAAGAATATTACCCCAAAACTTTGTAAAGTAAAACAATCAATTAGTATGGTCACACATAATGGGAGACAGGTTTTGGTTCTCTTAACCTAACAGATCTATCCATCTAGAGCTGTGGTCTATACTCCCACCATCTGGGGAAGGAGATAAACAGTTTCATTGCAAAGTCCTATACCAATATTATGATTAGCTCCTCAATGCCAATCATTTTTTTTCTTTGGGCATTCTCCTGGGACTACTGATGGACAAATCACATTTACTGCCAAAAGCCTCTGAAATAAGTCAGAATAGAATATATTAAAAAATAACAAAACTCCAAGCCACCTTATTTTATTACTGATGCCACACTTTGACATTCCATGTGGTCCAATATAATCTAGCATACATTCTGCAGTGAAATCAAATGACCAATAATAAAATATCACCTTGGTAGAGATGGTCAAAATTTACATGCAAGCCTATTCTCATCATCAAATTCCATTATCTCTACTCCTAACCCTTACTCTGTCCTGAAGGTGGAGAAAGGAAAATCCACAAATCAAACCTTTTTATAAATTGGAGTCTAAAATAATTAGTGAAATCAAAATCCCTTTCCCCCATTAATTAAATGTCCAAAGAAATTAAAGCCAAAAATATCCACTTCAATTTCATAATTTGTTCAGTCTTAGCCAGAAGACTCACTGCTTGTGTAGACTTTTTAGGCTATCTCTCACTGGAATAAGATTTATTATAAAATTTTTATGGCCTCACAAATGGAATTAATTTCATGTCAAGTTTCCAATGTACCTCACTTTTAAAGAACACTTAAAGATGATAACATATACAAAATTAATGTAGAATTAGTCCCACGCTCACCAAATTTAAAAGCAAGCCAACCCTTTTCCCAAAAGCAGTTCCTCAGGCAAAATTATATTCCTATAATCGGCACTTAGTGTTGCCAAAAACAATAGCAGAAACTCAGTAGTTTCTGAGGGAAAGAGTCTTGGAAGAATAAGTATCAGATCAATCCTCTCCAGGATGTTTTGAGACTTTAATACTTGTGAATATAAATTCAACAGGGAGAAATATCCTAACAGAATTTTAATTTTGCCAATATACAATTATCATTTCTGGGAGAAAAATCTAATTTTGCATAATGTCTAATGTCTTCTTTCCTAAGTGATTGAGTGTTGCTGACTTCTTACAAAGTTTTAAAATATAGGAAACAGCAGTCTGAGTCATCAGTTCTTAGGTTAGTTTCCCTATAACAAGAACCTGGGGGTTTCTGCTCCAGGGATTTATTGAGAGTATGCTCTCTGGTAAAACCTACTGGGGAATGAGAAAAGCAGAATAAATCAAGAGAGGAAGTTAGACAAAGTTGTGCGTTTAACTGAAGTTTAGACTTAGCTTGACCCAGTGGAGAGTTCTGGAGAGGAATGGCACAGAGGGTACAACTGGGAGCTATAGTAGCACTCTCAGCAACAAGGGAATCTGACAAAAGAGATAAGCAGGAGCACCAAGAGCATCCACTAAGAAAGGGTAAATGCAAGTAGAAAGCCTAAAAGAACAGTTTCTACTGATTATTAAAACCATATTCAATAAACAATTATCCATGAAGTAGGTGGTAATTTTGATTTTGCAAATCTGTAGAAAGCTGGCATCAAACACCTCAAAAATTTGATAGCATATTTTAAATTTTATTTTCAATCAAATGAAGATACATGAATAGGAAATTAATGAATCTAGAATCTATTTCTTCCACCAGAAGATAATTTAACTGTAACAATAACTTTACAGAATAAATTGTTGGACCTGGTTACTAGTAAAGGATTGGGCATAAATTTTAGAAGTATAACGTTTCTTGCTTCTTTCTGAATAAAATTTAAAATGAATATCCAAGCTTGCTAAAATTGCTTCATTTTTTTTTCTTTTGTTCTTGTTAACCTACTTATGTCAGACTGATTTCTGCATTAAGAGTCAAAAGCAAAGAGAATGAAAAACAAAACAAAACATTGAATCGGTTTAGGTATCATTATCCCCTTTAAGTAGCATTCATTCAACCTATATTAGATAAATTAACAAGAAAAAAGAAAAAAGAAGTTCATTTGTCACTGTAAAACTTTTAAATATTGATGTACATAGACTTGTTCTAAGAGTGACTTTAGGTGCATAACATAGGGAATCACTACTTCACATGTGAGTTTTGTTGAGTCACAGTTGAGGAACAAGTTATGACCACAGGGGAGATTCTCTATATTAATCATATATTTCAATGAATAATGTCTTTAAATTTGTAATTCTTTATTTTTCACTGTTTTATGTTTGTTCTGATTATACTTATTATAGAATATTTTTTATTTGTTGAATAGAATGACAAAAACAGATTTATATTTTTTGTATGAATTTTCATTCAATTTTTAAAATAGTTAATTGACATTATATTTTTCAAAAGTGTTGGTCCAAAATGAATTTCAAGTTTTAAAAAATAACAGAAGTGAAAAATGTTCTTCTGCCAAAGCTAGTTTGAGAAGCACTGCTCTCTAGGATATGTGGGAATCAGCTGCCTTGAAGTTAAAAAGCAGCTCTTTGCTTCACTGTGCCTATAAAGTTCAAGGTTGAGCTGCAGCAGCTTGCACTCTGAAGCTGTCCAAACCTGACAAAAACCATGCTTTTGCTTAGGCTAGCACTCCAGACTAAGCACCTCCCACTCCTTGTGGTAAGCAACCTAAGGTGCATCCAACACCACAGCCAAGGTCTACCCCATTGACCTTCAAGGTTCTGCTAAAACAACAATTCTCAGGGTCACTACTGAGAAAGGTATAAACTTTTCTGAGAAAAATATTTTTTCCTCGTCCTCTCATCTCAAATGCCCACTCCTCGCCCTAAATTGGTTGTCCTACTTCTTCCTTTTTTCTTAGAAAAAAAAAATGAAATAATCAAGAAAGAACAGCTTTATTTTTTCTACTACTAATCCACAAACCCAATTTTTTTTTTTCAAAAAGGTCAAAAAGACCAGCTCTCCTTCTATGTACAAAAATTCCATCCCTTCTCTCCTCAATCATATATTGTTCTATAATTATTCTTTTTTTCTCTTATCTGTTTGATTTCCCTCTTCCTACTGGATTATTTACAAATATGCTATCACATTTTACTCCTTAATATAGCTCATCTCCCCCTCTTCCTCAAGTAAGTGCCCTATTTTTCTGTTCTGTTTTCTCTAAAACCAAGTTGGATCTACCTTCTTCCCCCACCATTCCAAAGTCTATGCTCCTGTTGAAGTTACCAATGGCCTTCATTTAACCAAATTCAATGGTTTACTCTTGGCCCTCATCTTATCTGACCTGGAAAAGCATTGACTTTTTTTTTTCTTTCTTGAAACATTTTGGAATTCAGGACTTGACAGTCTTCTAGTTTTCTTTCTACCTCACTGATAACTTCTTCTTAGATTCCTTTTCCAGATTCTCCAGGACTTTTTTTTTTAATTTTGGAATGCCCTAGAGTTCTGTATTTGTTCTTTTCTCTTCCCTAGCTGTGTGCAATGCCTGAGTGAACTCATCTGGTTCTATAAATTTACACCTTCTATTTTTTGATGTCTTCTAAATTTATATCACCAACATTGACCTTACCCCTAAAATCTAGACTTGTATATCCAGCTATACAATTAGCATCTCCACTTGAATGTCTTTTATGAATCTCTCAATTAATGTGTGCAAATTGAACACTTCAATCCTCACTCTCCAAAAACCATCTCAGCCAATGTTTCCTTTTCATTAAATGGTGCAACGATTTGCCCAGTTGTTCAAGGCAAGAACTTTGGCATTAGATTTAACTGTTCTCTTTGTCTCACAACCCAGAGAAATGTAGGTAGAAGCTATGGACATTACTTATAGGCCTGGATCATTAAAAACAGCAACAGATTTTCCACTCTCTTTCTCTCTTTTCTTATTAGCTAAGCTGGAGTCAATGTATACTGAGGCTTTTTAGGGTGACAGAGACAACATTTGAAGGTAACTGGATCTGTGAACTACCAGCTTGGAGAAGAATTTTCATGTGGGTCATCCAATAAAAAAAAAACATTAAGCTCTTATGTAAATGAAAAATGAGCATTTTCCAGGTTAACCCACCGAAATTTTGGAGTTGTTTGTTAGAGCAGTGGCTTGTCCTTACTTATATAAAAGTTCCTACTCAGAAAGATAGTATTGCTTTTCAACAAAAATAAAATTGATCATGTGCTATTGACTTAGATGTTAGACAAGATGAGGCAAAGGAATTGAAAAAAACAAGCTTGAAGCCATATTGTTTTGTTGAAAAATATTTAATAAAAATTCACCCACAATAACTTGAAATAGCCTATAATTTTAGTTTTTTTTTAAAGATTTTATATATTTATTCCAGACAGAGAGAGAGAGGGAGAGATAGAGTGTGTGGAGGAGCAGAGGGAGAGGGACAAGCAGACTCCACACTGAGTCCGACATAGGGCTCCATCCCAGGACCATGGGATCATAATCTGATTCTACACCAAGTCAGATGCTTAACTGACTGAGCTACCCAGGCAATCCAAGCCTATAATTTTAAAGCAGTGCCTGGAAAGTGTCAGAGCGAAATTATCCATCAGTTATTATGAGTTGATTTTTCAAAGTCCTTATAAAAAAGAGAGCTGCACATAAAAGAAGTAGCTGATTTTCAGGGAGAGACCAAAGGGAATGGAGAAATTTCATCAATTAAGGGCATTAAAGGTTTGGAAAAGTAACTACTCTGGACCATAAGTAGTAAGAGATAAGACCAAAAAAAAAAAAAAAAAAAGAAGAAGAAAGGAAAAAGAAAAAGAGAGGGAGAGACAAGGAAGGAAGGAAGGTAGGAAGGAAGGAAGGAAGGAAGGAAGGAAGGAAGGAAGGAAGGAAGGAAGGAAGGAAGGAAGAGAAAGAAAAGAAAAGAAAAGAAAAGAAAAGAAAAGAAAAGAAAAGAAAAGAAAGAAAAGAAAAGAAAAGAAAAGAAAAGAAAAGAAAAGAAAAGAAAGAAAAGAAAAGAAAAGAAAAGAAAAGAAAAGAAAAGAAAGGGAGAAAGGAAAAAAAAAAGAGCTTTGAGCAATAAAAGTCCAAGAAAGCTTTTAAATTAAACTAAATGACTCAGTTTTGCAGGAAAAAGTCAAATCAAGAATATTACCCAAGACTCTTAGTCTCTGTAGCCTCAAGGTGGCTGTTGTTAACCAGAGAGGAGGTAGGTGGAAATAATAAAGGAAAAAGTCAAGCTTGGAAAATAATTTTAGGTATGAATTTGTGTTTATTGCCACATGGAGTTGCCTGGAAGCAAATAGATAAAAAACCTTCCTAAGTTTTTGGGAAAATTTTATTGCCAAAGAAACTGCAAGCCTAGTTTAAAAAATGGTCTATAACTGCTATGTCTTAAACCCTCTACTGCAATAACCCAATGATAATCTGACAAGCAGGTGCCACATCTGTGTTTCTCTAAAGAAGACATGCTTCCCATCATCCATGTTAGCTGTGGCCATGGGGAACAGTAAACAAGAAAATTACTTTCTTAAAGAGCAGAGGAAAGAACCATGAAAAATACTGTTTTAGGGAGTGTTATGAGAGAACAAGACCAGAGTCTACAGGACATTTTCCTCACCCCAAGTCAGACTTTCATAATGCATGCCCAGCAGATTCTAATAACTCCTATGAAGCTATGACTGCTCTGGATCTTCCATGCTGCCCATTCTGGGCAACTTTTATTGCAGTTATACCATTCTCACTTTGTCATTATATATTGGGTATGGAGATACATATAATTTTTAGTAACATGTATTTTCAGTTCATATCACAAACAACAAATACAACCACTCATCACCTGGAGAACATGGGCGAGTAGTTAAATGTGGTTACTAGATTAGGGTCCACTAGTAGTTAGATGGGATTTTTGAGTTACCTCACTTAGGAAGGAGGTGTTGTGTCCCATGTATGGAGGAGTGATGAAATGGATATTTGGTAGCCAAACTGGCAGATAGTGGCAGACACTGGCTAGATTTTAAATGTTTTACCTTTTTCTCCTGCACACATAGCCTGACTATATTTCACAGTTTTGCTTGCTAGAGTGATGAGATTGAGTACTGACCAATGGAATAATGGTAGAAGTTACTTATATATGGTTGACCATTGAACAACACAGGTTTGAGCTACATGGGTCCACTTATTCATGGATTTTTTCAATAATTATATAAATTTATGGCATTGATACAGTACAGTACTGTCAGTACAGTACTGTAAGTGTATTTTCTCTTCCTTATGACTTTTTTTTAAGATTTTATTTATTTATTAGAGAGAGAGTGAGTGAGAGAGAGAGCACAAGTGGGGGGAGAGGCGGAAGAGGCAGAGGGAGAAGCAGTCTTCCAAATGAGCAGGGAGCCCGATGCAGATCTCAATCCCAGGATCCTGGGATCATGACCTGAGCCAAAGGCAGACGCCTAACCGACTGAGCCACCCAGGCACCCCTCCTTATGACTTGCTTAATAATAGTTTCTTTTCTCTAGCTTATTTTATTGTGAGAACATAATATATAATACAGGTACAAAATATGTGTTAATTGACTGTTTATGTTATCAGTAAGGCTTTGGTCAATAGTAAGATTATTAGTAGTTAAGTTTTGGGAGAGTCAAATGTTACTTCCCCTTTTTTTACTACATAGGGGGTTGGCACTCCTAACATTTGCATTGTTCAAGGGTCAGCTGCATATTCTACTAAGCCAGACTAAAAACAAACAACCCCCCCCAAAAACAAGCCAATCTGTAATATCCTCCATTCTTTCTCTTTCTGGTAGGGACTGGAGCAGAGGGTTCCACTGTTTTTTGACAGAGTCAAAAGATGGAAGGAGGGGTGCCTGGGTGACTCATTCAGTTAATCAGCTCAGTTCATGATCCCTGGGTCCTAGGATGGAGCCCTGTGTTGGGCTCCCTGCTCAGTGGGGAGTCTGTCTTTCTCTCTCCCTTAGCCCCTCCCACCCCCCCCCCCGCTTGTGCTCTCTCTCCCTCTCTTTCTCTCATGTGTGTGCTCTCTCTCTCAAATAAATAAATAAATAAATAAATAAATAAATAAATAAAATCTTTTATAAAAAGATGGAAGGAGCCTAAGACAAGTAGAAAATGAAGAAAAAAACTGTACACATCCAGTAGACTTGCCTACCCAGAAACTGACTACTATTGGAATGATAAATAAAACTTTATGCAGTTCCTGGGGAGGAGTTAAGATGGCGGAGGAGTAGGAGACACCGTTTTCAGCCGGTCCCCCGAGTCGAGCTGGATAGGTACCAGACCAGCCTAAACAACCACGGAACCAGCCTGAGACGCAGGAAGATACATCTGGATCTCTACAGATGAACATCTCCAGCGCTGAGTATTGAGGTACGAAGCGGGGAGCCATGAAACCGCGCACAGATATCGGAAGATAAACGGAAGGGGGAGGGAGCCGCCGCGTTTGGGCGCCGGGAAGCGGCAGCCACTTGCACGGGGGAGCGGGTGGGCTCGTGGTCGGCACCCGCAAAACAGCAGACTGAGACCTTGAGCCGGGTGCACGCGCCACCAGGCATCTCGCGGAACACCGGAATCCCGGTGCGCTCACTGGATCCAGACTGAGACCGGGAGCTTCCGGAGCGCGCGCGCGGTGCGGCTGGCGGCTGGTGGCTGGTGGCGTTAGAAACACAAAGGACAGAGACGCGCAGGTCCTGGAAGTGAGGGCTGGGACGCCGGGTGTGGGGCGCACATCCCGGGATGCTGCAGGGTTGAGCAGCACCAACAGTAGCAGAGTTAAAGTGGCCAGAACATTAGTAGAGAACGGGCTGCAATCCCTCTGTTCTGTGACAGAGGCTGAAATTCGGCCGCTGCTGCTCTGACTCTCAGAAGAGGCACAGCAAACCGCCAGGGAAAGCCGCCAGAGAACAAAAGCCGGGAAATACCGGCTCAGGAGTGCCCATCCCCATCCCCCCTCGCAGGCGACTCGGAGACTCTACCCAAACAGGGTTGCCTGAGTATCGGCGCGGCAGGCCCCTCCCCCAGAACACAGAAGGCAGGCTGAAAAATCAAGAAGCCCACAACCCAGGCGCCTGGGTGGCGCAGTCATTGAGCGCCTGTCTTTGGCTTAGGGCGTGATCCCGGCATTCGGGAAAGGAGTCCTTCATCGGGCTCCTCCGCTGGGAGCCTGCTTCTTCCTCTCCCACTCCCCTGCTTCTGTTCCCTCTCTCACTGGTTGGCTGCCACATAAATAAATAAATAAAATCTTTAAAGAAGCAGCCCACATCCCTAAGATCCCTATAAAACAAGGGACACGGCCTGGGACCCAGTCAATAATTTGGGCTCTGGAAACCCTGCAACCTCTCCTCATCAGAATGACAAGAAGGAGAAGCCCCCCCCCCCCCAGCAAAGAAAAGACAGTGAGTCTGTGGCCTCTGCCACAGAAATAATGGATATGGATGTAACCAAATTATCAGAAATGGAATTAAGAGTAACAATGGTCAAAATGATGAGTAGAATTGAAAAAACTATTAACGAAAAGGTTACTGAGAATATAGAATCCCTAAGGACAGAAATGAGAGCGAATCTGACAGAAATTAAAAATTCTATGAGCCACATGCAGGCAAAACTAGAGGCTCTGACGGCCAGGGTCGCAGAAGCAGAGGAACGGGTTAGTGAATTGGAGGATGGGTTAATAGAGGAAAAAATGAAAATAGAAGATGGTCTTAAAAAAATCCACGCCCACGAATGTAGGTTACGGGAGATTACTGACTCAATGAAACGATCCAATATTAGAATCATCGGCATCCCCGAGGGGGTGGAGAAAAACAGAGGTCTAGAAGAGATATTTGAACAAATTGTAGCTGAAAACTTCCCTAATCTAGCAAGGGAAACAAACATTCGTGTCCAAGAGGCAGAGAGGACCCCTCCCAAGCTCAACCACGACAAACCTATGCCACGTCACGTCATAGTGCAATTCGCAAATATTAGATGCAAGGATACAGTATTGAAAGCGGCCAGGGCAAAGAAATTTCTCACGTACCAAGGCAAAGGCATCAGAATTACGTCAGACCTGTCTACACAGACCTGGAATGAGAGAAAGGGTTGGGGGAGCATATTTAAAGCTCTTTCAGAGAAAAGCATGCAGCCAAGGATCCTTTATCCAGCAAGGCTGTCATTCAGAATTGATGGAGAAATAAAGACATTTCAGAATCGCCAGTCACTAACCAATTTTGTAACCACGAAACCAGCCCTACAGGAGATATTACGGGGGGTTCTATAAAAGTAAAAAGGCCCCAAGAGTGATACAGATCAGAAAGTCACAGCCAATACAAACAAAGACTTTATTGGCAACATGGCATTATTAAAATCATATCTCTGAGTAATCAGTCTTAATGTAAATGGTTTGAACCATCCCATAAAACACCACAGGGTTGCAGATTGGATAAAAAGAAATGACCCATCCATTTGCTGTCTACAAGAGACTCATTTCGAACCCAAAGATGCATTCAGACTGAGAGTAAGGGGATGGAGTACCATCTTTCACGCAAATGGACCTCAAAAGAAAGCTGGGGTAGCAATTCTCATATCAGATAAATTGGATTTTAAACTACAGACTATAGTTAGAGATGCAGAAGGGCACTATATTATTCTTAAGGGAAGTATTCAACAAGTGGATATGACAATTATAAATATATATGCCCCCAATAGGGGAGCAGCAAGATACACAAGCCAACTCTTAACCAGAATAAAGAGACATATAAATAAAAATACATTAATAGTAGGGGACCTCAACACTCCACTATCAGAAATAGAACACCCTGGCAAAAACTAAGCAAAGAATCAAAGGCTTTGAATGCCATACTCGACGAGTTGGACCTCATAGATATATATAGAACACTACACCCCAGAACCAAAGAATACTCATTCTATTCTAATGCCCATGGAACATTCTCAAGAATAGACCATGTTCTAGGACACAAAACAGGTCTCAACCGATACCAAAAGATTGAAATTATCCCCTGCATATTCTCAGACCACAATGCTCTGAAATTGGAACTCAACCACAAGGAAAAATTTGGAAGAAACTCAAACACTTGGAGACTAAGAACCATCCTGCTCAGGAATGACTCAATAAACCAGGAAATCAAAAATCAAATTAAACAATTTATGGAGACCAATGAGAATGAAAATACAACAGTCCAAAACCTATGGGATACTGCAAAGGCAGTCCTAAGGGGGAAATACATAGCCATCGAAGCCTCACTCAAAAGAATAGAAAAATCTAAAATGCAGTTTTTATATTCTCACCTCAAGAAGCTGGAACAGCAACAGAAGGACAGGCCTAATCCACGCACGAGGAAGCAGTTGACCAAAATTAGAGCTGAAATCAATCAAGCAGAAACCAGAAGTACAGTAGAGCAGATCAACAGGACTAGAAGCTGGTTCTTTGAGAGAATCAATAAAATTGACAGACCACTGGCAAGACTTATCCAAAAGAAAAGAGAAAAGACCCAGATTATTAAAATTATGAATGAAAAAGGAGAGGTAACGACGAGCACCATTGAAATTGGAAGGATTATTAGAAATTTTTATCAACAGCTATATGCCAATAAACTAAGCAATCTGGAAGAGATGGAATCCTTCCTGGAAACCTATAAACTACCAAGATTGAAACCGGAAGAAATTGATTTCTTAAACAGGCCAATTAATTATGAAGAAATTGAGTCAGTGATAAACAACCTTCCAAATAACAAAACTCCAGGCCCGGACGGTTTTCCTGGGGAATTCTACCAAACGTTCAAAGAAGAAATAATACCTATTCTCCTAAAGCTATTTCAAAAATAGAAACAGAAGGAAAGCTACCAAACTCATTCTATGAGGCCAATATTACCTTGATCCCCAAACCAGGCAAAGATCCCCTCAAAAAGGAGAATTACAGACCGATTTCCCTAATGAATATGGACGCCAAAATCCTCAACAAGATACTTGCTAATAGAATCCAACAGTACATTAAAAGGATTATCCATCACGATCAAGTGGGATTCATACCTGGGATGCAAGCGTAGTTCAATATTCGCAAATCAATCAGCGTGATACATCATATCAACAAGAAAAGACTCAGGAACCATATGATCCTCTCAATCGATGCCGAAAAAGCATTTGACAAAATACAGCATCCTTTCCTGATTAAAACCCTTCAGAGTGTAGGAATAGAAGGTACATTTCTCAATCTCATAAAAGCCATCTATGAAAAGCCTACTGCAAATATTATTCTCAATGGGGAAAAGCTGGAAGCCTTTCCCTTAAGATCAGGAACTCGACAAGGATGCCCACTCTCGCCATTATTATTCAACATAGTACTAGAAGTCCTTGCAACAGCAATCAGACGACAAAAAGGGATCAAAGGTATTCAAATCGGCAAAGAAGAAGTCAAAATGTCTCTCTTTGCAGATGACATGATACTCTATATGGAAAACCCAAAAGAAGCCACTCTCAAACTATTTGAAGTTATAGAGCAATTCAGTAACGTGGTGGGATACAAAATCAATGCTCAGAAAACAGTTGCATTTCTATACACGAATAACGAGACCGAAGAAAGAGAAACTAGGGAATCCATCCCATTTACAACAGCACCAAAAACCATACGTTACCTTGGAATTAACTTAACCAGAGACGTAAAGGACTTATATTCTAGAAACTATAAATCACTCTTGAAAGACATTGAGGAAGACATAAAAAGATGGAAAGATATTCCATGCTCATGGATCAGAAGAATTAACATAGTTAAAATGTCCATGCTATCCAGAGCAATCTACACTTTCAATGCTATCCCGATCAAAATACCGAGGACATTTTTCAAAGAACTGGAACAAACAGTCCTTAAATTTGTATGGAAACAGAAAAGGCCCCGAATCTCCAAGGAACTGTTGAAAAGGAAAAACAAAGCTGGGGGCATCACAATGCCGGATTTCGAGCTGTACTACAAAGCTGTGATCACAAAGACAGCATGGTACTGGCACAAAAACAGACACATAGACCAATGGAACAGAATAGAGAACCCAGAAATGGACCCTCGGTTCTTTGGGCAACTAATCTTTGATAAAGCAGGAAAAAACATCCGGTGGGAAAAAGACAGTCTCTTCAATAAATGGTGCTGGGAAAATTGGACAGCTACATGCAAGAGAATGAAACTTGACCACTATCTCTCACTATACACAAAAATAAACTCCAAATGGATGAAAGACCTCGATGTGAGACAGGAATCCATCAAAATTCTAGAGGAGAACATAGGCAACAACCTCTACGACATCGGCCAAAGCAACCTTTTTCATGACACATCCCCAAAGGCAAGAGAAACAAAAGATAAAATGAATTTATGGGACTTCATCAAGATTAAAAGTTTCTGCACAGCCAAGGAAACAGTCAGAAAAACTAAGAGGCAGGCCACGGAATGGGAGAATATATTTGCAAATGACACTACAGATAAAGGACTGGTATCCAAGATCTACAAAGAACTTCTCAAACTCAATACATGAGAAACAAATAAACAAATCAAAAAATGGGCAGAAGATATGAACAGACACTTTTCCAATGAAGACATACAAATGGCTAACAGACACATGAAAAAATGTTCAAAATCATTAGCCATCAAGGAAATTCAAATCAAAACCACACTGAGATACCACCTTACGCCAGTTAGAATGGCAAAAATAGACAAGGCAAGAAACAACAATTGTTGGAGAGGATGTGGAGAAATAATTCCCACCTCCTACATTGTTGGTGGGAATGCAAGTTGGTACAGCCACTCTGGAAAACAGTGTGGAGGTCCCTTAAAAAGTTAAAAATGGAGCTACCCTATGATCCAGCCATTGCACTACTGGGTATTTACCCCAAAGATACAGACGTAGTGAAGAGAAGGGCCATATGCACCCCAATGTTCATAGAAGCAATGTCCACAATAGCTAAATCGTGGAAGGAGCCGAGATGCCCTTCTACAGATGACTGGATTAAGAAGTTGTGGTCCATATACACAATGGAATATTACTCAGCTATCAGAAAGAACGAGTTCTCAACATTTGCTACAACATGGACAGCACTGGAGGAGATAATGCTAAGTGAAATAAGTCAAGCAGAGAAAGACAACTATCATATGATTTCTCTCATCTATGGAACATAAGAACTAGGATGATCAGTAGGGGAAGAAAGGGATAAAGAAAGGTGGGGTAATCAGAAGGGGGAATGACACATGAGAGACTATGGACTATGAGAAACAAACTGAGGACTTTAGAGGGGAGGGGGGTGGGGGAATGGGATAGACCGGTGATGGGTAGTAAGGAGGGCACGTATTGCATGGTGCACTGGGTGTTATACACAACTAATGAATCATCGAGCCTTACATCGGAAACCGGGGATGTACTGTATGGTGACCAACATAATATAATAAAAAAATCATTAAAATAAAAAAAAATAATAAAAATAAATAAATAAAACTTTATTATATTTGCCATCAGAATGTTGTATTTATTTGTTATAGCTGTTATCCTTTTCTGCTAATAGGGTAGGTGGTATTATTATTTATGGTTTTTTTATACTTTTTTATTTTATTTTCAACCAATACTTGACTAGGAGTTACTTGAGGGCAAGACAAAGCCTTAGTTCTTATTCTAATCTTATTAAACTATCTTTCAAAACACATTCACTGTAACCTGTTAAAATAATAATATATGTTATACACCATTACACTGTACTGGTAACTTCAGATGTGTTAGAAGATTAATATGATATTTGATAACTCATATGCTAATACTAAATGTATATTAATTATATGTTTTGAATATATATTAACATCTCATATATTAGTATGAGATATTATCATATAGCTAATATCTATATATCATATAGATATATTAATAAGGCATGATATGCGAGAACATGTATAGCTTTTCTTTACAGACTTTAGAAGGGTGCTAAAGTCAACATTGCCTGTCCAATATTTGGACAAAACTTATTAGCTTTGATGTAATTACCGCTGGGAAAAAAAACCCTCAAGATCGAGATAATATCAATTCAAATGAAACAGAGATAAAGCTACCATGAAATTGATTTAATGAAATCTTCAGCAAAATTCTTATTTCACTAAGAAACAAAAACATTAAATCCTAATGATAAATCCTGGCTTAAATGTTAAGATTAAAATTAAAGTTAAATTCTCCAGTGATATATTCACTGGGGCAATCCCTATTCTCAGTGCCACCACACACATGACAAATTCCTGTGTTTCACACTTATTCATAAATATACTTCTGGTTATCTGATTCCTATAAGAGAAGCCAAATTGTAATTTACCTCTATGTTTAAAGGGGTATCCTATATTTTCCCAAACCTACATACCCATTAAAATTTTACATAATTTCTAAAAATATCCTGTCCTCTACAGATTTTTTTTTTTTTTTTGTAACAATCTACAGGTTTAGGACACTTTATTAAATATCTTCTATGAGAAAAATGTCAATTTATTTCAAATGATTTACTATTAATAATACATATTTTTAAATTATATATTAGTATATATATAAGTATATACTTATATTCACTTATATTACTTATATTTAAGTATATATATTAATAATATAATACTTTAACCTAATTGAGAAATTCACTGGGAAAAATATAATATTTTATTGTAGAAATAGAAGGTTGAAAACAAAGGGCAACTCCTGAGTCAGTTTTTCTGAACTATATACTTTCTTTTCAGTGTGTTATAATTTTTCATTCAAAGTGGAAGTGTATGATAACTTGCAAATTCTTTCATGTAATTTAATTCTGTAAGGATGAATTTTGGGAAGAGAGAACACAGGTGATCTGTGGTTTTAAGTTTGGTTGAAAAAGAAATGTCTGGAAATACAGTGGGCAGATTTTGAAGGCGGCAGAGATGCAGTCTATGTGGTCACTGAAACTGGTGACAATTATGAGGAAGATGTCTACATGGGCTACTTGAAATTGTGGCATTTAGCTCACAATAGTGTCTAATTCTCACCCAGACCATTGGGAAGCAATAAGCTTCATATCAGGTATACTTTCTCTAAGACACTCTGAAAATTATCTTGGAAGCTGATTGAATTCTTACTCTGAAAAGTAGACAATGGGAGAAAACTGTCAGTTGTAAGTCAAGTAGAATTGTAGGTATAAGTTTTCTGTCTCTTAAAATAACTTAAAAGTTGAATCAATAAAATCAGTATCTACTCTTGAGCAACCCAGTGACTGACTATGAGGGTTTTATTCTACTCTACTGGCAGTTAGAGTCGTTCAAATCTGGTTTTAAAAGCTAAGAGATAAGAAATAAATTTATTGTTTAATCTGGTCAGGCATAGGAAGTGCTGGGCATGATCAGAAACAATAGCTAAAAGTCAACTCTGAGAACAGGGCCTGGTTCTGCTTCATCTTTATGTCCCCAGTGCGTTATAAATTATAAATATGCCTGTGAATGAATTAAGAAAAAGGAATTGGTATATTGGTAGAAAGGAGAAAGATGCACAGTTGGAACATTTGGGGTGGGGCTTTCATTGGCAGCCTCACTCTGGTGGGAAGTCCACACTGATCTTCAAAAGACCTCTCCTGATAGGAGAATTCTGATTTCAGTGGAGTAGAATCTATACTTTACTCTTTGAAACCCAGTATTTCTTTATCGCAGAAAAATAAATTTATCAAGGGTCAGAAGAAATACTTACCTTTCAAGGGAAATAAAATTATGTCATGTAATTCTTTAAATTAAAATGTGACAAGGCCTGAGTGGTATTACGCAAGGGATTTATGGGAAGAACACAAGAAGCTGTGTTTCCACAACCACTGGCTGTCTCTCTCTCTGTCTCTCTCTCCCTCTTGCTGAGTTTGTGTCTGTGTATGAATACATTTATTTGTTGTACAGAGGTTTGGGTGAGAAGATAAAGAAAACTCTCTTAATTCAAATAAAAACATAGGTGGGTCTGTTCAGAAGACAAGTGTGGATTATCGTCTGGAGGTTGATTTTCTTAGGAGAATCCACAAATAAATTACACTAGCGTTGCAGTTCATTAAATGTGTTTTTTTTTTCCCTGCTAGAATCCTTAAAGGATATATCAGGTAGAGAATAAGTAAGGGAGACAAATAATAAAACAATCTTTATTATGCATAAAACTTACTCCACAATATTAAGGTAATACGAAATATACATAGTAAAATTTAAACTCATTTATAGATTAAAAAAATTACATTCACAAAAGCAAACAAAATTTCTCCTATGATAAAATATATGTTTTTATTTGAGGAGTAAGCTGTGGGCATAGGATAGTACTATATTATTACATGATAACTTAAAATGGAGAAGATATTAGTAAGTCAAGTAAAAAATTATTAAAGTTGCATTGAAACCAACCATGCAGAAGACTGATAGGCAATAGATGAACATCATCTAATTCATTATTAAGTCCAAAGAAAAAATAAATCAATCTAACTATGTATTTATAATTTACTAATTTTAAATAAAATGATGGTTCAACTTAGGCAATTTAATTGAAACATCTGATAATTTTATAAACTTAATTAGCTAATTAATTTTTATTTAAAAGATTGATCTGATAATCCTATACAATCACAACAGCAAAATGCAATATAAACTGTACTTTCTCCTCCAAATAATATACAACAGAACCAAATAAAATGAGGAAACAGCCATTAATTATTACAAGGATTATTCTTCTGCCACATGTGCACAATATAATATTATTTAGTGTCATCCTTTGAAAATACAAACCATTACATAACTTTTGTCATTTTAACCTAGTTTGCTAAATAAATACTGCCTAGCAGTCAAAAAATATATCATTCACTTTCCAAAAACTTCTCGGACTGATGTTTAAGCCACATCTTATTCAATTTCAGTTAAAATAAAGGTAGCTTAAATTTGCCTTTTTTTTTACCTTGTTAAAACTGGAATAAAATTAAATTTAATTGTAAATTAAATTAAATTAAAATTTAATAAAATTAAAATTAAAATCAAAGCAACAAATAGTTGCTGAGATATCATTTCATATTAGTAGCAATGAAAGATGCATAGACATTTCAAAATGCAGAGCTAATAAAATTAAATTTTAAAAATTAACTTATTAACTTATTTCTTGCATATTTAGCTCGATAAGTGGAATGCTCATCTTTTATTTGAAAATGTACCTTTATAGTTCGTGTAAATGTAGGCAAAACATCTGGATGAAGAGTAAAAAATAGTATGGCCAGTCATCCACTTATTCTAGTTACTCACATAAATCATACTATATGCTAAAATTCAGATATTTAAAAAAAAAGGTAGACATAAGAGCATTCTAGTGTTTTATACTAGCTTCATTAAACATTTAATTTTAGATACTTTAATTTGTAAATTTCCAAATGGGATTCCTTCCTTTCCTCCAGTATTTAGACATTAGTTGAAATTTATTAATTCTGAAAAACAGATTACAAGATAATCTATGAAGTCAGAAATTTTTCTCCTTCTTGTTAGTAAAAACTGCCTTACTATGTAAAAGTCACATATAATCCTTTCTCTCATTCAAAAGACATTCTGAATTTTTAATTTGTTTGCTGTTTATTAAACATTTTCCCTTGGCTTCCATTATATCATATTCTTTTCCCTTGTATGCTATTTTTTTGTTTATGATCAGGTACCTGCATTGCCTGTTTTTTTCTCTGCTTAATTTGTTTCCTCACATTTTACCCATGGCCACATGTTTTTTTCTCACTGTATGTCATTCAGTCAGTCATTCCCAATGCACATGGTATATTTAGGAAATTTTCTGGGGCATTATTGGTTATCATGATTAGGAGCATGTTTACTGGGCAGGGACCAATTATGCTGGATGTCCTGCTTCCTGTAGGGCAGTCCTATGAAACAAGAAATGGCTCACAGACTTTAAAAAGGTTCACCAGACATTCATGGCAGTAAATATGATGAAATATTTTAAGGTGAGCATCTAAATCCAATTCACATGAAATTTGACTAATGTTTAACCTAGAGTACTATTGTAGTTTCTTCTATTTCGCCCTTATCAATTACCAAATCTAGCTTCCTTTCACTTGAAATGCCTAAAGTCTCCTTCCCTGTCCTCTTCTGCTCCCTCCAATGCAATTCTGACACTAACTAACCAGAATCAGGCCAAACTTTACAAGATACATTCCTCCATAAAACTGCCCTCACTTCAGATACCAGCCTTGAGCCCAGGAGTTCCCAGAACAAACTGGCAACAAACTTGGGGGTTTCCACTACCCCCCCCCCAGTTTCAATAATTCACTAGAAAAACACAGAACTCAGGAATGTGCTATACTTACAATTCCAGGTTTGTTTGTTTGCTTTTTTATATAACAGCAAAGGATACAAAATAGGACCAGCCAAAGAGATGCCTAGGGTGAGATCTGGGAGGGTCCTAAATGCTAAGTTCCTCATTGAGTCAAGATACATCACTGTTACACAACAGTGTAACAATACACACAGAATGCTGTTAGCCAGGGAAGCTCACCCAAGCCTCCATGTCTAGAGTTTTTATTGGGATTTTATTACACGAACATGATTGATTGAGTCATTGGTCTGGCAATTGAACTCAATGTTTTGGTCCCCTCTCCTCCCCAGAAGTCAGTCAGATATCAATTGGCTCAAAGCCCCAACCCTCTAATGATATGATTGGTCTTTCTTGTGCAGCCAGCCCTCATCTGAGTCACCTTATTAGCATAAACTCAGGTATGGTCAGAAGGGCCTACCATGCATAACAGATACTCCTATCACTCATGAAAGTTCAAAGATTTGGAAGCTTGCTTCTAGGAACCAGGGATAAAGGCAGCCAAATTCTTTATTACACAACACTCCCTATTACCTATCCTTATTTCAGATTCTCATCATCTTTCCAAAGACATGTGTTATCATTTAAGTTATGTTCCTACTTCCAACATGGCTCTGCTTCAGATCCATTGTCTGCAATCTTACCAGAATAATCTAGCTAAAATGCAGTTTGGGCAATGCCAGTCCTCTGCTTGAAGTCCTTTAACAATGTTTTGAATTCTACAAAGCAAATCTAGGTTCCTTAGCATAATGTACAATGCTCTCTGAGAGCTCATCTGCCTAGTTCCCTAGCTGTGTGCACATCCCAAATTACTTACTATTCCATAGAAAAAAACTTACCTAATTGTATATCCCTACTAAAGTGACTGATATTTCTCTTTTGGGTGCTAGTGCTCATTATAAATTCTTTTTTAAAAGACCTTTCCCTCCCTTCACTCCTAATTATCTGCATAACTATAATTCAAGATTCAGATTAAGGAAAATTAAATCTTTCTAACTCTACCCAAGTTGGGTGAGATTCCATTTTTTGTGTGTTCTTCAATACTCTGTACATTATTTTTTGGCAAATCATTTATTATCTACTAGAAAATCTATTTATGTGAATGTCTACACTGCAAAATTGCCCCTGATACTTGTTCTTTTCTTTTTAATTTGTAAGGGAAATCCCAATTTTTAGGTAGCTGTTAAGACTTCCCATAAGAAAGACTACATTTTCCAGCTTACATCATAGGTGGTCGTGCCATGTGATTAAGTTCTCACCTAAGGGATGTAAGAAATATCATATAAGACTTCCAAGAAGTGCCTTTAAAGGGAAGAATAGATCCTGTCTTCTGCCTTCTTTTCTGCCTGCTAAAGTGAGAATATTCAGAATATAATCAAATGATGTCATAAGATGGAACCCATGTATATAGAAAGCTGGCATGAACTGTGTCCTGGATAATTATTATCTTTATCACCCTTAGACTACCTTGATATTTCTTTTTTCCACATAGGAGAAATAAATGTCTATCTAATTTAAGTAGCTATTGTTTAGGTCACTCTGGCCAAATTCAATACTGATTGCTATTCTTCTCACAAAGTGTGAGCTCTTATTATCTTTTTAATTTCCAAGAACAAGAACAATAGGTAGAACAGTATGTTCTCAGGAATTGTTCATTGAATTGAAATAAAATATAGATGAAAAAGCAATTGATTTTATAAGGAGACAATGAAGTATTTGTTCAATAGTTTTAATAGATTTACTCCACTGAAATAGGATTTTAGATAATGATAATTTAAGGTTTCAAATATATGAAATAATTACATGACATTGGTCAAGTGAGTAAATATCTATTAGATCAAAGTGACACATTTTGAAAAGCTGGCCAAACTTCCCAAACGGAAAAAACTAACATAAAAATAACATATTCGTATATTTCAATATGATAAATTGCTTATTTACTTTAGTGTTGAAAAGCTTAAAGTAAAAACATAATCAATATACAAAGTAATGGAAACAATATTTTGGTTTCTTTATTTTGTTTGCACTCAACAGGGTATGTCTTTGTCAATGTCAAAGCCAATGTTCACACATTTTGGCTTCTATTACATCACTTCTTACTTGTTTTCCTCTATTTCACAGACTCTCTTCTCAGGCTTCTTTGCTGCTTCTTCTGTTTCCACTCAAACCCCAAATGTTGGAGTAGCCCAAGTCCTGTCCTTTACCCCCTCACCCTCCTAGGAATCTTATTGGGTCCATAGTTTTCATTACCATCTATAAGTCTCTGTATAACAAATCTATGTTTTCGCCCTGGACCTCTCCTTGAAATTTCAGATTTGTGTATCCAAATTTTTACTTAAAATTTCCATTTTGATACCCAGTAGTCATTTCAGAATTAATATGTTTGAAACAGAATTATTGAAGTACCACATGAACTACCTTCCACAAACAAACCTATCCTTATACCTGTCTGTCTCTTTTTAGGAGACATCCATTCAGTAGCTTATATCAAAAACTTAGATCATGTTTCTGGTCTGGTGTGCCTTATTTATCATATCCATTTGTATTCCATGACAGATTTAACTCTAAATAATATCCACATCTCTTGAATATATCCAGTTCTATCTAATCTACAGTTATCCTAAATCAAATTACCATCTCATTCACCTGAATCATTACCATAACATCTTACGTGGTCTCATCTTTTTAAATTGTTCCTGGGCTCCTGGTTTCCCTCATAAACCACTCTCCACACACCAGCAAGATGTAAGAAAAAACATGCCATTTCTTTACTTAAAATAAGACATTTAACGTATGTTTCAAAAAAATAAACACATTCTTATAAATGGAGTAATTATTCTAGTCTTAATATTCTATTCTTAATATCTTAATAGGAAGATGAGAATTCTAATACAATTGAATTAAAAAACACTTAAAGTCCCTTATAGAAGATGCAGAATAGAATAATACTCAACCATAGAAAAGATTGAAATCTTGCCATTTGGAACAATGCGGATGGACCTAGTGTGTATTATACTAAGTGAAATAGGTCACTGAAAGATAAATAGTGTATAATTTCCCTTATATGTGGAATCTAAAAAACAAAACAAAGCAAAAACAGACTCGTAAATGCAGAGAACAAACTGGTGGTTCCCAGAGGGCAGGAGAGTGGGGATCAGATGGGTAAAATAGGTGAAAGGAATTAAGAGGTACAAACTTTCAGTTGTAAAATAAGTAAGTCATGGGGATATAAAGTAAAACATAGAGAATATAGTCAATAATACTGGAATAACTGTATTGTGACAGATGAGAACTACACTGAGTGGTGAGCATTTTGTAATATATGTAAATGTTGAATCATTATGTTGTACTTCTGAAACTAATATAACATTGTATGTCAACTATACTTCAATCTTAAAAAATCCTTTATGTGTCATTCATCTACATATAAAATATTACTTCTATGTCAGTGGTAAAGTCATATGTTTTTAAATCTGTGGAGTAAAGTTTGTAAATTGTGGTACATTATCATACACAAACAATCCATCAAATAAAGGTGTATCAGCAGGACAATTATACCCTGACTCATATGCTAATAATAAATGAAACTGAGGATTTGGTTTCTTTTTTTTTTTTAAAGATTTTATTTATTTATTTGACAGAGAGAGAGAGACAGCCAGCGAGAGAGGTAACACAAGCAGGGGGGTGGGAGAGGAAGAAGCAGACTCCCAGCGGAGGAGCCTGATGTGGGGCTCGATCCCAGGACTCCGGGATCAAGCCCTGAGCCAAAGGCAGATGCTTAATGACTGAGCCACCCAGGCACCCCTAATAATTTAGTTTTTTATTTGTTTCCTCATTAATGTATTTCTCATTCAAATCTAGTGATAAAAATTACCTTACTTGGATTTTTTTCCAATGAAAAGGTGCAAAAAATAAAAATAATTTCTTAAATACACAATAATGAAAATTTTACTTTCATTTTGTTACATTTTGTTTTAGAGATTGACTTTCCCTAGAAGCAATGTGTTTTCTCTTATCACATTATACCTTGATCAAAGTATCTCAATAATTAAAGTTATCTAGCTCTCTATTACTAGGCCAACTCCCTATTATTGAGAATTATTTTTGTTCCCCACTGAATTAATGTCCATTTGCTACTGTAACATTTTACTACAAACTTAATGGCTCATAATAAGAGAAATTTCTTTATCTTTTTAAAATTTAACAGTAACTCATTCCTTTATTTTTATTTTTATTTTTTTCAAGTTTTTATTTAAATTCCAGTTAACATACAGTGTAACATTAGTTTCAGGTGTAGAGTCAAGTGATTCATCACTTACATACAACACCTAGTGCTTATCACAAGTACCCTCCTTAATCTTATCATTCTGTAGCTCAGAAGTTTGAAGTGGTCTTACTGGGCTAAAAACAAGGTGTTAGCAAGGCTGCATTACTTCTGGAAACTAAAAGAGTTTATTTCCTGGCCTTGTCCAGCTCAGAGGAAACCTGCGTCCCTTGGCTCATGGCCATCTTTTTCTATCTTCAAAGCCAGCATTGTCCAGCCAAGAGCTTCTCATGCTGCCACCTCCCGGTTCTCTTTGTGTTTCCCTTGTTTATTTGTGATTATATTGAGCCTATCTTAGTCTGTTTGGGCAGCTGCAACAAAATATCACAAAGTGAGTAGCTTATAAATGATAGTAATTTACTTCTCACAGTTCTGGAGGCTGGGAAGTCCAATATCAAGGCACTGGCGGATTTGTGATCTTTTCACTGTAACTTCATATGGCAGAAGGAGCAGGGGAGCTCTCTTGGGCCTCTTATATAAAGGCACCAATCCCAATCATGAGGACTTTGCCCTCATGCCTTAATTACCTCCCAAAGGCCCCACCCTGAACACTATAACACTGAGCACTAGGATTCAACATATACATTTGGAAGGAGGAATACAAACATTCAGTCCACAGCAGGGCCCAACAGTAATAATCCAAGATAATCACGCTAATTTAAGGTCAGCTGAATAGCAATCTTAATTCCATCTGTAACCTAATTCCTGATTGTCATGTAACCTAACATATTCGCAGGTTTCTGGGATAGGGACTTGAACATCTCTGAAGAGTAATTGATACCTACCACCATCACCAACTGGTGTACTACTCCCATTGAATTGTCAGGGATGGAGAGATATATTTTAGAAATTAAAAAGTATAAATGACATGCTGAAAATTAATTTTTCCACTCTCAGATTAAACACATTTTATTCATCCAACCACACCGTCAATAAAGCATTTTTTAGGTACTTACTCTACCTACAAATCTGAGGATCCCCTTGGAAACAAACCATCTATTTTGATGAAATTTATAATTCACTGGGGGAATGGTATACTGCAAGTGGTATGAATGTTACAAAGAGAGACACCTAAAATTATGGGATTTTTAGAGGTCCCCAAATCTTCAGCTGTGGTCAGTTCCTTAAAGGAGGTAGGAAATTATTTCACCTAAAAGAATTGTTTCCCGCTGGTAAATGCTAGACATTGAGGCAGATGGAGAAGTTATCTGGAGCCTTTTAATATAGTTCAAACCACATCATGTAAAACCTTGGCCTGATTTTTTTTTAATTTTTTAAAATATTTTTTATTATATTATGTTAGTCACCATACAGTACAGCCCTGGTTTTTGATGTAAAGTTAGATGATTCATTAGTTGCGTATAACACCCAGTGCACCATGCAATATGTGCCCTCCTGATTTTAACACTTTTTGAGATAAAATTCAGTTTCTTGAAAAATAACTGGGATGTTTGTTTTAACCATAGCAGGTCAACACTCCGATTGTTACACTAGTGATCAGATTGCTATCAGACACATCAAAGAGAGGAAGAAAAGAGTAATGGTGGTTTTTAGTACAATAACATAGCAGTATAGTATATAGGCAATCTAGAGAGAACATTAAGCTCTGTGGGAGCAGTGCTAGAGTATGAAGCCATTTTCTTTGTTACCATAGAAACAGCAAAATGTCAACTATTTTTAGAGCTTTGTTCCAAGATTCAAGCAGCCATGCTAGTTATCAGTATGTTTAAAGATGCCAGAAACATATGCCAAGTAGTATAGCTAGAAATTTAAGTTTGTAAGGTAATTTATTTCCTCTAGGACATTTTAATAATATGCGTGTCCCCTATATTTAATGTTATTTATGTAATTAAATGTCCACACTTTATAAGAAATTATATAAACAAGTATTATTTTATATACACATACTTAATAAGTTACTTCCACACATGGTTTTTCAAGGGTGAGTATAACGTTATAGTGTTCATAGCTATAAACACTAAAATTAACTTGGTACACAGACACTCAATTAGTTGGCCTCTGTTATCACTTAGCTAATTTCTTTCACCTTCAATAAACATCTACTGAAAGCCAGGCACCCCACTAGGTTCTGCAAATATAAGGATGACAAAAGTGCCATATTTTTCCCTAAGTACATATTTTTAAACATGAGCTTGACCTTAAGATGCATTATGTTATAAAACCTGACAGAAATTTTAGGACAAACAAATGTTAATTAAGGTGACTTTCTCCAAAAATAAAATATTGGTTCCTAATTTTTGCCAGGAAGGAAAAGTGAAGAATGGATTCATGTTTAACTGTGCAATTTCCTTTGTGTTTGATGCTTAATGAAGATCCTCTGGCAAACAAGAATGTAAAATCCATCTGTGCAGTATGCTTTACATATTTGTGTATAATGGAAAATTAGAAACTTTATGTTTTTATGGGCAAGACATAAACCATGCAATTAGGAAGAATGATGCAGTTATCAAAATTTTGAATTACCAAGAGCAGTGTTCACTCATTACTATGTATATATAAGATGTTTATAATTCACGACCTTCATCTTCTCTTTTTATAATTTAACTTAAAATGTATATTTTGAGTATATTACAGTGTATATTACAGACAAATGTAATTATTGAAAGCAATTTGAGAAGAAAGTGATCTGACAAATTATTCTCACACTGAGATTTACTTTCTTAAATTACCACTGGTGCCCCCTGAATTTTGTAGATAGAGACAACTGATTGAAATTAACACAGTCAGAAGACCTTTTGCAGAAAAAATATCATCTCATTTGGAGTGACTTAAATACTGTTGCTACACAATCCTTACTAGCAAGTTAAAAATCAAATTATTAGGCAAATTTATCTAATTTAAATGGATCAAAAATCTGTACTTAAAATTAAAATAACAAGTTATTATATTGATTCCTTCAATAAGATTGGGGTTTATTGGTTAAGAGGCAAGAGGCAAGCCTTGATAGCAAAAAAAAAAAAAAAAAAGGAGGGAGAGGGGCTATAATAAGCAAGAGTTGCCTTCTCTCTGAAACTTTAACATGTGGAAAACATTTTACAGTATTCCAAAAATACACATACAGATATCTGCATATTTTAAAATGGCATTTGATGGTATTTTAACGAGTCACATATCCTGAGATAAAATTTAATACAATTATCCAGATAATTGCACTTCAAATTATTTAGATATCTCCAGCAGAGGAAAAATATAAAGACTTTAATTGCCAATTCTTGATTTCCCTTTGTGTTAGAAAACGTGTCTCTGTATAGTCTGTTCTTTCCTAAAGGTGAAAGCACAAACACATTATTCTTTAGATTGACTCTGTGGTTTGCTGTAATCATATAACTTGATCACCAAATGACCTCATATAGTGAACGCTTCTTGGTTTGCCTTTTGGACTGAGAATTCGTCTTCCAAACTGATAGAAGGGTTGACCTTTTTCTCTTTAGGAATTGCCCTCTGTGGAAGGCTGTTGCCTCGCCCTAGGCTATGTACATTCATTGAGGCAACGTGCATCCACTGATACAGCATATACAAAAGTCTGGTCTTTGTTATTCTGTCAATCAATATCCCACATATCTCCTATGGTACCTAATATTGATTTACATGATCGTCCTGGATTCAAAGCTTTCTGTGAGATTAACTGATGCTTCTGTTAAAACAAGTCACTGTTCAACTTCTCCCTCTACTGAATCTTGGTCCCTCATGCCTCTATGGGGAATTCTTCTTAGAGCTCTCCCCAATAAACCTCTTGCACTTAAATCTCCATCTCAGAGTCTGTTTCCAGGGAATCCCACTAAATACCTTAAAGGTGTGTTTGAAGGACTAGAGATCAGCCGTATAACAAAGCAAGCAGAGGGTTGAAAAAGTAGGTTTTCAGCACTTATGTATTTTCTTATAACTGATTAACACTTGTAGATCTCACATACTGCCTGTTTGATTTATTAAGAATTATCTATGAAAATAAATAAAATGTTTGCATACATGTTGCTACCATATTAGGTAATGTATAGGCAACTTAATGTTCATTAGAACTTATTTTTTTGCATTGAGAATCTATTACCATTGATAATGTCTTAACTGGTAATCTTTTTAGTAATGTAGAAAGCATATATAACATAATTTGTATATTGTAGGGCCAAGAATCCCTCTCAAGAAGTAATTCACATTTTTCTTTTAATAATAAAGTAAAAATCTGATTATAAAAATGAGTTAAATATGTACATGCTATTCTTATTGTGCAATTATTATTGTCTTCACATTAATAGACCATGTATTTCTAATCATCCTGCTCTTCTTTAGTACCTTGCACAAAGTACTTTTACAATAAATCAATGAATTATGAATAAAATTAGGTGATTCTTACACTGAGTTACCATATTTATCATGACAAGGCAAATAGCTTAAGTTAAGGTTAACTACCATTTATATATTACCTTCTGTGTGCTTTTCTTATGACGTAGAGTGGAGCAGGTTAGTTAGTGTGTAAGAAAGAACCTGTTTGGAAGGTCAGATCAAGCTGAGTTCAAACCTCAATTTGTCCATTTATTGATATGACCATTGCATGTTATGTTAATGAACCACTTCATTTATTTTTTTTTATTTTTTTAAAAGATTTTATTTATTTATTTGACAGAGAGAGAGACAGCCAGCAAGAGAGGGAACACAAGCAGGGGGAGTGGGAGAGGAAGAAGCAGGCTCATAGCGGAGAAGCCTGATGTGGGGCTCGATCCCATAACGCCGGGATCATGCCCTGAGCCGAAGGCAGACGCTTAACCGCTATGCCACCCAGGCACCCCAACACTTCATTTATTTTTATCCTTGTTTTTTTTTTTGTCTTCATTCTTTCTTTCATCTCTTCCTTCACTTCTTCTCTTTTCTTTCCTTTCTTAACAAATATTAATTATGGTCCATCCTCTGTGGACTGAGCACTATGTGGGTGTTTACAAATAGGACTGTGTATAAAATAAGTTTATATCCTTACATTTCTTACTATTTGGAATAATAAGGAGAAATAAGGGGGTGGGGTGGTGATACTTAATTCAGTCTAGAGTGTTTAGGAAATGTTTCCTAGGATAGCTATTCACAAAGTTGAGTTTAGCTATATGTTTAGGAAGATTTTGGTAAGATGTGGAGATAGTGACTGAAGAGAAGGGAGAAGATCATAGAGGTTATAAGTAGAGGGATGTGCAGAAATGTGGAGGCAAGAGAACATAGAGTGTATTGAGTACTCTGTGTATTTTAATTTTGAGGGGATTATTTTACTATGAGTGAAAGAAACCCACTTAAGTCTAACCAAGAAAGAAGAGGGACATCTGGTAAGTATCCAGGGGGGTCTATGGTTCCTTGAGCAACTGGAATCTGTCACAGGCAAGCCATCATGAACTGATTCTCTCTTTCTTTGGGACTATGTGGTGTTTTATGTCTGCTTCATTCAGCACCTCTGTTTCAGTTGTCCCTGTGTTTCTATGTTGCTCTAACTTTTTTCTTCTTTTTATATATAGTGGAAACATTGATTCCTAATCTCACATCTACATCACTTCTCATTTTTAAGACCCAGCAGAGTCTGACAAGAGGCCCTCTCCACCCAATCCAGGTTACTGCAGGTGAAAATTCCCATGGGATCAGATGTATATCCCCAATATCTTACCTTACTGTAAATGGATTAGAAAGGCAATATAGTTTGAAGATTATGGGCAGAACTGAGAGCTCATTTCTGCAGGAAATGATCACTAAACGAGGATTGCCCTTCTCTGGACTGGGACATACAGTATGGTGGTTGGGAAGGAGGAGGGAGAGATAAAATATCCATTACCTTGCAAGTTATAATAAGGTCTTTGGACTTTATGCTAGAAGTATGAAAAATAGAGATTTGTAACTGACATGACAGGATTTTCTTTTTTAGAAAGTGTACCTCATATGTCAATGCAGGAAATGTATTTGAATGGGTCAATATTCAGTGTAGGGAGACTGGTGTAGCCCAGGTAAAATATAATTCACTAGTGGCAGAAGATTAATATAGTTCATTGAGACTAGAAATAAAACCAGGTCCACAATGAAAACTGTAAGGAGCCTACAGAATTACATTGTCCTCAAGGTTACTATTAGGATTTCTATCGGGAACAGATTTGTGGGATCCAGGATTTGAAGATCCAAAACCCTGCCAACTTGAGAGTCTTCTTTAATAAAAAATAATATTATAAAAAAATTAGGAATAAGTGTATGTATTTATTTAGATCATAAAGGAAATGACAGTGAATTTAAATGTGTTTCTAACTCAACTTCTCCTTAACCAGATTTCACAAATGCTGGAGCCACTCCAGTGTCACCTGATATGAAGGGAAGCACGACAGAGAAGAAGTCAAAGTAGAAATACACACTGGCCCTGACTGAATGCAGTAAAAGTATCTTATTTTTTAAAAATTTAACATACATGTGACCATATGAACATATTTCTAAGGTCCCTTCTAAAGGCATTGAAGGGTGAAGGGTTTTGCAGCTTAAGCTTTGTTAGTTTCACTGTAAATCTACCTCCATTTATTAAATGTGACAGACCAGAATCTTCCAGGAAAGCTGAAAATTCCAGTGTCCCCACAAAGCTACAAATATGTTTGAATCAATCTAATATGTCAGGAAGAGAGTAATTTTATCCCACAAGATCCAGATGTAACTTAAGGCTATACTCAATGACTTACCATTCTTCTTGTATGTATAGTTAATACAGCAATATTTTAAATGGTTGTATGTGCCTAGTAGACAATGCCCTGAAATTGAAAAATATTGTTTCTTGGAACTGTTTGAAAAATTTGAGGGTTCAGGTTTACTTAGAATAATCTATTTAATTCTAAATTACTTTAAATTTTTTTAATGTTTAATGTCCTATGTACACTTAGAGAAATACTCTCTTTCACTTTCTGTAGATGACTGAAATGAATGAAGGAGTCCCATTTCACTGGCTATATTCATGCTCCCCTAAACAGAGGGGAGTATCCAGGCTTAAGGATAATTTTCCTAAGGCATTTATTGTCCTTTAAAAAATGCATTCTAAGTGTATATACCAGGAATCCTTGTTTTACAAGAGTACTCAAAATAGGCAACTTTTAAAAATGAGTTCAAAGTTTATTTCCACTGAGTGGACGGGAAAGCTCTTTATGGTCAAATGAGAAAGAAGAGCCTAATTTCTTGGACCTAAAAATATTACATTATAATAAATTTCATAAAGAGATTTTTAAACTGAAAAATAGATAGATTTTATATCATCCATTACTTTTTATTCATCTAGTTACCAGAAAGTTTCCTTGGTATGTATTTCTAAGCAAGATAACATTATCACTTGGTATTTATAAAGTATCTTCATGTAGAGAATGTCTTTTCATTTTTTGTAATTTGTGAGTGTTTGATGCTCATGAAAAATGTCAGATTGACATCCCTAGATACCAGAGTCCTCAATTTGTGCTTTATATAAGCCTTGGGGAAGCACAGCCTTCTCAATGATCCCAGCCAACATAGTTACAACAGAGCAGTTTAAGCAATAACTGGGTGGCTCAGGGCTTGGCCTCTTTGCTGAATCTGTCAGCCAATGTACCAATTAACTCAAATACAATTTTTATGATGTGTACCAATTTCCCTGGAAAGTGAATACATGGCTGTAGGTTTTACAGTTGCCTCAAGAAACAAAGAGCCTAAACTAATTGCAAAAGCTGTCACTATTGTCATTGAGCCACTGAGTTGAAAAGTTTACTGAAAAATCTCTCGCAGTTTGCTTTGTACCAAAAGTCATGATTTTACATAAATTATACTATTTGCCTTGGAAGCAAACATAAGACAAGGAGAAATTAAATAATCATATAAATGCAGACCTTAAGTATTTTATTTATATGGCCATAAATTTCATTATATATATTGAACAATCTCATTCTTCTCAGTTATAATGCTTAATAAATTTATTGCTAAAGCTTCTTATCAAGCAACATTTGGCCTTCATGAAAATGTTGTTTTCAAAATGTATAAACATATTCTACATGAGATCTGTTTTTGTGACTCGATGATGATTCCTAAAAAGACTAAATGTGTAGATTACTTTTCTCTTAATTATGAAAATCAGATAATCTTGTGGATCTGTGAAACTAATGTAAAAATGAGAGCCCTCTAAAGAAAAAAAGAGTTGTGATCTGAGGTGAATATTGGCTAAAAGGGAAGAGGGTCAGTAGACAGATAAGAATTGAGGAGAATCTGGTTCTTTATGCAGAGTTTAGGCTGAGGAAAAACTTTATGTGTTCTTTTCTCACTTCCATAATATGGGTTATTTCTCACAAAATGGCCACTAGAGTTAGAATAGCAACAGAGTCAACCCAAATCTGGCTGGGATCAGAGACTAAGTTGTCTAGAATGGGAACTAATAAAATATTCCTAGAAAGACAAGACAAAAACTTTTCTTACCCCATCATCTCGTAAATTGGGCTAAAAGATCATAATTTGGGAATTAGAAACCTCTGGAAAAGAAAAATACCCAAGCATGAAGCCTGGAGGCAAGGTCACCTGTAAAGTTAGGCAATATGTTCAATTGGTAGTAGAAGTCTCTTTGCCCTGGAGGATATTTCCTAACCTCCATCAAATTCTGAAGACAGAAGCTAAAACCAGATTTTTAACCTCTCTTTCCTCCATAACTACCTAAAGTAGCTGAAAAGAGCTTAATGGGGGGGGGGGGAGAATAAGAAATTCAAGGAACAAAAGTGCATACAAAAATAAAACTACAAATTGAATAATTTATATTACAAAAAACAGAATTAATGTAACAGTGAAATTAAAATATTAAATAGGTCTAAAATATCCCAAAGGCATTAAAGACAATAATGGTAATTATGAGCAGAAACAAATAGAAACATCTATGAAATAGACACTATTTAAATTTAAAAAAATTAGTAGCTTAGAGGAATAGCTAATATACATAGCAGAAAATCATCTTAAAAACTCCTCAGAAGAAAATAAAATGAATAAAATTACTTGGCAATGCAAAAAAAAAGATATGTGGAATGTAGTAATAAGCATATTAACATCCTCATACCTGAAGTTCTGGGCACAAAAAAGTAGACAGGGGAGGAAAGATTGAGTAGATAATGACTAAAAACATAGCCCAACAACAACATAATCTCAGACCAACTTAATTTTTCAATAAAAATTTTTAATAATTAAATATAAAAAGAAAATTCTAAAGCTTCCTAAGAAAGACTATATATTCTACAAAGAAACTAGAATGAGATTGACCATGAACTCCAACGCTAGATGAAAATTTTGAAAGTGTTAATGGCAAAGTCCAAAGCTAGCATTTTATACTTAGCCAATTTATCATTTAAATGGAAGGGTGAAATGAGATGTTCTCTAGAGCTTCGCTGCCTATAGAACTTTTCACTCAGTAATCATATGTGGATATTGATTACCATATTGGAAAGAGCAGTCCTAGGTACTTGCATTCCTCAAAAAGACCATCTTGGGATTTATTCTTCAAGGGACTTCTCTCAAGGGGGATTCTATGAGATATATTACAAGTGTGGGTAAATTAATAGTTTAATGTAGTTTATTGTCATTTGGAAAAGTGAAACAAAAAGCAACAAACAAAACATACATCTATTATAATCAGAACTAAACTGCAAATAATACCAACATAGCTGGGTAAAGAAAGCAGAGAATAAGATGTAAGGAGATGTGCACATTATATTCAGGGAAAAGACACTGATATTTATGAGCTTAACAAATTGAAACAGAAAAAGGATGAAAATGTATGTATATAAATGTAAAATATATAACTTTTAAAATAGCATAAAATGTTGATCCATCTAATGAAAGCCAAGAAAAAGCCAGGAAGCCAGGAAAAAAAGAAAAGAAAGAACTGTGATAAATACAATATAGAAATTGCAAAAATAAGCCCTAATTTGATGGTATTTTCAATATAGTTGAGTTTAACTCATAAATTAAAAACATAGATTCTTGATCACATTATAAAAGGCAAACCAGCAATCTTTTGTCCTGGAAGAGATTAATTGAAAGACTATGGGGGCACCTGGGTGATTCAGTTGGCTAAGTGCCTTCAGTTCAGGTCATGATCCCAGGGTCCTGGGATTGAGCCCCTCATCGGGCTCACTCCATGCTCAGCAGGGAGCCTGTTTCTGCCACTCCACCAGCTTGTGCTCTCTCTCTCTGTCAAATAAATAAATAAAATCTTAAAAAAAAAAAAGACTATGTAAGAGTTAAAAGTAAGAAATAAAAACATAAGAAAAGAAAGCTTCAGATAGAAGGGAATTCAATATGTAAAACAAAAAAGAGAGAGATGACATCAAACAGATAAAAAAATAAAGGAATGTCAAAATATATAAGCAATTAGAAGAATTATAGGAAAAATATCTCAAGGTACTTCAAGATATTATTATATTTATTTGAAAAATGTATCAAACTAGCAGACAAAATAATTGAAGTTATAGAAAATTTGAAGAACACCAGTATTAGCCTTGAAATAATATGCATATGTACACACATATGCTTTACATCTCAAAAAACTATGTATTCATTTTTAGCATATCTGGAAAACAAAGTTGTGCACGTAATATCCAAAAGGAAATATCAACAAATTTGATAGAATCAACAACTTAGAAATTGTTTGCTGATGACAATGAAATAAAAATTTAGATTATTGATTTAATATAAGTATACATTTAAATCATATAAAAATTATGTAAAGGTACAATATAAAGATATTTGTATGTATATGTGCATATACTATTATTAAATATGTATTATTTTATAATAAAATCATAAAGATTAGTTAAAAATACCTAGAACCAAATGAAAATGAAAACACTACATTTCAAAAGTGTAGTGAGTGGCTGATAAAGTAGAACTAAAAATGAAATAAGTAAGTTTACATGCATTTAAGGAAAAATAAGACAAATTCTAAAAAAAATTATCAAAATACCCACATGTAAAAGTTGGTGAAAGATCAAGAGAGCAAACCCAAGGGAGACAGAAGGAAAATAATAACTGTAAAATTAGAGGTCAGTAATATAAACAATAACAACCAGAAGAAAAATCAATAAGGAAGATTAACAAAATTAAAAAACAGAAACAACTGTGTTTTAGGAAAGAACAATAATTTAGCCAAATCTCTGCAAAGAGGGATAAAATAAATGAGAACATGCAAATACAATTCTGAATGTAAAAGAGAAATAATTGCGAACACAACAGAAGATTAATAGCTTAATAAAAGAACATAGTGAACAAATATACACTAATAAATTTGGAAACTTATGAGACTTAAGAGAAAACAAATAACCTTTTATAGTCTAATATTTTCTAAATTTTCATTTACTTCAAATGACTATTCGTTTACCTCATGGTGCATAATTTGAAGATCTGCTTTAAAGTCTTTACCCGATAATTTCAACATCTGGGTTATCTTGCAGCTGACATCTTTTTATTGCTTTTTAAAAAAATAAATCACCTTTCTCTGATTCTTTTGATGTTGAGTAATTTTTCTTTTCATTTTGTGTAAATATAATAATATATATACTCTGGATTATGTTGTAAAACTGCTACAAAATATTGCCATTCTTCTTTCAGGAGGCATTCAGCCTGCTAGTCTTACACTCTGGTTTCTGTGTTGCTTTTTATGTGAGTTGGTTGCAATCTCTGTTCAGTTCTCCAAGCCTTTGCTACATTGGTTTGAGTCTGACCCATGCATTTGTAGATCAGAAGTTATTCTGGAACTTGTCAGGGTTCATACACAAAGTTAAGGGATCTCCTTCTTTGGTTCTCCCCCTCTATATATTCTCCTTGTTGTCCAACTTACAGGGGTTCCCTTTCCTGGTTACTTTGGCCCAAAGGATGGCATAATTTCTGTCAGCATTTTATCTCAGGCAGGGTGTGGCTTCCTGACTGACATCTACTTATGGAACATGACCTTAAGAAAAAGAAAAAAAAATTTTTTTAACTCTCCTCCATAGTCCACCTGCTTTTGTTAGTGTTTTCAAGCTCTTGGGTATTTGTTTTTATATTTTGCAGAGTTGATAGTTGTTATTAGCAGGAGAAATAGGCTGAAGCCCAACATAGTAGACTCTCCTGTGGGTTTTGTATTAAGATTTCTGCATACTAAGGAACTCAACAGTATAACAGCTTTCATTCCCACCTCTTTTAAGAACTTGGAGGTAATCACTGCATTTTCATTTTAAAGGAGTGTGTTTTTACTGAGAAATTACCATGTGCTAGTAAGCACCAGGAAGATAGGGATGAAAGATGCAATCCTTGATCTCAAGAACTTCAAAAATCAAAAATAAAAAGTTTAGTTAATAAAAAAAATTAAGTATGATAAGGAGAGCAACAGAGACATGTACAGGATTCTATGAGAATTTTGAGGAAGAACCCTTAGTATAGCCTGTTAACTCTTCCTAGAAGAGAATATTTCTGAACTGAATCTTGAAGGAAGTGTAGGAATTACCCAGGTGAAGAAGAGAGGATAGGGAAGAAGTCCTAGGCATCAAACAAACAAAAATCATGCTGACTGGTGTAAGGAGGCTGGTGAAAATTTTAGTGAAATCACATGAGTCAGAATTGTATACCATAGCAGGTATGCCAAGGTATTGATGAGAGATTAATAAAGATTGTACAAATGCTAGAGGAGAGGCTTGCTCTTTGTGACGTGGAAACAGGTGGGAAGGAATGGCATTGGGAAAACTAGATGGACTAGGAGGCTATGGTGGTAAACCTGATCGGAGGAGAGAGAAATATTCCCTGAAGTGAGGCAGAGGTGAGAATGGAAAGAAGTGAATGGGGTAGATTTGAGAGAAATTATGGAAATGATGAGAGAGGTTTGGTAATGGACTTGATGCTCCAACTATGGGAGAAGAAGTCCCAGGATATGTCCAATTCTTACTTGTTTTATAAGGCAAGTGGTTCCGTCAAGGGTCAATTTAAGAATTGTGGGTTGAATCTTGAAAGAAAGAGGATTTGTTTAGTTTAGATCATGTTTCAACTTGAGATCCCTGTAAGTTTCTCAAGTGAAGACACCAAATGGTACTTGGATAAATTCAACTGGAATACAAAAAAAAAAAAAAAAAAAAGTTAGGGCTAGATATAAATCTTTGGGAGAGGGGCACCTGGGTGGCACAGCGGTTAAGTGTCTGCCTTCGGCTCAGGGCGTGATCCCGGCGTTGTGGGATCGAGCCCCACATCAGGCTCCTCTGCTATGAGCCTGCTTCTTCCTCTCCCACTCCCCCTGCTTGTGTTCCCTCTCACTGGCTGTCTCTATCTCTGTCGAATAAATAAATAAAATCTTTAAAAAAATTTAAAAAAATCTTTGGGAGGTCGTAGTATTATAAATGTTATAGGTAGAAGGGACATTGGACATTTACTTGATTTCTATTATTTTTCAGAGAAACCTCTCCAAATAGAGAGTTAAAGTGATTTGTTCAGTTGGTAATCTCAGGCAAACTGGAAATCAAATGCAGGTATGTCTTATTTGTATCACACACATTAACTGTGCTGCCCTGCACTATTGTTCTATCTATGGTAGGGTAATACTGTTCCAAAAATTAAAAATCACATGCTCAGATGCCAGATACATGAGTGACAGGTTGATTTTATTCCATGATATTTCAAAAGAGTACCTTTCATTCCTGCTCACAATTTATGTTTAAATTTCCAGGGATAAAGGTAATGGGCAGAATAGAATGAAATGATGAAGAAATAGAGTTTGAGTTTGACTGAAAATGACTAATTTGAAAAATAAGAACTTGAAGCAGTGAAGAATCCTTAAGGGACTATATATATATATATATATATATATATATATATATATATATAAAACAGATAGACCTTATAAAAATATATGTGTATATATATGTAACAGATATAGATATATAGATATAGATATATATATATATACGGATATAATAATATATATATTGTCTAGAAGAGAATCTGGCCCAATGATAAGCTCCCAGTCAAGCAATTGTAGCTTTATTAGTTTGAAAACACAGCCACTGAGATTATTCCTACAGTGTTCATTAAATTGTGAAAGACTATTCTGAAACTAATGGTCTAGAAGAGCTAAAGCACTGAGCATTCCAAGCGAGACAAGAACTACCCAGGTGTGTAGTTATCACCTGAGGATAACTTTCTTGTTCAACAAGTTTCTTCTTGCAAATGAAACAAAATATAGCCACTGATGAATTCACTCTTTGCTCCAAAAGCATGTGTATAATACTTGATATAGTTGGAATTTTCCCATAACTGTTAGAAAACCAGCTTATGGATCAAAACTAGATATATTTTTGCTGTAACAGCGCAAAGGTAATGTAGAAAATTTGAAGATTAAGAGATTCATTCTCACCTGTCGATGTAATTGAATCTGTCTTCATCCTCCAACCTTTGACTAATATAAATGCTGTGACTACTCAAGAGGATCTTGATCCAGTTTATTGTGTCAACTATGAGATGAAGGGAAGTGGTTAAGTTGACCTCCCTTTTATTATGATTTCAATAAATCTGCATTAAACTTACAGTGATCAAAACCACAGATACGTGAAAAGAAGCAGCGAAGCATAACAGTGCAGCTAAGCTATCGAAGTCACTGTGTTCCATACTCAGAGGTTTGTCCGTCCAGTGCTCTGCCCCGCTGCCAGGCTCGGCTAGCTGACAGACTAGCCTGGAACGTTTCTATCATTGTAATATATTAAGGAAAGTCTGTGCTGATTTAAAAACAACAACAGCAATAATAACGAAAACAAAAACAAAACGATGACAGGCCTCAACCCTGGTAATTACCAGCTTACAACAATGGGAGCATAAAACTGTTCTCTTAAGTTCCATGATCAAGTAGGAGTTTGGACTAGATGGCTTGAGGGGTTAACTTCCACTGTAAGCATCTAAGATGCTGCAGGCTCTTTAATGATACGTAGAGATTCCTCTCTGACCCTTCAGAATACTGTTATCCCCAAGATACTGTTAAAATCTCTTGATCTAGTTAAGCAGAAATATTTTATCACTCTAGACCTTATAAACATGTACTTAACAAATTTTAGAGTTTCTTTATATGACTGAGAATAATGAAACTCTGACAAACTCACTTTGAGGGGATCTTTTTATCTTTTTCTTTTTAATAGATTTTTTTTAAAGGATTTTATTTATTTGAGAGAGACCGAGAAAGTGAGAGAAAGCATGAGTGAAGTGGAGGGGCAGAGGGAGAGGGAGAAACAAACTCTCCACTAAGCAGGGAGCCCGATGTGGGGCTCAATCCCAGGACCCCAGGATCATGACCCAAACTGAAGGCAGATGCTTAACCAACTGAGCCACCCAGGAGCCCTGTGGGGATCTTTAAATATTCTTAATTCTTTATGATCACGACTCTTAATCTTTTTTATTCCTTCAGCAGCTAACACAATGTTTGGCACATGTGATCCATAATTGTCACATATTATCACATAGTAGTCACAGTACTGAATTATAAGCAATAAACACAAACCCTAGCTGATTTAAACAGGAATGAAAAGTATTTATTACACTTTAAGTCATTTAGGGAATTTCTGGGAAAGATGGAAATTGAAGGCACCAAGAAAGGAAAGCAATGCAGCCAGAACCAGAGCCAACATCATGTCAAAAAGTGTCAGTCCTGGGTTGGCATCGCTTCCTGCAGCCATCATTGTGCGATCTGGCACCTGAAGATGGTGTCACTGGCACTGTTGGCGCCTCCCCCAGGATTCTTCCCCTCTCACTGCTGGCCCTGCCACGCATGGAAATGGATGTTGCCAACTCTCCAGGATTTCCAAAAGAAATTTTCTTTATTTATTTGAATCCATTTCTTCAATTTCAAAATCTCAGGAGACACATCTAATCAGCCACCCTTAGGTCATGTGCATATGCCTCACCTCCCGGGCAAATGCATGGCTTTCCTCTTAACCACATAAGTTAAAGACTTTCGCAGATGTAGACAGCCAAAAGAATGGCAAATGTCTATAATAAAGAGGCCCAATAAATAGCTGCTGAAATGAACATGAATAAATGAATGAACATTGTCACCTTGCATAAAAAAATGCACTTCGAATAGACAAAGATTTATGCTGCAATGTAGAGATGTAAGGAGTCTGTCATGAATAGTTAACTTTATTTTTTAATAAGAAGATATCCACAACGAGCATCTTACTGTGCAGTTTAAAAAATAACAAGAGTGGTTAGTAGAATGCTAAGGAGAAGAAAACGGAAGAGGGACAAGGATTATAGCATTAAGAAAACTACATTGTATCCGTGTTCTGCTCTATTCCATATACTTCAGAAATTTTAGACCAAGTTGAGAGATGAAACTTCAGTAAATAGTTGGTTTACTGATAAAGCTGGGTTAGGAGATGCCACTTGGAGCAGGAGTCAAAGGAGATCTAATAATTCCCTATAGTATCTATGTTCAGATGAAAGAGAAAGAAGAGAACTAAACACCCCACATCAAGGACATTTGTGTGATTAGTCAAATAACTCACTTTACTTCTATAGAGAAGAGTAAGAAGTAGGGCAAGAAGTTCCAATTATTTAGGGAAACATAGAAGCAAAAGAAATTTTAAATGGGTTTACCATTTATTATTCTTAAACTTCATTTTTTAAACTTCAGACTTCACTATTAATCCTAAAGATTAATCATGGTATAACCGTTCCACTGTTGGTTGAATTATTTTTCCCCAAAAATTTATATGATGAACTCCTAACCCCCAATACCTTAGAATGTGGCTTTATTTGGAAATAGGGTCATTGCAGATAAAATTAGTTAAGATGAGGTAAACTGAAGTACAGTGGGCCCCTAATCTAATATGACAGCTGTCCTTATAAAAAGGTGAAATTGGGACACAGAAGTACACACAGGGAGAATGTCATGTGGAGACAAAGGCAGAAACCTGAGTGATTGTTCTACACAAGAAATGCAAAGATTGCCAGCAAACAGCCAGAAGCTAGGGGAGAGACATGGAACAGATTTTTCCTCACAACCCTCAAAAGGAACCAATCCTGACAATACCATGAGCTCAGACTTGTAGCTTTCAGAACAGGGAGATAATAAATTCCTGTTATTAAGCCACTCAGTGTGCAGTAATTTGCTACAGCAGACCTAGCAAATTCCTGCACCGCTCTAGGGAGATCAGCAGAAGTCAGGGAAGTCATGTTTCCTATTCACCAAAAACACTGCCCACGGATTCTTTGAGGCTTCTGTTTAGTCTAAATTGCCCTTCCTTCTACTTCTCTATTTCATCCACTCTTCAGAGCCAACCTCCTTCAAAGAAGTATGCATTTGCTGTTTCTACTCTCTTGTGTCATGCCAACTCTTCAAATGAGAGCAATCTAACTTGTTACTCTTATTCACCACTTCACTGAAATTATCTCCTTGAAGGTCATGAATGACTCCTAGTTTAAAATTCATTACGTGGTATTCAGAACTGTTTAAATTGTTCCCTTCTCCAGCCTTATTGATTTGTCTAATCTTTGTTGGCTACTTTGACATATTTTTCAGTTATTTTGTTTAGCTCTTAGGAATTCTAAGACCATTCTCATTTTTCTTTTCTTCTCCTTCTGTGAACCAATCTGTAAGCGATCTTACACATACTATCTCTATAGTAATTATATTAGAATCTGCATCTTAAACCGTGACATCTCTCATGAGCTGAGATATATATTTTCAACGTTTTGTTGGACATCTTCACCTGATTATCCATACATACCTCATTTAAGACTAAATTTATCATCTTTGTTGCTCTCATCACCTGTTCTTCCACAAACTCCTCCACAGTTTTATCAAAACCTACTCAAAAAACTGTGTCATCCTAGACTCTTCCCTCTTTATCTCATTCCAATTCAGCAAGCCATCAAGACTGATAGAGGATTTTTCCATACAAATAAATTTCAAATATCACAACACACTTGAAACTCTCTTGTTATCAAATGCATGGTGTATTCTTTAGCATGTATAGCAGAATTTGAGAATCTCCTAAATACTCCAAGGTATAGTGAACATATTCTTTAGTAGACTCAGTTTGAGCAAGTTTTTTTTTTTTTACATCTACCTCAAGATCAAGTATGTGTGCTTCCTGTGTGTTCCCTTAATATCTGTTCTACTGACAGCACTAAATGTTAAACTCCTTGTTCAGTTGTCTATATATTCCCTGGGTGGTGAGTTCCTCAGGAGTAAAGAGTCTTAATTCTATGGCCTAAAAACCAGGGCAGTAATTGTAAGTAAATGTAAGACTATGTTTGTTGAATAACTGACAGCCACCAGAAAGTTTGGAAGCACTTATTTCTTTCAGCGATATCACTACTGGAGAGAATGAGAAATTTTATAGCAAGTGACTGAACTTAAATGACTTCCTCTGAATGCCAGATTGCCCAAACAGTAAAATATCAGTGACATAAAGTCAAAGTATACTATATATGCTTGGGGTTTCTTTGAGATCTGAAGTAGCTATGACCTGAATTGTAGCACATCTCCCTCCTATAAAGAACTATATTCCAGGTTTCTCTTTCTCCATCTGTGTTCATGACTGGAAACAAGACAAGTTAAGTCTCCCAAAAGAGATCTATCTGTTGCATACACAGTTGACCCTTGATCAATGTGCAGGTTGCTCATTTGCCACCTCTGGTTTATAAAAGTCCTTGCTATTCTCCTTGATAACAAGAGAAACATTTTGTGTTGTAATTTTTAAGTAGGGATTTTAATTCACTAAATAGCTTAGCTTTTCATATTGTATTGTTTTGTAATGTCTGGTTGGTCCCTTGTGCGTGGGTCACTTCTCTCCGACTGCTGCCTCATTGAGGGTAGAGATAAGCTTATGCTTCTTTGTTTCCTCTCTCAGAAAGAATGCACAGACCTCTCATGCACTCAAAAAATTGACATATAACTTTGACTCCTCCAAATCTTTACTAATAGCCTGTTGACTAGAAGTCATACCAATAACATAAACCATTGATTAGTACATATTTTGAATGTTATATATATTATGTATTGTATTCTTATAATAAAGTAAGCATGGGAACAGAAAATGTTATTAAGAAAATCATAAAAAAGAGACAATACATTTATAGTACCATACTATAAAAAGTCTACATGTAAGTGAATCCACAGTTCAAACCCTTATTCAAGGGTCAACTGTAGTAGAAAAATGATGATGGGTTGGCAAAAGACAAACAAATCCACCACATTCCTTTCCTACCATTCATTTTACAAATTTAGCTTTTATGAATGATTGTATTTCAACAAAGTTTTCTAAAACTAAAATAAAAATTACCAGAATAGACAAATGTAAACAATGGAGGCAGTAAATGGGTGATAAAATTCAGAATGCTGGTGAAGTCCACATGACCTTGGAGAGAAAGCTGATATGACCAAAATAAAGAATTATTCTTCAAAAATCCAATATAAAGAATTAATATTTATCCCTTCAATAGTAAATTTTTTATAAGTTAATGAAATGATAAACTTTTAAAACTAAAGTAACATCAGAAGTGACAGGGTACAAAACATTAGATTAAGAATGGTTCTAGTTCTGGTTCTGGTTCTTTCTTATGGATATTTAGAAAGCACAGTTGTGCAATGCCTACTCTATTTTTAAGAATCTCCCTTCCTAAAAATCTTGTTCTAGTTGTCCTGAAATAGGAGACCCTAGGGGATCTTTGTACCTTGTCTCAAAAAGATCAAAAGAAGCGTTAGAGTCCAGAGAACTTTTTATAAGTAAGCACCAGTGTAGCAAGTTCAGATCCTTTCAAGGAAAGTAACAAAAATGAATTAAGGAGTCTCATTTGGTGTGAAAGTATCTGTACCTCTAAAAGTAACAGCATTGGTGATCTCCAAAAATGGGTTGATCCAATGATGCCAGATTTTCTGAAATTATTTTCTGAAAGAAGCAGTAAAAGTATCTGTAATCTAAAATCTTCACTATTTAATACTGATGTATTCTTTTATAACACTGTATAGGCAAAAACAAAACAAGTCTGCCGTCCTGCCTGCAGGCAGCCAATTTGCCACCTCTGGTTTATAAAAGTCCTTGCTATTCTCCTTGATAACAAGAGAAACATTTTGTGTTGTAATTTTTAAGTAGGGATTTTAATTCACTAAATAGCTTAGCTTTTCATATTGTATTGTTTTGTAATGTCTGGTGGTCCCTTGTGCGTGGGTCAGTTCTCGCCAACTGCTGCCTCCTTGAGGGTAGAGATAAGCTTGTGCTTTGTTTTCTCTCTCAGAAAGAATGCACAGTAGGTATATACGATACCTCCGTGTTGGTGGGATAAAATAATAAGCATCCTAAGCAGACCACTTTAGCTTGGCTCTTCTAAGCCCTTTGAACAAGTAACACAAATAAAAATATTTCAAAAAATGTCCTGCTGGATACATGACTTAGACTATCATTTTACTCCTAAATCAAAAACGAAAGCAGTAAACAAATACCTCAATAGCCCCACTTCTGTGTTTCACATTAAAAAGTCTGAACAGTATTAAATGCAGGTTTAAGCTTTCAATTAAATTCAGTTTCATTTATTCATTCAACAGATATTTATTGAGTTTCTATTAAGTGTCATACAGTCTTCTAGGTGCTGTAGATGAAGCAGTTAATAAAGCAAATTTCCTGCCTTTATGTCTAGTAAATTTTTGCAAGGGGTTTTGCAAATAATATGCTGATAATAAGATCTGGGTTGTTGTTTTTTTTTTCCCCCTTCTGGTCTTTATTATAATCTTAGAAAATACTCAGTGTTAAAGATATAATTTTTTGATTTATGATCTATTCTTAAATGAACACAAGAAGTCCAGTTACAAACTTTTAAGTAATTATGCTCAATAATTAAACAATCAAGAAAAATCCATTCTATTTTGTTTAAATGATTCAAAGGGAATTGAAAGTAATGGTCTATCTAGCAGAGTTGTGTGTAATTATTTTCCATTAATATTTGCAATAGACCAGAACTTAGGCTTGGAAATATACAGTGCTATGGGGAATATTACAGAAAAGACTAGAAACTAAGTAGGCTTGTATAATGTTGTACTAAGTAGCATTTTATTGTTGTTATATAAGAAAATAACATATTGCTATTGCCATTAGTGCAGCTAGCATGGAGATTCAGACCTTCAGGAATAAACCCTGATGGGGTGATCTCTGGCTGATGTTAACATTTTCCTCTTAGCAACACATACTTGCAAACAAAACAGCATAAATTTGCTATGACCTTGGGGAAACATCAGTTTCCTAAAGATAAATTGACCAACATATAAAAGGCATGTAATTCCAAACTAATCAAACATAAAACAACTTAAATAACTGGCATTCAGGAAATGAGCCAATAAAAAGGAGTGCAGAATCATGTCCTTATCTCGAATTCCTTTTACAAAAGTTGCAAATGTGAAAAGGATGGCTACTGCTTGCACAAGTACTTAGTATTTTTTGCTCAAGCTGTTTAGAGCCTCCAGACCTCTCAGGCAAGTAGAAAGTTCTACTGTTAGTCCTTCTGATTCTGCCTTCCTTGTTTGTCTCCGGGTGAATGTGAAGAAAGAAGTAACCCCTGAGGTCTATACTAGAGCCAGGGCTTCTTTGCAAGTCTGATAAATAAACGGCCATTAGAGTTATTTGCAAGTCAAGACTCAACCAGCAGTGGTGTCTTTGTCATCTCTGTTTCAGTCCCTACTTCTGCCTACTGTACCTCACACCCTGTCACAATCCTCTAACTTCTTAAAGTGCCTTTCTGCTTTCCAGATCATCTAACAACACCTTTGCAAACATGGTAGCAGGTAGTCAAACTTAATGACATGACTTTTTAGGTTTTTTTCTTAATATTGATAAATTTACCCAAAGAAATAGATGTTCTTTAGTCCAAATATAGTAAGATAGTTCTTGAAAAAGAAAGTGCACAGCATGGAAAATAAATTTGTTTAGGATATGATTTTTTGCTCTTTAATCTCCAAAATTACAATGAAGAATAATGCATATGTTGAGAAATTTGGTGATTACTCCTTGTCTCTGGCAATTAACACTCATTGCAAGGAACAATTTCCTCCTCAGCCTCAAAGAACAGATTTTGAATTTAACATGGTATAATGGGGAGACTGCAAAACAGGAACCAACAGAATTAGGTCCTGTTTCTAAGCATTCTGTATTTAGAACAGTCAAAAGACTAAAAAGTCATATTTGGATTTCTTTTTGGATTTTCAGTTTGGATTAGGAAAAGCCTAGGAAACTACCTCATCAACTTCCTTAAATTTCTAAGAGGATCTTTTAGCCTTTATGTAAAAACTAATTGTGAAAGACTTATTATTGTAGCACTGCTCATAATTATATTATGATCAGCTTTATTCATCAGAAAGTTCTATGCAAAATCTGTACTTTTCAAATCCACTGTTGGTTCAAGTTTTGCCTTTTAGATTCACAAGAAGAAGCAGGTTATGTCTCCATATGTGGCTAGATTCACGTATATCCCACACAGGGAGTATTTAGTAAAATATAAGGTGCAAAATGAATGGAAAATTAGTACGTATGGACCCTAAGTTTGGAAGTACTGCAGGAAATATTTCAGTTATACAATAAATATTCATTAAGCTGTGCACTACACTGGGCACTGGAAAAGATCATTGAAATAAATTGTGTGAAAAATATAACTTCTGAATTCATATATACAACTGAAATGCATAAAATTCTTTCAAATTTCACTTCGTTTTTATAAACAATATCTGCCATTTATATTTCTTTGTATTTTACAATTGTATGATTGAGCTCAATAACCTTCTCAATCTAAAACCACATTTCCATACCTATCTCCAACTATTCTCATGCACACACTATTTGCTCCAGGTGACCTAAGCTACTCATCCTTTTCCTAAACATCATTTTGGTTTTATTCATATATGTCTGATTCCTTTCTTTTAATAGTTCCTTCTATCTCTTGGAAAGATCTGTTGAAATTCTACTCACCTAATCCCTATGAAGCTTTTCCCCAACTGTAGTCAGAAGTCTCATAGCAAAGTATATCATTATTAAGAACAATTTCTGTTTTTTAATATACATATACATATATGTATGTTTAATATACATATGATTTTCCATATCATATAACATCATAGCTTCCCCCCCCCCATGCCATTTTTAAATCAGTGTTATCTTCTTAGGGAGAAACACATACATTTGTTGTATATGGGCTATGCTTGATGAAATGGATGTTTCTCAATCTAAATTGTCCTCCTAAAAGAAGCTCTGAGATCTACATACCACTTGCTTAAAAAAGATAGTCATGAAGAAAAAGATTAGAATATGTTTCCCAAAAGATGAGATTGTAGTGGAGAACTGTGGAGAGATACCCTTTAGAATGATAGTATCCATAGATGCCTAATCTCTGATTATAGAAATATATCAGAAACTTTAGGTCAGGGATCAAGATTGAAAGAGTTACAAAAACACTGGAAATGTTGTAACTTTTGCATGTATATCTTTTAAAAAATGTTTTTAAAATAAAAAGCGCTTTTTTTAAGTTAAGCAAGGTGCACGTGACAGCAACAAGCCATCTGTGATATTCAGCTCCCACACTCCTGTCACTCTTCCCTTTTGCTCCCATGTTCTATTAGCAAATAATTTTTATTTAATTTGATCAATGGAAAATTCCACCCTGGTCTTAGCCCTGATGACTATCCCAGAACCGCACGCAATTAGTTGGTTACTTGGGCCACCTTGCAGAATATGCGAGTCTCAGTCGGATGAGCCCATGTGGCACAGTTTACCTGCAGTCATTGGCCTGGACTGCATCTGAGAAATCTCAAACTGGCCATGTATATAGAGAGCGGAAGACTAGAGCCCTGGGAACATGACTAGCCTACTTAATAAAAGGTTGTTCAACACCATCTAATTTGATGCCACAGCTCATAGCTTCCCAATATCATATGAGCTACACCTATCTAATTGCAACACATGTCTTATTAGAAAGGTGAAAAATCTCATCTATTTTGCTTTTAAACACTTAATAGGAATTACCAAAAAAAAAGAGGTAAAATGGAATAGTTGGGGTTTTCAGCAATTTGACAACAGATAAGAAAGAACATGAATGCAAGAGACAGTTATCACACAGCAAGTTTTATTGGGTAGTGCTTAGACAGGGTTGCATGGGAGGTGAAGTCTCTCAGGTGTTAAACTGTCCAGACACTTAAAGTGAGGGAACTTCTAGAGGAGTAGGAGGATAAGGGAACTCCCGTAAGAAAGAGGGATCAGAGAAGAGGTTTATAAGTCTAGGTGATGTCACTCAGCAGCATGGTGGGGACCCTCTCGGTCAGACAGCCCCAGGAGGGTAGTAGCAGCAACTTGGGGTCCCCTTGGCCTGGGAATATCTTATCTATTGCTAGCAGATGAGGGAGGTGAGGTTTTGCAGGGTATGCAAAACAGGCAGGATCTAAATGACTACAAATCTGTTTGTTTCAGCTATTTTTAAATAGCTGTATATGTAAAAATTTGAATTTGGCACTGTCAGGCTGAATCTTCCAGAAATAAACAACATAGGTGTTAATACACAGAGGCCATCTTTGGCTTATTTATATAACAATAGGGAAAAGGGAGGATTGCATCTCATCTTTGGAGACCATTTTAATAGCACATAGGAACAGCATGAGACTCTGGACCGTATATTCTAACATAAGACAAAAATGAAGAATAGAAGAAGTTTAGTGGGATCTGAGAAGCAAGCCTGAGGCTTAGCAGTGGAAAAATCTTAAAGGGTCCCAACAAAGGTCTGTAGCACCCACCAAAAGCTAGTGCCCTCTACTGAAAAGTAAATTCCATTATGCTTTCCAAAGCCTTTCCCCATTTCTTCCTTCTTCTTATCAGTTCAAAGCTATAATTTATTTTGTCTTCTTCAAAATGTTTTCAGCATTTCTGTAAATATTAACTGTTATAACCCTGAGTTTATACTCGATTTTTTTGCAAAATTGTAAGTGTAAAGCATTGCATTCTACCTAAAACAAAGACCACAATATTTTGTTCTATATTTAGAGTATTACCTTTAAAAATATGTATTTAAAGTATACTATGTGTCAGGCTGTATTATGCCAGACCTTGGCAACAAGTGTTGGGATGAAAGATACATTTCCTGGCCTCATGGAGCTTGTGTTAACGAGTCAGCTAGGACTACAGTATGTAACTAGACTGTCTTTCTAAACAGCTTGAGTGGATGAAATAGTGGAGAGCCAATCCATTCTGGGAGTGTATTATTAAGCTTACATATGCTAGTTATTGTAAGAAGTCTGGTAGACCAGTAGCAATAATTTCCTCCATTTTGTGTTTTATATGTCTTCTAGGGTTTCAAGTCTCTGGGAGGAAGGAAGTCTGGTCCAGGTCATTTCTTTATAGGTGAGTTGACTACAAGAAAAAGGAAACTAAATGTTGAGTAATGGTCTGCATGAAAAGAACCTGGCAAAGTTCCTGGCTCCTACAAAGTCCACATGTGCTAAAGCAGATTCCTCCTCTATGTTAGGGAATCAAAGGAGAAAGTTTCCCACTCCTCAGTGTAACCCTTACGGAAGGATTCACATCTAATTAGGCCCTTTGAGTTAAAGATCTTTTTTGCTTCATGAGCATGTGGTTGAAATGACTCAGGTTGAATGTTTTCAGGGCCACTGAGTACCAAAAAAGCTATTTCTTAAGTGAGGTACTTCAGGAATGGGGAGAATGCTATGGCATCTTCCTAGGACAGGCAATTGCTGCCTACTCCAATGAAACCTTACCAAAGTGTTAGGTTTGTGACACAGAAGTATATTAATTTTCTAGGGCTACCAAAACAAGGTACTGCAAACTGGGTGGTCTTACACAATGAAAATTTATTGTCTCACAGCTCTGGAGGCTAGAAGTCCAAGATTAAGGTGTCAGTGACATTGGTTTCTTGTGAGGTTTCTCTCTTTCCTTGTGTAAGACTTCCTTCTCCATTCTGTCTTTACTTGGTCTTTCCTCTGTGCATGTCTGTATCTGATCAGGTGCTAAGGATTAGGACTTCAGCATATGAATTTACAGGGATACAATTCTGCCCATAATAAGGGGTAGTGACTGAAACTTCCACTCTACTGATGCCACACTTGTTTAATGAGACCATTGTGTAGGATTCTTAAAGAAATAACTTACAAGCATCTAACTCAATATAAAGACAATATCCCTTTGTCTTTATAGCACAATCTCTATTTCAGTTCATTATTCATGTATGAAACCATTATGTGAAAGAGAAGAATGCCTCACTAGTGCTAAGTCATGTTAGTTGGGGTGTCTGCTCTTAGCAAAACTAATAACTCTACCTTAAATCAAACTGATGATTCTTCTAAAAAAATTGGCACCCCTTCCCCTGTAGTCAGAGATTCTGTCTTCTGTAATGACAAAGGGCACAATTCTCCCAAAAAGTGACCTTCATAATTGTAAGGTGATTTTCTGTGACTGCTTATTCTGTGATATAGTTGACAACTCCTCTAAAGAAAAGAAAATCATGTATTTAATCTTTGTTGGGACCAACCCTTTGTATGTGCACAATTAGTATGTAGTTGAAGACAGTGGTTAAATATGTTCTAGGCAGAGGACAGCAGCTATTAGAGCACAAGCACAAAGAGAGATGGCTTACAAAGAAATATAGTATTTGATACGAGAGCAGTGTAGGAAAGTTATTTCTGAAGGCAGAAGGTGAGAAAGAAGGGAAAGTAAGTCACAAAGGACTTGGGACATAAAGCTAAAGAATTTCAAGCTTATTCTGAGGCTTTTTCCCTATTGTTGTTATTGTTTTCTTTTTAAATGTAAATTTATTTTTGTTCTTTCATAAATGACCCATTACTCAGAATATGTGCCTCCTGGGAGTTATAGGGAAAAACAGGAATCACAAGTTCTCACTGTCATCATTAATATTTTAAAAGTTTTAAGTTCATGAAAATATATCATGTAGGTGCTCAAAATATATGACGGATCACAATGCATATCATAAAATTATTCATCAATGCAACACGCACACAAGAGGAGATGGAATTAAAGGACTGAATTTTTATAAGCAAGAAGAGAATACTGAAAACATATGATACTTAAAATATGTAATTTTCAGTTTCAAAGGTCAAGTTGAGACATAATTAATTGAGAAAAATTCTCAATTTATTAAATTTCTTTTAAGTGAAAGTGGTTTCTGAATTCATTTGGAAGGTACTGTCATATCATGTTATAAATGATAAACTCAAATTCAGACACTGAATCAAACTATGGAGGTTTTATCTATGCCTTTAAAAATATGTATGGCATTAACTTTTCTTCCTCATGGGTGAAATGCCGCTAGTTTTTATTTATTATTTATTTATTCATTCATTCATTCATTCATTCACTTATTTCTTGAAATGCCATTAGTTTAGATCTTCACTTATAAATTTGACTTAGGAGTTTTCTAGACAAAGAATTCTGCTATGGGCCTGAAATGTCACTGTATCCTCATCCATTGGCTTCATCCTCACTTCATTTATTTCAATAGAATGCTGACATTTGTCTAATATTATTTCTAGGTTATCCCTCCCAGGCTTTTGACCTTTATCCTCCAATCTGAAATGTCCTTTTCATAGGTCGTCCTGTATATTATAGAAAATCTCTCTTCAGCAGAATACTCCCTCCCCTATAGTTGCTTCATATAACCATTGAAACTTGAAAGTTCCCTATCCATCAACTTATCAACTTACCTTATCATTTGTCTTCTTCATTTTAAGGAAGAAGTATTATGTGATAACAGAGTTGTATATAATGTTAAAGAAAAAAATTATTCTGACACTTGTTAAGATGACAAGGAAGACCTTATTCAGGACTACTATGATGAATGTCAATCCTATTGCTATTGAGGAGAAAGATAGGGCTCAACTCTGAATACAAGGACAAGGGGAGATATACAGCTAATGACCAGAATGAGGGGAATCAGTGGATGGAAAATAACTAAGGGACATCAAGGATAGGAGGGTTCTTGCTAAACCAGTTCAACAGAATTCTTGCTGAAGACAGGCCAGAGTACCCAGATATCAAAGGCAGAAGATGAAGAATTTGACCAGTTACCAAGGATGATCAGATATCAAGGGTAGGGATGATTCTCAATGAACTGACTTAGCAGGATTCTTGCTAAAACTGGAGTAGACAAACTAAAGACAAGGCCCAAGGATAAGGCCTAGTCAAAAAGTGTTCAGAGGAGCCTAGCTAAAGTTTGGGCAAGGAGAGAATCTTTGTCAGTAATCTATAGTTACTTCTTTTTATAGGAAATATGAATTACCTCACATTCACTGTTTTTTGTTTTTGTTTTTTTTTTTAATCTGTAGGCTAATTAAGTGGGATATGTTAGCTAAATTATCGATGCTTTCTCTGGAAACTGCTCTTCAACTGTTGCAAAATAAAATTAGGAATGGTAAATATATGATATCTTATCTAGGTTTCTGGTGAAAACTTCCCAACCCAACCTTTGCATATTCATCTTTTAGCATTTGTTTCCCACTTTTAAAAATAAATTCTTCTTTGCCAAAATGTGTATAAAGCTTTTGTGACTCAAAACACTATGCTTACTCCCTCAATGTTCTTGAATTTTAATGTTTCTCCTATTTAAATATTCTTTTCTTTAGCTCTCTGTCCAGATTCTCTGACACATACATATATGTCTGAACTACTCAGATGTGTCTGAAATTTACTGCTGACCTGTTCTTATCTTACACTAATAGCATATACAGAAAAATATGTCTTTGTAAGGAGGAGCTTTTGGCCCTCAATACTGTAAGGGATTATGCTGGCAAGCGATGTCATCCTTCTCAGTATTTTAAGCTCTTTCTTTCCTCATTCCCCTCTCTAAACCTGTGAATAGAATTTTAAGGATAATATATTTTTCTTTTCTTCAGCAGTTTGCTTTTGGAAATGCCTATTTTTGCATAATAATGTGAAAAATAATCTTGACTTCCTTGACCAATAACTGGTTCTTTTTATAAAAATCAGAACAATTATTCTAAACTTCCTTCATATTTCTATTTTTGTCCCCAAAGTTCAACAAATAGTCTGTGATTTTTCCGGCCCCTTGTGATATACCACTGTGCTTAGTAAAACTTGATCTCTGACATTCTTGTCAACCTGTGTGGCAGAACTTTTGTAAAAATTCTCTAAATCAATGTTGAATAATGTCAGAAGCAATTTGGATGCAGTTTGGATGGCCTCCCTCTCCTACTGTAAATGCCACCATCATCACACCTTGTATCACTGTTCTGATCATTTCATCTTCTTCTCATACATCACAAAAATCAGCAGGAAATTTCTTACCCCAAAAGCTCTAAAAGTCTTTGTTCATAAACAATGCCACTAGATGAAGCATTTTTACTCTTGAGTGTGTTCGATTCTTCTCTAACTACTATATATGTGTTTCTTCATTCCTTGATGCCTGACATTCACCCATATAATATCCCCTTCAGTAACTATGATGTGGCCTTCCTTCACAATCAAACATCACGAAAAAGTTGTTCTCTTCCATTCCCATCACTATGGTGACTATGTACTAGGCCAATCATCCCAAAATGAAAACAGGAGAAATACTAAAATACTAGAATAAAATTTTATTTATTTATTTTAAAGATTTTATTTATTTATTTATTTATTTATTTATTTATTTATTTATTTATTTGACAGAGAGAGAGACAGCCAGCAAGAGAGGGAACACAGGCAGGGGGAGTGGGAGAGGAAGAAGCAAGCTCCCAGTGGAGCAGGGACCCTGATGCAGGGCTCCATCCCAGGACCCTGGGATCATGCCCTGAGCCAAAGGCAGACACTTAATGACTGAGCCACCCAGGTGCCCCTAGAAAAATTTTAAATTCTTATCAAATGTGCAATCTGAAAGAAAAAAAAAGATTACTGGAGCCAAAAACTATATAAAGACAGGAACACAGATAGTGGAGCAATGTGCTAAAGAAGCTTTCACCTTAAGGAATTTTCATACGAAAGGATCCACCTGCTTTTGAGTAACCTCTGCTAGTATCTGCTCAGTTACCCTTTGTCAGGGCTGAATATTTTGTTATTTTGACACATCCCAATGATAATCACAGGCCTTCTTACTATCCCTGTCCTGAAATTTCACATCTACAGCTCCCTTGTCCCAACTTCAGGTATTTCCACTTCATTGTCTTGGTACTTCTGAGTATCATATGACGAATTTTCAGCTGATTTTTTCTGTACCATCTGATGGGTACAGGATTCTGTGAAGTTGTCCTTGGGGCCAATCATCTTCCTCAGCAATTGCTGCCCTACTAATCCTTTGCCATCTGAATTCAGTACCATGCCAAACATGAGAATTTTCTGAGAAGCTGCAAAAAGGTAAAGAAAGAAGGAAGAAAAGAAGTAAAGAAGGGAAGGAGGGGGGTAAAAGAAGAGAAAATTGCTCACAATCTTTTATTTTTAGATTCCCTCAAACCATATTAAATCCTTCCAGCCACCCAGTACCTCGGGTTTAGATTCTAAGATGGGAATGAGTGTCTCAAAAGTTCTCTTTCTGGTTCTCCCTCTTCTTTTTTTTTTTTTTTAAGATTTTATTTATTTATTTGACAGAGAGAGGGAACACAAGTAGGGGGAGTGGGAGAGGAAGAAGCAGGCTCATAGCAGAGGAGCCTGATGTGGGGCTCGATCCCATAACACCGGGATCACGCCCTGAGCCAAAGGCAGACGCTTAACCGCTGTGCCACCCAGGCGCCCCTGGTTCTCCCTCTTCTTGACATTGTCTGTCTTGCCCTTATTTTCACGTTCTCATCTTTATACTCTCTCTTAAACATGCCTCAGCACAACACCAAGTTTTCTTCATCCTATTAGCTTCTCTAAACTTTTCCCCGAAAAATGAAATGTTTTTCTGAAATGTTCTCTAATTGAAGTAGCTAATTCTGCAAGTTGTCATTCACTCATTTATCAAAAATACATTGAGTATCTACCATCAGCCAGAACTATTCTAGAACCTAAGGACTAAGTGATAAATGAGATAGGCAAAATCCCTGCTATGATATATCTTACTTTCTAGAGGGTAGAGACAGATAATAGATAATTTAAAAATAAAACAAATAAAAATATCAGAGATTATTAAGTACCATGCACATATTTAAACCAGGGTAAATACATACAGAGTGAGTGGTATATACATGTAGAACAATTACATTATATTGAGGAATCAGGAAAAATTTCCTATAATGGTGACGTTAAGATATTAATCTTATGGAGAAACTAACCACGTAGAGATAGTGGAGAAGAACATTCCAGGCAGAAAAGAAGACCTGAGTGGCTGAATTATGATCAGTAAGGGGGAACATTTATTGAAATTTTACAGCAGTCAGAGCATATGAGAATGTAAATTGGGGAAAAGTATTTAGATCATATTTAGGTGCAATGGGAAGCCAGTGGAGGGATTGACGTCTTAAAATATCAGTCTAGCTAGTGCCTAGAGGAGTGATTCTTAAAAATTTTCATCTCAGTATTTGGTTATATTGTTAAAACTGTTGAGTATCTCAAAGAGATTTTGTTTACATAGTGCATTCTATTGATAGATGTTAAAACTGAGAAATGTGTTGTTATTTATTAATTTACTTAAAAATAATAAACTCATTACAGATCAACAAAATAAAAGATTTTTTTATTGAAAATAACAGAATTTTCCAAAACATAAAAAGAATGAGAATATTGACATTGCTTTACATTGTCGTGAATCACTTTAAAATCTGTCTTAATACAAGGCAGATATATTCTTATATCTGCTTCTGCATTAAATCTATTGCAAAAAATCTTGTCCCCCATAGATATGTAATTTGAAAAGGGAGGGGTATTTTAATTACCATATCAGATTTCTGTGGATATTCTTTTCTGATACCATACCAAAACTTGACAAGTTATAGTTCCTTCAAAGTTAGTTGCAATGAGCATTTTGAAACCATTAGTGAACTTTTCATACTTAAAATATCTTGGTCTATCTCACATTTAAAATGAATATTTTACCCATGTGTAATTTGATAGAACAAACAAGATTCCATAGAAAGATATAGTTGCATGAGTTATTTGTCTCTTCTTCTTATTGACACATTTCATTAAACAATTTTTTAAAATCATATTTGTTAGTATCACCCCTGACTTCACCAGACAAGTGTTTAAGTATTGGAAACTTGTCAAACTCATACTAGTGGATCCAGTTTTCCAAACTTCTAATTTTTGTCTTAAAAGATAAAATTTTATAATTGGCTTATAATAAACACTGTCAGTTGTTCTCCTTGAAGTGCAATCTTGCTTCACTCATTTTAGAGAAGACCCAAGTCTAAATAACTTCAGTTTTCCTGTCATTCTTTCAAATAAAAATGTTCTATGAATCAGAAACTGCTAATTCCTCACATAGCACAAACAACTGAACAAGTTTTACCTTGCACAACTATCATACCTTTGTATGGAGCAAAAGTGTTTTGTGCGTACTTCCATTTGGTCACACAAGATATTTAAACATCATGCATTTATAAGTTGAAGTTTAATAAATTTAATATTTTTTCTTATCAGAGATATTTTTAAATTAAATTGATTTCTCTCTAACTGCAAGTGTATGGTGATGACAAACATAAAGACTAGCAGTACAGTTTTATGTTAACATACTGTGTAGTATTGGTTTCACGAAAAGAATTTAGTGATTCATCACTTACATATAACACCCAGTGCTCATCGAGCAAGTGTCCTCCTTAATTCCCACCTCCCCTCCAGCCACCCTCAGTTTGTTCTCTCTAGTTGAGTCTCCTATAGTTTGCCCCCTTCTCTGTTTTTATCTTATTTTATTTTTCCTTCCCTTCCCCTATGTTCATCTGTTTTGTTTCTTAAGTTCCACATGTGAGTGAAATCATATGGTATTTGTCTTTCTCTGACTGACTTATTTCACTTAGCATAATACACTTTTGTTCCATCCACATTGTTGCAAACGGCAAGATTTCATTCTCCTTGATGGCTGAGTAATATTCCATTGTGTCTATATGTGTGTGTGTGTGTATATACACACACACACACACACACACATTGAGGTGCCTGTGTTGGTCTTCTGAAGCAGGGGCCTGCTGCACTGGCTCACAGTCAGACCTGCCCTCGTAAAGACGCCACTGCTGGACACAGGGGAGTGGGGTTTGGTGTAAGTGACTCCGGCCTCCACTAGAGGCACTCTGTTTCTCTCTGAAGTCCAACTGTTCTAGTGGAGGGGGTGTGGAAGATGGCATCACCCCACCCTCTCATGCCCTGGGAGGGGAATTTGTGGCTGCGCTATTCAGGAAGCCCTTACAGAAAAGGACCATCTCCCCTCCTTTGTCTCAGGCTTTTGTCAGATCCTAGTCTTCAACCTGTCTGTGCATGAGCCATTGGCACACTGAGTGCCAGAGTTCTATGTTTTATCTCTGGCTGGCAGCAGGTATTCAAAATTCCAAATCTTAAAGGACCTGGCAAGGTGTGGAACTCCCCCCGCCTCAGAGGAGAGTTTTGCAACACTGTGCCTGACACCATTTTGTCCCAGAAAAGCAGTCACATGCCCAGAGTCTCTGATGAAGCACGGCAAAAAGCTGCTACCAGGCTATCTGCCTTCTGCGCTTGCCTCTGTTCCCTGCTGTTGAATGGTCACTCCATGGCAGCCGGCAGGCCTTTTGTCCTTGGAGAGGCAAAACACCTTCTTCCAAATGTACTCCAGGAAGGGGAAAGTTGTCTCCTAGTGCAACCCAGGGGATCCTCACACTATAGTGTCTTGTGTGAATACTACACACTACTCTTTCTCTCACTCTCTCCTTCTCTACCCAGCTTCTCTCCGTGAAAAGAGCTCCCTCACCTCCACTAGTGTGACTTTTCTCTCCCCCAGTTCACATCGCTGAACCTTGCATGTGCCACATTTTCTCCCTCCAATTGTGCAGACTGCTTACTTAATCCTCAGATCAATTTCCTAGTTGTTCAAAAATGATTTGATGTTGATCTAGCTGTGTTCAAGGAATGAGGCAAGCCCAGGGTCCCCCTACTACTCCACCGTCTTAACTCCATTTCCTAAAACATAACCTTTGTAAGGATTTAACTGAGGAAGATGGTATTCTTTGCAAAAATGCTTTATTCCAACTCAACTACCATGATCTTTCTTTTATGTAAAGTTTCTAAAAATTCTTTTTGCCTCGAAACTTCTTGATGAGACAAACACAGGTTTTCTCTGGTGACAAATAAGATGATGCTATGTTGGTTCTTCATCACAATCATATCATCATAGAGGTGTTGGCACAATTAAGGTTTTTAGTAGAAGTAAACTTATAATGAATATTCATGTGAATTTTGATAAATTGCTGAAACATTTCCTATGAGTAGTAGACTTAATTCATAGGTAAATTCATTCAAAACATGTAATTTTAACTTTCAGCACTTCAACTTACATTGCAGTTAAAATGGAATATTTAAGCTAATCTTTCTTAACATTATAAATAGAATCACTTACATCAACAAGCAGTTTCTATGTTAATTCTGGCACCACCGATTTCCCCTTTATTTAAATGTAATAATATTTAAGAGTTATTTCGCGGTAGAACTTTTAACCAGATGATAACAATAATTTCTTGTGAAAACAAATTTAAAATTAAATATCAAAATTCCATTCTGACTACCAAATTTTGAAGGATTCTGACTAATGAATAGATCCCCTGATATCTTTCTCTATATGATATGTTTGGGAAATGATCAAGCCTTCCTTTTTGTTTCTCTCAGGATGAATAAGGTTATGTTATGGTGACAAGTAACTCCTAAATCTCAGTGATTAAAACCTAAAATGATAGTTTCTGCTTGCACTACATAGCTATCAAGGGGTATAATATAGGACTCGGCTTATCACCATCACCCTAAGTCCCATACCAATAAAGCCACCCCTATCACAACTGGTCCTAGTATCTGGAAATATTGCCTGACCACTGTCCACTTACCTCCTCCAACCACCCCTTCCCCTGCAGTGAATTGTTACGGTTTTTGTTTTATTTTGTTGCAATATTCTTTTCTTGTTTTTTTTTCTCTTCCTCATTCCCAATCTTTCTTCCTGTTTCTAACTTTATAGTTCCATCATCCCCAATTTAGAATTTTCTGATTTACTTGTGATCTCTCCTTTTAGAAGTTTCCAGTTGTTACTAATAATAGAAATATACCATATTTATGTCTGAATCTGGGAGGATACACAGAGTTCTGAATTTGTTTTTTCCATCAAATGCTCAGCCTTAGAATGACATATGTCACTTCTACCTGTAATTCATTGGCCATTACTAATTATATGACTGCACACAGCCACAGTGACCTAAGAAATGCAATACTATTGTAAAACTGGTATGAAGAGAGACAGAAATATTTAGTGAAAGACATTAATGCCAGACAGTCCACTCTCTGGCCATTTACTAGGTTCATTTTTGCTTCAAAGCAAAAGACACTTCCTCCTTTCCAAAAAGAGGTAACTCTAAACTCCCATAAAGTAAAGACCCAAACCTCAAACTCCACAAACTCTGATAAACAGTAGTCACTACAGCAGGTCTAGTTATGATCCTCTCTTGATCCATAGATATACCAGAAAACTGTATGCCCACCTCCAAAAAATCTACAGTGATTGAACAAAAACAGAACCATCAAAATAAGCACTCCCATTCACAAATGGTGATAAAGGAAAGTACACAGGTGTTAATGGTCTACAGCAATTCTGATATCCCATGGGCTAGAAGAAGACCCTGTAGTGTTTGCGGTAAGTATATCTCAATTAGGCCCCAATTCCAATGTCAAGAAGTTCTGGTCTTTGGCCTCTTTGATCCTTAGTACTGCCTCCAAAGATATCTTCTTTCTTCTATTATTCTGGCACATCTGAAGTAGATATTGAGGATTTTAATGTCCTGAGGGGGCTGATCAGTTTTCTTAATCTACTTCTTGTTTGTAGAAAGTTGGAGAGTTAAAAGTTAAGTTTCAAATAATCACAGATGTTTTTAGCCTAGGCTCAGTGGTTCCTTTGGCAAGGTAACTCTCTCAAGAAGTTTGCTTCAAATCTGTTTGATTCCAGCCAGTCCCATGAGCCATGAACCATATCCAGAGTTAATTTTGAAATATGTCTATCTCTTGATGTAAGGAGATTTTAGGAACCTCAAGTCTTTCAGGCTTAGTGGAAGAGTCATATCCTTAACTCTTTTCCCTGAACCATTTTGTCCAATCAAATGAATATACCTCCTATCACTTTAATCCATCAAGAAGTTTTAACAATGGATGTGACAACCAAACCCTTGATTGCATTCTTGCTGCATGGCTGATTTTTAATCAACCTTTGTTGTTCAAGGAATTTCTCAATAGTATCTTTTACTGGTCAGGACTGAAACACAATTGCTTTTTCCAATCCTATAATTCCTTACATTTTTGGACTCTCTCTATGCTCTCTCATTTGTGCTTAAAAACTGGCCAATTATTTTTTTAATGCATTTCTTCATCTCTGTATTTCTAAAGTGCAGTCAATGATAACTAACACACATTACTAACTTCTATTTTCCAAACTCATTCCCTAAAGTTATAAGGTCAGAAGATAAATTATTTGCATTGCACATTTTACAGCTTTATCATCATGTATTTCTTCATTACATAACATGGATAAATATCTTTCTAATCTCTAATAACAGTTCCCTTATCATCTAGGGAAATATCTTAAAGCAGTATAAAATATGTTGTTTTGTTGTTATAGAACATGGCTTCCAGTACCAAGTTTGCATCAGTTAAGATAGACTATCTTAGGCTGTGAAAAATGAAAGATGAAAGGAAGGATGGAAGGAAGGAAGGAAGGAAGGAAGGAAGGAAGGAAGGAAGGAAGGAAGGAAGGAAGGAAGAAGGGGGAGGGAGTGAGGGAGGGAGAAAAACTCCCAAATATCAATACTTTAAGAAAACAAAGTTTTAGGTTTTGTTCTCATTATATGTGCACTGTGGTTTGGCAAGAGTACTGTATACATAATCTTAATTCAGGGAACTAATCTGTCAAAACAATCTCTTAAATATTGCTGCTTATGTTTTAGTTTTGTATTGCTTTGTAAAAAATTACCATAAACTCAATGGCCTAAAATAACATTTTAAAACAATATACATTTATTATCTTATAGTTTTTGTTGGTCAGGGCCTGGCACAATCTAGCTGGATCTTCTCTCAATGTATCACAAGATGGTAATCAACATTCTTTATGGGACCATGGTCCTCCTCCAAAATCACATTGTATTTGACAGAATTCAGTTCCTTATGGATGTAGGAGAGAGGTCTACTTTTGGTTGCTGACTGCTACCCAGGTCCCGCCTTCAGGTCCTAAGAGCCATAGTTCCTTACCACATATCCCACTCACAGACAACATGGCAGCTCACTCCATCAAGGTCAGCAGGGGAATTTCTCTTTTAAGGGATTACCTGATTAAATCAAGCCTACCCAGAATGATTTTTATTATTTCAAAATTAACTCGTTAGCAACCTTAATTATGTCTCCAGAATCTCTTCAACTTTTCCATGTAATGTAACCTAATCACATATCCAGTCTCAACATATCCACCGCAGGTCTTGTCCACTTTAAGGAACAGGGATTATATATAGAAGGTACACTAGGAACAAGAACTTTAAGGCCACCTAATGCCTACCATGTATTATGAGAAAGGACTTGAGAATCTTTAAGGGTCCTGCCCTGCCATTCAATGCCAAGCCCATAGTTGACTTCTGCTCACACCCCATTGGCTAGAACTAGTCTCATGTTTCCATTGAAACATAGGAGACCATAGAATTAAATCTTACCATATTTCTGAAAATACTAAGTCATTGATCAGTGATTCCCACATAGCCTACAGATAGAAAAATGTGTAGAAGTCACTATCCACTATCTTTAAAGAACCAAATCTTTGAGATATGTGTAACACAAACTCAAAACCAGTGATGTGAGAAGGCAACATCTTAGGTTTTTTATTAAGCTTACATATTAGTCTGGGTGTAGAACACAGATCTGGAATATGAAAGAGAAGGAACCTCAGTGAGGTTAAAAAACTTGCCTTTGGTCATACTGGGTGTTAGTAACAGAGCTGTCATTTAACCTAGTTTGTCCATGCTCTCTCCACTGTCCAAGCTATTTTATATGTATGTAGACTATGCAGGAACGCTGTTATGTGAATTGCCAGAGTGCTGGAAATTTGAAGTAGAGATTTTATACTTAATAAGTAATAATCGTCCAGTTATTTTTTCATTGATTCATTCATTTATCAAATAGGTATCGACAAACCACCACATTTCAAGGTTTAGCTTTGAAGTAGAGATAATACAATATTAAGATACAAACCAGGACTTTAAATTTTTTCCCTTAAATTTAAAGATAAATGTGTAGAAGACTTCTGAAGTTTCATAATAAAAATGTTTCATAGTTTTTAGTAGTAAAGACAGAGACAAGGAGCTATCTTACCTTTGCTCTCCCTTTCCTTTCTAGTCTGAGAACTCTATTATTCTACAGTGTAGGAACAAAACTATGTTCTGCCTGTGACATGTAAGTAGAAGCTTTAAAGTCTCCAGTAATAGCCAAATATAATTGATACCTCTATACCAATCAATGTTTTTGTCATCATTCTTAGAGACTTCAGTACCCATGAAAATGATTTGTGCAATATCATGGCCTCTTAATTTCTTAGTCTTATCAACCCCAAAGATCTGTGTTTTTTTCCTGATCTCACCCAGTCATCTACATCCCTATCTTGATTCATAGCAACAGTTTATTTCTTAAGCTTCTTTTCGTCTATTGTTAAAATGTCACATTATTCCTTCCTATACCTTACTCTCAGCTGATGACCTGACACACTCATTGAGCCTTACTGTTCAGTCTGCATGGGTGCTTTTCTCTACATATGTTCATGGCTGGTTTCTTCTTAGGACCTGCCCACAGAGCAGATTAAGAACAGGAGTCCGAGCAGGCTGGAGTCACAGTTGAGTGAAGCATGACCAAAAGCCAAAAGGGAGAAATGACATTATATCCAAACAAACCCCCTGAAGTTAAAAAAAACAATGCAACAGCTTTCTTACTGTAAGCAATAGTTGAATAGGCGATGCTGGAACTAAAAGATAAGAGATAATAACACCTTTGTCAGAAAGATTGAGAAGGAACGTTGACCAAGGTCCTTATTCTCCAGCAACAGGGAGAAGCTATATGAATTCCACCTCAACTACATAAAAGTCTGCAATGCAAATGTTAATAATGTATAACTATATTTATTGATCTAGAAAAATGTTCCTGATACGTGTTTAATGAAAAAGGCTTACAGAAATCCGTATAGTATACTCTCCTTTTTTAAATGCTAGAAAAACAATAGAGGTCCATATCCCAATATTAACACTTAATAACTTGGAGTAGAAAAATATGGGTAATGTATTCATTTTTCATTCCTGAATTTCATATTTTGCTTTAGACTGAATATATTAATTATGTAATAAGAAGTAGAGAACCACTAGTTTGGAATAAACCATTCAAATGGTCCATATGCATCCTGGCATATGAAAAATATACATTGAGACACAGCAGATGAGAAAGACAAATCAAGATCAAGAGTCATAATCCTCATTGTATGCATCAGGTATACTTTGATAGAAAATAATTCAGTGGCCAGCCTGGAATGTAAGAAAATAACATGTTCATTTTGTACAGAATCCTAGAAAGATTCACTAGTATAACAACAATAACCAAAAAAAAAAGGCATTTTCCTGAACGCATTCAGTGCCCATCATTTTTATAAGTATTAAAGCTCAAAATAAGCTTGATAGATTTTATAGATAGATAACTAATCTGATAAATTACCGTTTGTTTCAGTTCTTCATACTACTAATTCTGAGAGAGAGTTTACTTACTCTAAGGTGTGTTTCAGGAATGCCTTCAAAACCTAAAAAAAATTATATTAGAATTCTGTTTTTATTAATTTAATTTTTATTTGTAGAGAGAATTAGTATTCTTTTTTTTAAAAAAAAAGATTTTATTTATTTGACAGAGAGAGACAGCCAGCGAGAGAGGGAACACAAGCAGGGGGAGTGGGAGAAGAAGAAGCAGGCTCCCAGCGGAAGAGCCTGCTGTGGGGCTCGATCTCAGAACGATGGGATCACGCCCTGAGCCAAAGGCAGACGCTTAATGACTGCACCACCCAGGTGCCCCCAGAATTAGTATTCTACCTTTTTTTTTTCAATATGACTATTTATAGGATGCCTGGAATATAAGCTACTACCAGAAAAGAGTGTGGTGACAAGTCAAGGGGCTGAAATTTTATAGCCAGCGCTGGTTCCTTGGGAATGTGACCTATACAGTGACACCGGGCCCAGTGCTCAGAAGGTCCCCCCACTTGGTTTAATACTCTGATGTTGCCATCTTGAAATTTAATGATTTTTGAGAAAGAAGCACTTAATTTTATTTTTCCCTGGGCTCCACAAATTATATAGCTGTTCCTGCTTATAGTATGTTATAACTTGTGATCTACATTATTCTGGGATGAGATGGGAAAAGTCACACACACACAAAAGATTAATTCATTGGACATCAAATATACAGGTATTAGAAATAGTCAAATGACTATTTGGGTATTGACCAAATTTTCTTTTGAAATTGCTTCAGTTATTTCCTGACATAAAAGAATTCTTTTTTTTTAAGATCCTATTTTGACAGAGAGAGAGTGAGAGCACAAGCAGGGGGAGTGGCAGGCAGAGAGAGAGGGAGAAGCAAGCTTCCACTGAGCAGGGAGCTTGATGCGGGGCTCGATCTCAGGACACTGGGATCATGACCTGAGCTGAAGGCAGATGCTTAACTGACTGAGCCACTCAGGCACCCCTAAAAGAATTCTTTTGTGAAGAATTTAAGATCACAGAATCAGGAAATAAAGTAGAATTGGTTGGATTAGTTGAGCATGACTTTGTTTATGTCAGGACTTGTGACCATCAGGAGTTGGCAATTATAGGCAGCCCCTGGGTCTTTGAGTGGTAAGAAGCAATTGAACAATTTTACATTTACTCATTGCATACAACGCTTACCCAAGTATTGTTCCTGCTTCGTTAGCATTTTTTACAAAGTCTTTGGAAAGGCAGGACATAAGCTGACAATTCTTTAAGGAGAGCTTTTTTTTTTTCCTTAATGTAAGAAGAAGGTGAGGAGAAGAGATTTTGTTTTTCTAATAAAAACAGAACACAGCTTGGTGAATATGATACCTTCTCATAAACCCATAAAGAACCAAAAGTTTATGCAATTTTAAAATACCTCAGGAAATATTCATGAATATCTTTTAATTCCAAGTCATTTAACTTGCATTTAAACATGCTAGCCTAGCAAAATCATACTGGTAATTTCATTGGTACAAATGAAATAGATCTGAATGGAGTGGGATTTGGGGAAAAGAAAGAAAATTAAAATTATTGCCTTTAGGAAATAACACTTTTATAACATAAGAAAATTTTAATAACTTTAAGTTTATCTACCAAAAAAAATCTTTTTAGAGTTTGAATCCAAGCAATCAGCTGAGTGGGAGAGACTATTGTGAAAATCCTCACTCCTTTACTTAAGAGCTGAGAGGTTATGTGACATAACCTCTCTTAGGAGCACATTGTTCATCTGATTGTAATGCTTTTTTAAAAATATTATTTGTAGATTAAATGTGAAAATATATGCAAAATGATTGGCATATTGATGCACAAAAGATGCAACTTCTTGATTTCTATTTGTATTTTATAAAATAATATATTCATATGCCACATGTTTAAACATTTGCCTATCAGTTTATTATCTATCTACTCAATTGGCATAAAAGAGAGCCCAGGGTATCTCTCTTTCTCTCTTCTCAACTCCTCCAACCTTCCACGAAGATCTGACTTATTCTTTTTCTCAGTCTCTGGCCTACGTCATTTACTCCTGTCAGGTACTGGAAGAGTATGAAGGGCTTTAGCAATTCCAGTTGGGAGGGGAAGGTAAAAAGATAAATTTTTCCCAATCCAACTTCAAAATGAAACAACTAGTAGGCAAATATAACTTAACACACCTAAGATTATCTACCACTTAGCATTCACTTTGGTATGTTATTATGCTAAAAATAGTCCCTGGTTTTTTTTCCAACCATCCTAGAGGCTCCCTTCTGTTGTCCCAGATTGATTAGGTCATAGCTAGACGATAGTGTGGTGGTACCCTGCTCTGAGAAAGGGATAATCCTGGAATCAGGAATTCTAGAACATAAGCATATAGAAAAAGGTGTACATATAGATACAGAGTATATTTTATATAATCAATTAGTTGGTAAGTGAGATACATTTTGAACATTTAATGGATAAATGCAGTATTCTGAGAGGGTTGGATAGTTTTACTGCAGGAAGATGAGCAAAGCAAAATGAGCTCTATAAATATTGATCTCAGTGGAAGCAGACACAGACTCCACACTATTTAAATCTTCATAGGGTCCAAACTTCCCACTAAAAGTACAAATTATTTATATTAGAATATCAGACTAAAAGCAGTAAGGCTTCTTACAAAAATTATTAAGAAAGCCCGAATGAGTCAAAGAAAATAGCAGTGTAAAATAATAATTGATTGTATGGTAGGTTTCCTCTTTGAATCTAAGCATGTAAGCTCTAAAGATATATCAGGGAAAACTGCTCCATACAAAATTTTCATTTGTCCAAAAATGACAAAGAAAAGACAAGCAGTTACACTGTTTTAAAAAATTACTTGAACAATTTAAGGGAGGAATATTTCAGTATGCTTTTGTTTGTGATTAGGACAGCACAGTTTGGATCATAAATTTCATGCCTGAGAAGTGCTATGGGTTAGTGAGATTAATTTTTTAATATCACAGAATGCGTTGACATTGCAATTTGCACTTGTGTTTGTGTGTTGTTTGTGTAACAGAGGCTTTTACTTTACTTTATATATACTTTTTATAAAGAAACTATGTTTGAACTTTGTCTTTGTGGTTAATTGCTCTGATATTCTTGAAGGAAGAATCTTTATAATGAAGCTCCCTTTCTTTCCCATGAATGGAACATTAGGGAAGCTCTCCGGGTCCCAACATTTGGGAAGCTCTCCATTCTATCTTAGAAACATTAGTGCCTCTGAGTTTTCAGATTCAGATAGCAGCTTCTTCCTCCACATTATGGGAATTTAGAAAATGTTTGTCTTTCCTCATCAAAGTCTAGTATTTAATTGGTTCTCAACAATTAATCAATGAAAATAATATCGATGTAGAATTTTTTAAAACTGTGAGAAATATCCAAAAAGTGAAATATCTTCCAATGTAATAATAGTATGTATATCTCCATAGATATACATAATATACACATTAACAAATATTCCAAGACACATACATACACTGTACACAACACTCACATGTATAAATGAAATAACATTTTTTTCTAGGAAACCAACAGCTACTATTTTAGTTATTAAATATAATATAATCAAGTATACAAGTGGCCTGGTATAGCTAAATATGTTTCAGTACACATGTTGAGCCTTATTCTATTGATTTATGTATGAATTGCTCACGTAAGTTATTTCTACTCTAAGAAATTATTCAGTGTGGTTAATATGCATGCTAAAAAATGCTGATGGGAAATACAGAGAAAGTAATCTCTTCCTCTGTCAAAGGATTTGCATTTAAGATTAGAAAGCAATAAACAGAACTTTTATAAAATAGTCAGGAAACAGCGTTATTAAAGGATTTTCAACTGAAGTTCAAAATACTTGGTCACACTCTTTACAAATTGTTCCCCTCTTTAAAAATATTTTTAAAGGAATTACTCATTGATTTTGCAAAATTGTTGGCATAAATCAATATTAAATCCTGTAACTGATGCTATACTATCTAGAAATAAGTAATTTCTGTTTTTTTCTCATTCATTTCTATGTAGTGTCTCCACTGACTGGGGACAAATAGGAATATGTTCACCTAGAATATTACTATGAAACTGTCTGATCCTAATGCTTGTATCTAAAATAGCATGTGGTTATGATCCACCAATTCCACTTTTAAGTATATATCCAAAGAAAATGAAATCAGTATTTCAAAGAGATGTCTGCACTTCCATGTTCATTGCAGCATTTTTCACAACAGCCAAGATATGGAAACAATCTAAGTGTCTGTGAATGAATGGGTGGATGGATAAAGATTTGTGTATTTAAAGGGAAATATTATTCAGCCAAGAGAAAAAAGGAAATCCTGTCATTTGCTACAACATAGATGGACCTGGAGGGCATTACGCTAAGTGAGATAAGTCACATACAGAAAGACAGACACTGTAGGCTATCAGTTATATGTGGAATCTAAAAAAATCCAATTCATAGAAACAGAGTTGCGTGGTAGTTCCCAGGGGCTGGGTGTTGGAGGAAATGGGGAAATGTTGGTTAAAAGGTACAAACTTTCAGTTATAAGATGAATAAGTAGTGGGGATCTAATCTATACCATGGCGATTATAGTTAGTAATACTATTTTATGTACTCAAAAGTTGCTAGAAGAGAAGATTTTAAATGTTCTCATCACAAAAAAGAAATAGTAATTATATGAGGAGTTGGAGGTTTTAGTTAATGCTATGGTGGTAATCATTTTACCATATGTAAGTGTATCAAATCAACATGTACACCTTACGCTTACACAGTGTAATATGTTAATCATATCTCAATAAAACTGGAAAATAAAATAGCATATGATTAGTAAAAATTTAAAACGTAGATTGCTTGCATTCATCAGTTATTATGCATAACATGTGCCCTTAAAAGCACTCATTCATTAATGTAGGTGGTGCATCTTTGCATTCTTATTCAGTGTGTGACATCATGATAGAGTGATAATATTCCATAAAATGTAAAATTATGCAAATGTTACTCCATGCTATAAAAAAATACTGTGATTTGCTTAGTGTTTCAGAAATTTAAATTATGTTCAAAAGTAAGTTTTGTTTGAATTAAGCTATAATACAAAATCTAATTCTTTTTTCTTTTGCTAAATCCTACATCTCCATGTGAGCCAAGGCCCATTTTTAAATCACATTAAAAAAATAGCTAAATTTATGTTATTTCCCATTTAAGAATGATGTTTACAATCGAAGACAATTATCCAAAATAGAAATTGAAAATTTCTCATGCTATTATATTAAACCATTTTAAAGGACTTCCTTTAGAATAATACAAGATAAATTGCAAGCATTAACATGGTATGTGAGATGTTCAATGATTTTTTCCTCTCCCTGCTTCTCCATCCTTATCTCTAGTCTCCACTTAGCCCTGCCTCATTCTTCATATCAGGATCCACAGAGACAACAGTCTTCAGAGGTTTGACAGCTTACCTAAATGTGTGCCCACAGTTGGTCCCTCCTCCCTAACTCCTAAGTCCACCTCTGAATTCACCTGCAGCTGTAGAAAAACAGTTTTTGGCATGTTGATAGCATTTCACTCTATATGCTGCATCTCTCTCCTTCACTACATGAGCCTAACTCTAACCCCATGGAAGCTTGCTGACTGGTAAGTTCTTTGAGAACAGGGGCCACAACTACTTCCCCTTCAAGCCTCCAGGATAGCACAGTGCCTGGTATGAACTCGGCACCTATAATAATAAATAAGTGAATACTTTTTTTTCCCCAAAAAAGCACTTAGATGTCAGGCAATGGTTTAAGTGCTCTCCTATATTAACTCATTTAATCCTGATGTCAACCTCTTGAGGTATGTACTATTATTATCACTACTTTAAAAATGATGAAACTGAAACAGGGTGAGGCTAAGTGAACTTGCGGGTCATACAGCTAGCAATTTATGAGCCCAGGACCGGCTAAGACTAGAATCTATGTCATTCACAGCCCCCTGTCAATGCTTCTCTTGATTTAAATATCAAAGCATAATATCTAACCAATATAAAACATGATTTCCTATATTTTTGTTAAAGATCTCAATATCTAATCTGAGTTAACCCCTATTCTCTCTACCTAGTTTTCAAAAGAAGCTAAAATTCTCTCTCAAATTAAACAATATTATTTACAAAAGTACTAGTAAGAAAATATTTGAAATGCAACATTCCTAAATATCATATGATTTGTAAGTAATCAGTGTAGATTTCCTTGTGTACCAGAAATTTATTTAAAAAAATTTATTTAACATCTTACAAAAAGTAAGATGCTCTGTGTAGATGTTACTGGTTTTTCACGGTCCCTACTCTTTGAGAAAAGATTCAATGATTATTTCTGAAAAGTGAATGATAAATGATCAATTCTCAATGCATTGTTTAGCTATGTAAATAAAACTGAAATGTTAGGCTCCTACTACAGATGCCGTTAATAGCAATAGTCTTGGTAAATTTCAGAGAACAAGCCTCAAGTGACACTGCAAGTCCTGTTTCACACTGTGTGCATCCTGTTTCCTGTCGACAGTGGCTATAATGGGCACATAAACTAAAATTTACACACTATTTAATCTGCAAATGTTCTGTGTCCTTAGCCCTTAGCAATGGAAATACGCCAGTATCTTTTTCTTATATAATACCCTGTCTCTATCAGATTTGAGGCAATTTTATCTATCATGGAATTATAAATTGTTAATGTCATTTCTGCATTAGTAGGTTCCTAACAATCTTAAATCCAGATAAAGAGTTAAAGTAAAATTATACCACAGTTGTCTGATCAGAAAAGCCTTCAGTACATATCTAAAATATATTCCATTTAAAACAACTATAAATGCATCATCTAAGTAAAGTTAAGGAACTATTTTAAAAATTTAGGAGTCCTTGGCCAAATCTCAACTGGAAGATGAAATATCTAAAAACATTATCTAAATGAATAAGACAAGGTGAAGAGATTTATTTTGTTACCCAAACCATATAATTTAACATTGACCTTTACTTTTTTACTAACCTAAATTTTCTGTAATCTCATTTTAGCCATTATTTTAGGTACATGTTTTATTTGCCACATTATTCTGTCCTATGTAAATCTCAATAAGGAAACAGGACTTTTTAAATGTGATAATTATTTAAAATTTCAACTTCTCTTATTTTTTTCTAATAAATAGTCTAGTAAATAATAGCCTTACCAAAAAGTACGGAAGAAAAAGGAAAATTAAATGAAACTTTACAACCATACATAGAGTATGATATTTGCCATTGATAATTAAGTTTGTATATCTCACCAACTGCATTATTATTATTTTTCTAAAAGTTATTTTCCAATTATGTTTTCCATAAAACACAGTAATCTCTCCAGCATAGAGAACTACTCAGTGAAACAATGTACCTTAGGTTTCAGGTAGAAATTTTATTATAAATACCTGCAAAATATTCTTCACTTATATGGAACTGGGTTTTATCATGTGGGCATACTATTTCTTAAAGGCTTACATCAGGATTAAATTTGAGGACACATTAGGCTTAACAGTTTTAAGAGTTTGATCTGAGAAGTTTTAAGGTAATTGTCAAGTTTTAATGAGCATATCTTAATTTTGTAAAATAAATTAATTTTAATTTATTTCTTTATTTTATATTAGACAACTACCAGAGATAGGAATGAAAAATCAGTTTATTTGCACATTTGTATTTTAGAATTTTCAACACTGGTAAATTTCTAAGTTCTTGATTCTTTTTAAGTGTCAAAATTGAGGCAATACATTTTGCAATGCTCTGAAATATTTAAACAACAACTGTGTTGATGGAGAACGGGAAGACGGATTTGAGAGGTTTTTGACTTGCATTAAGTAGTTTGCAGTTAACTACAAAGGATCTACGAACCTGAATATCTCTGTGTACAAAGCTGCATAAAACAAATAGGTAGATAACATCATACACTTCATGTTCCATTGCCCAAAACATATGCATGAGTCATGATAAATAATGTATATGCTTATTTAAAACCATTAATTAAACACTGGAAGGCTTGCCACCAAGGGGATAATTGTTTATATGTTCAGTTTCAGAGTATTTACTGATCATTTTGACTGTGATATAGAGAATAACTTTAATATGTCACTGTAGTAAAAGAACTACTTTCTACTAGGAGCAAGGAGGTGAAGGACATGAATGGATTGTAGAGACAAAAAAAAAACCTTTCAATTCCACATTTACATTTTTACTAGAGATATGGACTGTAATATTTAGGCATCAAAGAGACCATAGAAGAAAACTATTTGAGCAGTGAAATATATGAGGACACAAAATCACTCTTACTTTCAAAATTATATATTGTCATTAAACCAAACTCTCAACTATCAGGATAATTTAATTTTACCCTCATCCTGTTTTCTGGGCTTTTCTTGTTATGAATTATGTGTGGCAGAGAGACTAATGGTCATCCAAAGATGTCCAGGCCCCATCCTCAAGAACTTGTGGATACGTTACATGGCGAAGGTGAATTAAGATAATAGATGGAATTCAGATTGCTAGTCAGCTGCCCTTAAAATATGGAGATTAGCATGGATTATCCAGATTGGACCAGTGTAATCACAGGGGTACTTAAATGTGAAAGAGGGAGGCAGAAAAGTCTGTTAAAGTGATGCCATGAAAAAAAAGACTCCACCGGACTTTGCAGGCTTTGGAGCAGGACCCTGAACAATTTCTAGAAGTTGGAAAAGGCAAGAAAATGGATTTACTCCTAGAGCCTCCAGAAAGGAACACAGCCCTGCTGACACTTTGATTTTAACCCAGTCAGACACATTTTGGACTATCAACCTTCAAAACCGTAAGAAAATAAGTCTGTGTTGCTTTAAGCCACTAAGTTTATAATAATTTGATACAGCAGCAATAGGAAACTGATAGAGTATGCTAAAGTGTATGCATTTGATAAATATGTAAATTTTCATGAACATAGAAAGAATTAAAGGAAATAATAATGAATTAGGTTAGCCTTCTCCCAACATAACTGCTTAAGCATCATGACTTTTTTGATATAAGGGGAAGAGATGCCCTGCTTCTCCTCAGAAAAGAACATTTGAGCCAGTAGGATGAGGCAGATATCTGGATAGGTGCATCAGGTTGATGGGGGTGAGCAAAGCACTGGGCCAATACTGTTTAATCCAGGCCATTTCAGGACCACCTAGTCTTTGACTTGATCATCCCAGCACTGATTCTGCACAAAGATGGGCAGAACAACTTAATGAAACCACGTGATTCAGAGGCAAGCATGAGTACTTCCTGGGAGATTTTAGGACATTCTGTGGGAGAAGAAATCCCTTGGTGGGGGAGTTAAAGTTAGAAAGGAAATGATGAATTTGTTCTGGAAAAGGCAGTAGAAGACCTAAGTAACTATACTTTTGTTATTTAAAAGACCCACATACTCAAGGGTAGAAAGGGCTTGTCATTTGATTTACATTTGAATTTGTCTCTCTTAATGTATTAATTAAGGAGAAAAACATTGTTTTGAAATGAGACAGTTTAGAAGGAGGTTAGCTGATACCTCTGACAGAGCCTCTCAAGGTGAGAGAGTAAGTTCAAGTCCCAGGAATGATACTCATTTTGTCAGGAGCCTTATTGTAACAGTAAAGTCCAAGTTGGTTAGGCCCAAAAAGAGGGACTCCTACAATCAAACTTAAAAGAGAATGATAATAAACCAGAAATGTAATTTATGTGTTCACAACTAGAGCACTTCCCTGTATCTTCTGTCAAGAGCACTTCCTTCTCAGCGCCAAGGCAACTGAGGTACTTGAAAGCCTGCTTTTCCCTGATGGACAAATAAGAGCAAAAGAAGTAGAAGTCCTGAAGCTTGATGAACCATTCTTGCTCACAAACCTAACTTTCTAGTGAACCAAACACTGTCACTTGAAATACTATAAAATTTCTCTCAATTTCTTGGACTTGCACTCATTTGGAAAGAAAATGTCAAATTTTAGTGTTTAAATTGTTAGAGTAAGCAGTTAGTTAGGTTCTAACAGGATGCCCAGAGGGCAGCAAGGAGGAAGTCATTGCTAACTATGAGAGTCAGAGGCCTGTCCTGGTAGTACTCCAATACAAAACCACAAACCAGATCAAACCAGACAGGACCAAGATGGCTGACAAAAAAGGCTAGAAGCCCCTGACCAAATAAGGAACAAAAGGCACAGTAACCCACATTTCTGGAAGAGAACACCCTGCTTCCAAGAAATCCCCACCTCAAGTAATAAATATTCCACCCCCTTGTAACAACTGTCAATAAAAGATAGAAACCCAAACCCCAGCACCTAGTTCTTCCCTGAGCTCCCCACTCTCATATCTCAATAGTATAATTTCACTTCAATAAACTTTGCTGCTTGTGCTGTTCATCCTCTGTGTTTGTCCTTGAATTCTTTCTTGTGACAAGACCAAGAGACTGAGGCAACACCTTTCAGATGGGCTGTGTTGAGGCTTCAGGGCCTAAGGTCTCCCTAGTCCAACTGGCAACAAAATCACTTTTATGAACTTATATGGATCATATTTAAACGCAGAGTTATGAAAAATAGTTTAAAATGCAAAAACACAATTTATTTGTTATGTATTATTTTTAGTTTTATTTCTATCCTAGAGATAAAACCTTGTCACCTGGAATTTGAGGGTCTCTTGTCTTCATTAGGAATGCAATTATAAGCAGTATTTCAAGTTGGATTTCTAAAGATTGTCTGTTTCTCTCTCTTTCTTTCAGTCTCTTTTTCTCTCACTGCTTCTCCCTAGATACATAGGTACTTTGATTATTATCAGCATCCTTCTCAATTTTGACATCAGCTCAATATCCTAGACATACCTATATTTAGCCATCTATAATCTAGTATTAAAAAAATAAAGCAAACAAACAAGGAAAACTTTTTTGGCTAATGCTTAGGGAATATGAGTATGAAAGTTGCCAGGTTCCAAGAGCAGAGATTAAACTAAGACCAAAGAAGGCTTTCATTAAAACTGTTTCTCAGAGGTCATTTCTTTCACACACTTCCTAAGAATGAGGACATATTCATCATAGAAGGAGACTTGGAGTCACAGGTAATCACTGATAAATGTCAGCACCTCCATTCAACGTGCATTCCTACAAAGGAAATGTAGAAACATCACCAAAACAGTGGCCATCTTTACCGCTAAAAAAAAAAAAAAGTGGTGTGAGTGAATATATGCATGTGGAGTTAGGAGGGAATTTCATTATAAAAACACTCCAGGACTCTGTGTGAAATGTTCATGAAATTAAAAATAACAAAATTATGTGGAACTGTCCAACAGAGATGCCTACAACTACAATATACATTTAGTCATTACCAGCCTCCTCTGATTGAGACACTCATCTATAGTAAATGTGAAAAAAATCACCACCATCAAGCTAAAACACTTATCCACCCCTCTAAATAGTTACCATTATGTGTGTGTTTGTGTATGTGTGTGTGTACAGAAGATTTAAGATCTATCCTCTTAGCATATTTAAAGCATACAATGCAGTATTGTTAACTATCATCACCATGCTGTTCTTTAGATCTCCAGAATTCATTCATATCGAATAATTGGAAATCTATACCTTTTGGGGGTACAATACCATTAAGTGGACTATAGACTTCATTTGGATTTCCTAATATTTACATAAATATCCCTTTATGCTTTAATTTTCCCTTATCCAATGACTAAGACTGAGCATAGTTTCATATATTTAAGTTCCGGTTGCATTTATAGCTTCTGCCATTTATCCCTTGAGTTTTGGTCTTTCTCTTTTTGATTCTTAGGAGCTCGTTAAATATTAGGCTACTTTTATTAGATATTAATTTTCTCTAATGTTTAAGTCTATTTCTAAACCTTTTTTTTCTTTCGGTCTATCAAAAATTCAGCAATTGCATTTTTTAAACTGTGGAAACTTCATAATTTGTTAAGTATAGTCTTCTTCCCTTGTTACATGACTTTCTTAGTCATTAATATTTATTATTTTTGTCTTTGTCATTGTTTAAATTAATCTGTCTAGCACTGGGTTGGTGGACAGGGGCACTGTTTGTATCTTACTGAGCTTTTTTTATTAAGACTGTGTCTAATTTTTAAACTAAAAGTAAAGTCTAGTTGTATTTCATGAGTGTTTTAAAGTTTTGTCCCAGATGCATTTAACATATTTCTCTTTATTATTTTATGTTACATTTCAAAAGGGGGAAAATAAGGTCTAGGATATTTTTCTTGCAAGTCATCTATAAATGGGAATGTTAGAAATTATATCACAATGGTAAAGCATATATAAATACTATACATCAAAAATGAATTGAATTATTTAAAAAATAAGGACAAAAGGATAATAAAGTGTGGCAAAACATTGCTAATTTTAAAACTGAAGATTAAAGTGTATGGAAAATTATGATATTCTGTCTGCTTTCAAACAACAGTGAACATTATATGTTTCTTTCCAAAGTTTTTTTTTAATCAGCAAAAAAATTTCAGTAATTTAAAAATTTCTTTTCAGGATTTGTTGATATCTAACAATTTTTTGGTTCCCATAATGACAGTTGAGAAACTAAGTGTGTTTTAATTCTTAAAAAGCTTGCAACCAGGAACTAATTTGAATGAGCTATCAACTAATTCAAATGAATACTAATGATGAAAGCTACATCTATTGTATATCAAAAAAATACTGTGGTTACTACATTGTAACTAAAAATATAAATACACATGAGTTTATACTAATAGAATAAATTACTGAATAAATAAATGGAAGAGAAGAGATAAATCTTCCTTACGAAAGAATTAGAAATAATTTCTGTAGATACTCCCTCCTCTAGGAGGTAGAACTTAATTCTGCCTCCTCCCACTTGAGCGTGGGCTGAACTTAGTGACTTCCTTCCTAAGAATAGAGCTTATAAGGTTGAAAAAACAACTTTTCAGTGGAAAAATCTGGCAAACACTAACTAAGCCACAAGATCAAGGTTAGCATCACCAATGCAAGTTATGTTGATAGTACGTACCCACTGATATGTTGTGATGACTAGGCATTTCACTTCTTTGGTATTCTTTTCCTAAACTCACCCAGTCTAGTCATGATAAAAAACATCAGACAAACCCCAAATGAGAGAGATTCTGCAAAATACCTTACCAATGTTCCTTGAAACTTTCAAGGTCATGAAAAACAAGGAAACACGGAGACACTGTCATGGGTAGAGGCAACTAATCTGACATGACTAGCAAATACAATGTGGAAAAAATAAAAAATAAGTGCAATGTGGAATTCTCAACTGGATCCTGGAACAGAAAAAAACATTAGTGGAAAAAAGTGCAACTCAAATAAAGTCTAGTTTAGTTCATTGTACAGGCACCAATAGTGATTTCTTAGTTGTGACAAATATACCATGGTTTTTAAGATGTTAACAATAGTGGAAACAGGGGAAAGAATATATGGGGAACTCCTATACCATCTTTGCAACATTTCTAGAAATTTATAATTCTTTCAAAATAAAATATTTATTAAAATTAAATTTTTAATCAAATTTAAAAACTTACAATATATTATTTGATTCCTAGTTAAATAGATAAGGGTCAGAAATAAGCCTTTTATGGGTCTGCAGCTGGGGAAGAACACTATCAAACTATGTAATAGTAGAGCATACAAAGTGGGAGAATTGTCAGGGGACTAGGGTCTAGATCAGAGGCAGAGTAATGGTAGCTTTTTGTCTCTAGCTTTTTTTAATCCTGTTGCAGGTTAAAGGCCAGGAGAAGAGAAAAAAGAACCTTGTAGGAGGCGAGTAAAGTCACAAGCAAAGAGGAATGCTGAACATGGGACAAGAGTAGAGCATTTTCCAAACCAAAAGCCTTTAGTCACTTGCAGATGAGCTTAGAGAAGGCCTGGGAGTTATAAAAATCGTATTCCAGTTTCAACTCTGCCAGTAATATGCTGACAGTAAGCAAGTCATTAAATTTTTCTCATTCTTGGTTCTCTCGACTATGGATTGAAATCCATCCATAGCTTTGATTCTATGAATTTACAAAGACAAGTTTTTCAGTCCCTTTGGATATGTTAAAAGAAGTTTTATATTTGATAATGACATAAAAATTAAAATATATTGCAATCTAAAAAGGAAAAAAATAGTTTTGGTCAGTATATAAAGGTTTAAATTCTCATTTTGGCAAGCCATTGGGCATGGTCCAAGCTAATTTATAATACAATTACATCATAGGCAGGTTTGACCATAAATAGTTATGCCTTTAATTCCTGAAGTATTCATCATGTTTTCTATAATAATACCTGAAAGTATCATTCATAAGCAGAAGAATATGTTGAACTGCACCATGAATGTGCAATCAGCAAGATTCAGATGGTGGGGAAAATTATAGCTCAGTTTTTCAACAGATAAATTGTAAGGAAGAGAAGGGGATTGATGAGGGACCTAGTAAAAGAGACTTAAAAGTCATAGTAAGCTGAAAAAGGGAGAGGATAAATATAATATCAAAGGATACATATCTGGGTTATAAAATTAAAAATGAAGTGATCTTTTTGAAATTCAGGATAATAGTTACCCATGAGAAGGAGGATTGGTAATTGTGGTGGGACACATGGATGGGGCTTCTGGGTGGCTGGTAAAAGTATTTTTTTTTTACCTGAATAATGATTACAAGGGTGTTAACATTTTAATAATTTTTATGGCATGCATTTGTTGTACGTGGTTTTCAGCATATTTTTGTGTGAATTACAATGTGTAATAAAATGTTCATGTGTCACTAGCAGAGTGCAATGTGCTACATTTACAAAAATAATTAAGAAACTTTTCCTACTGTCGGATGCTAGAATCAAGTAAGAAAAAAAATATATAGGGTGCCTGCGTGGCTCAGTCAGTTAAGTGTCTGCTTTCGGCTTGGGTCAAAAATCCCAGGGTCCTGGGATCTAGCCCCGCTTCTCCCTTTCTTTCTGTCCCTCCCTGCCTCTGCTCATTCTCTCTGTCTCTGTCTTTCTCTCAAATAAATAAATAAAATTGTTTAGAAAAATACAGGTGACAGAATGAGCAAAAGAATCTTGCAGTTCTTGTTATAAAATTATATATTGGACACAATGGAGCCTAATGAATGGGGTATTCAGATTTTCCTAGCTGAGTTATGAATGCTTTGAAGAGAAAAATAATGCAATGATTAAACTTAATATTTAAAGATTAATCACTTGATTAATGAACAAGAGGCTGGAACCATCTAGAAAGAAGGGGCTGAGTATTCTGTTAAAAGATATTTTCAAAAAGGTAAGATCATGATTCTTATCCAAGTGTAAAATAAATATATATGTAAGATTTTATTTAACTCACTAGTTAATAAGGGAATCAGTAAGATGGTATAGGGGGTTCAAAAGAAAATTCAAAACCTATGCATATATACTGGTCATCAGAAATGCTAAAATGAATTTACACATAGATACAAAATTCATCATTATCCATAGGGCAATAATCAAATGCATCTCCATAGGTCTAATCTGCATTTATGTGAACAGGAATCACAGGCGTTGCTATCAGTGTTCAGCAATTTGTAGAATTACAGTATACTTCAAACACAATTAAAAGGGAAGATAACTCTGAAGGGTGAACTGAAGAGGCCGCTCAGCAATCTTTTCCTTATTTTAAAGTCTTTGACTATTTTTCCTGACAATATGAAGTCTAGGTGTTGCACAACAGCATGATCTGTTGTAAGAATGGCAATAGTGCTGTATGGCTGGGGCTAAAAGGGCAGAGCGTTGGGGTGAGAAATGAGGTTGGAAAGATGGACAGGGCCCATATAATGAAGCTAAATGACACCTTTTATTTTGTTTGGCATTGGGGAATAGGCAGAGACAAATGTGGATGGCCCTGGTGGTCATTTCCTCTTCTTTTTCTGTAGTTTAGGAATAATTTAGCATAGCAGTTGTGAGTTAGTTCAATAGAAGACTAGTAAACTGCGGAGACTCTCCCCTTCTAATAAGGGCATTTCCTCAACCAGTGCACTCCCACTGATACACAGATGTTATCTGTCCTCCTTTTCTTATAAATATTGTGAGTGATTAATATAAAGTCTCCATCTTGGCACTCTTCCATGAAGTTGTCAAATGCAGCTATGTCCATGGCAAGCTTGCTTTTAGGCAGAATAATGCAAGTGTGGAAGATCCTGTGTGCTTTGCTGCTTCTCCACCTATGAGCTTCCTCAATAAAACGTATGTAACATTTTCACTGAGGATGTTAGGAATGTTTGTATTTTATTCCCCTTTGCATTAAGAGGTAGTCAACAAATTCGTTTTCTGTTTCATTGTTTTTATTGTTATTAGTAGCGGTAGAAATCTTTTGATTTTCAAATTAGTAAAATCAGAATATTGGAAGAACTAGTGTGATCCAGTATTCACACTGGGCTGCTGTGGTGAAAAAATCACCAAATTACTATGATTGAGAGTAGTTGGAGATAATTATGAAAAGGGAGATTTGATTAGTTTTCTGGTATGTAAGTTTTTGTGGAGTACCCTTACCCCGCAATGTTTATACAGTTTACTCTTAAAATGGCTAGTAAAATAGTATGTCAATTTTGACTGATTAGTAGTAGAACATGGCCATTTTCTAGATAAAAATCAAACACTTAGATTTTCAGGTAAAACTAAGCAATCAGTCAATCCACAGAGGCAATTCTATTTCCCACTTATTTCAATCTTTTGCTTTTATTTACAATTTACCTGTTGAGGAACTGGGCTGTCGTTGCCCCCAGTCTGGATCTCACTGTTTGCACATTCATGGTGCAGTTCACCATGTTCTCTCATTCCTGCTAATTGGTAGCTGGGTCCAGAGACTGGATCAAACTGATTTGATCTCTTTGAAAAACTAGAAGTAGAGTATGGCAAGGCTATAGGAAGTCCAAAATGTTTGGTTATCTCTTTTTATGATCTTAGCAACCACTGAGCTTAATGCCTATATCTAATCATTTGTTGGTTTTAAAAGTTGAAATTTTGATGCTATTATTTCACTTTTCTTTGTTGGTTAGAATACTTTTTAAAGAAATACTTCCTTTTATCTGCTGTTTGGTTACTTATGGTAGAATTAATAGGAAGGGCAAGATAACTGCTTAATTCTTCCTTTTATTAGCCAGTTTTCATGATAATGGGTTGATTTCTAAAATCTTCTAAAGGTAGACAACTCTTTTAAAATAACACTGTGTACCCCATAGATATAAATAACTTTGATCTGTCCAATCCACTCTAATTATTAAAATTATTGAAATTTGAATGGTCTCATTTTGCTTACTGGCAGACTTGCAATGTCAGCTCTTGAGTATCTTTTGAGTCGACTCTATTTGTCTTTGATAGCTTTCTTGCTAACTGATAGGACAAGATAGACCAGCCTCGGCTTATACATCTCCTGTCTCAGACCTCAGCAATGTCTCCACTAAACCTAGGCTGCTGTTAGAGAAAAGTGACATTTCAAGACCACGATCTGGGTCTTATTGCTAATGCATTAGTAATTGTATTGAGATCTTCATAGTAGAAACAGGTAGGAAATATTTACAGGTAGGAAAAACATATATCCTATCTTTATCCAACGTAAAAGACTAGAAACTATGACCAACCCAGTATCAACTTGCTAAGTTTATACTGATACTTGCAATCAAATTTCAAAACTAAAGAGATTTTAATTAAACTCTTTCCTAACGCAACTCTTTCCTAATGTGTGTCTCTTATTTCACCCAAAGAATTCATTTTCTCAATGGCACGGGGAATGATAAATTAGAACATCCACTAATTATTCATTTTTAAAATTATTCTCAAAATAATACTAATACTACCTCCACTGTGATTACTGAATTAAATAAAACTAGAAAAGCTTTCTCAAATCCAGGTTGATTCTAAAAGTACAAGAAAACTAATTTCACAACAGAGGTGTATCAACAGAAAATAAACAACAAGAAATGTATCAAGTTCAAATTCCATATGAAGTTATAATGAGAATAAGGAACATAGTTGTATAAATTGTATAAATTCACAAAAGGTAAGTATGAAACCCAGCCTCATTTCATTTATTTTTATTTTTTTAAAGATTTATTTATTTATTTGAGAGAGAGAGAAAGCTCAAGTCAGGGGAGCGGGAGAGGGAGAGAATCTCAAGCAGACTCCCTGCTGAGCACAGAGCCAGAGGAGGAGGAGCTCAATCTCACAACCCTGAGATCATGACCTGAGCTGAAACCAAGAGTCAGACATTTAACCAACTGAGCCACCCAGGCACCCCTGAAACCCAGCCTCATTTTAATGGGCCTTAATTTTTCCTAATGCAAAGGAAAAGAGGACAAGGATTCCAACTATCAACTTACTATACTGAAGTTATAAACCAATAATATTAGACTCAAAAATAAATTAGAGCATAGCAATTTAAAAGGGGTGGTTGAAAATAACAATATCGATAAATTAAGAAACCTAATTGAAAAAATCTGTGAGTAATTCTATGAGCAATAATAGCAATAATAGAATTCAGTAAGGTAACCAGGCATATATATCTCAGGTAAAAGATGGCCATGATCATGATGGATTAGCTATTAAACACATTACTTTGTGCCATAAACAACTAGAAAACTGGGGAAAAAATGTAATACAACTGTTTTTAGACACTGAAAAATCTGTAATCCGTTAACAGATGAGAGACAGATTTAGTGAGCCATACAACTTCAACCACTTCCTTAAAAGACTTCAGTGCAGGGAAGAAGAACCAGTCTCATTTAGAGACTAAGAAGTTTACAAGGGTACTCCTTAAATAGAGACAAAATACTATTTTAAGTTGAGGAAACAGTGACAGCAAGAGGACTGAAATTTGCAAGACAAAGTATTAGAAAGAGTTCAAGAAATCTGTGAAAGGTTACCTCTGAGTCTGGCTTAATACCAAGCAGCTCACATGCAGGATAAAACTCCATGAATATTGGCAAAGAATACTTACCAAGATATAAGTTAATAATTTTCAGAGCTCACACAGGGGCTGAGGGACATTCAATTTCTTAATATTCAAAATAGGAAAGTTTTAATGAACACCCTGGGAATTCATTATAAATTTAGGAGTCATCACACCTTAATAATTAAAGCTAATCTATGTCCACCATATCAAAGTTTAAATAAAAGTCTTTGAAGACAAAGCTGATGCTTAAATAACTGCTGGTCATTGTCAACTCCATCATTATTAAATGAAAACTAACAAAATCCTGATATTTAACATCATAAAATTCAAATGTCCAGCATCCAATAAATAATTATTGGACATCTGATCATTGGGAAAATGTACCATCATCAGGAAGAAAATCAGTGTGAAAGCAGACCCAGATCACAGAGATGAAATTTTCAGAAAAGAACTTCAATATAGCTTTTTCAATATGTTCAAGTACATTAAAAAATAATGAAGACAAAAAATTTCAAATTATAAAAAAATCAAATCTCTGCAGCTGAAATAAAAATATTACTGGATAAGCTTAACAACAAATAAGGCACTGTGGCAAAAAAAAAGATCAGTGAATATTCCTGTGAAGATGTTGCAATGAAAAATGACTGAGAAATAGAGGTAAAAGAGGCAAAAAATTGAATATATCCCAAGTGACTAGTGGGGCAGTGTCAAGGGGTCAAACATACCTGTAATTTGAGTCTCTGAAGATGAGAGCAATAGCAACAAAAAATGGAGAGCTAATACCTAAAAGTTTCCAACTTTGACAAAAACAATCCAAAAAGCTCAACAAATCCCAAATAGAATTAACACCTTTCATATCTTAACCAAATCTTTAAAAATCAGTGAAAAAGAAGAAATCTGAAAAATGGTCCCACTCTTACATGAAAATGTAAGACTGTTAAACAAATTGCCAGTGACTTCTCAACAGCAAAAATGGAGGCCAGAAGACAACAATACAACATCTTTAAAATTGCTGAAGGAAAAAAAAAAAAGCAACTGTCAACCTAGAATTCTATCCTGTGAAAATATCCTTCAAACTGAAGAGGGAAAAAAAATTAAAGAGATAATTTTCAGAATATCAAGAGCTGAGCAAATTTGCGTTCAGCAGAACTTCACTTCAGAAAATGTTGAAGGCCAAGCTAAAGGACAACGTACCAGATGGACTTGTGCACTTCTGCACAAAGTGAAGAGAGCTGGAAATGGTAAGTATGTACATAAATTTAAAAGATGATTTGTTCTCATTTAAAATATATATTTAAGAGATAATTGTGCCCAGGAGTGAGTATTACATGGTCACCCTGCAGCATCCACCCTTTTTCTTCCTCTCCTGCTTCCACCTGTTTGCATACACAAAAAGTAAATACACACATCTTCTAATTCTTTTTCACACCTTTATACAGGCCTTAATGCAGTTTCCTTGTGTCCATATTTTCACAATATCTCTCTCCACAGTTCTATCAGCTTGCAGTTAGCACATCTTGCACACAATTTCAACCAATCTTGTGAAAACATCAGTAAGTTTCTGTCTCTCCTCTGGATATGGTACTTCAAATAAAGTCTTTTTACAGTCAATTTTCGGCCAAGGTGAATTTAAAGATATGTTCGAAGTGAAAGTTATAGAATCAGGATGGAGTGTGTATAAATATATATTAAATATTCTTTAATTTCAATTCTGCAAATGTTTTGAGCTCCCAGGTGGTATCCCTGACAACTATTTTCTTGAAATCAATAACTCAAACAGACTAAAAATAAAACAGATTTCTTTTACATTTGTTAACTTGTTTTTTAATATATACAATTTTAGAGGAATTAAAGTATTCACTACTGGAGATCAAAGGCTCTTAGATTAAATCACATGCTCCTGGTTATCAAAGGCTCTGATAATTCCAGATCTTCTATTCCACTGACCTCCAGGACTTTGCAAGAATAAATCACTTAATATCTATCATTCTTGGTTCCCTTTTCTACAAAATGTGAATTATGGACTATTTCAGTACTTCTTAGATATTAGAGTTGTAAGAAACAGTAAAAGAAACGGGCTGAACCAAATTTGAGTTGCCATTTCTTTTTTAATAAGGACATAAACAAACATACAAATTGCCGTCTCTAGTTAAAATCTTCCATCAAAAAGAACATTTTAACAATAAAAAAGAAAGGTAAATTCAAAATAAGGAATTCTTTCATATTAACATATATGTAGTTTAAGAAAAAATTTGCAGGACTCCTGGGAGCCTCAGTCAGTTGAACGTCTGACTCTTGATTTCAGCTCAGGTAATAATCTCAGGGTCCTGGGATGGAGTCCCAGGATGGGTCTGCACTGAGCAGGGAGTCTGAGGATTCTTTCTCTCCCTCTCTCTGCCCCTCTCCCCATTCACATGCACTCTCTCTCTCAAATAAATAAATCTTAAAAAAAATTACATATTACCTCTTTCCCCATTTTCACCATGGACTGATAAAAATTTCTTAAATGTGTAAAATCATTCCATGAACCTATGCTTAAAAATTACTGAATGAAATGCTTTCTACTATCTCTTTCAACTATAAAACTCCATCATCTATATTCTTATTTTGATACAATATGTTAAACAAATGTCAATCAAATGTAATTTACTTAATTCATTGTAATTTAAATAAGTAAAAAAAAATTAGGAACAAGGGAAAATATCTCCTAATGTTCAATATAGTACTTCACCACAACTTACTTTAATTCACACTATACACATTAAAAAAGATTTTAGGGGCACCTGGGTGGCTCAGTCGGTTAAGCGTCTGCCTTCGGCTCAGTTCATGATCCCAGAGTCCTGGGATCAAGCCCGTGTCAGGCTCCCTGCTCAACGGGGAGTCAGCTTTCCCCTTCATCTGCCCCTCCCCTACTCATGCTTGCTTTCTCTGTCTCTCTGTCAAATAAATAAATAAAATCTTAAAAAAAAAAAAAACTTTCTAAAAGTTCCTGTGGGAAATGACAGTGTCATTTGAGTCTATTAAAGCATCATTCTGGTTGCACAAACTAGAAAGAGAAGTTGCACTGTGGTAATACTTGTCTTTATCTTAGAGACCAAGAGTCATTTTGCAAATTTGTAGTATCATTTCCCTAAACAACTCAGGACCAAATTGTACTTCGGTTCTTCAGTTCTACTTTTTTGTGGAGACAGAAACACAGCTCTTGACTGTATTTTTACTTTATTTTTTTAAGCACTGCTGACAAAGTTAAGGTAACTTTTTATTGCACCATGTATAACTATGAAACAGCATTAACGGGTGAAGGATGTAATAATTTAGACATCTCTTCATTTTAGAGAAGATGGAAACATCATTGGTTTTCTTTTCTCAATTAAATATGTGTGAATCAAAAGAAAAAACTTTTTTCAAGTTAATACATGGTTCAGGAAAAGAAGAAGCAAGCAAAGAAGCCAAGATCAGGTAAAATCATAATTTTTAAAATCGGTTTTATATTTTTAAAAAACATGATTGATGTTAAATATTTGATAGCACTTGTTTTTAAAATATCTGGTTGAAAACATATTGAATGTAGTATTATAACTGGGGGAAAAAGTCTTTTTGTTTAATAGGAACAAACACCTGTTAAATCTTAAGTGTTTTTATTTTTGAAAGAGTGCAACAATTTTAACCACATAGAAGAACTTGTAACAATCTTAATTGAAATATAATCTCAAATACTTTACAATCACTGAAGGAAAAAACAAAATATATTTCACATATGCTATACTAATTCCTCCACAAACTGAATGAAATTCACTAGGAAAACCATTGTGAGTGTGTTGGGGGTGGATGGTGGGTGAGAAGGGATGTTCAGGAGATTACCAATCCCACATTTGTTTGACAGTCAGAAGGAAAGATTTTAATTGTCATACAAACTGTCCTGAAGCTAATGCGTTTTCATTTTCAGAGCTAAGGAAAAAAGAAATAGGTTAAGTCTTCTTGTACAGAAACCTGAGTTTCATGAAGAAACCCACTCCAGTAGATCTGGGCACTTGGCCAAAGAAACAAGGTGAATAACTTTTAATTATTTGAAGGAAGATTTTGCTGATTCTATTCTTAAAGATTTAAGAAAGAGGAAATTAGGGATTTCCATTTTATTGGAAATTACACAGTATTATAAGGAAGGTTAGAGATCTCATTTCAAAAAATTAGGAATATTCCATAAAATTAAACCACTTTAATAACTTGCATTAAATAACCTTATAAAAATTTAAAGATGTTCTTTTAAAATTATATACCTGTCAATTTTAAATGATATATTTTACCCCTTATAAACTGATGAAATACTCATTAATTTAAGAGTTTCACAATATAATATTGTCATAGAGGAGAGCTATTCATCTCTTCCCTTAGTAGTTTGAATAAATGCCTCTAGGTATAAAAGCAAAAAAGTATGAAAAGGGATGTTTTGTCATTTTTAGCCATTTCTTTAATTCAAACAGAAAATGAAGTGGCCTTATATACTAATATAATACACATTTTTCCAAAAATAAAATATGGCCAGTAAAAGATCCACGACAAATATATTCAACCTTGTAAATTATAACCATAAAATATTTGTTGTATTGCAACTTTTAAAATATATTTCTTATCCCTTTAGAACCTCATTAGCCAAACTTCCTGTATCTGTATAAAAAAAACATTGCTGCATATTGTGGTAAGAGCTTCAAGGAAATTGCAGTTAAAAAAAAGTTTGGCTAAAAGTTACTGTCAGTTTAGGTTCTTCTACATGCTGACTTAAACTGGATATGCAGAGGTGAATAAATTGTTTTCTCAAGAAAAAAAAAAAAGATACTCGACCCGATTTCTTTTTCTTTGTTCGTAACCTAACACATGATTAATTTTAAATAAAATAATTCATATACTCATGAGAAAATATTTAATGTTATTTTAACATATAGTTTGATAGGCAAAATCAAAAAAAGGTGACCGATGTTTTTGAAGTTTCCAATGTAAATACAATTTTCATTACATTATAATAGAAGAAAGCCTATGACTGAAAAGAGCAGTGTTAAAGAGTAAGTTAGAGCAGATCCAGAAACAGACTTTCTGCATACTCCATTATAAACATTTTGTTTCTTGAACAGAGTCTCCCCTGAAGAAGCAGTGATATGGGGTGAATCATTTGACAAACTGCTTTCTCATAAAGGTTAGTGGTGTTTTTCCCAAATGCTTTATGTCTTAATGGACAATTATGCAAAGTATGCATGTAACTATACAAAGCAGGCTGTCATAAAATGTAGTCTGATTGGTAATTTACAACAATCTGAGTTTCTGATCAAGAGAAATAGCTAAATAATAGAATAGTCAACAAATGGAAAATATTTTTTAAATATTCTGATTTTACTAAAAAGTACTTATTGTGGTTGAAATAGTACCTCTTTGTGCTGTGATTAATAGTTTCAAATTTTTTAATTTATTGATTTTTGAATGAGATCCTTGGTTTTTAAATACCTGATTACCCATGTTATTTTTATTGTTAAGTGATCTAAAATCTAAAGTAGTTCTTTTATTGGAAATTCAGGTAACCCTCATGAAAATAATTTTTTTTCAATTTTGTAAATATTTCACTCTTCATATCAATCATCTCATTTTAAAGCAGAATTTTGTAAAAGAGTTGAGAATCAGATGGGTATTTAAGATGGAACTTTGTAGGTGAAGTGAAAGGTGAGGACAAATATTGATTCCTTGCCTGACTGTTCAACACTGACAAAGCATGAGTCAGAGGACAGGCTGGCAAGATTGTTACTCTATTTTTTTTTAATTGGACAGTTTATTATAAGGAAGCAAATGTCTTTTCATCTGTGGATGCTCAAACCTAGCATATCACCTGATAAATATTAAGTGCTCAAATAATATAACCAAATTTGTTTCTAGGAAAAGGTTAACCCATGGTTCCTTTGAGATCTGAGTTCTGGGTCTCTTCTGCTATATAATGGTTGTATAATCTTAGTTAAGCTTCCTAATTTCTCTGACTTTCAGCTTCTTCAAGTGTAAATGGAAATAACAATGTCTTTAGCTCCAATAGGAATGGATTTCTGTCAGGATTAAATGAGATGATGAATAAGAAACCAATAACTGACACTACACAAATGTATATTGTTACTTCTATTATGAAAAATAATAATTATCAACAATAAATTAATAATCCTTTTCTATTTTCCAGTTTATTCCCAACTGGGTAAAATCACTTACAGGATGAAATTTCAATTAAAAGAAAGATATAAGCTGTATTTATTTATTGAACTTAATAAACTGGTACATAATAATTTTATCATACTCCCACAATCCATACAGAGAGAAGAAAGATTCAGCGAGGGTAATTAGTCCTACAGAAAAATTTCCCCTGGCATTCTGTAATCATTCTGTTTTACGAGTAGTCAAAACTGAATGGAAAAAATTAAATCTGCTGCTCTCTCTCTTTTCTCTGCTGGTGAAAATATTAAAGAGCTGTAAAATAGCAGCAATTTGAATCAAGAGGGTTCAACATGATAACAAAAGTCAGCACTGACCCACTTGGACATTATTATCATTGCTCTTGATCAAAGTGCTAATTAAATTATATTGAATTCACAAAAAAAATTATGTTACTAGTATTCTTTTAATCAATCCTTCAAAAATCCAATTATTTTTCATTGCAAAGCTTATTGTAATATTAAATTACAAAGCTTAAAATAATCAGCTAAAAAAGTCTTTTGGTTGCAATGGTTAAATTCAGCTCATTTCTACTGTCTTGACTCCAGGCAAAAAAAAAAAAAAAGGAAAGATCGTTATACTCATTAGTCCGCGCACACACACACACACACACACACACACACTTCAAAAAAGACCTTACTCTATCAAATTTTACAGAATTCCCCTTTGGTTAAATGAGTAAGTTTCTCAAATTCTGTATGTCATGTCTACATAAAGGAAAAGGAAATTGTATTAAATTTAGTCAAAGGGGAAATGCAGTGATAAACAAAATACAAATCAAAATTGGGTATTTAGTTTGACAAAAATGGCTGATATTAAAAGCAGTGTATGCTGATTATTAGCGTCTTTAGAAATGGAGCCACATAATAAATGGTTCTTATGCTAGATTTTAGGAGATTAATCAAAATTCACTAGCTGGACAAGGAGAGAGACCATTCAAGTGCAGAGCCAACATAGACATGGGGCATTAACCAGTGCAATTTATTTAGGGAATTAAAAATAAAGTAATTCTTTGTTGAGAAACAATTTGAAAATGGAAGGGTGGCTTAGGGTGACAGACAATACACAGGCGAGACTAAAACAGAAAGAGCATGTTTTTTGCTGTATTCCACAGAAGCGACATAATCCATGGAGTGTTTTGATAATCCCACTATTTTTTTTAAAGATTTTATGTATTTATTTGACAGAGAGAGACACAGTGAGAGAGGGAACACAAGCAGGGGGAGTGGGAGAGGGAAAAGCAGGCTTCCCGCTGAGCAGGACCCTGGGATCATGACTTGAGCCGAAGGCTTAACGACTGAGCCACCCAGGCACCCCGATAATCCCGCTATTTTATCCAAATTTCATTCATCAAATGTAGTTTAACTCTTTTAAAAATTAAAAAAAAACCACAGAAGATAAAATCCAAGAAAATCTAAACAAATTATGGACTTTAGTTAATAAAAGTGTATCAATATTTGTTTATCAATTATAACATATGTACTTTGCCAATATGAGATGTTAATAATAGGAAGAAACTTGGTTGTGGGGTATAAGGAAACTGCACCATCTACATAGCTTTTCCATAAATCTAAATCTATTCTAAAATAAAATGTTCCTCTTGTTTCTATGCAGATATTAGGATACATTTTTTCCACCATCTTCATTTATTGACAGATTTGTCAGAAATTGTGAAATGAATCATAAAAATCTATAATTTAACTACACACATAAAAATCAATAATTTCTAAATGCTGTTTAATAGAAACAGAAATTATGAATAAATAAAAAAACAATATCAGATTATATGTGATTCATAATCATCAATTTCAAATTTAGTTATCAGTCTTCTCATTGAGTGACTTTATAAAAAGTAAATATTATCGATATCAAGTTAGCAAATCAATTCAAATAATATTGTATGTATACGTATATTGCACTTACACATATGTGTGTATTTGTATACATATATATGTATATGGTTCGACATAAGATATTTTGAAAGTAAAATAATGCTGCTCAATAATGTTTGAAAATAATTAGCTAAATAGTTTAAAAATGCTATATAACTTGCAATGTATCGTGTAACCTTTCAAAAATTATTAAAAGAGATTATCTAGATGTGTGCAAGATTTCAACAGGCAGAAGAAAAAATAATTCCTGAGTTAGGAAAAAGGCAGGAAAATGGCTAGAGAAATAAGAGATTTTGGTATAACTTGGAAAAGCAACCCGTTCACTTTCACTGGGGCAGAGTAGTGAACAAATACATTGGAAAGTCAAGTTGGGGACAAACTTTGGAAGAGTTTGTTAGAAAACTGATGGACAAAAAAGTAGAATTCTATACATGTAATATGGATTACCTACAAGATTGTTACAAATATAAAAGTTAACCTCAAGGTAAGGGCTATTTTGGAAAGAAAACAGATGAACTTGGTGACTGATTGAATGTGTGTGTGTATTGTAAAGTGAGATGATGAAGAGATAGGAGATGAAGAAAAAGGATGAGTCAAAGATCTTTAGATTTTGTTTCATATTAATAGGAAGATGACAGTGCCTTTTATAGATGAGAAAAAGAGGTGGGAGAACAAGATTTGTGAGAAGATAACAGGTCAGAGTTTGAACTTATTTAGTTGCTGGTAAACTTTATCAGAAGTTTTGCAGAGTTTTATAGGCACACACCTAGAATATGGAAGAGTGATTGATTATAAATAGAGGTTTTTAACCATCACATCTTCAATCAGTAATTGAAGATGTGAAAGAGGTTGTTATTTCCTGCAGGGAGTCTCTATCAATAAGAAAATCTTCCAACTACTACATAACTGTGCATTTTCCAGTCTTTGCAAATAATTCCAATATTTTTTACCTTTTCATTAATGAATATTTACTTGGACTTTTTGCACCATTAGTGTGGTTCTACTAAACTTAATTCTGAAAAATTCATAATAGATGAGAGAAGTAAAATATGTAAGTCATGGCACCCCCTTGCTTTAAAAATATAAACTGATTGTACTGTGGACAATACTTACTACTGACTTTGAATAAAGGCTGCAAGGAAATGAGTACTTCACTTTTGCAGAAGGAAATGAGTACTTCTCCTTACACTTTTTACCTTGTGGCTTTTCAACGTGCCCTTCCCAATTTTCAGTTACTGATTTTCTGCAAGATAAGGGATTGCAGTATTCTGCAAAGTTGAATTTCTGAATCAGGCTGACCCAAACCAAACACTCAATTTCTTAATCTGTCTCAGAATAAAAGTAAGTAAAATCCAGTCTAAATTATAAATGGATCACATAAATATATCATTATTGCAACAGTAACCACAACATTCTGTGTCAGGTCAAGAGCTATGAAGCCAAATATTTAAGGGGAAAACATGCAACCAAGTAATACTGTACTTGGGTTTCCAACCTGAGAGTTTCTTGACTTTTTGTTTCATTTGGTTTCTTGGCATCAGAAAAATTCTCCAACAGATGCCAGAATTTCAATTTAGAAACATGCAATCACAAGCGTTTCATATTTGTATGACACATTGAGCCAGCTCCTTCCAGTGTGAATTCTAATCCCAGGTTCCATCATGCACTTTTGGCAGCTGCATTCACCACTGCTGCCTTCTAAAGGACTGTTTGTTAAGTTACTCCTTCTGTGTATGAAATGGTTCCATTGTGACCTGATTTAATGTAGCTGCCCAAAGAGAAACAGGAAGTAACTAATGTCCTGGGATAATTTTGCACAACATTGCATGTTAGTTTTTAAAAAGTAATTTACTTAAACTTTTAAATAAATGAACTACTTTCTGATCATTATTAATTCATTTCTTGAATCAGTATTTATTCTTCTTTATTATATTCATATTATGGCAACAAAATCCATTCAATTTGATTAACCCATTATCAGCATTTTTAGCACATAGCACTTTTCCTAATATTAGTGCTGTGACTTCATTCTGAATGTCTGTATCAAACTTAAGACTAATCATGGTAACAAAGATCTTTTGCATGATATTCCAGAGTACACTGGCTGGCCCATAGTCAACACTCATATTTTGTGAATTAGTAAAGGACTATATATTAAGAAACATTTATTTTATTTCTTGAAAGATTTCTATTTGAATTCCATGCAAATTGATTTCTCCTCTGCTGTTCCAAACAGAATAAATAACCCACACAAATATCCTTCATTAGTCCTTGGGATATAAATGTCTGTCTTGCCCACCCATTGACTTTCATATTCCTCAGCAGTAGGAACTTTGTTGTTTGATGGCAGCTTATAACTTTGAACAAAATACATCTGGGTTCAGACTTCTGCACTGAAATTTACCAGCTGTAAATTTAGGGCAACTTAACCCTTTGAACCTCAACTTCTTCATCTGTAAAAATGGGTTACTCCATAGGGTTAACATGAAAATTAAATGGAGCTGTGCCAATAAAAGGCATATATAGCAAGGTGTCAGGACCCTAGCAAACACCTAAAACTTCTATTACACTTAATATTACTGCATTTTCACCATATAATACAGTCCTCAAGTTCATACTAGGTGTTTTATAAATAAAAGATAGGTGAAGAAAGTTATTTTTAATATGTGACAATTTCAGTTGCCTGGCATATGGATGATTCCTTTTAGAAGTTTAGTGCAAAACACTTTATTATGACTGAGATCTGTTAATAGGAAAAATAATGGTCATATTCTCCCAAAATTGTGACATTTATTAACTCACTTTAGGAATAATTTGACATTTAAAAACTGATCAGTTGTACTTATACATGACATATGGATAGAATAAGTTGAAATCAGAAAAGTTTTTTCCTTCACTGGGGTCAGCGTAACTTTATTCACAGACCCAATAATGCTTATACTTAATTTCCTCTTTCCAAACTAGGTTTAACCTGGAACAGACTATTGTCTCATTGCAAGATTACAGGCATTTTATTTTGACTCTGAAAATACACATTTTTAGGTACTTGAGGAAAATCTTCTGTGTATCAAAATGCTTCAAAGAATCATTACCCATTTATATTTCCCTTTTACATTTGGAGAAAAGCACACTATGCAGCATGAAGAAATAAATCTTGAAAACCAAACACTAAGTGAGCTAAAAAAAAATAAGAAAAGTTGTTAAATATCCTACATTGATCATTCTTGCTTATTCTCAGTTATTAGAGTTTGTAGACTCATTCAGGAACTGCTTAGCACTAAGACCTCTTTAAAAAGGTTGTGCTTAACCAGGAATTATCTTACTTTTGCATCTAATGACTGTAGAAAAGTTCTGACTTGCTTGTCAGTCTTAAATGATAACTTCTCAAATTCATGTAAGCCTGACCTTTGCTTGTCTTCCTAGTTTTTTCACAAACATTTAACCACTAACACCTTGTGCTCAGGGTTAATTTGTGGGGAAAAAAAATCTCCCCTTATTCCAGTGAAACACCAATGGAAGGAGCAGTGGGATAGAGCTGCATGATTCTTTTGTTGTGGTAGTGGTGAAGTCATCCCATATTCAATACTTTGGAAATGTATATAGGTTGTCATGTCATTTTCTGTTCCTGCATCTCTAATACATTTTTTAAAAATTGCTTACAACATAAAAAAATGGTGCTTGTCAAAGAGGACAAGTTCTATATATAGGATAAACAAATTGAAATATAAAACATAGTTTGAGGATTGTATTAGTTTCCCCTTGCTGTGGTAACAAGTTACCATATCTCTGGTGACTTAATGCAAATCTACTATCTTACAGTTCTGTGGATCAGAAGTACAGTATGGGGGGGCGCCTGGGTGGCTCAGTTGTTAAGTGGCTGCCTTAAGCTCAGGTCATGATCTCAGGGTCCTGGGATCAAGACCCCCATCAGGCTCACTGCTCAGCAGAAGCCTGCTTCTTCCTCTCCCACTCCTCCTGCTTGTGTTCCCTCTCTTGCAGTCTCTCTGTCAAATAAGTAAAATCTTAAAAAAAAAAAAAAAAGAAGTACAGTATGGGTCTTATTGGGAGGAAGGGGGAATCAAGGTGTGGTTAGGCTATTGTCCCTTCTGGAGGGTCTAGGGGATAATCCCTTTCCTACCCATTCAGGTTTTTAGCAGAATTCAGTTCTTTGCAGGTTTGGACAAATGTCTCCATTATTTTGCTGGCTCTTAACTCATGACTATTCACACCTTCTAGAAGCCACCACATTTTTTGGCTCATGACTATCTTTTTCCATCTTTAAGGTCAGTAACATCATTTCATATTGTATCTCTCTGACCCACTCTTCTGTTCCTCTTCCACTTTTAAGGACTCATGTGCTTAGACTGGATTGGATTATCCACCTAGATAATACAGGATAATACAGGATAATTTCCCCATTTCATGGTCCTTAACCATACCCACATCTGCAAAAGCTCCTTTTTTCCATGTAAGGTGACATACTCACAGGTTTTGGGAATTAGGGCATAGTCATCATTGGAGAGATGTTACTGTGCCTACCACACAAAATGTTGCGCTCCTAAGAAAGATACATTTCTAAGATGTGTTTGTTTGTTTGTTTGTTTGAAAAGTGAGATTTGGGGAAATTGAACTTATCTGAAACTCAGTTTCCTCATCTATGAAAATGAATATAGGACATATTCCTAGCATCTGTTGTAAAGGTTAAATGTGGTAGTGCATATAAGCAGCACATAGCCCTCAGAACCTCAGAACCTCTAAACATGTTATAAATGCAAAATCTCTCCATTTCCATAATTCTACCAATAGAGATTCATTCTTCTTGCTTCACTCTGTATGGAACTTTTTATATTAGAAGCCATCACTGACCATAAGGAATCATTCTAGAGAGTAGTGAATATAAGAAATGAATATAAGTGAAAATGAGTTGAGGAAAGAAAGCTATCATTTTATTTCACAATTCTTTTAACCATAATGTTAGAATGTTTGATTCTCCTTTCATACATTGCTAAATTTAAATCTTTAAATCTTTTGTTCAGAATCTTTGCATCTCTGATCATGATGGATATTGATCTGTAGTTTTCTTTTTCTGTCTTTCTTAATATTTTTATTTTATTTTATTTATTTCTGGGGAGGAAGGAGTATCAGGTTTTGGTATTAAAATGATGTGGAAAGTATTCATCCCTTCACTGTTTTCTGGAAGGAGTTGTATAAGATTAGAATACTTTTTCTTAAGTGTTTGATAAAATTCACCAAATCTGGACCCAAAATTTTTTACGGGGAGAGGAGAATATTTTTATTGTATAAAGTCTGTTTATTAATTGGATTAGGGCTATCAGATTTTTCACTTCTTTAGTGTCATTTTGAGTAGTTTTTTTTTAATTTTTCCATTTTATTTATGTTTATTGGTATAAAGTTGTTCAGAATATTTATTATCTTTGTGATATGTTTCTGATATGTGGTAATATTCCTGATTTGCTTTGTACTATGAAACAATCTTGCTAAGGGTTCTATTTTATTAATGTTTTCAAAGGACCAACTTTTTGCTTTTGCTAATTTTCTCTATGTTTTGTTTTCTTTCATATAGATTTCTGCTCTGTTTTTATTATTTTTCCCTTCTACTTACTGTGGCTTTAATTTGTTCTTATTTTCAAGCTTCTTAAGATAGAAATTTATATCTTGATTTCATACCCTTCTTTTTTTACTAGTATAGCTTTACATACAATGAATTTCCCTCTAAATACTGTGTAAACTGCACCCCTCTAATTTTGATGTGCTGTACTTTTCTTATAATCCAATTGTAAATATATCATAATTTCTCATGTAAGTCCTTATTTGACCTATGAATTTATGTTTGTTATTTTGTTTCCAAATAGTTGGAGGCTTTTATAGCTATGTTACTAGTATTAATTTTTTATTAAGACCCTTGTGGGCAAAGGACACACTCTATAAGATGTCATTCTTTTGAAGTTTAGATTTATTTTTCATCTACCCACCATGTGTTTATCTTGGACAATCTTCCTTGTGCTCTTGAAAAGGTGTTGGGCAGAGTGTTTTATAATTATCAATTAGGTCAACTTGGTTAATAATGTTAAGTTTTATATAACCTTATTAATATTCTGTCTACATGTTCTAGAAATTTATAAATGAACAGAATTAAAATCTACAACTGTAATTGTAAATTTTTCTACTTCTTTCAGCTCTGCCAGTTTGCTTCACATATTTTAGAGCTCTGCAAATAAGTCCATATATATTTAGGATTATTATTTACTAGTAATAGCTGACCACTTTACAATTATGAAATGGAAATACTCTTTATTTTGAAGTCACTTTGTCAGGCCACATCAGATTGTTTTTATACAGATGCTAAACACCTATGTTGTGTATCATTTTCACTTTTTTATTTCACCTTCTTAATATTTTATTTTTAACATGTGTTTCTTGTAGCCAATATATAGTCTAGTTTTAATTTTGAATGCAGTCTGATGATCTCTGACCGTTAATTGAAGTATTTAGTCCATTGAAATGTAATGTCATCATTGATATAGGTTAGATATAGCTAACATCTCATTTTCTGGTTGTCCCATAATTTTGTTGTTATGCTTTATCTCCTTTCCTTTTCCTCAGATTAAATAATTTCTATTCAACTCTCTTGTAGTTGACTCACCCTTTCTTATGTAGTCTTTAATTTGTTGTCATGTCCATTCAATCAATTTTTTACCCCAGGTATTTTCTATTCCAGTTCCAGCCTTTCCATTTGATTGTTTCTATCCTTTCAGTTTATCTGCTGAGTTTTTGCATCTATTCACTCATTATGTCTTTTTTAACATTTATGTTCTTCAACAAATTAATAATAGCTTTTTTACTGTCCTTGTATGTTATTTCAAATATTTTGGATACTTTGTGGTCAATTTTTAATGCCTGCTTTTGTTATTGATAATGGATCACATTAGATATTTCTTTGCATGCCTAATCAATTTTTATTGTATGTGAGCATAAAGGAAGATAGAGGAGTCTAGACTCTGTTGTCTTCCTTTAAGGAGTTTTGGATTACTTTTCTGTCAGTCTGTTATATCCCCCACAGATCCTCTTTATTTTTTCTGGCCAGTTCGATCCTTTGAAACCAACCTCTTTCTGATTTGCCTCAATACTAGTATAAAGCTCTTGCTCTTAGGCATAATGTTTGTAACAAAAACATGGACTTTGTTGAGCCATGACTCCAAAGTTTGGTGGCAAGTTAGACAAGAGTCTTCATCTCATGAATCTTTAAAAAAGTGCATGAGAAACACAAGTGAGCAAGCAACTATAGCACAATGTTTTAAGTACCTGGAGCTTAGAGTGTGAAAAAGATAGTGGAAAGAGATGAAAGGCACTACTGGAAGAATTTTAAAAGTAGAGAAACATGATGAAGTCTGTATATAGAAAGATATTACTGACTAGAATGTGGATTATAAACTAAGAGGGTGTGGGAACAAGTAACAGAACCCTAGAGTAAGGACCCTAATTAGAAGGTTGTCATGATAACCTATTTGAAAAATAATTCTGCTCTAAGTGAAATAAATTTTAAAAGCTCACTTTTTTTCAATGGGTAAATAGTTAAATAGTGGTATATCGTTATCTTACTTGTGGTATTTTATTAGAGTTGACCCTTGAACAATGTGGGTTTGAACTCTACAGGTCTACTTATTCTTGGATTTTGTCAGTAAACACAGTAAAGTACTATAAATGTGGTTACCATTAGGCTTTAATCTAACATTTTCTCTTCCTTATGGTTTTTTTAAGTTTCTTTTATCTGGCTTACTTTATTGTAAGAATACTGTATACATTATACATAATATACAAAATGTATGTTAATTGACTGGGGGCTTCTGCTCAACAGTTAAATATAAGCAGTTAAGTTTTTCAGGTGTCCAAAGTTATAAGTGGATTTTTGACTGCATGAAGTGGGGGGTTGGCACCACTAACACTTGCACTGTTCAATAACAACTGTATAGTTTTGCAAGATGTTACATTGGTGGAAACTGGATAAAGAGTACATGGGATCTCTATTCTCTCCTACAGCAACATGTGAATTTACAATTTTCTCAAAATAAAGAGATTTAATTTTTAAAAATGTGTATAAGCCAAAAAAAGTAGAATACCATAAAAAGTTGAATGAGCACTAGTTTTAAAGTCAGTTTGTCTTAGGGATGAATTCTAATTCTGCCACATTCTAGCTATGTAAACTTTACCTGACTGAGCCTTAAATAAATGATAGTCATCAAGACCATTAACATAATCACCATCAAAACCCACAAAGTATAATACTATGTGCTAGTCACCGTTTTAAGTACTTTGCATGTTTTAATATTTTTAACTCTCTCCTCTCTTGCTTTCTTCTCTCATGGTTTGTTGGCTTTTGTTAGAGATATACTTGGATTCCTTTGTCTTTACTTTTTGCATATCTATTTTTGGTTTTTGATTTGTGGATACCATTAGGTTTTTATCTAACATCTTATGCATATAGCAGTCTATATTAAGTTGATGGCTGCTTACATTTGAACCCATTCTTTACTCCTCTCCCCCACCCTCCATGTTTTAGGTATTTGGTATCATACTTTACATCCTTTTATTTTTGGAATCCCTTGACCAATTTTTATAGATATACCTAATTTTACTGGTTTTGTGCTTTCTGCTTTTCTTATTCCTACTTATGTTCTTTCCTTTCCATTCAAAGAGCTCCTTTTAACATTTCTTGTAGGAATGGTTTAGTAGTCATGAATTCTTTTAATTTTTGTTTGTCTGGGAATCTCTTTATCTCTCCTATTCAGAATGATAACTTTGCTGCATAGAGTATTCTTGGTTGCAGGTTTTGTTTTGTTTTTTCTTTTAGCACTTTGAATATATCATGTCACTTTATTCTGGCCTGTAAAGTTTCTGCTGAAAAATCAACTGATAGACTTATGGGGTTTCACCTGTATGTAACTGTTTTCTTTACTCTTGCTGCTTTTAAAATTCTCTCTTTATCTCTACTTTTTGCCATTTTAATGACTGTGTGTCTTGATGTGGACCTCCTTGGGTTGATTTAGGGGGCTCTCTGTGCCTCCTGGATCTGGATTTCTGTTTCTTTCCTTGGATTTGGGAATTTTTGGGCTATGATTTCTCCAAATAAATTTTCTGCCCCACTTTCTCTCTCTTTTTCTTCTAGGATCCATACAATGAAAAAGTTATTACACTTGATAGTGTTGCTAAGTTCCCTAAGTCTATTTTTCTGTTTTGTGCTGCTCTTTCATTTGAGACATATCCCCCATCTCTTCATTTTGTCTAACTCTCTGTGTATGTTTCTATGTGTTAGGAAAGTCAGCTACATCTGCTCTTGAAAATAGTGGCCTTATGAAGAAGTCCTGTGGTGCCCTGCAGTGCAATGTTCCCTATGCACCAGAACCTGGCACTTCAGGGATGTCTCCTCTGTGTGTTATGTGTTCTGCTATTGTGGCTAAGCCTGGGGTGTCTGGCACGAGGGTCTGTTTCTCTCCCCTGTCTGTGCCTGCTGTGTCCCTCCCTCCTGCAGACAGTCTCTTGGGTCTATTTGGCTCCCAACTGTGTCTCTGCCCTTCCTACCCACTGTAACAAGTCCTCTTCTCTACATTTAGCTGTGGAGAGTCTCTTCTGCCAGGCCTCAGGCCATTCTCTGGGTTATTTACACTGATATGGATGTTATCTAGTTGTATCTATGGGACAAGGTGAAGGTCCTCCTACTCCATCTTTCCTGGAAATCAATGCTTTTAATTCTCTAAACAACCCTATCAGATAGGTATCATCATTATCTTAATTTTAAATATTGAAAAACTGAGGTATGGTAAGAAAGGTATTTCACTCAGGACTACGTAGTAACTATCTAAACATGAATTTAAACCCTGGCCATCTTCCACAAGACTTGATACCAATGCCTAACATTGATGGAGCTCAGGACAAAAGTAAAAATGGAGACCCCATACTAAATATCTAAATGCTTAAAAGCTATAAATCAAGCTAACAAACTGTTAAAAATATATATTTAGTCCTTTTATTTTTGCAAATATACTGTGTAACCATTAAGCTTGAATTTAAAATTCTCAGACTCTTTACAGTTCTATTCTATCAACATGCCTACCTTCCTTCTCTTTCTATTCATGGTTTGGTTCCATACTGTGAAAATCCTCTTTGCACACTTGTGTGGACACCCCAGCCTTCAAATTCAAGTCCTATCCTAAGGGTGTGCATACCATTGAGTCAGTGTGCCTTTAGTGGATGAACTTGGGGAAGAGGACTATGCAAACCCTGGTAACATAGAATTTTTAGACAGGGAATTCTAGGGTCCTGAGTACAGAAGCACAGTCTGGAAGTGGGGGATGGGGGGAGAATGAGCTCCAAGTGGAATAGTTTCTTGGCTCTGTAGAATAACCCCACACCCCCGAGAAAGGCACTGAGGGACCTGAAAGAGACCCAAAGCAAGGTCCAGAGTAAGGGTTTGTCCCTCTTCCTCAGGTCTACGTATGATACCGGCCTCATTTCAACCGGAGTGATACTCACTTTTCATAATTTTGAAGATTACAGCTAATTTATATGAGGTCTCTCATGTATATTGTACAGACATGTATTTCTTCACTGAATTAGAGGGAAGACATAGCTATTCTGTTAATATTTGCAGTTATACTTTGATATCAAGTAGTACAATACAGGAGGGGAAGTGAGAGGGGTTAAATAGGTGATGGGTATTAAGGTGAGCACTGGTGATGAACACTGGGTGTTGTATGTAAGTGATGAATCACTAAATTCTACACCAAAAACCAATATCACACTGCATGTTAACTGGAATTTATTTATTTATTTTTTTTTTTAAAGATTTTATTTATTTATTTGACAGAGATAGAGACAGCCAGCGAGAGAGGGAACACAAGCAGGGGGAGTGGGAGAGGAAGAAGCAGGCTCATAGCGGAGGAGCCTGATGTGGGGCTCGATCCCATAACGCCAGGATCACGCCCTGAGCCGAAGGCAGACGCTTAACCACTGTGCCACCCAGGCGCCCCTGGAATTTAAATAAATATTTGGTGGAAAAAAAAAACTAACTAGTACAATTCCTCAGCATTAATATTGTATAGTTAAAATATATCACTTCTTTTCCTGGTAGATGGACTGGAGACTTTTACCAGATTCCTTAAAACTGAATTCAGTGAAGAAAACATTGAATTTTGGATAGCCTGTGAAGATTTCAAGAAAAGTAAAGACCCTCAACAAATTATCCTTAAAGCAAAAGCAATATACGAGAAATTTATACAGAATGATGCTCCACAGGAGGTACAGTAAAGATGATTGTAAAAATTTAAAACTGCTTGAAAAATTTTTGAGAGAATCTGCCTTTATCAAATCGGTATCCTCATACATTCCACTAGAAAGGTCAAGATTTTATTGAAGCAAAAATGGATATTTATATAAATTCCTACATACAAACAGAATGCATTGTAAGACTTTACCATGAAAGTAAAAGTGTGATTGAAGTCATTCCTTGGGGTTATTTTTATTCTAGACTAAGAGGAAATACAATTACTTGCAACATTTAGATTCATTCTCTTATCCATATTAATCACCTAAGCATAAGCAATGTCTCATCAAAACTAACAATTTCTATAAGAGAGGAAAGCAAGACAAATTAAAATGTTCGTATAATGTACCATTTTAGTGTGAGCTCATCTACCTATGCAAAGTTTTGATTGCACCAAAATAATTATTCCTCCACTTTAAAATAGACTAAAAGAAAATATCATAATCGACAGATGAAGGAAACCTAATTTGACAGTGGCTCAAGTGAAAAAACAGTTGTGATTTTCTTGGACTGCAAGCTCAGTATAAGATAATTGTGTGACACGATTGTTAAAACTATAGCAATAAAACTATAAAACTAGCAAATATTGCCTGACTGACCTCAAAAATAATTTAAATAGAGTTTCTATATTTTCATTATGTGTTCAATAAATAATATTTCTTTGCTGAAGTGGTAGAACTGGTAGTCTATCGCTATTAAGAGTTCTATTTCACTATAAATTAGTATTGTCCATGAGGTAGCATTTGTCTGTGAGGATATCATTTCACATGGAATGATGATTGTTTTTCTTGTTTCAATATGTTTCAATCTGTTCTGCGTTTCAATGCATTGTTCTGTTTTTCCCATGGCCAATTTTATAAACAGATTTTTAAAAAGCAGCTAATTGTATGGTGTTACCCATGAGGGAAAAGGAAGGAACCTTAACTGAAAACGTCTATCAGAATCAGATTTGGCAGTAGTGCTTTGATAAGAATTATTAAAGGATTTTGTATCTTTAAAGATATCCATTTTCAGCACACACTTGCTTGTGAGAAAATATCATAATAAAGTGAAAAGAGCATGGGAATAAAACAAAAGCCCCTCATTGAAGTCCCAAATATGCCCCAAATTTCTATGAAGTTTCGTTTCCACTTTGAAAATGGGTTAACCTAATGGTCTGTATGATATTTACAATGTTTCATATTCTAAATTAGCAAAGTGAGAAGGACCGGATGCATAGGAAGAGAAGAGCCAGATGAAATCCCAGCCCAGGTAAATCACTGGATCCCTAGACTTATAACAAAAAAAATCACAAAAGCATCCAAGTGCCTTATGCTCACTCCAACATTGGATCAGTCCTGCACTGTTTGTTTTTCAAAAGCATTTACTTAAGTAAATTGACCATAATCATACTTTTTTGTTATTATTATCATCATCCAGGTTAACCTTGATTTTCACACCAAAGAAGTCATTACTAAGAGCATCACCCAACCTACCCTACACAGTTTTGATGCTGCACAAAGCAGAGTGTATCAGCTTATGGAACAAGACAGTTACACACGTTTTCTGAAATCTGACATCTATTTAGACTTGATAGAAGGAAGACCTCAGAGACCAACAAATCTTAGAAGACGATCACGCTCATTCACCTGTACGGAGTTCCAGGATGTAAAGTCAGATGTTGCCATTTGGTTATAAAGAAAATTAATTTTGTTCATTTTGATGGCAAACTTGTAATCTGCTTTTAAAATATAGCATGTTTACTTCTAACAAATGAGTACATCTTTTAAAACAAAATGCATCATGTCAAGGATTTTAAAAATGTAAATCAAAACTTACGTTATAATAACACATACTATATCTGCCAATATATTCTGTAAAGCCTTCCATTTGACTTCATTCCATTCATAATCAGAAAAACTTATTACTTAATGGAAAGAAAGTAAAGAAGTAATAACAATCTTTTATAAGACCGTAAAGTTGAATTAAAGTTAAGCTTTTGCAAAATTGTCAATACTTGGAACAAATACCTAGTTTGGATATTTTTTTCTACACGTAAAAAAGTTAATGCTCAGATATCCATATATTTGGAACATATTTTCCATAATGATGAAGACTCTTTCTCTCTCCATTGTAGAGAGAGTTAGAGGTGGTCCGGTTCTTACAATAGGAGAGGACAATCATGTATTCTTGGGTTACTAACCCTGGTTCAAGAATAAGCAATGTATCACTTCTAGTTACAAGCCAGAAACAGGAACTTTGGGGAAGATGCATTCACCGCTATAGAACTTCCAGGTTAAACATAACCCACGTGGATAACTGAGAATGGGATCCACGGTTTGGGCTCATTCTTAAGTGAGCATGGACTTATCCAGTAAGTGGAGCACACTTCTAATGGCCATAGAAACATGACCAGATTATACATAGCTCCAGGTTGGGACTAGGAGCATCTTCTCATCTGCTAACAGAAATTGCTACTAAAGTAGTGGGCAGTCAGCAGTTTGAATGAGGCCCAGAGGAGGTTTATCTCAGAAGTAATTAAGTTTTATTTTTGGACTTCTAGGACTGGGATAAAAATTAGAAATGAGAGGAGGTAAAGAAGCAAGGAGTCCAAGGCCCTGGAGACTCATGCATCTGCTACACTGGCTCCTATAAATAAAGTATTTCCCCATTGATTGTGTTCTTGTTCCAAGTCTCACTGAGTCTTTAATAGTATATTATTCAAATAAGATTATGCTAATAAGTATATATGTCTCTACTTTAGGGAAATATTTAATTTTAGATATGTGTTGCATGTCAATGTCTGTATTTAATTATGCCATACATTTGGCTTTGGCAAATGTTATTTTATTTGGAATGTAAAATATAAAAAATGCAGATCACCTATAGTAATAAATATTTTTAATTTCTTCATTCATACAGTTAATGTTTATTTGACCACTAAGTGCTCTTGCTGATTGTTGATTATCCTTTCTGTCATCAAACTACACATAGACTTATTTTACAATGATACTGAGATAGAAACTATTAAAGTGTTTTGTCACTGATCTTACTACTAATTCAATTCTTTATACTGTTATAAATATGAAAACAAGGTATCATGCATTTCAAAAATCAACTAAGAAAGTGATTTTTAATTTTTCTATGGCTCATTTATATTTTCTTTTTTCTGTGGAAGTGTCTTTTCAAAGAGTATGATTCATACACAGTTAAGACTTGATATACGAGTTTCTGATCTCATTAGAAAAATCATGGGCTGATTTTAACAGCATTGTTCTAGGACCATAAATATATATTATATAGCTTTTTCATTTGTAATACTTTTCAGACATGTCCAATATCTTGTTTAAAAAATTCAATGGGACCCTTCAAAAACATACCAGGACTTTCTGATGAAATCAATGCCTGACTTCAAAGAACTTGTATCCATGGGAAGGACAACATGGTCACAAACAGGAAACAAAATAAACAATTAGAGAAGTGAAAAAGCCAAGTAAAAATGCGCAGACAGTACTGAGCACTGGCTGAAGGCATCACAGAAATATAATGAAAGCCCGAGAACTTGAGAACCTCAGTGCCTGGGCTCCCTAAACAGATGTATGAGCCCACAGACAAAAGTCAGTACCTATGCTGTCATATTTTGTACATAATAGAAGCTCAGTAGATGACTATGGGATCAAAAGGAAGCAAAAAGAAGCATTACGAGGAAAGTTCACATTTCAGCAAAGAATAAAGGTCTACTCTTATTGGAATGTGGCATATTTTTATTTGAATCCTGGCTCTGCCACTTATCAAGTGTTGTAGTATGTTGGGAAAGTTACCTAAGTATTTTGAACTTCAACTTCTCATTTGTAATATTGAAGTAAAACATTTACAGTGATGTTAAGATGATTAAATTTAAAAATATTTGTAAAGTACCAAGTATAGATTAATTGACTTTCATGCATAAACAAAAGTATGGGACTTATTCTTGGTATTTAAGTATCACTTTTTAATTATAATATAAATTTTCCTAATGCTTATGCTAAAATCAAATAAATGTCCTTTGAAAATAATGAGATTTTCTTGAATAAAATATGGGGACAGCTCTTGCTCTCACCAAGTCTTTTATAATTTTGTCCTGCATAGAAAAGTAAATAATGACATTTTAGCCAAATAAAAAATATTGGAAAATTATAAACTTAAATATTCTTCTAAAGACAAAGCTGAAAAAAACTTAATTTTTTAATTATGTGCAATGCTGCTTGTAGAAAAAAAAAACAGGACAAAGCATATTCAAGATATATACTCCCCCAAATGCTCACAGACTTAACCATAGCATTAACTAAAATTTAAATACATTAAATTTATTTTCACTGTATCGCACCAACTGGTCTTGCATTTAATTTCCTTGCTTTTTAATTATCATTGGTCTATAAAAGGGGAAACAAAAACAAAAATCCTTGCCAATTTAACCACAAGTTTGTTCATTTACATTACCTGAAGTCTTTTCAGTATTGAAAATGAAAGGTAATATAGCGTAGCCAAACCCATCTTCTATAGTACGTTGAATGAATGAATAAGTACTTATTGAACACTGTGTTTGATTGGTACTGTTAGCTGCTGGACATTCAAAGGTGAATTAAATAGAGTGAAAGGGAGAGAGAAAGAAACTTTCTTCATGATATACTCTCTGATAAAATTTGCATAATACAATATTCAGCTGAAAGCAATGCTTTATACAAGATGTTCCTTCATATTTATTCTTAATAGTAAATTCATCTATGACCGATGACGCAGATATCATTTATCTTTCGAAGTTAGGAGTTGAGGAGCTAATTTCTTCATTTGTTTAAGAGAAACACAGTAAACCCGCTAATTTGCACAAACTTTGTGCATCTTTCATAAAATGCAGGCAGAACAAACCAAAAGCGTACACACATCTAAAACCCATTTCATTTAAGATTGAGGGGTTTTGTTAATTTCATTTGTTTTTACTTTATAAATCAACCAATTGTACAAAAGTCCTTCAGAGAGTAAAAAAAAAAAAATTAAGCAACATTTAAAAAAATCATATCATTTGAAAAACGATACAGAAAAATTAACAGCACAAGTAGAGAGATGCTGCATATGAAAAATAGTCAGTATGAATTGTATATTTAAAGGATATAACCATTTTATAGAAAAACACATATTTTTGTGGAACCTTGCCTTCAAATTGAATTTTGTAGAGTGGAAATGAAACTTTTAGAAGCAATAACCAAAGGAAATATTTAAAATGCCATGAATTTCATAAGAACAACAATATTGACTTTCAGATAGTTTCTCTGCAGTCCCATTTCTGATATCATTAGCAATACACAGAAAATAAATAATAATTGTGGGAAAAATGAAAATTGAGATATTGAATTTGAAGCTACTAAAAAAATCTCAAAATTGTGCTTAATTTTCTTTACTAGAGCAAGGAAGTATATGAAAAGCATTTGGAAAGATCGTCATCAATATGTGAAAACCAACAGTTATTTTCTGAACACTGAACTATTGTTACTTGCAGAGAAAGAGGAATAATTAAACACAAATTCAAATGATGTCAAATCACTATTACCAATACCAGTAATACATTTATTTAATATCCTATAGCTTGGAATATTCTATACCTAATTCATCCTTATTTAGTCATACAGAACCGCTGCAGTTCAATAAACATTTGCTATGCTTCACCTTTGTTCCAGTCATTGTATCGTAGGATGGTAGGAATGCAAAAGTGAGTAACATAGTAGACTACATTGTGGAGGATATTACACTGAACAAATATTCCTACGTAGGCAAACACATAAACTAGTTATTTCAATACAACATGCAAAACATTCACATATATCTTTCCTCACCTATCTCCAAAAAATGGCAAGACACTTTCATGTGATGTAGCAAAACACCAGAGTCTCACCTTTGTGTCTTCACTCTACATCTCAGTATACTCTGTAGTATGAGGTTAGATAATGAATTGTTACCTTTCCATTGAAACCTGCTTTAAAATGCTTATCTCTAGAAACCTGAAGAGATCTCTTTGAAGAGATGAATGGACTTCATTCACATTATAATTTGATTCATTACAGGCTCCCTTCAATGGGGAGTAGGAGTTTTCAGAAATGTATTTGGGTTTTATTGGAAAGGAATTACTTAACATAGAGGCTTTGGAAGTAAATCTTTGATAGAAAAGTGACAAACAGAGTATTAAAAGACCCTAGAAAATGAATATCAACCAAAAAAATCAGGTAAATGATATCTGAAACTTTGAAATAAATTCATTGAAAAATCATGATTGAAATCATAAAATTTTATTTATTTACCTATTATTTATAAGCATATTTATTGTGGAATAAAATAAACATATTCTTTAAAAAAAATCACATGCTCATGAAGGAAACAATAACCTTGCAATTTGGTCCATTAATTAATTATTTGTTAGCCAACATATGGTATAACTTCTTGTTTGTTTTTTTCTCCAGATGGTTATTTTGCTAAGAATTTGTAAGTAAAAGAAGATTTCAGGATGCTATACACATATATAGATATATATCAGTAGTGTGATTTTTAATAAATAATAATTAATAATTACAATTGTTTTTCAGTCTACCAGGTAAAATGTATTTTCTCTGCCACACAGTATCACTGTTTCTTCATCATTAGAGAAAATCCATAGGCAAATATTTGGGTGATATAAAAAGACAATATTTATACTTTACAAATGAATTTGATGTGAAAATTAGAATTATTAATAACAGATAACAGTGACTAGAGTGAAATCAATGAAATAGTAATTTTGTGCTCTAAAAATCATGTGAAAAGAGCATTTCTTAAATCCCTGAATATCGCAAATAGTATCGATTGTGTTTATTCTAGCACTTGTCACTATTTGCCTAAGAAAGGAAAAGATACAATTTAATCTTCACCTTTTCATTTTTCATACAGAATCTATGAACCTTTAGAAATTTATGAGTAACTTGGATTGGGACCTCCATTTTCCTGACTGGCTGGGTCAGAAAATGCATCCTTAAAGTTAGAGATTAAAAAATTATCATAGAACATATAATATTCTCAGCTAATAAATATATTTCTCAGCTAATTTTTCAGAATATTTGAGATGTGTCCAAGTGATCTTGAAGTCATCAGTTAAGGTTACATGGGAAGAAAATTCCTTAATTTCAAGAACATATATATTGCCAACAAAATCAATGTATAGATTGTGGACAAAAAGACTGTATTATGGAAAAATGAAAATTATGATAATCTGAATCACAATCTCTGATATCACACTATGGTTTTTAAAAAGTATTATAAACATACCCAAGACAAACCATTTTTAACTCCTCATATAATTTAAAGACAAATATAATATATGAAGAGCATAAAAAAAGACCTTTAATCTCTTAATTCAGAAATAAGCATTTAAGCGGCGCCTGGGTGGCACAGCGGTTAAGCATCTGCCTTCGGCTCAGGGCGTGATCCCCGCATTCTGGGATCGAGCCCCGCATCGGGGCTCCTCCCCTGGGAGCCTGCTTCTTCCTCTCCCACTCCCCCTGCTTGTGTTCCCTCTCTCGCTGGCTGTCTCTCTCTCTGTCAAATAAATAAATAAAATCTTTAAAAAAAAAAGAAAGAAAGAAATAAGCATTTTAGCACACGTGTATACTTCCTTCTAATCTTTTTTTTAAGAGGGGGGAGGGGCAGAAGGAGAGGGTTAAGTAGGCTTCATGCCCAGGGCAGAGCTGGACGTGGGGCTCCATCTCACAACCCTGAGATCATGGCCTGAGCCAAAATCAAAAGTTTGGCACTTACCTGACTGAGCACCCAAATGCCCCTTTCCTTCTAATCTTTTTAAAAATCTATTTAAAATTGTCATCATTCAAACAATGGATTATAAGCATTAATGCTAGCTATCAGAGAATTCTGTTTACTGATTACAAAAACTGAAAATTTAAAAATTGTATTAATGTTTCCAAAGAATAAGTTCTCTTTATTTTAAAAATATAATTTATGATATCAATTTGAACTAGAGTAATAAAGCCATGAATAGAATATAGCCAAATCTCAGAAAGGGCAGGTGATAATATATTTGATGTAAATCCTAAAAAGAGTATGCAAAAAAATAATTATTGGATTACAAAATGTGTGAAGATAAGGGATAAGGATGAGTAAAGGAAATCCAAAAACAGAAAGACAGAATGAAGGATATAATAATGGCTTTTAAAAGTCAATATTTTAGGGGCTCCTGGGTAGTGCAGTCATTAAGCGTCTGCCTTCAGCTCAGGGCGTGATCCCGGCGTTCTGGGATCGAGCCCCACATCAGGCTCCTTTGCTAGGAGCCTGGTTCTTCCTCTCCCGCTCCCCCTGCTTGTGTTCCCTCTCTTGCTGGCTGTCTCTCTCTGTCAAATAAATAAATAAAATCTTTAAAAAAAAAGTCAATATTTTATTAGAAATAAAGCATTGTAGGGGTGCCTGGCTGGCTCAGTTGGTTGAACATGCAACTCTAGATCTTGGGGTTGTGAGTTCGAACTCCATGTTGAGTGTAGAGATTACTTTTTAAAAAATCTTAAAGGAAAAAAAAAGTATTGTAGATGTTTATGATTAAGAAAAAATTGGCAAGATTTGAAATTTTCTACTCAAAGCATCACATTGTTCTGATAAGAGAAATCCACTTCATTCCTAGGAAACCTGCATTAGACAATTTGCAGGTATCATACGTTTTATTCCATCATTTAACCCTAGTGCTGGAAGGAGATTTAGAGATTGTGTCCATCAGCTTTCACATTTTATAAGTCAGGACAGTGAAGTCATCTCTAGAATAATTTAGAACAATAATAAAGAATTTGAGTGAAAACATGACTCAGATATCAACCAATATCATTTATTATTCATCTCATCAATAATAATTTATTAGTGCCTACTAAGGATCAGGATTTTCTTCTAATAAAACACAGTATCAGATGAGTATACCAAAAACACCATCCTTTCAAAGAAATCATCTTGTTTTACGGGAAATTAAACTTTAGTCAAAACTCAACTAGATTCTTTCCTTCAAATTTATTTTTGCTGATTTATATAAATATATAAATAAATATAAGTATATGCACAAATATATATAAATGTTAGTGAATATACACATGTACATACATAATTGTTAAAGAAATATAAACTATTAAATCAATTTTTATATTTTATTTATAAAATTCTGAAGACATTACAATTAAATTGAATGGTAATCTTTAAAGCAATGAAAATTCACAGAAATTTATTTTATGGAAGAAATGAAGTACACTAATTACAGGCATATGTCAGATATTGCTGGTTCAGTTCTAGACTAGTGCAATAAAGTAAATTATCACAGTAAAGCTAGTCAAATGAATTTTTTGGTTTCCTAGTCATATAAAATTATGTTTACATTATACTATAGTCTATTAAATGTGAAATAGTGTTTTCAAAAAACAATGTACATGCCTCAATTAAAAACTACTTTATTGCTAAAAAATGCCAACCATCATGTGAGCTTTTATCAATCATAATCATTGATCACAGATTATCATAACAAATATAATAATATAATGAAAAAGTTTGAAATATTGAACGAATTATCAAAACGTGACACACAGACATAAAATGAGCAAACACAGTTGGAAAAATGGCGCTGATAACTTGTTCAACACAGGTTTGCCACAAACCTTCAATTTCTAAAAAAACACAATATCTGCAAAGCATAATATAGTGAAATGCAATAAAACAGGGTATGTCTGTGCATTTATTGGCATGAAATATGATTTTTAAGTCATAATTCATAAAGCATTATAATTTTAATCATATGTATATGCATATATATGCTCAAAATTCCCAACTTTCAGACCTTTCGAAGCACTGAGATACTTAACAATATGCCTTATATTAAAATTGCTTATTTAATTTCTATACCTACTCAGTTATAAAATACTTAGTTTAGGTAATTTGGCATTTGGGTTTAAACTGTGCATGTGTGTCATATATTAAATGAGTTAATCTCTAAAATTCATTTTTATATAGAGCTATCTTAATTTTTGAATATTTGGTTGAATTATTTTAATAAAACTTAATTGGAGCCACTGATTTATTATTTTGTTTTATAAAAAAATCTCATTGCTTCTTTCATACTTTATATACACTACATATACTTAGATGCTAGAATGAGTAATAGCAGTTAAAATTAATGATATAAAAAGTGAACATTTAAATTGTAAGTTTTGACCACAGAGGTTAATTTTTCTCTTCCATGTTATAAGGCTAAAGTCTTTAGCAAAGATATAAAGTGGGTTGTTTGCTCAAGTCTCTTCAAAGGGTAAGTGATAATTCAAACCAGACTTGACATCAATGAGAAAAAAAAGAAGGGTTCAGATATCAAATGTAAAATTACAATTATACATTTGGAAGTTTTTGATGAATATATCCTCTTTAAAACCTCTAATTTTGCCACATAACGTAAAGGAGCATTTTACATCCTAGTAAAACAATGGATCATCCAGAAGGAAATGTAGGCTGTGACAGAAATGGGAGGGAGAGGAAGGGAGGTTGGAGAAACAGAAAATTAATTCCTCAAATAGGAAAGAATTTTGTATAAGTATTAATATGTTACATGTAACTGAGTCATAGAATTTATTAAACAATTATAGAATCTATATATATTTTTTTTGTTTTCCACCCCCTGAAGTCAACAAGCTTGACAATTTCATGACTATATGTTGCTATTCTTTCTTCTACTTCTTTTAAAGTTAAAATTCCTGAAAAAGAAATTTTTATAGACTTGGTTATTTTCTCTCTCAGACTTCATCTTCCTAAACTAGGTACTAATTTATTGAGATTATTCTAAAATCTATAAACTCTGTCTTTATAGGTGTTTTCCCTTTAAGCCTGGCATACACCAAAACTTTCTGGGTGTGAAAATAAACACCAATGCTTCTATTTTTGATTCCATGCATGATGTTACATTAAAAAACACTTTAATATGAAAATTGAATCAGGATGTTTAGATAAAGGAAGTAAAGTCCATGTAATATGATTTCAGAGTGTTGAAAATAAGATGCAATGTGAATTTAAAATAAATGGTTGCACAGGAAGCCCAAAGTTTATCTCCTTCTTTAGTATACAAGACGTCAGTGCCACCAGGCATCATAAGGTTACATTTGCAAATTTTAGGAGGCAGCTGAGATTTTGCAAATAAAAAATACACAACCTGTAGTTTTCTTTTCCTCAGAAATCATCAGAGATTAAAAACTGTTCTGAAGGGGTGCCTGGGTGGCTCAGTCGATTAAGCGTCTGACTTGGTTTCAGCTCAGGTCATGATCTCAGGTCCTGAGATGGTAGCCGCCCCCCCCCCCCCCCCCCCCCCGCCCCACCACCATGGGCTCTGCACTTGGCTGCAGGGAGTCTGCCTGTCCCTCTGCCCCTCCGCCCACTCATGTACCCTCTCTCTCAAATAAAAACAAATCTTTTTAAAAAAACTTCTGAAAGCACTCTCAGATACAACAGAAAATAGTTTATTAGTTGTAGTAACATGTAAAATTGTGTTTCTAGGTATTTAAGGTATTTTTTATTTCTTAATATATGAACATAGTATTTGAAGTACAAATTGAGGATTTTCAGGTATTTACAAAATCTAAATGTCTTTGTTTCAATATGCATTTCACCAATTTCAAGCAGCCTGAGGAAAATGTCAAATAGGCCAGTATATGGTTAGGAAAGCATTATGAAATCCTGAAAATACTAAGAGCTAATTGTTGCTGTTACTTTTTTTTCTTTTCTACTGTATTCTAATATTTTAAACCTTGTTATTTCATTTTCATCCTGAGACAAACAAAATATTTTAATTTTCTATCAATTATCCAGATTTTCATTTCATTATATAATAGGATTGATGACTTGGAATGCTAAAGGCTTCTGTTGAACCTCAACAATGTAGAGGAAGAGACATTTTTTTGAAAAAGATTTTCCTAAGCAGATTCATTTTACAATTTAATTTCCTTCAATGAGGTAAAGGTCAGTGTGAGGCTATAAGAAAGTTAATTTGCATGAGGTAGCACATGGAATATGAAAACAATATAGTATGAAATATTCATAATTCAAGCTTTAAAAACCAACCTCAGGGCTAAAAAAGCAATTATGATAGGAAATGGCTCAACAATTACAACAAAGTTTTTGTGATGATGTCAACTAACATACTTTCATTCTGAGAGACATGAAGAAACAATCCTGTAGAATAGTGACAAAGTCTGAGTGTTAGCAATTGTTTTTACTGCCCCTGGTATATGTTTATCAGTGCTAAGTTTGTCAACCAGTAACATAATTCTCTATGCAAGTCTACTAATCAAGTAATTCTATGTCAATTTTATCTTTATGCTGATTGTCTCTTTGCCTCTCATCAAACTTATATTAGTATTTTTTTGACCATGGCAACCAAACACACATGCCTTTATTGACTATGTTCCATGTGTATCGACTTGAACAAGATTAAAATTGGATTCTTACTCACAGTAGTGTGGCAGATGTCTGTTGATCTGTTTCTTATCCTAAAATCAAATTATTTTAATAACAGTATCACAGAATTACAGCCTGTCTCCGGGTCACTCAGCTGATTCCTACCCTTTTCCCTTTAAATCAGAATAACTAATAATAACTAATAAAGAAGTCTGATTTTCATGAACCTTACTGAGCATGTGAAAGAGTTTCTTGAAATTATATAAAGGGTCCTATAAAATATTAATTCAGAAACATGATCCCATTTCTCTACTGCTCAGATTTGGCATAATGCCTAAAAAAGCACAATTCATGATATGTCTTGCTCCCAGCTTTCTTCCTACAGCATTTGGGTCTTGGTTATTAAGCTTATAATGCCTCTTTGCCTCCCATAGCTTCTTCTCTCCTTCCATAGCCACCTCCACCTGCTAGAGCAAACCTGACATAGAGTCTAATTCCTAGTGGCTTGTTGGGCTTTGTAGTCTCTGCTCAGATGGGGAAAAATGGGTGTACTGGAAGGACAATCAATATTGGGGGGCAAGGTACACGTTAATAGGAGATGAGGAAAAAATCACAGTACTATTGCTACCTACGATCAGCTGTTGGGAACTGGAGAGGACATGGCCCAGATTTCTGTTGAGACAGCCAAAAACCAAGCTGTGAGAGACACAAAGCATCTTCTTGCATGATTTTAGCTTCTTTACCACGTGGTCAAAGTTAGGTTACACCACTAAATGAAGCCTGGGTTAAATGCTTTTCATTCCCTATCTTTTTTCTGAAAACGAATGGAGATTTATCCTGTGGTGGTTTGCTTCTGTTTTCATTTTTATGATCATTTTAAGCTCTTGTCTATTTTTTTTCCCTGGGTTCCCTTGGTCAATATATTGAGAAGTTGGGCGGGACTGCAACAACCACTGCTAAACAGAAGATAATCTGAATTAGAAGCTCTTTCCCAATTTGAATTTATTTTTAAGATTTTTTTTATTTGAGAGAGAAAGTGAGAGACAGAGCATGAGGGGAGAGAGAGGGACAGAGGAAGAGGGGAAGCAGACTCCCCACTGAGCAGGGAGCCTGATGCAGGGCTCTATCCCAGGACCCCAGGATCATGACCTGAGTATATGATATGGTTTAAACATAGTATCCTATCATTGCCACTTACCAGTGTTTTGACTGATGATATCTTTGTGCCTGTTTTCTATTATAAAAAAAATGATTGATAATAATGTTACCTCTCTTAAAGAGTTTCTGGAAGGTTAAATGAGCTAATGTATCTAAAAAATTTAGGTGAGTGTCTGGCACATAATAAGCACTCAATACATGTTAGCTATTATTCCATGAAACAAGTCAATTTCGAATAGCTGAACTAAGGTGGAAAAGAGTCACCAATCCTTTTTCCTTCTCTCTATTCTTAAAAGGAGATAACAGGAAAAAAATGGTAACAATATTTAAATAAGGGATCTCTTTGATTTTGCCTCTATGTGTGTGTGTGTGTGTGTGTGTGTGTGTGTGTGTGTGTGTGCACATTTATTATGGTGGGCAGAATTCTAAGATAGTCCCCAAGGGTCTCAAGATTCTTGCTCCCTGGCATATAGGCCTCATATAATCGTCTACACTTGAATGTGGGTATAACCTGTGTGTGTGGTAAATACTCACTCCCTTGGTAATTTATATTGCGAACTATGATGGGATAGTCACTCCCATAGTTATACAACCCTGGCCAATTCCTTGATTTCAGCCTGGTGAGACCTTGAGAAGAGAACCCAACTGAGGCCTAACCAGAATACTGATCCAATGCTACATTTGTGGTAGTTTGTCATGAAATAATAAAAACACGAATACATTTCTTTAAACTTCCAAAACCTTTATGTATACACCTTTTATGGCATTTACATAGTCATCATCTGATACTAATTCAGGTATTAAGTATTTATTGAAGAACTATTACATATCATAGGCATATAAGAAATGCTTGGTATACATGAACTGATAAATTAGACATGATCAATTACTCCTTTTTAAAACATTACACCTAAAATTGATCAAATACATCAGATGATTTCAGACCAGTGCAAAGTTCAATGGGACCATTGATCTGACTGTACACTTTGAGGCAGATAAAGGGAGCGATAGATTTTCAGGGGCTATTTATTCTATGTTAGGTCATTTATTCCCATAGAGAAAATTCTTTTTACAATGACATTTTTAAAGAGATGTTTCATTTTTCACAGAGTTACTGTGAAGCAGTACAAAGATATTTAAAAAGCACTTTCAGTCTCTTGAAAGAAGCACACTTTGTAAATGCAAAAGATTACTATTAACAAAAGGCATTTTAGTTATCTTATTTATAGTCACCCTTATCCAAATATTTTGGATACATAGTGTCCTATTTATTTAAGAATAGGCTTAATTTTTAGTGATTTCATCAGGTCAAATATCTTTCTCCATCTTTTAAAATGTTAGGCAATGATTAGTGCTAGAAATGAATATTAAATTACATTTTTATCAGCATAATTTTAATTTTAGTTTCAACAGACACCAGACTCAGTTGATTATGGTTTTATAATTTCAAGTAGTATAGTAAATTAAAATACAACCTTATATTTAATACTAGCATTAATATTCACATTTAGAATTCCTGAGATGAATGTCAGACTGGAATATTGTCTAACCTAATCACTTTATTATTGTTTTACCACCAATTCCTGTAGGTTTCCAAAAGAGACAATTGTTACATTGAAATTCTAATGTCCAACTGCCTGCTGCCATACTTAATGACCATAGAAAATAAAACCTTTGAGTCAGATTGCAACTAGAGATGGAAAAAACCGAGCACTACAAAAGAATAGAAAAACTTTTTTTTTCCAAAAAGTCCAATGAAACCTATGATTTGATTTGAAAAAGAGCATTGGTAAAAACAACAACAACAACAACAACAACAACTTGCTTTTCATATCATATATATACACACCTATCTGTCTTTAGCTTGCAGCAGAATAGTAAAATGCCAATTAGAGCCTACTATTGGTGTTATGGAGTGAATCTAAACCTGAAAGCAGTGGACATTTCTAGAAACATCTATTGTAATTGCAGTTTGGAGATTGACGCATAGTAAAAATGTTTCATAAGCAGCTTGCATGGTACTACATATTTGAACTTCTGAACAACGCTTTAATATTCATTAGAATTATTAACATTTAAAATAATTTTAAGACCTCTGAAAACAAATATACAAAAAAACAGTCATGAATTTAGAAAGTAAATATCATTCATGTAAAGGCCCCTTTTTTTTTTTCTAGCCTTTTTGAGTTTCCCCTCTTTATCTCGTGACCAAATTTTGTCTTACCCGCTGGGAGACACATTGCAAGATAAGGGGAGGGTTTGCAAGTCGTAGGAAGGCAACTGAATTATCCCGAGGTTAGTACCCCAAAATCCAAGATGCCTTCAAAAGAATAATATATGGGGGGAAAAAGTGCTTATGAATCTATGCTTAAAACAGTAATATTCTGGCCACGATGACCCTGTTTATTTGCCTGTCTTTCCGTGAATTCCATAAGGATATCAACACAGTTTGGCAAAATAGAAAAACATACTGGTGTTGGAGTGTTCAGACCCATGTTTCGTCCAAGCTTTTCACTTTCTACCTGTGTAATTTTATTAGTCAGAAACTAACAGCCTCCTTTTTTCTCATGTAATAAGCAGGCTGAGTCTGTCTGTTGGCTCCATCTGACATCTCTGAGCTGGGTTCCTTTTATCTTATTGCTCTATTGTTCTTTTTGAATGCCTTATGTCCTCGTAATTGCAGTGTGTTGCAGTAACGTAGGCCTGAGGTCCGCTTGTCCAACAGAGAGAAGAAAAAGGTGAAGAAGAATGCAAGGGGCTTCTTCTGGGTACAGCCATAGCTGCTGTCTGAAAGGACACCCTCCCAAGGGACCTCTGCCTAACCCCATGGGCCAGAATTGTGTTTCATGGCCACAGGTAGCTTAGGGACACTGAAATTTCAATTTTATAGTTTTAATATGGGTGACAATTAAATGATATACATGAAAAACTTATCATAGCACGTGACTAATAAATATCAATTGCATAAATCAAAACAGAGAATGTGTCTATTTAGAAATAAAAAATATTTGCTAAAGTACTGTTTTTTCTTTTTTTTTTCCCGTGGTGAAAATGGGGGTGTCAGGATAGGGTATGGTGGTTTGTATTTCAGTTTTCATTAGTAAGCTGAGTTTTTAGAACTAAAAATAGATTTCCCAATCACAGTTCAATGAGTAGCCTATTTAACACAAAATATGCATACTTCTATTTACCCATAATATACTTGAACTATGCAGAATTATGTACATGTTGTTCTGAGTCACTGGTAGCTGAGTTAAAATGAACCACATCCAGCTGTGGGGGAGGTATCTTGGAATGTGTATATTGAGATACTTGTACATTTGTTTATGGAAATACTTGTATAATTTGTATAATATTTTTATATATGGTATATATTTATATGTTTATATGTATTTAACTGTTTAAATGGCAGTATCTCAGTTTTTTATTTAAAATATAGATTCCATTCATCTCAATTTATTCTTATATTATCTTTTGAAAGTCATGAGTCAGGACAAATAAATAGATTTATACCCAGTAGATGGATTCAAATGGATCAGTTAAGGATAGATTGAACAGACCAGGTAAAGAGAGCTCTTTACAGAATGACTCAAACTTTTATTTCTATACAAATTAACTCACTTATTGAAGATACTGTGAATTTGGGGATAACAATTTTGGCTATTCTAGCATTATTTACAACAACCAAACTATGGAAGCAGCCTAAGTGTCCATTGATAGATGAATGGATAAAGATGTGGTGTGTGTGTGTGTGTGTATATATATATATATATATATATATTTGGAATATTATGGAGCCATAAAAAATGATGAAATCTTGCCACTTGTACCAACACAGATGGAGCTCCAGAATATAATGCTAAGTGAAATAGTCAGAGAAAGACAAACACCATATGATCTCACTCCTATGTAGAGTTTAAGAAACAAAACACATGAACAAAGGGGAAAAAAGAGAGAAAGAAACCAAGAAACAGACTATTAACTATAGAGAACAAACCAGACGGAAGGTGTGTGGGGGGATAGGTGAAATAGGTGAGGAGGATTCAGAGCACACCTATCATGATGAGCACTGGGTAATGTATAGAATTGTTGGATCACTATATTGTACACTGGAAATTAGTATAACATTTTATGTTAGCTCTACTGGATTTAAATAAAAACTTAATCTAAAGGAGCAATTTTGGCTGTTCCACCTGCCTATCTAACTTACTACAGAGCTTAACTATAAATATCAGGTGGAATATACCCTCAGGTCAGTGAATTATCAACCCCACATTAAATAATTCTTATGGTAGATCTCAAAATGGCTTTGGTACGTCATTGTCCTCAATTGATTTCTCTGCTTTACACTCTGGTTCTTTAGTGACAGGTACAGCTTTGGGCCTCTAAGTATTATGGTATTTGAATTCCCTTCCTGGGGTACACAGGAATGTACAGTGGTTAGAAGTATAGAAACTGAAATATAGTGAAGCTGACTTTAAATCTCTGTTCTAAAACTTAATTGTTGTATAGATTTGCCCAAGTTGCTAATGGCTCTTTACTCTTAAGTTTTCCCATCTATAAAATGAAAATAATTATTCCTACTTCATTTAATTGTTTGAAGAACGAAATGAAATAATGTACTTTTCCAATTAATATTTGTTTAATATTCACAATGTTCAAGGCTCATATTGCTTATCTAGTATGGGAAAGGTTTTTTAGTTTATCATCAATAATTTGTTTTAATCATCTGGCCTACTACATGACTCTTGATTTTGTTTTTTGCTGTGTACTGGTGGAAGCTTCATATTCTTTCTAGCTTTATATAACATTCTGATGAAATTATCCTCTACACATATTTATGGTTATTTCTGTCACATCCCTCTCATTCTCCCTATATGGAAGGCTCATTGAAGATTCTAACTATGGTTTATTCATCTTTGTATCATCACAGTGTCTCATACATAGTAGAAATTTTAAAAAGTTTGAATCAATGAATGAATGGGCCAAAAAGCAGAAACAAACTTTTCTAAAACTTTATACTAAAAAAAAATTAAATATCCACCCTTGTTTTAACTACTTTAAGATGATAGTGTTTGAAATGGAATTAGAAGTCAGATTCCAGGGGCACCTGGGTGGCTCAGTTGGTTAAGTGTCTGCTTTTGGCTCACATCATGATCTCAGGGTCCTGGGATAGATCCCTGTATCAGGCTCCCTGTTTGGTGGAAAGTCTGCTTCTCCCTCTCTGCCCCTACTTGCCTCAATCTCTCTATCTCAAATAAATAATTAAAATCTTTTAAAAAGTCAGATTTCAACTCACCTCCAATGACAATGTCCTTCCCTATTGTTTTCCTAATCAAAACAATAAATAAGATGTACAAAGATGTAAACATTTAAAGCAACAATTAACCATTGATAAATGGCTTATTTAAGGTTTTACAATCAAATTAATTTTATATAAAATATTTTTTGTCTTGCATTAAATTAAAACTACAGAAAAAATATAACCAGAACTTTTGTAAAAGGGAAAAAATAATAGGTAATTTTATATGCATTGTCATACATCAGACCCAGCATATTTTGTTTTTGAGACTTTTATAATGTGGAGGTGTCTGATATTCTTGTTCGTATTCTGCCCAAACAGCTGCCATTCACCACCTGCTGTGCAAATCCCACTCATACTTTTAAAAGTCTCTAGAATTATGTAAAAAAAAAAACGCTTCTTCCAAATCAGTTAACCATACTTCAAATGTCACCCACACCTTTGCTTGGCAGTCAAAAAAAGTATCAAAGTGAGAAGGTAAATAACACTCAGATTCACTTCTTATTCTCATCCAAACCCACAAAATCTTTCACATGGTAGCATAATTTACTTTGAATTATTCTGAAGAGTAAGAGAGTGAAATGGGCACAGGAGAAAAATGTGTACAAGAAGCCCCCTATATTTTTATAGTCATGTCTACCTGGAAGCCAAGTTGTTAATCACCAGAAGACATTAATGGATCCTAATTTTAGGACTGATGCCAGTTCTGAGGAGAAGACACTTGTATCTATCAGCTTTACAATGCTTGCAATACTGAGGCCAAGTTTATATTTATTTTCATGTAAATGCCTGGACATTTCTGCAACCTCAGCTTCTCAGAAACAATCCAGACACTTCCACCATGTCAAAGCTGGGGTAGGCACGGTTGTGCAGACTCTGGGTTCAGCTTAGCTACTCTATCCCAAAATGAATAGTACATGTTTTTAGGAACATAAAAAGATTCCTTTCTCTTTCACAGTTATGACATTGCTGCTTCTTCAAGAGCCTTCACATGTCTGGGAGACAAAGAGGGGCAAAAGGTGGTCAGGTCAAGAAGGCTTGGTGTGGAAGAGACAGTGGCAATTTATCTTAATGGATAAACACACATACACACAAATCTATATAAATTTAAGGTTTTTATAAGGATAAATTTTATATTGTTTGCTCAGTTTCCCAGGACAGGTGGCATTAGGGGAAGAGGAGGATGGCCCAGGACACAGTAGCTGCCCTGGTACATCTTCACTAAAAACGCATCAATATTATTCTGTCACTGTCCCATACACATGACATCTTACTTGCAGTTTAGAAAACTAATAGAAAGCCACTTCCTTTAACACTACAGAAGAATTATAACACTGTATGAATAAGGAAGATAATTTAAGAGGAAGGTTTTTCCTAGAATTTATATTTTCAGAAATTCAGATATCCATTCCCATAATTTCCAAAGTCCTACCTGTGCAATGTTGACTTATCCCACCATGGAATTTTTATGTGGTTGCCAAAAGTATTAGAAACCCATTAAACTGGTGAAGTCCTGCCAAAGGGAAAAATAATAACCATAAAGAGAGTTAATTCTGAAAAGTAATTTCCTAGTAAATAATCTAATTACCTTTATAATATCAAAAGAAAGGATACAAAGTTTTCTTTCATTTCAAATTTGCTAATAGGCACAAACTGCTGAAAAAATAAAGATTTAATGCTCTTTCAATCAAAGAAGAAAGATTTATTTTTAACCTAATAGGAAGTTATTTGAGCCATAAAATATGAGAATGACAAAGAATGAATAAAACATAGGCACTGTACACTCACAAAGTTGTTGTCATTAGTAAAAGTCACTAAACATGCTCAATGTGTTGGGTCAGGCGTATAAAAAAGATGTTGGGACCACATCTTCCCTCAGAATTTAGGAGGTGACAGTTTATGCCTTGCTTCTGCTTTCTTTTATCTATGGACTATCTTTTATCTATGGACTGTATCATTCTTTGTTCTTACTGCTTCCTATGGGTATTCAGAACAATTACATTCTTTTTCTGCTATAAATGTTTCAACAATTCAAAACCAAGGTGAAAGTGGGAAACCATTATAAATTAAAGCTACCAAGAAGATAAGAGGATGCACAACAGAAGAGAGTCTAGGTAAACTGATGAAAACAGGTGGCCACCTTCAGTTTTAGCTAGTTATAATGGATATAAGTCTTTGTAACCACAACAAAAAATAAAGGTGCAAGTTATCACTGGACCAATGTAGATTATTGTTAAGTTGCCTGCCTTCTTTATTCTACGTTCATAATATCTACAGTCAGAATCTCTCTTTACTATGGTAATCACAACTAATCCCTTGGCACAGGAACACAAAAATCCTCTATAAGATGCTTGTACAAAGTGTGTTTTTACATTTAACTTGAACAGCCTGTGGATATTACAGTACAGACATCAACTTCATCATTACTTGAATACTGGAAGTATAAGAAATTTCAAGACTGTTTCAAAACCAACGTGGTATTGAGACACATCTTGGATAGTGAGCAGAATTATAGATGTAGAAGATGAAAAGGGGGCATTTCAGGTGTGTGAGGAAAAGATAGTCCAACCCCAGACATTTGAAAGTGCTTATCATTTTCTAAGAATGGCTACAACTGGATCATAATGGTGCATGAAGCAGGAGGAGGGGAGTTTTGTACATGGTGCAGCTGCAAAGAGACTTAGGGACAGATTGTAAAGGGATTCAATGGCTGTTGAGTGTTAGAAAAGATGAAGGATTTTGGAGTCCAATTTTTATTCTGTCATTTAGAAAATCTTCTGGGCATCTATTAGGTATTAAATATTGTTTCAGATGTTAAGATCCAGCAGTTAAAAAAAAAAGCCACAGTGTTTCACAGAGGCTAGAATGTTATTGGAATGACAACAATTAGGTTATTAATTATAATAAATTTTGATAAATACGTGTGCCATGCCAGTCAGCAATATGAAGACACCCAACATTTGAGGGTGTCGGGAGCAAATTCTTGAGGAAATAACTTTTAAACTAAGCATTGAAGGATGAATCACAGCCCTCTGGGAAAGGAAGAAGGAGGCTAGCATAAAATGAGAAGGGATTCTAGGAAAAAAAAGGAACTATTGCAAAGACAAAAAATAATAAGTATTGGTGAGGATGTGGAGTAACTGGAACACTTATACGCTGCTGGCGGAAATGTAAAATGGCACAGCAGCATTGGAAAACTTCCTGGTAGTTTCTTAAAAGGTGAAATATAAAAGTTACCATAAGACTCAACAGTTTTATGAAAATGATACATCCAAGAAAACTGAAAACATATGTCCATACAAAAACATATGCACAAATGTTCAAAGCAGCACTATTTATAACAGCAAAAATTGGAAACAACCCCAAAACCCATCAACTGAGAAACAAATAAAGTGTAGTAATATCCATACAATGGCATGTTATTTGATAACAAAAAGGAATGAAATTAGTTATTCGTGCTACAATACAGATGAACGTTGAAACCATTATGTTAAGTTAAGGAACACTGACACAAATCATAGTTATACGATTCTATATATGACATATCCACAATTCTAAATAGACAGAAAGTAAATTAGTGGTTGCTGGGTTGCAGGGGGAAGAGGTGAAGAGGAGGGGAATAAAGGGAGATAAGGAATGATTGCTAATGGGTATGGGTTGCTTTTGGAAGTGATGAAAATGTGCTTAAACTGGTTGTGTTGATGATTGTACAATTCTGTGAATACACTGAAAGCCATTGAATTGTACACTTTAAATGGGTGAATTGCATGGTATGTGAATATTATTTCAATATAGCTATTGAAACTATTGCAAAGTTCAGGATGAAGGAAAAGCATAAGTCTTTCAAGAAACAGAAAAATCCAATATAGTTAAAACTAGAGTATATGCTAGGTAGTGATACTAGAGATGTGAGCAAGGGTCAGATATTTCCGGACTTACAAGACATGTTAAGAAGTTTAGATTTTATTCTAACACTCAAAGAAAACAATTAAGTTTTATGAACTAGAAGAATGACAATCGAAAAATTTTTTAAAGAGGTCATTAGAGCTGGCATTAAGAAAAATAGATTAGAAAAAAATAAGACAAGGGACAAAGAGATCATTAAAATGCTGTAGCAATAATCCAGGAAAAATGATGGTGAAATGATCGAATGTATTGGCAGTGGAGTCATAAGGAAATGGATGGGCTGGAGAGCAATTTAGAATCAGATACAATGAAACTCCATAATTCCTTAGAGGATAGAGTGAGGAACACAGAACAGTTACAGACTATGCCTTGGTTGCTGGCTTGGCTATTTGGGCAAATATTAATAAATTCATGGAAATTAAAAATTAAAGACATTAGGTTTTGTGATGCTGCATAAAAGTAGGCTGCAACATTACACACACTAACTTTCAAACACCCATTAAATAACCAAGCATATAGGTGAAGTAGGAAAATAACCAAACAGCTCCAGACCCTATTGATTAGAGATGCATTAAACCTATAAAATACTTCCAAAAAATCATGTCTTTACAATTTTACTCTTCACAAGAACACTTGTATTAAAACTTTCTTTTATATTTCTCAATAGCATTTTGCATTATTTATTACAAATAAGTCATAGAATCTGTAAAAATTTCCTTCCATTTTGAAAGTATATTGTAAATGTAATTTTTTTTTTATTATTTTTGTTGGGTCTACAATACTCTGTAAATCACATCACAAGCTGACATCAACATGTATAAACAAGGCAGTAAATTAAATATTCAGCATTTAATATCTGTATACATTTTTAATACCATTTTTTTCTATAAACCTAACATATACCTATCACGCTTTTAGCAATCTGAAACAATATAAAAACCTTGTTTATTTTTACTTATTCAAGTCAAACATCAAGTATAGGATTTTCCTGAAGCATAATGATAAAATTCTGTTACATTTAGATCTTAGTCAATTTCATAAATAACAAAATAATAGTGGAAAATATTTTCCAAGTCTAAATTTAAATTAGTAAATTGTACTTAATCTCTGAGCCCAGGCATTTGATAATAAAAATATTGATTCTACTCTCTTGATAAATATGGATAATCGCTATGTAATATAGTATCTTAGAAAAGAATGTTTAAATAAATATAAAGTTTTAAGAATGAGTCTCTTCTATTTGAATTATAAACATAATTATAAACATAATTATATTTTAAAAACAAGAATAATTGTAAATATTAGATGATAGTGATTTGCTTAAAGGCAACATAAAATTAAGTGCTAAGTAAGTACTACTACAATCATAGTAATAATGACAGTAGTAACACAATCACATCTATTATGTACCAGGAATTAAACTACATAATTAATGCATATATATTCCTGTACATTTTACAGCTGAGGAAGCTGAGTTGAGAGAGAACAGCAGAAGAATCAGATATCTAGGAAAAGTAACTGGGTCACAATAGCAATATTTACTCATTCCTCCTCATCTCAAATTCCAGAAGACCAGGTCTCCTTACATTGCATGATAATGTTTCTAAAAAACAGTGGAGTAGATTCTTTTTTATTTAATGCAAAATGGTAAGCATGGTTATATCTCTGTTGTTGAATATACTTACTATAAACTTACAATCATGTACTTTCTTCATTCAAAGACTTTTAGAGCTTTAAATTATGGTAATTTTAATATCTGAAGTGATGCTTAGTGTTCACATCTGAATTGCAAAGTTTTACCTAACCTAATGTGCATTTTGCCCATCTTTTAATTGTTAAAATTTCTTTGTATTTGTTTTTGGGTATGTATAAGTATGTGTAAGTACAGGTACAAGGATGGTTTTCTATTCAAACCAATCTTGAGAATATTTGTTTTATAATAGTAAAGTATAAAGTAAAATAATTTGATTTTATCCTGATTACTATTTGGATTAGTTACATTTCAACTCTTTCTATTTTTTGTTTGTGTTTTACCTGTAACACAAGCCTTCTACAACATATAAAGTGACCTATTTTCCATGCAAAAATAATTTCAGAAGTAGATACCATTTAATTTCTCACTTTCTCCTTTCAAATAATTGTATTTTAAGGTTTTAAAAAGTTTTTTTTCTTTTAAAATTTTATGAACATATTTAAATTTATTTTATCTTATATTTAACTCTATGGAGTTGTTAAAATCTGCTAGACTTTAATCTTGTGAAAGAGAACTCTGAGGCCAACTCATATTTAATTTTTTGAACTTTTTGCTTTTTGCTTTTTTACCTCCAGAATTTTTAAAAATTATCCTTAGAAAGCAAAATATGTCCACTGTACAATAATGGTGGACTAGGCAATTCAGGAAACTTCTGAAAACATTTAGAAAAGATAGAAGTATAGAAAGTATCTTCCTTAAGTCATGGGAAAGTCTCACAAGGCAGTCAAAAATTACATGACTAAGATCCATGAAAAAAAGAAATCCCAGGGAGGATAAATTAAACATTTTAGTATCTTTTCCTTTATGAACTTCAAGCTTGGTGTGATGTTCAAATAGTAAGAAGCATTTTTAAGGAGATGTACAGACAGAAATGTAACCTAGGACACTAAAGGAGGGTATGCTTGATAAAACCAATCTCACAGAGTTTATACCCTGAAAGCCTACACCCAACAGTAGGGGTGAAGGTTGAGCTAAGAATAAAGTGAACACTAGTTTCTAGATGCCTCAATCTCAAAAACTGAATTAAGAACATCTGAGATGACCAGTTCTTTAGCTTCAGATCAGAAGCCAAAAAAAAAATCTTCTCTAGGAACACACAACATCATCTTAACTCTCAAATTCTCTTGACAAGTTTTGACATAAACTTTCCATAACTCAATTCAAAATAAGAGGATATTGTTAATATAATAAAAGGATGAATAAATAGGGGGAAAAAAGCCATCAAAATAGATCAAGAAACAACACCAAAAATTGAGATACTGTACACAATGATTTAATGACTATCTTCAACATGCCCCAAAAGATAAACAAACAAACAAACAAAACATACGGGCAGAAAATTGAAAATTACAAAAATATCAAACAAGAATTCTAGGACTGAAAAAAATGGAGAAAAAAGTAAACATTAATTGGTAGATTTAACAGCAGATTAAACACAGACAGAGACAAAGTTATTAACGTAAAGGTGATTTAGAAGAAAATATCCAGATTGAAAGTTGAAAAGACAAAAATAATAGCAATGTCAGAAAACAATTAAGAAACTGAAGAATAGAGTAAAATTTTCTAATGTTTATCTTAATTACAGTACTAAGGAAAAAAGGACAGTGGAAATAGGGAAGACAAAATATTTGAATAGGTAACAACTGAGAATTTTCCAAAGCTAATGAAAAGTTAATAGTCCTATATATCTCAAGCCAGGATTATTACAAAATTAACCTAATCATGCCATGGTAGAACTGCTGAAAATAAAAAACAAAGAAAAAAATCATAAAAACTTCAACAACAAAACAAACACACCATTGTTGGTGGGAATGAAAAATGGTCCAGCCTCTTTGGAAGACAGAGTTTCACATTTTCTTACAAAACTAAACGTACTCTTACCTACTCTCTAGCAATCACACTCCTTGGTATTTACCAGAAGGAATTGAAAGCTTATGTCCACACATAAACCTGCACACGTATGTTTATAGGACAGTAGGTAAATGGATAAATAAATTATGGCTCATCCAGACAATGGAAACAATGGAATTTTATTCAGTACTAAGAAGGTATGAACTTTCAAGCCACAAAAATGCATGGAGGAACCTTAAATGCATATTGTTTAAGTGAAAGAAGCCAACCCGAAAAGGCTGTATGCTATATGATGTCTACTGTATGACATTCTGGAAAAGGCAAAACTATGGAGAGAGTAAAAAGATCAATGGTTGCCAGGGGTTTGGGAAATTTTAGGGCAGTTAAACTACACTGTACAACACTATAACTGTGGATACATGTCATTATACATTTGTCAAAACTCATAGACCATACAACAACAAGGGCCAACCCTAATGTAAATTATTGACTTCAAGTTATAATGATGTGTCAATGTTGGTTCACACATTTTAACAAATATACTGGTGTGGGATGTTAATTGAGGAGGGTGTGTATGTGGGAGGGGGCAGTATATGCTAACTCCCTGTACTTTCTGCTCAATTTTGCTGTGAGCCTAAAACTGCTATAAAAAAAACACCTCTGTTTAATATATATATCCCAGAAAGAAAGTCAGCATATTAACCAGTTCTAAGATACAGAAACTACATAATCATTTGAATAGAGAATATTCAGTCTAAATAATAATTAACTGTAACAGGGGATTGAGGCAATGAAGAATAGGCTGAGAAGAAGTAAAGAGAAGTCTAAAAAGGCACAAAGAGCAGCTATAAGGAGCAGCCGCTATAGTAAAAGGCCCCTTCCCCATACTGAGATCAAGGCCTCACTGGAGAGGGCGCAGCATTAGCACCGGGTGTAATAATGCTGTTAAGGTGGATTCACAGGGAATAGAAATGCGGTTAAGGAAGCCGTTCAGACAGAGGTGTCACACCTATGAACTCCACGCAAAGCCACCAAACAGGTGGTAAGTCACTAATGGAGAGTGGCTCTCCAGCAACACTCCACTGTGAAGTCACCCAGTGGAGCACAGGGGGCTGGGTGCTGACAGCTGCTCTGTGCGCAGGAGAGGGTGCTAGAGAAACCGTGCTTGCCACAGGAGCCAAGCACTGGAGAAGCCCTGCACCATGCAAAAGCTCGCCTCACCATAAGGGCACCTTGGAACCAGGAAGAGAACACCTCCATTCCCCACTGTCTCTTCCATGCCCTCTGCTGACAAAGCTCAACATTACAACAGCTGCAAAGATAATTCCAGAGTGCGGCCCTGTGATCTCAGAGCAGGCAACAGAGCGGGTTTGGAGCTGAAAGGCAATGAATCAGTAACTGGCACCGTCAGAGATGTACATAGGAATCTAAAGCAAAGCAAATAGTAAGTAAATATAAATCAATATTGACTGTACAAACTATAGTAATCATTTATTTTGAGCTTTGAATGAAAATGGCATCACTTACAGTACCATATATGCTCCTGGTTGTGAGATATGATACAGGTGGTCCACTCACTATTAAAATGGGAAAGGAAGGGCGCCTGGATGGCTCAGTTGGTTAAGTGTGGGACTCTTGATTCCAGTTCAGGTCATGACCTTAGGGTCGTGGGTCTGCTTGGGATTCTTTCTCTCCCTCTCTTTTTTCCCCTCTCCCTGCTCATGCTCTCTCTCTATCTCTCTCTAAAATAAATAAATAAATAAATAAATAAAATCTTTAAGTTGATAAAGTAATATCTAATGATTGTGGTAGCAGAAGGAGAAAATAAAATTGTTAAAAAATATATATATATTTCAAACAAAAAGCTGAACATCTAAAAGAAAATACAGAACGAGGCAGTACAAATAAAAAGCATATGGTAACATGGTAAGTTTAAGCCCAACTATGTCAATAATTATGTTAAGTAAATAAATAAATGTTTACAAATTAAATATTGCAATTAAGATTGCTAGATTAAAATTATTTTAAAAGCAAACATATGCTGCTTTTGAGAGACAAACCTTAAACATAAAGTACAAAAAGGTAAAATATAGAATGATGAGAAAAAACAACTGACAAAAATTACCCGAAAGATGCAGTAGCTGTACTACTATTTCATAAAACAAACTTTAAAGAAAAAAATATATTAGAATATAAAGAGATTTTTCCTGAGTAGTGAGAGTTATAAGTATACCAGTATGATACAAAAATTCTAACTTTTTATGTTTCTAAAAACACAGCTTCAAAAACATAAAACAACAGTGACTAAATAAAAGAGCTACAGACAGGACAATAGTCATAGCAAACTACCATTATACACCTTTCAAATAAATAATGATGAATCATTATTTATAAGTGAATTTAGGGAAGTTTTTGATGCAATTTCAATATAAGAGGCAATATGCTAGAAGAAAACAATCAGGTGGACGTTCTTATCAGATAATAACTTATTAAAAATATGATAAGTGTAATAGTATAACATTAAAAGAAATAGATATGAGCAGCCCAATGTTAAAGACTAAAAAAACCTTAAGTGGTGTTTTTATTGAATATCCATTAAGAAAATTTTAGGCCCAACAATCAACTTTGAACAAACTTGAATTCCACATATTCCATCTATATGTGACAGGTAAAATAATAAAACAAACAAGAGAACTACTAGACAATACTAAAGTAAAATATCCTCATGGCCTTGGAATATGAAAATATATTTTAAATATGACAAAAGAAGGATTAACCATAATAAATATTGATATACTGGTGAACATTAAAATTGAGATTCTATTACTCACTATACCCCTAAGACAGTGAAAAGGCAAGTCAAAGTAAAAGGAAAAGACACTTGATACATAAAAGCCAAAGAGCTAACTTCCAGAATATATGTATATTTTTTAAAAGAAAGTCTATCACTTCATAAGACTGAAAACCCAATATAAAAAAAGGCAAGCATCATGAACATACAAACACAATACATAGTAGCTAAATAGCAAATAGCCATAAAAAATTGATCAACATCATTTGTGATCAGCAAAATGCAAATTTAAAATACAATAGCATATACGTGCAACACGTGTGTGCGTGCCCACGCATGTGTTTATCCACCTGACATATGGCTAAAAATGAAAACTAATGAAAATATGTAGGTAAAAAGCACTGGAAGCCTCCATATAGTGCTGGTAAAAGTGTAAGTTCGCAAGTATAGTCTTTTAACAAATGCTGAAAGAGAGGGGCTGATAGAGAAGCACTATTTCAGGAAATGTTTTCATGGAGAAATTGATATGGCTTATTAAATTAGTGTGGCATTCATTTCAGCCAGACCAGTCCTAGAGGGCTGGGTGTTGGCCTCCAGTGGTGGATCTTCTATTACGGTGTTTTATTTCAGATTGGCAGAAAATATAATGACTACCATTTATATTCCTTACTTCTATGCCAGAGAGCTTTGATATAGGAATAGTTGTTCCTGGTTTCTACTTCATAGATATTTTATTCTTTGTTTTCAGCATATTTGAAAGTCTTTCCTTTATCTTTCCTTATGTGAGTTTCTTTTTCTCCCATTATAAATATCCTTTTGTCCATCATATACTATTTGGAAAAAAAGTCAAGTTGCCTTAGATTGTTAACAATAGCTTAAAACATAAGTTACCTAAACACATTTTTAAAAACCATATTTTATTATGTTTATAATCCCCTGAAGCCCATGAAAACATGAAGTGGACAGATAACACCTCTGGTTTCTACTTTCCTTCAGTAGTGAGGGTTGGAGTGCTTCAAATACTACACATAGTCTCTTTTTCCACTTGTGAGGAAACTGTTTAGATTTTTTTTTAAAGCTTTAACCCTATCAAAATAATGGCCATGCATACTAATCATACTATTACTTAAGTAAAATTAGTTATATTTCATTCTAGATTACTTCTCTTTAGCCCAAAAAATTGAATGAGTGGTATCTAACTAACATCATATGCTCCTTTTAACAGGTTAAAATAATTATTTTTTGAGAACATTTTGTTAACTTCACTTAAAGAGATATAAATTCCATCTAAGCCAAAAAATATAATAAATTAAAAAAATCAATTTGAAAAATAAGTAGGTAATGTTTTTATGTTGTGGAATAGACTTTAAAATAAAATTGCAATTTCATAACTTTATTGACCTTCCCTTTTGGTAGGATATATGTGGAACAAAACTCAGTTGTCAGAGGGTGGTGAAAAGATTGTGATATATAGAAATAGTGAAGACTGTCCCTGGTCCTCATGGGACTGAAGCAAAGAGGAGAAAAAGGTTCACAGTGTCAAACACTGCAAATACAATGAATGGCATTTAAGACAAAAGAATAGAGTCAGGGTGTGTTTTGAGAATGTGAATAACGGTGCTATGCATAAAACACGTTCTGAGAAAGACTAAACTGCTTATAGGAGCCTTACAATTCATTCAGAAAATTCCCCAAACAACCTGGGCTGAATAAACTTATTTTCTCTCATTCAGATATTTTCGCACATTTCTTTTCATTATGGTATATATTTTTAAAAATTTTGTTTATAGTTATATAATTCATCTCTTATGGTATAGTTTTTTTGTGGAAGAAAAATTTTCCACATATAACTATTAGCTTCTCCCTAGTGGAAGGCTGTATGCTAGTTTTCTGGTTGATTTTACTCTCCTCTTTCAATTTCTAAAACAGTGATCGTATTTACAGATGCAGAGGGGAATTCACTGGAAGCAAACTGTCATCCTTAAAGATGATGTAGGTGAAAGAAATGCTAGCATCAAGCATGATAACATTTACAATTGTTTTGACATTTTGTTTTGCATCAGGAAAGTGGAAAATCGAAACACATATTTTCTCTTATTTTTCTCAAAAAACCCAATTCAGTTTCTTTATCTATGTGCTATTGTTACTCCAAAAATTATCAGAAATATGGAAAAGTGCAATAAATTGAAGGTTATTTTTATTAGAGTAATTGTGTTATTAAATAAGGCATATGTCACTATGACATAAAAACTGTGGACTGCCTTCATTCAATGGGCAAAAGGGTATTCATTGTTCTACTCTGGGAATTAACTTTAAACAGAGTTCTTGAGAGCTGAGCCTGTAGGTTTTTCATTGTTTTTGGAAAACTTGATGAAGATTTTATATGTTTTATCATAATCTTATCATCCTGAAAATAGAATTTAACAAATTAAATAGAATGAAAATGTTCAGTTTGTTGTTGTAATTTTCTAAACTCGACCTCTTTTTCTTTCCTCTTTTCTTTCTCAACAGTTCTCATTTCTGTGAGATTATTTGATATAGGTATTATTTCAGTCTTGGTTGCTCTTGAGACATCACAGGTGAATGAGAAAGCAATGAAGATCCAATAACTTGGCAAAATATTTATAAATAAGACATCTGATTCCCGCTCTGACATGTATAAAGCTTGGAAGTCATCGCTTCCATTCTTACAACAAGAAACCAGCTGAACAAACTGAAAATCACAACTCTTTTTAGATCCAGTAAAATTGAAGTCACAGAACAAGCTATTACCCTGAAAAATAGACAGATGGATACAGAGAATGACAACTTACCAGGAGCAGAAGCCCAGAAGCAGAGGCCCACAGCTGAGCCAATATCGGTAGGAATGTATTAAACTATAATTGACTTGTTTAAAGTTCAGTGTAGACTAGCTCGAGAGTTAAAAAACCCCAAAGGGGTCCAGGCTTAGAGGAGCTCCCACATTTTGCCCCAATAACTCAATAGAGTTCCTACAAAATAATAAGGAGTTACAGAGAAAAGAACGGCAAGCTTCAGATTTAACTTAAGTCTCTAGGGACACCTGAAAATAACAGGAGAGATAAAAAGGATGATGCAAGAGAAAAGCTAAGCTTCTGACAGCAAGGCTACAGCCAACAGTAAAAACAACCTAACTTCTAGTCAGATAACCATAAAACTTCACACTGGAGGTTTGTCTACATCAGTTCCTTTTACTTGGCACAGCATGCTTGGTTTCAACAAAAAATTACAAGGCATGTTAAAAGGCAAAAGCCAAAATGTGATGAGATAAATTAAGCCTGAGAATCAGATTCATAAATGGCAGAGATTTTAGAATTATCAGACAAGTAATTTAAAATAACAGTGATTAATAGGCTAAGGATTTAAATGGAAAGGGTAGACAACATGCAAGAACAGATTGGGATAGAAACAGAGTGATGGAAACTCCAAGAATCAAAAGGAAATGTTATAAATCAAAGATATTTTTTAAAATAAAAATAAAAAATGTAGATGAAGAATAGACTGGATATGGCCAAGAAAAGAATCAAAGAACTTGAAGACATGTCAGTAGAAAGTTCCAAAACTGAAATGTGAAGAGAAAAAAAGAATGAAAAAGATGGAATAGACTATCTAAAAATTGTAATGGGAATCCCAGGAGAAGAAAATAGAAAGGAATACAAGAAATATTTGAAGAAATAAGGACAGAATTTTTCAAAATTAATGTCACTAAACCATAGATCCAGGAAGCTCGGAGAACATCTAGCACAATAAAAACAAAAACAAAAACAACAAAAAACAACAACAACAAAACAAAAAACAAACAAAAACCTTCAAGGGATAGCCTGTTCAAGCTGCAAAAAATCAGACTCAGAGAAAATCTTGAAGAAGAAAAAGTTGTGCCACTGATTGTTCTAGATATTAACTGTCTTTGACAGGACATTGGAAAGGGTGATTGAATAACAAACCTAAAATATTTGACATATGAAATATGAAATGGGTAATAAGATGTCATATGATCAAGTACCTAAGAGTACATTAGGAGAACAGAGACTCAGAGAAATATACTATACAGCCATAGTCTAATAAATCAGGTAAAATATGATTTTTCCTCTGGCTGATGCATAAGATTTTAGTTAAGGGTTGGTCAATATGTGGATATTCTAGGAAGGAGAGTCAGATGATCAATTTACAAACCAACAAGCATGTATTTTGTTTCTGTTGTTTGCAAGGTACTTGACAAAGTGCAGTGGATCATAAAAATATAGCAGACATAGACTCATTTTTTTAGTAACTTAAAATCTATTGGGAAAGAAATGGTAGCTATCATATAAAAAGAGCATGCTATAGTTAGAGTCAGAGGTCTGAGAATCACTTTTACTTTCTGAAATTAATCAGTTGTATGGCTTGGGGAAATTATTCTGTCAGTGAAAGTTTATTCCCTTGTAAGATAAAAATAATTACACATATCTCATGTGTATTTTGTGAGAATTAAATAAAAGTATATGTGAAGTTACCTGGCTCATATTAGTGGTTTAATATTGGTGAATCTGTTGACTAGTGCATTAAGGCATAAAAATTAAAAAACAAGAGTTAAAGAGTAACTCAAGGCAGCCAGAGGTGATGTCAGAAAGGCATTTCCAAAAGCTTTGAGCTTAGACAAAGGTCCATATCACCACAAAATGACTTCATTTGGGAAGACTTTCTTTTTTAAAAAATGCCACTTTATTTGGATTTTAGAGAATATATAATTTAAATAACCAGAGAAAAGGAAAAAAAGACATTGGAAAGTGGGAGGAGATGTTGTCTAAGAATAAGAAAAAATTAGGAAAACCAACTTAACCTAGAATGGAGATATCATTATGAACTCTTGTGGAAGATAAGATTCATTACTTCAAGAAGTTTATGGACGGGGTGCCTAGGTAGCTCGGTGGGTTGAGCTTCTGACTCTTGACTTCAGCTCAGGTCATGATCTCAGCTCAGGTCAAGATCTCAGGTCATGATCTCATGAACGAGTCCTGCAACCAGCTCCATGCTCAGTGCAGAGTCTCTCTCTGTCCCCCTCCCTGCTTGCTCTCTTGCTTGCTCGTTCTTTCGTTCTCATTCTCTCAAATAAGTGAATGATGAATGAATTAATTAATGAATAAATAAATAAATAAATATTTTTAAAAAAATTTTATGAAAATTTAAGGCAGAGAGGCATGGATTTTAATGGTCCATTAATTAAAAACTCACAATGAAATCAGATTTAGAAAGATGCATTGGTAATAGAAGATATTAATGTGCACACGTTATAGGATTATATTGGCGGAAGAAGCAACTTGAAGTTAAAGAAGGTTCCCAACCTGTGAGTCATTTGAGGAATATAATTCTTGCTGCTCTGTAAAGGTCGTACTTAATTCAGGGGAAATCATAACAGAGCATTTAGCTGAGAAATTATTGTGAACAGCAACATGACAGTAAATGCTTGGGTCAGTGATGTTCTTGCACATTATTCCCTAGTCAAAGCAACTCTGGAAACAACATTTCTAGGAAGTCACATTTATTTAAGAGACAAGAAAAAGTTTTCAAGCATAGTCCTCTCCACCTATAGTGAACATTTCAATGATAATTGCAGTGGTGTGAGTTTAAAATAAGGTGGATAAAATTTCATTTTCATACAAAATGGTAGAAGGAGATAAAGAGAATCAGAAGATATGTGAGCTTTATATTTAACTGGCTTATTATCTATTTTATGTTTTTTTTAAAAGACTTTATTTATTAACTTGAGAAAGAGAGCAAGCGAGAAAGAGAGCAAGCAAGAGAGAGAGCATGAGCAGGGGAGAGGAGCAGAGGGAGAGGGAGAAGCGGATACCCTGCTGAGCAGGGACACCCCCCCCCAACGTGGAACTTGATCCCAGGACCCTGGGACCCTGACCGGAGCCGAAAGCAGACATTTAACCAACCGAGACACCCAGCGCCCTTATCTGTTTTACCTTTTGCACAGAATATTTATCAACATCTGCGGTTTGCATTTTTTCCTATGTTTCTCAGTCAGTCCTTCTTATAAGGTAAGAAATACTCCAAGGATTTTAGGTCCCCCCCTCTTTTTTTTTAATTCACAGTGAATCCTGCAGGCCTGCTTCACATGTGAAAAACCCGCCAAAAACATAGGTAGATAAATTCCTTCACTTGCAAACTTTCAACTTAAAAGCTTCCACAACGCAGAACACAATTGCACACCAGAGTAAAAGTGAGTTAACTACCCCTGACACCAAAAAAAGGCAATTCTCGTCACTTGGTCACTTCAAACTAATGGCCTTAAGAAAGGCCTTTGGGGGAAAACCTGCACACCACTAAAGGGGTCTTATCAATTACCACTGTCAGTTCTTAACTCTGGTATAGTGAGATTCATTCCTCCCAGGCTGGTGTGAGTCATTTTCTGGTCCCTTGAGCACAGCTGTTCCAAAGACTGAATATGCTAAAGGCAACCGCAAATGAAGATTTGCAAAAAGCTTTGAGCAGTGGCACCATCATTTCAATAAATACTCAGAGTAGACATTGTTGATGCCTCACCTCCCATTATAACATCCTTTTATGTTTATCTGCTGCTGTAACTCCCAGCGCAGCAACAGCTTCTCACCTTCAGTGCCTCCCAGCACCTCTTCTCTGCCTTAGGCTTTCTTTGGCACCACAAAAAATTTTTCCACCTCTTTCAGGAATTCATCTCCTGGGAGTGCTCTTTGAACAATGGTAGAAGGGGGACAATGGATAAATGTTCCAGTCTCTGCATCGTCTGGTAGAAAAAGTGTGATATATGTTTCTCAGAATGTTCCCTGTGATATTCAACCCCAGCTTCCCACAGTGGTAACCCATTTAATAATATACTCTATTATTCACTTTTCATCTTTCCTTAACTCAGTGTCCACACTTCTCTATTTGTGCTTTCTGAAAACATCTCCCACAGAAGACACTTAAAATCAAGTCCTCATCTTAGTTCTGCTTTTGAAGGAACAAAACTGAGAGTTCATACCAAAAGTAGTTCCTGAAGGTAAGATTCAGGAATTAGTGCATTTGCTACTCAGAAGACAATAGGGAACACGTTTCTGGGAGCTACCTAGCAATGCTGTATCATCATAATTATTAAAACTCTCATTTCTTCTGGACTGGGGTGAGATAGAGGTGGAAGGAGAAGTACTAGTTTAGGCAAGAGCTCTAGAACTTAATGACGTGAGGACAAAAGTAACTATAAGGATTGCAGGGTTATCTGCCCTAGAAGCCTTTACATGGAATGATAAGCTTGGGGCAGCCAATTATCAACCAGCATTATTTGAAGAGACTTTTCTCTTAAGCAGCTTGAGGACACATTGAACTGATTATTTTTGTCTAGAATTTGATCATAAAGATCCTGGAGATACAAAGAAGACTGAATACACCTTCAGCAGGTCACCTATGCTAACATTAGGGCTCTGACAGAGAAGGACTGAGGCATGAGACTGGGTTGGGAGCATTTAGTTGAATTCTTGAGAAGCTTGAATCCTGTGGTCCTGAGCTCTCTAGGCTGTCCGAGTGTCCCCATTCCCGGTCTTGCTGCATAGAAGCCTGCCATTTTGCCGCTGGCTAGAGATTAAGCAAAATCTTCACCTGAGGTACATCCTCATGATGATATTTGTCCAAGTTTTTGCCACTTCCTCCCTGCATTGTCTCTCATCTATTGGAGGAAGCAGCTTATTCACCAAGGGAGCTGCAAGACCTGGCAAATGTATGTTAGCAGGAATAAGAAGAGTCTATATGGGGGAGAATCTTGAGGGTATTAAGACCAGCAGGGTGGTGGACTATAAGACTGGTTACAGGAAGAATGATTGATACAGGGATACTCTCCTGAGTCTCCAATGACTCAGTATTTAATTTACTGCCAAAGATAGCCTGGAGGCAGTTTTGTCAGTTTGCTGAGATGACTCTCAGAATCTTGGACAAGATGATGGTGGTAAATTAGTTTGAGATGCTTGAACAGCTTTGAGAGATTACTGAGATAGAGATTCAGTGACTCAGAGAGGTGTTTTAATGAAATCATTACCTGATACAAGGTATCCCACTAGCTGGCTTTGTTACCTGGGAGGACCCGGAGGACACTTCCTTCACTAAAGCCGCAGAGAATATACTAAAGAGGTAGACAGCGACATAATTGAGAAAATGGTGGCTGTTCTCTGCAGGAAGGCTTAATGCTCTGAGAAGTTGTCATGAAACTGGGCTCCATAGGATGGGCTCCATCCATTGTGTGGATAATAGTATTCTAGAATAGCAGGGACCAGGTGGTGTCAGAGGTAAGGTGGGCTTTATTTTAAAATAAGCAACAGTGTCTAGGTGGTAATCAGGATCCAAACCTTGAAGGATCTATAACAATGGTTTATGAAGTTCCTGAATGCAACATAGTTGAGGAGCTATTCAATAAAGATGTTGTTTGGCTTTTAACAACAACAAAAATAAATCAAGAATGGGTGAGCGGAGAAGGTTGAAGCCAGACCCCACAACAGAAAAACACAAACCCTTTACCAATTTTCAGAACTCATTCCAATCTCAGATCCAGAGTCCACAATTAAGTTAGAAACTTGAGTTCTATGGAGCAAAGTCCATGAAATTCCACCACAAGTATATATAGTAAATATGTCCCAAACCTGGCTACTTATCAGGGCAAATAAGAATGGAAAAGGGAATTACATAGTGTTTTCATAGATTTTCAGCCAAGACAAATGTATCACAGTTCTCCTATTAGTGTGGGGACTTAGGGGTGCCAGTGAAAATCGAGGTCCTAGTTTCTTTCCATTTGACAAAGGGCTTCATGAGTTTGTGGACCCATTCTGTATTTGGTTCCCTGTCTCAGTGCATATAATTGAGATCAATATGCTTAGCAAAACCTCTTTGACCAGTGCAAAAAGAGTCATTATGAAACAAAGGTCAAGTCAAAATCCCTGAAACTATCCCCACTGGCCATAATAGTAAGTCAGAGACAACAGTGCACCTTGGCTGCAATTGGTTCAAAGTAGTAAGATGACAGTTCCCACTCTAACCCCATTCATCACACCAAGATGGTTTTGAAAAAAAAAAGTGGATCATGGGGATGATAATAAATTATCATTAATTTAAGCAAACAATAGACAAGCTGCAGCTGTTGCACTATATATGGTGGTGTCCTCTGCCAGAGGTCAACACTGCTTCTGGCACTTGTTATGCAGCACTTGATCTAGAACTGGAATCAGCAATATTTCTTCATAAAGGGCAACTCAGTAAAAATCTTAGACTTGCAGGCCATATGTTCTATGTCACAATTATCCAACTCTGTCATTGCAGCAAAAGCAGCCAAGCACAACATGTAAATAAACAGATGTGACTATATTCCAATAAAACATAACTTATAAAAATAGATTTTAGGTCAGTTTTGGCCCATGGGCCATAGTTTGCCAAACCCTGATCTAGAAAATATTATTTTTCCATCACGACAGATGTCTATCTTCACTTGAGAAAGAAATCAAACCATGCTCACTACCTGTTCTAGGGCTATTTTAACTCTTTATTCTCTATTTAAAAAATAACCATCTTGACTCTTTGTAGTACATCTCACTTGTACGTCATATTGATGACTTTATACGAATTGGACCTGGTGAACGGGAATTATCAAGAACAGAATGGGTTCTCTGATAACACACACACATGCCAGAGGGTGGGAGAGAAACCCTACAATAATCAGAGTCCTGCCCCATCAGTGAAATTTTTCATCAGTGAAATTTTTAGATCTTAGGGATGAGGAACCACCATAATTTGTGTGTACATAGTGGAATTCCACTATAGGATTGGAGTGGGAACTCAATTTGAGCCAAAAGACATAAATATGTTACCTCGACCTGTCACCTATCTCTGTTACACAATTGACTCTCCCTCAGCTCACACCAATGGCCTTGTTGATGTTCCGTATTCAACTGAAAGAAAAGAAAAAAAAATCCTAAATCTAGTTTACAGATGGGTTACCTTGATATCTGAGGGAAAGCCAGAAATGGGTTCTCCCACGTATACCTCCATTCAAAGATGGCCATAAGGACATGATGAGGACAAATCTTCCCAGTGATAAGAATTTTGAGCAATACACTCTTATCATATTCTTTCAGGGAAAAAGAAGTGGTTAAGATAAACATACATACAAGTTGCTCAGCAATGACAAATGGCTTGGTTAGTTGGTTAGGGGACTAGAAAGAAAAAGATTGAAAGATTTAATAAAAGAGTTACAGTGAAGAGAAATGTGGATGGGTCCATGTGAATGGACCTGAAGTATGAATATTTTTTATGTATCATGTCAATGTCCATAAAAGAATATCTACTGCAGAGGAGATACTGAAGGACAAGAGAGATAAGAGATTTGTCCAGTAGATGTCAGTCAGCCTCTACCCTTTGCTATCCCATTGCTTACACGATCAGCCAATGAGCAGAATAGCTACGGTGGCAGGGAAAAACGCTATGCATGAGCACAAAGGCATGGATACACTTTACCAAAGCTATAAAAGTTACAGACATTGTAACTATAAAAGTTACAAACGTTGCTGAACATCTGAACTTTCAACAGCACAGAACCACTGGGTAGCATGTTGTACACACCAAACCTCTTATATCATGAAGGCAGCAATGGTTCGTCCTTACTACAACTGAAACTTACTTTGGAACAATGCTTTTCTTCCTTGCACCAATACTACTATCCAAGTCTGGACTGATCCACTGATGCGGTATACTAAAATAATATTGCCTTAGACCCAAGGAAGTAATTTCATAGCAATAGAGATGTAACAATGAATATGTGCCCATAAGACACACTAATCTTACCATATAGTACATCACTCAGAATTTCACACTCTGAATTTTAGAATGAACACTCAAAGGTTTATCTAAGGTAACAACTAGGAAGAGATACTCTGCTAGGTTGGAGCAATCTCTTCCAGAACATGGTATAAATATTGAGTCAGTGACAAATAGATGGCATTGTGTGTCCAGGAGTTGGGACACATACAACCAAGAACCATGGGACAGAAGTAGGAATGGTTCTTATCGCCACTCTCAGTGATCTCTTTGGGAAATTACTTTCCATGGAGCTTTAGTCTCTAGGGTTGCTGGAAAAATTTCATCAATAGGACCATAGTTTGCTTCACTAATGCTTAGTTTAAAATTTTTTAAGAGGTTGTAGCTAGCCATCATCCTGGAATACCAACAATTAAGTATTTTCATAAAGTATTTAAGAAATGCAAGGGACAAACAGCAGCAGTACTGCTGATACCTTATCTTATGTCTCCTTGATAAACCTGAGTTCACCTAAAATTGTAGTTTCTGACAAGAATGTGTCAGGGATGGAGAAGATGTGCCAAGAGCAATCTCCTGCTGGGGGTGGAAGTCTGTGCTTAAAGCCTTAGGCACCCGTTACCTTGTTAAGATAATTCAGAGATAAGTTTCTTAGAAATTCCCACAATGGGATTGAGTCATGGTTGACCACAGTAATAAACGATTAATAAATGTGCATCTACTTGGCTTTTCTCTTGCTCCTATTTCTGTTTTCCCTCTTCTTCTTTGAGACTTCCTAAGATCATCTCCTAAATGAATTATCTGCATTTGAATTTTTGTTTCAAGGACTCCTTTTGGGAAAACCCAACATAAGTCATATATCTCAAAATGTGCAATGTACAAGTTAAATACATGTAATAATACGAATATATGATCATGTATATATGTATATACATATATATAATATACATATGGTATATATGAATACATATGGTAATATGAATATGTATATGTTATAGACACACAACACAAAACCAGTTCTATCACTTTATGTGGATACTGAGTGTATTGTCTCTTCTCAGAGACAGATCTTGCCCAGCAGTCATGCGTGCTAAGGGAATATGTGAGTCATCCTCTAATCCTAGCAATAGGAAACATACTAAAACCCTTCTACCTCATAATGAATATAGACATAATATAATTAGATCAGCAAATCAAGCAGAGAATTCAAGGTCTAAATGGAAGACAATTAAAATGGTCCCCATCATTCACGCTGAGAAACTGATCTTGGACAGCACATGCATTGTAAGAATTGTTATGAGATAAAAGGGCAATTGGCTTGCACAGTCTGACCAACAGCACATTCCCCAACATGTTCTTGGAAGAGCTTTTAAGAGAGAATTAAACCTACAGAATTAAACAGTGGAAAACTGATTCCTTCTGCTGAAGCAAGAAAATCATTTGTTTATATATTTAGAAACATATAGAGAAGGCTTATTAGGCACCAGGAAGAATCTAGATGCCTGAATAATGTGCAAAACACAAGACACCATCATTTTAAATTTCCCTTTTCTACTCATACACATGTCAAGGGCCACAGTTAAATCCTGAAACTTTGGTTATCAAATTTTCAACATTTAAAATTAATTATAATTAATTCTTAATAAATCAAATGCTGAAAAATACACTCATAAAATAGAGATAAAATAAATGCTGATAGAAATAAAGAGTTTAGAAAAGTCAAGCAAAATGGTTTAAATATGTAATATTTTGAAATTGTTTTAGCTCAGTTTAATTTGGAATTTACCTGTTTTTACTTCACTTTGCTTTACTTTGCTCAATGTAGAGGTTGGTTTTTTTTTTCAATTCCCTTTGCTACAACGTCATGTTAAACAAATAATCTGTTCTATTACATTTTTTAATTAATTTAAGTTTCTTTTAAAATTATTGCTTTCATTTGGCCCTAAGTACTTTCATTTGGTGGCCGGTATTGAGTGCCTGAAGGTGGGAGTGGGAAGGGATTTAGATGAATAACTTTACTTGGGTACAAACACTTCAGTAAAAAGACAAAGGGAGAAAAATTAAAGAAGTACTGAAAACTGTACCTTTTCTGACCTGCTCTTTGGTCTAATTTACATTTTATGGGAATCTAGGATATCTGAGTAAATGATTAATAGGAAAAATGTAAACTTGCAAAAAATCATCAAACTGTAATCTCAGAATGAATTAAAGTGCAATGAATATTTTTATGAAAATTCCGTAGTTTGCACTAAGTAAATAGGTTTTCTGGGATAAAGTTACCATTTTAGTTTTTTATTCAATTTTTATAGAATAAAAAGTTTTAAAAATTATCTGAATTTCATTTTAAGCATTGTCCAGAGTTAAATTTTGAGTTAAAACCCATTTTCATAAATGTATCATATAATTCATATTATTTTGTCTTTCATATTGGAGTGGGATTAGACAATCTCAGCAGAGAAGTATAGAATCATTGCTGAATATTAAATTTTATAAAAGCTTGAAACCTTTTATTAAAAGCAAAGTATCTATAAATGAAACAATTCTTACTCATAATAATTATGATGTCATAAATAGAATATCCTAGAGATGGTCAGGACCAATCTTTGTTTTGCAAATAAAAAAAATCTGTGTTTGGGGATATTTAGTGACATTAATGATTTAATCCTAACTGATAGAAACTGAATATTAGACAAAGCATCTCCTGAATTCTTTCTACCATTCTGCCTTAAATGTAAGGAACAATCACAGTTTTGGATCAGGCAGTAATACTTTCTGATCCCAAACAAATAGGGAGAAACCTGATGGGAAGGAAAATATCCTTCTTCAGGTTAGGAGATAGCTTCTATTTCTGAGAAAGTGCTTCAAAACTCTAGACCCATCCAAATAAATAAAGAATCATTAAGTATTATTTAGTTTTCCTGAACATGATTTTTAAGTTGATCTTAAAAGCAATCCTGAGGGGCACATGGCGGCTCAGCTGGTTAAGCCTCCCACTCTTGGTTTCTCTCAGGCCGTGGTCTCCTGGTTGTGGGATCGAGCCCTGCAGCAGGCTCCATACTCAGTGTGGAGTCTGCTTCAGATTCTTTCTTCCTTTCCTTCCCCCTCTGCCCCTCCTCACTCGCTCTCTCTCTTTCTCTCTAAAATAAATAAATATAATCTTTTTTAAAAAAAGGAAACTGGGGGAAAAAATTGAATGATGAGAATGAATTATGAAGATACGGAGCAACATTACCAATTTTACACAGGAACATAGAGGTCTAAAAGTGTGAATCAGGGGTGCCTGGATAGCGCAGTCGTTAAGCGTCTGCCCTCGGCTCAGGGCGTGATCCCCGCGTTTCAGGATTGAGTCCCACATCAGGCTCCTCGGCTGGGAGCCTGCTTCTTCCTTTCCCTCTCCCCTGCTGTGTTCCCTCTCTCTCTGGCTGTCTCTCTGTCACATAAATAAATAAAATCTTTTTTTAAAAAAGTGTGAATGAATAGATATGAAAGAAAAAAACCCATATCTACATTAAATATTGTTAATCACCCATACTGATGTGATTCTTTTTGGCTTCAAACTTCCAACTACTTTATCTTAACTTGGTTCCATGATTTGGTTCTTGAAAAAGGTGATACTTAATTGAGAAACATAACCTGGTCCTTTATATAATTTGACCTAGAAAAAGTAGGACAGATGATATCATAGGTGACACAAAAACGGCTGTTATCCTGCAAACCCTAAATTTCTCAAAGGAATAAAGGCAATTTTCTTTAACAGTCTTATTTTGAACCTAAACTTAGGTAATTTTTTAAGGGACAAATTGGTTTACCAAATTTCCATCTATCTTTTCTCTTGGTTCCAATAAAGATTGCTCCAAAGTGAGGGTTATTTAAACAGCCTCCTGTCCTAGGGCACATGCAGAGTTTCTCTACTTCATCTGTAAGCCCTTACTTCAAAGCCCATCCAACACTGCTTTCTTCAAACTGTTTCTAGTGCAGCTGATGGAGACAAGAACTCCCACACCCTACTCTTCTAACAATTCGGATGTCTTCTTAACTGGAAATAGTAGGTAAGCAAAAGTGGAAAAGAACATTTACTTGCCTCCTAGCAAGTGAAAGAAAAACCATTTTTTTTTTTAAACCACAACCAAAAACAAATTAGAAAAAAATATTCCTGGGGTGCCTGGGTGGCTCAGTTGTTAAGCATCTGCCTTCGGCTCAGGGTGTGATCCCAGCGTTCTGGGATCGAGCCCCACATCAGGCTCCTCTGCTATGAGCCTGCTTCTTCCTCTCCCACTCCCCCTGCTTGTGTTCCCTCTCTCACTGGCTGTCTCTCTCTCTGTCAAATAAATAAATAAAATCTTTAAAAAAAAAAAAAGAAAAGAAAAAGAAAAAAACATTCCTTCTGTTTTCTTTTTCATATCCTCAGAAAAAAAGGACCTAGCAGGTGACAGACTAGAACCAAGGGACCATTGAACAATAAGGAATAATGAATTTTAAAAGTGGCTATATATATATACATGCACGTGTATATGCCTGTGTGCATGTGTGTATACATGTATTTTTATAATTGTATATATGTGTGGGTATATAAATATATAATATTGAAGTGGGAAGAAACTTTAGAAAGAGAAACATAATAACATTTCCCTGTTTCATTATTGTAACCAAAGCCAAGTTACATTGGATTTAATCCAAGTATGTCTATGTATATATGATAAAAATTTAAAATTTTTCAAACTGTTCTGAAGCACACATGGAAGCATATAAAATGCTGGTCCAATTACTTAGGTACATTGATATTTCTGATTTCAGTGTCTTATTTGGAGTTGAAGGTGCAAAAAAAACTACAGCAGTAGTCTTAGACTTTACAAGGCAAATTAAAAAAAATAGATACATAATACAACTGCAATGAAAAATATCAGATGATCTTTCTTAAGGCCTTATGAAATTTGTTTATGACCCATTTAGGAAGAAAAAAGTTATTAACAATATCAAATAAATTGGCCTCTTTTGATTTTTAGAAATTTGTGCTGTCTCCTATGAATCTCAAAATCACAATACACACTTTATCAAATTGTCACAGTGAAATAACTTGGTAATGTGAAGTGTTTGATAAACAATTAGAAAAATTAAGAACCTTCATGGCTTTAATTAAACAAATAATTGAAAGATACTGAGCTAGGAATAAAATCCAGTACTTAGCTTTACAACGCTTGCTAGTCTACATATTTTTCATTCACCTCTACAAATTTTAGCATGATCACGAGGCCTACACATCTATACAAAAATATCATAGGACTTAAATTATCTTTGCTATTAAAGATTTAGTGTAGGTGGGTGGAGGGGCTGAAATAGGTGATGGGGATGAAGGAGGGCACTTGTTGAGATGAACACTGGGTGATGTATAGAAGTGTTGAATCACCTGAAAGTGATATTACATTGTACATTAGCTAACTGGAATTTGAATAAAAACTTTAAAAAAATAAGCACCCCTTCAAGTAAAAAAAATGTAGTGTTATGTCTGATCTAACGATCACTTTTTATAAAGCAACATCTACAGGCTACTTTTGAAACATTTTAAAAGTTTAAATCTCTTTACAAAAGTTGCACGTAGTAAAACATTGTTTCCTTGTTAACTTCTTATAGAGAGTATGGTCCCCGGAATCATTTGGGGCTGTAGGAGGAAGATAGTTCAAAATTTCTGTCATTCATGAGCTCTTCGGTAACGTCTGCCCTGAGCTAAAACCTCCCACATAGAAGTAATGGTAATAGATGAAGGGAAGGGAGTAGTAGAAAGGTCCATTGACTGCCATTCAATTTACCGAAATTGCCCACTTAGAATACTTATTTAGACGTTACAAGCTTCACTTTCTCAAGTGTGAAGCCTGAGTGCACCGCACTGACATGAGGTACAGGGGCTCTCTCCCTCCAGTCTGCATTTGCAAGAAAAAGGAGATGCTATGCCTTGAGCCAACAGACAAACCACATGGAGGCAGGTGCCTGTGATACACAGCGGCCGCGCATACATTTGTACCTTTATCATGAGGACCGAGGAAGAGATGTTGGCCAAGCGAGCAAGGGACAAGCAGACTGTCTGACTGTTTAATTTGTGTTGAGCATCTGGCCCTTCCTCATGTCAGAAGCCTGGCTAAAGGAATTACATTCCTCATGGAACATTTTCGAAACAGCCACATTTATTTCTTCTTACAAACATCTCCTTAAAAATAATTTTTAGTTTGTTTGTTTATGTGAGTTATCTGGAAAATTAAATAATATATCTTGATGTTCTTAAAAAATACCTCCTTTGGGGGCGCCTGGGTAGCGCGGCTGCCTTCGGCTCAGGGCGTGATCCTGGCGTTCCAGGATCGAGTCCCACATCGGGCTCCTCCTCTGAGAGCCTGCTTCTTCCTCTCCCACTCCCCCTGCTTGTGTTCCCTCTCTCGCTGGCTGTCTCTGTCAAAATAAATAAATAAAATCTTTAAACAAAAAATACCTCCTTTAAGCTTCATGCAATATTTTCAAGAAATAGGATTAAAATCCTCCATGTGTGAAAGAATTTAGCTAGAGAATATCATTCTCTTCTTATAGAGCATAATTTTCCAGGCTGATAGTAGCTTTTTCTTGGCAATTCAGAGTATTGTGAATTTAAAGGCTTGTGTCCAAAACTAAAAGGTATTTGAAACTAAAATGATCCAGTTTCCTCTCATCCAAAGTACAGGAAGACCATAAATAACAAATATCATTACCTTGGCCATGGAGCAAAATTGGTCTGGAGAAACCTAAGTGTGTAAAATACACTTTAAAATTTTCCTCATATAATTGTCATGCTTCTTTTGTTATGGACATAGGAAATCTATGCAGTTTCTCTTGGTTACCGAGTATTCTATAAAGTGTCTTATTCACATTTACTTTGGTTTCAGGTAAAAGGCATGCACTTTGGGCTAGCACGGAGAAAAAAATTTGGAATATTATTTAGATCCTGGCTTTGAAATTTAAACAAAATTGTTCTGACTGCTCTATCCCCTATTCTGTAGGCAATTCAATACCCTCACCCCTTGTGAAAATTTCCAGGATTTACACTGGCTTCAGGTCCTTGTATTTAATTCTCAATTTTAACTTATGTTTCCCCCCACTCTCTCCCTCCCTCCCTCTGCAACCCCCACCCATGACTACACAGATGTTTAACCCAACCCTTTAATTTTCTCAAAACAAACAAATAACAACAAATCTTCATAAAAGGCATTTTATGGTGTTACAGACTTGACAGAGTTCTGGGTTACATTGGGGATAAGCTCACAGTAACACTAATGGTTATAAATATTAGATGCCTCTCTTTGTAGAAGCCATTTAGTCGCACAGGCATGAAACTCAGAGTCTCTCCCTCAAGACTTTCTCACCTTTGTATTTCCCTTACTTCATTAAGCAGAATAATTGAGCTCAGTTCTTTCCACTCAGCTCTAGGGCTTACCTTTGTACAAATGCACCCTGATAGAGCACATCCGTCTGATTTTCCTCCACCTCAGTTTCTTAAGTGGGAAAGAGCAACATGATAATTGATTTTTTTCCTTTGATATCAGTGTTATTATAGTCATTGGTGCTTCCTCTGAAATATATCTGATTCTACCCCATTCCAGGCACGTGGTAGGGTTGTATTTCCTGGTCCCTCTGGGATTAGGTGAAGCAATATGGCTAGTTCTGAGCAATGAGGAGTGAGTGGTGAATGCCACTTCTGAGCAGGACCATTTAAATGCCGGGGTGAAACCCTCTCTCTTCCCTCTGGCCGGCTACCAGCAATGCTGGTGACGCTGGCTGCCTCAGTGTACCTGAGTGGCTATGAGAAGGAAACACCTCTGCAGACCCATGGCAGACATGCTGTACATGTAAGAAATAAACCATTTTGTCTGTACTGTTTATTATCACAGCCAAAATAGTCTGTTCTGACTTTACTTACTATTAGTATGCACATGTACAAAGAAAATGTAGTTCCCTTGGTGTCTGGAAGGGAGCTGACCTCCCTCAAAGCCCCCACAGGATAAGTAGCAAAAGAAAAAAAAATTCAACCTGACAACTTGTGATATCTAGTCCCTTCAAATTTAAACTTTTTTTTTTTTGTTTAAACAGTTTATTTCAGGTAGATTCACAGACTGGGGAATTTTCTCTAGCACATGGTGATGAGAGGTTGTAGGTCCTGAATGTACTCTCAATAGCTAGGGCTACCCTCTGGTCCTTGCTGGCCCCTACAGAGACGATATTTCATGCTGACCTGTTAGGGCTTCCTCTGTGAGCAGAGAAGCCAGAGCAACAAACTCTGAAGAGCTGAACTCTTCCTCCTCAGGCCTTCTCTCTATGTTTTCCTGGGTACGATTCAGATTTAATCCTTGCCAAGGAAGTCTCCCTGCAACCCCCAATTTAAGGATCAGTTGGCTTCAATAAGAACAACCTCACTATTCTCCCAAACTTGATAGCTAGCATCATTGACTTTGATACAGTTCATATTGTTTGAGACAGATAAAAGACTCTGGGCAATCCCTCCATGTAAGCACGCCACACCCCTGTTTTTTGTTTTTGATTTGTTTTTTTCTTGATGTGGCCATCGATGATACAGGAGGGTCATTCTGCAAGAGAGTCTCCTCCCAGAGACCCTAATGTGAATGGGACAAAAAGCTCCTTGGTTTTGCCTTTTATTTCAACAAACAATATAACACACCTCCAACTTCTGGGAATTAAGTCGAGAGAGAGCAAGTGAAGACATAGGTGCGCCACAATGTTTTCCCCACTTTCAGGCTCTTTCTCTCATAGTCTCCCAGCTAGGTCTGGGAAAAGTGGTCATTCCACTTCTGCTTCTTATCTGATGTTTTTAATCACCTGCATTGTTTCCCTTCTTTAGGGCCGAATTGGTAAAAGTCTGTTTATTTGTGAACATGTCTATGAAGATAAAGAACGTACTACAATATATGCACAGTATTATCCATTGCATTAATCATAGAATTATACTTGTGAGACCAAAAGAAAAAAAAATAATTTGATTTTCTAAATAACATACCTGGTTATTTCATGGCAACCAGAAGCAACTAGACTTCCCAAAGGACTAGAACTTAGCCTGCAAAACCCATTTGTCTTTCTCTCTTACTCTCATATTGGTCCCCCATCTCTATTTCTCTACAAATATACTTCATTTTCATTTTATTTTGCTTTCCTTTTGCAAACCTGATTTCAAGTCTTCATATACACTTTCTTACAAAGCTCCCCCTTCCCAAAGTTGACAACCTCAACTTCCAAGTTGATGTTAATGAAAGTCAAACAATCAATCCAGGCTGAGTAGAATTTCAGAACCACAGCTTCAAATTGCAGGAACAGAAGGAAAAGAATTGTCTTTGGCTTTGCTTAAGTCTTCTGTATATCTGAAACCATTAAATGTATCCAAGAATATATGTTCATTGCTCATAATCATGATTTCTATAATTCGGTCTCATAAATAGGAGAAAACTCTCAAAAAGAAATGGATCATTGAGAGACCTGATCACAATGAAATAAAAATAAATAAATAAATAAATAAATAAATACATACATACATACATACATAAATATATAAATACATAAATACATAAATAAATAAATAAATCCTTGCAGCAGTTACCATCTTAATGCCTTTATTCCTTTCCTAAATGCACATGAGATGACTTGATCAAATGCTTGGGTGTTGAAAACATTGTATTAGTGTGCCACTGCTGCAAACTTTGGGGAGAAATGACCCGGAAAGCTATTAACCAGGTAGTGCAAGGCACCGCTCAAAGACAAAGCCACCAGAGGAAGCTGGCTCAAAGGGCCATTCTGTTCTGCCTCTTTCCATCACTGTAATGATTTGTCCCCTCCATCTGTACCACACTGCTCTAAGCTGCCAAAGGAAAATTAACCTGCTTCTGGTTATTGACCAAAACACATACTAATAGACAACTTCAGTTCCATTTCTGGATTACCTATCAAAACATAATCATCCTCTTCCTATCTTTAACTAGTTATGGAGATAGCTGATTTATTCATGTGATTTTTCCATTCTTCACACTATTATAATTCGCTTTGTTTTGTTTTGTTTTTTTCTTTTATTTTATTTCTATGTCAGGTGAAAATAATTGGGGAGAGAAAAATATGTTCAGCTTAGATTATTGTTTTTCTATTTTAACAAAAATCAAATGGGCATCTACTGAGTGGTGGGACATTTTCCTGGCCTTATAGATACTGTCACGGACAAGTCAGGAAAGCTTCTTCCCTTTGTGAAACTTGTAGTCTAGAAAGAGAAGAGTGGTCATAAACAAACATACAAATAAATAGAAATTAAATTCAGACTATAATCACTTTTAGGAAGAAAATAAAAACAGGGATCTCATCAACAGTGACAAAAGAGTAAAGTGTCTTTAGTTTGTGATGTCAAGAAAGGTCTCTATGAGGTGACATTTGAGATGAGACTAGACAGAAAGGAATAAATCTTCATGTGGTAATCCGAAGAGCAGTATACTCCAAAAAGTTAAGAGATCAAAAAATTTTAATATAAGTGCTATGTTCTAGGAACCCTAAAAAGGCCAGAATTACTGTTGTATAGCAAAAAAAAAAAAAAAGGACAACATATAATATGATTTTTAAAATAATTCACTGGTGAGGAGAATAGGTTAAAATGAAGAGGAAGAGGACCGCCTAGGTGGCTCAGTCTGTTATGCATTCAACTCTTGGTTTCGGCTCAAGTCATAATCCCATGGGTCATGAGACTGAGCCCCATGTCTAGCTCTGTGCTCAGTGGGGAGTCTGCTTGAGATTCTCTCCCTCTGTCCCTCCCCTGACTCGTGCTCTCTCTCTCTCTTTCCTCTCTCTCTCCAATAAATAAATAAATCTTTTTAAAAAATTGAAGAGGGAGAGAGAGACAGAGAAATGAGAGAGATTAAAAAGAGGGCTATTTAGCATAAGTAACAGGGAACACAGAGTTGTTTATTGAGAAGGGAATATCATAATACCCAAAGGAAGCGGGGAAGAAAAAAATCAGTTTGAATAAATCAGGAGTATGAGATAGTCAATTGGATGGTCAATAGGGCAGATAAATGTAACAGCCTAGAATGCATACAAGAGATTTGGATGTGCTATTTTTTCTTAAATTATATTTTAATTTCATAATTTTTATAATTTCTTGTCTCCCCAGTTCTCCACACACATTAGTAGTTCCAACTATATTGAGTAATAGTACTTAAAGTTCCTTAACTTAGTTGTTTTCATTCCTTCCTTTACCTTTCTAGTTGCTATTGCTTCTAACACCCTCTCCATCTGTCTTTAATCATTAGCTATAATATATCTTTCAGGAATTAGCTTCTTTTATCAGTTAGCTTGCATAGCATTCAAGTAACAGAAAACCCTACTTAACTGGCTTAAATAATGACAGAATTTATCAGCTCACAAAGCTGGAAATCCAAAGAAAGGAGATACTTCTAAATGAGTTTACTCCAGTGGTTCCAGCTCAATCAATTTCTTCTTATTTCTCTTGGCTGTAAACATCGCTGTGTGTTACTCTAATCCTCAGTCTTCATAGATATGAAATGGCTGTAGCATTTCCTGGATCCCATTGAAGGAAGAGACTGGCATTCAAACTGACACAAAAGGTTTATTACTGAACTAAGCAAGGAAGAACTGTCTTTTTAGGCAGACTCTCCCTGAGGAAAGTTGATTCTATATAGCGTTTTGGGAAACATAGCATTCAGAGATCAGTGGGCTTTCAGAGGTGACACTATTTATTTAGCCATTAGTTAAGCCTTGACTTTGGGAATATGGCTCCTAGAGTGTGGCTCTTCCTGACTTTCCAATGTTCTGAGGCAGGGGGTTGCCATTGACTAGTTTGCAGAAGTATGGTCAGTGAGGAGTATTGTCTCTGATTAACTTAATAGATTAAAACTGATACTGGGGCATTCTTGTTACAATAGCTGCAGAATATTCAGTCTTTTCTAAGAGTGTGGGAACTGAAAAATTTGTATTTTATATCTACAAACTTCAATGTCCAAAAAAGAGAATAGAGTGACTTCTGGAAGCTCTGTAATAAGATCACAGAATCTTATTTCCTAGAAATCCCTATCTAGCCTAATGTTACATCTCATTGGTCAAAATCAGAGCACATGCTTATCCTTGAATCAATCCCTGTTGATTTGAAATGCTATATGCTAATTAGCTAAGAAATTACTTTTTCAGGAGAAATCAACAAGGGAAAGGAAGTGTGTATTCCTTGATTGGCTTGAACAAATCATGTCCTTCCCCTGCAGCAGGGGTGAATCCAACAATTGAGCTGGGTGTTGAGAGATTATGATATTGTTCACCATATCCCTCTGGGAACTTCCTCACGAAGCATCTTTTGTCATTCTTACAGGACATTTATACAGTCCTGGCTTCTCCCCCAACTTTTCTGGCAAATGACTACTTACCTTCCTGACTGATAGAAGTGTCTTTGATTATTTACTTTAGGACAGAGTAAAAGAAGGCTCAATTCCTAAGGAGTATTCCTTGTCAGGACTGTCTAGGGTTAGTCCTAAAATGTTAAATGCAAATTTTTAATTCAACTTTTTATGTTTATGAAAGTAATACATGCACATCAATAAAACCTAATTTGAGGGAGAAATAAGCAAGGATTCTCATGAGAGATCATACTTCAGTGAGTCTTCATGGATGAGGAAGTCTTAACCAAGTGGCTAATGGTGGTCTAACACTTCCACGTAGCCTTGTAGGTGAGATTGACATCCTACATGTGATACTTAAAAGGAAAGTGAGAATTGTGAGGTTTCCTTCATGCGAATGCTCAGGCACATTCCTTTTGCCTCTATCTTTATTCATGAAATCTCTAATGTAATGGCTTTAATGGACACAGATGTCTCTAGAACACCAAAGAAAGAAGGAGGAAGCAAGAAAGAGGAAATGAGTACCAAAAATAGAAGTTAAAATGTGCCATAAACCGGTTTCTTGTTTCCAACATTTTTCCAGTGGCATCATGCAATGGATGCTGCAATTTGCTTTCCCTATGCCCCTTCAGAAATGGACTCACTATTCCCCAGCAATGGAAATGCTGCCAAGAGATGACCTTCGACTGTCAGCTCTCTTTGTGTATTGCCTCATCTAAGGAAAATTGACTTGTCTAAGATCATACCTCTTTCCAAAGGCAGCCTACAATCAATGATTGGCCAAAGTGAAGGTAAAAGTCCAGTCCATTCATCCAACTTGGAAGATTCTGAAGACTCATCTCAGCTGCAGAGTACCTTGTCAGTGTAGGCCTCTGTTGATCTGCATTGCAGCTCAGCTTCCCTTTTTACCCAATCTGGCTTCTTTCCTTTCCCTTCTGCAGGTGTATTAAGTGCACTCCCTAATAAAAATATGATATGGTAATATATACCTCATAATCTAACTCCCAGGGAATCCAGCACACAACAGTTGTTATCAGAACCAGGAGTGGTCCAGAAAGCAAACATTCTGAGATGGGATGTTGGAGTTGGATTGCTTTCTATCCATCTGGCAATGAGTATCAAGCCCAGGGTGCCATTGTAAGGGTAGCTGAGCTCCAAAGAAGTGAAACTCCCAAACAAGGCAGGTTTGCTACACGAAGTTCAGAGTCCCGGCTGGGAAAGAATATATCCTTGAAACTTGCATAAGAATCTCTGGTTTGACCTCCTCCCCCTAATTTTTTATTTCCAGATTCTCCTGAACTATTTGAACACAAAGAATGGGCCCACTTCTCCAAGTTAAGAGCTGGGATTCCCATTTTCATGAACATATTGCAGAAAACAAGTGCTTTCATCATGAATTTCTTGCAGCCATGCCTATTAGGTCAATAGGTAAGAGCCAAAGAGGAACATGTTGATCAAAGTGAGTAAAAAGAATATAGCATGAATGAACAGCAAAGGATCTTGAAAATATGGCTAACAGAGCCTGGGAGAGTACATTCTGAGGTCACAGCCTAAAGGTAATAGGTAAAATATAAATTACAAATATATAAAATATAAAAATAAATATTTAAAATATATAAATTGTGTTCTCCCCAAATTCATGTGTTTAAACCTTAACCCTCCATTATAACTGTATTTGGATATAGGGCCTTATAAGAAGGTAATTAAAGTTAAATGATGCCATAGGGTCGGGCCCTGATTTGATAAATGAGTGCTCTTTTAAGAGGAGACACTGAAAGCTCACTCAACCTTTCTCTCCCTGTGTGTGCACAAAGAAGAGATCACACAGAGAGATGGTAGCCACCTATAAGCCTAGAGGCCTTATAATGAAATCTACCTTCCTGGTGCCTAGATCTTGGACTGCTAGCCCCTGTAACTATCTGTTGTTTAAGTTACCCAGACTATTGTATTATGTTACTACAGTTCAAGCAGACTAATATACTCACAAACTAGGTAATATTAAAAGCTGTAATATATGTATAAAATACAAAGGAAGAAAGAGCTCTGCAGCAAATCCAGATTGTGGTATAAGCAGCTCTATGGCTGAAGACATTTGACACATCAGACTCTATTGTTTTGGAAGTATCCATGGTGGGGGAAGATGCTGTGCAGGGGTGGAACCTTTCTAGGCCAGAAGGTAGGGGTGAACTGCACCTGTTGGGCCTGCCCAAATTTTTGACTTGGTAAATCCAATAGAATATATCTCATGACTGTCAGCTCTGGCTTCCTGGTTATTGAGTGTTTTCTGTTTAGACACTCTATCCATGCCAGGACCCAGTAACACAGAAGCTGATTTTCAAAGAGTATTTAATTCTCCATTTTAATTGGTATGGCCTTGCTCCAGAACACTAGGGATCTGCATTATGATTCTCTAATTGGCCATTGCATAAGCCCTACACAGCTTATACCTCCCAGATCCTTCTCCAAAATGAAGTAAATATTCCCCTATTTGCTGGGAGTTCTGCCAAAGGACAGCTGTCACTGTCAGTCCTCTCTGTGGATTGCTTTAGATGAAGAAACTGACCTCTCTAAGTTCATGCCTCCATCCAAAGGCATTCTGCATTTAATAACTGATAAACATGAGAGAGGGAAAGGCTTAGATACCTTGTCATAAACATGAGACAATTCTGAACCCCGCTTTCTGATGTCCCTATGGGGATTAATGGAGGCCTTTTTGGGATGACTTCACAGTTGAACATCTGCCTCGTTCTGCTTCCTTTCTCCCTTTTGCAGCATTGATCCTCAAAGCACTCCTTATTAAACATCCTACATGCCAATCTCTACCTCAGACTTTACTTCCCAGGGAATCCATCCTATAACCACATACAGAATCAATAAAAATGGTTTTGTGAGCTGCATTTGCTACTATGTCATCAAAGGTTCATGCCGTACCCAATTTTATCTCTGTAAAATCAAAGAAAAATTTAAGTTTTGTATGTAATTGCATTCCAGGGGTAGAATAACTACTATTTAAGTGCTTATTATCTGTGAAATTGACTTTTAAAATAGTCTGACAGTTTTAAATATCAAACAGTATTACAATCAGTATTGTACAGAATGTTTTCTCCTTTGCTTTTAGTACCTGTGGGAGCAAATTCATTAATAAATATATTTTTATTCCCAAAAAGGTTGAACTAATAATGATTTGAATGCCTTCAACTGAGGTCCTAGAAAGGACCATTTTCCTTGAGAGTTAGACAAATAAGGAACAAATATTAATCCAAGATTGCTTTTCTTTCATGCAGTTCTCCTCACTTTTCTTAGTATCTGGTAGTAAAAACACAAAACTCATAGATTTACTGATATCACTATTGGAAGTATTTTGAAGGGTCTTTGTAAATATGTGTCTTTTTTTAAGATTTTATTTATTTATTTATTTATTTATTTATTTATTTATTTGACAGAGAAAGAGGGAGAGTACCAGCAGGGGGAGCAGCAGGCAGAGGGACAGTGAGAAGCAGGGTCCCCAGCTGAGCAGGGAGCCCGACTTGGGGCTTGATTCCAAGACCCTGGGACCATGACCTGAGCCGAAGGCAGACGCTTTTTAGAGAGTTAGACTCAAAGTAAACTTTTAAGCACAATAAATAAATAAATAAATAAATAAATAAATAAATAAATAAAGTCTAACTTGAATAATCTCTCTTAAATATGACTAATATAGATTCAACACACTAACCCCAAAATATGAAAGCTTGTGCAGGCACTGATTTTGTTAGTGAAGTTAACTTTTATGCTTACCTCTCAAATGCATTTGCATGCCAAATTCAGAAACTCTATTTGCATATTGCACTGAAGATTAACTAGCCTGCCACAGATCTGAAAAGCAGAAGACAGGACAAATCATTAATATCATTAGCTTAATAGATTGTTTATGACAATTCCAAAGAAGGGGAATATTTAAAAAAACTAGAAACCTCAGAACAGAAATTAGAAAGAAGTGTTTGTTTTTGAATAGAAGAAAATTTGTTTAATAGTTTACTAGTTCACGTAGCTCAGAAAAACAACCAAGGTAATTCAAATAGTAAGTAGACGTTATTTGGGGAGAACCAGAACATTAAAAGGAATGAGTCTTGATGGTCACATTACTCCTGCTCTTTCTAAATGATGCTGTAGCCTCGTATGTTTTATATACTTGTTGGAAAAGACTTTTAAACATTAATTTGTGCTGTAGTAAAATTATATTATGTAAAGTGCTTTAAATGCTGAAGTTTAGTGTGATTAAGCAGTGCCCAAACTATTGTGATGTTGCAGAAAACTAGTGAAGTTATCTTCAGTAAAAGAAACCAAGAGTTTCAATGCTCTGCCCACAGATTATGATTTGAATTTGTGTACATAGGCTTATGAAAAGAATTTTAAAGAAAATATATCCCATAAATTTATTTAAGAATTTTCTGTGGTATTCAGGGCCAGTTTACTTTCATGTCAGCCTCCCAGAATTTATAATAAGTCACGTACAATATCAGTTATCCTCTAAAAGACACAGACCTGTCCTTCATTTCCTATTGACACACTGCTTCACGGAGTTCAGACTCTTGGGAGGAAAGGACGAAGTTCACCATTTGGGTGCCCAAATCATTGATGCTTCATAGTCAACATATGTGCTCCTCCATTTTTGCCACATCTCCAAATCATATCTGTGATCTTCAAAGCCTTTGAAAAATCCCCTTTTCAGGAAGCAGTCTAACTTTTCCCCAGCAAAAATTTCTTCTTGAAATTTTTATTACATTAATGTCTGTACCACACATGTGAGCTTTTAATGTTAACCTATTTTATCATTATCTGATTCTCCCATTTGTGTCTACTTTGTCTCCTTGAAAACAACGCAGGTAGTTTTAAGACAAATTTCATGCTTTCTATCTTTGTATCCCCTGATGCGCACTGGAAACAGAGAAAGTGTCCAAAATTGTTTGCTGCTATATTGCACAAATACTCTTCTCTCATTTATGTAAAGTTTGAGACATCCTGAAACTAAATACTTAGCTGATAAACTTGACACGTAAGCATTAATTTGTTATCTCTTTTTAATGAAGCTCAATATTATAAAAAAATGTCAAGGGCAAGTTCCCACATTTTCCTTAGGCTCTTTTAATTTTTCTTAATTCTATTTTCACTCTGTTCTTCAGATTGCACAATCTCTATCGATCTGTCCCTAAGTTTACTGATTCTTCAACCAGTTCAAATATACTGTTCGGTTCCATTTTTCATTCCCCGTTACTGTACTTTTCAACTCTATAATTTCCATTTGAGATATATATATATATATTACATATATAATTTTATATATGTTCTTATGCATTCTATATTTTTAGTGCTTTATTGATCATTTCTTTGAAACATTGTCATCAGTGCTTTATTTCTTTTTGTTTGTTTCAAGTTTTTATTTAAATTCTAATTAGTTAACAAATAGTGTGATATTGGTTTCAGGAGTAGAATTTAGTGATTCGTCACTTACATATAACACCCAATGCTCATTTTAACAAGTGCCCTCCTTAATACCCATCACCCACTTAGCCCATCTGCACCCACCTCCCCTCCAGCAACCCTCAGTTGGTTCTCTATCATTCGGAGTCTCTCATGACTTGCCTCCCTCCCTTTTTAATTTTTCTTCCTTCTCCTATGTTCATCTGCTTTGTTTCTTAAATTCCACAAATGAGTGAAATCATACAATATTCGTCTTTCTTTGGCTGACTTGTTTCATGTAGCATAATACACTCTAGCTCTATCCACATCATTCCTTTATTTCTTTAAGCATGATATCCATTAGTTCTCTGAACACATTTATAATGGCTTGTAATGGTTATTTGGAAATCTTTTTCTGTTAAATCTGACATTTAGTCCCTCTAATAAAGAATTTCTGTTGGCTAGCTTTTTTTTTTCCTGTATGTGGGTCACAATTTCCTGTCTCTCTGCATGTCTCATAGTTTTTTTGCCAAAAATTGGACAATTTAGATAATACATTGTAACAATTCCAGATCCTGGTTTCCTCCCTCCCTTTTAGAGAGCTTGTTTTTGTTGTTTGCTTGTATTTGTTTTGTTATTTAAGTTAGGCTTTCAGTAAAATTTATTTCTTTCACAACATAGAGTCTTTATATCACTTCTCAGAGGATGGGTCTTTAGGCACGTCACCTAAAATGACAAGTATTAGCAGGGTTGTCTTTGTCTTCCTTTCCATAATTTCTCTGTTAAATTGTCTGCCTCATTACATATTACACTGACTTCATATTACACCTAAGCTAGACCCCATTAATTAATGGCAGGTTATTATTTTCAGCAATGTCCTGTACCCATATTTATCAACAATCTGTTTCAGTTTAATTCAGGAAGGGGTAGTTTTTGAGGCCAGTCTGAGATTAGTTCTGATCCTAGCAGGCCTCTTCTAAGCTGTCTCATTTCCTCTTTCTCTGTTAAACTATCTGACCTAAGGTTTTACTTGTTCATAATTAAGAGAAGTTGTTTTTCTAGAGCACCATTAGCTTTGTACTTCCACATACTCTAAAAAGATTAAGTCAGTTCCTTGGGGAAAGCTTCAGACACATGTGTTCTTATGGATTATTTCACACTGAGCAAAATCTCTTGAGTCACTACTCTGGACACTGAATGAGGCTGTAGCCTCTCATCCTGGCTTGTCTCTTCTAGAGTGGAACCTCTGTCCTATGAGTAAAGTAGAATGAAGGCAATCAGGGCCTCGGAACTCTCTGCCTGCATACCTAGAGTGTAGACTCCATCCTGTGGGTGGGGTATGTGTGGAGGAAGGGAGTCCCTGACCTCTTGACCACACTCACCAGGATTTTAGGTTCTTCAACTTGGAGGAAATAAGAAATTCTGTGACTTGTTCCTCCCAGTGAAGCATGCTAACTCCTGATTGGGAGCTGAGGGAGAAGGAGCCCATTTCTTAGCTACACCTTCTCAGAGTTAAACTTCCATCAAGCTGAGCTGAGGACTGGAAGAAGAGGGAATGAGTTTTGACTCAAAGCCACAAAATGTCTGCTGTTTTTATTGAGGTTTAGTATTTTCTTGAATAAATGTTTCTTGATTTGCTCTATGCACACAGGAAAATTTCCAGGGAAGACAGGTTTTTTGTTCTTATAATTTTCATCAGCTTTCCATGCAGCTCCTCCTGTCACTATCGTGGAAGTGGAACCTAATGCAGCATTTTCATTTCTATATTAAAGATGTAGAAACTGTGTATTTTATAACTTCTTAAGTCCACTTACCTAGTGAGTGGCAAAACTGGGATACGAATCTAAGCATTCTACAGTGAATCACTACATCATGTTGACTACAATGACAAGCCATGGGTGTGTGTGTGTGTGTGTGTGTGTGTGTGTGTGTGTGTGCCACCTTAATAAATGTAGAATAACATTGCTCCCTTTACTTAGCATTCCTTTACTCTGCAAGTCATGAGTTAGTATCATCTATGTGCCAGCCCAGGTCCTGGAAATAACAACTATTAAGATGAGCAATATCTCCATGTAGCTTATAGTGCAGTAAGATGGATTGTTGAAGGAATATCTATTTATCTTTTGCTAAGCTAGATTTTGCTGTGAGTATATCTAGTGACTTTGCAAGACCCTTACTTCAAAGTCTAGTGGATAGCTCAAATTTTTCATGCCCTAAACCCTATTATCAAGCATTGCTTTCCCCAATCTGTTTCTACACAAGTTTCTTCATATTAATAAATGTAAGCACTGACTTCCCAGGCTCTCAAGCCACGGAAAAGGAGTCATTTTGATTCATCCCTTTCCTTTACCCCTCACATCTCAATTCTTAACAACCCACGTAGAGTTTCTAACTGCAAAATACATCTCAGGTGCATTCAATTTCCTTTTTCACCAGCAGTTTCCCAGTCAAATATCCCTTAATATTCTTACATTGCAATGGCCTCTTAACTAGTTCCATTCCTTTCATTTTTTTGAACATACAATCCATCTTCCACATAACAGCAACAGTGAGATCCTTTAAAAAAATTAAATTGCGGGGCGCCTGGGTGGCACAGCGGTTAAGCGTCTGCCTTCGGCTCAGGGCGTGATCCCGGCGTTATGGGATCGAGCCCCACATCAGGCTCCTCCGCTATGAGCCTGCTTATTCCTCTCCCACTCCCCCTGCTTGTGTTCCCTCTCTCGCTGGCTGTCTCTATCTCTGTCAAATGAATAAATAAAATCTTTTAAAAAAATTAAATTGGGTGTTATAACTCTTCCAATGGTATTCTATTGCATATGTAGAAAATGCAAATTCCCTTTCTTGACATATAAGGCCCTTTACTATCTAGTCTTTACCTACCTTTTCAGTTTTGTTTTTCACCAAGTTCTGCTTTGTTTGCATGCCAATTCTCTATTTCTCAAATACTTCAAATTTATAACTCCCATGGGGCTATATCACATATTAATTTCCTGGGAAGCTCTTGACCAGGTATCTATCTACTTGGCTGACGCTTCCTTGATCTCCAGTTCTTATTCCAATTCTAACAGAGGTTTTATGAGATCAATGACTGTGTTGTATACTCCCTAATACTATTTATACTTAAAAAAATTACTTCATATATTTTCTTTCAATACACTTAAATCTATCTGAAATAATCTTATTTACTTGTTTAATTTTATATTGTTGCCTCATCTTCCCAGAAAGTAATAAGGCATCTAATAATACAAATTTTAAAATAAGTAAATGAGTTATTGAGTAAATGTGTAAATGAAATAGTGTTCTACAAACTGCACGTTGAAAAATGTCTTTAAAAAGGTGTATTAATTAGGATTACACTACCTTATAATACATAATTATTTGAACATAATAGAAGTTTATTTCTTGTTCACACTAATTACTAACCAAATATTCCTGATCCAAGTGATCTAAAGAGATCTTCAGATATCTAGAATTCTCCCATCTTAAGAAAACATGTCTTTCAAGATTATCAAGCTCGTCTATACCAAGTCAAAAACGTCTTAAGTGCTTATTAGTTTCCAGTATGGTGTGTTGGATCAATAAACAGGTAAATTAACTTTTGTTTTTCTCAATTTTATCCTCTCTAAGGAGGAATAATAATAGCATCTCTCTCATAGTTATTGTAAATGATAAATTCATAGCCTACGTGAAACAACAGCATGCTTAGTACTTTGTATAGGCCACTACTTAAAATGACACACAATGATTGCTAGGCCTGTTTAGTTATGGTAATATCATATTCCACTTCTGTGGGAAGTGCTCTAGCCCTTTTACTGAGTAATCCAACTTCTATTTCATAACCGTCTATAGGAGGGGAAACTGCAGCGACTTGGTTTTACATTAATTAGTTTTCTCCTGCATCCTAACTTACATGAACAATACTAATAATGGTGATGAAGAATTTGACTCTGTCTTGTTTTCAAGTAGAAAAATTGCAAAAATGACATTACCCCACAATGAATGGAAGCTGCTAGGACTTTGAGTCCCTTACAATTATCAACAGGTTAAAGGGCAAATTTTTTCTCCTTCAAATCTATACTCCCTTTTTCCTCATGAGGCTCATCACTCTGTCCACCCAGAGCTAGCCAAAATGCACAGTTTGAGGACACCATACTAAGACTGCTCTCACTCCTAACACCAAGTACAAGTTTGGGGGTTTCCCAAAACTACCCTCAGTTTCAATGATTTACTAGAAGGACTTATAGAACTCATTCAAAACCATTATAGCCATGGGTATGGTTTATTACAATGAAAGTATACAAATAAGAATCAGTCACAGAGAGAGACATAGGTAGAATCTAGAAGTAGTCTAAATCTGAAGCTTCTATTGTCCCCAGGAAGCATTACCCTCCCAGACCGGTATGTGACAATGTACACAGAGTATTGCCAACCAGGGAAATTCACCAGCATCTCAATGTTCAGAGCTTTTTTTTTTTAATGTTTTTTTTATTATATTATGTTAGTCACCATACAGTACATCCCTGTTTTCTGATGTAAAGTTCAATGATTCATTAGTTCAGAGCTTTTATTGGAGATTGATCATGTAGGCATGATGGATTAACTGATTGATTATCCACATGGTTGAACTCAGTCTCCTGACCCACTGATTAGTGCATGACTCAGAGCTCTCGCCCAGAATCACATAGTTGGTCTTTCTGGCATGGCCAGCCCTCATTCTATGACCACTGGGTGTGGTCAGTCTCCAACCAAAGCAAAAGTACTTCCCTCTTATATAACATAGGTAATCTCTTAAAAGTCAAGGGCGAAGGGTCAACCTCTCTTTGAGCAAGGCCAAATTCTTTACTATATGGTGTCACATCAAAAGACTGCTGATAGTCTGTGTATATGTCAACTTTAGCCCCTAAAGCATCTGATTCTGTGTTTTACACCCAAACTTCTGAAGAGAGAAACCTGACTGTTTGGTTTGTCACTATCATGTAGGTCATGTAGAGATTGCACCTAAACCTCTTCTCCAAAGACTTCTAGTTTATAATAAACACCAAGCACTATGATATTATTAAAATAATCATTACATGTATACATATGTATTTACCTATTTGCCTAAAGTTAATTATTTTATGTATCTAATAGAAAACATTGATATATAAAGCAGGCAAAAGAGGAAATAGTCATTTCGAGTTTGTCCATTGATTTTACTCTATTATCCATATCTTAACTTTTTGGTCCAAATCATGGTTTGTCCATATTTAACTCAGTGAATGGAAAAACACTGCTTTCATCAGTAATCCACTTTTATGTCTAACTTCTCTTTGAACCAAAAAGACTTTTCTTATGCTTGATCCAAATTACTCTTGCTCAAATTTAAATGAATTTTCTTTGTTCTGTTTTCAGCAGTCAGATCAAGCACTACGTGGGAGACGGAAGGTAACACAAAGCATTACTACTAACCATTTCTCAAATACATCCAAGTCACTTTAAATTCTAATTCTTTCTTCCCAGATTTTAGCCATTCCTCCCACATGGGTTCATAACAAATCTAATAAGAGATACAGAGTTCAGGAAACTCTCAAAACTATTCGAAAATACGCTTTTTAACAAAACTACATGCAAAGGGGTTGCCTAGACCGTATTTTCTTAAGTTGTTCAGTGTATACAATAGAAAAAATTGTCTCCATACCCCACAACATGACATGGAGACAACTATAGGGTTATATCTTTTGCATCCTCAGTTTCTAAATTTTAGAAATGTTATGATTACGTTGCTAAGCAATGTGCAAATCAATGGCTCCTTAGGATCTTGTATCCTTTGGAAGAAGCTATATTTAACAGTTTGTTTATAATGTATTTTCCTAAATGTAAAATATCTACAGCATTGTTAGAACACCTGGCTTTAGGGTCATCTAATTAAATTTGTTGTAAATACATCTTAGGAAGGTTTATTTTCCAACTACAATATATTGAAATATAATATGTGTTTGTGTGTGTATATATCATACTATTTTTACATGTGTATTTATACTAGATGTGGAATTTCTGAATTTTCTATATGTGAACCTTCAAGTGATTTACAGGAAGAACTGCTGATATTTGTTACCTAGCTGAGATGTTCTAACCAGTGAACTGAGCCAGAGAACCTTTCCACCAAGTCTTTGCTAAAGCCTTTCCTTCTACACAGTCAGGGCAACTTATTAATCATAGCAGTCCAGACTTGCTGGAAAAACCTGTCAACATTTCTTAAAATTTCAAAGGGGCTTAAGAATAACTCTGGTTAAGTCCTGGAAGTTCAGAAGCCCCAGAATTCATAAATGAGGTGCCTTAATATATTTTGCCTGCTCATTCTTCATACGTTCTTGAATTTGATAAAGTATTCGCTGAATGCTAACTACATGTTAGAGAGAGATCATATAAAGGCAAATCCTATGTAATATATTTCTTCAAGATACTTACATTAGGTTTGTATAAGCTAATAAGGGCAAAAGATATTGTGATTGCTTTGACAAAAAATATGATTAAAGTATTAGACTATAAGGTGGAAAATGCGATAAGAAAACATAAGTGAAAAAACCCACTGAACTTTAGACACAAAGACGTAGAATGATCTTGTGCATTTGGGTAAACACAAGGACTACAATGTGGCTGGAGACTAATTTGAAAGAGCAGAGCAGTAGAGGAAAGGCCTTGTATACCATGCCATTCCCAGTGGCAATGAGAGAGAGTGATCAACTTTGAGCTTGTTATTAAAAACAACAGTATTGAATTTAGAATAAGTTCATTAATAGTAGTGAAAGTGATAAATTGGAATTGGAGACAGAGGCGGTTAAAAGTAACCCTGTAAGCAGAGAAGCCAAATTGGAGAGCAATTTGGAGATGTTGGGGGTTATTAAGTGATCCTATTAAGAGATTAGAAAAAAAACTGGACTAAGTAGCTCTGTGTTTGGAGAGGAGAAGATTAAGAGAAGGTATATTAAGTCTGTGTAAATAAGAGAATATGATATTTAAAAATTATTACTAAGCTATAGCAGCATTAATACTGTTCACTGAACATGTCTAGGTCTCCATGTTGTGATCACATGGAAGAATGTTACTTCCTGGACCCTCGTTTTGGATGGTAAATTATAAGCCAAAGGTAGGTATTTTTCTTTTGCATTGGAGCATTTATTTAATTGTCAACACAAAACCCTCTAGACCTTCCTTCCCTGTGACCCATGAACAGCAATACACAAGTTGCACGTTGCTCCGACAGCCTGTGTTCCTGAGAAACTAAGATGACTGGAGCTCCTTGTAGACCTGCAATGGATCTGTAGCATGAGTGAGAAATAAACCTCTGTTGTTCTAAGTTCCTGATGTTTTTTTGTTACTTCCACAGCATAATATAGCCTGCTCTGACTGATTCAAAGCCATTAGAGGGAAAAAAAAAAAAAAACCCAAATCAACCAATAGGCAAATTGGAGAGCTCACAGACGGACATGCCTACAGATCCACTATGAATAGGGTACCCACAAATCAATGAGAAAATCAAAGATTGTTTGGTGTAGAAAAATTGACTCACTATTTGGTCAAATATAAAACTGGACCCCTACCTAAGACCACACAAAAATAGAAAACCTAGATGGACTAAAGATTTAAATCTAGAATAAATGTTCAGTAGAAAAAATGTTGGAAAATTACTGTGATCAAAACTAAAAAATAACTTTAAGTAAAATGTTCAAAGCACAGTCCAATAAGGAAGAACTATAGAAATAAATCTGAAAATCAACAAGAAAAATCCCTGCAGTCCAGAAACAAAAGTAAACAAAGCCATGTCAAAACCTTTCCAGCAGAGAAAACCAAACAAGAGGACAAATTGAAGATGTGATACTCAAAATCATAGTTATTAGGGAAATACAAATTAAAGCAATAATGACGTATCACTTTACTCCTTTCAGAAAGCTGTCTAATGCCAAATGTTGGGTGTGTATAAGTCCTCATTCCCTGCTGTGGAAAGTTATACTGGTGAGACCTTGCTGGAAAAAAAGTCTTGAATTACCTAATTAAATATAAAATTCATGCAATCTGCTCCTGATCACACATCCCAGCAAGATTTTCATAAAGATAGTTTAGAGGACATGTAAATAGAGGTTCAGTGAAGGAATGTTCATGGAGAAGGGGAGAATAGATGGGTAAACTGTGGTGGTGATGCTTCATGAAATATCAGGAGGCAGTTAGAAGCAACACATTAGAGGTAAATCTAGAAACATAAATGAACTTAGACATGTACTGATTACTTTTTTAAAAAAGTAAATTATGTCACATAATCCTATTTGTGTATATTCAGTGTCTGAAGACAAAATGATCATTTGAAAAGAACACTTAAGATAATAAACACAATAGGCACATTAATATCATTGCCTATGTTGAGTGGAGGTGTAGAATAAAGGATAGAAGAATAAAGAATAAGCAAGCACATAGAAAAAATGAACCATGAATAGAAAAGAAATGTTTCTACATTTCAAATGCTGGGTATCTTGCAAATTGAGAACTATGTATGCTATAAGATAGTATAAGAAATGTCCTTCTTTTGGGTTAACATTTGGAGACATCTCAAACTTATCTCTGCATTGTGAAGTTGGGCTATTGTTATTTTTTCATATTTAAAGCTAATACTTTGCTGTGCTCACTCTTGGATTTAATTCCTTCTTTTTCCATTATTATCTGCCTGTTCAGCTCATTTCTCAAATTTTGGGTCACCCCTTCTAGTAGAAGACAGATCCTTATTCTTGGTGTCAAGAATGACAGATATATGCAATAAAAATGTGAAAAATAACATAAGCTGTGACTTCACAAGCTTACTACACGGTTGTAAAGTGCACAGATAAATGTTAACACCTCTATCATTTACTAATGATTCCATAAACAAAGGCAGGAAGAAATGACTTAGATGAACCTCCAGGATATAGCTAGACAAGCTGCCTGGATAAAAGGGATTTTTGTGTGTTAATGTGTGTGTGTGTGTGTGTGTGTGTGTGTGTGTGTGTGTGTGTGTGTCTATTAATGATCCAGTACTCCAGGAAATAGAGTGTTAGATTAAGTCTGGCATGTTATACCAATCGCATTCAGAAAAATGTGAATTGAATGGACATCAAGAAACCAAAGAGGGTCTAGTGGGATTGATTCATGTTTCATGTGGTCAGCACCTGTGAGACCAGTGGACTTGAGAAAAAATTGCCAATTCTGAAGAGAAAGTATGACCTTTCCTTGTGCAGGAGGCCTACAAAAAAATGAATGTAAGCTGCAATGATTCAGAATTGCCATTTGGGTAACTGCTCATGGAGTGACTGTATTTCACAGGACATTGCTGGTCAATTTTGTGTCGTCGAAGAAAAAGTAAGGAACACATTCAAGAGGAACCGAAGTTTAACATGTAACAGAATACATTTTATATCAAAATAAAAATACAGTATTCACCATAAGGAATAAGAAAATAGAGATATTAGTAATACACAATGAAACTTTTAAACTTGGGGAACAGAAGAGCACTTACTGGTGCCACAGAACATTTTTAATTATTCTGATGACCTGATAGATTCTGTGCTTAAAATACCACAAATAACTTAGAAATTTAACTTGAAATACAAACTCTGCAATTATCATTTCTTCTCTTGAATTGCTTTTTTCAATTTTTAATAGAACATTAATAATCTGTTTTTTCTCTTGTCACTTGCCCCTTTTCTGTAAGCAATGCTACTGACAAAATTCACGTTCATTCGTATCTTCCAAAAAAAGCACTTTTTTTACTTGTGTCTTGTTCAACATTAATTTAAACATACAGAATTTAATGGCAATTAAGGAGGGTACTTGTGATGACCTGGGTGTTATATGTAAGTGATGAATCACTAAATTCTCCTCCTGAAACCAATATTACAATATATGTTAACCAAGTGGAATTTAAATAAAAACTTGGAAAAAAAGAAAATAATCAATAATAAATGACAGCCATTATCATTCAAAATAAAAAAATGAAAAATAAAAAGTAAATTAACATACAGACTTTAACTTAGTATCAGAATTCAGGAATAAAGATTATACTTACCTGATATATCCCAGTTTGCTATCAGTTCCTTTCTTATCTTCATTTCAATCAATACTTTTCTCATCCTATATCTAACTAATAGTTCTTAGTTATTTGTACATTATCATCAAACATCTTTTTCCATATTTATCTCTTCCAAAAAGAAACGGATCTATAACACCACTAATAGTAAATAATAATATAACTAAATTAGAGACTTGAGCATAAAGTGTTTTCTAATGGGTTAAAAAAAAAAAAACCTTGGCTTAAAATATTCTGAATATACTCTCACCATCAGCAGCTTTCCATTATTTCTCAAATGGAAGATTAATAATAGAATTATTAAAAATTAGAAATAATTATAATTACTAAAAATTTGTGTTCATATATTTTATTCCTATAAAGTATATATTTATATTATGTAATATATACATTTATATTGTGTAAGATATTCATTTTTCATTATATATATTTCATTGTATATGTATATTTTTTTTTCCTTCACTTATCCTAATCAGAAGTGGAGGTACTTTGCCCATAGCTTTTATTTCTTATTACAACAACTCTAATGACAGTGGGAAACTTAGAAAAGAGAAGCAACTTTGTCTTAATATAATCCATTTCTGCATGTGTATTTCTTAAAGATAATTGCTGAACATAATTGTGAACATGACAATCTTAATGCCGTGGAAAAAAACATTACTCAACATCAAGAAAAAACCAAAGCAGGAAGTAGAACACTCAGCAATAACCAACGGTGACATCATTATTTGGCAAGTTGTTCCTACTTACAGAGAAACATTTTCTTTCTTTAAAAGAAAACAGATGCTTCTGCTATAGGATTAAACAGATTTTTGAGTCTTTAATCTCACCTAATTTTTAGTACTAACATTCATATTCACTTTAAATGTCTTGTAAAATATCTAGCATTTTTGAGTCTTGTTCCTTCCAGGAGCACAAATTAAAAATGAGTAAAATAGAATAAATTAATTCCTCAGAAACAGCACATATAAATTGAGTAAAAAGCTACACTGCACAATTCATATGTTAAAAATATAAAGTAGTACAACTAAAAATAACTGAATATTAACTTCCTTCTCATCAACAAGGAGATAGTGAGAAGAAAAATCTCAGATTTGAAGTCTTAGAAGACAGATGTTGGGATTTTTCCTTATAAAAACTTGCTTAGAATTTAATGTAAGTTCCCAGAAAATATTTTGATTGAAAAATTAATTTTCAGGGGCACCTGGGTGGTTCAGTTGGTTAAGGGTCAGAGTGTTGATTTCAGCTCAGGTCGTGATCTCAAGTCGTGAGATCGAGCCCCACCTGGGGCTCTGCATTCAGCCTGGAGTCTGCTTGAGATTCCCTCTTCTGTTCTCCCCGCCCCCCCGCTTATGTCTGTGCGTGCTCTCTCTCAAATAATTAAATAAATAAAATCTTAAAAAAAGAAATTAATTTTCAGAAAGTTATATCCCTTGCTTCAAGACTGTTTTTAAAGCATGTTTGTGACCTAATTCCAAGGAAAGTGACAAAATGCAAGTAAAGAAGAAAAATTACCACAAAGTGTGTTCTGTGTCTAAGTGTCATTTATTTATATAGATGCCAAGTTAACCATGCTTCTGCATTTTGATAACATCAGAGGAAACAAATGATTATATTTCACCATAAATGGATTGTCCTCTTTTACTGTTTACACCTTAAAATGTGGACTTTCATTTTCGTGTACTCATATAAAGTTTTCTTTTATATGAAATCTGTCATTTAGAGCTTAGTGGTTAAGAGAGTTTCTGTAGTCAGACTTTTCTGGGTTTAGAAGCCTGCTCAGCAACTTGCCAGATTCATCTTGAGAAAGTCCATTCTGTATCTTAGCTTCTTTATCTGTAAAAAGGGGCTTACAGTATTTACCCTATAGAAGTGTCTTAAGGATTAAATGAACGCATCTGGTTAGAATTCAATAAATGTAAACTATTATTAAATTTGCTTAATCTAGATTAGGAAAGAGACATGCAGAGAACTAATTATAATAGCAAGAAGAATAAAAATAAGTAGCATGAGAAATTTATTAGCAAATATGTTATGGTGCCTTTAATTCTTCCTGAAACGGTCTTAGGAAAGGACAAATGGACCAGGGACACTTCCGCTGAGCACTGAAGAATGAGTAAGTTTCCAAAAAAGAGATATGAAACAACAGACTCAGGGAAGGAAATAAAAAAGCATGGAGTCTTGAAAATGCATGATACACTCAGAAAACATCATATAGTCTTGATGCCTGGAAAGTATATTTAAAAATAAGCATCTTCACTTGATTAATTGATTCATTTTCTTCGAAATGATGGTACTGAAACAAATGAGAAAATGATTGGAAATCATTATGCTTCACTCCCTTTGCTCAATTTTCCTATTTTTTTTTGTTAAAATCCCACCATTAATGAGAAATTAACAACTTCTTTGAGTCAAACAATCAAAATTCTGACCAAATCACAGACCTTTGCTAAGTAAGAGTTCCTAAAACACCAGGTTTCTGGGGGACGTGCTGACTGAAACTGAACTTCAGCATTTATTAGGAAGTCTGACTGAAGCTCTCTCTTGGCAGAACTGGGCCTCATCAAGCTGGCTAATGATTTCGATACTGCTTTTTGCAGGATTCTGGGCTGACTGTGACCTGCTTCCTGCTCTTTGAGAGCTGTGCTAGTGAGCATGCATTTGTCAGAGTGCAGATAGAGAACCCAAAGCAAAAAGCTTTGAATTAAGGAAAGACATATGGAGCTTCCTCATGAAAAGTCCCACTGTGTAGATCGAAGTCTCTCTGGGGTGGACTGGTCTTATGTATGCAGTCATCTACATGATTTGACTTTAGGCACCTGGTGCACTCCCTAGCCCCATGACTAGCCTACCTATTCTCCTGGCTCTAGACTGGGGTAGAGTCTCAACAAACATTCATGGTCCTGAGTTGGATTTGGGATCAACATCCTCCATAAAGCCTGCTGTCCTGGCAGAGGTCTGGGTGGCTTTCTATAAGACCCACTTAGGCTCCCCCCCACTTTGCTTGTGAGCCCACAGTCCCAGGTTGGGATCTCTATTCACAGCCACAATTTTGTGATAAGGCCTAGAGGCAGCCCAGTAATATCACTATCTACATATGAAATACGATTCTGATTACTTCTGTTCTCAGATCACACCCGATTACTCCCTGGCATTATTCACCATTTTCGACTTTCCTTATGTCACAATTCAGCATAGGTTTCCTTCTAGATGCATTCTGAATGAGGCCTGTGTTTAGGAATGCTTTGTGTTCCCTATACTTTATACTTTCCCTGTACTTTCCTCTATCATTAATGACTTACTATATTATTTATTTATTAATTATAGATTTTCTTCACTAGTCCATGAACTCTGAGAAGTAAAGGATCTTCATTTATTTATCTTTATTACCCCAAAACCCAGGAAAAAAAAAGTCTGGTGTGAAGTAGGTGTTCAATAAATGTTTCTTGATTAATGAACAGATTACCTGTTTTTTCCTAAATAATTTGTGTACTACATAAAATGTTAATACCAATGATTTATTTATTTGTTAAAAAGCATTATCCTTTTACTATGATCTTTTTAAAAATATGCATACTTTTTTTAAAGTAGCCCGAGTCTTTAATACAGCTATAAATCCCTTTATTGTAACTCTCTCCTGAGAATGGAGTAGGTAGGGCTGAAAGATGGAGAATGAATGAGAAAATCTAGATAGGACTCTGTGGGCAAACTTTTCTACTTCCCAAATTTTCTAGGGCAAAGGAGTCTCCAATATTACCGTGCTAGCCAACAATGGTTGCTACTTGTATCAGAGAGCCAAGTGAAGCTTCTAGCTACTTGGTGTCTAAGATAGATGATATGGATTTTAAAACAAATGTTTAAATCCACTTAAGCCTTTTACACAGTGAAGGTTAAGTGACCATTAAAATGGGAAGGTTCCATATGTTATTTTAGTACACAGACAAAAAAAATGCATCTACTACAAAACATAATCCATTAGGTTAATGGTCTATGCTGAGGTGGCAAAAATATATTAGGGAAGTGATTCACTGATTCCGTCAGCCTCTCCTGTGTCAACTTGCATTTTCAAAGAGATACAATGTTCATTTTTTCTTTGGATAACTCTGTGGTAAATGATGACTTAATTTCTCTGTCAAAATAGCATTCTCAAAGGCATGTTCAGAAAAATTACACCAAATAGCATTATTATGCAATATATCCGAATCCAAGTACATCTCCGCTCTTTCTCAGGTGTTTTCTGTTTGTTTGTTTAGTTTGGTTTGGTTTCGTGGTGACTGCTCCTTGAGGACAATATTTCTCTATCTGGAATGCAACCCAAATAACAGAAAAGGGCAACAACATGTGTTCTTGAACAGTTGCCATGGATGCGGTTCTAGGAAACACATATTTTTAAAATCTTCTTTTAAAAACCTCTCCAAAAAGTCGTACTTCATCTTGGAGATTAATAGTTTGCAAAAGAAATATGATCTAAGCTGAAACACACCCGGGCTCTAGCAGGCAGGGTGAAATTCAGAGCTGGTGCCATATCAAAGGAAGTGCAGTCTCCAGGCTTCCCGTAATCTGGGCAATTCGGCTGCCCAGCGACGATGGGCTCTGGCAATGTTATTTTCCCTTTTATTCCTCAAATCCAGGTAGAGTAGAAGCTTTCCACGTATTTTAATATCAGTATAACCTGGCTTGCCCCTTTTTATTTTCCTTCAACCTTTTCGTCTTTTTGCAACCAATAACTAAAATTGTTTCCTCTGTTTGAAATTCCTAGAGTGATTTCTATTTTCTGACTAGACACTGATGACTCAAGTAACTTTTCAGTCAATTGTGAAATGTAATTTTTTCCATATTGCAAATATCTGGAGCCTAGGATGATAGTTGCAGATGAAGATATTTTCCTATCTATTTCTTTGGGTATTATTTGGAATTTTTCATTTCAACATCGAGAGAGCCAACTCAAGTTGAATTTAGAAAAAGGAATTTATTGGCTGATTAACTGGAAATTCCAGTACATAGGCACTGACTATGACTTTAGCAATCACACACACTACTAAAATGTATAATTTATCTCTTGTCATGGACTAACAACAAAGCAACTGATATTTATCACATTTTATGGTGGAATAGTAATTGTTTCTAAATATCTCTACTCCTCTTTCTACAAGTAATTGATCACACTTGGACATAAAGCCTACCTTGTAGCAAGTTGAGGCCATATGGCCAATTTTGCACCCATGGAAACTGAGCAAAAGTTGTGGGCCCACTTAAAAAGAAATCACCTTCCAAGGGTAGGAACATAGTCCTGGTTCTGAGAAAGTGTCAAACAAGCCAATGAAGATGAGACTTCAGCTGAAGGAACCTGTATGCCTGAAAGACCACATGGAACCAAGCATCCTCACCAGCCGAGACCCCTCACCTCCAGAATGTTGTATGAGAAGTGGTGTTCTATTCACTTATAAGCAGCCCTGTCTTCACTCTAGACTGGACTAGTGATAATAAAGTATAAAATAAAATTAAAGTAGAAATTCAGTTTGTCAGTCACACCAGACGCCCAGTGCTGCACTAGACAATGATACAGGCACTTGCTATATGCTGAGGACTGTGCTGAGAGCTTCAATGTGCTATTGCATTGAATCTTCACAAACCCCAACTTACAAGGTGGGTACTAATATTGACTCTACTCTATCTGTTAAGTAACTGAGGCTTAGGGAGGTAAATTGCCTAAGGAATCAGAACTAGGAAGAGGCAGCGCCAGATGATAAACCCAGGGTCTTCTGACTGTAGTCCAAAAGCTCCTTACAGGGTTGCGTATTGCCTCTTGTCCCCAGCACCCGTCACGTAGTTGAACTCTTATTTCCTGAAACTGCCCTGTCTTTGCCTCTGCAGTGCTGTGGTTTTCTTGCTCTCCTCTTGTGCCTGACCACTTCTTTTCTCAATCTTCTACTCATTCCTCTTTCTCTCAGCCCATAAAGTCAAAAATCTGTAATGTCCTAAGCCTCAGCCTCATTTTACTCTCTCAATTTCTTCAATGCCCACAATTATCAACACTTTCCTCTATTTGTTTGACTCCCACATCTTTCTTTTGAATTCCAGATCTGTGTTTCTAACTGCCAATATACTCATTGCTATGGACTGGATGTTTGTATTCCCTCCAAATTCATATGTTGAAGACTGATCACCAAGGTATTTAGAGGTGGGGTTTTTGTAAGCTTATTAGGTCATGAGAGTAGAGTCCTCCTGATGCATTTGGTGCCCTAATAAAGGGATGAAGAGACTAGAGCTCTCTCTTTCTACCATGTGGAGAAGCAGAAGGCAGTCCTCTTTAAACCATGCAGAGAGCCCTCAGCAAGAATCTAGGCTAGCACCCTGATCTTGGACTTCCAGCCTCCATAATTGTAGGAAATAAATATTTCCTGTTTATTGTTTATTCAGCCTATGGTATTTTAGTTACAGCAGCTTGAACTAAGACACTCACCTTAATAATAATGTAGTTCAAAAAGAACAAGTCCAAAATCCAGCTTATTTCATCCAGACACCAATTATCTCTCCCCAGCGTTCCTAAATATTAAATATAACAACTCTCTAAATTCCCCAGGCTCAAAACTTCAAGTCAGCCTGAAATCACTTCTCTCAAGCTCTTCCAATTCAATTCCATTATCCAGTCCATTTAAATTCACAAACACCTTTAGAGTCATGTCTACTTCCTGCTCAGAATCCATCAATTGCATTGAAAATAAACTTTCTTCTACCATTCAAAGTCCTTATAACATATACTCACTTCATAATTATACTTTATGTGCCAAGAAAATTGGACTACATCTTCTCCAGCTTTGTCATTGATCATGGTGACCTCTTCACTTGGATTGTCCTGCCCCAGTTGCATTATTTAAGTCCTACATCAAATGCTACCTTTCCATGAATACTTCTATGCTCCACTGACCTTCATTTTATATCCAATAGTGATTTTTAATATCTTAACTATGGAGCATATATTATTTTATTACAGTTTTCGATAAGTATTTGAATGCCTATTATATTATAGAACCTATGTTCAACAAGGAAGATAGGAAAAAGAGGAATGCACTGTTTCATAAATCAAGGTATTCAAAATTTAGTGGGCAAATGTAGATTAAAACTGACAAATCACAAAATGTCAGTACTATTACACTCTTACCAGTTGTAATGAAAGTCTACTATGTCAAGCTTCTACTAAATTACTTCGTTTATTCCTCAAAAAAAAATTTCAGTGTTATAGTATGATCCTCAATTTACATATGAAAAAATGGAAATGCTGAGAGGTTAACAAGTTATCACAGCTGTTAAGTGCTAGAAGTGGTAAGGAAACTAAGGTAATTTAACTTTAGAATTCAAGTACTTAATTAATGCATTGTATTAGATAAATTGCTACAGAAAACAGATCTTTTGATGGCTGAGTCCTCAGAGTTATCAGAAATGATGTATTAGCTCAAGTTCTCCAGAGCAAGAAAACCAATAGGGGATAGATACAGATATTTATTAGGAGAAATCAGGTCATGCAATTATGGAGGCTATGAAGTCCCACAATTTGCTATGTGCAAGCTGGAGACCCAGGAAATCCATAATATAGTTCAGTCCCAGTCCAAAGACCTGAGAACCAGGGAAGCAGACAATGTAAGTCTCAGTCCAAGAAGAAAAGACTGCTGTCTCAGCTTGAATAGCAAGAAGGAAAAAAGGGGGGAATGAATTCTCCTTCTTCCATCTTTTGTTCTATTCAGGCCCTCAATGAATTGGATGATTCCTACCCACACTGGGGAAGGCCACTGGCTTTACTGAGTCTACTGATTCAAATGCTAATCTAATCCAGAAACATCCTCACAGACATACCTAGAAATAATGTTTAGCCAAGTATCTGGGCATCCCTGATCCAATCAAATTGGCACATAATTATCGAACATCAGAGTTGGCTTAACAGAAATACTAAAATTTAAGTATAAATATTTTATAGTAAAAAGGTTGAGGGCACTATTCCAGGTAATACCAAGAAATTTAAAGATTTGGAGCCTTATGATCTATAGTAACATGAGGGCTGGGAAGAAGAATAGTGAGTGTGGGGAATGGCAAATGATATGATTATAAAGGTAGGCTAGAATCAGGTTGGGACCATCTTGTAGGGTTTATATGTTATGATAAAGAAGGTTTACTTTTTCATAGAGTCAAGGAGACACAAACAGGAATTTAAGAGGAAAGGTAGGGTCTGCTCATATTTTTTGAAACAGTCTGGTGATAAGGAAACCAGTTAGGAAATTGATTGACAGTCCTACTGAGATGCTATAAATAATGAGGGTAAGGTAAATAGATATGGAGAAAAGATACCAAAGAAGAGAAATGTGTTTTTAATTAGAGACTGACTAGACAGAAAAGGTGAAAGAGAAATCTAGAATAATTTGGCTAGACCTAATTATCTTGTGATATAATTAACCAGGAGCAAAAGTTTTGTTGAAGAAGAAGAAGAGGAAAAAGAAGAAGAAGAAAGAAGAAGAAGAAGAAGAAGAAGAAGAAGAAGAAGAAGAAGAAAGAAGAAGAAGAAGAAGAAGAAGAAGAAGAAGAAGAAGAAGAAGAAGAAGAAGAAGAAGAAGAAGAAGAAGAAGAAAGGGAAGGAGAAGGAGAAAAAGAAGGAGGAGGAGAAAGAGGAGGAGGAGGAGGAAGAGGAAGAAAAGGAGGAGGAGAAGGAGAAGAAGAAGAAGAAGGAAGGGGGGGAGGAGGGGAAGAAGAAGAGAAGAAGACGGAAACATAAGGCTTTTCATAAATAGACACTCAAGTATTTGAAAAATTAAATGAGAAAAATATGCTAATTCTAAACCATGATCAAGCAGTTTTTTTCTCTTTATGCGTCTTTTTCAGTATATACGTTTCTTTCTTTCTTCCCATATGTTCAGCCTAACTAAATGTATATGCCATCAATATATTATAAGTGAATTCACGGGATATGTGAGAAAGATAGAGCAAGCTGGGAGTTTGGGTTGTAAAATTTACAGAATCCCCATTTTAGGATTTTATTTTCAAAGTGATTTTTAGTTTCTTAACATTATGAAACAACCTGAAACAGTACTAAATGTCAATGGTCAAACCCATATTTCCATATGGCGTGATCCACAGAATCTCAGAATTATAGTTTTAGAAAAGATCATATAGGTAATTTAGTTCAACCTTCAAAACAGTGTATGGCTGTATTCTTCAGAAGTGTTATCTAGAATAAAATAGACTATAAACCACTAGGGACCCTGAATTCTCTATTACAAACCCATAAAGAATCTCTTCTTTAGAAGGTGAAAGAAATAGTGACTAGCACAATTATAACTGATGACACTAGGAAGGAATGTGGAGAAAAAAAAAGTTTGGGAAGCTAAAAGTATACTATGAACTGGAGCAAGACAGACATCAGTTGACTGTTACAAAGATTAAAGTCTACAGAGAAATAATGAATTAAAAAATTTAATTTCAAGGGATACAGATAATGACAGAAAAATTATAGAGTACAGAACACATGAAAAGTGACCAAAATGGACTTCAGAGGAAAGACTGGAGAAAACTTTGCAGATGCAAAGGTTGTCATGGCAGAATGCTCTAGGCAGAAGGAAAACCTTAGTCAACATTTAAAGTAATTTAGTATGACTAGAACACATGGTATGAAGTGGATATTGGATAAGGTATGAGAAAAGGAAGCTGTGAGCTAACTCAAGGAGAGGGTTGATTGTTACGTTAAAGAATGTTACTTTATGCTCTGGTCAAATTATGGTTATGACTAAAATTTAAAGCAGATGAACAATGTAATGATATTTACATTCAAGATGGAGAATGAATTGGAACAGGCAATTCTGGATGCAGGGAGCCAACTTAGAGAATGCTCTCAATAAGGCAGGTGAGAGAGGGTTGTTATGTTCTGGGCTGAGGCAGTTGCTATAATGGATGGCAACTGTGTTCAAGTCCAAAGATATTACAGACTAGAATCAATGAAATGTCAGTAATCAATGAAAATCAGTAATGTTTCTCTGGTGTTAGGAAGAGAGAAATCAAAAATGATGTCTTGGATACCTGAGTGGATGTCAGCACCTTCTACCTTGTTTGAGAACAAAAGAAGGAGAGCAGGTTGGAGTAGGGAACTAAAAGGATTAGCTCTACTTTCCATAAACTGGGTGTGAGATGTTTATGAATAACTAAATTGGACATATCTAGTAGGAAATTAAGTATGTATATGTGATATTACAAAGGTATATGTGACATAACTGGCTTTAAGCCATACATTTGGGAGTCATCAGCCTCTTGGAATTTGAAGGCTTGGAAATATTTTACATTGCCCAGGTGGTGAAGTCCCACTTATATGCCCTTACTATGTTCCACACACTGGATTAAGCACACTTAGTTCAGTCCTCAAAACATATGCTTGGTTTTCATAACAATATGAAGTATGTAACTTTATTTTTTCCATTCTACAGAACCTAACAGGTTCACTAATCTACCCAAGAACACATAGCTAGAATTATTTGAGGCAGGTGAACCAGGTCAAATTAATTCCACCTCAATATCCTTTATGCTACTGTGTAGTGTATAGAATGAGAACCCTGAGCAATACTAATATTTAAAAGGAACAGAAAGTGCAGCTAATAAAGGAGACAAAGACGAAAAAGCTAGGGAGTAAGAACATTAAGAAGCGTGCCTTCAGAATAGGCAGGGAATGAGAGCTTTACAAAAAAGAATGAACGATCTATGATACCAACTGCTGGAAATTTGGGTGACAGAAGGACTGAAAGTGCCCTTAGGGTACAGGAGCAAGGAGGTATTTGATGACTGACCTTGGCAAGATCATTAACAGTGGAGACTGGTCTCTGTTTCTTTACCTCTTTACTCAGCACAGCAGCCTTTTAAAACATTCAGTCGAAATCCTGGAATGGCTCCTCATTTCCCTCAGCAGGAAAGTCAAGTCCTTAAAAAAGTTTAGAAGCCTCTGTGAGATCTAGCCTCTGCTACAGCTGTGTCTTTGACCCCTACTATTCTTCCCTTCCTTCATTCAGCTCCAATCCTACTGGCCTTGTGCTTTGAACACCCCAGGCAGACTTCCACCTGCTTCCATGTTAAGATTAGTGCCTGGCTGTTCCTCTACCTGGAACATGATTCCCCCAGGTGTCATCCTTGCTTATTTCAGCAACTCCTTCAAATTCTTGTATAAATATCATCTATTCAATGAGAACTATCTTTAGTGTTACTACCTACTCCTGTTTCTACATCCTGGAACTCCTGATTTCCTTTACTAGAACAGCCCTTGGCACAGAGCAGGCACTTAAATATTTGTTGAATGAACACACAAATAAATAAAAGATGGAGGAAAAATCTAGTTTTATGATGAAACATAAGTAATAGTAGTAGTGATAAAGGTAACATTGACTTGGCCATTCTTTTGTGCCAGAAATTGTTATAAGCATTTAACATTTGTTAAATTATTAAGCATCCATACCATGAGATATATATTATTATCATCACCATTTTACAGAACAGGCACAGAAAGTTTAAATAACTTGTTCAAGGACACACAACTATTAACGAGTCAAGCTGACACTGGAACCTAGACAAACTTTAGAACTTAGACATTAGGTCACTATTTTTATCTAAGGGAAATTACTATACAATGGATTTATTCTAAAGAAAAAGAAAAAATACATGAGAGTCACTTACACTACACAAACAGTTAAAACATTATGAAATGGGGGGTGCCTGGGTGGCACAGCGGTTAAGCGTCTGCCTTCGGCTCAGGGCGTGATCCCGGCGTTATGAGATTGAGCCCCACATCAGGCTCCTCTGCTATGAGCCTGCTTCTTCCTCTCCCACTCCCCCTGCTTGTGTTCCCTCTCTCGCTGGCTATCTCTATCTCTGTCAAATAAATAAATAAAATCTTTTAAAAAAATTATGAGATGGATTTTAAACAGAAATAGTCTGTCCAAGTCAGATGGAAAAGGCAATGGCCCAGGTCTAAAATGACCACCTGGATACGTCCTACCAAGTTCAACGTACAACAGTTGTTTTTTAAAAAGAAAAATAGAATGAAAAATCATTAAAAAAAAAAAAGAAAAATAGAATGAAATTTAACATGAGTGAACAATGTAGAAATCACAATATTTGTAGCTTAACATGATGCTACGATGGATTAAAGAATATGATATTCTAACACTGAGATGTAATTATTTCTGTGTGCCTGGTAATGGTTTTCATTCCAAGTTTGGGCAAATATCAGTTTCCATTTCCATCGGCCCCAAAATGAAAATTTCCAACTTTTGGTCAATAAAAACAACTGAAAAGAGTAAGAATTAAATAATATTTGAATACACTATAAGTAAAATGACTAAAGTAGGTAATACATTAACAAGTAACTGCATTCATTAATTTCTAAAAAGAATTATTATAAACTGCTTATTTACCAGAATTTTAAAACCTTGTCAGAAGATTTAAATAGCAGAAGAGAAATATCCTAAGATAATTTAGTTGATCTTTAAAATATTTTGTATTTTTATACCCTAGGCTTACATTTGTATAGCATTATGACCTTGTGAAGTTGGCATGGGTGGTATTACTGATGACAAAATGAAGCTCCTGGAGATTAGGTAAGTAAGGCATAAAAAGTAAGTATTGTAGAGCTCAGTCCCTGGCCCAGGGTTCTAAATCCAAGCCCACTGCTCTTCCTTCACACTTTGTTTTTCTATACCACTACTGTTATATTACTTGCATCATTTACAAGAAGACCATGACATTCTAACTTGCTGTATAAGTGTAGAGCTTTGCAGTAAAAGCTCTAAGAGAGTCCTTCCTCCAGGGATCCATGCCCTTTATAGGCTCCTCCCACATTGACTTAAGACTGGCCTTGTAACTTCCTTCAGCCAGTGGGATAGGAGCAAATGTGAAGAAAACAAAGGCTTGATATGTTGCTGAGCATTGGGGCCTATGGTGGTTTATGGTCCTACAATTGAGACCACCCATCATGTTGTGAAGAAGTTGGTTGGATCAGAGACCATGTGGTCAGGGAGGCCCAGCTCCTTCTCCAGTTGGATGTAGTTGCATAAGTCCAGGGAAACCCAGCAGAAGAGTTGGCCAGCCTCATGAGAAACAATTAGCTATTTTTGCTTTAAGGCACTGAAACTTGGAATGGATTTATGGTGACTCTCTTGACCCTGTTTACTAAGGACTGTTTCTGTTTTAAAACTGAACATGTGTGCCAAGAATCCCCACAGTCCCAGACAATCTGGACATTGGTCACCCTAGGGGTAGTTTATTTTGCAATAATAAATAATGGGTACACTCCCTACTTGATTGAAATTTCCTCAAGGCCAAGAACTATGTCTTATTTAGTTTTGTATATCCAAAAAATTCTTCATTTATTGCCTTTTAGGTAAGAGAGGCTCAGTGATTTTTTTTGGAATAAATATAACAAGGAGCTTTTGTACTATAAATAAGATTTTCTGGAAATGTGTGTGGAAGACAACACTAGATACATGAATTCATTTAGTACTCACATTAATCTTGTGATATATACAATATTAGTTTCATCTTACAGATGAGTAAGATAAAGCTTACGGAAAGTTTTAGTGACAGAGGTATGAAGAAGACCAAGACAAGTTTTTGTATGTGTACGTGGATTTCTGCTTAAGGCAGGCATAGTGTGTTGAGGGGACAGATAAATGAATGTCTTCAACAGAGTGTGGTAAGTATGTATGAAGTGAATGAGAAAGTGGCTAAAAATGGCATTCTTTAAGTTAAATAAAGTAGATCTTGGAGAGTGAGTTTAGTGCTGCTTATATGCAATTCTTAAACTGCATGACCAATTGAGATGATTAAAAGTCAATTATATACTGGAATATATTAATGTATTGCACAATATTATCATATAGTAGGACATGCTGAGATAACTCAGTCAATAAGAGTTGTCTGATAATGGCAGAAGACATACATAGTTTAACGAAAGAGAAATTCAATATGATTCACTCTGGGCAAGAGGAGAAAGAGGGTGGCAACCAGGATATATAAAGTCCTTGGTTTATCATGGCCTCACAATTCTCAGGGAATATCATTATCTTTCCAGGAGTAAGCTGTATTTTGGATAATCACTTCATCTTTCTAGATAATGCCTCTTTCTATCCCCTAGGTAAAACATGCATAAAATATGAAATATCTAGAAAGCAAAGATTATCTGAAAATAATAATTATCCTGTTTGAGTATTTTTTAACGTACCAGGATATTTGTTGCTTTAAAAGTTTTTTTTGTTCAGTTTCTACTTAATATATTGAAAGTTAATTCAAAGTTAATTGCATATAGAATGTATCAATTAAAATATATAATTAAATTTATGTATTAACTTTATATCTGTTTTAAAGCTTAAATTTGTAAAACATGATTCGTTTTGCTCTTTTTTGCATCTTTGAGTGGATTTTCCATTTCTGAAAAAATTTACATGAGGCAATATTTTAAAATAGAGGAGAAAACGCATAGCTCACGCTGAATATATTAGAATGACTACATTTGGAAAAAAATAGTTATAAACCTTGTTATTTCACAGTGAAATTAAAACAACTAACTTAGAAAAAAGTGTTTACCCTCTGATATTGGAAATTTGAGTACTGCCTCTTCACTGGAATCGGAGGTTGATATAAGTTATACATGTTTAGAAAATACACCATATTATTTATATCAGTTAGAATCTGGACATAAATTTTGAAGTGTGGTTGGAACATAAAAACTTTCTTTACTTCAATTTGTTTAAAACTAGGGTGGTGTTCAAAAGATTGTCATTACAAAATATCATACTGCACCAAATTCTAAACCTACACAAAACAGGCAGTAAGCATAAACTTCTCAGATTTTGTGAGGAAAAAAAAGCCAGTTATTCGTAGATGAGAGGTAAATAAAGTACATTTTTGCATCTCCTTGAGATAAACTGCCATTGGTACTCATTAAAAAAAAAAAAAGGAACGAGAAGTTAAAAAGAAAAGAAAGAGAAAAAATTAAAGGAAAAAATGTTGTCTAGTGATTTAAGCTTCTTTTCATGCTAAAATGTTTACTTTTAGTCATAACAATCTATAATTTGAAACTCCATCAAGTTAAACTCTTTCTCCTTTTTAAAAAATATATGATGGGTTATGTATTTCCCCATATTCTTATTACTGAAATCTAATCCATTCAACAAACACTGATTATCATGTATCATATTCAAGGCAATATACTTTAAAAAGTAAAAATTATAGATTTTCTTACTGAAACTACTTATTTTCTACTTCCTTCTCTCATATTTTAGGTGTTTATTGTCAAAGAAATTGATTGATAATGGGGTTTTTTTCCTTTAATATAAATATATTTTATTCAATATTTAACAAATACTACGTATACCCAATTATAAGGCAATGAATGTTATAAATCTATTCTCTCATATTCCCAACTAGAAGAGCAAAACTTCTTAAAACTAATTTAAATGTATTGACTTGTAGTGTTTTTGTGCAGACTGCTAAACTGCTCTCTAAAGTCTGTTCTCCTATTTCTCTCCTCAATGCACAGCTAGTCTGCATTGCACAGCTTCCTTGACTGTTAGAAGTTTCCACAGAACATAAGTGTAAGTCATGTGTGCCATTCCAGGTCTTCGAACTGACATCAATGCGGGGAAACCACAATGACCTTGAAGATGGCAGAGCCACCATTATCCCAGGTTCCCGAATAACTGTGTGGAATAATGCTTTTGCTGACTTGTGACAACCACTCTGGACTGTTACACCATAATTAAGTAAATTTCGTATAATCTTCTAAATTTTAGAGGTTTACTATCACAGCAATTTAACTAAATATGTTATTGATATACTGCAAGTTCATATGTTTCTTTGACACCAGGGTCATCTTAACCTCCAACTAAAGTGTTTTAGACACAAACTTTGAATTCATGTTATCTGCTTATAATTATTCCTTTTCTTCCCATCCCTTCTCCTATTATCATAGCTCCCTACTCTCCTTTCTAAGGATAATATTCCATCGTTCCATTAGCTCTAGGCTCCATATGTGACTTGAGTCTATCAGTGGAATGTTAATGAGCCTGAAGTGAGAGGATATTGTCATCCTTTTGCAGGATTTGGTTTGTGCTGTGGGTTTCTCCTCAGATGGCTGCTGGTCCAAAGAGAACAAATGGACAAACAGACCTGAACTCAATCTGAAGTCTGAAGAGAGCCACCCTGGTCAACCCACAGACATGTGAATGAGTAAAATAAATGCTTGGTGTCAAATCACTGCGTTGTGCACCTGAAACTAATGTGACATTGTGTGTCAACTAGACTTCAATTAAAAACAAAAGAAATAAAAGAAAAATAAATGTTTGGTGATATATGCCATTAGGTATTTATTTTTATGCAGCATAATCAACACTAGCTGATTAATATACCATCTATAATAGCTCACTGAGAATTTTACCACAAGCACAAGTACCAACATTTATACCACTATTTTTTTTAATTATGCCCTGTTTTTTTTATAGTTATGAACTTCAATATCTAACAAATGGAATTTCTTTATTTTAATGGCCTTTAAACAGTTACATTTCAATGACATTTTACATTTGCAATCCTGAGATCATATGCCTGGATATAAAATCTCTGTTAAATTTATTTGCCTCCTTTCTAGTTTTTCTGTCAGATGATCTCTCTGTGCATCCAAAACTAGCATAGATTAGAACAGTTTCATGATAATAATTTTTTCATAAATAAAATGTCTTATTTCAAAAGGTGAAGTATGAGAGATTTTTAAGAACGTAACGATAATCCTTTTGTAAAGATTTTTTTAATTGCAGACCTTACTTTGTCTTTTAAGAAATAAGATATTTCTTTAGCAACCCTATGTTCTAGATATTTCACTAAGGGCTGTAATTGAAACATGATTTATCTATATCTATATCTATATATATCTTGCTCTCAAAGATACTTGTGGGCTCAGCAGGCAAATCTCAGGGAGTTCGGAGATATTAGCCTGCTTGGTTTGTGTTTTTCTTCTTTCTTCTCTTAATACACACTGCCATAAAAGGGAAATGTATCAGGATTACAAAAAAAAGATCGTCTTACCAGAAGCAGGGGACACTTCTTCCTTTCAAGTAGCATGCATGGCACACATATACATTCCCTTCCTCCTCCACTCCTATTGCCTCCCCACCACTAGACTGTAAAGAGAAAGACAGGCAAAGCTGGAGGTCTCGAAAGAAGAAAGACTAAAACCTTACTTCAGACAGTATGCCAGAGCAACGGAAAGAGCTCAATAAGAAATGACTGACTATATGCCATGGGTAGGTGACTCCATGGGTGTTCTTAGTAAAACTCCAGAGTCTCAAAGGAACAGAATGCCTCCTGGATTGAAGGGCAAATGCTACATGGTCAATAGAGATCTGAGGAGTGACCTGTGGGAACAAATGTCCACCGACCAGAGACGCTGTATCCCCACTTATTTTCTCTGAAGGATTCAGAGCAACTGACAAGAAGAAATTAGCTGCACAAAGTCTCTAACGTTTCTTGCATTTTTTAGTGTGTACCTGAGCAGCATATCTACTGCACGAATCACACCTCAGTTCCTATACATTGACAAGTTTTATGATAGAGATTCACAAAAGTGAAATGGAGATTCATAAGAGGGGAGGCTTTTCAAGAAAGGACTTAGAGAATATACTCCGATCCTGAATTTATACAAATTTCAACTAGGTAATCCAGCCTGAGAGCTGTACCCTTCCCTTCTCTGTCATAAGTCTAAGAAAAGCTTTCTTTGTAAATTCCCAGAACAAATATGAAGCTATATGGATTCATGTATTATCTGCAAAGCCATGCTGTAAAAACATCTCTTTACTTAATGTAGGTTTCTCTTTAAAAAGGACAGGAAAAATACTACTAACCTATGTTGGCTAATTGATATTTTCCAGGCAATTAGTATGCTACTTTGCACATATCTCATTTAAACCTTTCTAAGACATTGAGATATGTAACTCCCTATCTTCATTTTACAGATAGAAATAGCAGAGTTCTGAGTGCTTAATTTTTTTCCCCCAAGATGACAAGAAGACACTCAAATAACAAATAACACAATTCATTACTGTTTCACATAAAATGATATTTATCTTAATAGAGCTGTCAAAAATACAAAACAAGGTCTTTGGGCTCAAGTTTTTAAAATGTATTAACATGTTTTATCTCATTTATTTGTCGGTTCTGTTTTTCACTTTACTTGGTTATATTTACAGTTCAAGTTAAATAAACTAGTATTTCAGTTCAAGCAGATTAAATTCAGTGAAAGTGTTTGACACCTGGTAACTATTATTTTTTGAAACACCATGAGAGTGCAATAAAGTTCTTGAAGATATCATCCATAGCATCCTTACTACATTTTTCTCTTTTCTTATTTATGGTCCACCTTTACCAACATGCACACATTTTTTTAATAATATGCATAAAATTTTTTAAACTTTATTTTTGAACTTGGCTTGCTGTAAAAATGTCCCACATTTTAACTTAGCACTTATAAATACCTGACAGTCTGTTAAAATAGTGCGGCATAATTTACCTTACCTGCTCATTCCTCATACCCAAATATCATCAAACACTCCACATGCTATCTCCTCAGTTTCTCCAGAATCCAGCCTCTGCTCTCCCCTCCTACTACCTTAGTTCTTGCCCTCCTAATCTTTCTCTTACACTATTGTAATTGTGTTTAACCTGGCTGTTCTGTTTCTAGCCTCATCTATAAATAAGTCAGCTTTCACAGTGCTAGCAAAATCATCCTTCTTTTAAAAAAAAATCTCTTAAGCCGTATGCATATCTAAAAATAGCACCTAGCATAGTGGATACCCTTATTGGGCCCTTATTTGGCCAAATTGTACCCAATAATCTTAGTTACTGACATTTTCGTCGACCTTCCCCACCCACCTTGAATTACACCTGGTTGCTTAATTTGCATTTTACCACATATGCCATCCAGTTAATGCTGTGACTTCACTCTTTCCCTGTATTTCAAAAATATTAAGTTTTTGTTTACTAAATATGGATCACTCGACTTTATTTTTCCATAGAGAAATCAAAATGAAAAGTAAATGTCAGTTTTAAAAAAATCTTAAATAGCACACAGAATCAGAACTATAAAGCAGAATAATCAGGTAAAATAAAAATAAATTAGGTGTAAAGGGAAACACTAAAGAGGACAGCAGGACTGAGTGATTTGAGCCCCAGGGCAGCAAGTCTGTGGCTGAAGGATAAATATGAATCCCATATTACCTTGCTAAGAGGCACACATTCCTGATACTGTTTCTCTAACATTGTAATTAGAAAACATTATATTAGAAAGAGATGCCCACCATTACCAAGTGCTTCTACTGGGAAAACTGGCTTCCGACAAGCTCTATGACATCTCTTCACATCTAAAGCCCTTCCCTGTATTTCTTAGTGTGTTTTTACTAATCCTTATAGATTTTCTTAAGCAGTCCCCCATTTTCCATAGTAACAATGCTTGGCAGTCATCAGATAGTCTCCACAGAACTTAAACCAAATTGAACTCAGATCTTATTTATTTGATTATAAAAGTAGTCAACTTTCTCCTCCCAAAATAAAATCTGGTTAACTGGTTCAAATTGGGATCCATTCATATTTTCTTTTTTTTTTTTTTAAAGATTTTATTTATTTATTCGACAGAGATAGAGACAGCCAGCGAGAGAGAGGGAACACAAGCAGGGGGAGTGGGAGAGGAAGAAGCAGGCTCATAGCAGAAGAGCCTGATGTGGGGCTCGATCCCAGATCGCCGGGATCACGCCCTGAGCCGAAGGCAGACGCTTAACCGCTGTGCCACCCAGGCGCCCCCCATTCATATTTTCTTAAACAGAAAAGAATGCAGTATATTTTACAGTCCAAACTGAAACCAATTATATTTATTAAGCAGGAGAATTCTGCTCTTTAGATAATTATACCTCCTTTGGAAATACCAAAGACACTTTATCCATCACTTGGCAACATGACCAAAGATGGAGCGTATGCTAACAAGAGGTGATTCTATAACTCAGGGGACTCAGTATCTCTTCCATACCCCTCAGCCTCGTCAAGGCTTCCTTAACCCTGGGAACCTTACATCACATCATGGATGCATGTGTGTATATTCACTCAATAAATGCTTAACCAATTTATAAATTTTACAGGAAGCGACTCAGGGCCTGGGCCCATATGTAGCGGTCATGACTTTTACACATGGCTTTATGCTTTCGCTTGACAGTTGTGGAGTTTGCTTGTGGTTGTTCCTAAAGTTTATCTCTGTATCAGTTGAGTTGCTGCTTTTTGTGGGGAACCTAGATATTTTCTCCCCAAAGCCCCCTTACGTCAGCTGATAGCCTTCTCTCCTCATTTCATCTGAGACAGTGCTTCAAACGAAAATGATTTCTTGGGACAATTTTTTAGGTTGGAATATAAAAGGAAAGAAATTGGCACATATCTAAATATAGACCTGCTCTCCGTCTAACCAGACTTTCTTGTCCTCGAATAATGGAGAAATCCTAATCATGATCCTTTGTTTTAAAAATTTAAAACATAACTGTTTAGAAAATAATTTTATATTTGCACTTAAATTTGATACCATGAGGGATTATGGCAGGAAAATAACACTTAAAATTCTAGTTTACTCTCCCATCTGTGTGGACCAATCCACTGATGTAAATTAATTTTATTTAAATCCTGGGCAGTGATAGTAAAGGGGAAAAAAAAAGGGTTTCTTGCTGATTTGGAAACTTTTATAGGGAAAATATCATGGTTGTTTTCCTCAAATGGTTAAATTGGCATTAAAAGACATTTAAAACTAAGTTATAATGTTCACACCACACTTCTTCATAGCTAGAGTTGTTTTTCATGTGGCACCTTTTCTCTAAGTAGTACCACATGTTTTATAGACTGTAAGTTACTAATCAAAAGGGTAACTATGCTTTAAATTTGAATATATCTCACTTATCTTAAAGGTAAGTGCTATTTTGAGTTTTCTGCACTTTCAGATTTTTTCACCTCTAAAAAGTAAGTCGTTTCCTTCTGGATATAATAAACTGCCAACAACCAAAGCATATTTTTAAGTTGGTAGCTGAATAGAAGAGAGAGAGAGATTGCTTTATGAGATCAGACCTTTGGTCTTTCTGTGTCAAAATCCTAACTCTGGGGGGGAAAATATCTGGCAGTGGCCATTATCTGATGACTTGCAAGGTGAATGGAACATACTTTTCTTGAATTTTGATGCTTTGGAGTATTCTACATGGAAATAAATTTTTCAATAAACGTTTATGAAAATATGCTAATAAAAAACTATGTGAGCATGATAGCAATCAATCATATAATCCATTGGAACATGGATTTTAAAAAAAATAACAAACTGGATTTTGTCACCATAAGAATAAAGAAGCCAAGTAATTGTCTGAATTTTTATTTCATCCAGCTTTTCAAGCAGATAAGAGATATGCCAGAGATCTGGCCACCCCTTTGAAAGGAGAGCACATATGGCAAAACCTCTAAAATGCAGTCCCAGTGAAGAAAGATATTCAGCATAATTAATCAAATCAGTCTTGTCAACTCACGCACCCTTCTTTTCTCCCAAGATTTCAACTGTTTTTCTATTCATGATATTGGACTCCTTTATGGACTGTAGCTGGAGCATTTCCTTGAGGAGGTCCCAGCCCTTCACTCATCCTCCACTAGTGAGGCTGGGGGCTTTGTCTGTAGGTCCTGGATTTACAGGCAGAAACTGCCCTCCAATTTCTTTTACCTCTGTTCTTCATTTCTGCTGAGTAGTATTGTCACTGAGAGGAAAAAAAAACAAGATAAAGTAAGCATTCCTTCCTTCCCTACTACTTCTTTTCTTCTTTTTAAAATCATTTCAATTAGAGCTGTGTATGTGTGTGTGTATATAAAGCTATTTCTTTTAATAGTTACTTTTAATTCATTAGCTTTGTCTTAATTCATATTCCTTCCATACAAACTTTTTAAACCAAAAATAAAATAGAAGATGTGAAGTCTAAGCTTTTCTTTTTTTCAGTAAAATCCGTTTGCAACACTAATTTTTTAAAAATACAAAGTTTCTAAGAGTCAACCTGCAAACAAACCTCTCAAAATAAGAGAAAGCAGAGAGTGAGAGATTTGTATATATCCTTAGTATCTCAGTGTATTTGCCACAATTACCTAGGAGGTTTAAGTTTGATACATTTGTGTGAAATAGTGTTATTTAGTGATGTAGAAATTACCTGATGAGGGGGAGAAAATCGATTGGAGGATTTAAAGGTAAGCCTTCACAGGAAGGTGAAGAAGAAGGAAAAAAAAAATAGTTGAACTAGATCCTCCAGGGGAATGGATACTGAAGAGACCTGTTCCAGTGACCTGCAGGTATAAGCTATGTTTGTCTCATTGCCTAAGGGATTTGCCAATTATGTGCTCCCTGACTATAAGCTGGTCTCTAAACAGAGAAGATGAAAGAGTCTAAAAACACTTTTCAAACTTAAGTGATAATGAGATATTCCTAAAAAGGATAGAAGGAATAATCTAATAAGGAAGTCAAAAGGATAGAATATGATTTTTAAAGACTAGAAATGAGTAAAACCAGAGGCTCAGAGCTGATAAGTTACAGAATATGTTGCTGAAAAGGACTGTATAATTAAGAATCTCTTTATGGAAGTTGTTTCTGGCAGTCTCCATATTTCTGAACACCCATTCCCATCAGGAAAAAGGAAAAACAAGTTGAGTATGTACCCTCTGTGTATCTATTTATTTAAAATTATATTTCCATACTATTGTGCTAGCGAATTATATATATTCTAAAATATATACAAATCATAATTCCTCAAAAATGAGACAAATACTTTAATAACTCATTTATTGGCTAAGTGAGTAAAACCTTTCTTGTAAATGGCTCAATATTTTTGTTATCCCATCCAAAGTTCTTTTCTAAATCGGGTATATGTTGAGTTTAAGAGTTGACTTTATCATTTTAGCTAAAAAATAATACCCTAAAAACACTTCAATGCAAATAAAGGGAATGTATCATTGGCTGCATTAATATCCATGACACACATTTTTCAGCCCATATATAATTAGGCTATCATTCTGTTGAAATTTGGTTTTATGTTAAATTTCTGTATTCCTTGAGTAGTTGTTCTTATGAACTGATTAGAAAATGGTTTCTAGGGGCGCCTGGGTGGCACAGCGGTTAAGCGTCTGCCTTTGGCTCAGGGTGTGATCCCGGCATTATGGGATCAAGCCTTACATCAGGCTCTTCTGCTATGAGCCTGCTTCTTCCTCTCCCACTCCCCCTGCTTGTATTCTCTCTCTCGCTGGCTGTCTCTATATCTGTCGAAAAAATAAATAAAATCTCTAAAAAAAAAAAAAGAAAAGAAAATGGTTTCTAGATCTTTTTTGTATGAATGACACTGAGTTTTTATGAGTGACATGTTTGCAACGCCTGGTGATGGGTATTAAGGAGGGCACGTATTGCATGGAGAACTGGGTGTTATACGCAAACAATGAATCATGGAATATTATATCAAAAACTAAGGATGTACTATATGGTGACTACATAACATAATAAAAAATGTTTTTTAAAAATTCCCAAATATCCATCTTCGAAATGCTTTCTCTTTGGCATGAGTTTCTTTCTCATTCACTCTGAGGGGGAAAAAAGCGCCATTTATCAAGAAGGGCCTAATAAAATGTGATTAATTTTAAAAATAAATTTCAGGTAGCATGCAATAGTTTGATTTGATTAGAATGCTTCCATTTTTACTGACCCACACAACATGTGCCTGGCAAAACATTGACGTAACAGTTGTGGCAGTTTCCTTCAATCTAAGGTTTCTGTGTAAGAATCTTTTTAAGAAACGTGTCCATTTTGTGAAGGTGTGTTTGCTGAAATTAAATAGTAAAAACAATAAATAATATAATTTTAATTTTACTAACACATACTGAGGCCACCAGCACCAACCTGTATTATTTATATAATAAAACTTTGTGTATGTCTTCATTTTTAAATAAAAATAACTATAAATTGAAATTCTAATATTTTCTTTTTGACTCCAGTGGGCCATCTTCAGAGCTCCTCATATGCATGCATCCTATTTTGAAGACCACTGGTTCAAAAAATTATAAATGATTTTAACATGTACTGGCGGGTTGAAACCCTTAGGGGAGAGAGAGTGGGAGGGAGGATGGAAACAGAGAGAGAAAGAAACTAACATTTTTATGGATTAGGCATTTCACTTACAATCAGTGAGATAACTACCTCACTGATTAGAAACCTAAGCCTCAAAGATGATAAATAACTTCAGAAGAGCCATTCAGACATTAAACATTAGGAATATGTTCTTTTGGAGGTGAGATTCTCATTAGTGACTTTCTGTTAAAAGAATATAGAGATTCTGAATGCAAAACTGATATAAATAATAAAATATCTTCCTTGAGGCAAGAGAGAGCAAATTCCATAGTCACAATAGAAATTCCTGAACCTTAAAACTCCCAATTAGATTCATTTGATCAGGAAGAACAATGCTATCACATTTAGGGCAGGAACAAGCCAAACAGTATCCACTTCCATTCATGACTCTAACAATCATAATGAAACAATGTGCTCCAGATGTAAACTACTAGCCAGAAGCTATAAAAGGGACTCATTTATTCAATAAATTTTTATTTGAAACATTTCTAGGTGTCAGGTACTAAAAATACAATGGAGCAAAAATAGACATAATCATTGATATTCTGTTATTGTCTTTAAAATATACAGTCATTAATTAAGTACTAAAACTAGTAAGTGTTCAATTATAAACAAGAGTAATTGTTATGAAGAAAGGGTGTATGGCATTATGCAGGTTAATAATAAAGAAAACTGGCCAAAGGCACAGGTCATGGGAGCCTTCTCTAAGATCTGAACGGTGATGTGGGGTTATCAAGGTGAGAGTCGCAAGGAGAGCATGTCCGGCAGAGGGTACGGTACCATCTGTTGAGGGCCTGTCAGAGGCGTCCATATAGCATGATTCAGGAACTGACAGCAGACAAGTGTGACTGGAAATCGTAAGGTGAAGAGTAGTATTCTGTGTGTGATTTGAGCCTGGAGAAGTATGCAGAGTCAAACCATGTAGGAGTCTTGAACATTAACATGACGTTGTTCCTTAGTATATGAATAGTTAGAAGTTGTCAAGGATTTTAAACAGAGAATGACATGATCAAAAGTCATCTGGAAGGTATCATGGCGGCTGAGATATGGAAACCTGGAGGAGGCTAGATTGTATTAAGGATGATTTAAGAAACCACGGAAGTATAAATGAGAGTCTAATACTGTTGTGGAATATCCAGTTGAGGGGAAGAGGTTTAATATATACTATAAAGAGGGTCATCTGGGTGGCTCAGTTGTTGGGTGTCTGTCTTCGGCTGGGGTCATGATCTCAGAGCCCCCGAACTGAGTCATCAGGCTCCCTGCTAGGCAGGGAGTCTGCTTCTCCCTCTGCCCCTCACACCACTTGTGCTCACTCTCTCTCTTTCTCTCTCTCTCTCTCAAATAAATAAATTTATATATATATAAAATAAAGAAAAAAGATAACTATGGTGTCATCTAGTAGAAAGAGAAAAAAAATAACCTACAAGTTTTTGAGAAAATCAGGGGGAGGTGAATGGTTAAATCAAAGATGAACTAGAGAGAGACTACAGAGAGATGGAGAAATAGGATTTAACATTTCAAGCACTATATAGGTAGCAATACCCAAAAATCAACTGTATTTCTATACACGAGCAATAAACATTCCAAAAATGCAATTAAGAATACAATTCTATTTAAGATAGTATCAAAAAGAAAAAAAATACATAGGTAAAAGTTGACAAAGTAGAATAAGACTTCTACTCTTGAAGCTATAAAACATTGTTGAAAGGAATTAAGGCATACATGGAAAGATTCCCCTAGTTCATGAATTGGTAGAGATATTATTATGAAGCAAATAATACACCTCAAGCTGATCTGCAGATTCAAGGCAATCCCTATCAAAATGCCATCTGGATTTTTTTTAGGTAACTGAAAAGCTGATTCTAAAATCTATATGGAAATACAAGGGATTTGGAATAGGCCAAACATTCTTGAAAAAGAGGAACAATTTTGGAGGACTCACAATTCCAGATTTCAAAACTTCCACCAAAACTACAATAATTAAGATATTGTGGTATTTGCATAAAGACAGACATATAGATCAAAAAAATAGAATCGAGGGGTGCCTGGGTGGCTCTGTCAGTTAAGCATCTGACTCAATTTCGGCTCAGGTCATGACCTCATGGGTCATGGGATCAAACCCCATGGGGAGCTCCATGCTAAGATTCTCCATGAAAGGTTCTCTCCCTCTACTCCTGCCCCCACTTACATACTCCCTCCCTCTCTCTCTGTCGCTCTTAAATAAATAAATAAATCTTAAAAAAAATAAAAAAGAGTAGAATTGAGAGAGTCCAGAAATAAACTTTTCCATTTGTGGACAATTGATTTTTGACAATGGTGCCAAGATAATTCAATGGAAAAAATGGTCTTTTCAACAAATTATAAGAACTGGATATCACATGCAAAAGAATGATATTGGATCTCTAGATCACATCATACACAAAAATTACTTCACAATGGATCATAGGTTTCAGTGTAAGAGCTAAAACTATAAAACTCTTAGAAGAAAACATAGGAGTAAATATTTGTGACTTGTGTTAGCAGTGGTTTCTTGAATGTGACACCAAAACATGTGATAAGAGAAAAATTAATAAACTGAACTCCAACAAAATTATAAACTTTTGTACTGTAAACGATACCATCAAGAAAGTAAAAAGACAGCTTGTTGAAAGAGAAGAAATCTTTGCAAATCAAATACTTCATAATATTCTTTTATCCAGAATATTAGGGGAAAAAAACCTTACCATTCAATAATTAAATGATAACCCAATTTTTAAAAGGGCAGAGGATCTGAACACATTTTCCGAATAAGATATACAAATGCTCAATAAATACTTGAAAAGATCCATAACATCAAGCCATCAGAGAATTGTAAATCAAAACCACAATGAGATACTACTTCACAACCACTAGGATGGCTAGAATAAAAAAGACAAATAACATCAAGGGTTAGCAAGATTATGGAGACAGCCATGCTCATGCACTTCTAGTGGGAATATAAAATGGCCTAGTTGTTTTAGAAAACAGTTTCGTAGTTCTTCAAAATGTGAAGCATAGAGTTACCATATGATCTAGCATTTCCATCCCTAGGTATATAACCAAGAGCAATAAAAACATACATCTCACTAAAAACTTGTACATGAACCTTCACTGTTGCCTTATTCCCAATAATCCAAAAGTAGAAAGCAACTCAAATGACCAACTGATAAATGGATAAAAAATACGGTATATACATTCAATGTAACATTTTTAGCAATAAAAAAGGATAAAGTAATGATACGTGCTACAACACAGATGAACTTTGAAAATATCGTGCTCTTTGAACGTCACAAAAGACCATATTGCATGATTCCACTTATATAAAATGTCTGGTATAGGCAAAGCTATAAAGACAGAAAGTAGACTAGTGATTACCTAAGACTATAGGGGTGGAGGGAATGGTGAATGATTACTTATAAGTAAAGGATTTCTTTACTTATTGTCCAGGGGACAAAAATATCCTAAAATTACATTGGAATAACAGTTGCACAACTCTATGAGTATACTGAGAAACACTGAATTGTGCATTTTAAATGAGTGAATTGTATGGTATGTGAATTGTATAAAGAAAACTGGTTTAAAAATCTCAAGCATTTAAAAATTGATTGGAATGAGAAATGTGACATATGAGAGGGAGACGTGTCAATGCCAATAAATATTTTCTTTGTTAAAGTGGATGGATTTAGGTGCACCTAGGTGGTTCAGTTGGTTAAGCATCTGCCTTCGACTCAGGTCATGATCCCAGGGTCCTGGGACCGAGCTCCACATTGGGCTCCCTGCTCAGCAGAGAGCCTGCTTTGCCCTCTCCCTCTGCTGCTCCTCCTACTTGTGCTCTCTCTCTCTCTATGTCAAATAAGTGAATAAAATCTTTAAAAAAAAAAAGTGGATGGATTTTAGTGGCAATCATTAAAGGAGTCCTTGATTTGAAAAGAGTTGGCATAAATTAAGTTTTAAATATATTGAGTTTGGGGGTGCCTGGGTAGCGCAGTCGTTAAGCATCTGCCTTCAGCTCAGGGCACGGTCCCAGTGATCCGGGATCGAGTCCCACATCGGGCTTCTCCGCTGGGAGCCTGCTTCTTCCTCTCCCACTCCCCCTGCTTGTGTTCCCTCTCTCGCTGGCTGTCTCTCTGTCAAATAAATAAATAAAATCTTTAAAAAAATAAATAAAATAAATACATAAATATATTGAGTGTGGGGTGCGTGGGTGGTTCAGCACCTGAGTCTTGATATGGGCTCAAGTCAAAATCTAAGGATTGTGAGATCGGGCCCCACATCAGGCTCTGTGCTGGGGGTGGAGCCTGCTTAATATTCTCTCTCTCCCTCTCCCTTTGCCCCTCCCCCCAGCTCACATGCACTCTCTCTATAAATACATACATAAAAATATTTTGAGTTTGACACATGGCTGCTTCCAGTTCTAAGTGTTAACCCAGGAATGTCTGCATGTCAGCTGCAGGGGAGCTCAGAGCCAGGTAAAGCAAAAACTCAGTTTTAGGTTAAAATCAGGAAAATGGTGGAGGAGTAGGGGACCCCTTTTTCAGCTGGTCCCCTGAGTCGAGCTGGATAGGTACCAGACCAGCCTGAACATCCACAGAATCAGCCTGAGACGCAGGAAGATACATCTGGATCTCTACAAATGAACATCTCCAGCACTGCATATTGAGGTACGAAGTGGGGAGCCGTGAAACCGTGCATGGATATAGGAAGATAAACAGAAGGGGGAGGGAGCCATGGCGTTAGGGCACCAGGAAGCCGTAGCCACCTGCACGGGAGAGTGGGCGGACTCGTGGACCGGCACCCGCGAGAGAGCAGACTGAGACCGTGAGCCGGGAAGGCGAGCCACCAGACTGAAGGCCAGAGCTTCGGAGTGCTCGGGGGCAGCTGGCAGCTGGCAGTATTAGAAATACAAAGAACAGAGACACGCTGGCCCTGGAAGTGAGGGCTGGGACGCCGGGTGTGGGGGGCACATCCCAGGACGCTGCAGGGTTGAGCAGCAGCAACAGTAACAGAGTTAAAGTGGCCAGAACATCAGTGGAGAACGATAGGCGATCCCTTTGTTCTGAGACAGAGGCTGAGATTTGGCCACTGCTGCTCTGACTCTCAGAAGAGGCACAGCAAACCACCAGAGAACAAAAGCCTGGAAATACCGGCTCACAGTGTGCCCATCCCCATCCCCCCTCGCAGGGGACACGAAGACTCTACCCAATCAGGGTTGCCTGAGTATTGGCACGGCAGGCCCGTCCCCCAGAAGGCAGGCTGAAAAATCAAGAAGCCCACATCCCTAAGGTCCCTATAAAACAAGGGCACACGGCCTGGGACCTGGTCAATAATTTGGGCTCTGGACAACCCCGCAACCTCTCCTCATCAGAAAGACGAGAAGGAGAAATCCGCCCCAGCAAAGAAAAGATAATGAGTCTGTGGCCTCTGCCACAGAACTAATGGATATGGATATAACCAAATTATCAGAAATGGAATTCAGAGTAACAATAGTCAAGATGATGTGTAGACTTGAAAAAAGTATTAACGAAAATGTTAATGAGAATATAGAATCTCTAAGGGCAGAAATGAGAGCTAATCTGGCAGAAATTAAAAATTCTATGAGCCAAATGCAGTCAAAACTAGAGGCTCTGATGGCCAGGGTCAATGAGGCAGAAGAACGAATCAGTGAATTGGAGGATGGGTTAGTAGAAGAAAAACCTAAAATAGAATCTGGGCTCAAAAAAATCCACACACAGGAATGTAGGTTACAGGAGATTACTGACTCAATGAAACGTTCCAATGTCAGAATCATCGGCATCCCCGAGGGGGTAGAGAAAAACAGAGGTCTAGAAGAGATATATGAACAAATTGTAGCTGAAAACTTCCCTAATCTAGCAAGGGAAACAAACATTCATGTCCAAGAGGCAGAGAGGACCCCTCCCAAGCTCAACCACGACAAACCTACACCATGTCACGTCATAGTGCATTTCGCAAATATTAGATCCAAGGATACAGAATTAAAAGCGGCCAGGGCAAAGAAATTTCTCACGTACCAAGGCAAAGGTATCAGAATTATGTCAGACCTGTCTACACAGACCTGGAATGAGAGAAAGGGTTGGGGGGGCGCATTTTTAAAGCTTCTTCAGAGAAAAACATGCAGCCAAGGATCCTTTATCCAGCAAGGCTGTCATTCAGAATTGATGGAGAAATAAAGACCTTCCAGAATTGCCAGTCATTGACCAATTTCATAACCACAAAACCAGCCCTACAGGAGATATTACGGGGGGTTCTATAAAAGTAAAAAGGCCCCAAGAGTGATACAGAACAGAAAGTTCTATAGAAATAATCTATAGAAATAAAGACTTTACTGGCAACATGGCATCATTAAAATCATATCTCTCAATAATAAGTCTCAATGTAAATGGTCTAAATGCTCCCATAAAACCACAGGGTTGCAGATTGGATAGTAAGACATGACCCATCCATTTGCTGTCTACAAGAGACTCATTTTGAACCTAAAGATACATTCAGACTGAAAGTAAAGGGATGGAATACCATCTTTCACGCCAACAGACCTCAAAAGAAAGCTGGGGTAGCAATTCTCATATCAGACAGATTGGATTTTAAACTAAAGACTATAGTTAGGGACACAGAAGGGCACTATATTATTCTTAAAGGATGTATCCAACAAGTGGATATGACAATTATAAATATCTATGCCCCCACCAGGGGAGCAGCAAGATACACAAGCCAACTCTTAACCAGAATAAAAAGACATATAAATAAAAATACGTTAGTAGTAGGGGACCTCAACACTCCACTATCAGCAATAGACAGAGCACTGGAGCAGAAAACCAACATAGACAAGAGCTTTGAATGCCATACTCGACGAGTTGGACCTCATAGATATATATAGAACACTACACCCCAGAACCAAAGAATACTCATTCTATTCTAATGCCCATGGAACATTCTCAAGAATAGACCATGTTCTGGGACACAAAACAGGTCTCAACCGATACCAAAAGATTGAAATTCTCCCCTGCATATTCTCAGACCACAACCCTCTGAAACTGGAACTCAACCACAAGGAAAAATTTGGAAGAAACTCAAACACTTGGAGACTAAGAACCATCCTGCTCAGGAATGACTCGATAAACCAGGAAATCAAAAATCAAATTAAACAATTTATGGAGACCAACGAGAATGAAAATACAACAGTCCAAAACCTATGGGATACTGCAAAGGCAGTCCTAAGGGGAAAATACATAGCCATCCAAGCCTCACTCAAAAGAATAGAAAGATCTAAAATGCAGTTTTTATATTCTCACCTCAAGAAGCTGGAACAGCAACAGAGGGACAGGCCTAATCCACACACAAGGAAACAGTCGACCAAGATTAGAGCAGAAATCCATGAATTAGAAACCAGAAGTACAGTAGAGCAGATCAACAGGACTAGAAGCTGGTTCTTTGAGAGAATCAATAAGATTGACAAACCACTGGCAAGACTTATCCAAAAGAATAAAGACCCAAATTAATAAAATTATGAATGAAAAAGGAGAGGTCACGACCAACACCAATGAAATTGGAAGGATTATTAGAAACTTTTATCAACAGTTTTATGCCAATAAATTAAGCAATCTGGAAGAGATGGAGGCCTTCCAGGAAACCTATAAATTACCAAGACGGAAACAGGAAGAAACTGATTTTTTAAACAAGCCAATTAATTATGTAGAGATTGAGTCAGTGATAAACAACCTTCCAAATAACAAAACTCCAGGCCCGGATGGTTTTCCTGGGGAATTCTACCAAGCATTCAAAGAAGAAATAATACCTATTCTCCTAAAGCTATTTCAAAGAATAGAAACAGAAGGAAAGCTACCAAACTCATTCTATGAGGCCAATATTACCTTGATTCCCAAACCAAGCAAAGACCCCCTCAAAAAGGAGAATTACAGACCGATTTCCCTAATGAATATGGATGCCAAAATCCTCAACAAGATCCTGGCTAATAGAATCCAACAGTACATTAAAAGGATTATCCTTCATGACCAAGTGGGATTCATACCTGGGATGCAAGGGTGGTTCAACATTTGCAAATCGATCAGCGTGATATATCATATCAACAAGAAAAGACTCAGGAACCATATGATCCTCTCAACTGATGCAGAAAAAGCATTTGACAAAACACAGCATCATTTCCTGATTAAAACCCTTCAGAGTGTAGGAATAGAGGGTACATTTCTCAATCTCATAAAAGCCATCTATGAAAAGCCTACAGCAAATATTATTCTCAATGGGGAAAAGCTGGAAGCCTTTCCCTTAAGATCGGGAACACGACAAGGATGCCCACTCTCGCCACTATTATTCAACATAGTACTAAAAGTCCTTGCAACAGCAATCAGACAACAAAAAGGGATAAAAGGTATCCAAATTGGAAAAGAAGAAGTCAAAATGTCTCTCTTTGCAGATGACATGATACTCTATATGGAAAACCCAAAAGAATCCACTCCCAAACTATTAGAAGTTATAGAGCATGTTCAGTAATGTGGTGGGATACAAAATCAATGCTCAGAAATCAGTTGCATTTCTATACACGAATAATGAGACTGAAGAAAGAGAAATTAGGGAATCTATCCCATTTACAATAGCACCAAAAACCATACATTACCTTGGAATTAACTTAACCAGAGACGTAAAGGATCTATATTCTAGAAACTACAAATCACTCTTGAAAAACATTGAGGAAGACATAAAAAGATGGAAAAATATTCCATGCTCATGGATCAGAAGAATTAACATAGTTAAAATGTCCATGCTATCCAGAGCAATCTACACTTTCAATGCTATCCCGATCAAAATACCGAGGACAGTTTTCAAAGAACTGGAACAAATAGTCCTTAAATTTGTATGGAACCAGAAAAGGCCCCAAATCTCCAAGGAACTGTTGAAAAGGAAAAACAAAGCTGGGGGCATCACAATGCCGGATTTTGAGCTGAACTACAAAGCTGTGATCACAAAGACAGCATGGTACTGGCACAAAAACAGACACATAGACCAATGGAACAGAATAGAAAACCCAGAAATGGACCCTCGGCTCTTTGGGCAACTAATCTTTGATAAAGCAGGAAAAAACATCCGGTGGAAAAAAGACAGTCTCTTCAATAAATGGTGCTGGGAAAATTGGACAGCTACATGCAAAAGAATGAAACTTGACCACTCTCTCACACCATACACAAAAATAAACTCCAAATGGATGAAAGACCTCGATGTGAGACAGGAATCCATCAAAATCCTAGAGGAGAACATAGGCAGCAACCTATACGACATCAGCCACAGCAACCTTTTTCATGACACATCTCCAAAGGCAAGAGAAACAAAAGATAAATTGAACTTGCGGGACTTCATCAAGATAAAAAGCTTCTGCACAGCCAAGGAAACAGTCAAAAAAACTAAGAGGCAGCCCATGGAATGGGAGAATATATTTGCAAATTATGCTGCAGACAAAAGACTGGTATCCAAGATCTACAAAGAACTTCTCAAACTCAATGCACGAGAAACAAATAAACAAATCATAAAATGGGCAGAAGATATGAACAGACACTTTTCCAATGATGACATACAAATGGCTAACAGACACATGAAAAAATGTTCAAAATCACTAGCCGTCAGGGAAATTCAAATCAAAACCACACTAAGATACCACCTTATGCCAGTTAGAATGGCAAAAATTGACAAGGCAAGAAAACACAATTGCTGGAGAGGATGTGGAGAAAGGGGATCCCTCCTACATTGTTGATGGGAATGCAAGTTGGTACAGCCACTCTGGAAAACAGTGTGGAGTTCCCTTAGAAAGTTAAAAATTGAGCTACCCTATGGCCCAGCCATTGCACTACTGGGTATTTACCCCAAAGATACAGACGTAGTGAAGAGAAGGGCCACATGCACCCCAATGTTCATAGCAGCATTATTCACAATAGCCAAATCGTGGAAGGAACCAAGATGCCCTTCAACAGATGACTGGATTAAGAAGTTGTGGTCCATATATACAATGGAATATTACTCAGCTATCAGAAAGAACGAGTTCTCAACATTTGCTGCAACATGGATGGCACTGGAGGAGATAATGCTAAGTGACATAAGTCAAGCAGAGAAAGACAATTATCATATGATTGTCTCATCTATGGTAAATAAGAACTGGGAAGATATGTAGGGAAAGAAAGGGATAAAGAAAGGGGAGGTGATCAGAAGGAGGAATGAAGCATGAGAGACTATGGACTATGAGAAAAAACTGGGGGCCTCAGAGGGGAGGGGGTGGGGTAAGGGAATAGGCTGGTGATGGGTAGTAAGGAGGGCATGTATTGCATGGTGCACTGGGTGTTATACGCAACTAATGAATCATCGAACTTTACATCGGAAACTGGGGATGTACTGTAAGGTGACTAACATAATATAACAAAAATACATTAAAAAAATATTTTGAGTTTGAACACATGAGATAACAAATTTTGGTAACAAAGAATGCAAAGAAAAGGGAACCCTTGTGCACTGCTGATGAGAATGTAAATTGGTGAAGCCACTGTGGAAAACAGTATGGAGGTTTCTCAAAAAAATAGACCTCCCATATCATCCAGCAATTCCACTTCTGAGTATACATGTGAAAGAAACTAAATCAGTATCTCAAAAAGATATCTGCACCTCCATGTTCATTGCAGAATTAGTCTCAATAGCCAAGACATGGAAACAACCTAAATGTCCATCCACTGATGAGTGGATAAAGAAGATGTGATATGTACATACAAAGGCATATCATTCAGCCCTAAGTAAAAAGGAAATTCTGCCATTTGTGACAACATGAATCAAACGTCAAGGTATTATGATAAGTGAGGTAAGTCAGACAAAGAAAGATAAGTATGTATGATCTCACTTACATGTGGAACCTAAAAAAGCCTGACACATAGAGACAGAGTAGATGGTTGCTTGTGGGGAAGATGGAGTTGGGAGAAATGGGTGAAGGTGGTTAAAAGGTACCAACTTTCAGTTGTAAGATAAACAAGTTCTGGGATCTCATGCACAGCATAGTGACTATGCTTAACAATACTGTATTACAACCTGGAAAGTTGCTAAGAGAGTAAATCTTCAAAGTTCTCACCACACACACACACACACACACACACACACACACAGCAACTATATGAGGTGACAAATGTGTGAACTAATCCTATTGCATCAATCATTTCACAGTAGATACATGCATCAAATTATCACAATGTACACCTTAAATGTACACAATGTTATGTCAATTATATCTCAATAAATCTCAGAAAAAAAATTCTAAGCTTATTGGTCGAAAAGAGGAGCATAACCAGAAATGGAAAATGACCTGTTCTGCACGTTCTTCACTAAAAAGGAGAAAAAGGAAAAAAAAAAAAGACCAATTGATTGAATTTACAGTGTTAGATAAATAAGAAAATTTTCTAAAAATTTAAGAAGTTCAAAAAATAGAATGATTTGCCTCATATGTATTCAGTTGTAGTTGAATACTTTTTAATCACATGGCAATTTTAAATAAAACAAATTATACTATGAAATATTTTATACACAATTTTCCTTTGTAAACTTTGTCTACCACCCAATCTTGTAAATTGACTTAAATTTGAGAAGTATCTAATTTATATGATAAAATTAGATACGAGATGATAACTAGTATGAATATCTATAACACAGCCAAGACGTTTGGGAAACAGATCACTTTCAGTTAAAATTTCTTTATAATTACACTTGTAAAAGCTCCTGATGATTATCTGACTTGTCTGCCATCTAAAAGTAAATGCTACTGCTTATAAAACCAGAGATAGGTCAATCAATGGCAATGTTGCCACTGTCCAATCATCCACTAGCCATTACATGTCATCAACTCAAATTTACTTTTTGATGGGCTATAGAATGTCAAAGCAAAGGAAAAGGACATTTTAAAGGTTAGTGTTATATCATGCCAAAGGACACATTGGCAGACTCTTTTTATTTGAAAAATATAACCAGAGGTTATGGCAATTCTATTGTTTCTTTTGCCATTTATTCTACTTTGTTATTTGATCCGATTAGTAAAGAAAAAAAAAAGGAAGTAGGTCATGTCTATTGTCATTTTGCTCTACAGATAAGTCATAGTGGAAAAAAAATTAGATGTAGCATATCGCCATAGCACCTAGAACAAGAAATAATCCTGCAATTTCTACATTTTCTTGATAAATCTTGTTAGTAAAATTCTGGTGTGATAACTCAGCACACCAAAGTTGAATTCATATAAACTGGTAATGTTCCTTAAAATACCTATTTAGGGTGCTAAAGATCAAATGTCGTTTTATTTATTTGTTCATGTATCATGTGCATGAGAGTTTATTGAGAAATGTATTTTGAAAGTACTATGTGCCAAAAATTTTACCAGACACAATATAAAAGTATCCATCTTTAAAAAGTTCACAATTTCATTAGTAAATTAAGTGATGAGAAATTTCTGATTAGTTCTCCCACCTTTTATCTTCTGTCATTAGTTGATATCATTTCCTGTTACTAACAGCAGGAGTAACACCAAAGAGAAGGCTTCTTGAATTAAGTCCTAGCATTGTTCAATTGACAGCTTCAGGAGGAACAAAGGATGCTACTGTTTACCCCTAGGATAAACAAAACAAAATGACCTCCTGATCACACACCCTGAAGACAGCAGTTAGGAGTTTTTCTGCCGTAAGGAGCAAAACACATCAACCCAAACCGACTTAAACTATAAGAAATGTTGGAATCCACAAGAAGTGGGATGAGCTCCAGAGACAGACCTCTGGTTTCTCTTTCTCTAACACTCTCTAGGTCTACTTTCTTCCAAGAGCTAGCTGAGAAACAGCTGGTAACAAGATTGATGGGGTGCATAGTTCAAGTATCCTAATCAAACATACCAAGTCCAGAAAAAAAAAATAGCAGCTATTGTTGCACCTCTTTCCTAACAATGAAAGAACCTTCTCTCTGGGTTAGGTGTCCACTCTTATACCAATCACTGGCAAGGAGAATGAGATTACCATAACTAGCTTAAAGTCTAAAGCAATTTATACAGCTTAAGATCTAAAACTGAAATTAAGAATGAGGTCACCTTTGTCATGAAAAAAGTGGAAATTTTTTTTAGAAATCAGGTTCTGCTGGGAAGGAAGGAGAGTTGGGTGAGAACTAATAATATACACTACATTATACTTGTTGATTATGATAGAAACATTATCATAATTTAATAAATAATAGTTTATATTAATTAATTAGATTCTATGTATATAAATATATAGGTAAAAAGGTATATAGTTTGTCTTTGTCCAAAATCACAGAAATATCTGACCTCTAAGCTTTGTATTTCTTCCTGGGAAGTCATGCTATCATCTTCCAGGTGCTGAGAAGCAAGAGCATTTCCTGTGGAAAGAAGGTGTAGGACGCAGGTAATTTCCAGAATACTGAAGCTGTGCTAAGGAGAGGAGAGACTCTGTTCCAAAATCTGACAACATCCTGGAGAGGCAGGAGATGCTCAAAGGAAGATGGTGAATTCATATAACTAGAAAGACAGAACCTGGGGAAGCCAGACTCTCAGCATCAGCAAAGATGCCCAGATCCATGGCACGGGGACAGCGTGTGGCCACACTGCAGAGGGCTGGCAGTAGACAATGGGCATCTCAGCGGCAACTAGCAGGTGCCTAAGATGAAAGACGCTTGCCCAACTGTGGTATTCAATTTAAGATACCCTGATTTCGTCCACACTAGGTGTATGAGGTGCAGGTTGAGAGAACTTTGATATGAATGAAATTAAGTTTTTCAATAGAGCAGTGGATTGAAGTACTCATTATTAAATAAAAATTAATTTAAAGAAAATAAAGAAATGTGATGGCTGCAACATGACCACATTGGCTTACTAGGATTTGCATTCAAAGCATGGGTTTTATTGGTTTCTATTTTTAGATGTAGAACCTGATGTAGAGGCCGGAAAATTTAAGAAGCTTTTGTATTTATGCAACTAGGAAGTGCTTCTCACACTCAGGTCTCTCTGAATCCAAATCCAGATTCCTTATCCCCTTGTTCCACTGCTTAAAATCAAACTGCGTTTCTTCTTTAAGTTATTATCACAAGGCTAAAAACAAACTCATAATTGAAGCCCTGAGAAAAATTGAATTACAGAAATAAAACTGCTAAATAATAATTGGGGCAGGTTCTTATATCCTGATGAAGACATTTCTTGTAATGATACAAGAGGTAAATTATTGATATAGTTCTTTCCCAGTCTGAATACTTACTGTAATATCAACTGATTTTTAAAAAAAATACTATTGTATTGTGCATACATACCTTTGAATATTTAGTCCACGTTTTTTGTGTGGTTCAAATTTTCCTCTTTTATACCTTTACTTTAGAATTACTGAATAATCTCTTTTTAAAAATTTTTTGTAACACACAATGTTACGTTAGTTTCAGGTATACAACATGGTGATTCAACAACTACACACTATGCTATGCTCACCACAAGTGTAGCTACCATCTCTCACCATGCAATGCTAGTATAAGACCACTGACTCTATTCCCTATGCTGTATCTTTTATTCTCATGATTTATTAATTCCATACCTAGAAGCTTGATTGAATAATCTCTCAATTGTGATGTTTGTGTAATCCAATATATTTTTAAAAGAATATTTTATTAAAGAAAGATTTATGTTATTTTTAAGTCATAAAAAATAAATTGGTCTCCATGAAATGTAACAATATGTCTTATTGTTTGTTCTAGTGGTGAATAATATACAGCTTAGCTGATTGAAAACCTTCTCTTATTGATCAAATTTCATGTACAAAACCCACCAAGATACCAAAGATAATAATATAAATCTCCACATAATTTTTTAAAAATTAAACAGATAATTAAAAAATATATTATTTGGTCAATTCTGATAATAAATGTGTCCTCTAATTATTGACCTTGGATCCAAAATAGAAGAGATAATTTAGAAATGTATAGCTTTTAGAGACTAGAAAATATCTGTACACAAATGCTGTGCCGAGCCAGGTTAGAGCCTGATGCAAAAATAAAAATCAATAATACTGATCCTGTCTTTATTTAAAATTTGATATTTTGTTCATTTTTGTTTTTGTATTAATTTTATTTTTAAAATATTGCATTAAAACATTTATTTTGATTAGTGAGATTTTTTTTTTTTTTTGGTGTGTCCTTAAATTTTACACCTGAAACTTTGTTCTCCTCACCCTAGCCTTGGTCCTCACCACAACTACACTGTACAAATTCTAGAATGTTGATTGCAATGCCTAGAGAAACCATGTGAGGGGATAAATATCTCTTTGGCCATAAAAGTCCATAGCATGATAGGACTATGCAAAACCTGAGCTAGTATAATAAATTACATATAACATGGCATTCATTTTTTGACTAAAGTCTCATTCCCCTATCTCCCTCCCTCACACACACACAAAGAAATATACAAACTTATTAACTTATTTTTAGAGTTAGCACCACGATAAGAAGAAACTTGAAATGTTTTGACGTATTTTTAAGCTTTTCTATTATTATCCATCTAGGATTTAGAGATTCTCTTAACAATAGTTAACTGAACTAGTGATTGCAACGTCTGAATATTCATTACTTTTATTTTAATAATTCATTAAAAGTCCAATTAGCATCTGTATTTGGGATTTTTTAGTTAGATGACAGCTGTAAAGTATACCACATGGAATTTTTAGCCTTTTTTTCCATTTCTATACCTTTTGTTTTATGATAATGCAAATGGCTCACCAAACCGCAAGTCTGAAGGATGGGATTTGGGAATTTATACCATTCAGTTATATCTTCAGTAGTTACCAGGAATCAAGGAGTGAGACTTTGTGAAATAGAACATAATGAAAGTCATACCAGGAAAATCATGCCAGTCTTCATGTAAAACTACATTCTGAGTGTATTTAATCACAAACAATAATACTATACATTTTATAGCACACTATGATTCACAGATTACAGTCATTTTTTTCACCCAAGGTAAATAACAACTTTAGAAGTTAAGTTGTGGGTAAATAATACTATTTTACTCATAAGGAAGCTGGCAGGAAGCCTCCTGAAGGTCATATGAGAGACACATTGTATTATGTTCTCTACGAAATGTGAATCAACATTTTTATTAGATGCATGTAATGCCAAATTTACAGACTTAGGGCATGCAGTAGGTTCAATATCCTAATCTGACAGAACAGCCTAGCATTCAGTAAACTAGAGAGATATTCAAAATGTGAGGGTTGAGATACTTTGAAACGACCACCCAATATGCTTGTCTCTGTATTTCCTCAGCTCTAAAACTAAAGGCAAAATTACAGCATAAAAATGTCTCTGGCTAGGGGCGCCTGGGTGGCACAGCAGTTAAGCGTCTGCCTTCGGCTCAGGGCGTGATCCCGGCGTTATGGGATCGAGCCCCACATCAGGCTCCTCTGCTATGAGCCTGCTTCTTCCTCTCCCACTCCCCCTGCTTGTGTTCCCTCTCTTGCTGGCTGTCTCTATCTCTGTCAAATAAATAAATAAATTCTTAAAAAAAATGTCTCTGGCTAAATAAAAATTTCCCATGGAATGAAGAAGGAAAGCCCTCACCCAGTCTTCTAGCATTAATACAAGTTGGTTCATGTAGTTATCTACTTTTGCCTTGAAACTTTGAGACAGAGACCCTGAATAGCTGAGATAGAAAGACCAGAGACTTCCAATAGCATGGGGGAGAGGACAGAGGTAACTTCTCTAGGCCTGTCCAGGATGAAGCTATTTTGTCCAAGAGAGGGAATTGACAAGGTGGCAGCAGGAAAAAAAAAAAAGGTATCATCCGCAAATTTTGCAATTTTGTCAAGGACTAATGTTGTTCATATACTCTGGACAATTAAACCTTCTAAGATATTATTATATTAACTTAAAATATTATTTTTATTCTTTCTAAATTTTTTTATGTCTACAAAAGCACGTACCCTTCCATTGTACCCCCAAGAAAGACACACTGCTGCTTCTCTTTTAAAAATTTATTTCATCATAATCTGTACTAGATTTAATCTTATGTTGGAGGATCATGTTCTTACATAAATTACACATTATTCTCAGCCATGAAAGTTTGAAACATAAGATTCCTCTATGCTTTTCCTTTTTCTTGCTCACAAATAATATGCTAAATCCTCTTCTTAGTAAAGTCTGTTCATTTTATTTTTTTATTTACTAATTACCTCATTCCCAAACCCACTACCTTAATTCGATTTCCCATAGGCTCTTGTAATGGGCATCTTTGCTTGCTTTCCACCATGTCTAGCCCATCTCTGATCCATTTTATATTATACAAGCTGCCATGTTTTCTTTATGAAACACAATTTTACTCATATCATATTCCCATTCAAAAACCTTGAGCAATTTCTCATTGCCCAAAGAAAAATGTACAGTTGCATGCTTGTATTTGCAGAGCTTTACAATTGGGCATCCTGACTTTCTCATCATGTTTCCCATTGTTTTCCCATTCACTATGCTCATACTAAACAGAATGATTTCTCTACATTTAAAAAAAATCTTATACATTTGCTCATAGGATTCAATACTTCTGGAATTTTTCTTGTGACCTTCTTTTATGAGTTAATTACTACTCGATGTTTTCAGACCAATCTCAAACAAATGTCATCTCTTGCTTCCCCTGATACCATGAGATCTTTCCTTAGAACTTCCACGGTGTCTTGCTTATTGAATATGTCACTTTCAGCCTTATATCATGGTCATTTATACATTTCTTATTCCTCCTACAGAGTTAGAAAATTCTTGAAGAGAGTAATTTTGCTGATTCACTATTAAATATTCCATAGCGCCTGGAATGAAATCATGTACTAGATGTAAATCAAATGGAACTTGGTTAAACTTCTAAAATAATCACCTGTTACATCATAAATGAGTTAATACAATCAAAGTGATTTCTTTGCAAATCCTCATAACAACAAACAACTTATATATGCTTTCTTGCATTCATCCATTTGTTAACTCTGCATGTTCTGAGAACAGAGTACTGAACAAAACAGTTGTTGGCCTCTAGAAAGAAAGGCAGAAGGAAAAAGAGGAAGGAAAAATAAGTCCCATAAGTTGTTACTTATATCATGATAGTGAAAGAAATGAAATCAAATTCTGCCAAAAAGCAAGGTATTTATCTCCCCAGATACTGTTCACAAACACAAGATAGCATCTAGTCTATGATACATTTTAAATCAAGACATACACAATATTTTATTTTTAAAATAGAATTAATTATCATAATATTCTAATAAAATACATAAGCAAAGATGTTTTTCTTCATCTTTATCACCCCATGTGAGATTAAGATAATCCCAGGATTTGGAAGCAAAGAACAAAAGGAAAACCCATAGCAGAATGGTCAGGGAAGGCTATTGAGGCTGAATAATAAGGAAAAGTCAGGCAGTTAAAACCATGGTAGAAAAAATGTTTACAGTCTGAAGGAACAGCATCTGAAAAATCTGGAGAGAGAAAGAAATGTAGTGAATTTTTGGAAATAAAGTATTTCCATATGACCATACCTTAGGGTGCAAAGAAGAGAATGACAGGATGTGACGTTATACCAGGGCATAGAATTAGCAGACCTTGGTGTTTGGATAAGGGAGGAAAGAAAAGTAAACTACATATCAGGGGAGTGGGAGCTGGTGTCTTTCTTCATACAAACACACGTGCAGTTTACTTTTCTGTACTCTTCATGGCTTCTCTCCAATTAAATATAATAAAAATATTAGCATTCTTTCTTCCCAGACAAAAAGTAAAATGACTTCAAGTCTCCTTCCTGTTAATCATACTAACCTATTACTACATTTTTCAAAAATGCATGTATGCAAAAATAGTATGTCATTTTTCATGTGTTGTATTTTGATACATTTTCATTGTTCTCATATTAATTATACTCAATAACACTTGGGAACAGCAGCAACATCAAGAAGTTTGGTATGTAGATTTTCTTAAAATACCAGAGTGGTTTGGTATATTGTTTAAATTCCTTCTTCTTCCAAAAAGGTATCTAAGAGGTCCCACAAGATATATTTCAGTGCTGAGCCCTCAGTTGTCTTTCAACGAGTGGTGCTTCACTAATTTAGGGGGAAGATAGAAACTAAAGATGAATCGGAAGATGGAAAATTATCAAGAATGTGGGTACCTGTGGCACTTCATAAATCATCTGGAATAATTTGCAATGAAATATTAGTTTTATATAATGCATTAACTTGTTGATACACTAGGCTACTCTAATAAAGACATTTCAAAATTCAATGGCATGACCAACTATGAGGTTCCCTTATCTCTCATGTATCAGTCCAGAAATGGGCAGTTCAAATTCTATTCAGAATTCTTTTCCACATCATCCAGAGATCCTGATAGCTTTTCTCTTGTTCCCCGGCCTTGTCATATTTACAATCCATCCAGTAAGAATAAAAGGGAGAAATTGGAGAACAGAAAATGTTCTCATAAAATTGTGATCTAATATTCATACTCATTAATTCCATTTATATACTTTTGACTTATTTCCACTCACGTGGCTGCACCTAGCTGCAAAGAGAGCTGGGAATGTGCTTAGCTAAATCTCCAGGATTGCATTAATAAAGAGAAGGAAAGGTATTGTGAGGCAGTTTGAAGACCCTGGCACACAAATTGACATCTCAAAAAAATAAAAAACTAAACTATAGGAAGATACAGCAAAGCTCTTTAGATGGTTAACATAAATACTTTGGGAATTTGAGAGAAAAACAATCCGAATAATAGTTATATGATGATGGACTCCAAAGCTATTGATTTTTACTGAGAAAAAAGAAGTAGAAGTCACTGTAGCATGCTCTCTGAATATATCAATGCAGTATGGTTTTCTGGCTAAAAAGACTTAGAATACCATGAGCAATGAGAAATAGAATTTAATTTTGCCCTTAAAAGAAAACATCTTAAACTGAACAACTGAAATACCAGAAAAAGTGATGTACCTTAAAATCTTGAAAGGAAGATAAATAGAAAAGATAAAAGAAGTACTTTGCATGAGGGACAGAAAATTGATAGTACTTGTTATTCCAAAACTGAAAAAAAATTACATTCTATAATAATGTCTACATAGTAATGGATGATAGGCTTGTAACAGACTATATTAAAGGAAAATTAAGGATTTGGAGGGGAACTACTGTTAGCATTTTTTGCGACTATCATGGGTGACTTTCCTCAGAAAGAATACTTTCAAAATTTTTCCCTTAGTACCTGTGTCAGAGACAAATACTGGATTTCATGAACCAAAACTCTGACTTTATTTTTTAAAGATATTGCTAAAGATTGTGTGTAAATCACAGTCCCCTCAAGTAATCACCTGTATCATTAATTCAGTTATACTCAGTGTTTTGCAGACAAAATGAGTGTAATCTAAAGAATGTAATTAGAAACTCAAATCTTAGTTTTTTTCTCATTTTTTCTTAATATACTAAACTCCTAGTGTTCTATTAGAAATATACTATCTCTATACAAGTTAAGAAATGATATTGACGGGGCGCCTGGGTGGCACAGCGGTTAATCGTCTGCCTTCGGCTCAGGGCGTGATCCTGGCGTTACAGGATCGAGTCCCACATCAGGCTCTTCCACTATGAGTCTGCTTCTTCCTCTCCCACTCCCCCTGCTTGTGTTCCCTCTCTCGCTGTCTGTCTCTGTCGAATAAATAAATAAAATCTTTAAAAAAAATGATATTGACACAAGCAAATTAATACTATCTCAAAATTTCTAAGAACCTATCCCTTAAATGAAAACTGAAAAGTGTATATAGGTTATTAATCATAACGCATTTCAATTGAAGTAATGAAGTCTTCCAGTGAAATTCAAGGACAAAAGTTTCACATCTTGAAGTTGTACCTTTGCTGTTGTCATTAAGAGATGTTCAACCTCCTTAAAACAAAATATAGGATCATCATCATTTTGAAACTATGGTAATTTATCTGCCTCACTTTCTATCCATGTAATGCTCGGTCCCATTTGCCTAGGAGTTAGAGGCTTCCTCTGAGACGTTCTTAAACTTACTATCCCTTGTGACAGTGGCATACATTTCAGATAGCTATGAGAGATTGGGAGAAAAATGCAGAAGTGTAGAACAGTTCTCTATCAACAAATCTAAGGATTTTGTATTAATGTCCTTATCTCCCCAATGATCCTATACTATTATCTTTGACCTCTTAATTATTCTTTTCTAATAAACTAATCATAATTTGTTCAAAATGATAAGGTTGGTAAAGCAAAATACTAGCCATTTTGAGCACTTACAAAGTACAAGTGGAGTGTTGAAAACTTTGCATGTGTTATAGAGCTTTTCAATGTCACTAAACCTGGCCAAGGTACATATATTAGTGCTCTTCTCTGACAATTGAGGTTAAGCAAAGCTCAGCTTGCCCAACTTCATATAGGAATTAAAGCGGTAGAGCTGTAATTCTCCAAAAAGAATTATGAATAAACTGTAATGAGTCCATGCAAATGAAAGTAAAACAGAAAAGAGAGCTATATAAATTCAAACTTTATTTTTAAATTTATACCATTTCTCGCTAGATATCTTACATTCTGCCTCTCCAGACTGACCTCTTGAGGAACGGACCGGAGTGTTTTGTGTGAAATTTTTGTTGTTGTTTTATAGCAGCAACAATTAGAATATTCAACAAAACGGGGCGCCTGGGTGGCACAGCGGTTAAGCGTCTGCCTTCGGCTCAGGGCGTGATCCTGGCGTTATGGGATCGAGCCCCACATCAGGCTCCTCTGCTATGAGCCTGCTTCTTCCTCTCCCACTTCCCCTGCTTGTGTTCCTCTCTTGCTGGCTGTCTCTGTCTCTGTCAAATAAATAAATAAAATCTTAAAAAAAAAAGAGTATTCAACAAAACATAGAAGACACTTGTTAATGTATCTTAAATTGCTGATATTTGAATGTGCTGGAACGTATAGCATTGCTTTAGAACCATCAGGGGCCATACAAATCTTCTGCCCTAATCCCCTGCTTTTCGAATGGGTAAACCAAGGCTCAGAAAGGCTGTGCTCTTCCACATCACTCAGACAGAAGTGGCAGAATGAGGATCTTAACCTAGGTCTTCTAAGTCTAGTGAAATGCCCACTATGTTAGCATCTCCTACATAAAAATAGTGCTTTCAAACTGCATATCACTTTATAGTTTCTGCCTTCACTAGCTTTAAGAGTGTCTCTTCAATTTGCTCTCTCAACTGCCTTTTGCCAGAGAGAAGCTCACCAACTCAAATTTCAGAGAGCTCCAAGAAGCATATTTTCTATGACAGGGTCTTGACCATTAAATTACCTTCACTTTTCTTCTGACAAAATTCAAGTTTATTAAGTTTCAAGATGTTGCCCAAGGACTATGGCTAAATATAAGAGAAAGATTTATGCTTATAAACAGTTATTTTTCCTTTATTGTGTAAGAAACCTCAAGAGAAACATCACATAAACCTAGAGAACAAGAAAATGAAATTTTAAATAAAGTATGAGTTTCTCTAATAATCTTCCTTCCATTTTTCAAATGTGTGTGTGTATGTAGTATTCATAAAGTGTATATATAAATGTAAATTATATCTATATAGTTGCATATACAAACAAATATATACATGTAATTTATACTGCATATACATATCTACACCCCTTTCTTATATTTATGTCATTTAGCAACACAAACAAAATCTAACTCTTTGTAATTTTGTGTCCAGTTTTTTTTTATTTTATTTTATTTTATTTATTTTTTTTTATTTTAATTTATTTTATTTTTTTGATTTTTTATTATATTATGTTAGTCACCATACAGTACATCCCCGGTTTCCAATGTAAGGCTCGATGATTCATTAGTTGTGTATAACACCCAGTGCACCATGCAATGTGTGCCCTCCTTACTACCCATCACCAGCCTATCCCATTCCCCCACCCCCCTCCCCTCTGAGGCCCTCAGTTTGTTTCTCATAGTCCATAGTCTCTCATGTTTTATTCCCCCTTCTGATTACCCCCCCTTTCTTTATCCCTTTCTTCCCCTACCGATCATCCTAGTTCTTATGTTCCATAGATGAGAGAAATCATATGATAGTTGTCTTTCTCTGCTTGACTTATGTCACTTAGCATTATCTCCTCCAGTGCCATCCATGTTGTAGCAAATGTTGAGAACTCATTCTTTCTGATAGCTGAGTAATATTCCATTGTATATATGGACCACAACTTCTTAATCCAGTTGAAGGGCATCTCGGCTCCTTCCATGATTTAGCTATTGTGGACATTGCTGCTATGAACATTGGGGTGCATATGGACCTTCTCTTCACTACGTCTGTATCTTTGGGGTAAACACCCAGTAGTGCAATGGCTGGATCATAGGGTAGCTCAATTTTTAACTTTTTAAGGGACCTCCACACTGTTTTCCAGAGTGGCTGTACCAACTTGCATTCCCACCAACAATGTAGGAGGGATCCCCTTTCTCCACATCCTCTCCAACAATTGTTGTTTCTTGCCTTGTCTATTTTTGCCATTCTAACTGGCGTAAGGTGGTATCTTAGTGTGGTTTTGATTTGAATTTCCCTGATGGCTAATGATTTTGAACATCTTTTCATGTGTCTGTTAGCCATTTGTATGTCATCATTGGAAAAGTGTCTGTTCATATCTTCTGCCTATTTTTTGATTTGTTTATTTGTTTCTCGTGTATTGAGTTTGACTTCTTTGTAGATCTTGGATAATAGTCCTTTATCTGTAGTGTCATTTGCAAATATATTCTCCCATTCTGTGGGCTGCCTCTTAGTTTTTCTGACTGTTTCCTTGGCTGTGCAGAAATTTTAATCTTGATGAAGTCCCATAAATTCATTTTATCTTTTGTTCCTCTTGCCTTTGGGGATGTGTCATGAAAAAGGTTGCTTTGGCCGATGTCGTAGAGGTTGCTGCCTATGTTTTCCTCTAGGATTTTGATGGATTCCTGTCTCACATCGAGGTCTTTCATCCATTTGGAGTTTATTTTTGTGTATGGTGTGAGAGAGTGGTCAAGTTTCATTCTTTTGCCTGTAGCTGTCCAATTTTCCCAGCACCATTTATTGAAGAGACTGTCTTTTTCCCACCGGATATTTTTTGCTGCTTTATCAAAGATTAGTTGCCCAAAGAGCCGAGGGTCCATTTCTGGGCTCTCTATTCTGTTCCATTGGTCTATGTGTCTGTTTTTGTGCCAGTACCATGCTGTCTTTGTGATCACAGCTTTGTAGTACAGCTCGAAATCCGGCATTGTGATGCCCCCAGCTTTGTTTTTCCTTTTCAACAGTTCCTTGGAGATTTGGGGCCTTTTCTGGTTCCATACAAATTTAAGGACTATTTGTTCCAGTTCTTTGAAAACTGTCCTCGGTATTTTGATCGGGATAGCATTGAAAGTGTAGATTGCTCTGGGTAGCATGGACATTTTAACTATGTTAATTCTTCTGATCCATGAGCATGGAATATCTTTCCATCTTTTTATGTCTTCCTCAATGTCTTTCAAGAGTGATTTATAGTTTCTAGAATATAGGTCCTTTATGTCTCTGGCTAAGGTAATTCCAAGGTAACATATGGTTTTTGGTGCTATTGTAAATGGGATGGATTCCCTAGTTTCTCTTTCTTCGGTCTCGTTATTCGTGTATAGAAATGCAACTGATTTCTGGGCATTGATTTTGTATCCCACCACGTTAATGAATTGCTCTATAACTTCTAATAGTTTGGGAGTGGATTCTTTTGGGTTTTCCATATAGAGTGTCATGTCATCTGCGAAGAGAGACATTTTGACTTCTTCTTTGCCGATTTGAATACCTTTGATCCCTTTTTGTCATCTGATTGCTGTTGCAAGGACTTCTAGTACTATGTTGAATAATAGTGGTGAGAGTGGGCATCCTTGTCGAGTTCCTGATCTTAAGGGAAAGGCTTCCAGCTTTTCCCCATTGAGAATAATATTTGCAGTAGGCTTTTCATAGATGGCTTTTATGAGATTGAGAAATGTACCTTCTATTCCTACACTCTGAAGGGTTTTAATCAGGAAAGGATGCTGTATTTTGTCAAATGCTTTTTCGGCATCGATTGAGAGGATCATATGGTTCCTGAGTCTTTTCTTGTTGATATGATGTATCACGCTGATTGATTTGCGAATATTGAACCACGCTTGCATCCCAGGTATGAATCCCAGTTGATCGTGAAGGATAATCCTTTTAATGTACTGTTGGATTCTATTAGCAAGTATCTTGTTGAGGATTTTGGCATCCATATTCATTAGGGAGATCGGTCTGTAATTCTCCGTTTTGAGGGGGTCTTTGCCTGGTTTGGGGATCAAGGTAATATTGGCCTCATAGAATGAGTTTGGTAGCTTTCCTTCTGTTTCTACTTTTTGAAATCGCTTTAGGAGAATAGGTATTATTTCTTCTTTGAATGTTTGGTAGAATTCCCCAGGAAAACCATCCGGGCCTGGAGTTTTGTTATTTGGAAGGTTGTTTATCACTGACAATTTCTTCATAATTAATTGGTCTGTTTAAGAAATCAATTTCTTCCGGTTTCAATCTTGGTAGTTTATAGGTTTCCAGGAAGGATTCCATCTCTTCCAGATTGCTTAGTTTATTGGCATATAGCTGTTGATAAAAATTTCTAATAATCCTTCCAATTTCAATGGTGTTCGTTGTGACCTCTCCTTTTTCATTCATAATTTTAATAATCTGGGTCCTTTCTATTTTCTTTTGGATAAGTCTTGCCAGTGGTCTGTCAATTTTATTGATTCTCTCAAAGAACCAGCTTCTAGTCCTGTTGATCTGCTCTACTGTACTTCTGGTTTCTAATTCATTGATTTCAGCTCTAATTTTGGTCAACTGCTTCCTCGTGAGTGGATTAGGCCTGTCCCTCTGTTGCTGTTCCAGCTTCTTGAGGTGAGAATATAAAAACTGCATTTTAGATCTTTCTATTCTTTTGAGTGAGGCTTGGATGGCTATGTATTTTCCCCTTAGGACTGCCTTTGCAGTATCCCATAGGTTTTGGACTGTTGTATTTTCATTCTCGTTGGTCTCCATAAATTGTTTAATTTGATTTTTGATTTCCTGGTTTATCGAGTCATTCCTGAGCAGGATGGTTCTTAGTCTCCAAGTGTTTGAGTTTCTTCCAAATTTTTCCTTGTGGTTGAGTTCCAATTTCAGAGGGTTGTGGTCTGAGAATATGCAGGGGAGAATTTCAATCTTTTGGTATCGGTTGAGACCTGTTTTGTGTCCCAGAACATGGTCTATTCTTCAGAATGTTCCATGGGCATTAGAATAGAATGAGTATTCTTTGGTTCTGGGGTATAGTGTTCTATATATATCTATGAGGTCCAACTCATCGAGTATGGCATTCAAAGCCTTTGATTCTTTGCTTAGTTTTTGCCAGGGTGTTCTGTCTATTTCTGATAGTGGAGTGTTGAGGTCCCCTACTATTAATGTATTTTTATTTATATGTCTCTTTATTCTGGTTAAGAGTTGGCTTGTGTATCTTGCTGCTCCCCTGTTGGGGGCATATATATTTATATAATTGTCATATCTACTTGTTGAATACTTCCTTTAAGAATAATATAGTGCCCTTCTGCATCTCTAACTATAGTCTCTAGTTTAAAATCCAATTTATCTGATATGAGAATTGCTACCCCAGCTTTCTTTTGAGGTCCATTTGCGTGAAAGATGGTACTCCATCCCCTTACTCTCAGTCTGAATGCATCTTTGGGTTCGAAATGAGTCTCTTGTAGACAGCAAATGGATGGGTCATTTCTTTTTATCCAATCTGCAACGCTGTGGCGTTTATGGGATGGTTCAAACCATTTACATTAAGACTGATTACTCAGAGATATGATTTTAATGATGCCATGTTGCCAGTAAAGTCTTTGTTTGTATTGGCTGTGACTTTCTGTTCTGTATCACTCTTGGGGCCTTTTTACTTTTATAGAACCCCCCATAATATCTCCTGTAGGGCTGGTTTCGTGGTTACGAAATTGGTTAGTGACTGGCGATTCTGAAATGTCTTTATTTCTTCATCAATTCTTAATGACAGCCTTGCTGGATAAAGGATCCTTGACTGCATGTTTTTCTCTGAAAGAGCTTTAAATATGTTCCCCCACCCTTTCTCTCATTCCAGGTCTGTGTAGACAGGTCTGATGTAATTCTGATGCCTTTGTCTTGGTACGTGAGAAATTTCTTTGCCCTGGCCGCTTTCAATACTGTATCCTTGGATCTAATATTTGCGAAATGCACTATGACGTGACGTGGCGTAGGTTTGTCGTGGCTGAGCTTGGGAGGGGTCCTCTCTGCCTCTTGGACACGAATGTTTGTTTCCCTTGCTAGATTAGGGAAGTTTTCAGCTACAATTTGTTCAAATATCTCTTCTAGACCTCTGTTTTTCTCCACCCCCTTGGGGATGCCGATGATTCTAACATTGGATCATTTCATTGAATCAGTAATCTCCCGTAACCTACATTTGTGGGCTTGGATTTTTTTAAGAGCAGCTTCTATTTTGTTTTTTTCCTCTATTAACCCGTCCTCCAATTCACTAACCCATTCCTCTGCTTCTGTGACCCTGGCCGTCAGAGCCTCTAGTTTTGCCTGCATTTGGCTCATAGAATTTTTAATTTCTGTCAGATTCGCTCTCATTTCTGTCCTTAGGGATTCTATATTCTCAGTAACCTTTTCGTTAATAGTTTTTTCAATTCTACTCATCATTTTGACCATCGTTAGTCTGAATTCCATTTCTGATACTTTGGTTACATCCATATCCATTATTTCTGTGGCAGAGGCCACAGACTCACTGTCTTTTCTTTGCTGGGGGGGGCTTCTCCTTCTTGTCATTCTGATGAGGAGAGGTTGCGGGGTTTCCAGAGCCCAAATTATTGACTGGGTCCCAGGCCGTGCCCCTTGTTTTATAGGGATCTTAGGGATGTGGGCTTCTTCTTTAAAGATTTTATTTATTTATTTATGTGGCAGCCAACCAGCGAGAGAGGGAACAGAAGCAGGGGAGTGGGAGAGGAAGAAGCAGGCTCCCAGCGGAGGAGCCCGATGAGGGACTCCTTCCCGGAACGCTGGGATCACGCCCTAAGCCGAAGACAGGCGCTCAATGACTGCGCCACCCAGGCACCCGGGTTGTGGGCTTCTTGATTTTTCAGCCTGCCTTCTGGGGGAGGTGCCTGCCGCGCTGATACTCAGGCAACCCTGTTTGGGTAGAGTCTCCGCGTCGCCTGCGAGGGGTGATGGGGATGGGCACTCTCTGAGCCGGTATTTCCAGGCTTTTGTTCTCTGGCGGCTTTCCCTGGCGGTTTGCTGTGCCTCTTCTGAGAGTCAGAGCAGCAGCAGCCGAATTTCAGCCTCTGTCACAGAACAGAGGGATTGCGGCCCATTCTCTACTAATGTTCTGGCCACTTTAACTCTGTTACTGTTGGTGCTGCTCAACCCTGCAGCGTCCCGGGATGTCTGCCCCACACCCGGCGTCCCAGCCCTCACTTCCAGGGCCGGCGCGTCTCTGTCCTTTGTGTTTCTAACGCCGCCAGCCGCCAGCCACCCCGCCTGCGCTCAGGAAGCTCCCGGTCTCAGTCTGGATCCAGTGAGCGCACCGGGATTCCGGTGTTCCGCGAGATGCCTGGTGGCGCGCGCACCCGGCTCACAGTCTCAGTCTGCTGTTTTGCGGGTGCCGTCCGCGAGCCCCGCCCGCTCTCCCGTGGAAGTGGCTACCGCTTCCTGGCGCCTAAACGCAGCGGCTCCTCCCCCTTCCGTTTATCTTCCGATATCTGTGCACGGTTTCATGGCTCCCTGCTTCGTACCTCAATACTCAGCGCTGGAGATGTTCATTTGTAGAGATCCAGATGCATCTTCCTGCGTCTCAGGCTGGTTCCGTGGTTGTTTAGGCTGGTCTGGTACCTATCCAGCTCGACTCAGGGGACCGGCTGAAAAAGGTGTCTCCTACTCCTCCACCATCTTAACCGGAACTCTGTGTCCAGTTTTTGAGCGGAGAAAACTAAGAAAACAAACGTAAGCTTAGTCTCTCTGCTCCCAATTGCAGTAACAACTACATACCTGGAAATGTCTTTAATATTCACCTTTCATCCTCTTTGCATCCAATAACTCAGAATATTTCCTCTAAACAGTGTTTTCAGACCACAATATTGAAAAATTTGAGAGCTATTAAGCTATTCAATCCTTCTAATACATAAATTAGACACATTTTTAGCTCTGGTGTTACCTACGATGATGAGAAACTCTAGTCAACATTATTAAAGCTCCTGGCAGGCGACCATGTTTGAGGAGGAACAGCCTGAAGCTCACTTCCTGAAGACCCACAAACTAGAGCTAAAAATAATTATTTACATTCCTTCAATTTTGAAAAATGAAAAAGACGTGGTTTTTGACTAAGTCTAAATTATGTATTTTTCTCCCATTATTTTAGATGTAGAACTTAAGCAAGTAGAATATTTAAAAAACAAAGCTGGCAGATAAACTGAACGTAACCTAAGTGCTATGTGTGTTCTCGAGCGAATGCCATGCTAAAGAAACTGAGCATGCAGAAAAAGACTATGAGGACCTCATTTTTAAATGTTTCTCTCATAGGAAAGACTCTATTACTCATTAGTCTTTTATGTGCCTATTACAGAAAATATAAGCAATCTGTATTTGTGCAGTTAGGTAATAATTCTTTCCAAAATACTGTTGAAAAGAAAGAGGGAGTGACATCTTTTGCAGAATCCTTGGAGAAACATTTTTCTCCAGGGAGTTACAAACAATGCTGCTAATGACATTCTGATGCATACCTTGGGGTACACACGAGTATACAATGCTGTTGGAATTATCAGATCATACGTTTTGTTTTGTATATGTTCTCCTTTAAAAGATACTTTCAAACAGTTTTCCAAAATGGTTTTAACTACTGACACTTCCATCAGACCCACGGTGGGAGAGATTCTGTTGCTTCACAATAGCCTTGCCTACACTTGGTATTACCAAATTCTAGACACTGTAGTGGATGTATAGTGGTTTCCATGGTTATTTCTCTGATGACTAATATTGATAGTCATCTTTTCACATGCTTAATGGCCATTTAGATATTCTCTGTTAGGAAGTGTGCTTGCTTAACTCTTTTGCCCATTTTTTTTCAGTTGAGATAAATGTCTTTTTCTTGATCTGTATGAGTTCCTTAAATGTTCTGCATGTACTTCTGTCAGGTTATATATTGCATATATTTTCTCTCACCCTGTGGTTTGTATTTTCTTTCACTCAATGAGTTTATGAAAACACATTCACACACACAATCATTTTATATGTAGGAAAAAGAGCAAAGAAGTTCCCTGTATGAAAACAGATAACCATAAGTAAGAAAGAAGTTAAGTTCCTGGTATATAGTAGGAGCTCAATAAATATGTCTTGAATTAATCAAAAGATGACAGCATATATTTCAGTTCTGTTCAAAGGAAATTCTTATCCAAATATTGCCTCAATATTTTGTTCAACACAGTAATGGCAGTTTTCTAAGGGAAAAAAATTATTAAAAATTTTTGAAATATCTTAGGACTTTGTGCACTTCCCACTGACCAAGGAAGAGAAACATGGCCTACCCTTCCTAAGAATTATAAAGAACTATTAGCAAGTTTTTAAAATTATTGATCCATGTAAATATACCATACACTATTCTACTTTTAATATTATTTTTAATTCAAGAAAATGTATTTAAGGAAAAAAACTATGACTGTGTAAAAATATTAAATAGTAGAAAAGGAAATTTTAAAACAATTGTATCTGTTGGAAGTGTTTAAGTCTTTAGAATGAGACTATTTCATGTTGAATTCAATGTTCACAATCATGTTTTACAGATACAACATGGTGAGTACTCCATTGCCATACAACCATTTATAATTTTAAAAATATAAAGCTTTGTTTGCAAATTGCCATGGACAGTGTTCCTGGATTTGTTTTTAAATAAGTTGCTTGAAACTCCATAAAAATCTCCATAGCAGACATGAAAGTGAATAGAGCACTATACATAAAACAATTTCTCTTGCACTTTAAAAGTTGCTCAGTTGGAGGAATATACATAAATCTATATCAACAAAGCAAGCATTTTAAAAAGTCCTTTTAATTTTTTGAATACTTCCTATAGCTCTTAAATATTTCAATAGTTGCAATCAATTAGGGAATCTATTAACATTTTCTATTGTCAATTCTATCATGTCATAAATATATATTGCTTCTCAAGGTGAAATAATAAAAAAGACCATTTAAGGAATGATACATTCTTCTAAATACTAGTCTTTCAACAGTAGCATAAAACTAGTACATCTGCAATAATTTCACTAATATGGTCAACCACTGACATCTATTGGCAAAAATAAGCAGACAAGGTTTGGTTAACTTATAAATGCACTTGGGATTTTTTTAATGGCTCTAATTTGAATATTAATACTTATTTTGAAACCAATGTTAAGGATAGTTTGGTTAAGTTATGTAAGACCACAGAAGACTATTTAAAATCTTTAGCCCTAAAAACTGAAGTTAAGAGTTAGAAGGGGCCTAAATAACTTTTATTTTTTTCCCTTATAAGATTACAAATTAGAGAGAAAGCCAATGTTGTTGTTCTAAAGAAACACATCTGGTTTCAGATTTGGAAAATTCTAATTTGCCGAAAGGTTAGTAAAGCTTAGCAAATATATGGTATTCTTAACTTAAAAAAAAAAAAGAAGACAAGAAAATGTGTCCTTAATTTTCAAGCAAATTAGAACAAAGTTTCCTATCTTTTGTACACTTTCATGGGCTTCTCCTTGTCTTTACTCCATCCTTTTTCCCCCCACTCTCCTCCGGCACTAAGTAACACTCCCTTGACTCTTATCCAAAGACTTCTCAGTATTTTGTAACTTTAAGACAATGATGCATTGTCAAGATGCCTTTATACCAGCAAGAGTTTGGGTGTATCATTGATTTATGCATTCAACAAATACCTTTTAAATGTCTCTACATACTATAAAGTGTTTTAGGTTCTGTGATTCAAAAGTAAACAATGCAGACAAAAAAAATCCCAGTCTACCTGCAGTTTTCCATTCAAGTAGTGAGAGAAAATAAACAGGAAAAAAAATAAAAAGAAAGAAATGGCAGAGTAGGCCAAGTGGTGATCAGTGCTATTTCACGTATGGAGAAAATAGTACAGGGAAGGAAGATAATGGTAATTAGGTGGGAGACAGGCTTCAGTGTGCTTGCCCTGCTAAATGTAGCTGTCAGGTAAAGCCTCACTTGATATTTGAGCAAACCAGGTGAGGCAGTAAATCATGAAGATTGCTAGGGAAGGAATGTCCAGAAAGAAGGAAAAGCAAATGTAAAGAGGCTGAAGAAGGGTGCTTGTAAGGTAGAATAGCAGCAAGGAGGTGATGACTGTGGCTTGGGGGGAGAGGGGGCAAGTGAAAAGTTGTGTAATAGGAAACAATGTCAGAGAGGTGACAGGGGCATAAATTCTGTAGGGACCTTCAGCTCACGCTAGCACATAGTGTTAACTGAGTGAGATGGAAAGCCATGAGAAGGACTGAATAGAGGAGTGATATGGTCTGACTTACTTTTTCAAAAGGTCACCCAGCATGCCAGATTGAGAATAGATGGCAGAAGCAAAGCAGATCACACCGAGGAGATGGCAGGAATCTTGGGGAGCTTCAAACAGGATGGTGGTGATGGAGATGAGGAAGTAAAAATTGAGCGGGGGTGGGGGGTGAGTATATCTTGGAAGTGGAATCTTAGGCTTGGTACCAGAATGGAAGAAGGGTGTGAAAGAAAAAAAAAAATCAAAGGTAAGTCTACAGAGCCAAAATTATTCCCTCTCTGCAAGTATCAGAAAAAAACCCTCATGAGAAAGCTAGGGATTGTTCTTTCCTTATTTGCACTGAATTATGTGACAGATTCACACAAAGAGTCTGGTAACATTCTGAAATCAAGGGCATTGACTTCCTTCTTTCATAAGATATCCTTGGTCATGATTGCTGCCAATGAAAAATCTATTATTATCTTTCCAGGTATATATCAGACACACAACAAAACACATCATTTCAATCTATGATAATACTAGAGTATTAAATTGTTCCCTGTGAGCAAGTACTAAACCTGTTTTCCAAAAGCCCTTCAAGTCATAAGACATTTATTATTAGAACTCCATTTTGATTTGACTATAAAATTATAATTAATAATACTTTCCAGTAAAACATAATATGACTGCCTAATTGATCAGAATATCAGTACTATACCCAGATTTAGATTATGAAAAGAATACAGACTTTCGATGGTGGCACATTTTAACTCAACAATATCTGTAACTTGGACACTTGATTTGTTTCAAAGACATTCTGTTGGCCAAGTTACCTGATAGCCACCTCTGCATCAATTATGAGATCCGGATATGTAATCAGCAGCTCCACATGAAGACACTCTGGGTGGCACACTCTAATTTCCTTGTATTTCCTCCAGCTCATTTTGTCTCTCTAAAAGTGGCCATAAATCCTCTTGCAAGCTATTACTCTCTCCACCGACTATATGCAGACCATTTTAGGAAAGTTCTAAAAAAAATTCCATCCTTCAAAACATTTTCCTGAAGTTTTTGGCAAAATAATTTGCATTCAAATACCTATTTCTATACTGTCTCCTTTGCACATTTTCTTTTACAACATTGTTTCTTAAGTTCACTCCTTGCACTTTTTGAGCACTGTATTCATTTTAACTTCATGCACTTAAATTATTCAATCCTAAGTGCCGTTACCTTGGAAATAAAAGTCCTTTAAAAATACAATCTATTACTGTGTAGCGTAACTCAAGATGTAGGAAGTTCCATTTAAAACTCTACTTTGTGTATGCTTGTACGTGTGTGCGCGCACACGCATTCTTATCAGGAGCTTTAAAATTTTCTTCTTTTCTTGGTTCTGACCTTCCATTTTCAATATCCTTTGCTTCTCACTGGATTGTGAATGTGCCCTTTCCCTCTGTCTGAAAATCTTTCAACCTTCACCATTCATTCTTAGAATCAGCAATATGTTATGTTTTTATAGAACCTTTCTTCCAGGGAACAGAGAGTGTTTCATATATATTACCACATTCATCCTTAAAATTTCTCTCACAACACCCATAGCCCCGGCTAAACTATGTCTCGGTTGAAACCTCAATCCGTATCTTTAGTTCTTCCTTCCTTGACTGCTTTTCCTATAAACTCTGTAAATCACATTTTCAGAATCCTGCATCTGTAGAAAATAAGCATAATTCTATCACTCAAATGACTTTTCTTTCTAACCTTGTTCTTAGGATTCACCATCTTTATTTCAAAGCTTTACCACAGTCTTCCCGGTAGGCATTAGGTTACTAAGGTCTCAGCACTTGTCTCTGGAATTTCTCTCCTCCCTCAGGAAAGTGAAATATGCTGAGCTGAATAACATGTTGTATCTGCTCTTTTCTCAACTATGTCGCTTCTCTTTGCCTAAATTACAGTTCTGTCACTTTTAATTTCTTTTCTTTTTTTTAAAGATTTTATTTATTTATTTGACAGAGAGATCAAAAAAGCACAAGCAGGGGAAGCAGTAGACAGAGGGAGAGGGAGAAACAGGCTCCCGCTGACCAGGGAGCCTGATGTGGGGCTCGATCACAGAACCCTGGGATCATGACCTGAGCTGAAGGCAGACGCTTAACTGACTGAGCCACCCAGGTGCCCTTAAATTTCTTTTCTTTCCTCCTCATGATTAGAAGTCATATTCTAGGTATTATTTGGCTTTTATGTATATACTGAGTTCATGTTTTAAAATGCTGGTCCCCTGGTAGAGCTACAATTTGTTAGTGTCCACTGTGAAGCAGTCACTTTGGTAGTTGCCTAGGTGGATTGCCTTGTTTAAACCTTAAGATAAGCATAAGATCTCAATCCTATTTTCTATATTAGTGATAGCAAAACTAAGGTTTTATATATGTGTGTGTGTGTGTGTGTATACCATAAGTGGCTAAACATGGACTTGGACTGAGGTAGCCAAAACATATCACTATTTATCACTCTGTACAATTGTCTCTGTACAATTAATTATCTTAGATCAAAAGTTTTAAAAAAACAGCAATATTACTTTTCTCAGAATTCATCAATTATCTATAAAATGCTGTATTTGAGGACAAAGTCTGGGCTCAAACTGGTTCAGAAAACCAATCTAAAATCTGACAATTTACTTAGATAAGATTATCAGTACTCAAATGTAAACATTTTTTCAGACTTAAAATAATCCATTATCTTTAATCAGGTTTAAAATAATTAGGGGTGCCTGGGTGGCTCAGTCGTTTAAGCGTCTGGCTTCAGCTCAGGTCACAATCCCAGGGTCCTGGGATCGAGCCCCACATCAGGCTCCTTGCTTGACGGGGAGTCTGCTTCTCCCTCTCCTTCTGCCTGCTGCTCCCCCTGCTTGTGCTCTTTCTGTCTCTGTCTCAGTAAATAAATAAAATACTTCAAAAACATAATTACCTTCAACATGTATTTTTAAATGAATACAACCATTAGAGAAAACTTAAGAGGAAATATCCTATAGAAGGTATGTCTCCTATTTTTATGTCCTGAGCTATCCAGTTCCCTGTTTTGTTTTGTTTTCCGTAGTGAAATGGTTTACTTGTATTAGTTAAAGCTAGTCTGTTACAAGTGGCCTACTTCATTACACAGCACTGGCTTTTCCCTTTGATTTCTTGATTCTGAGGACTTAATCAGCATTTCATATGCACTGGTTTCTTTTCATGTTCAGTTCTCTTCAGTCACCTTAGGGACATAAGAACCATGTTAAGGATATAAACATTGAGACAAAAGCAAAAATTAACCTAACTTTAAGGATTGTTTGGGAAAAGCTATGTATTTTCTTTTGCTAAGTATTTTCTTTTATAGATGTATCATATTTCAAATACTACACACATAAGACATATTTAACAGAGTAAAGAAAAATGCCAAATGAACTACCAAATAAAGGAATATGAATATATTCCCCCAGCAGTGTAATGCTTACATAATATTACTTAATTTGAGGGTGTGTGAGAAAGGAAAGAAAGAGCTAATTATTTGAACTAAAACCTCAAAAGATCAAGAGTAAAAATGTGACAAACCAATCTGTTCAGTGTTGTTTTGTTTTGAGAGGGAGGGAAGAGGAGGGCAAGGCCAGAGGGAGAGAGAGAATCTCAAGCAGGCTCCACCCCCACTGTGGAGCCCATTGCGGGGCTTGATCTCACAACCCTGAGTTCATGACCCTGCATGACCAGCGCCAAAATCAAGAGTCGATGCTTAACCGATTGAGCCACCCAGGCCCTCCTCTATTTAGTTTTTTGATGTATTGGTTTTTTTTTTAATATTTAATTTATTTATTTGACAGAGAGAGACAGCAAGAGAGGGAACACAAGCAGGCGGAGGGGGAGAGGGAGAAGCAGGCTCCCCGCTGAGCAGGGCTCAAACCCAAGACACCGGGATCATGACCTGAGGTGAAGGCAGACACCTAACAACCGAGCCACCAAGGTGCCCCCAGTTTTTTGATGTATTGTTAGTGTTACAGCATTATCTTCCATAAATTAATCATCAGTTCCTCTAAATCCTTGAATAGTGGGCATTAAAGATGATCTCACTACAATAGCTATTTTATTGATACAGAAAAGATCCAAATGATTTGGCAGATGAGTGGTTATCTTTTCCTCTCTCCCCACTTCAAGTGCATCTTTCCAATTTAGGCTCATTTCTTTAAAAAAAAATATGTATGTGACAATTTCCCTTCAAGTCTATTTGGCTTGACAAAGATGGTGTTTATGTATTAAAAATTATTTCCTGATTAACTGAAATCATAAAAAGAGTATGTAGCTTTTAAGCATTTTGAATGTCCTTCCGATAAGCTTTGAATCATTGACCTAAAGACAATGAGCCATGCAGATGTCAAATAAAAGATAAATTTTCCATGCAAGCTTGTATACCATATGAAAGCCATGCAAATGCTGCTTTCAGAAGAAAAAAAAAAACACTTGTTTTTGTTTTGTTTTGTTTTCTCAAATTAAGTTCTTTCCTCAGAGCACAATTGCAAAGTAAAGATTTACATATTTTTGACTGAAAAAATAATTTACATATCACAAGGTAAGTGACTTCACAATGTGAAGATGTCAGGCACTGACACATTTCGATAGCAGGTTATTAAAAAAAGACACTCAGATAGTCAAGGTTATTGTTGAACTTGGTTTACTATACACTGGATAGAAATATCACCCAAATCCTTCACATTAAAACTAACTAAAATCTAAATACCTTGAGTATGGAATGGATTCAATTGTGTTTAGATAGTAAACTTGACCTCAAAAATAATGCAGTTATATGAAGATTGTTTAGAAAAAATATATATATATAAGATAGGGAATATGTCAATATAGAAAAGTTAGCACTTGGAAAAAAATTCATCTAAAAGAAGAACATTTTCTTCCATCCATCCTGTCAACAAAGAAGGAATCAAGAGAGCAAGAAGGAAAGCGTTTTCCTCTGCATTTCATTTATGTGAGTATAAAGAGATTTAACGTTTGTTATATAAATGAATTTGTTAAAGATTAAAATGATGGCATTTAAAGAAAAAAAATGCCAAATATTAGATCCTATTCATCAAACTCAGCAAGTTTAGAATCATAAAAAGAAAAACTTTTCCTAGCTATTCATTTGGTAACATTTGCACAAAATAATGTATTGTCACAGATTGTCAGTGAACTGACACTGAGCCAAGTAGCCTTTGATTCAAATTTGTAAAAGAGTGAGATGAACAAAGGATATCAGACTCCACAGGGAGAAAAAAAAGGAGACAAGACATAGGCTCATAGAACCCATAGAATTTTAAAGCTAGACAGAATGTAAAAAAGTATCTAATCCTTCTCCTATATCCTGTATCTTTTAGAAAAGCAAATAGAACACGTAATAATAAGACTTTACTAGAGGGTTGATTACCATGCTCTAAAATAATAATTATATAAATAAAGAAAACGTAAGATGTTATATATAGATAGCACACAAAAGCATACTGAATATAAAATTACTCCTTCTATAGTTGTATTTATAGGGAGTTGAAATAACTTAGGCAGAACTTGAAATATTCTTTCAGGTACTACCTTTACAATGTTTAAAGTTTAAAGATAAATTTAAATTAATATTTTCACTATTCTTCAACTATTTATTTTAAAAATAATTTTTAAAAATGCATGCTGATATCTTGAATAAAATAATGTCTTATGAAATATTTCACTTTTTTCAAGATAGTTTACACATTTTTAATTTGGAATTTAGGAAGATTTTGGTAGTTAGTGTGCACATTCCAAACTTAAGAAGTGGTGTCACTATATTTGTACATTTACTAGTGTATGATTCATACTAGTATATATATGTATGTTAGTGGTTAGTACCACGCTCTAAAATTTATGACATCAAATGCCGACAGTTCTTTTCCTTTGTTTGTTTGTTTCCTTTGTCTCTAATATTTATCATATTGTAAAATGTCAATAAATATTGATATCTCCACCATATATCTGCTTTTTAAAGAATTCAGTGCCTTGCTATTTATAGACAGTGTCAAAATATAGTATTATCTTAAAACATAGTCATTAAACTTAAAAATGTCAAGTATGCCTTTGGGTTGTTAAGGGGACACTACAATTTTCCATTTGATTTGAAAATAAATCAAGCAGCCACAGCATTCTCAAAGTAACACTATTAATTACTTCTGCTAATTACTTCTGAGCCGAACAAATGCTTTGTGGGGAAGAAGTAAAAGAGACTCCTATGCGGCTTGATTTGAGGGATATCACAGAATCTCACCCCATCAGCCTGCTTCTAACTTTCCCCCTCCTTGGGGCTAGACTCTGAACTTCCCAGAAGACCAAAATCTGTCAGAACTTTTATGCCTCAAGTCTCTTCTGGCCCTTCTGCAACATTGTCCTCTCCCAAGATTAGTCTTCTAACAGAAATAAGGGAAGAAAGGTATTTCTAAAAGAAGAGACACTCCTGTGCCAAACATAATTTACTTCCCAATTTTGGCTAAGTTAGTTCTGTCTTTACTGGTGAGTTTTATCATTCAGGAGACATGCTAGGAACCTAAACTGATGGTGATTCATTACTATCTCAGCTGCTCAAGTTTAGAAGAAAAATTATCTATTGAAAGAATAAGAAATTTCTTATTCAACAATTTTTTTATAAAGGGAATTTTGAAAATGTTCCTCCCAAGAGCTGATGCAGACCCTTAATTCCCTGTCATAATCACCATAAAGACGTGCAGGTCATTTTCACTTAAAGGTAAATGGAAAAGAGAAACAATGTTTTAATATAGTCATGGTGTCCATCTAGACACCAATAAATAAAGAGAAGGGCAGAGTTCAAACTGTCTTAAGAATACACCAAACTGGAGCCCCTGGGTGGCTCAGTTGGTTAAGCTTCCGACTCTTGGTTTCAACTCAGGTCATGATCCCCAGTTGTGGGATCGAGCCCCATGCCAGGCTCTGTGCTCAGTGCAGAGTCTGCTTCAGATTCTCTCTCCCTCCCTTCTCCCCCATGCTCTGCTTCTCTGTCTCTCAAATAAATAAGTAAAATCTTTTTTTTAAAAAAAGAGTACAACAAACTTTTTAACTTGAAAACTCATTTTTAACATTTTTCAACATGTTTTCTAGGAAAATGAATCTCAATTTCATATATAAATCATATATATTCTACTTTTGCTGCCTCCTATAGATTATTTGAAAATAAGAAAACACAAGCATATAGAATTTGGTATTTGGAAGGAATTTCACATGAACCTTTGCTAAGGCTGATTACGCATGCCATTTGCCAAAATGAGATAAACACCTGGGTATTTAGCAAATTTGCCTCAATCTTTTAATTTTTATATTTTTAAGAATTGATTCATTAAAATGAGACATTGTGTTTTAGTAAGAAAAGCATGAGATCTGGGGGCCAATCACTATTGAGTAAACTTCTCATTCTGCCAGTGACCAGTTATAAGAATTGAGGTTACTTATCTGTTCTGTAGGAAAGGAGTCATTTTAGCTATTTCATAGGGCACCTATGTGGATAAAGCTGATTCTTGAACATAAAATTTCTGCTACATGCCCGACACACAGCAGACAGTTAATAATTGGCAGTTTCCTTTCCATTTCAATTTTTACTAGAGCATTGTAAAGCAGTATTTTTAACTCTTTGTTATACAATATATTCCTTATTATAATGCTAATAGGGTTTACATTCTTGTGTCCATCTCTGAATTCTTCTGCTTAAGCTATGCACTAAGGTCAAAGTTGAGGCTAGTGTAGTTCTTATGGAGAGAACCATCTGGAATATACTATACAAGAATAGTAGATTGCTATAATCACTACTAAATCAAAACAGTGCACTGAAGGACCTAAGCATGCCAGGGAATCAGGTAGCAGACTGTGAGAGCTCTAATCCCAACTATGCCATCCTGGTAAGACTACTCAACTCTCCATGCCTCAGTTTCCTTATCTAAAAAAAAATGGTGATAAAGGGGAACTGTTGGAGGATGCTCAATTTAGCCACACTTACAGTTGCTGGGAGGTGGAAGCATTTGAGCATAGGGAGGAAAGGGTGGACAAACAATGAAGTATATCACAGCAATTAGAAGCAAAGAACACATAACAACCTGGATGTATCTTTTAAAAAAGCACACTGCTGGATAAAAGGCATTAAGAAGCAGAATTAATATATAACACAGCACTATTTAAAATATAGGCATACAAAATAGCAATATACATTTTGCAGGAATAGATGTGCACGAAATGTTTTACATTTCAATGGTTCTATGGGAGGTTGAGCATCAGAGGAGAGTATATAGTAGAAACTCAGTAAATGCTAATTCTCTACCCCAGACCATTAAAAAAATGTAAAGGGGTGTGTGTAAGAAAGTGAGTTGCAATAAAAACTCTTTCTGGTAAGAAAAACATTTGCAATTTAAAACAAGGGCTACAAACTGAAGACTAAAAACTTCATCAGAACATATTTATATTTTACTACATTGTTAATTTAATTTCCTACTGCCACATTAGCAGTTTCAGGAAAAAAAATGAGAATGGGAAATAGCATGAGAGGAAACAAAGTAAATTTAGGATTAGCTAATTGACTAAAATACTGAAAAAATCTTTTTCAGCTTGTCTGATTTTAAAATAATTATTTGTATGCTTTCAAATCTGGCTAGCAAAAAAAAAATCATACAGGCTAATTACAATGCTCAAGGATTTACAAAGATTTTAATCTCTATGTCATTTATAAAGCCTGCGATTAGCATATTTTCAAAGAATAGACTTGTATAGCAGGTAATATTATCATGACTTTGTCTTTAATTCATTTGATTAAATATCTAGTTTTAAACCTAAGTCTCACGTAATGAAGAAAAATCCTAATATTTAAGTTTTAAGCTAAGGATTCACATCTTTAAAATAGGTATATTAAAGTTTGGTAATAAAATCAGGTTAATATTCATAACAAAATTATTGTATTCTGTTAGATTTAGATTTCTATTGAACCCATTTTTCTACTAAGCAATTATTCAGAAAAAGAAAGAACAATACACCTTGATTTTCCAAAAGAAATAAACTCTTTAAAACTGTCTGTCAACTAATGGAACCACCAATTTAATTACTTTTCTCATCTCAAGAATATAAAATGATCTAATTTATAATTAGTATTGTTATGACAAGTGCCTAATAAACTTATAATGATTTGACATAAGGACTGAATTTTCATTGGAACTAGTGGAAAGTTTTATGAGTTGGGGCTTTTCTAATCCCCAAGCATACTGATGAAATCCAAGTCTAATAAAAATCATCCTGAACTTTGCTGTTTTCAAATTATAACTTTAGGTACTAAACACTAAAAATATAAATAGATAATGAAGTTATTGATTCTTTGTCAAAAGGAGCAAATCCTTATTGATCTTATTTTTACGTCTTGTTACTGCTTTTTTCTATTTGCATATTCATATATATAAACATGATAATAAATGAAGAGATGTATGGTATAGCTATACAATTAGTATAAATCAAACTATTTTCTCATAAACCTTACCTACACACACTGATATAATAACAAGAGCCCCGATCTGAGGACAATAACATGCTTTTGAATGTAAACTCTTCATTTTCGATACTTGGAACAAATCCTTCATTTTGAGTAACACATTATATTACTTTAGAATGGAAAATTTGATTCCAAAAAACAACCAAAACATAAAACCACACCCACGCATTCAGATTATAGCAAGTAAATCTTTTGTAATGTCTCATTTTTGAAAGGGAATTTAATGCAGATTATTCTTAGAATGTCCTTGTAAACACACAATATGTTCCCAGGAAATTAAAAGTGGAACGGCTAATCCAATATCCTGCCCTTGCAGGGGTCTACAACTGATGCTTCCAGGGAAGTTGACAATCACAAAGACATTCCCCTTACGTTCCTATGTAGGTAACGTAGCCAGAACATTTTATTTGCTTCCTTTAGAACCTGAGGTGATTCATTTGAATATAGAAACATGACATTCAAATACATTAGATCAATCATAAATTTTCTATCAGCTGAAGAAAAATCTCTCATATCAAGACAGTAATCAAACAAGTTACTCCAAATCTCAGAATATCTTTTCAAGTCTCTAAACCAATATTTCCTTCAAATGCCACAAAAAAGATCTCTTAAAAAGAAATTGGTGAATTTGCTGTTCTAGTCAATGGTACATATGCTTTGAATTTTTTCCCCTAAATATTTTCCTATTCTGAGTTTGAGTTCATAATGAGTTCATTTGACTTCACTATCTATATAACCAGTAAATATTATTTTCAAGAAAACTTGCAATTGAAAGGTTTGTTTGTAATGATTTTTTCTACTCTTTTGTTCATTGCCCCCTCCATTTTGCATCTCCTAAATCAAGTGTCCTTAGGGTGTTTCCTGGTTTCCCAGGGTCTCCCACCAATGCCATACTCCTTCCAGCCCAGGGTCTCACACCAGAACACACCACTCAGATCCCCAGCACATTCTCTAAATTTCACTAGCTTCTGTTGCTTGTTTCCTCTTCTAGACCTACTGTCCCTCTATTAGGGTATAAGGAATGATTGGCTAGTTGATCTAATAAGTTGTCTTAAACTAAGTTTTCAATAACTGCAGTTAATTTTCTCTATCAAAATAAATGTTGTCTAAATGCATTGTGCCATTGTGGATTGGATCCTGGATCAGAAAAAGGCAAACAGTGGGAAACCAGATGAAATGTAAATAAATTTTGGAGTACAGCTAACAGTAATACACTAATTTCTTAGTTTTGATAAACATACCATGATAGTTTAATATGTTGAAGGAGAAAGAGTGGAATGGTATAGCTACTTTGGAAGACAGTTCAGTGATTTCTTACAAAGCTGAACATATTGTTACCATACAATCCAAAAACTGGATTCTTTGACATTTCAACCCAAAGGAGTTGAAAATATATATGCACACAAAAATCTGCACAGCTGTTTATATCAACTTTCTTCATAATTGCCAAAACTTGGACACAACCATGATATCCTTCAGTAAGTAAATGGGTAAACTGTGGTACATTCAAATCATGGAATATTCTTCAGCACTGAAAAAGAAACAAGCTATCGCTATCGAGTCATAAAAAGACATGTAGGAAACTTAAATACATATTACTAACTGGAAGCAGCCAATTTGAAAAGTCTACCAACTATATGATTCTGAATATATGACATTCTGGAAAAGACAAAACTAAGAAGATAGTGAAAAGATTAGTGGTTGCAGGGGGGTGGGGACAGGGCAAGGGGGTGGATGAGGAATGAACAGTCAGAGTACAGATTTTCAGGGCAGTGAAAATACTCTGTATGATACTTTCGTGGTGGATACATTTCATTATACATTTGTGCGAATCCATGGAGTGTACAACACCAGGAAGGACCCCTAAGATAAATTATGAACTTTGAGTGATCATGATGTGTCAATGTAGATTCATCAGTTATCATTTGTAACAAATGTAGCACTGTGGGAGGGGATGTTAATAAAGGGAGAGGCTATGCATGTGTGGGGACAGGAAGTATATGGGAAATCTCTTCCTTCCTTCCAATTTTGCTGTAAACCTCAAATGCTCTTTAAAAAAATGAAGTTAAAAAAAGTTTGTGATGACAGGGATGAATTTTGACTCTTCTCTCTGTCTTTAACTTGCACTGTCCCTGAGAATGCAGGTATTTGGCTTGAATATCTTACTATTTTAATTTTAAACTGCCTTATAATACCAAGAAGAATTTTGCTCTGATTAACTGAAGACAGATCCTGCAGGAAGAATATTGATCTTTTTAGGTTATTTTGTGAAAAAGAAGTAATGTGCTATGTGGAAGATTGTAATGAAATTATTGTATCATAGAGATAAAATATGGCTATTCTGTAGCTAATAATTAATACTAAAAGGTATGTACACTGTAACTATTATAATTTAAGTACAATGAATATGGAATGGCTGTTGTCTACATGGACTGACAAATCTGGTTAGGCTTTAGAGGACTGGATTTAGAAAAATGCTCAGCATGACTTTAAAATAATGATATTCTGGGGCACCTGGGTGGCTCGGTCAGTTAAGTGTCTGCCTTTGGCTCAGGTCATGATCTCAGGGTCCTGGGATCGAGTCCCACATCAGGCTCCTTGCTCAGTGGAGAACCTGCTTCTTCCCTGCCTGCCACTCCCCCTGCTTGTGCTCTCTCTCTCTCTCGACAAATAAGTAAATAAAATCTTAAAAAAAGAAGATAAAATAATGATATTCCTTTTTATGTTTACCTTATGGAACAAAAGTGACTTTCAAATCCATTAACAAAGTTATGAGATAAGCAATGGTATTGTACCCAGAGTTACTGAACTGGATATGGAAAGGAAGAGACCATATTAGACTCCCCAAAAATGTTTAAGCAAACTTGGTTTCCCATTTTAACTCTATAGCTTATTAGTTTTATGACCTAAGTGAATCATTTTCCACACCTAAAAAAATATAAATAACAATATTTACCTCAAAGTTGTTGCTAGTAACTTCGAAATTATATGAGAAATAATTCTATAAATACTAAATAAATGTGTATGCTTATTATTTTTAAGTTGTATTGCCTAACCAAACAAAATCAACCAAAAATGTTGTCTCTACTTTGATAAGTAAAACCCAATAATTGGCAATGTGAACTCTATCCCCTATGCAAAATGAAACACAAACTTCCCAATTTTAGAAAATGAAGGTATACACAATGATATAGTCCTGTTGAAATTAACACTAATATCATATGCAGTTTATATTTATAATAGACATAACAACTGCTTTTTCAAATTCCTCCTAAGGCTCAGAAGTGGCATCTGGATGTGCTCATACACCATACATCATTTAAGTCAAGAAGAATATCAAGTGTGCCAACCACTTGCTGAGAGCAAGTGAATGATGCCAATAAATTGATATACTTACCTGCATAATGATAGACAGTGATATGAAAGACAGTAAAGTCAGAAGAGCTCTCCACGAAGTCTTAGCAGACACAAGGCTCTAGTACCCCCTGGTTCTCTTTTACAGTATTGTCAAGGATGGTGGGAGAACCAAAATTTGCTTTGTCTTGTGAGGAAATGGTTTTACAATAACTCTTTCCAGAAAAGTTTTACAATGACTCTTTTTTAACAAGGATTCTTTCAACCATTTCCTTCAGAAAAATAATAAGAGAATCTCTGGCAACAGATAAACTCCCCTTTCAATCTGCATCAAATCATAGAGATGTTAAATATTTTAAAATAACTGGCTTAAGAAGTTGTTAAGAGTCAGCCAAAACCCCTGCAGCCTTAATAGGAGGAGGATGGGCATTACCAAATGGTAAAGGGCAGTGTGTATAAAGAAACGAAGTGCAATATAAAATAAGCAGAGCTTGGGGAAATGACTGCAGCCTTACAGAAAAGGTTAGGAGACTAACTCTCTAGTGACAAGCGGATCATATAGATTCTAGAAAGCAGGAAAATGAAATATAAATAAAAATCCTGAGTTTCAAAAATGTATGAAATAAGGAATGTTGTATTTTCTAAGGGTAAGTGAAAGCATCTTAAAAAAGATTTGCTATATGGAAAACAAAATCCTATTAAATAATTAACTGTTCATTTGGGGAATATAGAAAATCAGTTCTATCCTTAAAATGATGACATGAAGAAAAACTATCTTGGCAGAAAATTGAGATTGACTTCAGCATCTGTAGCAATAGAGTATTTATAATTTCTTATGAAATGCTTGTTATTTTTAAGTTGTATTGCCTAGTCAAATGAAAACCATGAAGATTGTCTTTAATTAGCAAAATCCAAGTAACTGACAATGTGACTATATCTCATATGCAATATAAAAATGTAATATTCTCAATTTTAAAAATAAAGATACACACAATGACGTAGACCTATTGAAATTAACACTGATTTCATATAATGTATACATGTTATGTAATATTATTTATTATTTAATTTATTAGATTAGAAACAGAAATTAAAGATAAAAGTTAAACACAGATGGTTATCATTTACCTGAAATTAGTTGGTTTTATCATTGGCAATGTGCTTAGTAAATTCCATTAATAATTTGTCTCTGTAGTTTTGTTTTCCTAAATCAAATACATTTACAAGTTACAGACAAAAGTTTCAACAAAACAGAACGGTTTCATTACCTATGCTATGGCATTTTATCACTTTGTTCAATCAGAAATGGCAAATGCTTCAACTCATATCAACGATGAGTTGAAAAGTGTGTGTAATGCAAATTAGTAAAAAGTTTCTAATGGGTAGTTTGACAATAAGAATAAAAATATACATTGTGCTTAAAATGTGACTAGCAATCTAATTTCTAGGATTTTACATTGATATAACTACATAGTAAAACATGTGACCACAGGAATGTCCATCACAGTATTATTTACAATGGTGAAAAAAGGGAAACAACTCGAACTTTAGTAGAGGGTTAACTAAATACATCATGATATCGTTTGCAGACACGAGTTATTGTGTTCAAGAAATATATTTACTGATACAGAAAAATTAAAGGTTAATATTAAGGGGATCTCATACTTACACATTATAAATGTGATTAGTTTAATTAATTTATTTATCAATTACTATATAGTTACGAATAGATTAATTCCTGAAACAATTCCATGAGTCATTGTTTTTCCTTTTAAATGACAAAAAGAGGTTTAGAGACATTAATCTCCATCAGAGTAACATAGGTAATAAGTTATTTGATCCAATAAATCACAAATTTAATATTAACAAATTTTGTTTGTGCATCTAATGGCTTAGTACTATAAGGTTTAACTGGACACAAATTAACAGCACTGCACTGAATTCAGTGGAAAAAGTAGATATTGGCTGCCTAAATACATACAGAACTGATCCCACTAGTGTGAGCACAAAATCCAATTACCTATTTTTTCCTTTGAATATATGTTAGCATCATGATGAGCATAAATGTGTATCCCATCATTAATTTTGTTTCTCAAAGCCATTACCCTAAGATTAACTGGGTCTCCTGTTTTTCAAAGTAATGTTTTGAATATTTCTGACTCTGTACCTATTTTTGAAAAGAGTGAAATGTGGAAAGGTATTTTAATTATCTGATTGTTTTTATTAAAGAAAAAATGTATCTATGCAAACTGCAGCTGACATAAGAAAAATAAAATTGTATGACCACCTGTTACTCTTACTTAAATATTTGCAACTGAGGAATTAAAGTATTAGGACAATTTCATAGACTATAAAGGAGAGAGATGTTTCTCAAATGAGGTGTGTCATGCAATTAATGCAAAACTATAGCCAAATCTTTGTGCCATAATCTTGCTGCCTGAGGCAATAATACAAATGAGGATTGGAGGTCAGCATAGACAGGAAAGAGTAAAAAAATGGAATCAAGCTCCAAACCCCCAAAATCTACATATACAGATTTCCACATTTGAATAGGATTATGTACGGTAATTTATTTATTTAAACAGCAATATTCTAACTCAAAGACAAATTCCATCTTGCAGGTATGTTCAGGACAAGTTAAAGCCATGTTGTCCTGAAAAGCTATTGAAGGAAGACATAGAATGTTAAAGTTATTTTTAATCCAATTTAATTATTTTTATCCATGATGTTATTAATATTATATGTCAATCAACTTTGTTGTTATGTATGAAGTAATGTGCTAAGTACTGAGAAGGAATTCAAAGCTGACTAAAAACTTATCTTCATGGATAAGAAATCTATAAGGGGAGAGAAGACATGCTCATACACTAGCAGAACACAAGTTAAAAAGTGATTAAGCGTCATATAGATGGGATGGAAGTTCAGAGGAATAAGAGACCACTGCCAGTTCTGTGGATGAGAAATGGGAAAGCAAGCAAGCCAAATTTTAATTTATGGGCAGAATTTAGAAAATTAAACAGGATGAGGTTAAAGCAATTCCAGAGGGCTTTAGAGTTTGGACAAAGATAAAGACTAGATTAATGAAAGTTAGATGGAAACAAAAATAGTTTTCCTAAAGTACAACCTACTTTGAGGCAATAAACTTTGGAAGAAAAATCTAAAAATTTGAGTTGGAAGCAGATTGTGGAAGATGTTGAAAATCATCTTAAGAGGTTCAGACATAATTTAGTAAGTAACAGAGGGATAGAAAATAGGACAGAAAATAATGAGATCATATATGTTTTCAGTAAGGTTCTCCTACAACATATAGGATGATTTGGAGAGAGAACAATCTGGAGACAGCACAATCAGTTAAGACAGATGTGTTCATCTCACTAAAAAGTGAGGACATGGACTACAGTAATATTGGCAGACCTGGGGAACTATAGATAAATGTGAGAAATATCTAAATGAGACCCAGCAATATATTCTCTTTGTGCAAGGTAACATTAATGATAACTGTGAAATTTACATCTGAGTGGCTGAGAGTATAGTTTAGTAATAAGCAACATATGAGGAATGAATGATAGAGGATGAAAAAGGAGGAAATCAGTTTTGACACATTGAATTTGATGAGCTGAGGGATAACCAGGTTGAGGTGTTTAATAACTGGTAATGTGGCCCTGAGGCTTATTTTGATAATTAATAGGATAAATGCAATATAGCAGATTATAGTATTGATGCCTGTGTATATATTGTAATAGCCCATGCTTATGGTTGGTATACTGTTTGGTTGAGTAAATGTAGCCTTGGTAAATAAGAGCTCTGCATTCTTGTTTAGATCTAGCTGCACGTAGCAATACAGATTTTGCAGAACTTACTTTCTTCCTTTTTACTGGATCGAGAGGCTGTAGGTGAACTGATAAAAATTGTTTTAAATAAACTGATTTCTCAGCTTTATTGAGCTATAATTGATGAAGAGGAATTATATACATTTAAGGTATATACTTGATATTTTGTATATACATACACAATATGTGTATATTGTGAAATAATCACCACAATCAAGCTCATTAACATAACCACCACCTAACATAATTACCATTTTCTTTCTTAGTGAGTGTGCATGGTAGGAATCTTTAAGTTCTACCCTTTTAGCAAATTTCAAGTACAAAATACAGACTAGAGTCACCATGCTATACATTAGATCTCCAGAACTAATTCATCTTGCATAACTGAAACTTTGTACCTTTCACTTAACATGTGTCCATTTTCTCCTTGAGTCGATCCCTGGTAACCACCATTTTATTCCTGCTTCCTTAAGTTTGACTGTTTTCAATTCCATATATAAAATAGATCATACAGTATATGTCTTTCTTTGTCTGCATTATTTCATTTAGCATAATGCCCTCAAGGTTCACCTGTGTTGTCATAAATGGTAGGATTTCCTTCTTTTTTAAGACTAAATATTCCAAGTGTATGTGTGTGTGTGTACAGATAGATAGAGATATCACATTTTCTTTTTTCATTCATCCACCAACGGACACTTAGGTTGTTTCCACATCTTGGCTATTGTGAATAATGCTGCAATGACCTGAGAATGCAGATATCTCTTCAAGACCAAAATATCATGCTTTATATATATATATATATATATATATATATATATATATATATATATCCCGTCATATCACAGTTCTATTTTTGATATTTTGAGAAACCTCCATACTGTTTTCCATAATAGCTATACCAGTGTACATTCCTGTCAACAGTGTACAAGGGTTCCCTTTTCTCCACATTCTCATTAACAAGTGTTATCTTTCTTCCTTTTTTTTTTTCTATTAGCCATCCTAACAGGTATGAGTTGATAGCTCACTGTGGTTTTAATTTGCATTTTCTGATGATTTAGTAATGCTGAACACCTTTTCATGTACCTGTTGGCCCAAATATATAAAGCAATAACAAACATAAAGGAACTTATTGATATTAATACAATAATAGTAGGGGACTTTAATATCCCACTTATATCAATGGGCAGATCCTCTCAACAGAAAATAAACAAGGAAACATTGGCTTTGAATGACATACTGGACCAGATGGACTTAACAGATATATTCAGAATGTTCCATCCTAAAATATCCCAATACACATTCTTTTCAAGTGCACATGCAACGTTCTCCAGACTAGATCACATATTAGGTCACAAAACAGGCCTCAACAAATACAAAAAAGATTGAAATCATACTATGCACCATTTCTGACCACAAAGCTATGAAACTAGAAGTCAACCATAAGAAAAGATTTGGAAAGACACGGAGGTAAAACTACTAAACAATGAATGGGTCAATCAGGAAATCAAAAAGGAAATGAAAAATACATGGCCATTTGTATGTCTTCTTTTGAGAAATCTCTATTGAGTTCCTTTGCCACTTTTTTAAATCAGGTTACTTGTTTTTCACTATTGAGTTGTATGAGTTCTTTATATATTTTGGATCTTAACCTCTTAACATATATATGATTTGTAAATATATTCTCCCATTCTGTAAGTTACCTTTAAATTTGTTAATTATTTTCTTTGCTGTGCAGAAGGTTTTTGGTGTAATCCCAATGGTCTATTTTTGCTTTTGTTGCCTGGGATTTTGGTGTGTTATCCAAAAAATCATTGTCCAGATCAATGTCAAGGAGATTTTCTCTCTTTTTTTTCTAGTAGCTTTTTTTTTTAAGATTTTATTTTTAAGTAATCTCTACAACTTACGTGGGGCTCAAACTTACAACCCCAAGATCAAGAGTCACATGATCTACGGACTGAACCAGCCAGGTGCCTCTCCTAGTAGTGTTAGGATTCCAGATTTTACGTTTAAGTCTATAATCCATTTTGAGTTGATTTTTGTATATGGTATGAGATAAGGATCCAATTTCATCTTTCTGCATATTAATATATACTGTTCAGAAAATTAGACAAACTTAAATACCTAATTGGTAGAATAGTGAGAATAAAAGTTAAGTCACAGGTATTCAGCAAATACCTGAAATCTTTAAATTCCATGATAGGGTAGAAAAATTATAACTATATAGAAATTTTAAGATAATAATAAAAATATTTAATATTTTATATAATTGTTTAAATTAGAGGCAAAAAGTCTGTAATTTTTGTTTAAAAATAACAGATCAAAAATACATTTATCTCCTCTCCTTAATAGACCATTTTGAAATAACATTAAAAGAATAAATATAGCATATACCCACAATAACAAAGATATTTGGAGAAGGGTCTTGAGTAAAAAAGAATTTTTTTAATTTGGAAAAGTTCTTTGATGTAAAAAAATTATCGATGAAGCAGAATCTTAGACTAAAGTTTCACAATGGAGAAAAAAGACCAAATATAGAAGTGAAATTCAGTATGTTCATAATCTAATTAATAAACAGAAGTACAAAAAAAAAGAAAGCAGAATTAAAAAGAATAAATTGAGGGGCTCATTCAGTTAAGCATCCAACTCTTGATTACAGCTCAGCTCATGATCTCAGGGTTGTGAGATCGAGCCCCATGTCAGGCTGCATGCTGGGGGCATGGAGCCTGCTTAAGTTTCACTCTCCCTCTCCCACTGCCCCTCACCGCCCCATCTCCAAAAAAAAAAAAAAAAAAAAAAAGAAAGAAAAGAAAAGAAAGAAAAGAAAAGAAAGAAAGGAAAGAAAAAGAAAAGAATGTATTGAAAAAAGAAAGAAAAAAATCCTCAGATCTGAAGAACATCAAGCTCCATATTGAAAGGATCAATCATGTTCCCCATCACTAGCCATAAGGGAACTAAAATAAGACCATGATGAGTTATCACTACATACCTATTAAAACATATAAAATACAAAACAGTGACAAAACTATAGCTGGTGAGAATGTAGAAATACTGGATCTCATACATTGCAGGTGGGAATATAAAATGGTAGTCTCTCTGGAAATATTTCATCAGTTTCTTAAAAAATATATATGTGTGTGTATGTATATCCAGATATATACATACATGTACATATATATGCACTTACCAAATGACCCATCAATTACAATCCTCACTATCTACTCCAGATAAATTAAAACATTTCTACATAAATAACCCACACACAACATAACAGCTCTATTTTTAATAGACCAACAACTCTAAACAACCAAAATGTTCCTCAATAGGTGAACAGTTAAACAAACAGTGGTATATCCATACTATGGAATACTACTGGGAAACAAGAAGGAACAGGCTGTTCATACACACACTTGGATTGATCTCACATTATACTAAGTAAAATAGCCCATTTCTAAGGGTCACATACTGCATGACTTCATTTGCATAAAACTACCAAAAGACAAAAAATAGAGACATGAGAACAGATTAGTAGTTTCCAGAGATTAGAGATGATGCAGACGAGAGACTGTAAATGAGAGGGATCACTGACATGATGGAATAGTCCTGTATCTTGTTTCAGTGGTGGTTACCTGAATCTACACATGTGATAAAGGGACAGAATTATGTACATGTGTAAAAATGTCAATTTTCTCATTTTAAATATATTTTTTGTTTATTTATTTATTTATTTTTAGAGGGGGAGAGGCAGAGGGAGAGAGAGAATCTCAAGCAAGCTCAACACCCAGCACGGAGCTCAATACGGGGCTCAATTTCACCACCCTGAGATCATAACCTAAGCCGAAATGAAAGTCAGATGCTTAACTGACTGAGCCACCTGGGCGCCCCTCAATTTTCTCATTTTGATATCATGCTATAATTTTGTAAGATGCAACCACCGAGAAAAACTTAGTTAGGAATATATAGGACCTCTCTGTCCTATTTTTATGATTTCCTGTGAATCTATAATTATGTCAAAATAAAAAAGCTTTAAAAAGGTAAATAAAGCATATTGTGCGGCTTAAAATGTAAGTCAGAATTATATCATTAATTCTGTGATAAAAATGAACTACTTTGACATATGGCTCTTTAAACACATTTTGGTTATAAAAAGATGGACTCCCTGTATATGTAACACTGTCTTTGGGTCCGCATGTCCTTTGCTAAGCTAGGCGATATTTTAAGACTCATCAAAAGTGTAGTAGAAAGCATATTTGGATTTAGAGAGATCTAAGCTTCAATCCAAGGTCCAGAAGTTGTTAATTTAAGAAGTTTACTATCTATGTAATCATAAGTAAAAATCTTAATGCATTCTCTGAGCTTCAGTTTAAAGTGAAGATAATAAATAGCGATTATATAGTTTTGTGGCCAAGGTAAAATACAATTTATAAAATGATTTCTACCAACATTCTTCCATTTTAGTTTTAGAATTGAATTTGTCTATGTTGGAAGGAACTTACACCCCTTCACAGAACAATGAGTATAACCTACTTTTATCATTGTATCATGACAGGCCACTTAACATATGTTTATTTCTCATCTAGACACTTTATGAAATAAAGAGAACAAGCAACGTCTAAATTCTGCTGAAATATTTGTGGGAAACTGAGGATCTCCCCAAAAATTCAGGGATAGACAAATGCTGAAGAGGAGAGGCAATAAAATTTGAGCTGCAAATAGATACTGGAGATCATATGTGGTGCTTACGTGTGTGTATTAAGCTTGCTAAGAGATCCCATCCGATAAAGGGCATAAAGTACATAAAATCATATTGTAAAATTTGCAAAAGAAAAAAATGTGCAAAAGAATATGTGCTCTCTATCCAACCCCCTTCACTTCCTTTCCCTTCTCACACCAAGATTGGGTTGACACTAGGGTAGCACTTCTTTTAAAACAAGTCATAATGCATATTCTACTTACATCATTACAAAGCTTGAAAACCTGCCTAATGATATTACACAAATCCTATTTTTAAATTGTATTTCATATACTTTTCCAAATAAATATTTAAGACCATATTAGGACCTATAAATAACAGTATTAAGATAGGATGCTGAACAAATGTGTTCATTATGTTATTCTCACAGATATGTCTTCTATTAAACAAATTAATTTCATAGGTCATCAGGACAATGCTTAATGCATTTGTTCTTTAAATTTAAACCAAATATCTTCACATTGAAGGACATACATAACTTGAAATTTTAAGTTATGTGCAAGGAAAGAACATAGGTTTTGGAATCAGTTAAACCCATGTTTGAGTCCTTACATGAATCTACACATGTGATAAAAAGGACAGAACTATGTACCATGTGTAAAAATGTCAATTTTCTCATTTTTAAAATATTTTTGTTTATTTATTTTTAGAGTGGGGAGGGGCAGAGGGAGAGAGAGAATCTTAGGCAGGCTCAACATGCAGCACACTGCTCAGTTCAGGGCTCAATATCACCACCCTGAGATCACAACCTGAGCCAAAATGAAGAGTCACTTAAACCAAGTGATTTTGGGAAGAAGGAACTGACTTTTTCAACTTGTTTCCTCACATATATAATGAGAATCTTAGCATTTGTAAAAGAATGAAATCAAAAATTCTATACAAAACTATCTGCAGTATATGGCATATAATAGAGGCTTGCTGCAGGCAATCACTCTCATTCACTAGATTACCTACCAACCTCCTCCTCACTGTTGTTGTTGTTTTTTCTTAATACTTCCAGTATGTCCCTTAGTTTTACATATGCTTTCATACCATATCCATCTCATTTTATTCTTTCTGTAAATATTTACTGGGCATTCTTATAGTGCAAGATACTACGCCATGTGCTTTGAGATATATAAGACTCTGTCTCTGCCCCGGACAAGAAAATAAGACTGGAACACAGTATTTCAGTAGGAAACAGGTGATTAGTAGCATTGCAGTGCTACTCACCATAGGTTATTGGCAGGATAGTCCTTTGGAGAATACCAAAGATTCCCAAGAAGAAGCAACTTTCAAGCTATGCTTTTGAGGTATTTCAGAACACAAAAAAATGGGTAGAGAATTCCAAGTTAAAAAAAAAAATCAATGAACCAAATAGTTCAAAGAGTTTTCACGCTGTCATGCTAAGGATTTTGGACATACCGAGTAAACAATGGGAAACCAGTGAAGACTTTCATTGTTCAGGAAAGTACACATTGTAAGAGTATCTAGGTTAACAACTCTGTATAATATCCTTCTGCGAAAAGCATATTGTCTAAAAATCAATTGATTGAAAATTAATGTATATAAGACATTTCTGAATTTCCTGTAGCCAGTCTATAAGTCAAACCTAAGCACCGCTGATCAGAAGATTAAAAGGCTCGGTAGTCAAAGAATGATAAATGATAAATTCAATGGAAGACAGTGCTTCTGTCTGCTTCCCGGCAATGCACATATTTGATGACTTTCTGCCTTCTTTATAATGTTGAAAAGAGAGTTCTTAAAGCAATAATCTAAAAATTAAGAGAAATTCATTCAGCCTGTCAAAAAATTAAATGGTTCAATGTCCCTAAGTATCTAGCCAGATATTTTACTAATACTTGCTGTAAAGAGTGAAGAGTTTTTCATTGCCCTTTTTCCTCCTCCATTCTAGAAAAATAATTTCACAAGTTTAAAAGTTATGTATGTATGTATGCATGTATGTATTTATAATGTATATTTTCGTATCTATGAAAACAAAATTATTGTGCAAGGGTAAATGCCTTGTTATGAAGAAAAGAAATGAAAATAATCTTGTCATGTGTTAAGGAAGACAGGTGATTGGCTTGGTGAGAATTTTATTTACCTTTTTCCTTTTCCATTCTGGATAACTAATAAATAGAGACGGCCAAGTTGTCCCTAGTTAGAGTTTGGATCTGGTTGAAATAATATAATTAATATTTTTTAATTTTTATCATGGCTTGGATAATTGATTCTAGTAATACATAATAAAATAGGTAGAGTTATTGTCTTATAAAATAGTAAAGAATACTGTATGCTATGCTTGAAATATGTTTGGATGTAACAGAGAACTTCAATTTAGATACATATCGTGTGAATTGTGTTTCATCCTCTCTTTTTAGCCATTAGTGTTCTCAGATCAATGCTGTTCTATGTTTTAAAAAGCTACAATGTACAGAGAACTAATCAACTCAGTATTTCAAAATTCCACTACTCAGACTGTGATATTTATTTCCTATCAAAATGTCTTGAATATTCTCCTGGGCCACAAAAAGTGAACAAAATATTTTTGGCTGAATATGTATATAGATTCCAGTTGCAATTGTGTTTTATAAATCATATTACTAATTTTATTAATATCTCTCATGACAGCTATCTTGCCTTACATGTTTTTGCATTAAATGGGAGCACTACCAGATAGTAAAGCAAAAAAGTTTAGTCGAAAGAAAAGTAAAATAGCTGCTGTGTGTCCAAGATGGGAACAGAAATTTGAACGATAGGGGAGAAAAGTCAATTTAATGGTTATTTACCTCTATGTTGTTAAAAATTGCAGCTTGAGTAAAGAAAAACTGCAAGGAATCAATGAACAGATATTATGAGGACTATGAGATTATAATGCAGAGTTAAATATTCTTTACTAAAAAAAAAAAGTCAGAAAGAAAAGCTGATCTTTTGATTTAATAATACTTTTAGCTCTAGTCATTTCAAACTATCCAAATTTAATTCTAATTAATTAATTTAGGTATATGAATCCATTAGAATGTAAAATGGTATTTAGTTTTTAAAACATAAGACATTTTTGCTTGCATCAGAAAGCTTGTTAAACTTCTAAACTACTTCACTTTACTGAAGCAGATGTTTCTTTGACTATCAGTGACTTGGTATTCTAAGATAACACAAAGAAAGTACATTCAGGACATACAACAGGAGATGTGACTAGCAAGTAATGTGACTGATTTTTCAACAAGCATAGTAAGGACTAAACATTCAAATGAACATTATATTTCTAAGCAGCACTTTGGGAGATCAGACACATTTCAGTGGTGTTGCCATTGCTCAAAACATTTCAAACTTCTCCTTTAGAATGCTCTCAGAAATAATTTATGAACCATACAAAACTCCGGCTCATTGCTTTATAAATTGCACCTCATATAGTAGTAACTTGAAGCAAAGCAGAATTGAAAAATATAATTTCTCTTTTGTTTACAAAAAGAAACTTACATTTTAAAGTAGTCCACAAACTGTTTTTATATACATCCAGAAAAAAAATTGGAAAAGTAATAATAATAATAATATAATTCTTCCTTTTTCCTTATAATTTGAATAGAAACATAATATGGACTAAGAATCAATGCAACTTGGGGCCCCTGGGTGGCTCAGTTGGTTAAGCGGCCGCCTTCAGCTTGGCTCATGATCTCGGGGTCCTGGGGGTTGGGCTCCCTGCTCAGCTGGGAGCCTGCTTCTCCCTCTGCCCCTCCCCCTGCTCATGTTCTCTCGCTCTCTCGCTCTCGCTCTCTCTCTTTCTCGATCTCAAATAAATAAATAAAATTTATTTTATTCTTTTTACAAAAAGAATCAGTGCAACTTTGTTGTGAAGTTTCATCCATCTAATCTCAACTTTGTTGGTCTTGTTTGTTTTTTCAATGACCACCTTGGCAAATTCTCTCTCTCCTCATTCTTTTTAACCTCCCTTAGCTATCTGACACTCCTGATCATCCTTTCTTTTTCCCAAAATGCTATGAGCAGTGTTCTTAAAGGAAATTCCACACCACTCTGTATCCTTAGCATTTCCTGAACTCACTGTGCTGTCCTCTTCCCCCATTCAAGTAAGCATTACTCTACGTACAGAAGTTACTAAAGTATTTAAATACTTATTGAATAAATAAATAGGCAAGCCCTAGGTTCTCTGCTCTATTTTCCTGTGCTATTTCTCTTATTAAACTAAATATCACAGGTGTAAGACTATTACCACTGTTCAAATATCAAGTCCCACCACTCTACCTCCCTCTCTCCCTGCTACTCTCCAACCGTGCAAATGTAAGCAAGTTATTTAACCTCTCTGAGTCTTAGTTTCCTCATATGTAAAATGAGAACAAAACTATTGTCTCTCTCATAAAATAACGCCCAGGGAGATTGTTCTTAAGAAGTTTCTGATACAAGTGTTCAATTATTGGTTTTGTTTTTTTTAATAAAGATTTTATTTATTTATTTGAGAGTGAGAGAGAGCACAAGCAGGAGGGAGGGGAAAAGGGAGAAGCAGGCTCCCTGCTGAGTAGGGAGCCCCATGTGGGGCTCAATCCCAAGACTCTGGGATCATGGCCTGAGCTGAAGGCCGACACTTAACCTACTGAACCACCCAGGTGACCCAATTATTGTTTTTTTTAAGCTCTGTACCCAACATGGGACTTGAACTCATGACCCCAAGTTCAAGATCCGCATGCTCTACTGACTGAGCCAGCTAGGCACCAATCAAACATGTCTAATAAACATTCTCACGCCTCCAAACTTTCTTTTACCTATTGACTTCCCCAAACCTGCTTTTCTTTTGTTATTATGGTGATCGCTAGTGGAAAGTCCATCCTTTCAGGCTATGAGGTTTGAAAGCTGTAACATCGACACTCACTATCCTATCCCTTCTACACAGGAACCACATTCCTGATGTTCACTCCTCTATCCCTTTCCAAATGTTCTTGTGTTAATCCTTGTCATCTCACATGTGGACCACCACACTGTACTTCTAACACCCCCACCTGCCTTTATTCTCACATTCTTCCAATTCATTGCACACACAACCTCATCGTGCTTATTTTCCAAAATTACCAATTTTATACTGTCTGATTGAACTTTTGTAGCTCTATATCACCCATCATAATTTTTTACACAATATAAAAACAAAAAATCTGTGAAATAAATTTCACATCCTTATACAGAAACCCCCATTGATTGTATGATGGTAGTATTGCCCATGAAAGTCCCATACTACATCTTAACTATGGTCTGTGAATGCCAAATAAGGAGAAAAGAAATTTTTAAAACATATAAATGGCACTCTTTAAGATTTTAGCTTAGTATATTTCCATTTAGTCTCACACTATAACCTGTGAGAAAAGTACTATCTCCATCTCAGTAGCAAAAAGGCTCAGAGAAGTCAAGATGACTTCAGCAGGAAGGGTTCTCACTACATATGAACTCACTGCTCTAGTCTCAAAGTGTATGTCCATTTTATTCCATTCTACCTTCTTTTAAGCAGCGTTTTAAGACTGGATTTCCTTGGATGTATTATTTTACTATTGCTATTGTAACAAAATATTATAAACTTAGTGGTTTACAATAATACAAATTTATCTTACAGTCCAGGAGGTCCGAAGTCCAAAATCAGTCTCACTGGGTTAAAATCAAGGCGTTGGCAGGACTAGAATCTGCTTCCCAGCCTTTTTCTCCTCTGCTAGGGCCACCTGCACCCTTGGCTCTTGTACCTTCCTCACACATCACTCCAACCTCTTGCTTCTGTCATCGCATATCCTGCTACTGACTTTTCCCCTCCTGCCCCCTCTTGTAAGGGCCTTGTAATTACACTGGGCCCGTCTGGATAATCGAGGATAATCAACAGGCTTTCACCATGTAGGCTGATATATTCACAGGTTCCAGGCGTTGAGACAGGGACATCCTTGGGGGCCATTATTTAGCCTGTAACACTAGATGTGAGCTCTGATTATGGAATCTGAATCTCCGAGGACTAAGAGGTGGTGATATTTAGCTGCCTCGACAATGTCTATGCATTACAATCTTAAGTCGAGATGTATTGGACATAATAGGGAATCATTCAGCCTAAGAAGACAGTTCATTTACTCACTTGCTCCTTTATTATGAACCTTCGTTTTGATAAATAAAATCCAATTCTTAGTTTTTCCTGAAAAATTAAAAGAAGTTTGTAAGAAATGAGCAGTGTACATTACACAAATAGTAAGTATGTGTTGTGTGGAAGGATGTATGAGAAAGAGCATGCTTGCAACTGCATTGAACTCAAAATAGAAATTTATGAGTTTTGTTTTAAAGTTTTAATACAAAATAAGCCTACTCCTGGCTTGTATTTCTTACAGATTTAGCATGACTTTTACCAAGAGGGTCTTTAAATTTTGACAGTTTATTTTTCCAAAGTGTGTATGTTCAAACATATATTGTAGAGTTAGCAGTTCATTATACCCCCTCAGCAAAACAAAAAGTCTAAATATGCTTAATGATTCAGTTTTTGCATAACATAAGACCATTACTTAATGGTGCTTGAATTAACAAAATGAATTGAGCTAATTGATGACATCCCTTCTTAATGACACACTGACTTTCTGAGTTATCTCTTCTACTTCTGTCAGTCTCATTAGCCCAGGGCCACTTGCCTTCTAGGTGCCCTCTGGCATTTCTAGAGATCAACTAAATGGGCCTGCTTCAATACTAAGTCAAGGGGAAGCAGATTTTCTGTGGTCTTCTGACTCCTTTCTTTCTCCGACCCTGAAAATCATCAATCTTTCTGAAGTGTTAAATTTATTTTGAGGGTCATAAATATATCCTGGTGGAATTTTACTACGGAAGAACTCTGTTATATTGAGATAAAAGCTTGATGACGCATAGGGTTACCTGTACAAAACTTTGACTCCAAATAAAAATACCAATATACGGTCTTTATTTTAAAAAGTATATGCAAGCATATTACCTTCAACATCAGCATTGCGTAAAGAAATATTGGCAGAACATGCCATGAGATTCATGGTTAAAAGAAACAGAAATGTATATTATTAAGCTAAAAAAAAAGTGCATACATTGTGAAAAAATATAATGCCATGTACTAGAACATTTTAGTCCACAAGTAAAATTGTGAAAATACTTAAACCACATAGTTATTGAAGATAAGTGTATTAAAAGTAGTTTCCTTAGACTTTCTGAAAAATCAAAGAACAAAGGGAATAAAATGATCTTTTAGACAGACGAAAGATCTAAAGGTGAATATTAAATTTTATATGCTTTTCTTTCTGAGTTGATTTAACCTCATGTGAACAATAGTTGTCCGGTAAATGGATGCATATGAACTTTAGAAACCAAACTTTCAAATAGAATTTATTTCACTTATGCCACAGACTCAGAGAAATGTCACATTTCTTCAAAGGGTTATTTATTACTTAGAAGTTTAAGTGTTTTGACCAGTGAAAAGTTAACAACAAAACAAAAAAAGCTGAGCATAGCATGATTTAAAGAATGCCAATTTGTAACCCAGGGGATAGGTATTTGCATACTAATTGTAATGTTCCTGCTGTCACATTACCTTCAGCTTGAAGATCAGTCAGAAAAAGAAATTTCGGCATCATCTGTGACAGTCAGACAGTGGAACGAACAATGCCAGTGAAGTGAGTTGCTGTTTAAAGCTATTTTTATCTCAGAAGATGTACAAATGAAACACTTGAGCCTTCATTAGTCTCGATGTTTTGTTTCCTTCATTTATGATAAATATACTAATTGTTGTCTTTCTTGCTGATTTATTTTTTCCCCTTTCTCTATTGATTTCTTCTTCTTTTCTAAAATATGTCAACAATTCATGACTTGCCTTTGCAGTTAATTCATTATATTTGCTAAAATAAAGAAAGGTTATACAGGGGAGAAAAAACAGCTTTTTTTTATGTGAAGCTTTTCAAAATTATTAAATGTCAGAGTTTGAGACAAAAGATATGTATGATCCTTGCAAAAATTATTCATTATTACAATATTTATTAAAAAATTTGAAAACAGATATTAAATGCTGGGTAAGGAAGCAGCTGTCACTTCCTGAAGCACATGGGCTCCTTGCTTGAATTTCCCATTCTCCAGCACACTGCTAATTGAGTGTGAACAGCTAAGTTGTTGGATTCCACATTTTTTAATGCAATACAACTGGTTCTAGCTGGCACAATTAGCAAGATAACTGGTAGCTTTCACGCAGTTCCCATCTGGCCTGGCTCTTCTCCCGACGCATAATATGGGGACTGCTGGCCTTGATGGCACTCGCTTAATGAAGGAAACAGAAAGGAAATCAGCCAAAACCCCATGAAACACTAAGTGCAATTTTGGCTCCAGATACATGGTGAATTTTCATGGCAAATCATACACATATGAAAAGTTACTCTGATTATGCATCACAATTATACAGGAAATGCACACACACTCACAAATGAAAAGAGTCAGACAAAAGCTCAGTTAGAGTTACAACTAAAATCAAAATAAAAGAAAAAGAGAAAGAAATGATAGAGTGGTACATTATCCATTTACTTAAGGTAACACATACCAAGTAAAATTTAACCAAGTCAGTACATTTTTAAATCAGCCACCTTCTTTTTCCCCCCAATTTGAATTCAATAGTTTCTTTCTTAACATTTGCATAGTTGCATTTTTTTAAACATAAAATGTATTTCTCACTCACATCTAAAATGAGCAATGTCCTATTTTCATTTGACAACGTATGAGATTTAAGAATCTATCTTCTGAAAACTCTATTGAGTACTCAATTATCGCAATTTAGCTAATATTTATAGGAAATATTTGTGTGAAATGCAATAAACTCTATTACAGAAAAAGCATTTTGAAAGTATTTATTATAAATGTTCCAAAACACGAGCAAATTGTGAGCATGTGTGTATTGACTCATCCATTCTAGGAAGAATTGTAAGAAGAGTTTGGGTTATGAGACACACCTGTGTTTGAATTCTAACTGCCCATTAGTACATGCAAGATATTGCACCAGTCATCAGCATCTCTGAGGCTCCTTATTCACTGGTAGTGTAGAATTAAAACAGACTGTCATTTCCAAGAATAAATAAGGTAAAGTATATGACACGCCTAACACAGTGTGCTACAGATTGAACGTTCAATGCATTGTTGAACATTTTGATGCTAGCAAAAATACTATTTCAGTTTATTCATATATAACAATCATTTACTCTTCCACAGAATTATAAATATACAATCAACCCAGAATTTAAAATTTTAAACAACAAATTAAGAACATTATTCCTTTAAATAGTTGCCTTTTGCCTAGCCCCGGAAAAGTGAATACGGCATTCCCACTGACCCTCCCATCATATCAGGTAGTCAAAATTGAACCTTTCAAGTCAAAACTTGAAATTGATTAGAAAATAGTGAGCTGAGAGCCTCCCAGGATTTATCACACACCAGGAGGGGTATTCCTTCAGAGACCTAAAGGGCAGATTTCCCTTTTATAATAATGGAAAATTTGGTTGACCTAAGTAATACAGGAATATCCAAGCATCTCTAATTCTATCACCTATAGTATTCTCTATCCTTAGAAAATACATTAAATTTTTTCTTTTGTGCTTGGTTTCACACCATTTTCCAGACTTTGTTTTCTTCCTTTGTTTTTATGGTTTTCCTACCTTAATGAAGGTAACAAGAATAGCTACCATTTATTTAAATACTTCCACTCCTAAAAGACTTCTTTACATCTGATAAGGTCTCCCCTGAATATTCCTTTTGCTTTTGACGTAAGCAAAATCTGACTCTCCCTAAATGACATGACTTGCCTTGATGCCTTCTAGAATGGATGTTGACCATTTTCTCCAATTTCACATTCCTCGGGGATGAGAGTGAGGTCCATGGTCTGTCGCTCCCCTGGGAATCTTTCACGTCCTGTCTCCTCTTCCCTCCACTGTTAATTACACCCTTTGACACTAATGCAATTCAGCTATAACTTTCAGTAGCCTTTTTATCACTGTCACCTACCAGCATCTTGAAAGCCATTGCTCTGCCTCCATTGAAGGTTTTAATACCTGCCACTATTTGGGGTTTGGCCATTCATTCATTATTTGTTTATATGTTTAACAAACATTTTTGGACCAGACATGCTGTTTTTGGTAGTGGAAAATAACAATTATTTATTCCTTTCATCAGAGACCTTACACAACAGAGAAGTGTGTGTTCATCCCTGAGTGTTATTTTGCCGAGATTGTTACTCAGGGGGTTTGTTTTTTGTTTTGTTTGGTTTCCCGTGTGCTTTTTTTGGTGGCTGTTCCTCATTCAAAATGGGTGTACTGTGTGGCCAGGCTTGGGCTCCAAACTTCTCACTGCCCTGTTCATTAACATGCATTTCGCTCATACTAAGTGGTTTGTAAACTGAAAACTCTGTTAACCACTAAATATCAATCTTCAAATAGAGACATATTTGAACATGTGCATTTTAAGTGATCATACGATAATTTTAGCACTATTTGATAGAATTCCTACAAGACCTAATATTTTAATCATGAAATATAACATAAGCTTATTAGGGTGACAGGTTTTACAGTGCACAGAAGCTCTTCAATGTAAATTTAAATTTAGGTTTGGGTCTTGTTCTCCATCAATAAAAAAAGAAATTAAACAACCTAAATTATTTAAATGTCCATTTGAATGAAAAGCCACTATTTCAAAATGTTCACAGAAAAATCTTGCATCCCTAAGATTTAGTAAATCAAGGGAGAAAGGAAAATCATCTGCCCACCATCAGGGAAGAAAGTTTCAGACAGGAAATGTAAGTAATGGAAGACCTAAAATGAATCTCCAGTCACAGAGCCTCCTCTCTGTACCCTGTGTAAGGACAACCATTATCTGAAAACACAACCACATCTGCAACAGCAGAAGGGAGCACAATCGATCCCAACACAAATAATAAAAACGTCAGCAAATTACAAGAAATAATACAATATAAAAGCATAGAGATCTCTTCACATAGCACATTTAAGACCAGTCACCTTGATATGCAAAGGTAAAATTTTATAAGAATGACTAAATATGAAACTATTTTATCATCAATTATTTTAATAAAAACTTTCAATTAGCTCATCGCTTTCCATAAGTAAGTCATTTGCACATCACAGCTACATAATCTAAGATTTTTCTTTCTGGGTAGCAGATGCTTTCTGTGGATAGGAGCTTATCTCATCAGGATCTTAGTTTATTAAGGGGAATAATGCATGATATATTTGCATCAGAGAGTTTATATCTTAAACCTGATTTACTATTTCTGCATCACATCCCCAAAAGTATACCTTCTTCAGAAGACCTAAGTCTATAAATTTTTTGACTGCTTTGGAAAAGATACTGCTCTGTCCTGACAGATTCCTAGATTTAAATAAATCATCCCAGAACTGGAAGCATACCAGTCTAAGGAGAAATAAAGGCTGTCTCGGAGTGGGGCAAAGGTTTCTCTATATACTATAAATAAACACTTTTAAGATCATCACATGTTAGAAATCCTTAACTGAAACTTTTTTTTTAACCTTTTTGAGATACCTAATTATGACACGGATAATTTTATATACTGTGAAAACTTAGAAAATAGTTCATTCATCACAATGGCTATCATGCTACCTTTTCGGGAATAGCCTAGAGTTAACAATCAATGTATTTATAGTTGAAAAAAAATTTGCTATACTTCATAGAACCATGAGCAGTATCTCTCTTGTGCCTTTATTAGACTGTAAGAATTTGCAAAAATTAATAACATTGTAAACTAGATTAATAAATACTTGCTGATGTCGAATTATATCCCACTCTATGTTGCTATTGCTGTCCACTGTGGAAAACACTATACGATTTTTGTTGACCTTTGGCAGTTTGACTAGTGGTGCAAAGCTCTTTTAAATTATGTAATTCAACAAATACATGTAACTCAAATATTACTATAGGTTACAGAAGAAAAAGATCACAATGCTATTGTCAAGGGTAGATGTTGTTTCTACAGGTCACCAACAACAGAAACGATGGCGTGGTCTGAAAATATGGATACACTTTTAACCAACCAAGGTAAGATCTAAGTTTAAAAATATAATGATTAAAAGTAAATCATTAAATTCTAAAAGTTGTAGTCATTATGAAATATGAGTTTGATCAATATTTGAAGCATAAGATTCCTGACAGTCACACAAATCTGAATGGAATATAGGTCCCAAATCTAATAGGAATTAGGTTGGACCTAAAATAAGACATGATTATAGAAACTCCAAACATTAACACAAAAAGAAAATCCCAAACAGGAAGTAACAAATTTGTCATTTTCTTAGGCTCATTATCATTTGATGTATATATAATGACTATTCTTGCAAGTTGAAAGAAACATACAAACTATTGTAAAGTGAAAATTTAAAATTTAAATAAATCACTTTTTTGATGTCTTAGAGGCTAAAAACAATTTTTAAGTATTTATTTCAACTGACATTCTAATTTTTAGTGAAAACAAAAACATTTAAATGTATTAATATGTACATGTGTGGATATGTATTTATATTATTTAATATTGGCTCAATAAGGTAATTTTATTTTCAATAATAAAATACCCCATAATTTGACTCAAAGTAGTCATTTGGAACTTCTGTTTCTGTTTTAGACAATTCTGTTTTGCAGCAGTTTTATCTCAGTTGTATCTCACACAGGAAAAAAAATGGCTCTACAGAGACATGTATTAAAAAATGTTTAATAATTAATATTGTTGATATTGATCAAATGGAATTTCTACTTTAAATTTGTAAAGTAAATACCAGAATATTAGAAAAGTTTAAAACATAATAAAGTTGGGTGAATTCTTCATAGCTGTTTATTCATAGGCAAAATTAGATTGAATTAGACAAAATTATTCTGATTTTATGATTCTTAAATAATTAATTCCTGAAGCGTAGACATAAAATAATCCACATCACTCCTAGACTCTAACTAAGGATATACGCTAAAGACATCAAAGCTGGAATTGCATTTTTGTAAGTTTTGAATGGCATGTTTCTTTTTTACTTAAGTGTATAAGCAGTGGGACAGATCAGGTTTACTAGAAGCCTCGAGAAAGTATCTCTGCAGGTGGCGACTTGGCTGGCTGGAGTCGGGGAGTTCCAGGGGACAGCACCACGGAACAGAGGCATGGAAGATGTTGAGCTGAAGGCAAATGCTTTCATCTGCCTACCCCCTGAGATTTTCTATTTTGTGCCCACATAAAGTAGAAGAGTCACAGATTCATTTGAGCAGCTGTTTGTTTTTTGCTTTTTATAATACCAGCAAAATAGCTTGGAAATAGAAAATACTTTTTAATGCTTTGAACGGCGAAATGACTCACCAAATTATCTAACTCTTCTGTGGACGTAGGGATATGTCTTGCAGGTACTGTGCACCAGCTCATGTAAGTTTCAACACCTAGTGCTTAGTCCATTTGTCAGCCCCTATTGAGCCTAACCAGTAGCCATTCCATTCTGTAGAGAGTGCCCTCAGAGAATATCATTTTAATTGCATGTAGTTCAATAAGATAGTGTGTCCAAGACAGAGATAACTAGCTCATTTTAGCTGTTTATTCTGTTTCATTGTGTCCCAAACTGAGTGATGGGAGAGGGAAAGAAGCCAATAATTATTACCTCCGAGTAGTCCTTCATTAAAATTGCAGGATGTGAGAAAATAATAAGTTTCTTCATCTCTAACTTCCTGTCTCTCAGGGACACATTTAGGTAATCCTCATTGGGAGGAAGCCTCATATGCCTTCATGACACACATATAAAATATTGCCAGACAGGAATCTACAACATTCTTCCAATGCCATTAAAGTATACCTTATCCTCTCTATGAAATAGATTTTAGCATAAATTCTGCTTTGAACCCTCAAATTCATCATTGTTCGGACAAAACTCATGGAAATTTTAATTGAATGTTACTAAGAGGATTTTTATAACCTAAATTTGTGTCACAGAAGCTTCTTGGATGTATTTTTAAACGCAATAAATGTGCAGTTAATTGAATTTTTTATAGTGCTCACATATTAACGACATCCACACTCTCCAATATTTCTACTGAGAATTTTAATTGGTACCTGATAACCTTTTGCAATGACTTGTTATTTCAACTCTATTTCGAATAATAAAAAAATTATTAAATCTATCTTTAATTTCCCAGTGTTTTTGGATGCTTTAATCTTGCTCCCTGAAGCCTTTTCTATTTTCTCTCACTAAAATCACTTTGCTTCCCACCTGCAGAACCTGCAAACAGCTGACTTTGGCCCCTTTTCCATAAACTTTACCTTACATTTTCTTTTCCACTAGTTTATTTTCCCTTTCCCCTGATTCCCCACAAGCTTATTCGTCTCTGCTTTGGAACTAGAAGGATCAGATCTCTGAGTATGCAGTCAGGAAGAGCTGCTTTGAGCACATGCAAAGGGGCCCTTGTGGCAGATGGAAGAGAAAGTCACCAATGTTTTGGAAGGCAAATCCCTCCCAAGGCAAAATGTACATTTTCCTCCTCAGAGAGATCCACGGTCTCATTTATAAACAGATACTGACCTCAGACAGGTACAGTCTCTGAAACCAAATAATATGAACTCAAGGTACTACTACCTTAGTCCATTCAACTGCAAGAAGGTGATAATGACCTTTCTAACCTGCTATCTAATTAGAAGCACACTCCTTTATGTGTGTGTGTGTGTGTGTGTGTGTGTGTGTGTGTATTGCAGATACAGATATAGATAAAGATATAGACATAGATATATTGCATACAACAGTCACTATCTAGGCTACTAATCCCCTCAAAATTATACTATTTTAAAAATTCCAGATCTTAATCTTAAATTTTTACTAGTCAAACGAAGACTGATATATTTTTCTCATTTTCAATTCTTCCCAATACGTTTGTGTTGTAAAAATAATTAGATATAGATATCCAAATCTTTTTTTTTGGTCCATTTTTGTTGGTTCGATTTTCTTTTTTTTTTTAATTCAAATTCAATTAGCCAACCCTACTCATCCCTAACTGATTTAGCAAGAATTACCTTCTTGAGTGAGCTCTGGATATACTAAGGAAGAGTATTTCAGGGCACATTTTGATGAGGAAAATAAAGAAAGGAACGATCTTAATCTCAAATAGGAATAATACACGTGTAAATTTGGCTGAAAGTCAAATAATGGGGTGAAGTGGGACCTATGGGAATCACAGGCTACAAACACTACCTGTTGTGATTAAATTTAAAAGAAATAACATATACTAAACAACGCAAAGTAAATAAGCCTGCAAGTAAGTGGTCTAAAGTTTCTGGAGAAATGCATGCTCAGGAGATTACCTGGGAGCAGGAGAAAAATACCATTCACAGGCTAAATTAGAGCAGGTACCAGGAGGGAGAATGGGGGACATCAGTGTTTTACTTAAGGCAGCATTGGGGAAAAGCTCATTCATTTGCTTTATTGATTTAAAATTGCCTATCACCACATAAAGGGAAGAAAGAGTCATACCAAGTGTCTTGCTGGTTATTTTCTTGGTTTAGAGATTAGAATTGGCCAATATATTCACTCAAGATTAACAAATGCCAATCTTTCCTTCTTTGCTTTGAGCCCTAATGCACGCAATCTAACTCCTTAGTATCAAATTGTTTCCTCACCAACTCATAGCGACAAAGATCTTCTCACTCGGAAGTTAGTGTAACATCATTACTTTATTTGGGCTTATTTCACTGAGTGTAGAAAGCTAAGTTCTTGGATTTCCCGTGAGGTAACTGCCGTCAAGACTTTCCTCTAAAGACAGCTCCTTGATGTTTCAGATCTAGAAAGAAAAAGTACAGGTTTTCTTTGTTAATGGAGCTAATTGGAGAAATAGAGACAAGAATATTTTATGTTTATGATTACTGATCCAAAGTAAGGTTTCTAAACTTAAAAACAAAAACATATGACTATATAGAGAGGGATGATAAATATTTGCCACTGAGTACTCAGTAAATGCTTAAAATGTACAACGTATTCATGTTGGTTATATATATTGCACTGCATGATATACAAAAGTTTTTCTTTTATATTTTATAGCTGGTTTGGATGCTTTTCGAACATTTCTAAAATCAGAGTTTAGTGAAGAAAATGTTGAGTTCTGGCTTGCCTGTGAAGACTTCAAAAAAACAGAAAGTGCAGAAAAAATTGCTTCTAAAGCCAAGATGATTTATTCTGAATTCATTGAAGCTGATGCCCCTAAAGAGGTGAGTAAAATACTCCAGGATAGTGAATATTCATCTCCTAGCAAATCTGCTCCCAATTATAAGACACTTAATCCATCTAAAGGGAAATCAAATTGTCACTATGTATTCAGAAGTGCCTTAGGATGATCCTATCTTTTACTGATTCAGCAAATGTTTTTCAACAACTACTATGTGCCAGATATGACCAATATTTTTGTTTCCTTAGCACGACATACGGACTCTTGAAAAATAGTGTCTGTTATCTTAATCACTGTAAAGTTGATGCTATAGAATGTTACTTAAATGTATTCTTGCATTTCAAGTTCATTTTTGTTCTCCCATTTATAAATCATGGTGGTCAACATGGAATAGAATTCTAGAATAGAATAATTCATTTAAAAGTAAAGAACAGTATATGGGGGAAAATAGAACTACTAACCAACAGCATGAATTCTTCATTTTTAATATTTTGGATGTCTACATTATGGCATGTAATATCTTACTTTCCAAAAGAAGTCTTTGCTTACCTTTATTTCTTTGACGCTAAAAATTAGCCAAAGGTGTGAGGCAATGTTTCAGGTAATCAGAATCCACCAGTGCTGCTTTAAGATAAGAAAAGTAGAAAGGGCCTTAGAGAGAAACCTGGAATGACTGATAATAGCTCCCCCGCCCCCCCAAAAAAGGGTTCAGTGTGTGTAACACCTCATTTATATTTGATTTCATTTCCAGAACCAAAACCATGATCATCGCCATGTACCCCTTTAATATTTAAAGTTTAAGCAATTTATAGTTTAAAATGATTTCAGTTCCTCGCTCAATATATCATGTAAGCCAAGAATTTTAATGCATAAGTAGTAAACAGAAAGCTACATTGAATTACTAGTACCAAACATAAACTACTAGTACGAGTCATCTTTCCTACAGAGGAAAAACATCAATTTCCTCCTAGGGGATAGTTATCATATTTTCTGATCCAAAATTAGGATTCATGATGTGAGAAGGGTTATTACACTTATGGGGGCAAAGAACAGAATACGTGAAATGAAAACACTTTCAGAAAATCTAGGACATAAACTGACTGTATCAATAGTTCAAGTTTTAATTGGACATTAATTACTGCAAGATACATTGGGTAATATAACTTTGCAGACATATGAGTTACTAAAGCATAGCCTGGAATTCATGGGTTAGGGGTGAAGGGGATGAAGAATTTTAACTGCTGTGGAGCTATTTCAACATTCATTTCCCAGTCACCATCTAAGAATCAATAAATAATTCTGGAAAATTGAAAATACAGTATATGAGATTTGTCTAGTTGATTAATGTGTCATTCCCTAAAAGGCCTGAAATCAGCTCTAGAGATATCCTATTTATTGTGATATTGATTTGAAAGCCAGATTTTTTCTTCTTTATGAATTCAGCTAATTAACAGCGATTGTTTTAGAATAAAATTCTCAAACATTTTGCATGAAAAGTCTTCTAATAAGAAATGTCATCTTTTAATTATAGCTGAATTCAATCTTATAATATATAATAAATTATCAATTTTGACAGGATAGTTTTTGTTTATTTCCTAATCTTTTCTTCTAAAATAAATTTATATGGTAATAATTTAAATAAGCAGCACAGTTATTATTTTAGCATATAAAACTTTTATGGCTTTTTATACTTTGTCCATCTAATTAATTTGACTAAATAAAATATAATTAAATTTATGACAGCTTTTCAAGTAATAGATTATATTTTCTCCTTGGAGTATCGAAAAATGTTATTATTGAATATGACAAAATTCACTAAAAACAAAGAACTATACAGATATACATTTGAAATAGTTATTATCTTTCCTGTTATTTGCCATTAGTTGTTTCCAGGTCAGCAGATTACTAAATTTCACTTCCCAAATTACTAAAGGGCATTTGGCTCTTATATATTAGTTACAGTCTTCAAGGCATTTCTCTGTAGTCCATCATCTGTATGTTAAATATACTACAACTGTGAGTATGTTGACTTACTAAAATGATTTTTTGAGTGCCTGTCCCCACAACGAAGTCACAGAGCAGGAGAGACTGACATGTAATAAAACCAGTCAAATACACAATAAACAATATAATAATAAAATCACATTTAAAGTTCATTATTAACACACTGGAAAAGTGATTAAATCTGGAGAGTTAAGGGATGCATTTTCAGGGTGATTCACACATGAAAAATTACATCATGAAAAGAGTAATATCAAAATGCAAATGAAAAAAGAATATTTCAGACTGAGGGCACAGTGATATAACATGGAGGTACAAAGCTCCCTAGTGTTTTCTGAAAATTACAAACATTTTGATATTACTAATGAGAAGTGGGGGGTGAGGTTGGATAGGCAGCAGTACAGATAAAGAAAGGGTGGGAAGTATTCTAGATTTTTTATCTAGCAGGCAGGCTTACAAGGTCATATATTTGATATGGAAGCTGGAAAACATGATTTTCATAGGTAAAAAAATTAGTTCAAGAATGAGATTTATATGAGAATATTCCATATTCAATTATAGTTGTATAAGTGACTCATATAAAGAATCAAAATTAGAACTAATTTTCTTGGTAGAAAATCCTAAAGTAAGGAACAATGGCAAATCATGTTATATAGATGTCTATTAACTCCTATTTATTTTCTTTCCAACTTCTATTTCCTCATCTATAAAATTGCTAGCATACCTTAATTTTTAATTGATGCAATTAGACAATTTACAATTAGACTATACTAAATTTACTAAACAATCCCTGTCCATAAATTGACATAACTAACAGTTCTCAGTTTCCTGTTCTAATAGGCAAAGACAGCACATTGAACAAAACAACAAAAGTTGAACTTTTAGGTCTTGATGAGAAATGATAATAATTGTAACTAGACTTTATGCCCTCTCCCTTACAGCATTACCTTTTCTCTGGTTTCTATGCTAATAGAGAATTAGTGTGATATAGTGGAAAATTGCAAGTTTAGAGATACCTAAACTTAAATTCAAATCCTGTAATCTTGTGGTAAGGTAAACTGTTTTATCTCTCTGAGCCTCAGCTTCCCATCTAATAATTCATCTATAAAGCAAGCACATAACAACCACACAGGACACGTGAGAATGATGAATGAAATCACAAGTCTATGGTTTATATCATGTAGAACAGCTTTTAGGAAATTGTAATCCCTCATTTTTTTTAAAGAAGTCACTATAAGGTCTGTAGTTTCAACCTGAAAACAACCATTATAAAAACATGTTAGCAAATCACTAGTTTCAGGTAAGAAGAGCTACTCATTGAATGGACTATACCTAGACAGTTTCATAAGAAAATACTGAGCAAAAAAAAGTGTAGCTAGGTATTTTAACTGATTTGAAAATGAGAAAATTATTAGACAAGCAATATCTTTTATTTATTTTAATTGTTTAAAAGATTTTATTTATCAGAGAGAGAGACAGAGCACAAGCAGGTGGAGCAGCAGTCAGAGGGAGAGGGAGAAGCAGGCTCCCAGCTGAGCAAGGACCCCAATGCAGGGCTCAATCCCAGGACCCTGGGATCATGACCTAAGCCAAAGGCAGCCACTTAACCGACTGAGCCACCCAGGCATCCCCACAAGCATTATTTTTTAAAGTGCCTCTACTTTGCATACAATAAGAACCTGTAAGTGTAAAAGAAATTCTTAAACTTTTATTTATTCTTCCTTCAATTTGAGCCACTCATTTCATAATATTCAGAAATTTTAAGAAAATGATATTACTTGATTTCAGGAAAATGGAACTCTTCAAAATATTTCAAATAATATTTTGAAATATTAGTGAAATATTAGTGAAAACACTGACAGATTTTAAATATTCATGTTATATTTATGTCTTTTATATCTATTGTATTTGTGCCATTCTTTTTATTGAAGAGGAAATTACTCAGGATGAAAAATATATTATTAGAGAGAAAAATGTCTATGTTTATGTTGATTGTCATGCTGAGATAGAAAATGTTCCAAATCATATAACAGCGTAATGTTTAAAATTATATAAATTCAACTACATATTATCACCAATCTAGGAACAAATACACTGGCAGTTTTTTAAGTCAAAGAATATTATTAGTATGAAATATTTAATTCTTAATGTATTTATTAAAGGGGGTGCCTGGGTGGCTCAGTCGGTTAAGCATTCACCTTCCACTCAGGGTCCTGAGATAGAGCCTGGCGTTGCCATTGTTGGGCTCCCTGCCCAGTAGGAAGTCTGCTTCTCCCTCTCCTTTTGCCCTTCCCCCCAGATTGTGCTCTGTCTATCTCAAACAAATAAAATCTTTGAACAAATAAAACAAAAAGGCATTTATTAAATGTGAAGACACCGTAATTCATAAAACAAAGAAGAAACTATAGTCATAGAGGAGAAGGTATCTTAATGGGTGTGTGCAGGACACGTTTTAAAATATCTGTGTCTGGTTTTTTGCTTTTATTTTGAAGGCAGTATAATGTTCTTTATTGACAAATTTTATTTCACAACAGCAAATGCTTGTTCTGTGTCTACTATTCACCTCCTTATAAGATAAAGGACCTCCATGGAAGGGCAGCTCAGGTTAGGCAGGAGAACAGATTTAAAAAACACTGAAGTATAATGCAATATGTTGTGTGAAGTAGGCAGCTTGATAAGGAAATGCAAGAAAATAAAATAGGTTGAAACTATGGTTTGGCTCAAAAGAAACTTCGAAGCTAGTTGGGTTAAAAAAATTTATGGAACTAGGGAAAAGTAGCAAAGCAACAAATGATTAAGGGCAAAAAAAAAAATTACAGAGGAAATTCTTTACATTATACCTAGAAGTATATAATGTTTGACTAGTAGTGAAACAAGATATTGAGATAAGGTCTTTATTTTAAATAAGGCTAGCTTTAAATGGAATCTCAAGGAAAGGAAATAGATATATGAATTATTGGTAGAGAGAGGCCCATGAAAAGTATGTCTTGATATTATTGTCATGCCGATTTTGTATTCTCTATCTTTTATTCAAATGTTTTCTTTGCATTTTTAAGTGCCATTTCCCCAACATGTTGATGTTTTTGTCCAGCCCCACAAGTTGCTGCTTATCAACAGTGTCCCCCAACTCTAGAATCCTCTCCAGATATAATGAGTTTGCTTATTTACTAATTTCCTAACCTTTTGTACACTGATCACTAAGTGTCTAGTATATGCCAGGAACCATGCTGGTACAGACAAGAAAAAGGACAGAGCTCCTGAATAGGTAAAGCTAACCATTTTGAGGGGAGGACTCCAGTTAAAAAATAATTACAATAAACTTTCATGAGAGTCACAGTAGGGAACACAGGTGATGTGTAGCATGGAACAGGAAAATCCAATTCTAGGGGGGATGAGAAAATGTATCTCAAAAGAAGTAATTCATAAGCTTTGACCAGAAATGGGAGTCAGAGGGAATGACAGAGGGAAATAAAACGTAACGGGAGAGAAGGACAGGAAAGGAAGACGAAGAGGAAGTCCAGCAAAGGGCCAGCCAGTGTCTAGAAGGCTAGTCCAGGAGGGAAGGACGCCTAGCACGGTATGTCTCAGAGGGCAAACTGAGGCAACGGTCCCTCCTGGATCCCAATAATTTCCTCCTCCTTATTTATTTCATCTTAAAATAAAGGGTCTCTGAAAAAGAAAGAGAGAGAGAAAGGAGTAAAAGGCAGAGATCGAGGAGGAGGAGAAGGACAAGGGGCAGGAGGGAGGGAGGAAGGGAGGTAAAGGAAGGAAAACAGCTAGAGAAACTCTCAGTAACATCTGCACGATGCTTTTACGGGGACTCTCTCATCTGATCATCATGATCACTACCCTGGGGAGGTATTACAATCATCCACATTGCACAGGTGAAAATGAACTGAGCCCTAGAGAAAAATAATGAGTCCTACAGTCATAAAGATACAACGGATCATGAGGAGAGAGGTCTACAGCCCATGCTTTTAGGTTTCAAATTCCTTTCTCTAGATCTACTATTTATTTTAAATGTTTGTAATATAGCCTAGGAACCTTGATGTTTATGCTAAAGGCAAAAGCATAAAATCATCTTGGCACATAGAGTCTATCTTCCTTTCTATCAAAAGCTTTATTTCTCTTCTCATATTCTCTTTATTTTGTATAACTTCTTAAATCACGAAGTTTAGATTCAAATATGTCATTAAGAGGGGAAAGAGTTGCAGGAGTACTTCTTCTAAATAATTTGCAGTATCATTTTGGTCCTCTGAAAAACTGGTTGCTGCATTTTAAGTAAAAAAAAAAGTGTTTTTTGAACTTGCGTGAGTCTTTGTGCTACTGAAATTAACCTTGGATTAGCATGCTTGGGTTGGTGAATGACACCAGTCGATCAGACTCCCTCTCAGCTATTCCAGATAGCTTTTGCTCACCTACATCTATGTTCAGCAATCCATATACATTATCCATATACATTATGTATACATCCATTTTTAGCAATTTGTGTGATTGAATGTGTTATGATTTCTTCTGTTTCTTTTGCCCGATTTGAGATGTTAATACTATCTCCCAACACGTGTCACTGATTTCTGTCTCTAAAACCAATAAAACAAAAGGATAAAGTCTTGGGCAGGGATGGATTCCTTCTAGATGTTACAAACTTTGCCATTCTCAACTTTAATAGTCACCCTTGAGAATGTATTTCTGAATATTGGTTTTCCTTTAATGTTGCCAAAAATGAAGCAATACAAGAGGTATTCGTGGTGATTAAATAGAATTATGTAACCAAAAACATGATTATAGGCGGCTTTAATTTGAAAAGTAATTTTTAAGCTCTGTTGTGAATGAGGTCTAAGACGCTGCCTGCTCCATTTTACTAAGGTGTTTTACATATGCACGCACACACCCTGTGCTTAATGACAGTCTCCCGCTCCTCTATACATTCTAGAGGAGGAAAAGGCTGTCTAATTTGAATGTGAGAACACAATTGAAAACTTTTCATTCAAATTATGTAAAAATATAGAAAGCAGAGTGGAGGGTCATAGGAAAGCCAGCTGGTACCCTTAAACATGTATTCTTCCTGATAAAATAATTTGTTGAAAACTGAAAGGATTTAAAACTGCTGGTGTAGTAAAGAGGAATTTGGCTCCCATACCTTAGAGTTAACCAAATCACACTAGTATGAAAATATTCTGGGTCTTTAGAATAAAATTGTTTTTAAACAACTACCCCAAACATCATTCGGAATGCAGTCATTTTCATGCAATGGATTGCTGTCAATGTCACCTGTGTCAAGGCCTTTTCAAAATTGACAGAATTTAAAAGCCTCTAAATGATTGTGATGACATCTCCACTGTCAGAGATTCAGTAAAAATCACAATTCTTCTTTTCTGAGACTGACAGTGAAGAGGGCTCAGATATCAAAGATAATTCATAATCTTTTGAAAAAATAAGGAAAGGAAATATTATATTTCTCAGAGTCCTTGAAACTCAAGCATGTATCCATACAAACAATATGCAAGTAGCTATCATATTAGTAAGTAATATAACTCTGTTTATTTCATTAACTGATACACTGTTCAGCTCTGGACCAAGGAGTTTGACTGCTCAGCAAAGTCTAAGGTTCCCTGTAACTCCCAAGCAGTTCAGGAATGCCTCAATATCACACCACTGGAAAGGCTGCTTCTTTAGAAGGCCACTTCCTGATGGGATCTTACCTTTGGTCTACTCCAAGCTCAGCATCTCCTGCCTTGCTTTATGAGATAGAAATTTATCCATGTATCTTCTGGTAGAACCCAACCAAAAATCATAGTTGAGAGCTATGCAAAGTCGAGGATGCAGACATGCCCCCAGAAGTGATTCTTTTAAAGAATGTAATATATATATATATATATATATATATATATATATATATATATATATATATATATATTAGGCCTAACATTTTTTACTTTTTTTCCAGTTGCTGAAATTTCAAGGGATTTGAGAAGAAAAAACAAGACACTTTTGACAGCCTAATTCTCATACCTCATACCTCACCCAAATTGACTTCTCAGGGGGCATTTAACAAAACTGATCACTCTCTCTTAATTGAAACACTATCTTCAATTGATTTTTAGTATTTGATTTCCTCCTTCCTTACTGACTGCTATTTAGCAATTTCTTTTACTATTCTGACTCATAACCCAACAGACACTATGATGAGGGAAGGAAATCCCCTTCATTTTCTGCTTACATTCATTCTCCCAATGATTTTCTCTGATCTCATTTTTTTTTATTTTTTTAAAGATTTTATTTATTTATTTGAGAGAGAGAGAGAGAGAGAGCACGCATGAGTGGGGTGGGCAGGGGGAGAGAAGCAAGCTCCCTGCAGAGCAGGGGATTATGACCTCAGCCAAAGGCAGACGCATAACCAACTGAGCCAACCAGGCGCCCAAGGTTCCATATTTTTAAAAGGGCAGCTCAAACTTGACAAATTCAAATCTGAGTCCTGATTTTCTGTTCAAAACTTTTTTTCTACCTGAGTCTCTCTATTTTAGTTAATAGCAACTCCATCATTCTATTTGTTCTGGATAAATAATTGGTAATCATCCTTGATTTTCTTCCACTTGTGCCCCATGTCCAATCCATCAGCACTTTCTGTCATCTCATGCTTCAGAATATTCCTAAAATCCAGCCATTCCTCAAGATTTTGTCCCTCATCCCAGTGCACTATTTAATCACAAGTTCACTCATTCCACTTTCTAGATATCTTTAAAATCTATGCACTTCTCACCATTCCCTGCTATTTCACAGCAAATTCACCATCACTGCCCACCTGAACTTTTGGTAAGGTTTTCTCATTTTTCTTCCTTTTGTCCATACCCAGATATTATAACACATGGCTACCAGTGATATGTTTTTTTCAAACATGTGTTTACATCATGCCCTTACTAAAAATTCTTCCCATTGTTCTCAGGTTAAGTAAAAATGCCTTAACAAGAACTACAAGGTCCCACATGATCTGGTACCTTCATTCCCTTCCAGGTTCTTGCCTTTCCTCCTCTCAAAACCCACTGGGCTTCTTTTGGTTTACCCACCCATGTGCAAGTTCCTTCCTTAATCCATCCCTATTCATGATAATACTTCAAAGATCTGCTTAAGATCTCATTTCCTTCAGAAAGCATATTTTTTTCCTTTGGAATGTTTTTTCAAAATATGTCTTCTTGATTGATTTTTCACTTTAATCTCCTTTGTATATTCAGATCCTTCACACAATTCCTAAGCACCCACTTAATATGATATTTCAAATAAATAAATTTTAGGAATGACTACAAATAAAATGCCTACTTTCTCAGATATATAGTATTTTTTCTCAGAAAAATGGGAATAATAATACTGTATATTGTATAGTTGTGTATAGGTGACATAAAGCAGCCATATAAAGACAGTCTATCAGGGGCGCCTGGGTGACGCAGTCGTTAAGTGTTTGCCTTCAGCTCAGGGCGTGATCCCGGCGTTCTGGGATTGAGCCCCACGTCAGGCTCCTCTGCTAGGAGCCTGCTTCTTCCTCTCCCACTCCACCTGCTTGTGTTCCCTCTCTAGCTGGCTGTCTCTCTCTGTCAAATAAATAAATAAAATCTTAAAAAAAAAATAAAGACAGTCTATCAGTACTAATGATTAATAAATAATAGCAATTATTATTTGCAGTTAAAATAATCATACCTGAATATCATTATAGTTATTTTAGAGATAATATCCTTGTTCAAATATTTTGCCAGGGAAGAAGACAGAGTAACCAAAGGAAAAAAATCTAGGGCTAGACTTGGGATAGAACTGAGAGAATGCATAGCTGCTTTGCTCATATTTTGAAGGGCATGCAGAGAAAAAGGGAATTAGCAAAAGAAATAGGGAAAAGACAACAGATTAAAAACAAGTTAATTCCATGTCATGAACTATTGAATTCCCTTTGCAGTGACAAATCTTTCTCTGATAATCAGATTGAATAATTAATATTAACAGAAGCCTTTGTATCTAAATTTGTTTAAGCAAGTAATCAAATTTCTTGATTTTTAAATCAAAATAATGTATAATGATGAGGAAATTATAGTGACTTTCTTCTGTGGCCAAGAAAGGCTTCTCAGAGGATATTCAACTTAAGCTAAATGATAAAGGTTAAGGAAAATCTGTATAGAATGAAATTGTGGGGGCAAAAGGGATTTTAGATGGTGAAAACAGCATAAACAAGCTTTAGGTACAAGATTTGCTTTAGGAACAGAGAGTAGACCAGTTTTATAGATACTGCTAAGGAAAGCAGAAGATTTTGAAACAACACATTGAAGTCAGTGTGTGAGGAAACTCAAATGGCAAGGTAAGATATTTACAGTTTATGTTATAAAAAATAATGGATTTTCAGCTGAATATTCATATACTGAAATTGATACTTTGGTGAAATTGATATAGTTATGCTCTCACATGTTCAGAAGAGAAAGACATTGTAAGAAAAGGTATGAAACTAGAGGTAAATTTCAGAATTTGGGAAAGGGATTCCATTATAAAAGGCTAAACTGGAGAAATAGGAGTGAGAATGAAAAGAGCCACTGTGAAATTACAAAATAAAAAGCAAAAGAGGGAAAAAACAGAGAGAGAGAGATCAGAGAAAAAAGAGGTGTCAGAGATGATTCCTATGTTTCGAGCTTGAAGAACTTGGAGAAAAATAGTCACATTTATACAAACATGTGGGTGTGATGTTTTGTCACTGACATTAAGCTGAATTGCCAAGACACAGCCTCATAAGACTACTAATTATCTCCTGGGATTAGTATATCTGCTCATCACTCAGCTATCATAGCTGATGTTGGCAGTTCCTTGGTAGGAAAACAGACAAGTCAGAAAAATAAGAAGGATAAGTCAGAAGTACAAGCTTCATCTATTTTAATCAATAATATTAATGACTGATATATGTTGAAATGGAATAGTTCTCTTTAAAATTTAAACATCATTTTTAACAAATATAGAGACATTTTTTCACTTTATTTATACAGTCTCTATTTATTAAATCCTTACCTGGTATAAGGCACGGAGAAGGGTGCACAAAATGTAAATATGGTCTAAGTAACACAAAATCCTTTGATGGGTCCGAAAAGAAAACGATCCACAAGTAAACTTCACAGGGTAGATATTACTTGAATGTAACCTCATGGACATAAAAGACTGTGAAAGACTTGGTGAGAGGAGTGATTTTCAGGTAGACTAAGACAGTATGAAAAAACTGTTCATAGGTGGGAAAATACAAGGAATTTGAAGGGAAGTGTCTAGCTTGGTAAAAATACAGGGCACACATAGAGGAGAAAAAAATGTGTAAGTTAGGACTTTGTTGTAAAGGCCATGAATGCCGAAATCAAGGCTTTGGACTTTTTAAATAGGAAATGGGGAGTTATTGCAGGTGTTCAGTTCTGATTAAAATAATAATAATAAGCCAACACTATGTACCAGGCACACACCAGCCCTGCTGTCAGCGAAAACTCCCCCAATGAATGAATGCCTCAATGAGATAAATTGCTATGTTTACTATTATGGGGGATACAAAGTTAAGTAAATTGCAGATGATGCCATTTAGTAATTAAAGGCATAGCTAAAGGAGGAAACGGGCAACATTTATTCTCATATCCCCACAACATAAGATAGGATTTATGAAACTGACTACCGTAGATGTTTAAAAAACACTGCCAAGAGCTTGACAGCAGCCACTATTCACTGATCCCCACTAGGAGGTAGGCAATATACCAGGTTCAGAACATGTCATCACGCTACTTCCCTCCTCAAAACCCTTCAGTGTCTTCCTATTGCTTCTAGTAGAAAAATAAGAACTCCTTACACTGCACATAAGCCCTACAAGACTTGTAGGCAAATCTCATGACAAGAACTTTCTTTCTCACACCCTGTACTCCCCCCATCCAGGCATAGTGGCTTTTCGGAACATGACAAATTCTTTCTCTCATTAGGGACTTTGCATTTGTCGTTTTTTCTGCTAGAAATGTTTTTCGCCCAGACTCTTAGAGGACTGACTTCTTCTCATCCTTCAAGTTTATTTCTAAAATAATGCATTTATTTAGTTGTTGGTTGTCATTTCCCAAGTATAGAAAGCATTTAGTACGTAATAGATAATCATATATATTTGTGGAATTAAAGAATGTAAGGATCATTTTATTTTAATTCTTATAAAAACATAGGAACTACCTAGCTTAATGATTAGGAAGCATTGCTCAAAAATAGTAAAGTAACCTAGGTCACCAAGGTACTAAGTGTTAGAGCACAGATTAGAAAATTATCCCAACGTCTTTCCACTGCCCTCCACCGTGTTCCTGTATAAAGAAGAAGAAATTGATTTCAGGGGCGCCTGGGTGGCACAGCGGTTAAGCGTCTGCCTTCGGCTCAGGGCGTGATCCCGGCATTATGGGATCGAGCCCCACATCAGGCTCCTCCGCTATGAGCCTGCTTCTTCCTCTCCCACTCCCCCTGCTTGTGTTCCCTCTCTTGCTGGCTGTCTCTATCTCTGTCGAATAAATAAATAAAATCTTAAAAAAAAAAAAAAGAAGAAGAAATTGATTCCAGATTTTGAGGCCTTCATGGAGTTGTAGGATTTGACCTGGAACTTTGATGGAGGACATAGGAGGTTGGTCAGAGAAATAAAGGTGCAGATGTGGGATCCCTGAGTAGCTGAAATGCCTCAAGAAGGAAAACATCGGTGAACAAAGAGTGGCCTTTTTCTGATTCTTTTCAAATTAAAAGTTTTTTCTTCTTCTCTTCTCCTTAGAATAATAATACTAAAATATTTTGATATTACTTATCTCATTAATCCTTGAAACACTTTAAGGTAGATGCTATTACTCTTCCCTACTGTACCATGGAAATCAAAGATTAAAAGAAATCATAGAACTTGCTTCACTCGTATGAATAGCAAGTAAGTAGCTGAGGAAAGGTTTGATTACAGGTCTGTCTGACTCTGTTAACCTCAATTCAATAAGCACAAATTGTCATTTATAGTCTTTCTTTTACCAAACCCCCAAATTATGGCATTTTTACAATTTCCCCATTTTTCCAAGAGACATTTTAATTCTATTCAACAAATATTTATTGATTGCCTATTATGTGGCAGATATTCTGCTAAGTGCCAGAAAATAGAAGGATGAATAAGACGGATATAGCACCTGCCTTTCTTGAATTTTTAATTCTAAGATTCAAATCTCTTTTGCACTTCATGAATATTTTCAATTTAAATTAGACAACTTGGATGTGAAATTTCTGCTTTGCAGAATATATTCTGGAATATGTATAGAGTTGGACGAGCATCTTCACAAGGTTTGGGGCATTTTACTGATTTGCAGATGAATGGTGTGTTCCAACGTAATAGATCTCTCTTAGACCTTGCTGAGGATACTCATGTATGCTAGTGGTTTGGGGACAAGGATATACATACACACACGTGCACACACATGTAGGTATATTCTGTGGAAGGCATGAAAGTCAGTGAAGAGGGGGATGTTTTTTGGTTTATTTTGGCAAACAAAAAGAAATACAAATTAGAATGAAAAGCAATGCTGTGTAGGAAACATGGAAAAGTATAGAGAATGGGACTGTGCTGGTAGAAGCCAACCTACTAAATTCTAGTTATTGTTCTGTCTGTGAAAAGTATATTATAGGTATTAGGGTTAAAGTACTAGAAAAAAAGCATTTATGGAAAAATAAATTTAAAACCATGAAATATCTTGTTTGATTTTTCACCTTTGCCATTTTTTTACAATCTCAAAATAAGGCTTTACCTCTGTTCTCTGTCGATGCCAACCCTCCCAACCTAGGAAAAATAATAATTTTTTAAAGAATTTATTTATTTATTTGAGAGAGAGAGGGAACACGAGAGAGAAATAGTGAGAGAGAGAGAGAGAGAGAGAGGACCAGCGAGGGGAGGGGCAGAGAGAGAGGGAGAAGCAGGCTCCCCTCTGAGCAGGGAGCTCTATGCAGGGCTTGATCCCAGGACTCTGAGATCATGACTTGAGCAGAAGGCAGACGCTTAACCCACTGAGCTACCCAGGCTAATTTTTAGTGTCTGGTTGGTCTCTTTGCATCCAGCATGCTTTAGTTTGCTGCTGGCTGCTTCCCCAAATGACAACCTTTTTACTGTCTTCCCCATTAACAATAAGAAAAGATCACACAGAAAAAAAAGAAAAATAATTAAACCAAACATGGGTTCTATATTCCAAAAAAAAAATGTATGACTTCTTCTGCTGTTTTGCATTAGATTAACTTTGTGTTTAGAAAAATAAATAAAATAATATGTGTCTACCAACTGTATAAACTATGTATTCCTGGATTAAACCAATGTAATGATATGCAAACTTATTTCCACAGATCAACATTGACTTCAGTACCCGGGACCTCATCTCCAAGAATATTGCAGAACCAACTCTCAAATGTTTTGATGAGGCTCAGAAGTTAATCTATAGTCTTATGGCCAAAGATTCTTTTCCTCGATTTCTAAAGTCAGAGATTTATAAGAAACTGGTAAATAGCAAACAGGTTGGAAATCATAAGAAATGGCTCCCTTTTTTGTAAAGAAGGTAAATGATAAACTAATAATCAGGTTATAATTTGGGGGAAAACAAGTGACAGGAGAGATCAACTTTTAATCACTATACTCAAGGCTAAAATGTTTTAAATATACAAAAACAAGGTAAGTTTTTTTAAGGTTTAGAAAACATTTTTTTTTCACTCCAGCAGAAGAATACTTTCTATATATCTATATGAAGCTTGAATTTTTAAGTCATTTGTTTAGAATTATTCATTTTATCAGGTACTTAGAAATCTCCTACTGGGAGAGTACAGGGAGTTAATAGAGATGTAATACACTCTTAAATCGTTAAATGGATATTCTCATGACATTATGAATTCAAGAACTATATATCTTCATGTTGCTGAGTGGGAGCCTGTTTACCACCATATATATGATTTTATATGCCATTTACATTATTCAAAACCTTACTTCTGTAAAAAGAAAAATTCTGAACCAAAACACAACCCTCCCTTTAGTGTACTCAGCTATGTCCTTTTAATCAGGATCTGCAAGATAATAATGTGGTGATTATCTGAACTGCCATGGTCCTCAGATTAATTAAAAAGAAAACTGCAAAAATGTGTGTATATATATAATAACACCATGGATCAAAGTTTGTCAAAATATATCACTTGGTTCAATTCAATGGCAAATGCATAGAAAGGGCTCTGAGGGTGCAGAGGACTGGTTTTCTTGGATTTATAAGAATATAAGGAAAGAAGAGTAATAAGATGGGTAAATGGGTGGATAAGTCATTATATAAATGGATGGCTAAGTCCTTATATATAATTACTGCATAGCAGTAATTTTCCCACAAAATAAAAAATTATTGCACATTATCTACTTGAATTGGGGAGTTAAGTATGTATTCTCTCTTTCAGTACTGGAACTTGTTTATGGAACTCAAAGAAATTTTCAAAATGCGTTTTTGAGATGTTCCCAAAATTGTTACTTATATATTAAGCATGAATAATTTAATGTCACTATGAGGAGCTACAAAGATTCAACAGATCTTCTATGTTTCCGTTTTATTTGTAAACATTTATTTATTTTTGTTAGTATCTCCAATTTGGAGGTTATTTCAATATTTAAAATAGAGGACAAATAGCATGGCTTACTTTGTGTTTCCACAAAGTATTCATTTGATAGACAAAATTTTCTCTCCCCTTTGTCATGAAAAATAAACAAGCACATGCAAATGGAATACTCCCTGTACATTTGCAAAGTCTTTAAAGGAAGGCATCACACAAACTGATTGTGAAGTATTCAGTGCCACCTTAAAGGTGCACGTAGTGAGAAATAGCTCCATACTTTTCACCTTTTATTCTAAAGGTTCCAACCTTAAGTTAGTCTCTCTTTCAATATGAAATTTAAAACTATTCCCGGGGGTTGCGGGAAGATGATTCCCACAGATGAAAAAGACTACAAGTTAGAAGGAGACTTAGAAATTAAAATTACATCCCTCCTCAGACACACAACACGCAAGGTCTCAGTTCTTCCCTCCAGTCTCACAGCTGGTAAGAACAGCGCCTCTCCCACGGTGCCACACTGCCTCTTCCCACAGCGGCCATGTAGACTCCTTCCCAGCTAGAACAGGACTGACGCCTGGCGAGCTCAATTCCTACTGATCCTCAAATAGCCAGGCACTGCTCCTTTCACTGAGTATTCCAATTGTTTTTTTATACTCAGTTTGCAGCTTTCTTCTTGTTATCACAGAGTAAGACTTTATGTTGCCTGTCTCTCAGGTTTTCTCTAACAATGCAGAGGAAGCCACAAAGCAAACTTACCCTGCCTAGAAGTAGGAGATAGTGGGTAATGAGTAAAAACATGGTATGTGCCAAATAAAAATCTTAAAAAAAAAAACTGTTAGGTTTTTTAACAATCCAATGTGGAACTAGGATCCATGAATTTATTCAAAACCCTTTTGAATTTATTTGAATATCAATAGCAATAATTCATCAATAATGATTACTTATTCCTATAAGTTTATGCAAATGTGGTTCCTTATATTTGCCTAGAAAGAATCTATTTCAGCCTCAAAATAAAATCAACAGATTTTTTTTTTAAAGATTTTATTTATTTATTTGACAGAGATAGAGACAGCCAGCGAGAGAGGGAACACAAGCAGGGGGAGTGGGAGAGGAAGAAGCAGGCTCATAGCAGAGGAGCCTGATGTGGGGCTCGATCCCATAACGCCGGGATCACGCCCTGAGCCGAAGGCAGACACTTAACCGCTGTGCCACCCAGGAGCCCCAGGTTTTTTTTTTTTAAACCAATGCTCTATTATAAAACTCTGAGACCTTTAGGGCATTGCAAACATGAGCTAGTGTCAAACTTCATCTTCCCCAAAGTTTTTTTTTAGTTTGTCTATATATAGAATTCACTCTACTCACCTTCTGTGCTTTATTTTTCTCCAGAATTTTCCTAATTTTTTGTGCTGCAGTAACTATGTGTGTCTGTGGTATTCCCAATGACAGTACTATTGATATAGTAAAGGCAGAAAAAAAAATTTCCATTTCCTTTCTGATATCTTTTCTTATAACCTTAGTATCATCTTGGCTTTTAAACAATAGTAGCTTTCTGGCCCATAACTTTGAAGAACAGGCTGGATATCATTCCTGGAATTTCAAGAAAAGTTCAAATCCATTATCTTGGACTTGAAATTTAGGTTGAATTGACTTTCCTTTTGTCTAAGTGGATGCTGGAGAGCTGATCTTCCCAATCATTTATTTCCTAACATAAGTAATCAATATGAGTCATTGTTGCAAAACCTTTAAAAAAATGTATTCAAAAAAAAAGAAGATTCTTTTTCTCTTGAAAGATAAAAACATATTATTTGGTCTCAGTATCATTAGCACATTTATTTCCTATGCAAAAATTCTATCACTAGCCTTCACCCACACAATTTCTATATAACAGTTTCACCCCAATTATATCTAATGTTGGCCTGATTTGCTTGCCAACCACACGGTCATGTAATTTATTTCATGGTGATGCCAATTAATTTAAAGTGTATCCTTTTCACAACTATGTGAAAAAGGTTGGATGTTGTCACAATAGCAATCAATTATTATATGAATAAAGAGTTGCTCATTCTATGTTCCTCTTACTGTTTTGTCAGATCTGCCGTTTCATTTTAATGCGACATCATCAGGAAGGAATATCAGATGACAACTATTTACTTTAGCTATGTCATTTCAGAAGAATTTTTGTGGTTATATGCAATTACTATTTATAGTGTATGTTTGAATATAAAATGCATAAATGTAATTAACTCTAACAAGAAATGAACATACATTGGTGTGTTTCCAAGTATAACAGAGGTGGGAAAATAACATTTTTTAAATGACCTCATTTCTTTAAGAAATCACATTATTTTTTCTCTTTATTTTAAGATACAAAAACAGGATTGGATGTCTGGTAGAGGAAGAAAAAAACCAACAATGCTTAACCGGGTTATTGTTTAGCCATTAAATATTTATGCCTTGTGTTATGTGTTATATCTAGATTAAAACCGGCTATGAATATTTCTGAGAAAAGAAAACTGTCTTGTTCAATTCATATTCTTTTCTTGAGTAATGATTGTGTAATTAACTATTCCTGGATATCTCACATAAAATCTTATTGCATTGACTTATATTTTTACAAATAAGAATTTTGAAGCAGTTAGTTCCATACAAATATGATGTATTTTTTTGTTCTAATATTTTTAACTTTTTGTGCATTTAGGAAAATACATTGTTATATTTGGATCATTAATTTTGCAAGTAACGATGGCTCAGATACAAAATATAATAAATATCTGGCTCTGTTTAAAAACGGATTTAAAAAGTTAAAGTTTTCGTAATGTAGATATATTAACTATTCTTGCATTTATTTCATGTAGGTTTTCATTACTATATCTTACTTTTAACTTATCCTTTTAGGCCTTTAAAAAGTAAATATTTTTGTTCCTGATGCCTTTGAATTATTGTTTTTGTTCTACTTTCCAAATATATTATGTTTACCATGAAGACATAATCATGAATTCAAAATCATAAGACTGGTTTTTCCTACTTCTTATAAACAGAAAACACAGGGGAAATTCTTACTATTTAGTAGGAAAAGTGGATTTTAAAATTAATCATTCAAAGCAGTGTTTGTTTCATATCTGAACACAAATCTTTCATGGTATCATACCAAAATCTATTATTAAAAACCAAGAGCACTTCAAGGAGATTTCAATGTGGAATTTATGATTGATTGATTACAAATTTGCTTTTAAAGTATTGTTTATTGTCCAACAATTCTATAGATTATTTTATAGGATTTTCTTTTTGCTAGAAGCAGTCTTTCAAAATAAGTAAATAAACCCTAACACTCAAAGGTTAAAGATTGATTGGAAATTTCAAACCATGAGCCCTAATTGTGTTTTAAACCAGATAAAAAGCCATTTTCCCAAATGTTGTTTATATATTAAGTGGTAGAAGTCAATGAAGAGTAAAAAGTATCATTAAGTAGTGATTTTAAGTACATTTAGAACTTCATTGAGAAATCTAAGGTTATATGAATATGTGAACATATGGATATATCCACTAAAGGAACCCAGTTTCTTTAAGTTTCTGTCTTTTAAAAGCATTGTTCATTTTAACTGGCTATTTTTTTTAAAGATTTTATTTATTTATTTGACAGAGAGAGACAGCGAGAGAAGGAACACAAGCAGGGGAAGTGGGAGAGGAAGAAGCAGGCTCCCAGCGGAGGAGCCCGATGTGGGGCTCAATCCCAGGACTCTGGGATCACGCCCTGAGCTAAAGGCAGACGCTTAATGACTGAGCCACCCAGGCACCCCTAATTGGCTATTTTTAAGTCCATATAAATCACACTTCATAGTACCTCCATTTCAAATAGCAGTAAAGACTTGAAAAAAGAAAATGAAAGCAAATGTTAGTCAATTCAGAAGATTTATTTTCAAAATCAATAACTTCGAAAAGAGGCAAATTTAAGCAAAGTTTTTACTTTTTCATTCTGTAGTCAATTAAAATGAAATCATTAGCCCTGAAACATGGATGAACGTTTCTTAAGTCAATGCTGAAAAACTATAATCATATATTCGTAAGTGTTTGATAACTATCATCTGATAAGTTGAGTTTTAAGGATTTCTCACTGAATTAATAATTCTGAAGTGAGCAGTATAGAAAACAAAACAAATTTTTTAAGTGTTCAAAAACATGCCATAAACTGGAAAGACAGCAGATTTGTACAGCAGCTCACAAAGTATTTTCACAGAGAAAAGTAATTTTTACCTTGTGTAAAATGTACAATTAAAAGAACTACAGCATACATGATAATTGCAGGATAATACATGTGTCTATAAATATTGATAATTAATATCATTACATATATCATTACAAAATTAATTAATTAAAAAACATTAATATCATTACAAAATATATAAAGACAAGGCTAGTTAAAATGGGATTGGCCAAGACTTAGAAATGAGAGTCAATGTGTGAGAAATGCAGTGGCCATCCACCAGAGAAGAGCCGGAGAAAACATGAACAGAGCTTGCAACGGCATATGAAAACCATAGGTAGAGGGCCCAGTCTGACAGGGAAAGAAACTGCAAAAAGACACCGTGGAGTGGTTCTTTGGGCCTTGGAAGAATGGAAAAATAATGCTAAAACTAATAGAAATATCTTGTTAAAAAATCAGAATGACTGAAGTAGGATCAGGACTTAGGTTCACGTTAAAGGTATTCAAAGTAACAGTAAACTTGTAGGGCTGCCTATGTATGTCCTGTGGTTTGGAGGAATATAAAAGAAGTCCATGTTCCTCCTCAAGTAGCTAAAACCTCTTCCTCCCAACTTCCAGGAGCAGTTACAAATGCTCAGGTCTTCCACTTTTAATGAAAAAGCTGTCTCCACACTTAGTCCTTGCTCTATTTCTCCCATGATGTATCCTCTTCACAGTGAAGCATCAGGAAGATTTTGTCTGCACGTCGTATTCACCCGTCCTAAATTCATTATTTAATTTAGCACAAGTGGGGCTTTTCTCTTTGGCTCTCACTTTTCACTGAAATTGCCATGGCTGTTAGAGACTAAATCTAGTGACTAATTTTCAGTACTCTCATTATGGTCATTCTGAGGTACTAAACACCCTTAACCACTTCCTTCTTAAAACGAATCATGTGGTCTCTGTGTGCCCTTTTCCACTACTGTCTTCATTCCTTAGCTGCTCTTTTTCCACCAGCTTCATGGACTCCTCTTTCTCTGCCTACTCCTTCATTTCCCAAACTTAGGTTTCTGTTCTTGCTCTCATTCTCCTGTCCCTCAGTTCACTCTTCCAGGGGCATCCACACTCCCCAGTCTCTACCACGATGAGTATTTTTGGCTCCTGGAGTGATTCAAGACTCTTGGGATCTGAAGCTTAGACAATATCGAGGGCCCTCTTTAAGAAAAGGAACACAGAATTCTGAATACAAAATTAGGTTTAAAAAAGTAAATACATACTTAAAACAAACAAAAAATCATAATGTTTGAAAAGCTGAAAAATATCACAGCATTATAGAAACCAAAAAATGAATACATTTTCATTAATTAACTCCCTGGCATGACTCTATAATTTACTCCATTTCCATTATTTTGTAACATTGTAGAAAGCATGGAAAGATAAATCAGTCTTTCATCTAGCATGGTTCATCAGATCTATTTTTTTATTACTGATATATAAAATGCAAAATACTTGAGATTTCTCACACAGATAAACTCGCCCTATGTGGTGTTGCTATAAATTTGTGTCTGACAAAGGACAAAAACAAAGTTTTTGTTTTGTTTTGTTCTTAAAGATTTGATTGATTTATTCGAGATAGAGAGGATTGCAAAGAGGAGCAGAGGAGGAGCAGAGGGGGAACTGGGGAGGGAGAGGGACAAGCAGACTCCATGCTGAGCGCAGAGCCCTGTGCAGGCCTTGATCCCAGGACCCTGAGACCACGACCTGAGCCAAAACCAAGAGTCAGATGCTGGCTGCTTAATGGACTGAGCCACCCAGGCGCCCCTCAGCCAAAGTTTATCTCACAATTCCCTTAAAAAAGAAGAAACATTTATAATTCTGTATTTCATTATCAGATACAATCATGAAAGAAAAGAACTTCTGTCTGACCGAGCATTAGTAAGAGCCAATTCTCCACTGAAAGTTTTGCACATCTGGATGATCAGAAGAATTTCCCACAGAACAACTTGTGGTTCCAGACATTCATACTTTGTTTCTCCTCCATGACCCACACTTTCCTATACCAGGCACCTTGGGACACTTGGCTCTGTCTCTTCACATTGTATCAGATGAATCAGCACATGGGGAGTAGATGTGCTTCTAAAAGGCTTTCCTGAATCAGGGTGGCTACAGTAACATCCTAAGTACTTCATCCTCAATCCAAACTGTTGTATCATCATCACCTCTCAGGTGGATGCCCAAAACTCACCTAGCCATTGTCGAGAGGGAGAGTGTGTGTGTGCTGGTTGTGGGGGGTGAGTCAGAGTGGAAAGGGACAGTAATCTTAGAAAACTGTGTTTAAAATACCTTGTATCTGCGAATTGTACAAAAGCATAGCACCCCTTCCAGAGCCACGCTAGTGAGGAGGCCTCAAGTTTATCTAATCCAGGTAAACCTCTCCTCCTAGCTGTTACACAAACGTCTCAAGTTGTACACACTCAAAAATGATGGCAATCTTACCTCCAGACAACAGCACCTCTGACATCGTGTGCTCTTCCTTCAGTTATCAGTCATCTATCACCTGGGTGCCTTAGTCTAAAATCAGGGAATCTTTTTTACAATTCTCCTTCAATCTCATCTCTAAATAATTGCTAACTGGGTGCGTGGCTGTCTCAGTTGGAGGAACGTGAGACTCTTGATCTCAGGGTCGTGAGTTTGGGCCCCACTTTGGGTGTAGAGATTATAAATATATAAAATAAATAAACTTTAGAAAATAAATAAATAATTGTTAATGGCGACTGATTCAACTTATTTCCATCATCACTGCCGTGGTTAAGCCTAGCTCAGGGCCTCACCATTTCTGCTGCTTTTCCAACAGCTACCTAACTGGCACCCTCTGTGCTGGCCTTACCACACCGTGATTCACTTTTATATTTTGCCAGGCAGAGAAAGCTTTCTGAACTGAAAATCGTATGAAGTAGCCTTCTTACCTAAACTCTTAACAGACATTCATTATGCTCAAGACAATTTCCAAACTTCTTAGTCTGGCGTATAAAACCCTTCATAGCATAGTTTCTGCCTTTTTTTTTTTTTTTTTTGAGAAACGCCTCTCATCTATGCTCTACCCTTTGTCTCTGCACCATCCTATTGTCCCACAATATTAAAATATTGTCGTTGGCTACACCATTGTCAAGTATTTATATCTGTTGCTCCTTCTGCCTAAAATATCACCACCTAAAGAAACTGCTTAAATTCCTCTGGTCTTTCAGAACTCTTTCCAGGATGCCTTCTTTGACCACTGCCACTCTCCCTCTTGCCTGGATCAAGGTTTCCCAGAAAACCCATTCTGTGCCTTTATTAGGATATGAATCAGGTATTATAACTGATATCATGTTCATACTAAAAAATGCATTAATTTCGGGTATCAGGCTGGCACAGTTGGTAGAGCATGTGACTCTAAATCTCAGGGTCCTGAGTTCAAGCCCCACACTGGGTGTGGAGACTACTTAAAATAAATAGAGACAAATAAAAATGTTGAAGGCTTCATGATCACAGGGAAGCTATTAACTGTCATAAAAGCTGAGATTTTTTACTCTCAAGAATCATCAAAATATCTACTCTAGTGTCTTTATGGGTTTAGAGTACTACACTCCTTATTTGATCGTAAATCATCTTTTTCAATATGATCAAGACCGATTAAAGTAAAGAATCATAAAAATAAGTAAATATATAAGAAAAAAGTATTAACTGAAGAATTTTTTCTCTGAGTATGAATCTATTTTTTTGGTTTCAGCTTTTCTACTTTGTCTTTTGACTCCATACCCACAATCTCAATTGTTCAATTTATAGTTCCAGTTTCTTTAAAGTGAATGAGAACTTCAAGAAATAATCTGAATGCAGATATTCTCCCACATTTTTGTTTTTCAAATGTGGGAGCCCAGTCTAATTGTAGGGTCAGCAGTCAGACTATTTATAGTAGTGCCTTACATTTTCTTAACTTGGGCAAGGAGAAGAAGAGTTCAGCTATTTATAACAAAAGGTACACCTCTCCTCCATGCCTCCCAAATGTCTCACCAAGTTCACTAGGGGTTAGAAGAGAAAAGAATCTCTCTGTGACTGGGCTTTTAACCTCAATTAGCCCCAATCCACACCTAAGAAAATGTGACTACCCTGTTATCATATCATACAAAAGGTAGTAAACTTCCTAGTTGCTACTGTGCCACAAAGCATAAAGATACAACAGAGGAGTATTACAAATAGCAGACATATTTTCAAAACTTTCAAAAGCACTTCCAAACAGAGGCCTGATCATAGTCAAGCACATCAAACTTTTGCTGCTGCTTCACTCACACTTAATTGCATGGCAATTATGTAGCAATTCACCTTTGTTGAGGTTTTTCAGAGCATTCAGTGTGGTCTTCATTGAATCAACTTGCTCTTCCTGCACTGATTTTATTTGTGCACAATTTAATCAAATCATGTATTAACAATAATGAGTAAAACTTACATAAGGAGAAAAAGAAACCAAAACAAAACAAAACACTTCCCTGTCCTTTGATAAGCATCCAATTCTACCGGTAGGAGGAGATGAGCAGTAGCTACGAGGATTCAGTATTGCAGAACTCAAACAGAATGTTAAAAAAAACATGGAGGGGGCACCTGGGTGGCTCAGTCAGTTAAGCAGCTGCCTTCAGCTCAGGTCATGATCCCAGGGTCCTTAGATCAAGTCCCACATCTGGCTCTTTGCTCAGCGGGGAGCCTGCTTCTCCCTCAACTTACCACTCTCTCTCTCTATCTCTGACAAATAAGTAAACAAAACCTGAAAAAAGAAAAAAGAAAGAAAGAAAGAAAGAAAGAAAGAAAGAAAGAAAGAAAGAAAGAAAGAAAGAGAAACTGGTTAATGTGCTAGAGAGTAGTACAGCCGTAATCTTAGGATATCTTTTCTGCCAGACACAAATCTATTGCTTCTCCAATGGACGAAAGTCATTTACAACTTATCAATTTATAAGTTAATCATCTACCTTCATGGAGTCTGAATCCTGATCAATAGTAAATAGTAAATCAAACAACGGTTCATTCCCTTAGAGCAGGAGTTGGCAAATATTTTCTAGAAAGTGCCAGATAGTAAATATTTTAGTATTTATGGGCCACATAAAGTCTCTGTCACACACTAATCTTTGTTTCATTTTTTAATAACTCTTTAAAAATGTAAAATCCATACTTCGCTCAAGGACTGAACAAATGCAGGCCTTGGGCCAGATGTTACCCGTGGGCCATAATTTGCCAAAACACTGCCCTAGACAATAAAACAGTCCTTGGATGAGCCTGTTGCACAAGGTCCTCGCACGACTCTGAAAACTCGCAGTCTTCCCTTGCCTCTTTTCCAGGTCTGGGGTAACTTTTTAACCATACAAATGAGGAAGCAGAAGCAAAGAGAGTAAACTGGCTCAAAATTCTAAAACAAGATGTGTAACTGGGACTTCAGTTTGATTTCAATGCCTTGTTCTCTCCTGTCTTTTAATCATATATATATGTATATACACAGACACAGATGCACACACACAATCATTACACAGTTTTCATGAACTATTTTAAAAAGAATTTATTGGAGTGCCTGGGTGAATCAGCCGGTTAAGCGTTGGACCCTTGATTTCGACTTGGGTCATGATCTCTGGGTTGAGAGATCAAACCCCCAGTCGGGTTCCATGCTCAGCGTGGAATCTGTTTGGGATTTTTCTCCCTCTGTCCCTCCTCCCCCTGCACTCTCATGAATGTGCTCTCTTTCTTGCTCTTGCTCTTGCCCTCTCTCTCGAATAAAAGAATAAAATCTTTAAAAAAAAACTTATTTTAATTACTTATTCCTTTTATATTGTGATACATATGATGTGTAATAAGAAATCCAGTCAATATTGTTTTTCATATTGCTTTGTTGGGTGGTTGTAATCATAGCCTGTTCTATCTGCAAAAAAGTCAATGTCAGTTGAGTAATAAAAAGTTAAAATAGAGGAGAGAAGAACCTAGAAGGGAGGAGTAAAAGAAAATGAAGAAACTCTGACTAATAAGAGCAATAAAGATCTTTTTCACTTCAAGAGAGTTGTCAGTATCCAGTAGGGGAAAAAAACATTCTGGGTAGGTTAAAGAGAGGACATTTAGTACATGGAATTAGTTATAAAAGTGATGGGTGAGCTGAAAAGCTAAGAAAAGAATGGTGATGAAATGCAGAGATTAACATCAGCAGGAAGCCACTTTTGCTCTTCGGGCTAGAGGTTAGTAGACCTCAAAAGCCAGAAGTGTCTGTTGTGGCCAGAACACCATGGTGGGGGTTGACTGGCAAAAACTGGAACCACAGAAGGGAGCTATGTTTACAGCATTGGAGAAGACACAGTCACTGTTGGAGACACTACCCAAGACAGAGAAGAGGGAAAACGCTGTGCATTCTCCCTTCTCCATGCCACTCACCCATTCTTGTCTATGGTTCCCATGGACCAAACCACTAAAGAAAAAAAATTTTTTTAATTAAAAAAGTAAGAAAAAGAAGAGAGCAAAGTAAATATGGAAATAGAAGTGGGGAAGGAACAAGAACCAAAGAGAAATCAAGTGAGAAGGAAGCACAGTGCACAATATAGCATAATGATTCTCAAGACCAAGCTTTCATTTCTGCACAATAAAAGTTGCCAGTCCCTGATGAAGTACCCAAGTTAATTTATGAAAGGTAACGTGTTAAAAAAGTGGGGAAAAAACCCTATGAAATACATATAACTTCTTAATCTCAAACATATTTATCACTATTAACTTTATAATTATCAGACATTGACTATTTTAAAAATCTGCTAAATTTGCATAATGGAAAAAAAAAACACTATTATCTCACTGAATTTGCACTTTTCAGAGAATTCTAAATCCTAAATATAATAACATAGTTATTATGCTGAATTACTTTTATTAGATCTGCAGTATGAAATAAAAAGATATTTAAGTCTTTGTGTAAGTGCTTAATGAAAATTTCTATTTTATGAAATGTATGTATTATGAAGCTATATTTGAGTTATTTAAAACTGCTCTTTAAATTAGGCTTTTTAAAATTTTTCAGAACGCTACCAAACTTATAAACAATTGTAATGTTCCATGAATTTAAAATAGTATTTAGTAGTAATTAAATATTTACAAGTTTTAAAATACAACCATATTTGAATGTGAACAAACAGAAACATTTTTATTAAGGTTGAATATTTCAGAAACATGCCTTGAGAAAAATACAATTTCTTGGGGGCATGAAATGTAAGAAAATAATTGAAGAACCTTATGGTAGAAAGTATCCAAAATTTTTTAAATGTAAAACTTTCAATTTAAGATTACTTTTCTCCCAAAAAAAAAATGTTAAGCTCAGAAAAGTTGTAACTTTTCAACAAAACATGCAGTGTACTGGCTGTCAAAAGCAACACAATACATTATACAAATGTAATTTTACCCTCACTGTAACACTGAATAAATGCACGTACAGCATTGGAGAAGACACAGTCACTGTTGGAGACACTACCCAAGACAGAGAAGAGGGAAAACGCTGTGTATCATAATGAAACACGTCTTCTTAGTACTATTCTAAACTTACCACACAATAATTTAGCTATTAGTGAAGGGTTAGTTAGCATATGTTACAAGTATATTTGTTAAAACCTTGGGGCGCCTGGGTAGCGCAGTCGTTAAGCGTCTGCCTTCGGCTCAGGGCGTGATCCTGGCGTTCTGGGATCGAGCCCCACATCAGGCTCTTCTGCTATGAGCCTGCTTCTTCCTTTCCCACTCCCCTGCTGTGTTCCCTCTCTCGCTGGCTGTCTCTCTATCACATAAATAAATAAAATCTTTAAAAATAAATAAATAAAATAAAATAAAATAAAATAAAACCTAAGCTATAATTAATCTGTACCACAATGCTTAAAATAATAATATATCTTACCTTACTATTCTCACTTACTGTGAAGGATATGAGTTGTTATCTCATTTTTAAGCTAACAAGTTAGCCTGCTAAAATTCCACAGATGCTAGAAGAAGACACAAGACTCCTGAATCAGAGACCAAAAAATGTTATTACTCATAGTAATAGTAGTCAGACTATCAGAATCCTTGAGTCTTACCTCCCACAGGGCAGTATGCAAAGGGACAGGTGACACCTGCTTGTTCAGTGGTTTGTTACAAGACAGAAAGCCTGAGTTTAGGGATCTGAATCTTTTATAATGAGCAGTAAACATGCCTATCCTTTGTTCTGAAGAGAGACAGTATCTCCAAAGGCTGTTTGTTACAAAAACAAATAAGACCACAACAAAAGTGGTCAGTGCCTCTGTATTGTATGGATGGAGGTTTCTGTGATTCGTCCTGCATAGGTGGCCACCTCGACTTGCATGGACGCAGGCAGGCTAAAGAATGTAGTTTGCAGGGCACCTGGGTGGCTCAGTCATTTAAGCGTCTGCCTTCAGCTCAGGTCATGATCTCGGGGTCCTGGGATCCAGTCCCACGTTGGTCTTCCTGCTCAGCAGGGAGTTCGCTTCTCCCTCTCCCTCTGCCCCTAGCCTCTGTTTGTGCATGTTCTCTCTCAAATAAATAAATAAAATCTTAAAATAAATAAAATCTTAAAATAAAATAAATCTTAAAATAAAATAAAATCTTAAAATAAATAAAATAAAATCTTAAAATAAAATAAATCTTTAAATAAAATAAAATCTTAAAAAAAAGAAAGAAAGAAAGAATATTTGTGAAACTTGTGTGCATGAGTGATCTCGGGAGCCTGATTAGTTGACATTAGCTGGCCTGCAGGTCAGAATTGGCCCTTCTGGTCCGGATGCTAAGAGATATAAATTTTGCCTTACATTCCTTCCAGCTCCAGGCTGGCTGCTCCATAGCCCCCCCCCCCAAAAAAAATGAAATGCGGGGGAAAGAGGCAAGCACACCTATTCCAGGCTCCTCGGAGATGTAAAGACATGATAACATAGGAATGCAGCTCATTCCAAACTACAGGTAGGTTTAACTTCAGACCTCCGTCATTTGCCCTATGCCCAGTTGGAAGTCTCAGCTGAGGGGAGGTCACTCTGCCCAGGCCTCTCAACTGGGGCTCCAGCCTGGCTGTCTCCACAGGGCTTCCCCAGCTGGTGAGGTTGGATGTTGTAAGTACCCGATTTGATGTGACTCTGTCTTATTCTCTTTTACTGCTTACTATTGCCCTCATCTGTGCATAGATTTCCCTTTTCTTCTTTCTGTTCCTATTAGATTTTTATAATATCAATAAAGTGGTTTTTCCCTTCAAAACTCAGAGCACAGTTACAGTGAATCTTTTCTTCCAAACAGCTTCTACTTTCAACATGGGCAGAAATTTGAGAAGTTGGTGGAAAACTGTCTCCCAACAGCCACCCAAAGACTAAAAAATAATTGGTCATATTATAAGGAATATGGGGAAAATGCTCAGATATCTTTGTTCCATTGGCTGTGACTATAGAGCTACATTTGAACTTGCAGGAAGCCATTCTCTGAGAGAAGGAGGGAAAAATCAACAGAAGAGCTAAGAGTCATCCTTTGCTAGAGAAACACAATATGTCAAAGTACATTTCTTAGTATGAGATGGGATTTTTCTCTTTGGACATTCTTCAATAAGCTGCCTACAAATGGATAAGAGAAAATGCCTGGGAAAAGAGACCTATATTTTTTAAAGATGGTAATACTTTGAGTTAACAGATTGCATTTAAAATAAGTGTCACAAGTGAGATGACTCAACTGAAACTTCACTGCTCCCAGATCTGCTGTTTGCCATCTTCTAAAAAGAAGTCATCATCTCAAATCCTAAATTAACCATATATAGATTTAGTTGTGTCGCACCTTGTGGCTCCATATTGCACTTATGCAATATTGCAGCTGAGCAATGTTGCCCACTTGAAAGTCAGCTTCATTTACTGTGTTGCTTTTGTTCTGAAAGCCCAATGCAGTAGACATCAATCCATTGCCATTTCTGCTTAAATCAATTTGTGCGTATTGGGAGGAATACTAAATTCTGGTGTTATAGAAATTTTTAAAATAAACACAATTCCCATTATGAGTGGTACAGGACAGCTCCTCATCAACTGACTATTCATCAAGTACAAAGATAGAACATATGCAGGCACTAAATCAACTACAGTAAAAAATTTCAAGGAAAAGCATAATCAGAACAATGGGTTAAAATCACTTTTCTTTTTTTTCCTGGGGGGTGGTGGTCTAATTTATTAAATTTATGCTCTCTCTATGCCAACCCCCACACAAATCTCACAAAATAAGGAAATATCTTAAGTAACTTGATGTACTGTTGTATAATATAAATGTCTAAGACTGTGCACCAGACTGCTTGCAATATGTTCTTTAATATATTTTATTATGTTTATTATTTTGCTATTAATTTCCCTTCCTGCAGAGTTTTTACTCTCACCTACCTATGATCTATTATTGGAACATAATAATAATTCAAGTTGACAAGGTAATGGAAAAAAGCAGTTATTTCTTCAGACCCTCTTACCATCATCCATCCATCTATTCATCTGTCCATCCATCCATTTATCGAGTCATCTATGTAATCCTTTCAATCATTAATACAGCAAATAATTAACTGTTGAGGTTCTTCATAATTGTGGCTGTTGGAAAAGTGAATGAGAAACAGGGAGTCCTCTCAGTGGGTTAAATACTACGTTACTTTCACTGATCAAGTTATAAGACAATTGTTATAAGAATGCAATGATACAAGGCCCTGTATATAAGTCAGATGAGATGGCAGAGAGAGCTTAAGAAAAAGTATATGGGTGTGAGTGTGTGTCCGCTTGCCTGTTTGGAACAGAGGCTCAAGAGAAATCTGAGGAATGTTCGGTTTAAACCAATCCTCAAAACGTACCAGATAGGGTGAGAGGATATGGAGAAAAAGAGAAAGAGAACCATGAGTTAAGGAAATCTCAACACCCAGCCAGCTCCATGCTTGTCCTATGTCAGTTAGCATTCATTGATCTCCTCATTTCTGTAGCTGAATGTGAAAGTGGAGACATGTGGCACCCCTAGAAATTCTACTGCTCCTCTCCCCAACCAACACCTAATAAACCTAGATTGTAGGTGTCCAAACAAAAGAGGAATGAACTTCTCTTGGCTTGGCTTTGTTACCTGCTTATGTGCCGCAAGTTAGAGTTGTTAATTCACACATTCCAGAAATCTTTATTGAATACTTGCTATGAGGTATGCAGTTGCTAGTTTCTAGAGATACAAAAATGAATAGAATAGATAGGATAACTTCCTCTTTGGAAAGTACAATTTAGCAGTAAAATTAAACAAACCCAATGATATTTTATATTCAAGTGAAAGGACAGGGCTCATAGAAGAACACATCCAAATCTGACAGGGATGGAAAGCTCAGATAAAGCTTTCCGAAAGGCACCTTAGATTCTGTGCGTTGGAGTGAGGAGGAAGCTATGGTAAAAGTTGAAGCAACAAAGTAACAAATCAAAATTTTGTTTCAGAAAGACAAATGTCTATAGTGTTGAAATGCCTTGGAAATGAACAAAATTTCTGCTTCTAAATGTTAAATGTTTATGTATAATCTTGTAAATGTAGGAACATTTATCAAAATAGTCTATTTCTTCCACCTCCTTTCCACATCCAAGTTATAGGCAACTTCAGGGCAAGAAGCTTCCTTTCACAAAGCAGTGGGATGCGCTTCGTACACAGTCACCACATTTTAAATTCTCCTGTAATATCTAATCTAGAACCAGGAAGTACAACGAACTGAAGCTGGCTGTGTTTGCTTTCTGTAAACGATAAGAAAGTTGTAACCATAATAGTGGTTATGATGCTAAACACCTTGATTTTGTAAGCCTTTCATGTCCTGCACACCACTGAATTAAAAAATTACGTCAAAGTTTGACTAAAGTTCTGTAACCAGTTCTTTAAAAATATCTTAACTAGCCCCTCTCTTGCCTATTTCCTTGGTCTACACCCTACAAGTGTGGGGCCCTGGGTGGGGAAACAACTGACACTTTTCATAGACGAAACTCTCCCCTGACTCCCTCCAGCTAATCTTCAGAAGAAATTCCCAGTGGGACCCACATATGTATTTTAGAATGAGATGACCTTCCTACCTGATTATTTCACATCAAAATTCATACCATTAGGGGGAGAAATTCACCACTAAACTTTCATCCAGTTCAAAGTCTAAACAGGGGAGGAAGTGAAAGACCATGCTGGTGGAAAAATCAACTGCTGGCTGCTAATTAGGTGCCTGCACAACCCGCCAAGGAAGGCTGGCTAGCTAATTAAGCTGAATCGCTGAGTTCCAGGGCCTGGGGTCTAGCCCCGTAGAACTCCCAGCTGGAGCTGCAGGGACTGCTTCACCCAGAGCAGGGTTTCAGCCCATGCTTCCCAAACTAATCTCACTGACACTCTACCCTATGGCACTCAAGTCAAGCGAGAGGACATAGCCCAAATTTACAATGTTGTTGTGTTATTTAAGATTGACTTCCAGTTAGTTTTCTTCTTATGAGCTTCAACATATTCCCCAGTCTTTGCCACTTACTTAGTTTATGATAATCCAGGGAAGTGCTGGAGAAAAACACACCTGTGGGGAAAGATTGCAAAATCACCATTCTAAAACTCACGACACAATGTAATAAAAATCAGAACTCACTAGATATATATTTCTTTAATTTCACACACACACAATTTTTCCTTGCCTCTAATTTAGAAAATATTCCAAATGTTGGAGTTGTAGGAATCGCAAATAACCTGCAGATGACTAGATTGCGTATATCCACCGTTGTAAAGGTATGGTTTTCTGTCATTACTCTTTCTCTAAAGCTTTTTTTTCAGGATCTTGATAACTAAGACTTTTCAGGATACAGTTTCTGTCTAACATTGACAGGAGTAAAGTCACAAACCTGTGCCTGACTCACTCTCTTTTCAGATTTATTTTTATAAATAAGTTGTTATGCCTTCTAGTCACCATGACAGCTTTCTACAATGCCTGAAAACACGCCCTTTCACACTGACACTCCTGTCCTACTCAGATTCCACTATTTGCATTTAAAATGAACGAATGCTGAATTATATTCTTATTCAAAGCCCTCTGCAAATGGGTTTGCATGAGGTTGCTGCTGGAGTGTGAATAATTTCCATAATACATTCATTAGTCATAGAAACAAGCAAAGGCGATTTATAGGAAATGATTGAATCTGGAGGCTAATTTTTTTTTTCTTTCTGGTGACATTATTGATTTCTTGACTTCCTTCCATTTTTCTTTAGTTCTAAGAACACAAATGATAGGCAAGAAATTTACTACAATATACTGTCTTCCAAGAAAAAAATTCTATATGAATTAAGACAAGAAGTGTATGTATGTTAGAGAAATCTAGGGGGGAAGAAAAGCATCAATGTCTACATAGGAAGGAAGGATGAAAAAAAGAAGAGGCCAAAAAAGAGAAAGTCACATTACATAAGTCCTATACCAATTATTATTATAAAGAATGTAATGGATTTTACTTTGCAATTTTGATACACATGTTACTACAATCTAGTTACACATCAAATTCATGCATGCTATACCTTGATAGTTTTCTCTATGATTGTCAATTGGTCCTAAGGTTTTTGATTCTCTAAAATTGCATGAATGTGTCAAAACAGAAAAGTGGGCAGAAAAGGAAGTGACATCATGGAAATTATTTAAAATCAGATCTTTCCAAGCTCTAGTTGAAGTGAATAAATAACATTATAAGTACATTCATGGGACAATTTGGAAAAGAGGTTTAAAAATAGATACATATGAAAAATTCTTTTCTACTAAGCAATTAATCATGTTAGAAAGTTTCAAGAACATTGAAAAAAGGTACAGAGAATAATAAAGCTACATCCTTTTATAACTTCAGATATTGTATTAGTTTGCTAGGGTTTCCATAACAAAGTACTACAGAGTGGGTGGATTAAAAATAGAGGGATTTATTGTCTTACAGTTCTGGAAGCTAGATGTCTGACATCAAGATATGGGAAGAATGAACAGGGGTAAACAGAAGGGGGAATGAACCATGAGAGACTGTGGACTCTGGGAAACAAACTGAGGGCTTCAGAGGGGAGGGGGTGGGGGATTGGGATAGGCCAGTGATGGGTAGTAAGGAGGGCACATATTGTATGGTGCACTGGGTGTTATATGCAAGTAATGAATCATGGAACATTGCATCAAGAACTGGGGATGTACTGTATGGTGACTAATATAACAAAATAAATATTATTATACAAAAAAAAAGATATGGGCAGAATTAGTTCTTCTGGCACCATGAAAAGAACATCTATTCCAAGCATCTCTCCTTGGCTTGTAGATGGCCATCTTCAGGTTCACGTGGAGTTCTCTCTGAGTCCAAATTTCCCTCCTTTCATAAGGACACCAGTTATATTGAATTAGAACCCTATCCTGCTCTATTATGACATTACTTTAACCAAATACATCTGCAACAATCCTACAACCACATAAGGTCACATTCTGAGGTGCCGAGGTTCAAGACTTCAACCTATGAAATCTGGGGGGTATACACAATTCAACTTATAGCAGGTATGAACCTCTTCTAAAAGGAAAAAAATATGCTAGCAGATAACCAACGCTGATGAATGATTTCTATTTTAATGTTACCTGAATAAGTAACAAAATAAGTTTGTATTTTATAGTTCACATAATAGTAAATAGCCAAAAACACAATTTAAAATTATATACAAATAAAATTAATTTAAATTAGGAATACTAATTTATCAGAACAGAAATGCCATTTTCCTGCAACCAAACCACACTTCAGAAAATGAATGTACTTTGGGAAGCTACAATATTAGTTCTTTTGATTTCAATATGTGCCATGGATAATTCCATTTTTCCACTAACTTTTTCTATTTGAACCTCCAAAAGTACTGCATGGCTTCCCCCTTTGGGGCATCTGGTATAATTGAATTAAGAGACAATATTATCTCTTGCTCTGAATCTCTTTCCAGGTATCAATGTAATATTGTATCAAATGTACCAAAATAATATTTCTCTCATTACATAATCTATTTATTCATTCCTTTACCCTCAATTACTATTCCTACATCTCTTCATTTACACCCCAACTTTTCCACCTTTGGAAGGGACAATAGGTTCAGCCACTATGCTGGTCTAGATTGCTAGTAAATATTTCTACTCAGTCCCCTCCCATATGTTAGGGTAAGGTTATATGAATACAGAACTGGTGGGCTCTCTTGACCAGCAAGCAATACAGCTGCATTCACTGTTAGTCCCAACTTTGCCAGATGGGTGAAGGCACAGCCCACCCCATCAGGCTCTTAGGAAGTCTGACATACAGGTTTAAAAATATCATTAGTTTCTTGGGGCGCCTGGGTGGCACAGCGGTTAAGCGTCTGCCTTCGGCTCAGGGCGTGATCCCGGTGTTATGGGATCGAGCCCCACATCAGGCTCCTCTGCTATGAGCCCGCTTCTTCCTCTCCCACTCCTCCTGCTTGTGTTCCCTCTCTCGCTGGCTGTCTCTGTCTCTGTCAAATAAATAAATAAAATCTTTAAAAAAAAAAAAATATCATTAGTTTCTTGCTTGGGAGTCATCCCTGTTTCCAGCACTTATTTTTGCAGCCCTGGCCTTATCTGTGTCCACTGCATCAGGTAGGAAAAAGAAAGTTGAGTGCGGTGGGAAGGAAGGAAGGAAGGAAGGAAGGAAAGAAGGAAGGAAGGAAGGAAGAAAAGGGGTGAGAAATGAAGAAAGAAAGAAGGAAAGTGAAAGAGGGAGAAAGGGAAGGAGGGGAGAAGGAAGGAAGGGAGGAAAGTATAGTCATACCTGTGTCCTCTTTTACCCCCTCTGCTCCAGACCCACCAAAAAAAAACAGAGGAATCTATCCAGTGGGTACACTCTTTCGGCCCCTGTCATGTTGAAGGTGAGCACACACCTGTGAGGATGTATAAGCCAGCCCTTCATGCCGGTATCTCTTCCTGTTTTAGACAACCAATGTTCCAATCGACCATTCCAGTTTTCTACTAAACTATTATTCTGAGAATATCTCTCTGCCCGTGTTGGCCACTATGGGCTGTGAAGTGTGTTTCTTGTTCTGAAGAAATGACAGAACCTGCAGCGGCCCTGCGTTTTATGGCAAAGAAGTAACTGTAGAACTGCACTAGTAGAAATTGCTGGAAATACGTCCTTTTGAATGCCAGGTACAGCTGTTCATGAGCAGACGTCTCACCAGACCCATTCTGCGTTCTCTCCTGATGGGGTCAAGGGGAAGCTGCTGGCTGCCCGCACTAGAGGAACCAGGCATTGAGCAAGTGCGCCCTCTACCGGCAAAGATGCAGTGCCAGCTGGCAAAGGAAAAATATTTAAACTGCCCCTGCCCATTTTCACAGATCAGACAAAAAGGATTAATTGAGAGCTTAGAGGCAATAAATCAATAAGCAACACACACACTTTATCATTACCGTCTTTGAGTGCACACATCATTTGTATACTAAGATCACTCAATGTTTGTCTTATTTGCCAATGACAACAAAGGACCACAGGTTTACAATTGTTCTCCTCACTTTCCACTCTCAAAATGATTTGAAAACCAAATGATTATCATAATTCATGTGATGGCAAAATCTGACCTACCTAACAGGAAGAGAATATTTATAATCTTTACCTTCCACTTCGTTGAATATGCAAATCTGTCATTGTTGAAATGTGATTGTGTTGATTTCAGAGTTCTGCTCCACGCTCTCCAGGGAAATTACAAGGCACTGCATTACTTTTCTCAAATCTAAAATTATGAAAAACAACTGGCCCCAAGGGTTCCTCATTCTCCAACAGAAACATCAACTCACCAATCTATAGCCCAAGAAGCCTTTAGGAGAGTTCCAGAAACCAGTTAGGAAGTTGCAGTACCCTGGGCAAGCTCAAAGTCAAGGCCAGTTACACTGAAGGGCAAGAAATGCCATTTCGTGTCAAGTACGGAGGCACCTCCCCTAAGCTGCTGTTGCTTGAGATCAGGAGGAAAAGCCACACTCTCAGCTTCTCCCTTGGGAGGGAAAGAGAAGCGTGGACTGTGGGTCTAGAATTTCAGCTTTTTTTGGGGGGGGTAGGTGCGGTGGGGAGGGCTGCCGTAAGGACTTGTTTCTGTCTTTCCTGACCTAGAGCAATGATGAAATCAGCACGGCTGGAAGTCTAGGGATCACAGAGAACAACAGAGCGGACCAGCGGTTGCACCACAGAACCTGCAGGACCACAGAGAGACACCAGAGCGAGCAAGACGCCACAAACTCCTGAAGAAGAAACTAGGGAATCCGAGCAGAAAACACGAAAGAAGCCCAGCAAGGACACATACCCATAAAAAGTTTGACAGGCCCCCAGAATCTCTAGCCAGACTGATCGGTGAAGGTTTTCCCCTGTATGAGGGCAGTCTATAAGGACTAGAAGTGTCTGTTTTTTGTTTTTTTGTTTTTTTTTTCAAATTCAAAACTCACAACAACAGCAAAAATAAGCCATGAGAAGAAACAAGGAAACAAGGTCCAATCAAAGGAACAAACTAAATCTCCTAAAGAAAATTGAGATCTATGAATTACCTGACAAAGAATTCGAAACAACCATTTTAAAGAAGCTCAAGTGCCACAACACAGGTAGACAACTAAATGAAATCAGTAAAACAATGCATGTACAAAAAAATGAGAATATCTCCAAAGAGAAACTACTAAAAAGAACAAAACAGAAGTTCTAGAGCTGAAGAGTTCAGTAACTGAACTGAAAAATTCACTAAAAGGGGTTAAAAACAGACTTTATCAGGGAGAAAAATCATCGACCTTGAAGCCAAGTCAACACGCTACAACATGGATGAAACTTGAGGCTATTTATATGTTAAGTCCAGTCAGCCAGTCACAAAAACACAATACTGCCTGATTCCACCACATAAGCGATCTGAAAAGTCAAACTCTCACAAACAGGAAGTAGAAGACGGTTGCCAGGAGCTGGGGGGCGGAGGGAGAGGAGAGTTGCTCAATGGATACAGGGTTTCAGTTTTGCAAGATACAAAGTTCTAGAAATATTGCACAATGTGCAAATAGTTAACAGTATCTTACCCTACACTTAAAAATAGTTAAGATGGTAAATTTTATGTTCTGTGTTTTTGAGCACAATAAAAAATAATAAACAGATATGAGCTCCGAGATGGTCTAACGGTGCTCAGTTACAATGTGGTCATTCGGGTGATTCGGAATATGTTTACATGATTTTGTAGGTATCTATATAAATAAAATTTAAATTTTTTAAAATTTTCTCATGAAAAGCCAGAGTCCTTTCTGTCATAGTCTCAAAATGTGGGGAGCTGGGGAGCAGGAGTGTGAAGAAGATGGAGGGGGTACCTTCATATCCCAATTTGAGAAACCAAGTGCATGGGTTTAATTCACACCTTATATATGAAAGAGTAAATAAAGCTTTGGACACTGCTTCACTGTCCTTTCAAATGTCACATTACCAAGAGGAAGCAAAATATAGGGTGCCAACTTCCATAGTTAACCCTGACCTTGATCTTAATCTTAACTTCAGCGAATTCTTGTGTTTTTGAGGGTAATAAACTTTATTTTAAAATGATAAGCTTGGTGTACATAAGAGCAATGATAAATAAAGCCATTTCTAATAACAAGAAATTTGACTGCTCTTAGTTTAAATTTCCACCATTATCTAAAAATTTCTAAGCATCCAAACAGTCTGGTAATAGTTTCTGTGTTTTATTTTCTTTGCTTGCCACTCATTTTTTTTTAATATATTAAGTGTCAATATACCTACTTCATAATTTCCATGAATTTTAATTGAAATTAAAAGTGTAAAGCAATCCCATACAGTTGTCCTAAGTTCAGAGCACTATTGTTTTACCACCAAACTTGGTGCAGAGCAGACATCGTTCATTTCTTTTATATATATTTGATCAAGTCCATGGCTCCAATCTTTACCGTAACTGCTATTGTAGAAAAATATAACATCAGGTGTAACCTCTTGTGTTACGGAAATCTGATTGATCAATTCAACACCTAAATCATTCAAGTCCTATCAGACATTTACTGAATAGGAGACATGCAACATGATACCTCACAACAGTAATTTAATAATTTCATTAAAATACCATACAAAATAAAATGGTGGCCACAAACTTGGAAACAACGGAACATTAAAGCAAAGATTTAACCACCATCTAAAGCAGGAACTTCTCTATTGCACATTTGTCAGGCAAACAAAGACAGAGACATCCCCAGCTAATGCCCAGATATCAGCGTTATTAGCACATTGATGCTTGCAAAGATGGCTCAGATAATTGTTATAAACCACTGACAGCACATACTGTCAAGCATTCATGTACTTGACCCAAAGCAATTAGAATGATTTTCTGCACTTTGAAAATATAACTGGCTAAGAATGTGTCCCCCTCTAACAGAAGTACAAGTGTGCTCTTTGGAAATTAAAATCCAGGCCGACACATTGCTGTAAATCAATTTCGTTAACGCATTTCATGAGAAAGTTTGAAATAATGGAAACCTCAAATAATTTTAAAGTTCAGTTGATAATGTTAAATTTGCAAAGTTGGCAGGCCAAATGGATTCTAAAGTCTGCTTAAGCCTATGCCTCCCGTGGAGGTAGCACTTTTTCTGGTAAACAGAAATATCCACTTCTACACTTCTACAGTTTTTGTGATCCCAGCTGTTGTCTATACACATAGGAACTCTTACAGATGACTTTGATTACCACTGTGCTATTATTTTAACATAAAATAACATAATATTTTTTAAAAAATTCTTATAATCTCATGTAAGCATTCATCAGGCATCCAAATCAGTAACTTTGGAATGCAAGTTAATATTGAAAAAAAGAAACTATGAGGAGGATAGCCAAAGAGCTAGCATACTCGTGGTGCTGTTAACTTGGAAAATTGCTTTCTGTGATATTTTAGATATAAAGCTGAGAAAATAAATATACCATTAAGACAGGCACACCTTTAAGCTAGCCAGATTTACATTCCCGGCAAGAGAAATAGGAAAAATGCAAGCGAACTGTTGGCAACATGGTTCCAAGATGAGCCTCTCATTATAAAGGGCCGCTAAGTACAGTCCTAAGGGAAATTAAAACATGTTTGGTGACCAAGTGGGCCTTGCCATTCCCCTCAGCTTGACTTCATTTGAGACTCTAGGCCCCTGACCTCCCTTTTCTTAGAGCATTTACTTGAGAAATCTTGTAATTATAAATCCAGTCTCTGCCTCTATGAGAAGTAACTGTCTTTTAAAAGCCTCTTGTCAGTTTTACAACCAGGAATGTCTTTCTCAAGGACCTGAGAGTCATTCTTTTGCAATGTAATCATCGTGGAAGATTGCACCCCGATCTCCCAGTCTCATGGGGAGATAGAAGACTAACTTCAGTGGACATCTTGCTTCAAGTTGTAACTCTATCTCCTGTCATGTTGATGGAAGAAAGTGTACGTTTCTTTTGGCTAAGGTCAACTAGCAGACACAGATGGCCTGCCTTCCTTCACCCCAGTTCTTAAAAACTCCTGCCCTTTTTCTCAGTGGAACTGGTAATCAGACCTGGTCTTGCTCTCTCTCCTATTGCCGGAAATAGTGTTGGAGAAAAACAACTTCTGCCTGCTCATCCTCTTCAGTTCAATCTTTTTTTTTTTAGCAGGTGAGTTTTGAGGAATGCTCTTCCTCCATAGAATGTGGCCTCTCTCTACTGTAGTGATGGGAGGTGGCAGCAGAGCAGAGAAAACAAGGTCTTGGAAAGTGGTTCTGGAAGAGAGTAGAATGTCTCTGCTCTCTGATTCTCAAGGGTTTACCTGTCATTAAGTCAGCCCCAAGAACTAAAAAACAGAGGGACAAGGAGGTGGTGCGTACTTAGGGAAGGTTGTGGCAAAAATGTCCCAGTTCTATGATATTCTGGAAGTTATCAGTTCTCCACACTCCTCAGGAGAAGCAGCACACTTGAAGGTAATAGGATTTAATTATCAAGAGGGGAGAAAGAGCACAGGAGACAAGAGGAACAGAGCCTCATTCTTTGGGAGCCTGGAGTCTTTAAGCTTGCATGGAGGGGGCCCGCAGAACAGAGAGAATGAGATGGACCTCAGGGCAGACTATGCATGTGGCACCTCTTCGGTTTTATTAAAAGGAAAGGCAGGGGAGGAAACTGCTTTTCTCATTAGTAGATATTGGATACTTCTTAATTTATGTTCAATATGAAGAATTAATAGTATATATTAATGGGAATCAGATGTTCTTTGAAGTCAAAGAGTAGAAAATGTGGAGAATAAAATAGAACACTTGTTCTAGGTAAATAGCTCTCCTCAAGCCTTGTTGAGTTTTAGAATTCCAGCAGATTTCCACTGCCACATTGAGGACAGCATCACCAGCACACCTTGGATCTGGTGAGGGGACTAGTGGTCCCTCTGGGCAGCTTCCCTGTGTCCTTTGAAAAAGGAAGAGGTCATAGGGGTCTAACGAAGCTTATTTTTCTCTTTTTATTCAATGGTGCTGCTTCTTGGTGGACAGGAGGTAATTTATAGCTCAAAACTTTTGTTAAGAATCCTATACAGAAATCTGAATTCACAAGCATATTTTTTAATTTATTCCTTGTTGACTAGAATCTCAAGCTGCCTGCATTCTACACTGACTCTGAGTGGGGAAAACTTAAATTGGGTCTCTCGACAAACTAAGCAAGAGCGAGAGGAGGAGGAAGAGAAGAGGTTGTTAACTTTCAACTCTCAGCTGAGAGAAAAATGTCCTCAGAGTATCCTGAAGAAATCTGTAACTTCCAACATAAATGGTGGGAGATTAATGTTTGCACAGAGGAGGGAGCCTTCCCCGCAACTTAGACAATGCAAATGTCACACCACAGCCAGCTCACACTAGAGATTTATTCATCTAGCAGATATTTGCTGAGCACCTAGTATGCCTAAGCACCTGAGTAGGTAGAGAAGATACAGAAGTGAAGATTAACCAGGGGGAAACAATCAATACAACAAACAAGAAAATACAAGACAGAAATAATTGCTAGAGGAAAATTATAATAGGGAGATTTGATAGGAAATGTTTTTATGATTTTATAATTAGACTGGATGCTCAGGAAGTCCTAACAGAGGGAGAGATATTTAAGCTAAAAACACAAGAAGAGATCACTCATTTGAAGTTCAAGAAAGCAGCTAGTATAAAGACCCCAAAGTAAAGAACTTGATTGCAGGAGGAATGGAAACATCAGTGGGCTGATCTATTGGGGATGAAGTAAGGAATAGTGTAAAATGGGGTAATGGAGGGACATAGGAAGGTTTCGAGGATGAGAAGAACCCTGATTCAAGGCATCTATACTGTGAAGTAGTCTGAACAGCCAGCTCCTGGAGTGTTGGGTCCTTGGGAGACCCAGCTAAGTAACAGTTACAACAACCATTAATTGGTCATCTTTGTGTCTACTTTTATAAGGGTTTTTGCTAAGATTGTAATTACCCAACAATTTACATTTAATCCCATTTTACAGCTTGAAAACCAAAACCCAGGTTGTGTGACCTTATCAAGGCCTCAAAGCAAGTAATCGGCAGAATCAGAACTTGCAATATTTTATGAATTTACTGGATTTGACTTCTTGGTGAAAATATGGGGAGACACGAGAAGGGCTTAGGAAACATTTCCTGCTTCCTTCTATTCTTTTTCTCTCTCTCCTCCTGCCTTAGGGATGCGCTCCCATTCCAGACTCCTCGGTGCTTTCTTCCCTGACTCTACTCCGTCTTATGCTTTAGTTGAGCAGTAAGTTATGGTGACGCATCTGCCCCTTCAAACAATTGTTGGCCTCCAGATTCTACCCCAGGGAAATCATCCTCAGCGGGCCACTCTTTATAAGTTTAGTTTTTGAAATTTTTATAAGTTTAGTTTTGAAATTCCATACTCATTAATTTACACATATCAAAAGGAATAGAAACTTTAAACATAAGTGCATTTCCAGTGTAATCTAAATCTATGGGATGTAATATTCTGTATATAAATATGGTAAAAAAAGTTAACCAGATATTTAATCAGAACATCCTAATATCCTCAGTTTACTGGAAAGCCTTTTAGTAGCATAAACTATCCCATTAGTCCACTTACCCAGGTCATTACCGCTTTTCATGCTAAACACAAAATGTCGCTTAATAAATGCTATAGGACACAGTAAAAGCAAGATTGCAAGTTTAGCACATTAAAGTTTGAAAACATTGCAAAGTAACTTTCAAACTGCAAGAGTTTCTTTAAAACCAAAGCAAGCTTATTAAAGTAAACTCCTACTTGTGATGAGGCTGTATAAGAAAAAAATAAATTGCTCTACTTTCCTTCTGAATAGGAAAAAACTCATTTTATATAAGGAACATTCCACAGAGTTTTATTTAACCACACGCATTTGACTAAGTGTGTTTGAAGTACTTCAGCACCTCTTGGTATGTCATCATTCTGAACTCGTTTAGAATTCAGTGAAACATCACAGAGCATAATATATTCATTTGGCAACCATTTGGATGTCACATTTGTTTCTATAGGTGTTCAATTGTAATTTGATGTTACTGGGCACTCAGGGAACGTGTAGCCTTAATTTCTATAGTTGCCCCACTGTTAGAATTCATCCTCTGCATCCAAATCAGCACATTTGCATATACAATTTATTCTTAATCTGAGTTTTATATTTTAAAGAATCTCTTTTTCCTGATTATCACGTTTAAATGCAAATTGTTCGATACACAGCTAGTCTGTTACAGCTGTGAAGAAATCTTATAAAGCAAGATTCCATAGGTTAGATATAGCTGCAAAAGTTACATAAGCTTGTGTTATTTTCTTATTTTAAAAACGAGTTACATTGTACCTAAGTAGTATGAGCATATTTTTGCCAGTTCTCCCTCAGCTAAACCCAACCAGGCCATGTTAAAAAAATAAATATCCCATAGGAATTGGTCTTAAATTTTGTGAGTTTTGAGGAATGCTATCCCTCACATAGAATGTGACCTCTTTATATTTTAGTGATGGGAGCTGAGCGATAATACAAGGGTCAAAAAATGTTTCTGGAAGGGTAAAATGCCTCTGCTCTCAGATTCTCAGAGGTTGAGCTGCCAGCCAAGAACTGAAAACCAGGAATGAGAAAGATATGGATAAAAACGCTCTCATTCTAAAGATAGATGTTAAGATAGAGACATCAGATCAAAATTGCAGTTATAATCTGTCGAACTAATTCTACAGGATCATGGTAAAATATGAATATGTGTGCATGAGATATTTTAAAATGTCCATTATCCATCATGTAGAAATATTTTTTAAAAAATCATAATAATTACAACTTATTGTAAATGACAATGTAAATTATAATCTACATGAACTACACTCAAAAAATATATAATATATATACAAATGCATGTGTGCGTGTGTGTTTTATGTGGCTAGTGTGGAATTATTTATTATTAGTTATATAGCAACATTATTCTTAATTATAATATAATTAACTGTAACTAAGACCTAAAATAAAATCTCAAAAATAAAGACTCACACAGCACTTCAATACAATACCCCTTCAAAGATGTTAGATGAAGTTTAAACCCCATTCCCTAGAACAAGTAGAGGCAGATTTGGGGGTTTGTAATAAGGTGACCTCATAGTGACTAGGAAAGGGCTGACCCTCATCATATATTTTTCTATAGATTTTTTTTAAAGATTTTGTTTATTTATTTGACAGAGATAGACAGCCAGTGAGAGAGGGAACACAAGCAGGGGGAGTGGGAGAGGAAGAAGCAGGTTCCCAGTGGAACAGGGAGCCCAATGTGGGGCTCGATCCCAGAACGCCAGGATCACGCCCTGAGCCAAAGGCAGACGCTTAACGGCTGAGCCACCCAGGTGCCCCTCTATGGATTTTGAATATGTTCAGTTATCTTCAATTCTCAAAGCCAGTGTATTCTCTACCGAGAAAACAGGATGAAAGGCAGTAAATCATTGTGGAATCAAATTAATTTATTCATATTTTTGTTGGCTTTGTAAAGGCTGAATCATAAATGAATGAATGAAGCATAAACAAATGGATGCTTAGGTAATTACATAGCCCGACATCTGGATTCTAGCAGAGTCCTCAGCACACATGTAGACGCGTCCACGGTGTCCTGGCTGACACTTGGCCCTTCCCTGTGCAGGAGCATCACCTGTGTTTAACTGACCCTCAGCTTAACCCTGAGAAACACTACTTCCTGAGAAACTAAACAGGTCTGAACTCAGAAGTAACCCAAGTGGCAAATTGTCCCTTAAAATAGCATATCAGTCACGTAATATAGAAAACAAATGTATGATCGTTTAGCGTGTATAATTACACCAGCTGAGACAAAATATTTTTAAAAAGAAAGTTTGATTTAAGAGAAGTGGTAAGAGTAGACTTTTAAAGAATCACAGATTCTTTTTACGTCTACTATTCCTAACCAAAATGTCTGTTTTACCATATGTTTGCAGATCTAATTTTTAATTCTTTTAGACTGTAAATCCACCAAATGGCATACAGTTATCACAAGTTCACATTATTCAATACACGAAAGAAAATGTTCTGTTTCACATTTTTCAATTAGAGATATTCAAGATTCGGCAATGCAGTTTTTCATTTGGAATTTTTCTTGACAAACACTACCTCACAGTATTCCTAAGGAAACAGAAGACACATTTCAAAGAATTTTATGTCACTTTAAAAAGTAGAACTTGTTATGACATATAAGTATTCCTGAATGACCAAATAATAAGCAACCATATGAAATAAAATAGTTTTTCTTGTGTTTCAAGGATGAATTGTATCCTTTGACCTTGAGATGATTGTCATACCATACTAAAATTTCTAACTTTATCAGATATGTTATTGGCCTTCGATGCTATTTAAAACCACTAAAACTTCCTTCAGGTGGTAGAAGAAACATTTCTAGCAAACAGATATTAACCCCTTGCCTAATGAGATTAATTTGTTTCCCTGTGGGTTGGAGATATCTATCCAGAACAATTCTTTTCAGAGGCTTTCTGCTTTATCAGAGATGGCAGACAAACATTTAATCACCTCCTCATCTCTCTCCTTTTTCCTGACCTGTTTCCTAAGAGGGAAGGACTGGTTGCTGAGCAACAGACCTCTCTGAAAAGCATACAGCTCTCCACCTTAGTTGGTAAAATGCAGGCAGCTGAAACCTGAGGACTGGACACCAGGAAGGGGTTTGGGCTGAGCCACATTCCCTAGGCTGTGACAACACTGCAATCAATCCTGGAGTCTGGCAGCCACATAATTTCACAGCTGCAGAATATCAAATGTCTTGTAATAACAGTTACTGAATTAGAGAGAACTAAACATTTAAGAACTAAAAAGAATCAGCCTAAGTCAGAACAGTAAATGAATAAAAAAGTATCGTCTAGTTGCAAGACAATAACTTTTGTGCTCTCATGTGGATTAGACTGGAAAACAGAGTGACCTCTGATTTATACATTTTATTTGCTTACTTATGTATCTGTCTGTGTGTCTATTTATACATTTATTCATCTATGTAAGGAAGGATATTTTGGTTTGTTAATAAGTAATCATAGGAAATTTCATGTAAGGTTATTCATTAGGTTTTCCCTGACTTCAGTTGTGCTGTCCTGCAGTTTATATAATCGATTTTAAATTGAAAATTCACTTAGTGTTCCAGTAATTAAGACATTTCTTGTTGCTGTGAACAGAAGAATGTCTATATAACTCCTAAATTTTTTAAAATTGTAGCTTTTTTTTTTTTTTTCATCAGAAGTGAGTTCCCAATTCTTACTTCTTTGGTAAAGATGCTGCTGGGCTGAAACTTTAAAACAAATCATCAAGATTCAATAAAGTTGTTTTTACTCTACTCCAGGACTTAAATAAGTCAAAAATTTATTTAAAAATGGATTTAGTTTCTTTGTTGAAAGTAAAAGATATGATGAGAACCTTGTAAAAGTGCTATATTAAAATATCTAAAGAGTGAATTCTTTCCACCATTATTTGTGAGGCAGGGAGCATGTCTCTGAATCACCAGAATCAACCTGATAGAAACAGACACAATCTTGCTTTCATGGATCATATAGTCTAGTAAAGCTGATGGACCTTTTAAAAAAAATTATGGTGTGCCTATTAAGTCTCCTGCATTGTCTGGGTGCTGAGGATACAGCAGTAAACAAAACAGACATAATTATAGCTCTCAGGAGCTATGATTGCAGCTGGTAAAGACAAACAATAAACAAAGACACGCTCATATGTCAGACTGTGACCAGTTCCATGAAAAGGAAGGAAGGATGGAGGTAAGGAAGGAAGGAAGGAAGAAAGGGAAAAAGGTGATAGAGATAGACAGATGACAGTGCAGGTGGAGATGAGGGACATTATAAGGGTCTGGTTTAAAAAGGTAGTTTTCACTGCTGTTATAATCAAGAGCTTGACCCCAATTTTGATATTTAACCGCTGACAGCCATATTTTTCTCTTTCCTTCTTGCCCCACATCTGGGGCAACCAATAAGAAAGCCCTGTTCATTCCTTCCCTAGAGCCAGTGAAAAGTTCAAGCTAAGTCCCTACCTCCCGCCCTCTCCCGCCACAATCCTCACTTCACCCAGCCTCTCACCCCGAAAAACCAAAGCCATTTTGCCTCTCCCTTCCCTCAAGTCATTTTCAGACCACGTTCAGAGCATGCCCTGCTCTCCCCACAATCCTCTTTATGTAACCAACACATGTCTCTATTATAGTGTTTGTGTGGTACCCACGGTCTCCACATCCAGACCAAATTTTGGGTGGCAAGGTAGGTCCCACTGTCACTGGGCAACAGTAGAAGAGCTACTTAGATTTTTCTAGTAGCTACAGGAATTTATAACATTTAGAGAAATAATTTGACAACTGTACACCAACTAATCCAGTCATTAATTGTTTAGTAGTTACTAGTTTTTTAGTAGTCACCAAAATACTAACATTAAACAAAAAGACAGACCCAGAGAGGTCTAGAATTTCAGCTGAGAACAGCTAGTATGTCCTAAATTCTACCCGCAGGTCTTCACATTTGGTGTACTGGTTTCTTGTAAGCTTCTTAAAGTTTTTGTGAAATGCGACTAAGTAAATAAATAATTCTCCTGGCTTATTCAAACAAAACTTTCCTATAGAATACTTACCCCAGGGACAGGAGAGGCCTGAGAAGAGGAAACAAAATGGCAAATATTTGTTACAGACGCAGAACGTTTTGGACAAGTGCCCACTGCCCATGTTTTGTTTTTTTCTCCAAAGTTTTCTTTTTTGAATTTTAATTCTTCTGGTTATATAAAGAAGAAAGCCTAATGTAGGTGCTAACCTAACTTTAGCATCGCTCTATAAAGTGTGTGAATCTCCCGTTCACAAGGAAGGCATGCTGCCCAATCCACTTGGAGTCAAGAATGGTGAGCGGGAACAGCCGGACTGACAACTGGGCAGCAAGATGGGAAGAGCAAGTGGGAGAAATGATGAGCAGGGGACCAGCAGCACTCATGGCTCCGGGAATAGTTGGCAGTGAAATCCGTGGGGCCTTCTTAGGTAAAGAGCAAATATTTGAAGCCTCAAGTCCTGAATCTAAAAAGCAAGGGTATTTCCTGAATAATATCACATTACATAAAACAAATTGACCTCTTTATCTATAGAAGCTGTAAATTGCAGCTATTTCAATAGAAGACACATGGGGTGAGAGAGTTTGCCCTGAGGTAGGCATTTCATGAATTTTTTAAAGCAAAATCAAAGTTCTAAAATAAGAACTATAATAGGAGAGAAATGTGGCAGAGCCACTGGGAATTTCTCATGATCCCGCATGTAATTGAACAGCATGAATACAAAACCAGCTGCGTATTAGTTGTCCTGACATGACTGTCTTAGCACCTTTCAAAACAAAATGAATATTCCCTATTATTACTATACCTCTTTCTGCTGGTTTTATTCTGATTTAACACTTTTGCAGTATTTTTTCTTCAGGCTTCTTACCTGTATTCAGAGCTTTTCTTAACTTCAAAGCAAGCTCTAAGCAGTACAGTGTGCTAATCAGGTTTCAATATTGGAAACAACTGTGTCCCAAACCATAATTATTTAATGTATAATAATTGTAAAAACAGAAATTTCGTATTAAAATTGTAATCTCCTGCTTGGCTACACCAAATAAGGGTGAATTTATTCTTTCTTCCTCATGCTCATAAACAAAAAGTAACCCCCAAATTATATCAACTCCAGAGAGTCTTAAAGGACCTGGAAAAGAACAGACTTTGGATCTCGATATTATTGTATCACCTGAAAGTAAGGAAAAGTATCAGATTGTGAACTTGTAATTTCTTATTCGAACCAAGATACTATGCTCCTATACATACCACTTCAAACACTGCAAGCTCAATTCTTTTTTTTTTTTGTCAAACAAGAAAAAAGAAGCACAGTTAAAACAATTAGTTTATATATGAAATCACATCAAAGAAAAAACTACTGAAACTTCCCTTTCACCTTTACCAGACCAGTGCACATAGTTGGATGTACAAGGCAATTAAAATCTAAATGAGGATGTTGGTATTACGAGGAATTATCCCCCTTTCCACAGCGAAGCCACTAGGACACTTTTGTCTTATTGCTACATGTTTTAACTCTGAAAATCCTGATGTAGGCTCTTATTTGTCATAATGCCTTTTTCATTGAACATTGTGCCTTTCAAGCAAATAATTAGAATTTGTGTCGAAACTTTAATTTGCCTCCCTTTATTTTTTTTTTTTTAAGATTTATTTATTTTATTTTGGGGGCTGGGGAGAGCACGAGCTGGGGGACGGGCAGAGAGCAGACGGCAGAGGGAAAGAGTGAATCCCAAGCGGACACTGCCCTCGGCGTCCACGTCCAATTAGGGCTCGATCCCCACAACCGCAAGATCATTACCTGAACTGATACCAAGAGTCGAATGCACAACTGAGCCACCCAGGCGCCCCTTGCCGCTCTTTTTTGACCTAAGAATAATCTATTTTGCTTTCTTTGTTTCATATAAATATTATTCTCAATATTGTGCAGTCTGATTCCTAGACCATACAATCTCCCAAAAGATTCGGGGAGAAATTTCTCCTCTTAATGTTGGAGAATAAAAATATGAATAAAAAAACTAAATTAAGCAAGTATTTTCAGAGCTAAGAGTAAAAATTAACTTCAGGGTGGTTTTCAGTGAGTCTCACAAGTCTTTTGATTCTCCTCCCCTGAGCACGTGGGTCATCAATAAACACTGGATAAGTTATCGTGAAATTAATCATATCTGTGAAATAATGCATATAAGTATCGATAAAACTATGAATGGAGGTGTAAATACGTCTTGATAGTTATAGCTATGACTTCTATTAGTACTACTATTATAAACCCTGGAATTGTCTAATAATTTACATATCAGATTGTAGATGACTACCAAATACCACTCCAAATACAGTCTTTTCAGATAGGAAGCTCCCACAGCATTTACTCAATACAAATATATCTATACAGAGGGGCTCCATCTGGTCTTCAATAATCATCTCAAGCACTTCTTATACACATTAAATTTGACAACTGCATAAAAGATTATAACAAATGAGAAACACAAAAGGAAACCGTGGCACCACAGAACACTAATATATGGGTTAACATCTTTTTCAAAATGTAATCTATTTGATGAAAATAGTAGTCGATTAATGAGGTATGGAAAACTCAGCCAACATGAGTTTGTTCTAGTAAGGGTTCAAGGACAAGCTCCTACTCCTTATTACCATTTAGTGTGCTGAATTGCCATAAATCTCTTTTACCTTGCACTTTCTTAGAATGCATTCTAAGAATAAAGTGAGATCACTAAATAAAACTGTGATGCTTGTTAAATAATTAAACATTTTGAGACAAGGTTGTTCTCCGTGAGATTAGGTACTACTACTGAGGCGGTTGACGAAGCAGAATGCAGCATTGTTATGGCCATGAACTGTAAGAATATTAAGATCAAGAGGTTTTTTCCTATAATGCAAAAGTCTCTCAAGTAGGAATTCAGAATGGTATTTTAAAAAATTCTCTTCCTTTCCTTAAGCTGAAGAATTACATAACAACACAACAAATCTGAGTTTGGCAGAAAATGAATCTTTCACTAGCAGTATATTAATGCAAGGCTTTGTCACAGTGTGTAGACATAGGGCATCCCTGATCAAAAGTAGCTGTCTCGGGGTGCCTGGGTGGCACAGTCGTTAAGCGTCTGCCTTCGGCTCAGGGCGTGATCCCAGCGTTCTGGGATTGAGCCCCACATCAGGCTTCTCTGCTAGGAGCCTGCTTCTTCCTCTCCCACCCCCCCTGCTTGTGTTCCCTCTCTCACTGGCTGTCTCTCTCTGTCAAATAAATAAAATAAAATCTTAAAAAAAAAAAGTAGCTGTCTCTCCAGCATGATCACTTTCAGCATTGAATAGTCATTAAACAATTAGTTAAAACTACTTTTGGAAATTAAAAGTAGAATGGTAACATCCCAAGTTATCATTTCTCTCATTCTGATACCTGTTGCATTTTGGACAAATATATTACCCACTGTCTTAGTAGTTTAGAGTTTTGCATTTGTGTTTGAATTTCTTATAATAGAAAAATATGCCATCTATAAGTGTATTCAACTCTAACAAATCATATCCATTCACCCTCACACACTCCAAAGCTTTTTATATTATATATAGGAAAAAGAAATGGAATGTCTCTAATGGAATTTCTACCCACTCTTAGTTATTTTTACACACACACACCCCACATAAATACACAAATTAGAATGTCTGAAAAAGGAACATTTTTTAATGTGAAAAACTGGGAACGTCGTTCGTACCAAAGCCATTTTCCCAGACCTTTTAGAATTCCTCTAGGACAATTTTGACAGAGATTTAATCTTAATGACATAAACAAAGTTGCTGCTCAATAATTCATTTCATAAAACCAGAGGGAAAAAGAGCAACTGCATGACACTAAATCACTGCTTGGATCTTAAGTACTATTCACAATAACTAGCCCGGCCATTCTTTATGAGTGCGTGGTTTCCTTTGAGAGATACGAATTTTAATTTCACTAGCCGGGCTGTCTTTTCTTTATAAATCTGCAGATTCCTTGGAAAGATATACATTTTAATTTTAGATGTATGGGGAAAGAAAAATGTGTACACATTTACTCAAACTCTTTAAGGCTTGTAAAACCTTTTAGAATTAGAATATAAGCTCTATTAATTCCAATGGTATGGTAACCCGGATAGAGAATAAACTGAAATTTATCTATATTCAAGCTAGAAAGAAAAAAATGCTGAATAAATTATATATAAATAAAATTTAGCCCATTGATGGATTCAATTGTTTTCCAAAACCTTTAAGCATTTACATTTCATATTCAATTCATTTTGCATGACATTAGTTGCAATACCAATTCATATGTGAATATCAGACCTGGAGATTAATAATCATTCTTAGCTAATACATGAAAGATAATGATGTTTTAGTTATGAAATACACATAAAATAATATTTCCCCTGGCTCATCATTTCACAATTAATCATGTGCCATTGTGGCATTTATTAAAAAAATTTTTATTCCTAACAAAATTATCTGTTATTTTCTAACTTTTTGGTTTTTTATTACCTCTTAAGGGAGGAACTAATTTTTTAAATCTTAACAAGGAACTAATTTTTGTGTGTACACTCCACAATGCTTACAATGAACAAATGCTTATTGATTTGAATTTGTTTCCTTAAATTTTATTAAAATAATGTAATAATGTAATAATTATAATTTAATTTTTATAATTATTATTTAACTAATTACATTTTTATGGATCTAGAGGGTTTTTTTCTATACATACCAAATAGACACAGTTTATCTACATATATAAAGACTTACCAGAGTTAATTTTTTGGTTCATTTTTCTCATAAAAAAATTAAAAAGTATCTTGACTAATTTGTAAATGGAAAGTATGTAATGACAGAATGGACTCTCACTGCATGATAACTGGACTGTCATTGCTAACTGAACTCCATTTTAAGTGGAAAGATGATGCCTGTTAAGCTAAGAGCCCAGTGCCAGTAAAATCAGGAGTCAAACATACCTTTCCATTGATCTCATTTCCTGTATGGTTGTTCTTCAATCTGACAATAAGCATGTGACAGTTTCCATGGTTTATGCCTTGCAGTAGAACAAATCAACAATGTTGACAATTTAAAGTCATTTGCAGCCATACTATATATACATAAAATAACCAGTCCTTTTAATGTTGATAATGAACTCTAATTTTTCAGGCAAGCAGTTAATTGCTTCCTTCTGGCTTTCTATATTTCTCAGCATGTGCAGCAAAAGGCAACTTTGGATATGATTGGCAGCAGCCTTCCCAGTTGAATAGCAGTTTTCTCACTATCAAGCAGTGATGATGCCAATAAAACATTGGCAATTTCTGTTTACATTTGCATCAAGATATGCCCTTGGTTTGTTTCATGAACAATGACCCAAGCCAATAACCACAGTCAGGTTCTTTCTACATAAGAAAAACCAGGTATAATTTGAGATTCATCTAAAACTAGATTCCATCTACAGCACAGTAAAATTAATGAGAAGCAATCTTAATGCAACAACTACAAATTTGCAAATATATATAAAAGAAAATTTAATAATTATAGATTTTCCAGTACACAGGTGCTATGAAGTATGTAAAGGACTATTTACATTATTGTTTTAACTAAAAAAAATTAAACACACAACTTTAAGGTTGATAGAAAAACTTGCAAGAAATGAAAAGTATAAAAGAAATGTCACAAAATAGCATATGATTAAATGTAAAAGAGGAAGCATAAGCAATGAGTCAAAAGAGATATTCTTTCATCTATATTCCATAATCAAAATTCATGACCTTAATGTTAGCTAAGAATAACTAATAATAAAGCAGACGTTCATATATGAATGGATCCTGAAACAATGTTTGAGGTTTTCTGAAAACTAAAGTGTGTGTGTGTGTGTGTGTGTATATAGTTATGTGCATTTATAATAAATATTATGTAATTTTGTCCAATTTCATATATAGTATTAAGATGAATAAATAGGATGAATGATTTTTAACAACAATATTTTGTTTTTGAAATTATTTAGCTTTTTGTGAACACTGATATCTTTAGTGATGATTTTTCTGCAGTTTTTAAATCAAATCATTTTTATTTAATATTTATTTAAATTATCTCTCAAGTGTATTATAAACACTTGTTTTATTGAACTTAATTTCAATCATTTCAGCAATTGTTTTTAAGTAATCCAAACAAGAATTGTTATATTTAGCCCTTTGGTGGATTTTACATTTATTTGCATCTTGGGATGATAAAAGTTAACACTGTAGAATGTGGTGTTCTCCTTGACAACAAATCACAGATTCTGTAATAAGTTATATGTGGCTTTTTGATTAAAAGAAAAAAATCTTTAACCCTTTTTATTAAACTATATTCTCTAGGAACATTTAGATTCCTTTAATTCTGTTATTCATTTGCATTAAGTAAAATTTCCTTTTTTTGTCATTGCTGAAGGTCTGAATTATGTGCATTTATTCTAGCATTTCAAGATTTTTGTAGGAGCAGTTGTTTGGCTCATCCATGTCATTCATGGATGTGTGTGTGTGTGTGTGTGTGTATGTGTGTGTGTGTGTGTGTGTGTGTGTGTGTATATGTATATATATATATGTATATATTTGATTTCTATTCAGTTTTGGTTTTTTACACTTTTGAGCCTAAAAGTTGATACCTACCTTGTCCATTTTATAGCTTTAGCATTTGAAAAGAATTTTTCTGAGTTTGTTTTCAAGAATTATACTAGCTCTCTGGGTTGCTGCCTCCCTGTAAATTAATACCTTAGGATACCGTCTCTGAATCTAAGATGCTTTTCCACTACCAACATCAATAGCTATTAAATATTTAACTACTTAAAAAAATCTGTAGTTTTACCATTTTAACAAACATAAAACTAACCTGACACATTTCTATCGACGCAAATGTTGGCATGTTTCTTTAGCACAGAATTAAGTGTTCTTGTCCTTTGTTTTCCAGCTGTAAGCTGTTTTCTTGATAAAAATAACTATGTTACACTGATATAATATATTAAACCTTAGCTCTTTGTGGAACTCCAAAGTTACTGTTTAGGGATTCAAGTATATTATATAAAGTGAGTTCTTCTTTACTTATATAATATAACCTATATTAGCATGATTTGCCACTGGAGTGAAAAATCACATAATCTATTTTTCCTGATTTGTCTTTTTTTTTCCTATATTCAGGGCTTTTTTAATTTTCTAGTTACAAATGCCTATAATTTATCCATTCTGCAGCTGATGCTGAATTCTTTCTTATATTGAATTAAACTGATTAAATTTGAAATGTGTCATTCAGCTTTGCATAAATATAAATTATACATTTTGGGGCACCTGGGTGGGTCAGTTGGTTAAGCGTCTGCGTTAGGCTCAGGTCATGATCTCAGGGTCCTGGGGTGGAGCTCAGTAGGGAGTCTGCTTCTCCCTCTCCTTCTGCCCTTTCTCCACATGTGCTCTCTTCCTATCCCTCTCTCAAATAAATAAATAAATAAAATCTTTTTTTAAAAAAAGTTAAACCTTTTCTTATAAAGTCTGTTTTCTCCGTGGGCCTCTTTAAATCTCTCAGAAAGATACCATCCAGATATATTGACTTTTTATTTGGATTCTGTTACACTGACTTAAGAAGTTCTTGTGAACTGGGCACACTAAGCCAATTTAAGAAATAATTTTGAAGTGAGGCTCCGTCTATTACACATAGCAAATGTAGATATATTCCAGGTAATTATGACAATAGGTCTATTCTTTCTTCCAGAATGTAAACTTTATTCTCATTTCTGATTCCAGTTCTATGTCAGTTATTAACATAATGAAGATTCCTCTTCTCATCTCTAGATTTCTAGATTATTCCTAAACATAATGACTGATTCAAAGTCTATAATAATATGACGCCTGGGATGACTTTAAACTAGTATACAATCATCTCCCAATTGTGTTTAATTTAAAATTCCACTGTCTCTTTAGATGAAAATGTTCCTTCCAATCTTTTTAAGAGCTTCAAGATTTTTCCATCTAAGCATTTCAGGTTCTTCCAACACAGCCTCTGTAATTAGTGGCTCCAGGCCAGTAAATTCATCCTGCATGCCTGTGCCTCTGTTTCTGCTAGTTTCAGCCCATGAAGTGAAAGCAAATCATTACAACTGGCTTCCCAGACTTGAAATTGAATTTGACAAACACTCTTGGGGAGTTATATACGATGAGGACGTGAGCTACAGATATCAGTGACAAAGGCCATATTCTAACCTCACTACACATATTCAGTTCCTACTGATTTCAAAGAGAGTCATGAGTATGTAAGAAAGAACAAATTTTGTCACTGTATTTCTAATACATCTCTGATGGCATTCAGGAGACATCAGGCTTCTCATTGAGCACTGGGAGTTCCAGTTTCCAAGGGATTACGTATTTTTTATTTGCTATTTAAATAATGTCCATTTTGGTATATTATTCTAAATAGATCTCATCTCAGTCCACAATGCCACGAGATTGCAGCCTCAAAAGCATAATTATGAAACATAAAACATTCATAAATCTATGGTGAGTTGCAAAAGTCAGAAGTAAAGTCAGCAAAAAATGATGACACAACCTCAGATATGTTAAAACAAAGGAAATTAGAGATCTTTTAATACCATGTCTTCATTTGACCTATAAGAAAGCACAGGTTCCAGGAAAAAAATGAGAGCCCAGGTCAAAGAACTAGCTACCGACCAACCTGGAATAAAAATCAAGTCTTTTTATTTTCATCTTGATGTTTCCAATCTTATATTACTGATTTTCAAGAGAAACAAACATATAACTTAAACCTTTATAATTTCCAATTTCCTCTACTATAAATGCCAAGATACACAAATTTAGGGTTTTTACCCCAGATCATTTTTTTTATCAACAACATTTTCCTTCTTTACAATTACAAATTTCAAATGATTTGCCTATTAATATGGGCTTTGAGGTCCAAGTTAGTTACTTTGAAAATTTGGCCCTACTAGTATGTTTATTACTTTACTAAAAGTTACTGCAATGACCATTTTGAAAGTCCCGTTTAGAATATTTTTAACTTCCTCTTGTTTTTTTAGAGCCTTTTTTAAAATTCAAAAATTACAGGCAGAAATGTGTTTTGTTTGGGGTTAACTTGTTAAGGAATGATAAGCTTGGCCATATGTTCCCCTCAAGCTTCCTTGTCATGGAGCTCAAGTGTGCTATATCCAGAAGAAGACGAGGGGGCAGTGTAGCCTTCGGTCTCTAATTAGTTTCATGCCTATCATTCCAGCATTCAAACACAAATGAATTTGCAAACCTCAGTGGACTTCTTCTAAAAATGAAGGCACTGGTTGACTTTTGGCTGTTGCTTAAAAAAATATCCTGAGGAAATGTTGCCTCCTTTATACGCGTGCATTCCCGACCTCATAAGAGAACAAACGCTCCCAAAAGCTTGCCAGTATTATTTATTACTTTTAGGAGAGTAGAGCCTCTTGAAAATGCACACATGCCCATAAAGCCAATACTTCCACTGATATAAAATAAAATGAATAAACGAGTAATAAATGAAATATCACAAATGTATTTGCCTTGTCCTCTCATATAAATTAAGATGGGACAACAAAAGTCCCATAATGAATTCAAATAATTAAAAATCAGTGTTTAGGAAAAAAAATGTATGCTGTAGAGGGCTACTTCTAGAAATGCAAGGATTATTTGAGATCAACATCTGCGACGGGCGCCTGTGTGGCTCAGTCGTTAGTTAAGCAGTGTCTGCCTTCGGCTCAGGTCACCGGCGTTCTGGGATGGAATCTCGCATCAGGCTCCCTGCTCAGCGGGAAGCCTGCTTCTCCCTCTCCCACTCCCCCTGCTTGTGTTCCCTCTCTCTCTGTCAAATAAATAAAATAAATAATATTTAAAACAAACAAACAAACACCTGTGAGGATTCATTGGTTAATTACAGCTATGACTACACCAGTACAAAGGGACTTTATGGCACCTGATAACATTTTTTCACTCCTCTGCAACTGAAATTCCTACTTCTAGTAACAGTTGAAAACTTGCTTGTCTCAATGTTTGGATTCCAGAAGCAGAACAAAAACGGTGACTTCAAGTCTCAAAAGGTCACAGAAGATTTGCCTTAATATAGAAACAGGAGCTAAATAAGGAGCTAAATGAAGTAGTATCATGTCAATGACATTGCTTCAGATTATCTTTTCCAAGCAGCTACTCGTAATCTACATGCAAGAGGCCAAATACTAGGTGCTTTCGTTTATATCTTTCTTACTCTTTACAGCAACTGTATGAATAGGTTTTACTTATTTTATAGTTTATTTTATCAAAAAACAAAACAAAACTTAGAGTCAGTGAGATTAAGTAACATGACCAAGGAACACAACTAATAAGAGTAGAGGTATTAAAACAATTTTATCTATTTATTCTTCAGCAAAGATAATAGAGTATATTTGAAATGCCACTGTCATGAATTCAATCTTTCAAAAAATATCATTTTTATTGTTGTATAACTGAATGGAATTGGGCTTACAATATAAGGTTTTTTACCAGAAGAATTTATCTTGCACTTTCAAGGTAAAACAGCACTTTATAATATAAAATGGAATCAGGTCAAGTTCTCTCTCTCTCTCTCTCTCTCTTTCTCTCTCCCCTTTCTCTTTTCCCGTATCCTTTCCTGGCTTTTTCTTTTCCTTTCCTTGAAGTAATGTGAATTCCAAGTGGCCTTACATGTTTTCCTGGAACTGAAGCAAGGACATCTTACCCCCATGATGTCATGTCCCCTGAGGCCAGCTGATCCTCCCTTGCCCAGTATCATCTTCTATGTCTATTGCATCTGTTCTGGATGTGTCTGGTTTGCCATGACCTCCGGTTGACAGGTCCATACCTCACATATCCCTTCTTCTAATGGTAAGACCCTCACATCTATTTCCCTATGTTTCTTGTAGACAAAGTAAATTTAGAAATCTTCCCTCGACATGCCCTGGCCTGGATGTGCAAAACTCTAGAGTATTGCTATTGGTTCAGGCTGGTCCACAAGTTACCTGAGTCAACCATCAATAACCTGTATCTCTGATATTCTGAGACATTTACCATCTTGCTTAGCTGTGTCCGAAGACTCCTAAGTCATGGCATGTTCAGCTCTGGGATATCTCCAAACTTATCGGGTGTCTCCAGAGACATACATCCTCCCTGAACTCAGCTGAAGGGATATAGCAAAGACTAAATCTCTTCCCAAAGAACCAACAACCATTAAACTGAATGCACTTTTCTTCCAGTCTCTTTCCTGCCTGTAGTTGAACCCATCTTCTTCAAAAATGGCTCCTGGGGAGAGAAGTCTTTAAGCAGAATGTCTGCAATCCATAATCTCCCTAGCGCCAGGAGAAGGGTGATAGGGGAGACATCCTGAGAAACAAAGAAGCTACTTTAGCCAAATCTCCTTAGAAACATGCTGATATCAGTTCTGGTACACAAACTAATGATATTCTTTCTCAGAAGAGTGCTTATCTGTGAAAATATTTTAGCATGCTATATTTGATTTGCCTAGGATTGTTTGTACTAAACAAACATGGAGTCTATGAATTTGTAGCACACATGTCTCTGGAAAATTTTTACATAAACTATACAACCATCGGGACACATGACAATGTATCATAAGGAAAATGGTCCTCTTCTGTGTGGTTTATGGAACCATGAATATCAGATATAGTCCCAAAAAGTAATCTGAGCCAAAGCACATCCTGATTGGCAAGAAGTAACCTAGGTAACTACATTGAGGGTCCTGGCTCTCTCCCTGTTTCACCTATGCCTCATGATTACGTCTTCTTGAAATTATTAGTAAAGATTTCTCATTTGAATGAGTCTGATTTGACAATCCAGTCCTTTGTATTATCTCAACTCATTACCATCTTCTCTCACTGGTATAAACCCTACATTCTGAACCATCCAGATCTGGGCTTTGGTATTTTTAAATAAGATTAGAAAATTCACTAAATGGTTTTCTCTTTTAAAGACCCAAATCTTACGATTAAAAGTAGGAATATTTCTGACTATTGTATGCTTGAGGCAGTGAACATAAAAGACCCTTGATGCTTGAATGATGAGGACAACAGTAAGGATAACGAGAATATTAAAAATACATAATCCAATATTAAAATATGAACTAGTGCTTTTATTTCAGATGTTTACTATGGCAATATCATTATATCATCTTTAATACATTATAGTCACACCTTTATTTCCCTTATGTACTAAAATCTTAAATGAAATGAATACTTAACAATTCTAGCTAGATGCCAAGTAATTATTAATAAAAAATTTAAATAGAATAATTATTAATAATATTGTAAATAGATTGATAAATTCATATGTCATCTTATTTTTTCAAGTATTGTTTAAAAGCAAACATGGATAATTAGCAATCTCTGCAATTGTGCCAAGGACATGTACAGATTGGACAAAATATTCAATTATACCAACAATCAAATTGTGAGAATTGAATTTATTGAATTCTTATAAAAAAAGTTTCTAAAAATGTTTATCAGATATTATTTGAACACCAGAAAAGCCACATACACAAATATATTGCTAAATATGACATAAGATGATTGACAATTTTATAAACAAAGTATGCCATATTCAATGATAAAACCCAACAAATGTAAGATTCTAAAGTTTATAAAGAACAAAATTTAATGCAGAAATTCCCTAATCTATACATATTAGGTACTTGAATTATGATATGAATAATAGTTTCAACTATAACTGAGACTAAGTATAACTGAATAAAAAACATTATTACAGAGGAAAAAAACAGAACGTTCTGTGTTTTCCAAATGAATCTATTATTATAGACCAAATAGTATGTCACATATTTAAGAATTAAATTATTTTCCTATTTAAATTAAGTATATTTCAACTGTTAACTATTAGTCTATTTTTAATGTTTATTTTTTGGTATTTTTCTTTATCAGTGATGCAAAAGAGCTAAGAAAATTTTATGATTAGGGGAAGGGAGAAAAACGCAAATAATTTCTTTTAAAGTAAGAATTAATGAAAATAGTTATAAAATTTTCTATTATTGCAAAATTTCCCAATTTAACAATTAGAATTCCTGTGAGGTTCTGCAATGTGTACTGCTTATGAAAAATTAGGATTTTTATTACTGGAAGAAAATGTCAGGATATAAAAATTTTAAACCCAGAGCTTTCCACAGGACCTTGAGGAGAGGTATTATGATAGTGTTTCTTAAGGCAATATGTTTTAGTAAATAGAAGCGACAATGTGGCTTGTGGGCAAATCTATACATTTAAATGAAAAGTACAATGATGGTGTTTGTATACAAAACATTTTTTGCACCAATGATATTTTATTATATGGTGCCAAGTGGACCTTAGATAATATATGTCTTCATAACTCAGAACTAAATGTAAACTAGCAACTGTTTAAATTTACATTATTTTGTGTCGCATTATTATAGAACACAAAGTACTCCAAACACCATTTAAACAAGATACTTCACGAGATATAACCTGTTCTACTTTTAAAACAGAGCTGCCCAGGAAAAGTCAACATTCTCAAGTGAAATAATAAGCCAAATGTGTGTGTTACCAAAATGATATTTTGTAGAAATATATCGCACAGTGTAGTCTACAATTTAGAGTAACTTTAACGTATTATTATCTATCATAATATGGTATATAGTAGACTACTGGCTCTTTTATATATGATCTTATTTACCAAGAGCTTTTTATATTGCATATATGACTATAAATAACTCAAAGTTTCTATTCTTTAATACACTTGGATACATAGTCCAAAAGTAGCATCCTCTGGCGGTAGCACAGAAAACTGAACTTACAGTTATCAGTACAAAAAACAAAAAGAAAACACTGTTGGAAATGAAAAATAAAAGTGATTTCTGGATAAAATAATGCCAATTCTAAAAGAATAATTAATTTTTTGAGTCTGTGAATATCCTTACATGGAAAAGTTTTCTGTGTCTTAGTCGGCAAATAAGGCTCATACTCTGATGAATCTTTGTCAATTCAATGTCTAAACAGAATGGGGCAAACGAGTTTGATTTAGCCATTTAGACCATATATACACAATGCCTAATAGTTTCTAACTTGTCTGATAAACATTGAAAATATTATTTTATAAATTATTGTTGACTAATTTTAATTATTTTTCTAAATTAACATTCAGTTTATGAGTTTAGATCAATGGCTTTCGATCTAGAATGTTGGACTCCTGGGTTCACACCAAAATAGACTCCAAAATAATAATGATGCTAATGATGATATTGATAAAATAATCAGAAATCACATTTATTGTGTGCCTACTGTATTCCAGGAACTGTTCCATATATTTTACATGTATTAACTGTTTGATCTTTACAACACAGCTATGAGATTAGTATTCTTCATTCTATAGATGAGGAGATTAATGCACAGGTGGATAGGGTAGCTTTTGCTAATGTCATTCAGTTAGTCACTGGCTGAGTTAAGATGCATACCCAAGCAACCTAGATATTTTAATCAATTTGCATACCACCTTCCAAGATAGTCATGGGAAGCCCATGAACTATTTTAATTCCAAACTATCTTATAAACATTGCCATCTGTCTATTTTGGATGAACTAAATTAAATGCTATCTCTTTGACTTTGGTCAAAACTATGTCAAATCTGAGTGATAACACTAATTGATTACACATTACGATCAGAAGTCTATAAACATCTTGGGACACAAAGAAGATCATGACTTATGCATTGTCTCATGGTCAGTTGATAGGAAAGTTAAAACAAGAAAACCTAGCTTTCTTGATTTCTTTTCAATATATTTCTGAACTTCCATCACCTTTAATATAATAGTATTTCAGAATTTCCTTCACACAATGTTTTATATTTTTCACTGCACTTTCTAACCTTAGCACATTTAAAATATCTGGAGCTAATGCTTTAAAGACTTGCAAACTTTTAAAAGTAGCTTCTATGCTGAAAAAATATGAAACAAGGTAAAACCCACTTTTTATCCAGTCAGCACATCCTTTGGTAACATATTCTGTTTCTTCTATCTAATTTTAAGGCGCCCAGTTGCAATGGTGTATAACAACCTGATAAGGTTTCATTGCAAAATTCAGTCACAGGGTAGGTCAATCTGAAAAAAATAATGTTCACATAAATCCAACCTGGATCAAAATTTTTATTGCAGACATGAAAGTAAGCTAGGGTTGGGGTAGAAATGAAAGAGCTATAGAAATGTAGCACACTCATAATCTTTCATTTCTGCCCTGGAGAGGCTTGAAATGTTGAAGCCAGGAAATAGAATATGATCAAACAGCCCTGCTTGTATGTGACTAAATTGATAAAAGCCATGAAAACCTAAATCTAAATTATAAAGCACATTTATGAAGTCCTATCAAACTGAATTGTTACCTTTACGTGTTTTAAACAATTTCTGAACACTGAATAATGGACCAATAAATGCTTAATGAAGGAATGAATATATGGTTCTACCAATCCACACTTTACCTTCATATCTCTAAAATCCACATGAAGCCAAGACTTGCAATCTTTCCTGAGTGATTTGTGGTAGAAAGAAAAGGTGCTGTATTACTAGTAGAAGAAATCCTATGCATTTTGAATATTATTAAGTTCTTAAAAATGTGAATAGAAATGCAATACATATTATAAAATTTGTTTGTAGCAGTTAATTGTCATGACATCCCACAAATTATCCACTAATCACAATTGGTAAAACAAAAAATTTAAAAATGGTGACAGATTTGACAAGCAAGTCATTAAGTTAATTTGAAAATCATTTGAAAGGTTAAAAAAAAATGGAGACATAAATTCTAAACCGAAGGACCAATGTGTATAACCACTTTAAGCTTAAGTGCTTAACCTGAGAAACGTTATACAGTACAATTAAGTGTCCAATTGTCCAGATTTTGAGAATTTGGAAATTTTATCAGATATAGATAAGGACAGAAAAAAGAAAGAACATAATCTCTTATCTTCACACACTTAAAATTTTATGTCTGGTAGTGCTGGAAGAAGACTGGAAATACATCCATGGTAAGTTCTAAGTTACAGGTGTTAGCTTATAAATTCATGCATATATTATGTATCTATTGCTCAACAGTCCCCTAAATTACCTAATTAATGAAGGAAAACACTTTTTACATGTACTTATTTATGGCAATATATCATAATATTTTTTTAAAAGATTTTATTTATTCATTTGACAGAGAGAGACAGCCAGTGAGAGAGGGAACACAAGCAGGGGAAGTGGGAGAGAAAGAAGCAGGCTCCTAGCGGAGGAGCCTGATGTGGGGCTCGATCCCGGAATGCCAGGATCACGCCCTGCGCCGAAGGCAGACGCTTAACAACTGCACCACCCAGGTGCCCCATATATCATAATATTTTTAACTCTATGTTTTTACTGTCGATAAACATTTTCTCCAAATATCCTTTCTGTTATTACTATTTGACATAAAAAGTTAAAATTATTATCCAACAAATATGTCTTTTAATAAACAATTTACTGTAAAAGTTAGAGTCAACATTTGTTATCCTTAAAAACAAACACAACATGCATATTTCTTGAATTGAGGAAGCGAAGGGAAGGAAGTGAAAGTATCCCTGAGTGCTGAAGAGAGAGCTCTTCGACAGCTGCTGGAGATGTGTTTGAACCTTACCCAACTCCTGTTTTCTGCCCTTCATTTAAGCCATAGTGCCTACAATAACAACAAAATGAGTAGCAGAGAAGGTATTCTCTGTGTTGAAAAAAACACATGAATTTAATGTAATGATAAATTGAAAAGTGTTCAGGGACTGATATATTAGAGAATAAACATAAGCAGTGCTACTCAAAGTATCTTCTATGGACCAGTGTTGGACAGAAAACTGTTCCCAGTCCATAGTGAGATAAGGAGCTTATGACATTATGTCAGTCAACTATATAGTCACTAAACAATAGTTAATTCAACTGATACATGTTTTATTATAATAAGATTTCCTCAATGGAGAAAGCGCTGTGTAGATTTACATTCTGGTACAAGCTCCAGGTAATAAGTATGAATAATATTGAGCTACAGCAGAAATTAAGGTCAGCAAATTAAGGCCTGGAAGCCAAATCAGACCCACCACTTTTTTTTTTGTAAATAAAGTTTTATTGGAACACAGTCATACTCATTTCTTTTTCTTATTCTCTATGGCTGCTTTCCAACTACAAGACAGTTGAGTGCTTGCTGCAGAGACCTGGTTCATAAAACCTAAAATATCGAACATCTGGCCCTTTAAAGAAATGTTTGCTGACCCCTGAACTTGAGGATACATATTATCTTGAAAGTTTTTGAAAAGGGAATTTGAAAATCAAAAACAATAATAAAAGTAGAGACATGAATAATAAAATGTATCTAAATGTGCATGTAAGGCATATATTATTTATTGTGTGCCATTCTGTGGGAAATGGCATGACCTCATGAATCCCAATAACATAAGCCAATTACAGTTTGAGAAGAACTAGCTATTCTAACCAGAGTCTCAGACTTGGATATCAAGAATAATCAAATACTCCCAGGAAAACATAATGACTTCCAGGAAAACTATTTTAACCTGAATAGTAGTCAGTCTGAAATATTGTAGACAATAGAGAATTTCTATTCCCTACTCAGGGAGTGATAAATAAATTCTACACCTGGATGATATTTTTACTCCTTTTTAGAAAGGCAGAATACCTTCCAACACTAAACTTAAGGGATATTTTTAAATTTCAAAAATAAGGTTATACCACAGATATGCAAAACTATATTTTGAGGAAAGGTAAATGTACAAAGACATAAATAAAAATAAACAAACCACAAACAACTTTTCCTCATTAATTTGAAATGTTTACTTAAATTATGAGATATTTCTACTTTCAAGCCATATTATAATATATGGTTCTTTCTATTTTTTTACCTAAAAGGAAGAAGATACTATGAGAGGAGTTTATTTAAAATTATATTTAAGTTGAAGAAATAACTATTTATGTGCATAAACATTCATATATATATTCAAACGTATGTAGGAAAATAGAGAAAAAGAAAAAATCTTTAAATCTTGATTCGTCAAAATAAATGGGAAAGAAAATTTAATATGTCTCACATACATAATAATTGAATATGCTAAATGAGCACTAATTTAGATATAACATCTGCTAAATGTTTAAACAATCTAAGCAATTTGATTATATTTATAGATGTGACTTTTGAAACATGTAGGTCAAAGCAATTATAGCAAGGTTGCAGGATATAAAGCTGATATGCCAAAGTTCAACTGCTTTCCTATATAACAGCAACAAACAAGTGGAATTTGAAATTAAAAATGCAATACAATTTACATTAGTATCAAAACATTTACATACTTACAAAACATTTACATACATACATCAAACATTTACATACATTAAATGTTTATTTAACACAATATGTACAAGATCTCTGTGCTGAAAACTACAAAACTCTGATGAAAGAAATCAAAGAACTAAATAACTGAAAAGATATTCCACGTTCATGGATAGGAAGATCAATATTGTCAAGGTGTCAATTCTTCTCAACTTGACCTATAGATTCAATTCAATCTCAATCAAAATCCTAGTAACTTATTTTGTGGATATTGACAAACTGATTCTAAAGTTTATTTGAAAGGCAAAAGACCCAGACTAGTCAAGACAATATTGAAGGAGAACAATTTGGAGGACTGACACTACTGTACTTTAAGACTTACTATAAAGCCACAGTAATAAAGAAAGTGTGTTATTGGCAAAGGAATAGGCAAATATATCAATAGGACAGATTAGAAAGCCCAGAAACAGACTCCCATAAATATAGTCAACTGATCTTTGATAAATAATTGTTGTCCAAAAATACAAAGAACTTTTAAAATGCCCAACTACAAAACAGGACCAAGACCTCACTAAAGAAGATATATGGGTGGCAAATAAGCATATAAAAAGATGTTTCACATCCTATGTCATCAGGGAAATGCAAATTAAAACAAAATACCACTGCATACCTATTAAAATGGCCAAAATCCAGATCACTGACAACACCAAAGGCTGACAAAGATGTGGAGCAATAGAAACTCATACTTTGCTGGTGGGAATACAAAATGATACAGCCACTTTGGGAAACAGTTTGGTAGTGTCTTACAAAATTAAATATGCTTTTGCCATACAATCCAGCAATCAAGCTCCTGGATATTTACCTAAAGGAGTTGAAAACTTATGTATACACAAAAATCTGCACATGGATGTTTATAACAGCTTTACTAATAAATGCCAAAACTTGGAAGCAACTAAGATGCCCCTTGGTAGGTGAATGGTAAACTATGGTATATCTAGACAATAAAATATTATTAAGCACTAAAAAGAAATGAGCTATTAAGCCATGAAAAGACCTGAAGTAAACTTAAATGCATATCACTAAGTGAGAGAAGAATGATTCCAGCTGTATGAAATTCTGGAAAAGGCAAAACTATGGAAACCTTAAAAAGATCAATGATTGCCAGGGGCTGAGGAGAGAGACAGATGAATAGGCAGAGTACAGAGGATTTTTAGGGCAGTGATTCTATTCTGTAAGATGCAATAATGATGGATACATACCATTATACATGTAGAATATAGCACACCTGGACCCAACCCTAATTAAACTATGGCTTTGGGTGATAATAATGTGTCAGTTTAGGTTCACAGGTTGTAACAAGTGTACCACTCTGGTCAGGGGATATTGATAATGGAGAAGGGTATGCATGTGTGCACAGGATGTATGTGGAAAATCTCTGTACCTTCCTCTCAGTTTTGCTATGAACTTAAAACTTCTTTAAAAAATAAAGTCTAGGGGTGCCTGGGTGACTCAGTGAGCTAAGTGTCTGCCTTTGGCTAAGGTCATGATCTCAGGGTCCTGGGACTGAGTCCCGTATCAGGCTCCCTGCTCATCAGGAAGTCTGCTTCTCTCACTCACTCTCCCTCTGTGCTCTCTCTCTGTCTCAAATAAATAAATAAAATCCTTAAAAAAAATTAAGTCTATTAAAAAATATCTAGACAATTAGAAGACACTAGTTACTGTTATGAAATGCAAATGTACTGACAAGCCAAAGACTCTTCTTTCAAATCACCAGACAAGCGTCCAATGATGGTATGACTTAGTAGTCAATAATTAAAAAGAAAAATATTCTACTTTGTTTTATAACTTACTTTTGAATATTAGAGGTGATCAGCCCATTGCTAGGAAGATTGTTTTGCACGAATACAATGTAGGGTCAAAGGACAAGAAGCAAGACCCTTCCAGGGAGATGCAGGGTAATGCAAATACCACCAGGTTCACTGTCTCAGCTTGGACCATACTCTTTTCCAGACGGTTGGAAATGGAAATATGATGAATTTAAATAAGGTCAGTTCTGTTGAGGAAGCTTTTTAAAGAAGTCAGCCTGCAACCAGAGGGTTATGGAGAGTGGAAGCTAGGCATTGACATGGAAGAGATCCATGATATATTATGGAGTCAGAATAGTAATTTGCAGAATTCGTGGAATAGGATGTATCTTACACACACTTACTTTCCCACATCTGAAAAAAATATAACCCAAAATGTTAACAGTCACTATTCATGGAAATAAAAGTAGAACAATTGAAACTTTCACTGTTTTATGTTGTTCAGTGGGGTTGGAAAATACATACACACACACACACACACACACACACAAACACACATGTATACATTTTACAAACACTATTTCTGCAATTTAAAAACAAACTAAAATTACTATGAGAAGGGCTTAGAATCATACATTACTATTGAGAGGGGAAAAGAAGGGTCTGTTCACCAGTTTCTAATATGCCCTGACCTTTAAGACCTGGTCATAACCTCCAATGTCTTATTTTATCTTATCATTAAGCAGAACACTGGAGACTGGAAAGACAGAAATGTTATTGGTTTAGATACAAGCAGTAATTAACTCATGACTTCCTCTTAATTTCACTTAGAATCAACTTTTTTATAGATCATTCCTCTTGATATAGATCATTCCTCTTGATAGCATGGCTTTAAGGGAGAATTAATGATATTTTATAAATCAAGAATTCTTAAAAGAATGAAGTAAATCAATATTTAAAATATTTATACAGGCAAATATATGAACATTATCTTCACTCTTCATTTTGGTCAGCAGATTTGTCATTGAGTACACATGGGTTATATTACAGATTTCTTTGCAAACTAATGCGTTGCTGGTTCTCATGTGAAAATGGAAGGAGAAACTCATGCATCCAAAAAATGGCCTTGGCCTGGCTACCCTCAGCAAAGTCTCTCTCCTGGAATGGAGGCAGGATTTGCTCTTTGATTTGCTGGAGGTGACTCAGAGCCCCAGCATGGCAAAAATTCCTAGTGAGTTCCTCAGATCAGTTACTGATAATCAGGCAGTATTAAGAAAATTTACTGCATGTGTCACTTGTATTTAGTTTATAAAAATAGTGGTTGAGCCATGTGCTTGAGTGCCTAGGAACCAAGCTCACACAAGCCCTGGAAAGGGAGGGCAGTACATCACCAACAGCAATGATGTCTGTACCTGAGCACATAACCCGCAAAAGAACTTGGCTTGGCCAGATGCAAACGGGCTTTTTTTCTATACCAGTATAACTTGTCTAGTTAAATACAATGCATATGTAATTGAACTCTTCATCTCTGTTCACTAATTAAACATAAGGGAGAATAAGGAGTGCTGGGAAATTTTTTAAATTAAATTGAGAGAAGTTCCGGGCCTCAAGGAGCTTATATTCTAAAAGAGAATATACTATAACAAAAATAATACGTAAGATGTACAGAGACTATGGACTCTGGGAAACAAACAGGGCTTCAGAGGGAAGGCGGGTGGGGGAATGGGACAGGCTGGTGATAGGTAGTAAGGAGGGCACGTGTTGCATGGCGCACTGGGTGTTACACGCAACTAATGAATCATCAAACTTTACACCAAAAAATAAATAAAAAAGATGTACATCAGAATTGAGTACTCACCAAAGACTATACTAGTACAGGAACAAGCATTGCAAGGACTCGGAAGAAAGACATATGTCTCTGCACTAGACTTGGAGTTAGAAGGCTTTGTGTTATAGCCCTCCCATTAAAAAGAAGTGTGCTTTAAGTAAATCACTTAAACTTTCTAATCTCAATTTCCTTATTTGCAAAACATGTGTACTATTACCTATGTCAAAGGATTGTTTTAAAAATTAAAGAATAAATAAATACATAAAGTATTTGTGAACTGTTTAAAAAATCTACAGATATAAAAGTATTACCAAAGACAAGAAATACTTAAGTAGGAAAAACAGCATTTGAACTATATGAAAGGGCAGGAGCAACAGAGAGTGGGAAAAGGATAACATCCCAGCGGGGAGGGAAGAGGAAGTGAAATGCGTAGACAAATTGCCAGTGATACTTGGAGAATAGATATTCCTGATAACTCACTAGTAAAACATGTGTCGTAAATAATTAAATATTTGGCTGGAAGTTTAAAAAAATAATGTATGAATGCCAGACTGAGGCATTAAGACTTTATTTAGTAGACTATAAGGAAGCACTGAAAGTTTTAAGGTTATTTCTTACATGATCAGAGCTATGTCAGTGAAACACTAAAAGTTTGTGGGACAGATCAGTGAGAAAGATCTGGAGATGACACGATCTTTTAATAAATTATTGAAACAGCTCAGGTAAGAGATGAAAACAAAAGCTGCACCACTTTTACTCCAACATTTCCATGTCTAGGACACACTAATACTGATATACTTACAAAAAATATATATGTAAAGAAGAAATTGTATAACTGTTTCATAACAGTGATATTGTTTTAAAAAATTGAAACTACCTAAATGTTATCAAGGAAATAAATAAATTACATTGCATCCACCCTAGGCAATGCTATGCAGAAATTAAGATAAAATTAAACTGATGTAAAGTGACATGGAACTTTTTCTCTTTTTTTGAAAATTTTGTTTATCTGTTTGTTTATTTGTTTATTTGTTTATTTATTTATTTATTTAGAGAGTGCCCGTGAGAGTGTGGGACAGGCAGAGGGAGAGAGAGAGTCTCGAGCAGACTCCACTCTATGTGTGGAGCCCCTTGTGGGGCTTGATCCGAGATCATGACCTGAGCCGAAATCAAGAGTCGGATGTTTAACTGACTGAGCCACCCAGGTTCCCCACATGGAAATATTTCTAAAACATGTGAAATGGAAACAGCAAGTCAAAGAATGAGACATAAAGTAAAATCACATTAAAGTATGTACATATTTTGATATATATATACATCTGATGAATGAAACTGGAATGGAAGGAGCATACCAAAATATCAACAGAAGTGAAAACTGAAGAAAGGAGTCAGAGCAAGGAAATATGAAGGAGAATTTTCATGTATTTTTTTTTGCATTTATTCATGTCACGCAATTCTGCTCTATACACTGGGAACAAAACTGTAAAGAAGATGAACAAGGAGAGGGTCTTCATGTTGCTTCCATTTTGGTTATGAGAAACAGATGATGTACAGATAAAATGTTGTATGAATCTAAGTATCATGCAGAGAATTAAAACAGAGAGATGTGATAGGGAATCATCTAGTGTATACTTTAGATTGCATGATTCTTTTAATTTTCTATTGCCACAAATTTAGTTACTTAAAATTACACCCACTTTTTTTTAAGATTTTATTTATTTATTTATTTGGCAGAGAGAGAGAGAGACAGCCAGCGAGAGAGGGAACACAAGCAGGGGGAGTGGGAGAGGAAGAAGCAGGCTCCCAGCAGAGGAGCCTGATGCAGGGCTTGATCCCAGAATGCCAGGATCACGCCCTGAGCCCAAGGCAGACGCTTAACAACTGAGCCACCCAGGCATCCCTACACCCACTTATTATCTCAGTTTCCATGGGTGAGGTTTATTGCGTCCTCTGCCCAGGTCCCACCAGGCTGCGGGTAAGATGTTGGCCAACGTGCCTTCTTTCGGGACTTCAGGACCCTTGTCCAAGCTCACCAGATTGTTAGCAGAACACGTTTCCTTGAGACTTCATATTGCATATCGACTGTAAGAAGTCTCAGGTCCTAGAGACGACAGCACTTCTGTGCCTCATGGACCTCTCCATAGTCAATGCACAGCAAGGCTGTTTATTTCTTCCAGGCTAGCAAGAGTTTCTTACACTCCAGTCTGCTAAGAAGGAATCTTATATAACCTAATGCAATCATGGGAGTGGCATCCCATCACCTTTGTCATTTTTTATTGATGAGAAGCAAACCACAGACTCCATCCACACTCAAGGGGAAAGGATGATGCAAGAGGGGGGTTCAGAGGGGTTCACCTGTGAGCATGTCTTCCACAGTGATCAAGAACAGCCCTTCTGCCAGGGTTCCATCCAGCTATTCAGACAGCTGGACTGGATTCTGTAATAGACCACCCAGAGAGCCCTGAAGTCTGATGGATATTTTCCCAGCTGCTGGAAGTGCTGCTGGCTGAGAGCTTTTAGCTTTTAGTTGTGTTAAATTAATTAAACAAGGAGGCCATGAGACTGAGATGGCTCTAATGTCATGGCAGCTACGAAAGCAAACCAAAATCAAAGTCTGTAAATGCCACAAAGTTACATAATTGAAACCTAAGAACAACCAATCACAAATAGTCACCTAAGCTTTAAGCTATAGCCAATTAATAATTTCTTTACACTGCTTCCACCTTTTCTCTCTAGAAGTCTCCTTCCCAACTCCTATCAGTGGAGTGCTCCTAATCACTTCCAACTTGGCAGTGCTTGATTCAAATTTGTTCTTGCTCAAATAAACTCAGGAGTTTTAATATGACTCGGTTTATCTTTTAAGAGTAGTTAGCCGTCTCTGGAGATTTCCCTCATTGGAGAGAGCAGCTTTGCCCAAGATCACACCCCTTCCAAGAGCAGCTTTCATTCAATAATTGTTAATAATGGAGAATAAAGGTTTGGCCCCCTCAACCCAACTTCACACATTTTGAAGAGCCAACCCAGCCTCAAAGCTCCTTATGTGGTCATCTGAGGTCTTTATTAAAGCTGTGTAGCAGCCCAGCATCTCCCTATGCCTGATTTTGCTTTCCTCCCCTGCATAGTCTTGATCCCAAGAGCATTGCCTAATAAACTCCCTCCATCTTAATTTCCCCCTCAGAGTCTGTTTCCTGGGAAACTGAGCCTGCAGCACCAGCTATGGCACAATTAGTGTGATAAGTATCCTAGGAAGAGGAGATGGGGAGGACTGCCAGTGTTTAGGCTTTTTAAGTAGGAAGAACAGGCAAAAAAAAAAGTAATTGAAGTTAGAGTTTAACTGGTTAAGAAATAGCTCAAGTTGAGGTCAGAAATTTAGGCCAGAAGGAGAGGTCAATGTTAGATCATGTAGAATTGTGTAAGCCAAGGTATGGAGGTTTGATTTTTGAATGTGATAGAAAGCCATTTTTATGGTACTTTTAAATTAAAATTTTAGAAAACAATAAAAAGCAATCCAAAGTCAAGATAAAAATATGCAAGTAATAAGAAAATAGATGGTAGGTGAATTTGATAATAAATCAAATAAAGAATAAGAAACCCTGGAAAGGGAAGGGGTGGAAGTTTCTCTTATCAATGCAATGGACAAATAAGAGGGATAATTAGGTTATTTATTATCAATTATTCATCTCTAATTTAGTTTTAAAGAAAGAATAATTGAGGCAATGATTCTGATAAACCTGTATTTCAGAAATTCTTACTGTGTTTCTATATATCTTTAAATTCAGCTTTTTTGAGTGGACATAACCTTTGCAAATAATACCAAGACAGCTGACCCACTAAATATGGCACCCTAACAGGAAATAATACTTAAATAGAACTTAAAATCTATCATGTTCAACCCTCTCAAGCTGTCAGTGTAGGCCTGCAAAGAATAAGTCTTTTCTCTGCCATACACAAGACGAAGAATGTTCTGCAATAGAGGGCTCAGATGACTTTATCAACAATGGGGTCCATTCAAAAGCAGAGGAATCTGACAGAAAAGATGTTTGAGAAGGGAACTTGAAGAATTTCATAAATTCCCCTTTCCATTTCTTTCCACTTAAAGACAATTCGAATAGCTTGCTTCTACCCTATAAGACAAGATAGTATTGAGCTTTTAACCTTGACAGAGCGAAACTGCAGTCTCATTGTGTGGGAGGCTTCCTGCTGAGTGCCACCAGCAACTCAAAATTCTTCCTCGAGTGGAAAGATGAATGTTCTGGACAAATTTCATCAGGAAGAGTCAAACATTAGATTTCTGAGACTTAAAGACAGACTTATATTAAATTTCCAATAAATTCTCTATGTGCACTACTAATATTAGGATTTTGGTCATTCAAGTGATGCAAAAATGTTATTCAAATGGATACTAATTACTTTCAACCCACATAGCTAATGAACCACAGAGTCTATAAACACCCAGATGAAAAATATTTTTCTGAATTTATTCATCAACTCAGTTTTAGAATTTTGGTTAAAATGAGCTAATTGCAGACACAGTTGCTCTTTTTTTATTTATTTGAGAGAGAGAAAGTGAGCAAGAGAGAGAGAAGGAGCAGGGGGAGGGGCAGCAGGAGAGGGAGAAGCAGACTCCCTGCTAAGCAGGGAGCCCAATGTGGGGCTCCATCCCAGGACTCCAGGATCATGACCTGAGCTGAAGGCGGACGCTTAGCTGACTGAGCCACCAAGGCGCCCTGACACAGTTGCTCTTAATTAATGATGACTAATTAATGATGAGGGGGGAAAAACTAACATATGTGTAGGATTTTTTTTATTTACAAGGTATTTTCATAGACATTCCTTCACTGTTAAAACAACACTATGAAGCAATAAATGAGAAGTAAATATTACTCTCACTTTATAAATGAGAAAAGAAATTCAGTGACATCAAATACGTTATCTGATATCACACAGTCAGTAAAATGGCAAAGACATAACCAGGGAGCCTTGCATAGCAATGAAGCCTCCGTAGCCATCCACACTGGTGTTATTGCTGTGCAGGCTGCTTCCTCCGCAGCACCACTGGTATCTCAGAACACCGTCTCAGGCAGAGAGCTAAAGGGATCCCTTAGATATCATTAGAAAAAGTCAGACATGAGACACTTTTATAGCTATGGTACTGCGAAACATTTTAAAACAGTAAGTCACTATGCTATCCAATTTCAACCTCTTTAGTTAATGACAATTGATTCTCTCAATATTGCCTCTTTAATATCTGAAACTTTTTAAAAACAGGATAAATGTAATTATCTGTGAAAGATGTAGTGTATGTGCTTAAAAGTACATTGCTGAGTAGAAACAAGGATTTACTGTAAACAGGCACAAGGGAACTTTGGAAGAAGTGGAAATGTTTCAAAAACTGGAGTTTGATGAAGGTCGCACAACTCTATATTATTAAAATCATTGAGGTGCACACTTACAATGTGAATTTCATAGTATGTAAATTATAAGCTGTTTTAAAAATAGTAAGAAAAATATGGGGGAAATGTATATTACTATTAAATATTAAAATATCAATATATTAGTATAAATAAACTAATATCAGATTTGAAGGAAAGGAGACTACAAAGCCACTGAGTATCTGAATTTAAGGGAATGAGCACTTGGAACCTAAAGAAAGAACACAAAGGGGAGATAATAATACCATTGAGCATGCTGTAGCACTTTCCCTATCACACTGCACCGCAGCAGAATTACTATCTAATTTGATCATCACAAAGCCTCCATTTTATATTCCCATGGGGAAAAGGAAGTATGGAGAGGAAGGTGATTTGATTAAGATCACAGAACAAGTGTGAGAGCTAGATTTTACACTCAGCCCCTAGAATATAAACCTTGTATTCCAAAGAAGCTAGGTTTATTCAGGAACATTCTGGTACCATTCTATCGTTTCTAAACAGTCATTCAATCCACTTTTGTTGAACAATTATTATATGCCAGACACGGCAATCCATTTAATTATCATGTATAATTCCATGAGACAGAAATTGTCATTGTGATTTTAGTGTAATTGCAGTCTCTCTGGGCCTGAAGGACTTATGGGAACAAATAGGGTCATATGAGCATCAACCCAAATTCTCCTGGCACTAACACTTACCTCAAAGGATCCCAGACACTTGCAAGTTTGCCTCTTCAAAATATTTCTGAGAATCCCAAGGATTATGCTCAAACTGAAGCTCTGAGAGTCTACTTTGCTCATTCTCCTGGGACAAACTTGTCTCCATCTAGGCTTCCCAAGGCCAGACAAATATGTGCAGTGTTCTCTTGAATGTCTCAATGCCTCTCATTCCTTTCCTGTGTAAGGAATCCCAAGGCAATGTTGCTTGCCTATCAACATTTTTAAATATTGTTAGTAAAACAAGTGGTTCTGCTTTTTTTATTCTTCTTCTAGTCCCAGACACAAGCCAGTGGCGTGGCTTGAATAAATTCATGTGCCAGTCACTGCTTGAAACTCAGGACCACTGTTTTCCTAAAATATCCAAGGTTTTTTTATTGCTGACTGCAGCCACCGTGCCTGACTTGGTCTTGGCCTATTGTAAGCCATCTCCCAGGAGCTTTCACAGTTCCCCACCGAATGGGACTCCTGGCAATCCATTCACCCCCATCACTTCTTCAACTATGTTTATACAGTTTGAATCCCTGTTTAGACTGCATTGCAGCTCCGCTATGTGAACTATTCTGTGGTGCTCGAGCCCATCACCTGTCTAAAGGGCCTTATTCCAACAGGGCATAATCCCTCTGAATGCACATTTTTTGGGTTACATTAACTCTATTAAATACATCACTTCAAGGTACTTTTCTAACATCACAGAAAATTTTTGTTATATTGTATAAATACCCATGCATATATAATTCTATAATGTAAGCATTGTAATTATAAATAAATCAATACATGTTTACTCAATTCTCAATATCTCTATTTTTTTAACCAATCATGTCTAACAACTCAAATTTAAATTCAGCTTTTTCAAATAATATATCAGAAATTTGATGATTGAGTCAAGTGAAAGTGATAGAACCAAATATATGCTTAAATATAGCAGAACAGTTCACCTTTGAAATAAAATGCATTTTTTTTCATCTTTTATCTGGCTGTTAAAAGAAATCCAGAGAGGTAAAGTAACTCATTTGTTGGGGACCTTAGTAAACAACAGCAGTATTTACATGGTTCTCTATATAAGCCTTAAAAAAACTGAGCGCACAAATTACCCATCTAAATTTCAGGATGCACGTAATTCACAATTGTTACAACCTAGGTTTAAAAGATAGTTAAGTTATATTCCTTATTTCATTTTTATGCCTGAAGAATCAATTTACACTTGGCCATATATTTTTGCACTAAACATATTTGTAAGACTAGAACATTTATAATTTGACGCTATTGACTAAAATTTTAACCTGAATTGGCCTGCATTTGTCTTACAGTTGAAATCACTAAGCTTTCCTATATTTGCTTAAAATAACTTACAAAATAGTATCTTAAAAGTGCATGGTAATATCTCCCATAACGACACAGGGAATTTTTGTTTTTCAGAATAATATATTTAAAATGAAGATACAAATCGAACCAGATTCTCCTAGGATCTAAAATGACTCCTAATGTATAAGCTATTTCACCAGAGAAGCTGTATCGAAGCACACAGAGCAATTAATAAAGGGCCTGTGGTCTGCTGAGGCTCTTAGAGAAGCAAAATAACCTGAAATCAACTTAGGGTACTGGGAAAATGTAGCTTATGAAAAAAACACATATTGAATGATTTTGATAGGTATTAATATTTTTTTAATTGAATTACAGTTTTTGCACAATGTTATATTAGTGTCAGATGAACAACATAGTGATTTGACAATTCTGTATGTTATGCTGTGCTCATCACAAGTGTAGCTACCATCTGTCACCATACAACACTATGACAATACCATTGACTATATTCCCTATGCTACGCCTGATATCCCCATGACTTATTCATTCCATAATTGGAAATCTGTACTCGCATGTCCCTTCACCCACTTTGTCCATCTCTCTACCCCTCTCCCTTATGACAATTACTAACTAGTGTGTTCTCTGTGGTTATGGATCTGTTTCTGCTTTTTGTTTGTTTGTTCGTATGCTTTGTTTTATAAATTCCACATATAAGTGAAATCATATGGTATTTGTCTTTTCAGGTATTATTTTTGACAAATATCTTACAGATAGAAAATTATTTTAAGTTCATTTTACTTTAATATAAACATAGTATAATATTTATACATTATTAATGTATTCATTGTTTCAACAAATATTTCCTGACTGCCTGGGAGAGGCACTTTGCTATGAGTTGGCAGGAAAAAAGGAAAATAAATAAATAAATAAAAATCCTTGCCCTCATAGGACTTGCTTTCTAGAAAAGGTATGAAAAATAAGCAAAATAAGTGAATAAATAGTTTGTCAAATGGTGAAGAAGTGCTGTGGGGAAAAATTAAGCAGAGAGGGATGGTGGGAATCAATGGAGTAGCTGTGATTTAAAAGGATGCTCATTGAAAAGGTAACATTTGTACAATGCCCTGAAGATGAGCAAGCCAGTCTTATGATTATCTGGAAGGACAGAAACCCAGGACAAGAAGAGCAACTGCAGAGGCCCTACAGCAGGAGCATGCTTGGTAGAAGGACAGCATAGATATGGTGAAGAGCACAAAGAGAAAAAATTAGAAAGGAAGTCATGTGTGTGTCAGATGTGTGTGTGTGTGTGGGGTGTGTGTGTGTGTGTGTGTGTGCACGCTCATGAGCAGGCATGTTAGCTCTTACAGGACCTTTTAGGCCATTGCAGGAAATTTGCCTTTTGTCTGAGTAAGATAGGAAGACACTGAGTAAGACAGGAGAGTTTTTAACAAAGAAGTAGCATGAACTAATTTATATTCTAAAACAATTATCCTGTTTTGTGGAAAATAGACTAAAGAAAGGCACATATACATAAGCACTAGGACCAGGGAAGTGGCTATGAGAATATAATCCAAGAAAGGTAACCATAGAAGTGGTGACAACATATTTTAAAGACAAAGCCAAGAGAATGATCTTCCATATTGGATTAGATGTAGGAGAAAGAGAAGGCATGGAAATAATTTTTAACCTGAGCAATTGAAAGAATGTGTAATACTGAAGAGGAAAGGGGTTTCTCAGCACAGGTTGGCAGGTCAAAAGGGTAATGGAATGTCAGGAATTCAGTCTGATCCATGTTAAGTTTGAGATTGTTACTGGACAGTCAAATGGAGATGTAGAGTAGGTGGCCTGTACCAGAAATGTTGTGTATGTGGAAGTTTTGGGTAGATATTAGATAGATGGTTTTTAAGGTTATGGCACTGGATGAGCTCATGAATGGCAGGGAGTTTAGGTAGAAAACAAATGAGGTATAAGGATTGAGTCCTGGAGTACTCTAGTTAGAAGTTGAGAAGAGAGGAACCAGCAGAAGCATTGGAGCTGCCATATATACATATTAAAAAAATTGTGTGAACAAGGACATTCTGTTCTTCCCAACCCCAAGGGGCTGAGGCATACTTGCAATGACTTTGTGAGAAGGGAGAACACACAGCTAAGAACTAGTTACCGTTCATTGTCACTCTCAATGAGAATCACATCATCTATGAGAGATTCTCTATGAGAATCATCTCAGTGGCCAGACTCTTGTAGCTTATTCCAGGAAGAGCTATCAGGAAGCAGTGGAGGTCAAGAACCCAAAAGTATGATCAGGAGATAAAACTAGCTCAGTAATCAAAACTGTCATATTCATTCAACTAATAATGATTGAGAGCCAACTATGTGAGTCACTGTCCCAAGTACTGAACTCAGAGTGCTCACTGAATCAGAGCCCATTGCTAATCCTACAAATGCAAAAATGCTCATAACTATACATCATAATGATGCAACACCCCTTAATCAACAGAAAAAATTTTGGTGACTTAGTGTATGTCAAGTACTATTTAGACAGATTGCATTAAACAAAGACGACAGCAATAACATCTATCTTGTAAGCTCTCCTGCAATGTGAATTTGCCCATTCCCAGGTAGACTCCAATTCATCTTTTCTTGATATCTAGGTTGGACTTACTGACCAGTTTTTAACCAAAAGAACACAAGGAAATGATTTTGTGTGACAACTGAAGCTAGGTCAGAGAAGTTAGAACACTTGCTTTCCAGACACTCTTCTTAAGACACCCCCCTTGGAACCCAGTCAACATGCTCTAAGAAGCACAGGCCACATAGAGAGGCTACATGTAGGAGATGCAGTGGACCACTGCAGGGGAGCCGCTTCTTCAAGTCATTGTGACCTGGTATGTCAGTAAAGAACCCTCCATATAATTTCATCCTCAGCATTTGATGCATCCCCAGCTATCTGAATCTTCCGAGCTGAGGCTCCAGAATTCAGTGTTCTCCATCTAATTTATGAGAATAAAATATTTCCCATTTTGTGTCAATGAGTTCTAGGGGTAGTTTATTAAGCAGGAATAAATAGCAGGAACAGCCATGTATTTTTGTCACATTATCTCATTTAATTTTCAAAAGAAATCTGTTAGCTGAATATTATTATTGTCTGAATTTTACAATGGGGACTGAGCCTTAAGAATTGTTAATGCAGCTAATAAATGGTAGTGTCACAATTCAAACACAGTTACAGAACTAGAAGCTGTGAAGGCAGCATTAAGATATATACTATGGGTAAGAAACTCTGCTAGGCACTGGAGTAGGAAATAAATGTATGAAATAACCTCTGTTTTTGAAAATTCTGTAAGCAACATAAGGAGTCAAGACACGTATATGTGGCAATTGCTCTCTTCTCAAAATCTTTAATTCAACAACAAATGGTACATTCATTCATTAATCAAGCATTCAATAAGTGGCCACTGGGTGCCTAACATTGTATTAATCAGAAAACCAGCCAACGGTATAGGTAGAAAGAACAATAAGTAGTGAAATGGAAGAGAGGACACCTTTATAAATCACCCGTTTGTATTCTATCCTAGAAGTAAGATATCTAAAACACCTCGCTAATAAAAGAAAAAAACAGTAGGATTGAAGATTTGTGAACACAGTTCATCAAAGTGATCCATGACTCATGCACAGAAAAACAGATTCTAAAAGATTACATAAAGTATGGGAGAAATAAATGAAATAGGTATGTATGTTCCCAGGTGGGAGAAGGAAGAGGGAAGAGATACAGGAGAATAAAGCATGCATATGGTTGCTACTGGGAAGAATGATTGAAATTGATGTGAAATATGTCAGACTCAAAGTTCTTCATATTTAGGGGAATGGTTTACATGCATAGATTTAAGATTCTGCTCTCTATATGTTTTTAAATTTTATAGAAAAATTTTACATTTGAAATTCTGAGGCATAAAAAAAGGGCTTTGTCCATAGTGCTGGAGAAAACAAGGATAGCATTTTAAGAGTTAGAAAATATTTATTTCTCTTCTAGATTTTCTAGCTCAAATAGCTCATATTTCCTTTTCTTAAATCTGAAAAAAACAAAAAGTCTTAAAAAAATGGCAGGATTAAAGTACCCAGATTCTATGCTCCTCGGTTTGCCCAGTGAATATCATGGAAGACCTTTGTGTTTGGTCAGAATGCATAACATCACCTATCCTTAATTGCAAATCACTGAAGGACTTAATTAGCAAAGATCAAGGTGTGTGTGTGTGTGTGTGTGCACACATGCGTGTGTGTCATTGGTGTAATGGTATGTAGCAGAAATGAGATCTTGGTCAACTCCATTTTCCACTGTTAAAAGCAGAAATTAAGATACTGTGTTTTTTACCAAATAGTGCCATTGAAAATACTATTCCAATTTTATATAATGCAAACTTAATTATTTTAAACACTTCTCTTCAAAGACATATAACTAGTCACAAAAGTGTTCATTAATCCACATATCTCCAAGATACTGTATCTTTATTTAGCTGAGCATTTGGTTCTTGAACATTAAGTCTTGTTGGCTCAGGATTTTAGCATCGCTGCATTATTCAAAAATAAGCAGAAGGTTTGTAAACAGGGGGTTTTAAAAAAATTAGAAATCTAAACTCCTAGCTGATAAAGGAATGCCAACCAGCATATGGAAGGATCAATGTTGAGTCTAGTTTTAATTGATCTGGCTTACAGATGCAGTGAATGAGAGATGGGAAAGTTTTACAGTACAAATTAATGTGCAAAATGGCTGAGATAACAGTGATCTATCTAATCTTCATCTATTAAGCTTAGTTTTGTGGGGTAGGAAAAATATTTTTCCCTCTACCCTTCTAGGTTCTTGGCTAAGACTCTCCACCTCTGTCCCCTGTAATAAAAGACAGACTAATGGAAGAAAAGCAAATAGAACTTTAATAACATGTGTACATCTGGAATACATGGGAGAGCCTAGGAAAACTGAGTTACTCCCCTAAATGTCCCAAGCCAGCACCTTAAATGCCATTTCCAGCTAAAGACAAAAGATCTGGGGAGGTGGTGAGCCAGTCATCTAAATTTCTAGAGAATCTAGTCATCCTCCTCTTCCCTGTACAGAGAGATACCTTTACAAATGGAGATTTCACTTATAAATGTAAGTGTGTCTTACAAAAGGGTAACTTCTACTTGGTTTTCAGAGTTTCTCCTGTGAATACTGTTTCTTAAAAAAAAAACCAGCCTAAAACAATCCTTATGCCAAAGAGGCATATTTTGGGGTGACAAATCCTGCTCCCCTTCAGTATCTTCAACCCCCCACTCCAAAATACAGGAAGAATAGTTACCATTTAATGCTAATTTTTATATTAATATTAGTAAAATAATGATGAATTAATAAATTTGTGATCACTGTTATTGATTAAATGTGATTTATGTCAACATTACCCAGAAAATGTTGACATTTTAAACTAGAACAGTCTCTGTTCTGTTCATTTTTTTCATCACATTTTCTCAGTGTAAAAAGTCTGACGTTTATTTGTGAAACATTTCTTAGGTTTCTATTATGTGCCAGGCTCTGAGAGTCAAAACCAAATGAGATAAAGTTCCTTTCTTAAATGACTCGCAGTTAAATAAAATAAAGCAAGTAGTAAAGTAAATAAGTGTGCTTACAAGGCATAGATACTGACATAAAATTGTGTAAGGAAACGACAGGGCACAAACAATAAAGCAAGTAATAAGTTTTCCTTGGGAGAGACATGGGGAAGGGCTTCTAAAGGAAGGGGCTTCTGAGGAGAGTCTGGAAAGGAACATGAGACAGAGAATAGTTCTAGAAAAGTCATGCTGGCACAAAACAGCTCAGCCTACTTCCTTTGAAGAAAATGTTCTGTTTCAATAGATAGATACATAGATAGGTCAAATACAATAGATATACATGTATAATATATATCGTATATTATGTATGATGTATACATGACATATGCACAAAATATCTATATAATACATTAATATATATAATAAATGATGTGTGTATATACATATTCATGTATTATATAGAGATATTTGTGTATATTTGTGTATTTATGTATAAATATCTGTGTACACACACACACACATATATAGCTACTTGTATGTCGTTTGCATGCTTTAGAGCAAGGTAGCCATTTTTGCCAGCCCATGGAATGCTCTTCATTGCACATCCGTTCTTGGGCCCTCCATTTCTGACTCAATCCACAGTTTTGTTTTTTAAAATGCTTACTCAGTGTGTTCTCACATTTAAGAACAAAATAGAACCCAGAAAATATTTTAAATTTAAAATTTTAATCATGTTTTTATTAAGTCATTTACATAAAAATCTAAAAATATTTTTTAAAAGAACAGTAACCCATCATTGTTTATGAGAGGGAGACCTAAACTTACTTTCCAATACTCTGGTGCCACCCTGTGGTTCATTTCCATATGACAGCCTACCGATAAACTGATCAGTTTTTCATTTCCTTGTAGAAAACTTTTCAAACACCGTACTTAACCATCTGTTCGACAACTATTATTAAGCATTATATTGGGATCAGAAATACTGTTAGTCACTAGGCTTAAAAAGCAAATAATAAATGTTTATTTTTTCAAAGGGTTTCATTTCAGGTATGTGTTTTGAGGGAGGGACTGGAACAGAGATGGAGAGAACACAGTACCTTTAATAAATGTGGAATCTATGTCTGTATCTTTACCATCTCTCAAGCCAGAATGAAAAAAACATTGTGTGGGTGACACTTGGAATGATTTCATCTGTTGGGAAAACTTTAGAGATATATCCTGAAGAAAGTATTTATAATTACAATAAATTATTTTTCTTGCTTCATATGTGTAAATGTGTTGGAGTCTCATGCCAAACATAGCGCTACACTGTTATGAGGTAGATAACTGATATGCATTGCAGACTTGGAAATTTTATAGCATGTAGAAGTGTGCCACTGGGCTCCATATCCCACTTCTCATAAAGCTCAAGAAAACAGCTCCCTCTTTCAGAAGGAGATAAATAATAAACTCCTTAGAAATAGTCTGCTTCGGCTCATAGTGTTTTTACTAAATGACTTCGCTGTGGAGGAAACAGTTGCCCTGAGTTTGGAAAGATTATCCATAATGAATGGGTAAGAAATGGCCCCATAGGAACCCCCGTAGTAAACATGAAGGTCTGACAAGCGTTGGTAAGCAACTCTGAAACAGATAATGACTCTCTATTGACCCTACCCAAGTTAAGGCAATTCATGAAACGAAAACCTTTTTTTCTTTTTTTTTCCTAACTTTGTTTCAGCTCTTCGGGATCATCTGACATTAATTCAATTCAATTTTGTTATAACAAAAATATATAAAATAATTACACTTCAGAAGGAATCAATGCAATTTTAATCAGAAAACATTTCTATGGGACTGATCACTGTCTTAAGGACATCAGACATTATACTGACTACCTCTTCATACAATTGTCAAGATATTAAGAATCTAAATAAGTAGTTGATTATTGTGAAATCTCTAGAACAATCTTTTCCACTGTTTGATAAAATTGTGTAATTTACATTTTAAGGGGAAAAAGAGCATTCCAGTTTAATTTAAAAGTACTAATATTAGAAAAAGAACTGAATTTACTTAGAACTAACTCCCTTTTCCACCTCCCTTATACCCTTTCTTCTCTTGACCCATGGTACTTGAAAACAATTTCAAACATGATTTTGCCCCTTAAGTAGGGATCTATCTTACTTATTGGTTGAGGAATCCTTCACCCACTTCAATAGTCATGCTTGATAGTAGGTATTATCTGCTTAGCACTATTTAGATCAGTATTTTCAGTGGAGCCTCTTTTGACATTTGGGAAGAAACAATTGTTCACTGTAAATAGTGTCCCACACATTGCAGTATATTTAGTGTTCCTGATATTTAGGCACCAAATACCAACAGCACTCACCAGCCTTTATTACAAATAGCACTTCTATACACTTTCAGATCCTCCCTAGAGGTTTACAGCATATAGATGATGATTGAAGTAGACCCAAGAGAAATCCTTATTCATTTATTCAACAAGAGTTTAGTAAACATCTGTAATTAATCACATAGCATAATGGGAACTCACTATCTAATCAGAGAGACAAAATAAACATAAAATCTCAATTCAAATTATATTATTGTAAAAATATATACAGAGTGTTAATAGAATACAGAAGAAGAAAAAGACTGGGAGAATGGAGGAGGATATGAAGAGGAGGAAAAAGAAATGGTCTCTGTTTTGAAGGGAACATAAGAGAGGCCCAGGAGAAAGGTAGAAGAACATTCCCGTCAGTGGAAATAATATGTAAAAATCTCAAGTGTGTGAAAGAGAATGAAGGATAGTGAGTGCCTGTCCCTGTGACTGAAGCAACAGGTTTTTGAGATAGGAAGATTAAAGACAGGAGAATAAGTACAGTTGACCCTTGAACAACGTGGGGGTGAGCACTCCAATCCCTCTGCACAGTTGAAAGTCCACATATAGGGGCAGCTGGGTGGCTCAGTCGGTTGGTCATCCAACTCTTGATTTTGGCTCAAGTCGTGATCTTAGTGTTGTGAGATTAAGCCTCAAGTCATCAATGGGGAGTCTGCTGGTTGTTCTCTCCTTCTTCCTCTGCCCCTCCCCCATACTCATTTTCTCTCTCTCTCAAATAAATAAATAAATAAAATTAAAAAAAAAAAAAAAAGGAAAAGAAAGTCCAGAGGTGCCTGGGTGGCTCAGTCAGTTAAAGGTCAGCCTTCGGTTCAGGTCATGATCTTGGGGTCCTGGGATTGAGCCTTGGGATTGAACCCTGTCTGCTTTTCCCTCTCCTTCTGCTCTTTCCCCTGTTCATGCTCTCTCTCTCTAGCTCTCTCTCTCAAAAAAAAAATACACATATAATTTTTGATTCCCCAAAACAGAACTACTGATAGCCAACTGTTGACCAGAAGCCATACCAATAATATAAATAGCAGATCGACACAAAATTTGTATGTGTATTATATACTGTATTTTTACAGTAAAGTAAGCTGGAGAAAAGAAAATGTATTAAGAAAATCATAAGAAAGAAAAAATACAATTATAGTACCATGCTGTATTTATAGAAAAAAAAAAAACTTGCATGTGAGTGAATCCGTACACTTCAAACCCATATTGTTCAAGGGTCGACTGTAGTAGGAAAGGGGAAAGGGGTTGTAAAGCCAAATTTTACTCATCTATGGAATTTGAACAATCTTCTGCTCATCTGGCTTTACGATCCTCCTTTGGGATCTCAGCTATCCTCACACCATCAACTAGGACTTCTCCTTGAGTAACTATCAAACTCTATTGTCATGTCTGACCCCCCTCCTGATATCCATATTACATTTTCAACTCCCTGTTCCCCTTCTTTTTAACAGCTCTGCTCTAACTTAAGGCTGAAAAGGTGTACAATGAACTGCTCCTCTTTTCTTCCAAACTAGGTATTGGCTCCTCTGTCACTATTTCAAGCTTAAAGTCACTTTAACTATTTTCTTTCGGATTTCCCTGCTGCCACAGAAATCAAATCAGTTTCTATTCTCTATTCTGATTTTCCTGAGTAATATCTCTTTTACAAGTTTTTCTCATAAGTTCCAACTGCTATAATCTAGGGACCTCATTCCTGGGCTATAGCCTCTCCTATCCAAGTCTCCCAGCTCCTGCTTTCCACTCTTCTATCATTCCTGCACATTGCCCTTATACACAGCTAACACATTATTTTAGTTGCTTTGGTCCTGTGCTCAAAAACGTAAGCTCCAGGAAGAGGAAAAAAAGAAAACTCTGCTTATGGTGGCATCCAAGGCATTCCACAATCTGGGTCCAACTGACTCCTTATTGCAATCCAGTGATGGTCCTTAACTTTCAATGCCATCTGCTGGTAATAATGACTATGGAAATGGTCAACAAGTATTGAGAGTGTCCTATAACTTGATATTGAGAGAAGTACTTAATCAATTTTCTCATGTAGCATTTACTAAATCTCATCAGTGGGCCCTTTTGTTTTCCATTTTGCAGATGAAGAAACAGAGATTCAGCTGATTAAGTAACTTGGCCATATTTTCACAGGTAATAAATGAAAAAGCCAGAATTTGACATATGAAGTTATTTCTGATTCTTAATATCATTTTCTATTTCTGATTTTCTCCCCTCTCTCCTTCTCTCTTCCTCTCTTCACTCCTATTTGTTCTCTGAAATGAATATTACTATGTCACCTAAAATTCCTCCACCTTTTCCCATTGAAATATAGCCCATCTGCCAAATCCTACTCAGAGCCTACTTTCTCCGTACATACTTCCTTACCAACTTAAATCAAAGTCACCTCTCCCTCCTGCCAAGCCAGTGGTTTCCAACTTTGGCTGCTCATCGGAATCACCTGTGGAGACTGGCTATAATTGGTTTGAGGAATCACCTGGGCTTCAAGATTTTCAGATCTCTCAAGGTGATTCCAATGTATAGCCAAGGCTAAAAACATTGCTCTAAGATCTTAACCTTTTTTTTTTTTTACTCTATAGCTCCTTTAGCAACTCGAATCACAGACAAACATGATTTAAGGATGGATTTGGAGATCACTGATTGCACCTACATGTGAGGATGTTGATTGTCATCAGTGATCTTCAAACATTTTTTGGCAAAATCCTTTGAAATCATTTGGAGATACACCAAAAATACGTTAAAAAGGAAGTTGAACTTCTTTTATGGAAACAGAGGAGGGAAATGTGACATCCCACTAAATTGCCTCCTTGCCCCAAATCCCTGGGGTCCCTAAGGGACCTACATGAAATCTCTAGTGCACCTATGCTCAAATCCTAAATATACTGAATTATATCAGCCCCCTCTATCTGTAATGGTCTGATGTCCTATAGTACCACGGGTAAATGAAAGATCAATTATCTATATGTTAGCTGTATTGTTGGACTATTTCTCTCCCAATAATACATTATTTAGCTAATGAAGCCTCTAATTCTTAGAGAATTATTATTTATCTAATAAAAATAATAGTATTTTCAAATGACCTAGAAATGGCCACATGTACCAAACATGGTATTAATATTTAAAATTCACAGCCACCTCTGAAGACAAATAGTAATATAACCTTTTTGCCAGTGAAGAAACAGAGGGTTGAGGGGTTAAGTGACTCACCTCAAGTTGTAGTGCAATTTAGTGCCATACTCCCCCGCTCTGAATCCAGTTTATTCTATTTTTTATAAATATTTTATGAGTCTCTCCTTCACCTGCCACCATGGGCTTAGAAACATTTCCACTAATGAGTAGCACAGAGCTGTCTCTAAGCTACTTGGAACCAAAGTTCAGCCAGAATTTAGTATAATAGACAATTCACAACACATTTCCAGAGATCAGCAGGGGGAATAAATCCACATAATACAGTTTTGCATTCACAAAAGGTAAAATGTACTGGAGACTTTTTTTAAATGACAAAAATAAAATAAAATTATTTGTAACAAAAAAATAACATATTAAGCTTGAATTCCACCTATGAAGTAAAAATTAAAGAAGAAATAGATCAATGAAGAAAACCTGTTGAAGGAAGGAAATAAAAGATCAGAGTATAAATAAATGAAATAGACACTAAAGGGACAATAAAAAGTCAATGGAACAAAGGCTGGTTCTTGGAAAAGATAAATAAAATTGACAAATGTTAAGCCAGACTCACAAAGAAAAAGAGAGCAGGCTCAAATAAATAAAAATAATAAATTAAAGAGAAGTTACAACTGATACCACAGAAATACAAAAGATCATAAAAGACGAGTACGAGTAATTATATGCCAACAAATTGGAAAACCTAGAAGAAATGGAAAAATTTCTAGAAATACGCAATCTTCCAAGACTGAATCATGAAGAAATGGAAAAGCTGAATAAACCAATTACTAGCAATAAGATCGAATCAGTAATAAAAAATCTCCCCAAAAAATCAAAGTCCAGGACCAGACAGCTTCACAGGTAAAGTCTACCAAACATTCAAAGATGTAATACCTATCCTTCTCAAACTCTTCCAAAAAATTGGAGAGGAAAGAATGCTTTCAAACTCAACTTATGAGGCCAGATTTACCCTGATAACAAAATCAGACAAGGACACCACAAAACAAAAACAAAGAACAAAAAACTTTTAAGCCAATATCCCTAATGAACATAGCCTAGAGGGGCGCCTGGGTGGCTCAGTCATTAAGCGTCTGCCTTCTGCTCAGGGTGTGATCCTAGAGTCCTGGGATCGAGCCCCACATCAGGCTCCTCCGCTAGGAGCCTGCTTTTTCCTTTCCCACTCCCCCTGCTTGTGTTCCCTCTCTCGCTGGCTGTCTCTCTGTCAAATAAATAAATAAAATCTTTAAAAAAAAAAAAAAGAAAGAAACAAGACAAGGATGCCCACTCTCATCACTTTATTCAATGTAGTATGGGAAGTCCTAGAAATTAGGCAAGAAAAAGAAATAAAAGGCATCTAAATGGAAAGGAAGAAGTAAAACGGTCACTATTTGCAGATGACATGGTTTCATATATAGAAAACCCTAAAGACTCTATCAAAAGACTGTTAGAACTAATAAATGAATTCAATAAAGTTGCAGGATACAAAATCAATATATAGAAATCTATTACATTTTTATACTCTAATAATGAACTATTGGAAAGAGAAATTAAGAAAATAATCCCATTTACAATTGCATCAGAAATAATAAAATACCTAGGAATAAATTTAACCAAGGTGCTCTAGAAGCCATACACTGAAAACTATGAGGCAGTGGTGAAAGAAATTGAAGAAGATACAAATAAATGGAAAGAGAGTCTGGTTTCATGGATTGGAAGAACACTGTTAAAATGTTCATCTTACTAGCAGCCTAGAGATTCAATGCAATACCTATCAAAACCTCAATGGCATTTTTCACAGAAATAGAAAAATATTCCCCAACTTCATATGGAACCACTTATGATCCCAAATAGCCAAAAAATCTTAAGAAAGAGGAACAACGCTGGAGATATCACACTCCCTGATTTCAAATTATATTATAAGCCTATAGTAATCAAAACAGTATGGCATTGTCATAAAAGTAAACACACAGATCAATGGAACAGAATAGAGAGCCCAGAAATAAACCCACATATATATGGTTAATTGATTTACAACAAAGGAGTTGAGAATATACAATAAGGACAGGACAGTCTCTTTGATAAACGGTGCTCAAAAATCTGGACAGCCATGCAAAAGAATGAAACTAAACCACCATTTATCCATTCACAAAACAAACTCCAAATGGATTACAGACATGAATCTAAGACCTGAAACCATAAGACTCCTAGACTAAAACATAGGCAATAAGCTCCTTGACATGAATTTTAGTGATGTTTTTCTGCATCCGATGTCAAAGGCAAGGGGGAAAAAAGCAAAATTAAACAAATGGGACTATATAAAGCTAAAAAGCCTCTTCACAGTGAAGGAAATCATTGACAAAATGAAAAGGAAAGTTACTGAATGGGAGATGTTTGCAAATTATATATCCAAAAAGGGGTTAATATCCAAAATATGTAAGGAGCTCATACAATTCAAGAATAACAAAAAACAATCTGATTTAAAAAAATGGACAGAGGATCTGTACAGAAATTTTTCCAAAGAAGACATACAGACAGCCAACAAGCACATGAAAAGATGTTCAACATCACTAATCATTAGGTAAATGCTAATCAAAACCACAATGACGTATCACCTCACACCTATTAGAATGGCTGTTATAAAAAAAAAAAACAAACAGAAAATTACCAGTGTTGGAGAGGATGTAGAGAAAAATGAACTCTTGTACCTTGTTGGCAGGAATGTAAATTGGTGCAGCCACTATGATAAACAATGTGGAGTTTCCTCAAAAAATTAAAAATAGAACTATTATGTGATCCAACAATTTTACTTCTGGGTATTTATCCAAAGAAAATGAAAACACAATAAAAAGATATATGCACCCCTATGTTATATTGCAGCATTATTTACAATTGTTAAGATATGGAAACAACCTAAGTGTCTAATGATTGATGAATGGATACAGAAGATAAGATAAAAGATAGATAGATGGTAGATAGATGATAGATAGATAGATAGATAGATAGATAGATAGATAGATAGATGATAGATAGATAGATAGATAGATAGACACAATGGAACACTATTCAGCCATAAGAAAGAAGGAAATCTTGCTGTTTGCAGCATTGATGAACATTGAGGATATTACGCTAAGTAAAATAAGTGAGATGGAGAAAGACAAATACCAGATGATTTCACTTATATTTGAAATAAAAAAAACAAAACAAAAATAAGCTCATAAATACAGAGAACAGATTGGTGGTTACCAGAGGGGAAGGTGGGGAAGGGTGGGTGAAACAGATGAAGGGGTTCAACTGAATGATGATGGATAGTGACTCAACTTATGGTGGTCATCACTTTAGAGTGCATACAAATATGGAATTGTAATGTTGTATACCCAAAGCATATATAACATTATAGACCAATTTTACCTCTATAATAAAAAAAAGAAAGCCTGTTATTTCAAAATGTATCAAACTATAACAAAAGGAAGAAAACTGTAAAAATGTTCAGACATGAGTGTCTCAGTTTTCTGAGAAAGCGAAGTTCAACACAACTCATTTTTATTCTCATTTTAGTTTCTTCTCTTTTCCCAACAGATCATTTTCCTTACAATATGAGGATCAGTGCAGAGGTCTGCCATATTAAACTGTCACAAGAATACAGGGATAAAAGATTCCTGATAGTGGGGGAAGCTTAGGTGAATAATCCATCAGGGAAGTGCCATCACTAAGTCAAGGTAATAACCCACAGAGAAGGACACACATTCATCCACTGGGACCAAATCCTTTCAGTTTAATATATCTTATGACTTGTGCCAACAGTCTTTAGAGTTTGAAAGGCACATTATGCCCTAGAAATTACAGAGTAATTGGTTTTTTTATTAACAGTGAAATAAAAAGAAACCAACAGCAACAGAGCCAAATAATTGAACTTATTTGAAAGAATTTATTTCAATATTAAACTTCTAGTTCTTCAATGAAAGAAACATCTGCTCTCAATTCTTCAATCTCTATAAGAAAAGAAGTGTAAGGCGCGCCTGGGTGGTACGGTGGTTAAGCGTCTGCCTTCGGCCCAGGGCGTGATCCCGACATTATAGGATCGAGCCCCACATCAGGCTCCTCTGCTGGGAGCCTGCTTCTCCCTTTCCCACTCCCCCTGCTTGTGTTCCCTCTCTTGCTGGCTGTCTCTATCTCTGTCGAATGAATAAATAAAATCTTTAAAAAAAAAAAAAGAAAGAAAAGAAGTGTAAGATTGTAAAGTTGGCCGTGTATATTTAAATGTATACATATTTTATAATATTTCTTCAAATCTAATACTTAATAATTTTACCTTGTTTAGAAATTTCACCGTGTTTAGAAAACAGTACTTTCATTAATTTTTAAACAACAACTTTATTAAATATTATGGATATCTAGTTTCACTGAGGAAAGTTTTCAGGCTGACTAGCATTTACATAATTTAGGGGAAAATCCACGGAGTTATGATTTGCACACAATGTGTTGAGTGTCTCACTACCCTTAGCTCTCTTCTGAGGGAATTGGCCTAGGAATTTCATATGCATAGATTGTCAGTTTTGGAGCAGGGGTGGGTGTTGGACCCCAAGGTAGCCATCCATAAGTGACTGTCATAGGATTCTGTCCATAAGAAATGACTGGATGGTGACAATTCAACCAAAAGAAATGCTCTCTCTTGGGGAGTTTGAATGTGAAACATGCAAAGATAGAGACAGTTAGCAGCAGAAGTAAAAGCAGTTGAAACAGAGATGGACTGGGGCATAAAATAGCAAAGCTCAAGAGGAAAGAATAATGGGCCTATCTTTCTGGAGGCAACACAAGGGAACCAGGTTGCTACCAGAGCGATGTTGAAGGCCAAAGTTCCACTTCTCCCCAAAGCACGACTCCAGAGTTACAGTTTTTACTCTGAATGTGGGGCCTGAACATATAGCTTTTCGGGCTATTTTCTGTTCTTTTCCCCCTCACCCCCATGGGGCCAAGTCTATCAATGGTGCCCATCCCGAGCTGGTCAACCTGGTATTTCCTGTTCTTTCTTAAAAAAGCCTCATTACATAACATAACCAAACACATCTCTATTCCTTGCAGCCTCAAAAAACCATAAGGCCAGTTGCATTAAACATCTTTAATTAAGCATGATTAATAGGGTTAAACATCACTGGATTTCTGTGCTAATTGATCTTTTTAGCAATGATACAAATATTTTCCAATCTTCCTCTATATTGCCACATAGTTGATCAGCCACACTAACCCATCCTAACTTGTATTATAAATTTCCGAGAGGGAGTATAGCATAGTGGTGAAGAGCATAGACTCTGGGGCATTAGTTCAAATCTCAGTTCAATGACCTTATAGATCTGTGATCTTGGGTATGTTTCTCAACTTCACTGGTCTCTTTCCTCATCTGTAAAACAGAGATATTAATTGTATATGCCTCATAGAACTTTTGTGAAAATTAAATGAATTATCCTTTTTAGAGCATTTAGAACTCCAGCTGAAAATAGCACTATATGAGAACCAATTATTATTACTATTATTATTTAAATGAGAAAATAATTTAAACTCTAGAAGATCATATTTCAATTTTTAAACAGCATCATCTACTTTATAAAAAGGATTAATCATGGGGGCCTGTTTGGTTCAGTCTGTAGAGCATGCGACTCTTGATCTCGGGGTTGTGAGTTCAAGCCCCACACTAGGCACAGAGAGTGCTTTTAAAAAAAAAGGCATTAATCTTATTTTTTTTAAAGATTTTATTTATTTTATTTATTTTAGAGAGAGAGAGTGTGCATTCACAAGCATAATCCGGGGAGCGGGAAGGGTTAGAGAGGGAGGGAGAGGGTCAAGCAGACTCCAAGCTGAACACAGAGCCTGACTTGGGGCTTGATCTCAGGACCTGGAGATCACAACGTGAGCAGAAATCAAGAGTTGGAGGCTTAATTGACTGAGCCACTTAGGCGCCCCAAAAAGGGGTTAATTTAGTGAAAACTTGTGGTATGCTTTACCCCCAAAGTGCTTTCATTGGTATTAATCTACTGAAATATAAAAGTGAAAATGAAGGCAACTCTCAAAAGATTCCAACTGGGCACATCATTTCATTACACTTAACTCTGGATACAAGATTTGGGAAGGAAAATACGCTTAGCTAAAACATTCTAAATTCTTCTATTACAAAGACAAGCACCCTAAGCTATTCATAAAAATTCCAGGCCCTAGGATATTCACCGGAGCTATTCATCAAATAATTCAAACAGCTGATAAAGAGTTGACCGAAACAGCAATGATTGAATTCCTCTCTAACGAGCCAGAGTAAGTCTCTGGCAAAAAACAAGAAGCTATTATGTCATGTCCAATTTACTCGGTCTAGTGATTCAAAGAACACTGTTGCATCCATTATAATCATTTCCCTTTCTAAGGTTCTTATATTCATTAGGAAATGTCCTTAGCTACCCTAAAGATTTCATGTTCATTATCTATATTAGATTGAATAAACTGGATATGGCCTGGCAGAGTGATAAAACAATATTAACAAACAGATGCTGGACATTAGTGCCTTAAAGTAGCTTTCAGAGATGCTCTCACAGCCCCTAGCCCTTTCCCCACCTGAGGCTGCCAGCCGTGTGCTGTTCCTCCCTCCCCTCCCCGTGTGCACTCAGGGCTGGATAGTCTTTATAAGCAAGAGGATTAATAGGCCCAGGAGCAGATGTTCTTTTACAGTAAGTACTCCTGCAATCTCCAATTGTGCTTTACGTGCAGTTGATAGCAATCACTCCCCAAAGAGACATTTCTTAAATACCTCTCTCTTTTAAGATCCACATTTTGGTAATTTTATTAAGTTAGAAATTAAACACTTGCTGGCTAAAGTGCATCGCTGACTGTGAACAAAACTGCTCAGAGACCCCTTTCAAGTGTATCTTCTCTGCACTGTTTAACACTAACTTTGTCCACCTAAGTGCAAAGCGTGGTCCAAAGGAATTTGAGGCATCTGTAAAAGAGTTGGAGAAGTCCCATGTCAGATTTTAGGTCCTCAAAACTGTGCTTGTGGAACTCATCAGTAAAGTTTTCATGATAAAAATGCTAGATTTTCTTGGCCCTTCTAACAGAGAATATAGTTTAAGTATTTTGTTATTACATATGAAGGGTGGAAAGCCTTAAATCTAGAAAGCATATCACACTTCAGTTGTTTTAGTCCTAACTTAATTCTAAAGTAATATGGTTGCCTATGACGAGTAATGAGAGGACATGAATGACATTAATTATGCCTGGTGCATCCACTGTTGATACTGACATAGCCATTTATTGATAGTCATTTTGGTAAAAGCAGACCAAGAGGGAAAATCAAGAAAATGAAATCAAGAAAATGAAAAGAAAGATGAAATTATACAAAGGGTCTTGATTCTATCCATTCTTTCATGTGCTTTGACTTTACTGCAAACCATCTCTGTATCTCTTTTTCTTTTCCCAAGTGATTTATCATCCTAGTGACCTCTGTTATGATCTATGTTTCCTTACAAGAAAATGTTCAATATATTTGGCATTCCTTTTATTTTTTAAAATCCTTGATCATTTCTAAATGTCAACAACGTTAAATGTTGGTAGGTATTACGTGCATGTGTACAAATATTATAAACATGTATATGTTTATATGTACTTATATGTATATACACATATATACATGCATATATTTAGTTATATGTTATATATTATAAATATAGTTGATAGAATCTATATCTGTATTTTTATCTATATCTATATATTTCTATATACAGAGATATGCAATACATAATCCCTTCCAGATCTTGAATTCCCTGTGTTATCTGATAAAATCAGCTAAGAAAAATGCACTTGTGTAGATATACAAAACCAATGTTACCAGCAAGGTGTGCATTCACATCCAAGTCCATAGGTTGCAAATTAAGAAGCTTGGTCAACACTTGTATTGATCCATAAAAATGCTCAGTTTAGAAAAAATGTTAGAGAAGTACTTTAACGTGTCCTTGTTTCATATATTGTAATAAATAGGACAAGCAATAGTAATCTTTCTCTGATTTTATTTTCAAGTCTGGCTGAAGAACTGTGAGGAAATGCCCTACGACAATGGTCATCGGCCCAGCCTTTTCATTGTTTTGTTTGTTCGCTTTGCTTGTTTTTCCTCTGCAACATTCACAGGCAGCACAAAAAAGGGCATTACATCTCTCCTTTCCTTCAGTTATTCTCCAGAGGAGAGGGAGAGAGGACATGTGGCCCTGGAGAATGGATGGTGGTATTATCAGAATATCTGATAGGAGTGGAGATTGGGATGAGATGTAGATCTCTGAATTGTAAATTACCGTCTTGAGCAAGAAGGCATTTTGTGGGTACACATCAAACTACATGGCATTTCTATGTTTTCTTTCTAATGTCTACTTCAATACTATTTCCTGGGAAGAGGGGTTTTCTTTGACTTTGAGGTTGTTAAAGATTAAATGATGGAGAAGTCTTAATACTTAAGGTCCAGCCCCAGAATAAAAGCAAAGAGAGCTATCTGTTTGTGGCTGCACACAAACCCACCACTTCCTTTTTTTTTTATTGTAGTCATCATGGCCCTTTTGTGACTGGCATAATTTCAAAAAGGAAGCAGGCACCATGACTGAAAGAATGTTAAAATATTTAATTGGCTATAGGACATCCTCTGTGTCCTAGGAGTCAGGCAATATAATTTAACTCAGAGAGCGCAGCTTTCATAAAATCTTATGAGCCAAACCAGTACACTGTGTTCTCCAGACTGCTTCCAGTTGGTAGCCCTTCCCATTTCCGTGATAAAACAAAAGGAGTGGGAGTGTCTGTTATCTCATCCAGGAGACTGTTGCGTCGTTCAATGTCTAAGATTTACAACACCATCAATATATTCTGTGCCATGCTTAGAACATCCCAAGTTCCCTTTTAAGTAAAGTTGTTTCCTTCCAGAATTTGGGGATTTCAAGAATATTATTGTAACTAGAAAAAGAAAAGGAAAGCCTTTACACAAATTTCTGGCCTTTTACCATTTTTACCCTTGAGAGAAATTAAGTCTGACTGCAGACAAAAAATGGGGAAGCTATTCAGCAAGTTCAAAAGTGCACTGACCATTTAATTACTCTTAAATTATATTTTACATAAGGATTAACATTAGGCCCCTGTAGCATCAAATCTCTACTTCGTTAACTTTCTAAATATATCTTACAAACTGTAACAGAGCTTCAGGATAATATGCAAGTCAGTGAGTAGCTGAGACAATGATTTTAAAATATCTCTAACAATTTCCAGCTTCTCTTGTTTTTTTTTTTCTTAAGCTTTATATCTATTTCTCTTTATTCAGTTAATAAATGGTTATTGAATGTCGACTATATCCCAAGCACTGTGCACAGTATTGAAGATATGATATTAAACAAGATAAATACAGGTTTCTTGCCCTGAGAGAACTTGCAGTATATTAGAGACACAGACAAGCAATGAGGCAATTCTGTGTGATATGTGCTTTCACAGGGAGGAGCAGTTTTCTAAGGGATGACATTAAAAAAAGGCATTTAAGTCAGATTGCAGGAATTATGGGTGGATTTCTAGATGAAGTGACACCTAAACTGAATCTTGAGTTGTGAGCCATTGGCCAGATACAGAAAGGTAGCTGATTTGAAGAAAGAGCAATAATGAGAGGGTAAAGGGATAGCTTTACCTTAAAATATAAGAGAAACCTCTCTAGGTCTAAAGGTGAATGGGAAGGACCCAGCATGGAGGAAGAATACGAAGTTAGAGGAGATAGCAAGTATAAATGATAGGACAAGGACCTCATGAAGACATAGCACAGCTGAATAATGAGCCTGTAGAAGGAATTATTACACTATAATGGAAGGGCAGAACAAAAGAAGCTGAGAGAATTCTAGTAAAGTGGTTTCAATTTCTTAAAATGAACAAATATAGTAATCAATATTTATTTATTATATTTTAGTCTCAATCAGGGTGATTAGAATTCATCTGATAGAACTTCCTGTGACACTGATATCTTCCCAGATTGCAGATGCAAAAACAATGCCTCAGAGAAGATAGTTTGTTCAACAACTCATGAACAGCAAGTGTCAGAGTCAAAGACAAGAGTCCAGAGTCTCTATGCCATATGCTTCTTTGCAGTCTCTCCAGGAAAGTCGAAGCAGTTCTCCACTGGTGAATAAGAGGGGAATGGAGACAAAAGTTTGAAATAACCAGAGAAGGATCAAAATTGCCATGAACTTCTCCTATTCTAACTACAAGGGCTGCTAGATCGTGCTAAAATAAGTAGAAGTATATTGGGTCACTGGTCATTTGGAAATCTCAATTTGCTCAACAGCTCAATCAAGTGTGGACATGGAAGAAGTAGGCAGCTGACTTGATCCAGGATAGAAATCTCCCCAGGGAGGGGGTCCCTGGGTGCCGTAATCGTTAAGCGTCTGCCTTCGGCTCAGGGCGTGATTTCAGTGTTTGGGGATTGAGCCCCACATCAGGCTCCTCCGCTAGGAGCCTGCTTCTTCCTCTCCCACTCCCCCTGCTTGTGTTCCCTCTCTTGCTGGCTGTCTCTCTCTGCCAAATAAATAAATAAAATCTTAAAAAAAAAAAAGAAATTTCCCCAGGGAGATGGTATTTTAGTCAGCTCAGGCTGCCATAACAAAATATCGTAGCCTGGCTGCCCCAACAGAAATTTACCTTCTCACAGTTCTGGAGGCTGGAAATCTGAGATCAGGGTGTCCACGTGGGCAGATGTGGGTGAGAGCTCTCTTCTTGGTTTGCAGACAGCCGGTGACTTTCTGTGTCTTCACGTTGTGACGAGAGAGACAGAGAGAGAGAGCTCTCTGGTGTCTCTTCTCATAAGGACATCAATCCCATCATGAGGCCCCACCCTTAGGGCCTCATCCAAATCTCATTACCCCCCAAATGCCCCATCTCCAAATACGATCATGCTGGGAGTTAAGGCTTCAACATATGAATTTTAGGGAGGTGGGGAGGGGAGGGGGACACAATACAGTCCATACCAGATGGAAAAAAACGGAAGATAATTAAATGTGCGATTTAAAAAAATATTCAAGACCTGAACCAAAAAAATCTAAAATGAAGGGGAAAGGAAGTGAAGACCCGCCGGGCTTATTGCAGGGGAAAAAGCGGGACAGCCCTGATGAGGTGACAGAATACACGTAATGGAAACAGCTCAGCTCAAATAACACTGATGGAAGATCGGATGATTGAATTGACTTTTTAATTTTTAATATCTCCCATATTGATTTTTAGTTAATATCTAAAAATAAATAAAGGTCTGTAGACTCATTTTCTACAGGCAGAAGAGAACAAGAGAGATTTGAGTATGCTCTGCAAACACACTTGAGGAGAAACTGAAGGGTCAGAAGGAAGCTAGCAACTTCAAAGAATGAATGGCCAATGAAGTTTCCAGGAGAGAGGAAAAGGTGAACGAACAAATTTGCTGAAAGAGATCATCATGGGCACTCCAGAAAATCCTGCTCTGTGGCTAGTAAAAGACAAACACAGGTGACTATTTAGAAAAAAAAAATAAAATTCCTACTATACGTAAGATATACTTACTGCCCAGAAATCTATCTCACCAGGCAATGAGGTTTAAGAATTTCAGTGAATTTTTGAAACACATTTTTAAAAGAACAAGAAGTCAGAAATCAATAAAGAAAATTTGATAGACAATAAGATATAATTTTAAATAGCATATTAAATTAACAACTTTTATTTTTTCTGATCCCATTATTTTTCATCAAATGGAACTCAGAATGTCATCTTCTGGGGCGCCTGGGTGGCACAGCGGTTAAAGCGTCTGCCTTCGGCTCAGGGCGTGATCCCGGTGTTCTGGGATCGAGCCCCACATCAGGCTCCTCCACTGTGGGCCTGCTTCTTCCTCTCCTACTCCTCCTGCTTGTGTTCCCTCTCTCGCTGGCTGTCTCTATCTCTGTCAAATAAATAAATAAACTCTTTAAAAAAAAAAAAAAGAATGTCATCTTCTGTCCGCTGCTTCATAAATTATAATGTCTAAGGAAATGGATTAGTAGGAAAGGGATAATATAGTCATTTGATCACTTAATGGACATTCATAATCATTAAAATATAGTATTGTCCAATAAGCTGTTTATTTGATTGAGATGAAGAATACAAAAACTATTGGGGTGTCTGGGTGGCTCAGTTGGTTGAGCGTCTGCCTTTGGCTCAGGTCATGATCCTGGGCCCTGGGACTGAGCCCCGCCTCGGGCTCCCTGCTCAGCAAGGAGTCTGCTTCTTCCTCTACTTCTGCCCCCCTCCCATCCCCTGCTCGTGCTCTCTCTCACTCTGCTCTCTCTCTCTCTCAAATAAATAAATAAAATCTTTTTTAAAAAAATGAACAAAGTGATCCTGTCACTTAAAGAAAACAACTGACAGTATTTATTGCCAATCACACAATTTAAACTTCAAATGTGGGCTTCAACTAGCTTGCCAGCTTTGCAATATTTACAGACTTTCCTAATGAATTTAGTAGTGGTATCAGTGAAATTTCATGATATTGTATAATGAAATTCAGCGATATTTGGAAGATCTGCATAACTCAACATGATAATATTTTTCAAATGTTCAATGTATCATATAAAATCATGCCTGGGTAAAAACTACATTTAAGTTACATAATAGACTAGTGGACAGATCAATGAATTTTAATGTAATGAAAAGTTTATTGATAAAGTTTCATAGTTTCAGATTCTATATTACAGTTAACCTTTAAGAAATTACTGCTTGCTGAGGTTGGTTATAGAAAGAAAACTATTCCCAATTATTTATAAAGTCTATTCAAAGTCTCCTCCCTTTTTCAACTACATAAATGTGTGCAAACCTGCATTTTCTTCATTACTTCAACCAGAGCAACACATCACAAAAGATAGAATGCAGAAACAGATATGATAATCCAACTGTCCTCTATTAGGCCAGTATCAGAGAGATTTGCAAAATGTGAATGGCAGTGGCCACTCTTTTCACTAAAGTTTTGTCTGGGAAATATAGTTATTTCATTAAAAACATGTTATTTATGTTAATATGTAATGAAATTTTTTAAGGATGTTATTTTTATTGTTGTTTTAAAATTTAAAAACAGGTAATAGGGTCCATATGGATGCTGAATAGCCAAAGGGGTGACTTCATTGCATATTTTTTTTTTGAGAGCCACCAGTGTGCACTTTTTTTTTCTTGCTCTCCTCATATCAAGGTGACTGGAAGTCTAGGAAATGCATTTCCCAGAATCCCTTGCCATCAAGTTTCTGGGTTAGAGTCCACTAAGCAGAGGCCACAAAGTTTGAAAGAAATAGAAATCATTATTTTTTGTCCAGTAAGGAGACTCCGTGGGCTTCAACAGAAGTGATACTTTGCAGCTTCTTCAGATTCCTTGGTAATCATTCATCTGGTGCAGTGATGAGCTGAGATCATTAGTAGGGGTTCCCTGTGATTCCTGGAACTTCCTAATCATTGCATGGCTTGTGATAAAACTGAGTAATAGTGAGTGTTTTCCACAATCATTGCTCCTCCAGCCTTTCTTATGTATTTTTAAGTCACTAGTTCACTCTATTAAATTTCTTCCTCTTTGAAATACCATAGTTGTTTCTTTATTTTTCTGATTGAACTTTGACTCATACCAGGAAATTGCTTAAGTCAATCTTGAAAATGTGAGATTTGGCAATATTTCTTGTTTTAGCCTAAACTTTTTCAATGAAAATTTGATCAACTGTTATCACACTGAAAAAAATACTTAAACAGACTTTATAGGATAAGAAATAAGAGAACACATTGATTTTGGGGGAAGAACATAAAAAATCCATGATACCTATACCTTTTATCCCTGTGATTTACTCATTCCATAACTAGAAACCCGTGAAACACTGCCACTCTTTTCACCCATTTTACTCATCCCTCCACTCCTCTCCCTTCTGGCAACCATCAGTTTGTTCTCTGTACTAATGGGTTTATTTCTGCTTTTTTTGTTTGTTTATTTGTTTTCTTTTTTAGATTCCACATATAAGTGAAATCATATGGTATTTGTCTTTCCCTGTCTGACTTATTTCGGTTAGCACAGTATCTTCTAGGTTCATCTATGTTGTTGCAAATGGCAATATCTTGTTTTTTCAAATGGCTGGGTAATATTCCAGTGTGTGTGTGTGTGTGTGTGTGTGTGTGTGTGTGTGAAATCTTCTTTATCTATTCCACCTATCAATGGACACTTGGGTTGCTTCTGTATATTGGTTATTGTAAATAATGCTGCAATAAACATGTTTTATTCTTTTTGTTTCTTTTCTGAGTCGGTCTACTTTATGGCTTGGTTCACCTCTGTGGACCAGCTATGGTTCCCAGCTGATCCACTTGTCCTTCCCTGCTGGATTTCATCTTTCTGTGGCAGAAAACCTTATTGCCTTCCAATTACACATTTACAGCTTGTCTCTCAAAATAAAAGAATATTAATTTTTACCTAGAAAAATTGCAGTCAGCTTAAAGTTTTAGTTTCCTAGTCTTCCTTGCCTCTAAGTACTAGTAAGTAAGATCTGTAGAAGGTTCTATGTAAATAAAGGCATTATGTGGAACTTCCAGAAAGCCTCAAGGAAAAGGGAAATAAGCTCTTCTTCCCTTTTTCCATGCTGCCCCTGGAATGAGGATGAGATGTGCTGCTGTCGCAATTGCATGGACCGCAAGGATAAACGCCATACCCTCAGGGTGTCAGGACAGACACATAGGAGCATAGGTCCCTGATGACCATGGTGTTGGCCTGCCTGCCTAGATTGCCTTCCCCCAGAATTCTTTATGAGAGAAATAAACAAGCTTCTCATCATATTTCAGCTATCTTCTTTCAAGTTTTCTGCCACACAGAACCTCACGCAGTCCTAACCAAACCCTAACCTATAATTCTCAAATTATAATTAACACCAGGCTATTTTGAACAAAAACCTTCCCGTGGCAACTTGGCAGTAACAGATGGGGATGTATGGAATGGAAATGAAATTCTACATTTAGTGGAGGACATCACTGTTTCTAGATATTTGTTATCACTTCTCTGCTGCAGAATTATTCATCATTGTCCATGACTATCCATAAATCTGCCTTCCATCACTTTCTCGAGGCTCTCTCTTCCCTTCTAGTTTGACTTGTCTCTTCAAGATCTCTTCTAGCACATGCCTTGTAAGTCAAAATTCCTCTCGTTTGTATTGTCAACAGTTCATTTCTGTCTTTCTCTCACGCAGTCCACACAAACTACATGCATAGCATCACATTTCCAAGCAATCCCAATGTCTTTTCATCAATAAAAGAACTATCTACCCCAGAGATAACTTAAGCAATCCCATGAGAAAGAAGCAGCAGCTGCAATTAGTTTCTAATCGTATTTTTCTTCCTATTCCATCACTCCCTAAGAAGCAGCAAAAATACAACTGTGGAAATTTAATGGAGTCAGAAATTCCCCCAACAGATTTTAGCAGTTTCTGTGTATCATGAAAAATACCTAGAAAGGCCGGAGCCCAGACGCTGCTGACGCTCCCGTGACTAATGCGAAAGCAGAAGCCATTTCTTCTAGCAGAGATACACCTGGAGCCAACTGTAATCCTCCCAACTTCCCGCCAGCTCCTGCTGATGCGCGCAGACATTGCCACCCTAAGCCTGCCCTTGCTTACGACATCTGTTACATGACTTTTTGCTCAAATCCTCATAGGATGCAGCTTCCCCCTTAAACACAGAATAAAATGTTTGCATTGTTGCTTTCTTGCCATCCCATAGCTGCTGTTAAACACCGATTCTCTGAGAACTTTGTTATATAATGCACAGCCCCAACGACTATATTCTTCAATTTTCACATGCATAATTCAATCAAGACTCCAGCTAGACGATTTCCTTACCTCTTCATCTCCATTGTTTTTCATCTCCACTCCACCTCTGATATGATAAGCATATTTGAATTTGCCACCAGCTAAAATCTCACCTCTTAAATCTTAAACTTTAATTTTCTATCACCAACAATTTTTGGCATTCCATCTTTCTCTCCCTCAGGCCCATCACAACTACTTTTAAGCCTTTTAAGAGAATTCTGGGAAGAGAAGGCAGAGCAAAAGATTCTCTGCCTCTCTCCTTCTTAGAATCTATCTGAAAATAACAAGGAGAAAAACCAAAAGACCACTTCATCTTCAATAAACACTAATGAAAGTCCATAACCCTGGATAAAAATAGATTTTAAAAAAGCTCCAAAATGCAATGAAAATTAGACCAAGGCATTGAAAGTTTGGACAAGATCTCAATAGAGTACAGGCTTTGAACTGAGTTCACCCTGGCTGTGTCACACCTCCAGGGGAAAACGGTGGTCCCCCATTAGAACAGCAAGGTGCTGGTGGGGAATGGGCAGTGCGAGCCCACCTGATGCTTTTGTTTTTAAAAGGAGCAGCCAGAAAGGTGGAGCCGAAAGAGGATATATATAGAAAAGCTGTCTTTAAGGGAGTGACAGCATAGAGAATAAAATATGGGTAATGCACAGCCCTAAAGCCTTTGATCTTAGCTGGAAAAGAAGATCTCAGCGCACTTGTGTGTGCACATGTAGACAAACACATGGATGTATGCACATGCATCTACACACACACACACACACACACACACACACACACACACCCCATATCATACTGAAACAGAAACATATTGGACTTTCCAGAGCCGTAGATGACCTTCTTGCTACCCTAGAACATAGGACAGTGAGAAAACATTTGGAGAAGGCTGTCTGAATTTCAATAATCTGCAGGTCCACCCTCCTCTTTGGTGCCTCTTCCAACTCTTCAGAAATACTCATCTTTCCAGGATAAACAATACTAAAAATAAAAAGGAAAAAAAAAACTAAGAAAAGAAGGAGGATGTGGAGAGGAATACACTAACAAAATCCAAATAAAAGTCATTTGTCAAAAACTAAATACAGACAACAAAATAGGTGATTATTATTTGCAATCCTGACTCTCTTCACCAGCCTCTAGAATAATGTTCTTTGCATTTCCAGCACCTATCAGAGTGGCTTGCACATAATAAATATTTCATCCAGATTTGATGAGTAAACAAGAGATGTTCTGAAGCAGCATTTAGATATTATTGGTCTCCATTTGAAAATGATTTGCAGTAATTGGGCTTTCCTGGATTTCCTGAAATGAAACAAATATGTGTAGTTTTTATACCAAGTTTAATCAAGGCAGGTCCTTTTGGAAATCTAATTAAATTAAACAAGTATTTGCTGAGTCCTCACTACGTACAAATCATTCTGCTAGTTTCCACCATGGATTTAAAAATGAGACCTCAAGTAGTCGAATATCTACTACCTAATTAATTAAAATTTTAATTTAAAAAAGTAAAGTTTTTAATTGGTCTAGGGAAGTAAAAATGCTATTTCCTCCCTACTCCCCCATTCCAGAATCTATTCTAATAGTAAAACCATTGCTATCATTTCAATATAGTAATAGACTGAACAGGTAGATAATGCAAACTGTTCTAAATAGTGCGAGTGAACTGAATTTCTTTATATGTAATAATATATGGTCATAGTTACTGGGACTTCATATATTCATTTACTCATTCAGCAAGTATTTGTAAAATGCCTTCTCTTAGGAAGATGCTATTGTATATTAGTCAGTTTGAGACTTCCTAAAATTTACTACATTCAAAGCATAGGTGACATTTGATTATGACGCATTTTTATTTCTGTTTGTAAACAAAGGGATTTTCATTCACTGTTTCCTATCAGATTAAAAAAGCAGGGGAGACTGGTTTTTGGTTCCACATGTGAGGGACTTGGAAGTTGCCATGCCAGCCTAACAACATGTGAAAATATGACAGAGCGAACCAAAAAAGCTTAGAGAACACCATGCAGGATAAAAATCTACACCTACACATATCGTTGTTAAACTACAAAAAAATCAAAGATAAACAAAAAATCTTGAAAGAAAACAGAGAACAATAAGACCTTACCTATAAAGGAGCAAAGGTAAGAATTACATCCAACAGCTCCTCCTAAGCCATGCAGGTGCGAAGAAAGTAGAGTGAAGTAAAGTATGGAGAGAAAAAAGCTGCCAACCTAGGACTGGACGCTGCATTATCCTTCAAAGGTGAGGAGATACAGAGACTTTCTCAAATAAACGAAAATTGATGGAATTTGTTGCCAGTAGACCTGCCTTACAAGAAATGTCAAAAGAAAGTCTTTGGAAAGAAGGAAAATAATAGAGGTTAGAAACTCATTTCTACATAAAAAAGGAAGAGCATTGAAGAAGGAATAAGTGAAGATAAAATTTAAAAATTATTTCTCTTATTCTTAATTGATCTAACGGATAACAGTTTGTTCAAAATAATGATAGCAACAATGTATCAATTACATAGGCTTATGTACATACATGTTTCTGGATATTCGTGTATAAGTGAAATGAATGACAGCAATGAGGCAAGGGACAGAGGGGAAAAATTAGGATTGTTTTGTTATTATAAGTTATTCACCCTATCTACAAAGTGGTATAGTATTACTTAGAAGTAGACTTGGATTGAGTGCCTGGGTGGCTCAGCTGGTTAGGCGTCCAACTCTTGATTTTGGCTCAGGTCAACATCTCAGGGTCTCGAGATTCGGCCTGAGCCCCAAGTAGGCTCCGTGCTCAGCACAGAGTCGGCTTGAGATTATCTCTCTCCCTCTACCCCTCCCCACATCCAAGTGTGCTGTAAATAAATAAATATTGACCAAAAAGTAAACTTGGATTAATTATAAATGTATATTGAGAACCCTAGAACAACCACTAAAATTTTTTTAAAAGAGCTATAACTGATAAGCTAAGAAAGGAGAGAAAATACTTTCATAGAATGATCAGTTAAAACCACAAAATGCAGAAAAAGAGTGAAAGACAAAAACAGGAACAAGTAACAAGGGCAACAAATAGAAAGCAATAACAAAAATAACAGTAGATATTAGTCAAACTATATCAGGTAAAAATTATTGCTTACATTGTCAGTGTTTAATTTATTTTAAAAAGTTCAAGGAATGGCTAAAAATAACATGTGCCCCTATATTTACCATATGATCTCCTTTCTCTTCATTTTATTTGAGTGCTACAAAAATAGGATTTATGAGAAAGAATATAAAGAAAAAGGCCTTTTTAAAAATCAATTTTAATAAAAGAAACTCTAGTCCTTTTGATTATTCAGAATCTCTGTAAGTATGTTCCTTAGAAAATTTATTCCCAGATATAAAGTGCAGTTCACAAGAAAGGGCTTCTGTGGTCAAATCAGTTTGGCAATTGTTGCATTTTATTTATTTATTTATTTTAATTGTTGCATTTTATAAATTGCCTTACAATGCACATAGATCAAAGAGTCTGAAAAGTCCCATAGTAAAGAAAGTTCATTTAGCCAAATATTTCCCAAATTTTCAAAAGTGTGAGCAAATTTTGGCAAAGAATGTGATCTCATAACTCAAAAGCACCAGATGTTTAAAGGTGGTCAAGCAGAATTAGCTAAAGGTGAGTACGATTCGTGCCTATACCCACAGTCTCTGTTTTTCCTGCTTCTTTTTATATAAAAGGACTGGCCCCTCCCTCCTTGCACACTTCAGTTGCCATTCCCCTTTTACTTTCTCAAGGACTTTATTGCTACATCATCTATTTTCTAGCGATGTTTTTCTCTGTTAAGATGCTGATCCATTAGTTACAAAAACATTCCTTTATAACTCCCATTTGGGGAAAAAATTACTTGAAAAATGTCAAGTTACCACCTATTTCTTTGCTCCCTATTACAGCAAAATTTCTGAAAGTTTTTACTTGACATCCCTTCCTAATATTATGTCTTCACTCTTCAACCTCTGTTAATCTGGCTTTCCTCCACATCACACTATTGATATAATTCTTGTCAAGGTCTCACAATTCCATGTTGCCAAACTCTGTAGACATTTTTCCATTCTTGTCTTAGTTTACACAGAACATTCTACATAACTGGCCACTCATTCCTTGAAACACTATCCTTTATTTCTGCAACATCTTACTCTTCTGTTTTTCACCATATCTCATCTCTGACACCTTTGATGACTTTACTGCATCCAGCTGACCTAAAAAGTTATAATTCCCAGGCTCAATTCAAGTTACTTTTCTCTGACCTCTTCCTAGAACATTCCATTCGTTTCCACAGCTTTAAATAACACATGCTTAGATTGCAATTGTCAAATGAATAGCATTGGCAGAACAGTTGTTAATTCTGTTCTGAGTGCTCAGTTTTACAGCCTATTGACACTTCAGCATATATACCACATGCATCTCAAAGGTAAAAAGCCCAAAACAGAAAATTTGCTTTCCTCCCCCATCCCAGCTTCTGCTTCTGTATTACCTATCGCAATAAAGGGCACTTCCCTCCACTTAGTTACTCAAGATATATTACAGAGCCATCTTCATTCTGTCCTTCCTTTATCCCTCACATCGAAGTCATTAACAAGACCCATCAATTTTCCCCTCAAATATTTATGTTGTATCTGTCCACTTCACTCCATCTCCATTTCTACCATCTGAGCTCAAGCCAGCATCTTCTCTCACCTGACCTATTGCAATAGCCTCCTGGATGACCTCGTTGTTTAGCTTCCTGCTCCTTTCCAATCAATACCCGCCCCCCACCCCAGCAGTGACTTTTTTAAAAATGTAAATCCAGTTGACTCAGTCGACATCTCACTGCTCAAAATCCTTCAATGGCTTCCCAGTGAACTTGGAAGAAAGTACAGTGGACAAGATCTGGTTCATTTCTGCCTTGTCTTGATCCATTTGCCCCATTTCTCACCTGCGTTGGCTTTTCTGGTTTCTGTCCTCTTCTTGTAAACATGCCCAGTTCTTCTCCTCCTGCTCTTTCCTCTACCTGGATTGCTCTTTCCTGATTTTCCATAGAGCCTGCATTTTTTTTTTCATATCTTAACTCAAATGGCAACTCAAATAGTCCATCCCTGCTAATCCTCTTTAAAGTTGCCAGCACTCTCACAAGATTCTATCACATTTCCAAGTGTCTTTCTGAGCACTTCAAATGATCTGCATTGATTGTGTTGTTTATTAAGGGGTGATGGTGAGTTAAACTGGGTATGCTTCGAGTATCATTTGTCTTTTCTCCACACATATACCACACACATCCCTGAGGGCAGAGATCTTTTATCTAGTTGACCACTGTGATCCCAATGCCCAAAAGCAACTATGGCACAAAATACCTGCTGAATTAATATTTGTTGGATAAAGTAACAAATAATCTTCATTATAAACAAATAAAGATTCATAAAATGGGTAATTATTTTTCAGTGTCCCCAAAAGGTATAACCCTTGTGAATTTCAATAAAGAGTCGATCTAAGGAGGTCAGTCCAGTTTCCAACAAGAAAACCTAATTAAAAGTGGAATGTGGAACTTCTAAGGTATATACCCCTAGCACATCTGAGGTTTAAGTATGAAAATAATTCACCACCAACTTTTGCAAGCAGTCTCAGATAAAAGAAACATCTCATTGCATCCATATCTCCTTTTCAAACTGCAGCTCCCAATATCTTCAATTTAAAAACTCCTAGACTCCAAAAATTCCTTCCTCTCTGCTCATTTTTAAATGTGTATCTTATTTTCACTAAAATGTAATTTAGACTTTGGCCACTTGGAGGCACTTTAGCTCTTTTATAGGTACTCCCTTTTTACAAACGCCAGGTGCCTTTCAAAAAGGCAAGAATTAATTTCCCTAAAAATATTACATTCTTAATTCTGACATTTTTAACTCTCCAACTCCTAAAATTCAAACGAGCTATTCCTAATCCAGGAAATTGACATTATTAACTCATGACATAATTTTATTTGACTTGCCATTACAACGCTGTCTTCTGTCAGCTTTGTCATTAAGAGATCACACCCACTATCCATTTTAGGCTAATTTACAATTAGGGTCAGCATTAGAATCATGCCAGAGAATTCTCAAAATATGCATTTCTGAGCCTCACTCTATCCATTCAGATGCATTAAATCGCAACTGCCAGGGGTGTAGCATTAGGTTATCAGTTTTTAAAAAGCTCTCTGAGTGCTTCTAATACACTCTTGGATGAGAACAAAGCCCAATATTTTCAACCTGCCTTGCAAATATATATATATGAAAAACTGTGCCTCAAAAGAGGTAAAAATCAGGATACCCCTAGGAATTTCCATAGGAAACATGGGCATTTCTTTAAGGCATAGTCATCAAAAGACTCCTGCAAAGGTTGCCACTGAAACTGTTCAGTTATCTTCTGTCCCTGTGTGTCCTTTGTCAAGGTTCTCTTTCCTAATGTAAGAAGTCATACTGGCCTGATGTATATCCATAGCCGCATCTGAGGCTGGAGAACCATGTCTGGTGAACACATGGAGTGGAGAGGTGGCCTGGTGAGTCCAGCTGGACAGACAAAAACAGCGTCTATTACTTTGCTATCTTCTGTCTCCACCACACAATATCCCTCTGCTCTAAGCAGGTAAATATGCCAACTGCATTCACATTCCATTACCAACAATGTCATGAGCTCCCTTTGTGGGACAAACTTATAAGTGTTAGTGAACATAGTTGTTTTTCCTGCACGAACATGAGCAGGACAGGTGTATTTTGATTTTGCATCTTTTTTATCCCAAGCCCAGGAAGCCCACTCAACTTAGGGAACAACTGAGGAGCATCATCTTCAATTCGTTCCTCTTTGAATCTGGGTCTCATCCTGACAAAAGTCTGAGGAAAAGTGTGTGAGTGTGTGTGTAGGTTCCATGTTGTTCTTTTTTTTTTTTAAGATTTTATTTATTTATTTGACAGAGAGATAGACAGCCAGCGAGAGAGGGAACACAAGCAGGGGGAGTGGGAGAGGAAGAAGCAGGCTCCCAGTGGATCAGGGAGCCCGATGCAGGGCTTGATCCCAGGTCCCCGGGATCACACCCTGAGCCGAAGGCAGACGCTTAACGACCAAGCCACCCAGGCATCCCAGATTCCATGTTATTCTAACACAGAATTAATGATGACATCGTGCAATCATATTAAGATAGTGGGATGTGCTGTGCTTTGGAATAAAAGGGCATAGCTTCCTATTCTGGCTCTCCAGCATATTATTACACCTGCTAGTGCCTGTATTTCCTGGCCTACAAAATGGAGAAACAAAAGCACATATCTCTATGGGGAATAAGTAAGATAACATTTTGTGCCTGATGTGGTCAATTGTCCCCAGCGTCTATCCCCATCCTTTCCTTTGCTCCTTCCTGGCCCACTGCATCTGGGAAGATAAATACTACATTTCTCCGACTCCTTGCCAGCAAGGTCTCTGGATGTGAATCGTGTTCTGCCAATCAGAGGCAGAAGTTGGATGTGAGCAAGAGGCGTGTTCTTTCAGCACCTAGCTGTCTCTGCTGGCAGCAAGGCATTATGAATAGGAGGTTTTCCTGCTGCAGAAAATGAGTCCATTTTCCAGATTTTCTGTTGTGAGACTTGAGGCATTACAACAGTGCTGGAACAGAGGTGGAACTTCCTAGTGAATCAGTTCTGTATTGTTCTGACAATCATCTCAGAAGGTCCACCCAAAAACCTACTCCTTCAGTCCTTTCTCTGATTATAGGGACCTCATTACCAGCCTTAACCTACTTCTACTTGAAGTCTCAGAGTGGTTTCTATTTCCTACTGTAAACCCTAACACAGACATACAACGTCCTTAACAGAGCTTCTGGCACTTAAAAATTGATGTAAAAATATTAGCTATGGTATTTATATTTGAGCTGAATTGTGTTGCTGAAGCACACTAAGCCTGAGTTTCCTTACCTGCAAAATGGTGACCGACTTCTGGAACTGCTGTGTAGATAAGAGATGATGTGTGAAAACTGCTTACCACAGTTAAGTGTTCAATAAATTTCATCTATAGTTATTATTTTTATTTATTGCATTGTTATTTTTTGTTATTTTTATCAATGTATAAATCATTTTGATATTAGTCTTTAAGCTTAGGATCAAGCTAAAAATCTTACAAACTTTACAACACTGACTGTAACAGCACTGAACAGGTGTATGCTAATGTCTATGCTACTGACATGAAGTAGATTTCTAAACCTGGTAATACGTTGCACAGAGAGCCAGGCTAAGCTTAAAAATAATAATAATCATGTCTCAAAATTGAATCATCCAAGTCTTGCCTGTTGGTTCTTTTTTTGTACTTTGCCATTCAACCACTAGAGGGTAGACAAGTATAGTGGAAAATCAGTATCAGGAAAGCAGTACATTCTCCGTGTGCCTATTTTTCAAATATGTTTCTCCTTTTGGAGCAACCAATGAAGAGGGTAGAATATATATGCTTAATATCTAAAGACACACATTTCAGTTAAAATATCATGTGTTTATTTTAACTTCATGGTTTCATAGAATTAATAAACACAATATTCTACCAGCTACCTATATACATTTTAAAGCAAAACAACACATGCATAATTTTTTTTTAATTTAGAAGAGAATTAAACAGTCCATGAGTCATTTGAACAGAGGCAGAAGCACACAGTGGTATCCTAGTGGAATACTATGTGCCTGGGGATACATAAAAGGGGCCATTTTACCCATTCAGTGCTATAGGCACAGTGCTTGGGGTTTATGAATTTGTCAAGATACTAGGGAAAATACGTGAGACTTGTAAAAAATAAAAAATGACTCCCAAACTTAAAATACAAACTGCTTTTTAATTTATACATACACACATGCACACAAGTTAACAAACAAAATCTGCTGGGATTTAGACTGAGTATCATTAATAAATTTTCTTAAAATTGCCATCTTTACAAAACTGAATCGTACAATCCATGAATTCAATATTGTTTAGGTTTCATTTAATTCCTAAAAGATATTTTACAATTTTCTACATAGAGTTCTTCCACATATTTAGAGTTAGGTATTTGGACTTTTTATACTCCTTTAAATAGTATCTTGTTCTTAAATTTTAATTTCTAACTGTTATTGGTGTATATTCATACAATAATTTCTTACCCTGGCTGTAGTCAGCAAATTTGCTAAATTCTTTTCTTAGTTGATACTAATTATGTGTAAAATCTCTTGAATTTTCTGTGCATATGATTATATCTTCTGCAAACAACATCGATTTCATTTCCTACTTTGCTAACATTAATATTTTTTCTTTTTCTTACTGCATTGCTGGGGGCCTCCAGTATACTAGGAAATAAAACAGTGACAACAATATGCTAGTCTTGTTCTTGGTGTGAATGGAGAAGTTTTTAATCTTTCACCGTTGTATACAACATTTGCTAAAGGTTCAATAATTTGATTAACCTGTCTAATATAGCAAGTTGGACTTTATAAATCCTTTGTGTGTTTCCTCTATTCAATTAATTATTATTATTTTGGGGGGGCTATTCTAGCATTTTCTTCCTTTTGTCTTCTTTGGATTTAATTTGCTGGGGGTTTTTCTAATTCTAACATTGAAATGAAGGCATCGTTGATTTTTAGACTTTTAAAATACATGTATATAGGACTTTCCTTTTAAAAAAATTTTTAACATTTTATTTTTAAGTAATCTCTACACCCAAAGTGGGGCTCCAACTTACACCCTCAAGATCAAGAGTCACATGCTCCACCAACTGAGCCAGCCAGGCACCCCCATGTAGGACTTTCAATATAAATGTCCAATAAGTATGGAAAGTGAGTTGGAAATAATCAATTTTAATTATTCAAACTGATCTCCCCAGCATCTTCTTTCTGAAATTAAATTTATTAGTAGTTTTTTTATAATATCGTGTAGATTAAAATCATTCTTCTAAGTCCATAGATTTTGCCTTTCCTAATCCATGTCTACTCTCTTCTTTAGTATATGATACTCCACCTCAAAATACACTTGTTACACTTGATACAATTTTCACCTTGGAATACTCCATGGTATGGCCATGTCTGGAGCACTCCCTGCTCCACCGTCAACAGAGTACTTGATCCTTTGTTAGCTTCTGAAATCCCATCCTGTCTATGAAACCTTCCCTCACAATTGTGATTTTTGTTTTAGGGGTTTGTTTTGTATTTCTATGAGTCATACCTTAGGGAAGATCAGGATTCTGAATGTTTTAAAGACATTAGTTCCAATCAATTCCTCTTTAACAGGTTTACACTGTAATGTGAACCGTGATCTCAATTTACAATAATGCCAATTTTGCTTTCATTCTGTGGCTGCATTATTTGGACCCTGGTGAATAGTGAGATGAACTCTCTAATAATGCTAACTTCCCCACCATGGAAGGTAAAACCAGATGAAGTAAACTGGTAACTCTCATACAAAATAGTGGACATATTATTTGGAGTGTGGCACTTCCACAGCCAACTTTTAGCTTGTGAAACATTTAACTTGGCTTTGTTTCATGGTTACAGCCTGGCACTGACCTGGCCAGTCCTGTTGAAAACGCATGCTCAAGATCACGGTGCAGACAGGATGTGAGAGGGTGAATGAGTCAGCACACGCCCACAAACTCCTTCAAGAAAAACAACTACTAGCATTTTGAGCTGGTATTAATCATCTTAGTAGATGGAAAGCCTATAAAAAGCGAATCCTTTCAGATGCCAGCAGAGAGCAGGTTACCAAAGAACTGCAATGGCCAAAACTTTGGACAGAATGATTAAAGGGGAAAGCACTGAGTAGAACTCTAAAAAAGGAGAATTATCCATAGCTGGAAGTTCTGGAAGCCATAACTCCTTGGGAACAACCCAAATCTTTGGCTTCAATGGAATTTATCCAAGTACCTTTCTCCAAATCTTAACTGTTGTCAAAAAAATCACACCACCTTTCTCACCGAGCTAAGGCAAATGAAAACCATCATCCCATGATTGCCCAACATTTTCTGGAGTAAACCAGTCATCATGTACTCCTTGAGGGCCAGAACTGCACCCAGCCCAAGTTATAGGCATATAACACACACACAGACGACCCCCCAACTTATCATGGCTTTCAACTTTACAATGGTACAAAAGTGATATTAATTCAGTAGAAACCATACTTCAAATTTAGAATCTTGATCTTTTTCCAGGCTCATGATATGTGGTAGATACTCTCTTACGACACTGGGCAGCAACAGCAAGTCCCACCCCCAGCCAGATACACAATCACGAGGGTCAACAACCAATACACGTAAAACCATTCTGTTTTTCACTTTCAGTACAGGATCCAATCAATTTCATGAGATAATCAACACTTTATTATAAAATAGTTCCCGTGTTACTTGGTTTTGCCCAACTGTGGAAAAATACAAGTGTCTGAGCACGTTTAAGGTAGGCTAAGATAAGCTATGACGTTCGGTAGGATAGGTATATTAAATGCATTTTCAACTTACAACGGGTTTATTGAGATGTAACCTCATGGTAAATCAATGAAAATCTGTATAATAAAATGGTATTGAATTTTGTATTTCATAATAAATTAATCTACATTATTTCATGAATGCTTAAAAAACAAAAATGAAATATTTACAAGAAAATATTTTATAATGGTGGTAAAGGTTAGAACCACGTTAAAAGACTGCTTGTGCTATGTGAGACTATCACTCAAAGAAAAAAAATATTGGGCCGCCTGGGTGGTTCAGTTGGTTGAGCATCCAACCCTTGATTTTGGGTCAGATCATGATCTTGGGGTCTTGAGATCAAGCCCCCTATGTTGGGCTCTGCGATCAGCAGGGAGTCTGCTTGAGATTCTCTCCCTCTCCCTATCTCTCTCCCTCTGCCGCTACTCTCTCTCTCCCCCCCCCTCAAAAATAAATAAATAAATCTTTAAAGAAACATTGGGATATAGTTATCCATAGCAGTTATGTTCTATAATGAGATCAGACTACATTAATAAATTTCTTTTTTTTATGTTTTTTTATTATATTATGTTAGTCACCATACAGTACATCCCTGGTTTTTGATGTAAAGTTCGATGATTCATTAGTTGCGTATAACACCCAGTGCAGCATGCAATATGTGCCCTCCTTACTACCCATCACCAGCCTATTCCATTCCCCCACTCCCTCCCCTCTGAAGCCCTCAGTTTGTTTCTCAGAGTCCATAGTCTCTCATGCTTCATTCCCCCTTCTGATCACCTCCCCTTTCTTTATCCCTTTCTTCCCCTACCGATCTTCCTAGTTCTTATGTTTCATAGATGAGAGAAACAATATTATAATTGTCTTTCTCTGCTTGACTTATTTCACTTAGCATTATTTCCTCCAGTGCCATCCATGTTGCAGCAAATGTTGAGAACTCATTCTTTCTGATAGCTGAGTAATATTCCATTGTATATATGGACCACAACTTCTTAATCCAGTCATCTGTTGAAGGGCATCTTGGTTCCTTCCACGATTTAGCTATTGTGGACAATGCTGCTATGAACATTGGGGTGCATATGGCCCTTCTCTTCACTACGTCTGTATCTTTGGGGTAAATACCCAGTAGTGCAATGGCTGGGTCATAGGGTAGCTCAATTTTTAACTTTTTAAGGGACCTCCACACTGTTTTCCAGAGTGGCTGTACCAACTTGCATTCCCACCAACAAAGTAGGAGGGATTCCCTTTCTCCACATCCTCTCCAGCAATTGTGGTTTCTTGCCTTGTCAATTTTTGCCATTCTAACTGGCGTAAGGTGGTATCTTAATGTGGTTTTGATTTGAATTTCCCTGATGGCTAATGATTTTGAACATTTTTTCATGTGTCTCTTAGCCATTTGTATGTCCTCATTGGAAAAGTGTCTGTTCATATCTTCTGCCCATTTTATGATTTATTTGTTTCTCGCGTATTGAGTTTGAGAAGTTCTTTGTAGATCTTGGATACCAGTCTTTTATCTGTAGCATCATTTGCAAATATATTCTCCCATTCCGTGGGCTGCCTCATAGTTTTTTTGACTGTTTCCTTGGCTGCACAGAAGCTTTTTATCTTGATGAACTCCCACAAGTTCATTTTATCTTTTGTTTCTCTTGCCTTTGGAGATGTGTCATGAAAAAGGTTGCTGTGGCCGATGTCGTAGAGGTTGCTGCCTATGTTTTCCTCTATGATTTTGATGGATTCCTGTCTCACATCGAGGTTTTCATCCTTTTGGAGTTTATCTTTGTGCATGGTGTGAGAGAGCGGTCAAGTTTCATTCTTTTGCATGTAGCTGTCCAATTTGCCCAGCACCATTTATTGAAGAGACTGTCTTTTTTCCACCGGATGTTTTTTCCTACTTTATCAAAGATTAGTTGCCCAAAGAGCCGAGGATCCATTTCTGGGTTCTCTATTCTGTTCCCTTGGTCTATGTGTCTGTTTTTGTGCCAGTACCATGCTGTCTTTGTGATCACAGCTTTGTAGTACAGCTCGAAATCCGGCATTGTGATGCCCCCAGCTTTGTTTTTCTTTTTCAACAGTTCCTTGGTGATTTGGGGCCTTTTCTGGTTCCATACAAATTTAAGGACTATTTGTTCCAGTTCTTTGAAAAATGTCCTCGGTATTTTGATCGGGATAGCATTGAAAGTGTAGATTGCTCTGGGTAGCATGGACATTTTAACTATGTTAATTCTTTCGTTCCATGAGCATAGAATATTTTTCCATCTTTTTGTGTCTTCTTCAATGTCTTTCAAGAGTGATTTATAGTTTCTAGAATATAGATCCTTTACTTCTCTGGTTAAGTTAATTCCAAGGTAACGTATGGTTTTTGGTGCTATTGTAAATGGGATGGATTCCCTAATTTCTCTTTCTTCAGTCTCATTATTCGTGTATAGAAATGCAACTGATTTCTGAGCGTTGATTTTGTATCCCACCACATTACTGAATTGCTCTATAACTTCTAATAGTTTAGGAGTGGATTCTTTTGAGTTTTCCATATAGAGTATCATGTCATCTGTGAAGAGAGACATTTTGACTTCTTCTTTGCCGATTTGGATACCTTTTGTCCCTTTTTGTTGTCTGATTGCTGTTGCAAGGACTTCTAGTACTATGTTGAATAATAGTGGGGAGAGTGGGCAGCTTTGTCGTGTTCCTGATCTTAAGGGAAAGGCTTCCAGCTTTTCCCCATTGAGAATGATATTTGCTGTAGGCTTTTCATAGATGGTTTTTATGAGATTGAGGAACGTACCCTCTATCCCTAAACTCTGAAGGGTTTTAATCAGGAAAGGATGCTGTATTTTGTCAAATGCTCTGCCTGCATCTATTGAGAGAATCATATGATTTTTGAATTTTTCCTTCTGGATAAAATCTATGACACTGATTGATTTGCGAATGTTGAACCACCATTGCATCCCAGGGATGAATCCCACTTGGTCATGATGGATAATCCTTTTAATGTGTTGTTGGATTCTATTAGCCAGGATCTTGTTGAGAATTTTGGCCTCCATATTTGTTAGGGAAATCGGTCTGTAATTCTCCTTTCTGATGGGGTCTTTGCCTGGTTTGGGGATCAAGGTAATATTGTCCTCAGAATGAATTTGGTAGCTTTCCTTCTGTTTCTATTTTTTGAAATAGCTTTAGGAGAATAGGTATTATTTCTTCTTTGAATGGTTGGTAGAATTCCCCAGGAAAACCATCCGGGCCTGGAGTTTTGTTTTTTGGAAGGTTGTTTATCACTGTTTCAATCTCTTCATAATTAATTGGCCTGTTTAAAAAATCAATTTCTTCCTGTTTCAGTCTTGGTAGTTTATAGGTTTCCAGGAAGGCCTCCGTCTTTTCCAGATTACTTAATTTATTGGCATAAAGCTGTTGATAAAAGTTTCTAATAATCCTTCCAATTTCATTGGTGTTGGTTGTGACCTCTCTTTTTTCATTCATAATTTTATTAATTTGCGTCCTTTCATTAATAAATTTCTTAATGATGATTATAAAGCAAATACTTCCACAAAAAAATGGTCACTACAAACTCAGAATGATATAACCATGCGATCATTTACAACAGCTATTCAATGTGTATCAAGTACATAAAAGAAGTTGTAAAACAAAAAACTGTGAACATCTAAATGTTAACAGAAATTTTATTTTCCTTCTTTTTATTTTGAAAATTTTGGAATCAACCAAAAAGTAAAAACAGTAAAAGAAACACTCATATGCCCTTTGTCTGGATTCCTCAATGTTTTGCTGTATTTGTTTCTCTTGTAATATTGGTGTCTCTGTGTGTGTGTGTGTGTGTGTGTGTGTGCTGAACCATTTGAGAATTATGCAGATATTATAACATTTCATCCCTAAACACTTTAGTGCATATCTCCTAAGAACAAAGGCCTTCTGCTATATAACAATACAATTACTTCACTCAGGAACTATAACACCAAAACAATGCCATTATCTAATATATGGTCTATTTTCAAATTTTCCCAATTATCAATAATGTATTTTGCTGCTCATTTGTTATTTATTTTTCCTCTCTAGGTTACAATCAAGGATCTCACGTTGCAGTTAATTGTCATGTCTCTTTAATCTAAAATAGTTCCCCGCACACTTTTGCTGCTCGTGACATTGACATTTTTTAAAGATCCAGACCAGTTGTTTTCCAGAATGTTCTACAATTTGGATTTTTCAAATGATTAGATTCGGTTTAAACATTCTGAACACGAGTGCTATACAGATGAAATTGTGTCCTTTTCAGTGCATCAACAATTAATATCAGTTTCTCCCATCATACTTTTGTGCAATACAGTCAAACTCTGCTATTACTCATCTCCTGAACCACCAAGGGGTTATTTTCTCCTGGCTTGCTAACATAGTTTTCTTTTATGGAAAGCTTTCTCTGTTCTTTTCCACCTACCCAAGGTTTTTATTTGTTCATTATTCAAATATCATCAACACAAAAGTTTTCTATACCTCACCAGTTAACTCTCTCTCTCTCTCTCTCTATATATATATATACACACACATATATATATTCAAAATACCTATAGCTTTCTAAAATCCACTTCATGCTTCATCATAATGAATTATTTTATAGCTCCCCTTATATTAATACTAATCTTTTATTTAATTTTTTTTTTTAGAGAAAGAGAAAGAGAGAGAGCATGGGTGGGGAGGGGCAGAGGGAGAGGGAGAGAGAATCTTAAGCAGGCTCCATGCCCAGGCATGGAGCCCTACATGGGGCTCAATCCCACTACCCTGAGATCATGACCTGAGCCAAAATCAAGAGTCAGATGCTGGGGCACCTGAGTGGCTTAGTCGTTAAGTGTCTGCCTTTGGCTCAGGTCATGATCCCAGGGTCCTGGGATCGAGCCCAGCACCAGGATCCCTGCTCAGCGGGAAGCCTGCTTCTCCCTCTTCCACTCCCCCTGCTTGTGTTCCCTCTCTCGCTGTGTCTCTCTCTGTCAAATAAATAAAATCTTAAAAAAAAAAAAGAGTCAGAAGCTTAACTGATTGAGCTACCCAGGTGCCCCTATTAATACTAATCTTATTACAATCATATACCTTGTAATCCTGTTAGATCGCTACTAGCATGGACCTTGAATTCTCCATATCTGGATTTTATTTCCCACAGAGCCTATCAGAATTCAGAACAATTAATATAGCAATTTTGTGGTTCTTGTTGAATGAGTGAATTAAAATTACCTTACAGAAAATCCATCCTGCATTTAATTGCCCCACTGTCTTGAAGAACTCATCCAAGAAAACAATGTTTTCAATTTATCCCCCAGAAGATCATATTAACTCCCAGAGATTTTCTCTACTTCTCTATATAACTATACATCTTAACAAGTTTAAATTCTCCAGGAAAAATTTTCACAAATTAAGACTGGAGAAAAAAAATCCAATTTAAAAAGGGTCTCCTCTTTCTTCAAAATAGTATTTCCTATTTTTTAAAAATATAGGTCAGTTGATTTGAAATAATCATAATAAAGATAACAAAAAATGGAGACAAACAGAACGTCATATACACTATCTCAAGTAATTATAGTATTTGTTTTTTTATTACTTTGTACAAAAAAATTTCAGAAAACTCAAGGCTTTATAGCTCCACATATTATACTCTGTTTGCCTTGAGGCTTACCTCTGTTTGAGTGTAGAGCATATTTGCCAATGGTAAATACTTCTTCTTTGTGTCTTCAGGCTCATTAATGTCTAGCATCAACGTACGTCATCACGGATGAGAAAATGCAGAAGGCTCTGGTTTCAGGCCTTACTCTGTCATGGTTTCTCGTTGCTAGGAACACACAGAAACACTGCTTACTGCTGCAGATTCTCCTGTTGGTGTGTCACTAAATATGGGTGAATTTTCTTAAGAGAAAACTATTACCAATAAATGTTTATTTTTTTAATTATCGGCTGGTTGTCAAGTTGCTAAAAGATTGAATCGAACTATAACACAAATGATCTTCAAAATGTGGCTCTGACAAGCCATAGATGTTTATCAAAGTCAAATATAATCCTGGAGCATGGTTAATGTCAAGAAAACAACTGCTGATTGAACCTGCTGTTAAGTGGATTAACCCACACTTTTAACAGCAACAAGTCTACGGCTTTAACACCTTTTGAGGCTCTTTGAGGGTGGGAGATGTTCTGCAGTCTTGTAAAATCAGGAAACGTTAAGAAATTCAGCATTAAACAGATTTCAAAAAAATACAGAACTTTTCGGAGACTTTACTTGATGTTATTTTGAGTTGTGAATCGAGAAAAAGGGAACAGGGGATTTCCTACCTCTAAAAGTTAATTGAAGTAACTTATGATCATGACTACAGAAGACAGAGATTAAAACACAAGCATATTTGCAAGTCATTTGAGAGTCAGTGTCAGTATAATGCAGAGTTGGAGGCAGACAACCTGAGTTCTTCTCTTGCCTGTCAGTAATTGGCTGTGTGAACTCAACAAGGCCTTAGGCAAAGGACTTTGGTCCCATGCCTTGGTTTCCAACTTGTAAAATAGAGATAAACATAAGGTTATTGGGGTCTCTTGGTGGCTCAGTCTGTTAAGCATCTGCCTTCAGCTCCAGTCATGATCCCAGAGTCCCGGAATCGAGCCCCGTGTCCCTCTGCCTGCCGCTCCCCCTGCTTGTGCTCTCTCTTTCTCTCTCACAAATACATAAACAAAATCTTTTAAAAATATATTTAAAAAAAGAATTGTTGTATGGTATATAATTGTTGAATCATTATATTCTAATCAAATATAACACCTTACGTTAATTATACTTTGATCAATCAAGCAATCAATAAATTCATAGTGAATTGCCATAGAAACTGAAAAGCACTCTATGAATATGAATTGATAGTCTATTTTTATTTTAATATCCCACATCTGTTTCCTGGAAGATTTACGATCTTTGCTTTCTCTGATTAGAAGTTCTACTCTGGGAGTCTACGCCAGTACAAGATGAAGTAAGCTTCCTTCTGATTCAGCTGTGTAACTACAGGACCGGGCCATTGCAACTAACTCTACAGCTATGTTTGAAAGTCCTTCTAATTTTCAATTTTAAAGAAATGCTTTCAGATAAGGAATACAAATATAAATTTACTTATGTTTTGACACGATGTAAAGATAAACCAAAAGCTGTTTAAAAATGGTACTATGGGGAAAGAAACAGGAATAGAAACGCGTTGTCGATATATATGTTTACACTGGAACCCTGGAAATACCTTATGTAATAAAAAATATAATTATTGCCAAAATAAAAAGCTAAGCATTTCGTAAAAGTAATAAATTGGGAAAAAAAGAACCTAATCTGCATATCAATTTTTTGCCTAAACACACAGAGAATAATTATTTTAAGTGACTTTAAAAGGCAATACTTTTACTGTCCATCATGAGTGAGATATATCTTAGGGATAAAAATTACCACAAATCAATCATAAGCTGTATTCAGTAGAATTATTGTTAATGATAACATTGGTATTATTATTTTGAGGTTATTATATGTATATGGTATAGGACAAATCAAATAAGTAATTATGTACATATCATGTCACCAAGATTTTTAATATCAGAAAATATGAGAAGAAAAGTATAAAATAGCCAAGTAAAGTAATGTATAGTAATCATACATTTGAAATGGAAATATCATTATGGATTCACGATTCTTCTTTTTCTAAAAAAATGTATATTCTCATTGTTATAGACTAAATGTTTCCCCCCAAAATTCACATGTTGAAGGCCTTAATACCCAAAGTGGTGGTAATTGGAGGTGGAACCTTTGAGAGGTGATTAGGTCCTAAAACTGGAGCCCTCATAAGAGCAGACAGGGGAGAAATGATCTCTTTCTCTCCCATGTGAGGACACAGTGAGACAGTGGCCTCTACCGGCCCGGAAGCAGGCTTTTACCAAATACCAAATCTACTGGCACCTGGATCTTGTACTTCTCAGCCTCCAGAACTCTGAGAAATAAACGTTGTGGCTTAAGCCATCAAGTCTATGGCATTTGTTATAGCAGTCTGAGCGAAGACACCTACATTTATTTATCTTTTTTAAAAATGCATGTTATATAAATACCTGTCCACTGAAAAGTTCCAGTAGCAATGACCCCCTCTGGGGCCCCAATTCTGGTCTCTGAACTTTATTTTCCTCCTCAGGAAACTGAGTGGAAAAATCTGTCAAATAAATCCACAACATCTTGGGCTGAAAGGCAAGAAAGCAGTCAAAGATTGTAGAGGTCATAACAAAGAGGCAGAGGAAGCAACTAAAGCAGCTCCCACTAGCTAATTTAAGAAACAGTTTGTGCATCAATAGAAACAACTGGAAAGGCCTGAACTGATCTTACACATATCTAAAATATGAGTCAGTAATTGTACCAAAAGAAAATTTTGTAAACACTCATTGGTCACCTTCAATAGTTACTAAGTGTCCCAAAAAAATTGATTTTAAAAAAGGGAAAGGATTATGCATGATGTATTCTCCTTTTTCTGTGCATAGTTTATTTCATGCTGTACACATTTCCAGGGTAACTGTTGTATAAACCCTGTTACTTCAACTTGAGACAACTCAGAAGGCCACCAAAGCTCTAAAAGCTCTCCATAGCATCAAACATTGTTGAGACTTCAGGTCAGTTTCTCCTTCTTCACCCTTGCTCTTTATTCCGCCTTCGAGCACTCACTGATAAATGCCCTGGATGTTAATCTCCATCATATAGTTTGCTTCCCAAACACCCAGCCTGTTGCAAGCAGTCATTGCCATGTGTGGTCTAAGAAAGCAAATACTAAGGTAGGGTTATAGAGCTGAATCACCTGTTTTCCATTTGGCATGAAAACTCGTTCACTGATGGCAGGTGGATCACAGACTCTGGCACAAGGTAGCAGTGGAACAGGTAGTATTTTCACTGGTTTGGTGTACTGATGGAAGGAAATACATTTGCTGGTGCCATGTGTCAGACATTTGAGAAACATGGCAGAAATAGTAATGACAAGGAACAGAAGTGGTGAGCTCAAGTGACACTCTAGAAAAAAAGATAGAAACTGAGAATGATTAATCTGCATTTAAAAGCTAAATGTAACAGCCATAGGCCTCCCTGGTAATAGATGATAGATGATTGATAGATGATAGATGATGGATGGATGATGATTAAATAGATAGATAGATAAATAGATAGATAGATAGATAAATAGAGACATGTCTCATCTTCTGCAGTGGGAAGACAGAGGACAAGGAAGCTGAAAACAAGGCCCATTAAAGTAGCCAAAATTCCAAAGATTAAAATCCAACCGACACAGCTCTGCACCACCAATGTCAGTTTTTTGTATGTGAGAGAATGTGATGGTCACACGTAGGGTGGGGATATCTAGCTTGTTGTACCTGGACATTTTAAATTCCCTTCCAAAGATATTGTTTCCAAGAGCAATGCCTAATAAATGCCCTGCACGTCAATCTCCATCTCAGTGTTTCCCTCCCAGGGAAACCAACCTACAATAGTGACCAATTATTGATGAGTGTGAGAATTTTCTTTATCAAAGAATTCTAGCTAATAAATGCAGAAGGAATTATAGATTTAACAAATCACCAATGGTAGCCTGTAATGAAATTATCAATTTACCTATCCACCAACATAACTGGTGACTAAAATCATTGTGTCAAAGTTTGATGGGGAAACTTTATCAGACTGGCAACACATTAACCCACTGATCAATTGTAATATCATTACAAATGGGACAACCTAATATTATATGCTCCTGATGTGATGGAATATGTTATGTTTATAGCAACATTTATGAAGTATTTTTTTCCCATAAGTTGAACCTGAATGTAATCAAATATGTAAATTGCCAATTTACAGAAAATATGGGTAAAGAGAAATAAGTAAATATAAGCAGCCATATCCAGAATGTGAGAAATTCTTCAGGACAAATAAACCAGTATCTTCAACAAATATATAACATTATAAAAGGGTGTTTAGAGGCATGTTAACCAAAAACAAAGCATGGCTTTTGCTTGGATCCCAATTCAAACAAACTATTGTAGAAAGACATTTTTTAAAGATTTTTATTTATTTATTTATTAGACAGAGAGAGACAGCCAGCGAGAGAGGGAACACAAGCAGGGGGAGTGGGAGAGGAAGAAGCAGGCTCCTGGTGGAGGAGCCTGATGTGGGGCTCGATCCCATAACGCTGGGGATCACGCCCTGAGCCAAAGGTAGACAACGACTGCGCCACCCAGGCGCCCCAAAAAAGATATTTTTTTAGATAAGTGAAGAAAATAGAACACGGACAGAATAATAGATGATACATCATTCATTATTTGTAATATTATTTGCAATCAAATATTACTAAGTAATGCTTTTTAAAAGTTGTTATCTAATAAAGATTTGTATTGACATATTTACAGGTGAAATGATACAATATTTGGTATTTGCTTTGTAATAATCTAGGGAAAAACCACATAGATTGGAGAAAAAATAGAAAAAATAGATAAGAGATAAAATAAGAATGCGAAAACATTGGTAATTATTGAGCTGGTAATGGATCGGTAGGAATTCATTATGTTATTTCAATTTTAAAGTATGTTTAAAATTTTTTTAAATAAAAAGTTTAAAAAATCATTTACATCTTTATGTTAGTTTATATGTAATACCAAATCAATACATTCAGTTAAGAACTCATGAGGTAATAAAGTTTAATGTTGGTAATTTGTGAAATATTAATCACTTGATGATAAGGTACTTTTAAAAAATGAATCAATGTTTTTGAGGAGAATTATAATAATCTTCATATTAAATCTTTAACAAATTGTTTAGACATAATAAATTAACATATTCACAATTAATTAAGAATTGTTACCATGAATAACTAATTCCCTCAGAAAAGGCTAATTCCCTTTAATAATGCAATGATATTACTTGATTTTTAAAAAACGTCTGATAGAAATTTATTAGAATAAAAATTTACCAAAAGCAAGTTGATTAATTTACATTTGATTATAGGCATAGTTTGGTGAAAAAGTTATCCCCAAACGTTTGTGTTTCAAAAAAATTTTTTAGATTTTATTTGTTTATTGAGAGAGAGAGGGAGACAACAAGCAGGGAGGAGGGGCAGAGAGAGAGAGAGAGAGAGAGAGAGAAGCAGACTCCCTGCTGAGCAAGAAGCCGACTCAGGGCTCTATCCCAGGACCTGGAGATCATGACCTGAGCCAAAAGCAGACGCTTAACCTACTGAGCCACCCAAGTGCCCCTTATTTCAAATATTTTTAATATTAGTTCATTTTAGGAAGTTTTGCGATATTTTTTGTATAAACATTATTGATACTTTTTAATTTTTTTTAAATCTAGGTGAGAAATTGTTAATAGATTGTTAAGAATCTAACCTATCAGTTTGGCATATTTTGATTTTTTTTGACTTTCGGAATTTTAGAGAGTATAATAATATAAAAATAATAACCAAAATATTAACTATCATTATGAAACAGAAATATTAAATGAAATTTAAAAATTTACAAGAAGAATAAAATGTAAGAAAAATACTGAAAATGTTGCAAACCTACCCATAGGGCACCAAAGTTATCAATACCACAACACAATTTTTTAATCATCATCATTTCTACTTAATTGTTTTGTTCAACTTTAGGTCAAAATGCTTTGGACTAAATTGCTATTAACCCAACTGCTTTCTGCTGGTCATACAACAACCACTTCATTTTGAAGATTATTGATTTTTAAATAGATAGCTAGAACATGTCATTGATTATGTGTTCTTCATGTAAATTAAGTAAAAATAAAATTATTTCTAATGAACAAGGAAGCTGTAGCCTCTAGAAATGTTGTTTCTGCTTGCAAGGTCAAACTCTGGAAATAGGCTGATCGGTTTGTATATATGATGTAATCTCTCTCTCTCTCTCTGTCTCCACCCCGCACTGACCCAATCTCTGACAACCACCACTAGAGTAACCAAGATTCATTTGGTCCCAGTCTCACTAAAGGAGTGACTCATGAGTATATTCCAAAGTCACCAATGAGGGAAGGTAAAACTAGATACAGCACTTTACTGCAAGAACCTTGGAGTGATGCTGTCACATTCACTATGTGTTGTGCGCTGTTTAAAAAATTTCCAGTACTACGTTGTGATATATAACTCACGTTTATAAATATATGTATATATTGATAGATAATTTTCAGGCACAAATAATTTGTACTCCTAAGTTTGCTTGGTCAATGCACACATTCTCTAGTCCTTAGGATCCAAGAAGTTCAAACCATTAGACAAGTCCTTGGTTTTGTTTTTTTTTTAAGATTTTATTTATTTATTTATTTGTCAGAGAGAGAGAGAGAGAGAGAGAGAGCAAGTGAGCCCAAGCAGGGGAAGTGGCAGGCATAGCAGGCAGAACAAGCAGAGGGAGAAGCAGGGTCCCCACTGAGCAGGGAGCCTGATGCGGGACTCAGTCTCGGGACCCTGGGATCATGACCTGAGCTGAAGGCAGTTGCTTAACCAACTGAGCCACCCAGGCGTCTCCAAGTCCATATTTCTCACCAAAGTTTCGTTCTTTCATATTGACTGCAAACAATCCATGTTTGTAAAATAGAACTCTTATAATATCCGAGGCAGTTTTGCTTTTCTTTCAGTTTAGTACAAACATTCTAGGTTGTCTGAATCTAATTAACATGACAAACTGCCTTACAATCCTACTGTCCTCCTCATCTATATGTGAAAAATTATTTGGGGCAAAATACCAGAACTATCTTTAAATATCATTTATATATTTATATTCTATTTTTAATTTTGCTTAACACACATGCTTAGGATGCTTTTTTGGGAAAATGATTGGTTAGGAAAATGCATAATATCTGTCCATATATAACAACTAAAACAGATCATGTTGTATAACTCTTAATGTGATCTCTACTTTGTTTTTAAAAATCTAGGTAGTTCTATATATAGACAACTTAAAAATATGAAAATGTATGTACCAAAAAGTTGACAGTGATCATCTTTCTTTCTTTCTTTCTTTTTCTTTCTTTCTTTTTTTCTTTCTTTCTTTCTTTCTTTCTTTCTTTCTTTCTTTCTTTCTTTCTTTCTTTCTTTTCTTTCTTCCTTCCTTCCTTCCTTCCTTCCTTCCTTCCTTCCTTCCTTCCTTTCTTTCTTTCTTTCTTTCTTTCTTTCTTTCTTTCTTTCTTTCTTTCTTTCTTTCTTTCTTTCTTCCAGAGAGAGAGAGACAAAGAGAGAGGGCATCATGGGGAAGAGCAGAGGGAGAGGGAGGGAGAATCTCAGGCAGACTCCCCACTGAGTGTGGAGACCCATGCAGGGCTCATCTCATGACCCTGAGATTGTGATCTGAGCTAAAATCAAGAGTCCTATACTTAACTGAGTGAGCCACCCAGGCGCCCCCACAGTGATCATCATTAAAGAGTAAGATTGCAGAAATACTCATTTTCTATTTTATGTATTTTTGTCTCTTGATTTTGTTTATAATTAACATGTATTACTGTTAAATGAGATGCAGTATAAATATTCCTTTTTAAAGAATTTAATGTGTGTGTATATATATATGTATTCTTATTTAATTAGATAAAGTATAAATATTTCTTTCAAAAAGAGGATGCCATTGATAGTTTTGTAAATTTTGGTAATCTGTTCTATCATCTTTTTCTAACAATTTTTTTTAATTCTGTACCAAGCCATGAGCTTTTCAAAAATATGTTCCCTGACCATAAAGAACTTCTGTAAAATTAACCATCATCTCTTAAGGATTTGTATAAAACATCCTTTACCTTAACTCCACTCAAGTAAGAGTATTTATTAAATTATTTTGTAAGGGCCATGAAATTGAATTGGGACTTGCTCTGTAAGGAAGTATATAGAAAGTCACAGGAGGGGCGCCTGGGTGGCACAGAGGTTAGGCGTCTGCCTTCGGCTCAGGGCGTGATCCCGGCGTTGTGGGATCGAGCCCCACATCAGGCTCCTCCGTTATGAGCCTGCTTCTTCCTCTCCCACTCCCCCTGCTTGTGTTCCCTCTCTCGCTGGCTGTCTCTATCTCTGTCGAATAAATAATAAATAAAATCTTTAAAAAAAAAAAAAAAAGAAAGTCACAGGAGACCGGCCCACACCTTCTAATGAGAACTCATTTCAAAAACTACAGAAACCATAGTTAAAAATAATCAGAGAATTGAGGATGAAAAGAAATCTCAAGGAACATAATCCAAAAAGTAGTGAGCCCTTCCTGAGAAGCAAACCAAATCTGCTTTCTTCCCTGAGGGAATGCTGAGGAAAGAGGAGGAATCTACCATTGATTAGCATAAGAAGAAACTACCCAAAGTCTTAATTACCTCTTAATGACCATCTAAGGATTGGCAGGATGAATTAGAATCCCTAGGAGGCTTGACCTGGAAGCAAGTCTGTTCTGTCCACTCTTTTCCCATAAACCTTCACCATATATAGACTTAAATCTGGGGACAGGAGGGATGAGAGACCGTCCTTGAGGCACAGGGAGCCTTCCCTGAAAGAAGCAGCCCTCTGAAGACTGGGACAGGACAAGAAAAATCCTTTCAAGGCATTTCAGACTTTCAATGGATACAAGCAATTGTGTAATGCAAGTTGGTACAGCCACTTTGGAAAACAGTGTGGAGGTCCCTCAAAAAGAAAAATAGAGCTACCCTATGACCCAGCAATTGCACTACTGGGTATTTACCCCAAAGATACAGACGTAGTGAAGAGAAGGGCCATATGCACCCCAATGTTCATAACAGCATTGTCCACAATAGCTAAACTCTGGAAGGAGCCGAGATGCCCTTCAACAGATGAATGGATAAAGAAGAGTTGTTTCATATATACGATGGAATATTACTCAGCCATCAGAAAGAACAATTACCCAACATTTGCAGCAACATGGACAGGACTGGAGGAGATTATGCTAAGTGAAATAAGTCAAGCAGAAAAGACAATTATCATATGGTTTCACTCATTTGTGGAGCATAAGGAATAGCAGGGAGATCGGTAAGAGAAGGAAGGGAAGAACGGGGGGGGGGTAAACAGAAGGGGGAATGAACCACAAGAGACTATGGACTCTGGGAAACAAACTGAGGGTTTCAGAGGGGAGGGGGGTGGGGGGATGGGGTAGGCTGGTGAAGGGTATTAAGGAGGGCACGTATTGCATAGAGCACTGGGTGTTACATGCAAACAATGAATCATGGAACACTGCATCAAAAACCAATGATGTACTGTATGGTGACTAACATAACATAAAAAAAAAAAGAACGGGGACTGTGAATATATAGCAAAAACACCGTTAGCTACTCAAAAAGCTACCAGCCAGATTTTGAAACAACAAAAAAAAAGAACTCCAAGGCTGCAGAAAATAACAGTTGTCCATATTTGTTCCCGAGTCAACACTTCATATATTTATAGACTGAAGACCAAAAGGAGGATGAAGGACACAGAATTTGCTAGTTATAAAACTTTAAAAAGTCATTGTTCTAGGTTCATAGAGGAGATGGGACCAGGAAGATCAGCACAGGACTAGAGGAGCTCTTATTTCTGTTAAGAAGCCCCACTTGAGCTCCAGGGAACTGTTTAACCATTAGGGGGACCCCTCAGGTCACGAAGGCAGTATGACACTCTTTGACAGCCAACTTCAGTTTGGTGATCAATTCAGCCTGATCAGGCTCATTAAAGTCAATATTCAGATATAACAGGGAACTTTCACTGAAGTGAAAGTCATAATTGATCTTGTCATTTTAATATCAAATACAGTTAAAGTTTAACACATTAATTACATTTATCAATATATCCGATATTCTATCATATATTGCTAACTAATTAGTTCACATAAACATCCATTTCCCAGTTAGATTATAAATTCCTCACAGGCTAAGATTATGTTTTAATATTTTTCTGTGTCTACCAAAACACTTAAGACAGCCTAGATACATATGATTTAATTAATGAGTAATCAGCTATTCCATTTTGGTTTTGCCCAGGAAAATTAATCCTTTCCATCCACCCAAGGTTAGCCCATCCATCAACGAGATTGTGAGTTTGATATTAGCTCTGTAGAAGTATTTAATTCATTTTGAAATTTTTTTCCTTAGGACAAAGGATGAGTATTTGTTTTAAAAATAAGATAAGGGGCGCCTGGGTGGCACAGCGGTTAAGCGTCTGCCTTCGGCTCAGGGCGTGATCCCGGCGATCTGGGATCGAGCCCCACATCGGGCTCCTCTGCTGTGGGCCTGCTTCTTCCTCTCCCACTCCCCCTGCTTGTGTTCCCTCTCTTGCTGGCTGTCTCTATCTCTGTCAAATAAATAAATAAAATCTTTAAAAAAAAATAAAAATAAGATAAAATTAGGAATACATGGGGCAGGAAGAAGACAGGGAAATGGTGGAGGAGGAAGAAGAAAATGAAGAGAAGAAGGAGTAGAAGGAGAAAGAAAAGAAGAAGGAAATGGAGAAGAAGAAGAAGAAATGTAGAAATGGCAATTACACAAAACCAGAAATTAAAAAAAAATGTCAATTCCATCCTCTAAATTCTTAGGCAAAAACATTTATTTCTCCGAATGACTTTTAAAAATTAGGATAAAGCTTGAATTTATTGATTCTTTATATCAGTAATTACCCCTAATTAAGATTTCTCCTTCATGTTTCTAAACAAGGATAAAATTTATAATTTTTTTAAAGTACTATTTCATCCTCAATCCAATAGAGGCCATTCCATATACTGAATAAATTCCCATAACATAAATATATACATAACATTCATCATACACTTGAAGATTACATGAAATAATATCAATATACATAAGAAGAATTAAGCACCCAATGTATATATGGGAGATGAAAATGGGCCAGGCGAGGACAAGCTTCCAGAAGCCAGAAAACTCAACCTGGATTCAAACACACAGACATGACAACCATGCTGACTATCTGTAGTACTTCTAGTCCTGTGCTTAATAGTGTAAATTTTTTTTAAAAAAGTATTACATAAACATATATTTCTTGGCCTTATCTGTTCTAGCAATAAAATATATGTATATAAATACCTAGTATATGGAAACAGGCAGTAGATAAAAAGTATAAAGGTATATGATATGCTATATGTTGATAAACACTAAGGAGAAGCATAAGGCAGGAAAAGTAGATAGACATTATGGGGTGGGAGGGGTCATTATTCTAAATTAGGTGGCCAGAGAGAGCCTCACTAAACAGGTGGTATTTGAGCTAAGATTTGAGTGATGAGGAAGGAAGCCATGTAAATATTTGGAGGAACAGCATTCCATGTAGAAAGAATAACATGAGCAGAAGTTCTGAGGGGAGAAGATGCCTAGTATGTTTGAGTAATAGCAAGGCAAGCAGTGTGCTGGAAGAGAGAGCGAGAGGACAGCAAAGGGAGATAAAGACATAGAGTTAAGGAGGGCGCAGGTGGACGGGGGCTTGTCCGTCCTTCTAATGACTGCCTTTACTCTTGGCGAAGTGAGAACGTTGGAGGTTTGTGACCAGAAAAGTGAAGTTATCTGTTTATGATGTATTATTTTTGTGGCTGGTGTGTTGCAGGGTCCATGCTGACGTGGAGAGACAAGTTAGGAAGCTGTAATTGCAACAGATGAGAGAGGATTGGTGGTTTGGTGGTTTGGACTAGGGGACTAGGGTGATAGCAATGAACACAGCAAGAAGGGTTTGGATTCTTTTTTTTTTAAGTTTTGTTTTTGTTTTTGTTTTTTTAATTTGAGAGAGAAAGCACTCAGAGTGAGAGAGATAACAAGTTGGGGAGAGGGGCAGAGGGAGAGGGAAAAGCAGCTCCCTGCTCAGCAGGGACTCTGAGATCAAGACCTGAGCCAAAGGCAGCCACTTAACCAACTGAGCCACCCAGGCGCGCCCTGCCCCCCCTTTTTAAAGAAATGTTTGGATTCTTGACTCTGCATCAAATTGTTTACTGTCCAAAAACAAAAATATTTTGTAAAACAAAAAGGAAAAGAAATCATTTGTTTTTTTAAACTTCAGCTTAGAACAATACGAGAGCTTTTAGCATCTATTTCTTTAAAGTCATTAAGATTAAATTTCATTCACAGTCCTTGGTACCATGTTTGAAACAGAGAAGATGCTCCAAAATATATCCTGAATTGAAGTGAATCAAATCAAGACATTATCAAAGAAAAAGAATGAATTTTAGTCTCATGCCTCTAACTGGTAAAGCCTGAATACCAGAAAGATCTTGTTCAATTTTCCAGCCAGACCTATTCCAAGTGTGGTCCCTGGACCAAAGCATTAGCACAAGTGAGAACTTGTTGGCTATGCAAATCTCAGATGCCATTTACAGACCTCCTAGACCAGGAACTTGGGAGGTAGCCCAAGAATCCGTGTTTTAACAACCTTGCAGGTGATTCTTAGGAACACTGAAGTTTGAGAACTGCTCTCAACTACCCTCAAAAACAATTCGGTTACTTAGTTACTACCCAGAATGGGATCCTAGACTTAGAACCAGAGTTTTTTATTAAGGTATGCTTAAAATCAAAGACCACTAAATAATTTATGTATAATAAAATCATGTGATTTATAAATACACATACGTACACGTACGTGTGTGTGTGTGTGTGTGTATAATCACCCCATATATTCTTTCAAACTGGAAATCACCTCCCAGCCCTGGATAACCAAGCTCTACCTGTGATCCTTGTTATTCCAGGACCTCTTGAGCCTTTCCAGATACCCTTTACTCTAAGAATGTCTCTAAGAAGCAAAAGACAGAAGCAGCGTTATTGGGAAGGCCTTGCTTTTTATCTCTTTCGAAGCAAGCTATTAAACAAAGTGAAACAACATAAGTAAGATTTATTCATTTGCTTACTTGATTTTTTTAACCAGGAAAGGTGATCATTTATAGAGGCTTTGCTTTTCAACTCTTTCTGCATCCTGCTGGTCAGATAATGAAGTAGAGAGGGGGTAGGCTTTGGGAGCTGACAGGTATTGGTTTGAAACCTAGTTTCGCTTATGCTAGCTCTACAACCTTGGACAAGTTGCCTCATCTCTCTGAGTCCCTGTCCTTATTCAAAAAGTAAACGACACTATGATAATAGATTGGTATTTGATGCAAATGAAGTACTCAACAAATTTGCCTTCCCTTCCTCCATCTCTAATTTTCAACAATTTTTATTTCCGGACCCCTTTCTTAAACCCTAGAATGGACAAAGAAAATAGCCTTCCCTCCACCCCATCCACAATGTGAGGCATTGAGGAAATACTGATTTGAGGAAGGGTGTAGCTCTAGTGTCTTTAACGCTGGATTTCCAGATGCACTTCCCTCAGAACCACCCATTGGGAAAAGGAAGAGAAACCACTTCCCACAGCTGGGGCTTTCCTCATTTCCAAAGCTGCAGAAGAAAAATCACAGTTCCCAGAGGAAGAACTGCCAGGGTTTCAGGCTCTCTTCTGCTACTGAGAGAGCATTTAAATAGCTCTTTTGACATGACAGGGCTGAAGGCTCCATGTTGATTGTCTGTAATCTATCACTTTAAATAGTCTTCTACAAAATAAAGAACATTAGTCATCTACATTCCGTATTTCTACTTTCTCAACTTACATTTTGCTTGACTGATAAGAATAGAGGAGATGGAACAACTCTACTTCTTAATGGTTAGTCAACAAAGAGCCACTGGCAATTGCGTTCACTCTAAACAGAATTCATCAATGTGCTGTCTTGGGTCAGGATCAACTTTCTTACATGAACTACAGAAATCTGCTCTTTGTCTCTATCTTAGAACACCTGTGAGTGGCAAAGCTCACAGTGGTCAAACACGCCACACAAGTTGGTATGTGAGAGGATGAATCCAACAATTAACTGTCAAAATTCTGTGATTTTTTTGTTGTTGTTGTTATCTCTTTGCACTGTTGACATTAAACTTCTAACATTCTCTACTTTGTCACTATATCAGGCTTAAAAAGTGAAGAACTATAGAAATTACAGTACAAAAGAAATTCGTTCAAAAGCCTTCTGATACTCCTATTGTGTGAGAAACACTCTTGTTTGAATAGCAAAATACTTCAGATCTCTAGTTCATTTAACACACATATTTTCCAAAGGGAAAAAGAGGTTTGGGTTTGTATGTGTGTTGGTGGGTGGATGGAGGGCAGGGGGTGATTGTGCATAGATCATGGGGCTTTGATAAATTAAAAAAAAGGAAGAAGAAGAAAAGAAAAAAATAGCTAACTTCATTTTACTTTCAGGCTAAATGAAATACAAAAATTAGACATCTGCATTTCTCTCTAAGCATTAGTATATAGGCACATAGAAAAAGTATTATCAAATTAGATGCCATCTAATTTTTTAAAAGATTATTTATTTATTTATTTGAGAGAGAGAGAGAAGGAGCAGAGGGAGAAGTAGAAGCAGACTTCCTGCTGATCATGACATGAGTGGAAGGCAGACACTTAACTGACTGAGCCACCCAGGTACCCCCACCCCCGGCCTTTTATTTTTTTTTTTAAGATTTTGTTTATTTATTTGAGAGCGAGAGAGAGATGCTAATTTTTTTAAAACTTTTATTTATTAAGTAATTGCTACAACCAACATAGGGCTCAAACTCACGACCCTGAGATCAAGAGTCCCACAGTCTTCTGACTGATCCTATCTAATTTTAAATTATTTAAAGTTATAGAAAAAAATTTTCTTGATATTTGTACCTTCTAAATTTTAAGAATTCTTCTTGCATTATAGGACAAAAAAATTGAAGCAGGCATTAACAAAAGACTTTTTTTTTTTAAATTTACTCTGCACAGGCTACTTTCAATATAAAGCAAAATGTTGACTGCCACTCATGATACCACTGCTTTCCCAACATCCACAAGGCAGGTAGCCTGGCTCCTGCGCTGGTTCAGACCCTTCTCAGTATGAAAGTAGGATCACACACTCAACATCAAACCAATTAAAATAATCTCCTTTTCTACTAGCTTTTTCCTTCCACTTTCATCCCAGAGCCTACCATCAACTCAAGTTTTTTCATTATCATGAAACAGGAAACTTTTTTTCTGTTTCTGAGTATTTTTCTTAATCACTAATAATTCATGTTTTGGCTACATGCTTACTAGTATAAATTAAAATATATGCTTCATGATTCCAAAAATAGGCTAAATAATAGGGTTGGGGCTGTTGTTAGTTGAGTTAATTCTACTTGGCAACAGTTTGGGCTTGATTAGCTTACAGATTTTTTTTTCCTCCTCCAAGATTCCTGAAAACATTCGTAGTTTCCAAGAACAGACAAGTTTATTATTTCAGTCTGTGTTAGCACCTTGGAAACAAAAGAGATTTGTTATATCACCATTTATAAATACATTTAGTAACCACTATGCCAAGATTTACATTAGATTTTCTTTATATAGTAATTCCTGCTGATATACATATGAGATGGATTGATTCCTGTGGACAACTAGGAAATAGCAACTAGATTACTTGACTTAAGTAAACTAAGCTCACAACTCAGTTCCAAGGGGGTGTATGTCTATAGCTAGATAGACTCTTGTAGAAACATACATGTGGCTATGGGTGGATATTTTACTATCTATAAAGGAAAAAACTCCTATTTTATTGTTATTAACTTTTTCAATATTTAAGTGTCTAAGGTTGTGAATTCCCCAAATATGCAAACACAATGATTTTTATTAAGGCACTCAAAAAGGAATGAGATTTATATTTATTTTTTTCCTTTTTTAAAAGATTTTGTTTATTTGTTAGAGAGAGAGAGAGAGACAGAAAGAGCTCAAGCAGGGAGAGTGGAAGGCAGAGGGAGAAGCAGGCTCCCCACTGAGCAAGAAGTCCAAAGCAGGACTTATCCCAGGATCTGGGATCATGACCTAAGCGGAGGGCAGACTCTTAACCAACTGAGCCACCCAAGTGTCCCAGGAATGGGATTTATATTTATTGTCTATTATGTACTTGGTTTCATGCCAGGTGCTTTATATTTGTTATATCATTTAAAATTTCATAGTATTTTATATCTAACCCTATAATTCAGAGTTGATGTAAAGCTATTATATCACCAATCCAATTTTCTAAGGAAGAAAAGGCACCCAAACCAAGAAGACCAGTTGGAAACACTAAGTTTAAGATAACAAAACAAAACAAAACAAATCAGAATACACTTTCTGCCTTAACCGTGTATTCTTGAACTCCAAATCCTTGTTTTTCATGCATAAACTGGGGATATTACGTGATATGTTAGTGAAGATTAAAAGACACAATGCAAAAACGTAACTAGGAAATAGGGACTTGATGTCAGTTTACTCCCTGTAAGTTCTACTTCTTCCTCTCTCTCCTCTCTCCCTATAGCCTTCTCTCTTGTCTTACACTCTACTTCTGTTGGATAGTTAACTAAAGAATCAGAAAATGGTAAAACAGAAAGCAGCCTTAGTGATCATCAAGTGACCTCATTTAACAAATGAAGAGAATAATTTCCAGAATGTTTAAAGATAAACACAGCTAAGCAGTGGCAAATTCAGTTTTAAAAAAACTCCAAATTCAATGTCTTTTCCCTTATTCTACCTAAAAGTACACAGCTTACTTAAAAATTAATGTGTTACCCTCTATCAAGCTCCATTACAAAGCTGTAATCATTAAGACAGTATGGTACTGGCACAAAAACAGACATATAGATCAATAGGCCCTCAACTCTATGGTCAGCTAATCTTAACAAAGCAGGAAAGAATATCCAATGGAAAAAGTCTCTTCAACAAATGGTATTGGGAAAATTGGACAGCCATATGCAGAAGAATGAAACTGGAGCTTTTCCTTACACCTTACACAAAAATAGACTCAAAATGGATGAAAGACCTAAATGTGAAACAGGAATCCATCAAAATCCTAGAGGAGAACACAGGCAATAACCTCTTTGACCTTGGCCACAGCAACTTCTTGCTAGACATATCTCCAAAGGCAAGGGAAAGAAACGCAAAAATGAACTATTGGGACTTCATCAAGATAAAAAGCTTTTGAACAGCAAGGGAAACAGTCGACAAAACCAAAAGATAACCGACAGAATGGGAGAACATATTTGCAAATGACATATCAGATAAAGGGCTAGTATCCAAAATCTATAAAGACCTTATCAAACAAACACCCAAAGACAAATAATCCAATCAAGAAATGGGCAGAAGACATGAACAGACACTTCTCCAAAGAAGACATACAAACGGCCAACAGACACATGAAAAAGCACTCAGCATCACTCGGCATCAGGGAAATACAAATCAAAACCACAATGAGATACTACCTCACACCAGTCAGAATGGCTAAAGTTAACAAGTCAGGAAACAACAGATGTTGGCAAGGATGCAGAGAAAGGGGAACCCTCCTACACTTTTGGTGGGAATGCAAGCCGGTGCACCCACTCTGGCAAACAATATGGAAGTTTCTCAAAAAGTTAAAAATAGAGATACCTTATGACCCAGCAATTGCACTACTGAGTATTTACCCCAAAGATATAAATGTAGTGATCCGAAGGGCACCTGCACCTCAATGTTTATAGCCGCAGTGTCCACAATAGCCAAACTATGGAAAGAGCTCAGATGTCCATCGACAGATGAGTGGATAAAGAAGATGTGGTGTGTATACACACACACACACACACACACACACACACACACACAATGGAATACTACTCAGCCACCAAAAAAATGAAATCTTGCCATTTGCAATGACACGGATGGAACTAGAGGGTATTATGCTAAATGAAATAAGTCAGTCAGAGAAAGACAACTATCATAGGATCTCACTGATATGTGGAATTTAAGAAACAAGGCAGAAGATCATAGGGGAAGAGAGGAAAAAATGAGACAAAACCAGAGAGGGAGACAAACCATAAGATACTCTTGATCATAGGAAACAAACTGAGGGTTGCTGGAGGGAAGGGGGGTAGAGGAAGGGGGTAACTGGGTGATGAACATGGGGGAGGGTATGGGTTGTAATGAGCACTGGGTATTATATAAGATTGATGAATCTCAGACCTGTACTCCCGAAACAAATAATATATTATATGTTAATTAATTGAGTTTAAATAAAAATAAATTTAGAAAAAAATGTGTTACCCTCTATGTCCCCTCCAATTCTAAACTTCATCAAGAATTCTGAAATACTCATGTGTAATGCCATCTATGATTGCACAGTTCTATGTGCTTCAAAAATATATAGAGAGACAGCATGCAATGGTGCCCATGTGTCCTGCTCAGTTTCAGACGAGTACTACCGTGCAGAAATCCTAACCCACTGTTGCTAGATATTTTTCAAGAACAGACATATATCTCAATACTGATGTAAATTTTTTACTGTTTTTTAAAACATTAAGAAGGCTAAACAAACCACCTGTTATTGCTTTCTACAATAATGGAAAAAGTGAAGAAACAAGCCTTCATAGCAACTTCCACACAGCTTACTATATAAGGTCTGCACTCAGTAAAGGAATTAGGGGAGAATAAACAATTCTTTTCATTCTATTTTTCTCCTTCCACTTGCTTTCATCTTCAATTGGGTAAAAAGTGAGCTTTAATGAGACCGTTTTATCATATTTCCCTTTGTACTCTGAAGTTCACAGCTCCCGAATAGGAGCTTGGCAAACTTCTGTCAATTGATCATTGGTTGTGGGACTGCTATCTATTTCCTCCCCCTCCCATACACACCAACTCCATCCCTTTATTCCTTCTTCAAACATTTATCCAGTAAACATTCCCTGAACACCTGCAATCTTTCAGGCCTGTGCTGGAGATGATAAAGAAACGAGTAAGAAACAGATTCTGCCTTCCAAGAACTCCAGGTCTAAAATAAGAGCATGCATATGTAACAAAATAACTCTTTTTGAAAAAAAAAACACTTTTTGATGGTATATAAAAGTTGTATTGGAGATGATTCCCTTTAAAGTGGCATTCACTCTCCTTACTACCCACCACATCTCACATTGCCACAAAAGAGCTCAGAAACTTAAGAAAAAAAAAATGCAGCTGTCAGTAATGATTAACACAACGGCGAGACATGGTGCCTGAGAACGGATATAGGTGGTTTTATAAGGACTCTGTGGTTGTGTGGGACACGCATGTTGAACAGAGACTGCAGACACTGCCCAAAACTTCCTTTTGCAGGGTGCGAATGTAAATGAGCCTCGCGTGGAAGTCTTTGCTTCCGGAATAGGAAGATTGACTAACCAGTGAAGCTCTGTATTACTCATTTCAGCAATCATCTGCTTTTCTTGATGCAACACATAAAACTCGTACAAGGTGCAGCAAAGGAACTTAGGTCACCCACATTAATTTAGGACATGTTTCAGTTGACTGATGATGCAGATTCTGTTAAAGTTTAAAACAAAGTCAAAGATACTGGCCTTAAACAGAATCTCAGATCAAAAATTACAATCATATGACAGTTGGGGGAAAATGATTCAGCAATTTTTATTTAAATTAAACTCCCAAAAATGATTCTAGAGGAAATTATATTCTGAATATGTACTATTTGCATAGTACTCTTGTAGATGCTGGGGAGATAAGAAGACATGTAGAATATGCTTCTGATCCTCAAAGAAACTGTAGTCCAACTTGGGGAGGAAACTTTAAGCATGTGTAAAAAAAGAACAGCAAAACGGGGCAGCACACAATATATTGTCAAATGACTGATGTTGGTCATCAGAGATAAGTATATAGTTAGATAACAGTAGCTATGAGTTAAAGCAATCTAGAAAAATTGTACTTGTATGTGAGCTTTGGAAAGGATAAAATGAAGAGTGAAGTGCTGTAAGGGAGAAGGGGGAGTGGAGGAAAGGCATAGGAGGAAAGCTTTAGGAAACAGGGATTGGATTCATTTGGCTGTGCAGAGGTACGCTGGGAGAAGAGTTGAGCCAGGGTTGAGAATGCAGGCTGAAATCAGACAGCAAGAGCATCAGTGAAAACCCAAGGAGTTCAGACCTCCTTCCCTAGGTAATGTTGAGCCATTGAATATTGCTCATCAAAGGAATGATGTGATAAACCTGGAGATTTTGTGCAGGGTTCAGACCAGGAGTCAGAGTCAGGACCAAGTATATTGGAAGAGGTGTGAGAGCCCTATTTGGGTCATAACTTGGCATTTCTTCAAATGAATATATTCTTTAAATCTCTTGTTCCATGTCTATTTGGCAAGCTGTGAAGAAACTTTCTGAGTGTAGATTACATGCCACTTAGTATTAAAAATAAATTTGTTACATTCGCTGACTAGAACATCCCCACTGTTGTGGAATTTTCTGGTTCTCAAATTAAAAATTGTTCCCCACATTTCAGAATTCATGTTTTACTTTGTTTCCCTCTGTGATTCCTTGTAACATTCAGATTATTGGCATGGGTTTTAAAATGTAGATAATAAAGCCAATGTAGTGCCCTGGTAAATGGTGCTATCTGGTACATTATTTATATTCAGAATTTCAGTGCACTCAGCTGTCTATCCAGAGTGACTCTCAGCTGACTGGCTTCAGAGCTGGTAGGTGGCTTTTTCTTGCACTGGGCCATGTCCTATGTACATACTAAAAACCAAAATGGATCAATATAAGTGAGGACAATTATGTTCAATGTCCATTCTTGGAATTGGCTCTTTTGATAGGAGTAAAACCAAGATTTGTTTTGCCAATTATGAAAATTAGAGAACTCAGTGAACTGACACTTCATTTTGATTTATTACATAGATATTGCAACATCACATAGGTAACCAGGTAGCTGCCTAACCAGCCCACCTCTCCACCTGAATACGATTAGGATCAACCAAACTTTGCCTCTTAACTGTTCAGTTTAATAAAGTCAGTTCTACAGTTCTAAAAGGATTGCCAGACATCTAGTCAGAAACCAGATGGGGCCATGCGCTGGAGTTCATATGTGCATGATCACAGACCCTAGTTCACCTAACGAGAGGATTAAATTTGAGTATGTCATCTCTTCTACCTGGTCCAGAACTTAGTAAGTTTGTTCTGGGGTCATTTCTTCAATTCTTACTCTTATCTGCTAAAAAAGCAGGTCAGCATCAGAATACTCTTTTTTGGATTTAATATTAAATCACACGAATTTATCATATAACATTATTAGACTATAAAATTCAACATTGAATCATCTGAAGAGAAAAGAAATCCATACGTAATAACGTACTGTAATCTGTAGTGTTGATTTGTGATCTTATTTTTAATGTAGATACTATAGTAGATCAAAGACCCTGAAAGACCCCTACTCATTTCCTCATGACCATGTAAGGAAAAAAAATTCTAAAAAATAAAATTTACAAAACAAAACTCTAAACAGAAAGATTACTATAGGCTTTAGTAACATTGTGTTTTAGTAAGTATTTTAATCAATAATTATTTTTTTTAAATATTTATTTATTTATTTATTTATTTATTTATTTGAGAGTGTGAGAAAGAGAAAGACCATAAATGGGGAAAGGGGAAGAGGGCGAGGGAGGGAATCTCAAGCAGACTCCCCGTTGAGCATTGAGCCTGATGTGGGGTTCAATCCTACCACCCTGAGATCATGACCTGAGCCAAAATCAGGAGTCCAACGCTCAACCGACTGAGCCACCCATGCACCCCTTAATCAACAATCCTTATTGGAGGCCATAAAATATACAGAAATTACCATAATTAGAAATTTTACTTCTCTAAGAGAACTAAATAGAGACCTTTATAAATGACCTATAAAACTACTCTGTTTCAAAACTAATCATAGTGCATGTGTATAATAATGTGATAAACAAGCTGGCAGAGGTTAACAATGCCATCTGAATGCTGTTCTGTCAGTTGTGAAGAACGCATTGGCCATTTGGTTCACATACATATCAGAGATGAATATGAGAAAACCCACATCACCACAGAAAGCATATACCTAGCCAATAGCTTCAGGGGACTGTCAGTAAGAAGTGTTTCTCACAGCCTTGCAAGCTAATAGAAATATTAATTTACTCTGAACAAGTCCTCACATTCTGTTATACTTTTCCATCCAAAGATTAAACTCTGGCCACATAATCCTAGGACATAGGAGAAGGGAAACAATTTTTTCCCTAAAAAGAGTCTCCCTTAACTGCTTTATCTGAGGCCAATGGAAGCACCACACTGGGCAGGCTACTGTGAGCAGCCCCCAAATGTAGTCTTCAATAAACAAGAAAAGTATATATGTTATGAATTTTCCCAAAACATAGTTTCAGAAATGTGAAGTTGGTGAGATAACAATCCTGAGATCCTTTCCTTGATTCTAAGGAAACACAGACTATCCTGCTTTAGCGGGGTTGATTACCTTTTACATACAAAGTACTATGAAAGAACTCATGCTGGACTTGGAGACGTGCAGACGCTGCCACTTGCTACCTGTGATATCCAGAAACAGTTTTCTAGATCTCAGCATTTTCATCTGCACGTTAAGGATAATGATATCCGCCTTTCCAATAGAGTCACGAAATAAAATAACATGCACCAAACAAACTAAAAAACAACACACACTCTCAAAAGCTTTGCTGTTTAATCATCATCCATGTTTTAAAAAAAATTCATCCATATAACATATGGATGTCCAAGTAGATTCTTCATTCATTCCTATATTTACTTATTAAAGGTTTTCAAAACTTACAAGCTGCTAAGAATGGTATTAGACATTGAATGCGGGTTAGTCATTAAATAAACAGAGTCAGACAGACAATAAATAAGCAAATACAGGCACACATATATATTTGTGAAAGTGTACTGTGTGTATGTGCCTTTGCAAAAATTATAACTAAAATAGGTATACCACAGAGTAAGGGCTGTGTGAAGGACGGGTCTGTCAAGGTGCTTAAAGAAGGTAGGAAAGTCTCCGAGGAAGTGACATTTCAGCCAACATTTGAAAGACAGGGAAGAGTGAATCAAACAAATGGGGGTGGGAGTGAAGAGGTGTGTTAACTGCGTGAATGGGTGACTTGGCACTGAGGAGCATTTCAAAATTTACCACTTCAGAAGCAATGTTCAATAGCATGTGAACTAAGAGAGCCAGTAATTGTTACAGGAAACAAAATTAAATCACACCTCTCGAGTGTCTTTGCTCTTTCCTCTATTTACTTCCAGGGCATCAATAATCACTCAATATGTGTCTTTTGAGCTCTTACTGATGACTCTAGTGTTTTCCAAAGTATAACCATTATCTCCAGAGATAATTGGCTTTAAAAGAGATATATTCTGGGGCTCCTTCCTGGAATTACTAAATCACACTATCTTGGGGAGGAGCCCTGGAATACGCATTTGTAACAATTTTCTCAGGTGACTTTGGTGGGCAGTAGAATGTGAAAACTGCTAGACCAGGTGAGAAGCTAGGACAGACATTTTGTGTTCCCTGACATGAAGAGTTCACAATATAGTCTGGGTAATAAGACTTATATTGAAAAGAACTAACACAATAATTTTATTAGGACACATGCCAAAACAGATGTAACCCAAAATGGCCAAGGAGCTCAGGTGTTGGAGAGCAAGGGAAATGCCAGTCTCTCAGCTGCAGTAGGTGGATGCCTTCCTATGATATGCCCTGTAAAGTGGGAGTGAGGCTAAAATTTTATGCATTATATGAGATTCATGAAGGAGCAGTAGGACACTTAGCTCAAAGGCCAAGTGACATTTTAGAAGTTCTAATCAGTATTTGGGGAATATTTGTGCAGCAGAGTCTTGCCCAGCATCTTCAACAGACAACCTGTGAAACAAGGACACAGAGCAAAACACCAATGGACAGAGCACAGGGGTGCCAGGCCTGCATCTCAAACTCCACTGGAAAAGCTGATGCGGGAAAGGGGATCCAAATCACTGCAAACTCATCATCTAAAAATTCTGCCTGTCTCTTGAGACCTTGTTCTCCCATTTCCACCAAACATAAATAAAACTTCATTTATGAAATCAGAATTGTTTACCCTTGAGGCAGCTCTAGGCTTGGAAAGGAGATAAGCTACATCCTATACCAGGGAAGGCTTTGGCTCAGTATTTTTTTTTTTTTTATTAGTAATCTCTACACCCACCATGGGGCTCAAACTCAGGACCCCAAGATCAAGAGTCACATGCTCTTCCGACTGAGCCAGCCAGGCTCCCCTTTGGTTCAGTATTAAACATTATTGAACTGCCATTATCTACCTCTGTTTCCCAAATTGATGCCTAGATTGAGATACGTTGCTAAGGAGATTTTTTTTACCTCAATGTTTCTTTCTCATTTTAATCTCCAAGGTCAGTTTGGACTTGGTTTGCAGTGGATTTTATGATCTCCGAGAACCACAATGCTCTTTACTCTTGCCTATGTTAATTAATCTTGGTTGACTTGACTTCAGGTCTTCAAATAATATTACCTTTTGGATGTTATATTATAAAAGCAATCAATATTGGCAAAAGAGATGTTGACAAGCAAGTGCAGAATTGAAGAGAGGACAACCTGCCCCACTGCCTTCCCTCTTTCCCCATATTCTACTCTTGGTCCTCTAAGTAACTTGATAGCCCAGGATTTTGAGGCACTTTCTTAGGCATGTCTCCAACAGCCCTTCTGCTGGTGCTTGTTCAAGTAAGGTTCTAGGGAGGTATGCTACTACCAACTTCCAGCACTACCAACATATATCCAAGTCAAAGAGTATGAATGAATGATTGAATACAGAGACTTAATATTCTTCTTTGGAAATGTTTTCAACAGCTGGTTTATTAGTGCACTGACATGTACTACATCCAACCACTGAAGTCATCATTTTTATGACTTTAAGCCTTTCAGTATGTTTCTCCAAAAGTCAGGAATGCCATTATCTCTCTGTTAAGACCCAGAAGAAAATATAGTTATGTGGCCTTTTCAAAGAGTCTTTACCTATTCCTGCCACTGGTTCATAACAATGGGCTCAGAACCATATTTCTCAGAATGTTTACTGGTTAGCTGTATATGTTTATCTGTATATCCAGCACTTATGTAGTCAGGATGTTAGACAGAGGCTTTGAATTCAGAAAGTTTGGGCTCCATCATTTACTTCCTGTGTGCCTTTAATAAAACCATTTAAACATGCTTGGTACTAGAATTTCCTTCTATATAATGTCATTAGTAATATCTATATAAGGCTTGTTAGGAAAATTAAGTGAGAAAATTAATAAAGGTCTCATAGAGTGCTAAATCCAGATTAAGTGCTCAAAATATCAGCTAAGCTGGTTAAATCAGAATGACCAGTGTGCTGTGGCCATTGTCACTTGTGGCAGAATTCATGCCCATAGATAGCAATGGCTGTTTTTTTGTTTGTTTTTTGTTTTTATCATATACTGAAAAGAGTTCTCATTTCTCAAAAATTCCAGCCATGAAAAAATGAATACCTTTGTTCTGATTTCAGTGCCCTGAAAGCTCCCTGATAGAAGTACAACATGAGCTATAAACCCTCAAATCCTCAAAGTTCTACCACTATCAACCAAAATACAGAATTTTCCCAATTCTTCCTCCTTATATTCCAGGCAGTTAGTGAGAAGGTGCTCGTAAAAAATAGTCGTTTCCCCTTACACAGACCTATTGACCTTTTCCCCTTTCTAAATGTGTTTCCCTCTTCAACATTTGAAGAACTATAATGTTTCATCTTTCCCACTGAATAGCCAGTCATTACGTAGACATGGTGTTATCCGAAATACTGGGAAAGAAGAGGACGGTAGAGAAACTTTCCCTGGGAAATACTATTCACATCACTAATTTAGCTGGAACACTGTCGATAGACTAAGGGATTAATCTACCTCTACTAGAGAAATTGGTAAGTTTGAAACATTAAGATTCCAAGTAACAAGCTCATAGTTGGAACAACACTGGCAAGTGGTCATAATAAAAAATTTTAAATAGAATACTATTAGGACATTACTGTGGAAAGGCAAATTGAATTCCCTTCTCAAAAATTACCCTACAATTTTTAACACATGGACCATAGAGAGTGAGCAGTAAAAAATGTTTGAAAGTGTGGGGGTGCCTGAGTGGCACAGTCGGTTAAGGTCTGACTCTTGGTTTCAGCTCAGGTCATGATCTCAGAGTCCTGGGATTGAGCCCTGAGTCCAGCTGCATGCTCATCGTGGAGTCTGCTTGAGATTCTCTCTCTCCTCTCCCTTTGCCCCCTCATGCTCATGCTCTCCCTCTCTTTTTCTAAAACAAATAAAATCTTTAAAAAAAATGTTTGAAAGTGTGACCATGGATAAAATGCCTAAAATCTGGATTTTGAGCAATGACATGACAGCCAGAAGCCTTAACATTTAATTAAGAAAGAAAAAAATTAATCATTGCAACTTAAATGAACATAGGATTTTGACTCCTGGGAAAGACAGGAAAATATTAGCAGACAATGGAGAATCAGGATGAAAAAGAAAAGGGATCTTTTAGAAACGTAAACATGTTACCACACCTTGCTAATGATACTCATATTTCAAATTCCAGGTTTTTTTTTTAAGTTTTTATTTATTTATTTATTTGATAGAGGTATGGAGGAACACAAGCAGGGAGAGTTGGAGAGGGAGAAGCAGGCTTCCTACTGAGCAGGGACCCTGATGTGGGGCTCGATCCCAGAATGCTGCGATCATGACCTGAGCTGAAGGCAGACGCTTAATGACTGGGCCACTCAGGTACCCCTCAAATTCCGGTGGCTAATTATCATTCTTTCTCTTACTTGATCTACCAGCTGCATTTAACTCATACAGACCTCCTCCTTATGAAAATATCTACTTTCTTCACTTGGTTTCAAGAGATCTCCCTCCTCACTCCTGTCCTCTGCTTCTTTACTGGATCACCTCCTTCTTTTCAATTTCTCAAAATTGAGATTCTTCTCTGTCTGCACTCTGTAGGCTCTCTAACTCAGTTCTATTCATGTGTTAATGTTCTCCAAGTTTATATCTCCAGCCCTCACTTCTCTCCTTAAGTCCAGACTCCTGCATCCAACTCTATTCAATCTCTTCTCTTGGTTACCTAATGGGGCTTTTAAAAGAAAATTTTTTTTAATTTTATTTGAGAGAGAGAAGCAGGAAGGGAGACAAGGAGGAAGAGAGAGAGACTTAAGCAGACATCACACTCATTTTTTTTAAGATTTTATTTATTTATTTGACAGAGATAGAGACATCCAGCAAGAGAGGGAACCCAAGCACGGGGAGTGGGAGAGGAAGAAGCAGGCTCACAGCGGAGGAGCCTGATGTGGGACTCGATCCCAGAACGCCAGGATCATGCCCTGAGCCGAAGGCAGACACTTAACGACTCTGCCACCCAGGCGCCCCAGGCATCACGCTCATTGTGGAGCCCAATACAGGGCTCAATCTCACAACCCTGAGATCATGAACTGAGCCAAAATCAAGAGTCTGATACTTAACTGACTGAGCCACCCAGGCGCTCCCTTAATGCGGCTTTGGTGATAAATTTAAATTTAAATGTTAAATTAAACATTTATCAAGCTGAACACTTGATTTTCACCCACCTACCCAAACCTGTTCCTCCTCCCAATGCCTTCGCATGTCACTTAGTATCACCATCACTTGCCTGTTTCTCAGCCAAAAGCCTAAAAGTTATCCATGACTCCTCTCTTTCTCTCACACCCTACATCAAATTCCTTCAGCAAACCCTGGCCTCTCTATGTCCATTTAGTATTGTGAGGCTAGCTGTTCCTTATCACCTCCTCTTTGTCTAGTGTCCTAGCCCTAGGCCAAACATCACCTGCTTTCCCCTAGATTCCTGCAAGTCCTCTCTCTGGTCTCTGTGCTTCCATGTTTACACCTCTTTCTCCCCATAAATCTATTCTCCAGAGCAAACAGGGTTTCTTTTGAAAATACAAATAAAATCCTATAATTTTCTTCCTTGGAAACAACTAGTGGCTTCCCATCTTGCTCACTCACAAACCCAAACTCTTTAGGTTGGCCTACAAGTTCTTTCATTATCTGGTCCTAGTAATAATCAATGCTTTAACCTGACTATGCTTTTCATCACCATCCATTACTTCATCATCTCCTGCCACAGAGCCTTTCTACTTGCTGTTCTTTCTGTCCAGATGCAGCTCCCTGAAATAGTCCTTGCATTCTGACTTCTTTCATGCCTCTGTTCAAGTGCCAGCCTTTTCCTGACACCTGCACCTTACTCTTCAACATTGTCCTCTACTCTTTTTTTGTTTTTTAGAGAGAGAGAAAGCATGAGCAGGAATGGGGGGCATGGCAGAGGGAGAAGGAGAGAGAGAATTTCGAGCAGGTTCCATGTCCAGGGAGGAATCTGACTTGGGGCTCAATCTCATGACCCTGAGATCATGACCTGAGCCAAAATCAACAGATGCTTAATGACTGAGCCACCCAGACACTCCTGTCCTCTACTTTTTAAAACCTCATGGCTCTATGTCACTATTAGGCATTGTATCATTTATTTATCTATTTGCTTATTGTCTGTCCCACCACTCCCACTAGAATGTAGGCTCCATGAGGGAAGGGACTTGTTTGTTCTGTTTTCTTCTATACTTCCAGTGTCTAGAATAATTTCCAAAACATGATGGGAAACTAATAAATAGTATTTGAATAAAATAAATTACTAATTGAACATGGGTAAAGTATTTCTTTAGTAAATTACACATGACTTATAATATGGATGCTGTCAATCTCAGTGAATTCTCTTGATTTTATAAAATTCCCAGCAAAAGTCCTACACAACTGGCTGGTGATAATGGACAAGGTTCTAGAGTCCACTTCTGTTTGTATGAACAACATAACACTTACATACAAATGCAAGTGTAACTTACATCAATAGTAACTAAACATGAACACTAACTAGCTCATTTTAAACTATAAATTAATAAAATATTATCAATAAATCTGAAGGATTTATTGCCAAAGAGCTTAAGAAACTAAACAAATACAAAGAAACCACACAAAGAAAAAGCAAATGATTAGTATTCACACGTGTGGTAATCAGCCTAGGATCACAAAACCAAGGTAGGAAAAGATCAAGGCCAAATCATTTGATTCACCTCCACATGACCAACCTACACAGTTTCCACAGAAAATAGAGAACTTACAGGGGCCATCTATTGTCTTTCCTCTAGAGTTTTCAGAATATACAATGAGGTCTGCTCACTAAAATTTTCAGTGAATAGGTCCAGGAAGAAACATTTTGGAGGACTCACTGAATGACAACATAATGAATCCAGGCTTCCTCACATACCTTAAAAGGAATATAGGTGTTCTAAAAAAAGTCATCCATAAATATCAAGTTCATTGTCCTTTAAAAATCCAGGAACTAAAAGATTCTCACCATTAGTCACTTTCACAAACACTCTGTGCCATTTACTTCTGGTCAAGGATCAGGAGAATCATGAGATGATGGAAGGCAGATGCTCAGCTTCAATGACAAATACTGGGGATTTCTCAAGGACAATCCCCTTCTCTTGAGCAGCTTCAAGCGCATTTAAAAACTAGGTATATGCACAGAGATACACACACACACACACAAATGTGTAGAATCATGCTAACTCAAATATACCACAAGAGATTACGGGAGATACATGCATCATTCGTGCATTTCTCTTTTAAGTTTTTTTTTTCTGATTTATCATTTTCATGTTTTGGAAAGGATAATTAGACTAATCTGAAAATTTGGATATTCACACATTTGGGAAAGGTTTAATCATAGAAAAGCAGGCTGAAATAACACCAAGGATTTTTCTACCTTTTTATCTTTCATTCATATTTCACATGCTGAGTGACAGCAGAACCAGAATGTGCCCCCTCTTCAGCCTGGGCCCTTTGGGGTGCCCATTACCAAAGAGTTGCTACGGTCCCATGCAAACTCTTGGGCTAAAGGGACACCGGGCTGGCTCAGTCGATAGAGCATGTGACTCTTGATCTCAGGGTTATGAGTTTGAGCCTCACGTTGGGTGTAGAGATTGCTCAAACTCTTGAGCTAAAAATAACTATTATAAAATAATTATTAAACGTCATATAACATGGTTAGGAAGTATGCCTTGTAATACCAGGGAGAAACAAAGAAAAGACAAGAATGAAGTTAGATAAAAGAGTAGTAGGAAAATGCTATGCAGGACTGAATAGATGGTTGACATATTCTAAGATAGTTTCTCATCTAAAAAAAAAAAAACCCAAAACTAAAAATAATTTATCTCACTTTGTTTTGACCCACCTTCCTTTGATGACCTAGGGAACTTTTTCTCTTTGCTTATCAAAGACTGTAATTATACGTATATAATCAAAAAGGTACAAAATATATTCATTTACTTATTTAACAAATATTTATTGAACACCTGCTATGTGGTAAGCACTGTTCAGGACACCAGGGAAATGGCAGTGGACAAAAAGACAAAAATACCTGCTCTTGTGGGAATTATATTCTAGTGTGAGCGGACAATTTTTAAAAAGTAAGAAGTAAATACAAAGAACGTTAGATGATTTTAATTGCTATAGGTGGAAATAAAGCAGGGAAGGAAAAGAAAGTGTTTTGAAGGGTTGCAATATAAATATGGTAGTCAGGGAAGACTTCACTGAGAAACCAAGAGATAAAATCTTAAGAAGTAAGGGACCAAGTCATCCAGATATTCAAGAAATATTCTTCTAAGTGGGGGAAACAATTTGTGCAAAGACAATGTCCAAAAGGCATAGTCAAAGAAGAAGTGTCAGTGGCATGAAGCAATCAAGAAAGACATAAAGTTAGAGAGATTATAGAAGGTTAGACTGCTTAGAGCCTTGTAAGGCATCCTAGTGACTTTGACTTTGCTCTGAGTAAAGTACAAAGTCAGTGAAGGATTTTGAACAGAAGAGTAAATAATTTTTTTTAAAGGCTCACTCTGACTGCTATATAAAGAATAGACTAAAGGGAGGGATGAAATGGAGGATAAAAAAGGAAGGTTGGATAAGAGGTTATTGTATAATCCAAGCACTAGATAATGATGGCTTAGAGCAGGTTGGTAGCAGTGGAAGTGATAAGAAGGAACCAGATTCTGAATATTTTCAAGACAAAGCTAGCAGGATGAAGTACAGACTGGTTGTGAGAGGTATCAAGATTGACTCCAAAGACTGTGGTCTGAGCACCTACAAAATGGAATTTTTATATGTCCATGGAGATCAGAAAGAATTGACAGGAGCAAGTTAAGAGTGATGGGAAATATGGACATCCTAATTTTGAGACATCAATTAAACATTCAAGTAAAGGGAAGAACCAAGGGAAAGAGAAAGATTTAGGGGATTTACAGTATACAAATGGTGTTAAAACCATAAGAATGAATGAGATGACTCAGGAATTAAATCAGATCAGAAGAAAGATTTAAGGACTGAGATGTGGACCACTCCAAAATTAAGAAGTCAGGAGTTGAAGAGGAACCAGCGGTGGCCCATGAAGTGAAAGGAAAACCAGACTTGCCCTGGAAGACAAGTGAAAAAATATTTCAAAGAGGAAGTGATAATCAACTATGTCTGATTTTACTCATAGTTCAGGTAAAAAGGGGGCTGAGCATAGATCTTGGTTTCAATGACATGACAGAAAATCTTGGTGACATAGACAAGGGCAGTTTCTGTGGAATATTGGAAGCAAAAGCTTGACTCAGAATAAAATGAAAATAGAGAAATTAGAGATAGGAGCACAATTGCCTCTATTATGGAGATTTACTCCAAGAAAGGAAAAATGGGGTGGTGGTTGAAAGGAGGTAATGAGACCAAGAGACGTAACTTTTTTTAATGGGAAAAGAAAATTAAGGACTCAATCCATCTTTACATACTGATAATAAAGATCATTTTAGCAGAGAGAAAACTGCAGGGTGAAGAGAATTTCTGGAGGAATGTCCTTCTGGAATGGGAAGAGCTAGCCCTGGACTTCCCAGGGGCAATTCTTCCACGGTAACAGCAGAGAGAGGAGAATACGCAGGCACAGGCCAGAGGTTCCGTAGATGAGGTAGTGGGAATTTGCAGAAATTCTCCTCTAATTGCCTCTATTTTTCTCAGTAAAATGGGAAACACGATTATCACCTGATAGTAAAGGTTCAAAGAGTAAAACTCATAACATAATTCAAGGGAAACACAAAAATAACGTCCAGAGAGCAAGATCTGAGACCTGCTGTCTGTTTAAAGACAAACATCTGTGCAAGGGCTCAAGACAGGACAAGATGTGTTGGTGTACAATCTGATGTACAGAGCCTGTGAAGAGACAGAGACAAAGAGAGACACGCATTTAGAGCCACACTGAAAGGAAATGAAACTCAGCAAAGCTAAGTCAGATCCAGTCTGTCCAGAATCAACCATTACCACCAACAGGTTTCAGTTTTACCACCAAGTAGGTCTTGTGTACTTAACACATGTTTACCTGGCAGTGGGGGGAGGCATGTGAGGAATGGAGGGCTATTATTTTGTTTAGTTGTTTTTAATGAGGAATTCCCATTTACCAGGTTTTTTATATTTCTGTTACAAAGTCATCCATGCACCTTCGCACAAAATATGTTGCATTTCAAAATTGCCCTTAAGTTGACTGTTTTTACATAAACCGGAATTTTCTCACACTTTGGTGGAGAAAATTGACATGCTCCTTTTTGAATTAGAGCAAAAGAGGTTGCACATGGACACAAAAAAAGTTTGGTTGTGAATGAAATGTGTCACATTCTGTAATGAAAACTAGGTGTTTGAAGCTAATTATTCCATATTCTACATATTTAACAATAGAGGTTATTTCTTGAACTCTGATTTGCTTATTCATTCATTCAGCAAATATTTACTATGTATTTGGCACCTCCTACTATGTATCAGGCACACAGTATACAACAGTGAAGAAACAAAGATCCTCCCCTTCGTGAAGCTTATTATATTCAAGGGGGAGAAATATAGGTAATAGACAACATAACAAATAAAATGTTAAAGATGTAATGATGGTCCCAAGTACAATGAGAAAAAATGCATCGGAGTAGGAAAAAATGGGAAGACAGTTTGCAATATAAATGGTGTGGTCAGAGTAAGTCTCACCGAAAAACTAACATCAGCACAAAGATTTGTAGCAGATGAAGGTGAAGTCATATAATATCTCTGGGGAAGAGAGAGCCAAGCAGAGGGAACCACAAATACAAGGCTCAGGAGAAAGAGTCCCTGAAATGTTTCCAGCAGTCTGCAGGGACAGCATGAGGCATGTGAGGGAGGAGAAGAGAAGTAGAAGAAAGGACTGGTTACATTAAGTGGGGAGCCCCGCAGAACATGAAAATGTGGAGCTCTTTGTTCAAAATTATTAAGAATTTCAAAACAGGGGCACCTGGGTGGCTCAGTCTGTTAAGCGTCTGCCTTCGGCTCGGGTCATGATCCCAGGGTCCTGGGGTGGAACCCCGCACTAGGCTCCCTGCTCAGCAGGGGGAGCCTGCTTCTCCCTTTCCCTCTGCCTGTTGCTCCCCCTGCTTGTATTCTCTCTCTCTATCAAATAAATAAATAAAATTTTTTAAGAAAGAATTTCAAAATGCTACAGTGGAGACTTGAACCGTGGATCCGCACCTTCTGAGCACAGGACTTTGTATGACTGCACAGATCACAGACCCACGAACCTGGCTTTGGCAGGAGAAAAGGTCAGGTTAAATAGAAAAGTGAGGGAACATATTCTGGGGAGTTTTCTGGCCCCTTCTAAGAACTTTGACTTTTACTCTAAGAGAAATGGCACATCATTAGAGGGTTTTAAGCAATCTAACTTACAACATCCGTGTTGAAATTAGTTCGGGACCCCAAGTGGAAGCAACAGAGTGGTTAGGGGACTATTCCAATAAACCAGGTGAGAGGTCATGGTGGCTTGGTCTAAGGACAGTGTTTGTGGAGGGGGTGAGAAGGTCCAGACTCTCGAAACACCATGAAGATGAAACCGACAAGATTAGTGACGGGTTTTATGTAGGGAGAAAGAAAAGCTTCAAGAGGAATGAAGAATGACTCCAAGGTGTGTGGCCTGAGGAACAGAAAAACAGGAGTTTCCATGACCTTAGACAAGGAAGTGTGAGACAGACAGATGGGGTGGTGGTGGAGACAGACATCAGGAGTTCAGTTCTCAACACGGAAGTTTGAGATTCCTCTTAGACATTTGAGTAGTGGAGACAGTGAGCTGGCCATTGGATGCATGAGTGGTCAGGCTGGACATATAAATGTGGAAATAATCAGAAAAGCCTGAATTCTTCAGTGCAACCTGAAGTAAAGGTCTCAACTGATCTAGATTCTCCAAAAGTTCTAGATGAATCAAAATTTTTCTTTATGTGCCACATTGATCTTGGCTAATGACATCTTGTACTATTTATTTTTACTCCATTTCCCTTTTATTAAAAAGGGTTTTTTCCTCCCCCCTCATTTAACAGCATGGCTTGGCTGAAAACGAGCACCAAAGAGTTGGGGAAAATTGTTTCTAAATATCACAATTAGTTTTCTGTATCAGCCATTGACTTTTCTGTTTGATTCTGGAACACACTATTTTTTTTAAATCTCCAGAATGGCCCTTCTGTTACATAAATGTACAGAAAATATTCATCTATTACATCTATAATGTCATCATTAATTAAATGCAGAAAATAAATATTCTGGCTTAGGAATGTTAACTAGTAGGTTAAGCAAAGACTGCATCTTATTTTTGTGGGTCAGTGAGAAAAAGGAATTATCCAGGGATGAGTGGGACTAGCAATGGATGGTGTCTGGACTTTTGCTTATACCCAGTGAAAGAGTTGGGTTTTCTGTTACTTTTAGGAGTTGCTTGTGGAAAATACAGAATAGAAGGAGCTGTCTTTACAAAGAAAAGGCATCATGAATCTCTACATTCAAACAGTGCTGTGTGAGGGCCTGGGTGTTAAAAGGAGGCAAGAAATTGGAGAGAAGGGCATTTTCCCTCAGCCTGTTCAGAACCAAATCCACAATTCCTACACACCTGGGAGAGGCAGTTTTAAGAGAATCTAGAGACAGCCCCCTTAGCAGAATCCCTGTCAACTCCTGAGAGTTGCCTCAAGAAAGGGACTTGCCTGGGGTGGGTGAAGATAGGAAATACCAACAAGGGGGAGCAACACAGGACAGAGCAGGAAATAAGGGACCATAAGGCAGTTGTATGTGGGGCACCTCTTTGAGGAGCTCAGAAATAATTTGAGAATAATTTATAGGAGAGGATTGATATTCAATAATCACAGTGAAGGAGGGTCAGAGTCCCTCCCTGTAGTTTATTTCACTGTTTATTGATGCATGATGTCATTTTTACACCCCGCCTGGTAAAAGACGCATGTACATATATATTCTAGTTCCAAATGGGGACTGAAGAACTGTGTGTTTATGAGTTGATTTCTTTTGAAATTAGTTTCCTGGCAAAATGTGCTGCAGGCTCAGGAATGTAGTACCACATCATTTCTCTAAGCTGGGTGCACTGCATTGTTCTTTCCAGTCTTCTGCCAGACCTCCTTTTTCCTGCCCTCTGTCACAGTGGGAAGAATGGGTAGAAAGTGAATTTTCAAAATTGGAATACAAAAGGAATACAGATTTCCATTGCTTAAGTGATACTTTATATCCCACTTTCCTCTTGTACCTCAACAAGAGGAAGAAAACCTAGAGGTGTTACTATTTAATAACACAATATAATATAGGTTGTAATAATGTTGACAGTGCTGACAATTTCAATGTAAAATAGAACTTTTTTTTCCTGAAATTTGCATTAAACTTATTCTTGGGTTTGAAGACAGCCTCTATTTTGGGGTTTATGAATGAGTGGTCATCTAACACACAAATAGAAGAAGAAATGTGTCCCTTTCATGTCTTTAAAAATATAATAATTATGTCCTCCAGGTTCAAACTGGGTATGACATAAGTAATTGTTCTATGTGTTTGATAACAAAACCCTAAAAACATGTAGAAAAGCATTGTAAAATGTATAATTTGAAAAGAACAAAACTACTTTAGGATTATATCATGTACGTGTTACTTGTTCATTCTGATAATTCATATAAAATAGAGTTTCTCAGTCTCAGCACTATAGACACAGGAGCTGGATAATGTTTTGTTGTGGGAGGCCATCCCATGCATTGTAGCATGCTGACCATCACCCTGACCTCTCATTACTCCCTGCTCAGTCATGACAATCAAAAATATCTCCTGAAGGTGTAAAATGTCTCCTGGGTGACAAAATCACCCTTGGCTGAAAATCAGTGATACAGACTCTATTACTTTACAGACTATAATAGAGAACTAAATTCATTTTCATAATATATTTTGTTATTCTTTCATTTTGAGCAACTACTTTGAAGTCATCAATCAAGGGAGGACAACAAAACTTTGCCAAAAAGATAATGTAAAGCATTTTATCTCCTAAAATTTTAAATGACACCATGCACACTGTCATTTGACGAAGCATACAAATTATCAGTTATGTCAGTGTCCTATTCCTGCCACTCATAGATGACACAGTTGACTAATCCACTTCCTTCTTCAGAAACTCAACAGCCTAGAAACAGCAAGTATCAGGCGACGTTTTTGTTCACTCAGTAGGATCTACGTCTCACTAAGCTGGGCAATAGGCAGGAAGACCACAGAATTGTACCATAGATTTGCTTTTGATCTGTTTTATCTGTTTACAGATAAAAGCTTAACTTTGAGCACTTTGCCACAGACATCTTTTAATTCAATTACTTTTCATGTCAGACTTCTTCTTTTTTTTAAAGATTTTATTTATTTATTCGACAGAGATAGAGACAGCCAGCGAGAGAGGGAACACAAGCAGGGGGAGTGGGAGAGGAAGAAGCAGGCTCATAACAGAGGAGCCTGATGTGGGGCTCGATCCCAGAACGCCAGAATCACGCCCTGAGCCGAAGGCAGACGCTTAACCGCTGTGCCACCCAGGTGCCCCTCATGTCAGACTTCTAAAAAGCTTTACGTTACTTGCTTCCATTTCCAATTCTAACTGGATCATAAATAAATTCAAACTATTTGTCCACTGCATTCTCTTCTCTTGTATTATGCTTGAAGAAAAGCTACCTTTGGACAAAATTCATGCACATAAAACATTTCTTATAAGGACTATAAGAAGAGTCTCTGTAGCAAAGCCAATTTTCAGGACTAGATGAACAAGCCTCTTATTTTGAACAATATTTGGTACAACATAATACCAATGATTGTCACAGGCTTTGATTAGTTCTTACAATTCCTAAGTTTATTCATGTTGTAGTTGAACTTTGACCCTGTTGTGCTGATTTTCTTTCATTGTATATGAATGGTCTCAAAAAGAAAAAAAAACCCACAAAGGAATATTGGACAATTTGATGTTTAGAAGTAATTCTGAGGGGTGCCTGGGTAGCGCAGTTGTTAAAGCGTCTGCCTTCGGCTCAGGGCGTGATCCCGGCATTCCGGGATCGAGTCCCACATCGGGCTCCTCTGCTGGGAGCCTGCTTCTTCCTCTCTCACTCGCTTGCTGTGTTCCCTCTCTCGCTGGCTGTCTCTCTGTCACATAAATAAATAAAATCTTAAAAAAAAAAAAAGAAGTAATTCTGAGACCATGTTTCATTCAGCAGATATTTTTTAACTTCCTCTACTTACACATTTTTTTCTAGACCTCCCACACTTTTTAAGGCATATTCCAGACAAGAATATCCAGGTGGTGGCATTTCCAAGAAAAGTGATATAAATAGAAAAAAATATTCTTTAAATTTATTTTCATGCTGTTTTAATGAGGAACAAAAAAAAAAAAAGAGGGAAAGCATTCTTCCTCTCCTCGTAGGCAGGGCAGATGAGAAAATAGAGAAGCAGTAAGAAGTGGATACTTTCTACTGTTAGGGAAGATAGATCAGTTATTGAGACAAATGGATTTTCCTGTGTTCTGCAAAGGGAAACCTCTTCATTCTTTTGAAAGTTTTCAACTTTTTAGTTTGATTTTTTTGGTGCAGGCCAAAGGATTTATTAAAAAAAAAAACATTTTCTTCCTCTTTAATTAAAAAAAAAAGTATTCAGTAGCAACTGTCTGAGGAAGAGGAGAAAAAAGGAAAGAAAACAAGAAAAGCCACAAAGCCCCAGCTGCACTTAGTTCCTGTTCGCTCAGTGCAGCTCGTGACGTAGGCTTGTTGTATTTTGAATTCACGTGTTAGAAATGTTCATTCAGAGAGGAAACCGGCTTTAGCATAATCTGCAGAAGAAAACAGCATTCACAGAACTGTTATTTAAAATGGTGCACAGAAATCTGTATTTCTTATTTAAATGAACTTCACCTTAGCTAGAACTAGCTAGAACAGAGGGGATCAATAGATGTATTTTATGGTAGGTAACTTCTGATTTTAAATTTGAACAAAGTTTCATAAACAATTATTGGAACCTGAGAAGGAGTCAAACATCAAAACCTGAGTAGTTGTGAGTTTGGTGTCTCACTGCTCAAAACGGGAGCTGGAAGGAGGAAACTTGCTTTGCCTTAGCCTTGCTTTGAAGTCCCTAAACTGGGATTCCAGTGATCTTGTTTACCTCCAACCACACCTCTGGGGTGAGACTTAAGCAGCTCTAGTTGTAACATTGACATTAAAATTTAGATCCCTGAGGCTAACGTTGGGGAGGAAAAATTTTTCATCAATCCTTCTGATTCTTTGGCTGGTAAATTGATATAAGGCAAATTAACAGGATAAAACTAAATTTAATTATGTATATACAGAAGCCCCATAAGAACATGAGACCCAAGGAAAATTTGGGTAATTGAGGTTTATATGGCATGCTGAGGTAATGGGATAGGGGACTGGGGCTTCAAAGGGGAGGAGGGTAATTCACAGGACAATAAGAAGAGCAGATATTTGGTATTAGATGTTTGTCCTTCCATAGAGATAAGGTCATTCAGATAAGAAGTTACCGCTGGTAATAGCTTTCTTTTTGGGCCAGGCCACCTATCTAAATTCATATAGGCAGTTAAGGAAGAGGAAAAGGTTTTTTTGGGTCTTTTGATCTTATTTACTTATTTGAAAGAGAGAGAGAGAGAGAGAGATCGCACAGGCAGGGGGAAGGGCAGATGAAGAGGGAGAAGCAGTCTCCCTGCTGAGCAGGGAGCCCAATGCCGGGCTCAATCCCAGGACCCTGAGACCATGACCTGAGCCAAAGGCAGATGCTTAACTGACTGAGCCACTCAGGCACCCCAAGTCTGCTGGGTCTTGACTGCCTTCAGCTCAAAATAATCCACATGCCAAAGTGGCCTATTCTGGAGTCAGTATTTGCTGTTCCTCAGTCATACCTTTGAAACTTCCCCCAAGAAGTTTCAGTCCATAATCTGAGTTGGTAGATTGCTTCATCTGATTGAACAAGTCTCTTAGTCCTGAGAATAGGTCAGTTCAGTTAAACGGGGTGTCTCATTTCAGGAGGTGGTGATGCAGATGTGTTTCCAAAGTGAGACCTATGGTGCAAGCAATCAGGTATTTAATAAGAGGCATTTCTATGGAAACAAAAACACAGTGGTTAATGATTGGTGCAGACTTGAATCCTGGTTTCTGAGTTCTGAAGGGAAGTCAGTTGAGAAGATGTTTCGCTGTCTGGCTTGAAGCATCTCAGATGGAGTGGAGGCCGGCATTGGCAGTCTGACAGATTTTCCTGGTTTGCAGTTTGCATGTCTCTGGTGATCTTTCTGAGTGGCTACACAGCAAGTCATGAAGACTGTCCATGCATGAGTTATTGTGGCGATTTCTCTTAAGTTTATATCAAGTTGTTCACATTTATTTTTGTTGGGATTTGGGGGAAAGGGCAGCTTTTGTTCTTAGCAATTCCAAGCTAAAAAGGTGGGAGAAAATTGGATATGTTAGTGTGGAGAGTTGTCGTCAGCTATGAGGTAACTGGAAGGATTCAGGATCTAGTACAAAACCTCAAAGACAATGAACAGCACTAGAATCTAATATCCAAAAGTGTATAGAAGAGTGATGAAGGATAGTTGGAAGGCAGACAGGCAGGGACAAGACCTCGCCCTAAGAGGAAACCTCCCTAAAAGGATTTTACACCACCCTGGAAGGAGCCCTCCACCCTTTCCCAAACGATAGATAGATGACAAAAACCTGATTGGGTGAAAGGCTTAGGGAGGGTTAATCAGATTAAAACAGCCCGCCAACAAACCCATAAAAAACCCTAGATTGAGAAACTCTGGTGGAAACCCTCTCAGGCCCCTCCCTCCTTGGGAGCTTTGTACTATTACTTCGTTATTGCTCAATAAACCTTGCTTTGCTGTCCACCACTCCGTCTGGTCTACCTCTTCATTCTTAGAAGCAGCGTGACCAAGAACTGTGGGCACTGATAGAGGAAAAATATCCTGTAACAACAGTTTCTACTGAAACAATTTGTTCTCTCAACTCATCCTCATTTCTATCAAAGATAGCCAACTTAAGACTAATGTGTTTGCAAATTAAGTCTAGTTTCAAGAAACTTGACATGATTATTTATATAAGTGCAGTGAGAACAGTGATTGACCATATAGGCTTTGTTAAATCTGCTTGGATGGAATTTTTCATAATAAACCTTAGACTGAACTTTTAAAAGCCTCCTGAGGCTAAGAAGCCATGCCAAGGACTCACCATCAGACCTTGCCTTCGATGTCTATAAATTTAGGTGAATTCCTTTCTTCTTGAAGTGCCCCAAATATCTTGAGGTTTCTGTCAGGAAGTGACCTTCCTTACCTGATAAGGCTGCTAGGAACCTTGTAAGCAAGGTACCAGGCCATTTTTTCCAAGGGGCTTTATTGGCTCCATGAAGTCCTCTTTAGTTCCTTAATGCTATCTGGTCATATCTGAGTATATGGGTACGTCTCTCAAATATGACATTTCAGTTACAGCCTCGGTGATATAACCAATGTTTCCAATTCTGTCCTGTTACAAGAAGAATAGATTCTTACTGAAGTTATGTAAATAACTATATTGCCATGAAAATAAGAAGACTCACTAGGTTTCCAAATTTCGAGGGATCAGATCAGGTTAGTTGTTCCATCTTTGTTCACAAGGTATATCTTACCAAATTGTTGATAGCTTAAGTGAAAAAAGAGAAGATTTCCTTAAATCTGGAAAAGCAAAAAAGAACTGGCAATGTTTCAAACAAAAGTCATAATAATTATAAGTCATCCTCGTCCGTTTATTCCATCCCATGTTATTAACACTTGTTCTGCTTGAATCCAGTCTTCCACCTGTTCTGAAAATTCTTATCCAGCCAAGTTTCATAATCTTAAAATTACCAGAAACCTGCCCTTGTCAAAAGGGCTTTCCTTGAATCTCCTTGAAGGTAAAGTACTTTTGCAGGAACACTTTTGCAAAGTACCAGTGTAAAGCCGGTAACTGTCCGTAAATGACTAAAAGACTTTGAATGCCCATTGTTAAAGATCTGATGAGTTCATTGTAATGGAATTGACAACAAAATTCGGTTATTTCTGTGACATACAACATTTTAAGGTAATAATTAGAATTCTGACTGATAACATTATACCAAGACATACCAGATTTTTAGCGTTTTATACAATTTCTAATATACTTACATTAATAACATTTATCCACATAATATGACCTAAAAATGTTTATCATCACTTCCCAGGTAGCTTAACATACCAAATAAGTCTAAGTAGTGTAATATCTCTCTTTTTATAAGGAGAGAGAACAAATATTTTAATGTTTCAGGAACCATCTGGAAATTCTCAAATTTAATTCAAGGTCAAGAAAGACTTTATTTAGAATTTGATTTTGGGAAGTTTGTCAAAAAATATTAAAGGAGTTAGATACTTCATAAATAGAATCACAGCTCATTATGAAATGATACTTAATTATCTATTTAAATGAAAGTGACAAGATTTTAAGGGCGAATACCAGAGATTACACAGTTATGAACAAAACCAATAAAAGACCTGATAAACCATAGAAAATTATTTTGATAAAACACAGACTTTTTGCTTTCTAGGCAGATTACTTAAAAGGTAAAGAAATTTTCACAATATGTTATCAAAACAGACCAAAAGTCCAAGAAAATGTTCTTTTTTAAGAGAAAGAAAGCTAATTCTAATTTTATACCAGCTTACTTTTGACCTTGAAATGTATTTAACTTAAATTTATTCTAAACTTAGCCAACTTGATCACACATTAAAATTCCTTTCCAAAGATTCCTTCCCCACAAACCTTCTACAAGTTTCTTTATCTTCAACAAAAATACATCTCCATTCTTCATAACTTCTTTTACTAATAACACACGTGCTACTTTCCTAGCATGGGAGATTTTTCCTTTATTATTTCTAGTAACTTTACACATATTAATTAGAATTCTTAACACTTAGAAATCATAATTTCTAATGAAAACTAAGAATTAAGCAATTGTGAACTGTTACACCAGCATTCTTTAGATTGGCAAATTTATTAATACATTTCAGAATTTCTAAAGACATATGATTTCTCATAGTACAAATGTTTTCTTTAACGTAGCACAAAAGCATGTTTACCAATAGACCAAAATAGTTTTTAGTTCCTCTGTAAAAGGAAGCCAAAAAATGGATAAACCTATGTTTAGCAATTGTTTCAGTATTTTATCTTATTTGGAAATGATCTAAATATTTAAATGACTATCCATCATTTAACTTAGCAATAGTTTAAGGTTCCAGATTACCATAAGAATTGGGGAAACTCTTAAAAAAGTTTACCTAAAAACTCTCATCACACTTACATTCATTTAATTATCTGGTCTTAACAATCATACTCATACTCAGAAGACTTTGTTACAGGATTTCTTTTCCTTTAGTGCCCATGGTTCTTGGTCACGCCCCTTGGAAGAATGAAGAGGTAGACCAGACCAAGAGTAGTGGGCAGCAAAGCAAAGTTTATTGAGGGATAGTACAAAGCTCCCAAAGAGAGAGGGGACACAAGAGGGTTGCCACCAGTGTTTCTAAGTCTAAAACAGCTGGCTGCTGTTTTAATATGATTAACCCTCCCTGTGAGCTTGTCACCCAGTCAGGTTTTTGTCATCTATCTATGGTGGGAAAGGGAGGAGACTCCTTCCAGGGTGGTGTAAAATCCTTTTAAGGGTGGTTTCCTCTTGGGGGAGGGGGGCTTGTCCCAGCCTGCTTTTCTTCCAATTATCCTTCATTAGTTTTATGAGCTCTTAAAGCAGTTAGACATCATCTTAAATTATTTTCCTTGCTGACAAATTTTGCAACATAGATAGCATGAGCTTATACGACTAATAACCCCAGTAGAATAACAGTATACTTAATGCTAATAACTCTAAAGACTTGTCTCTATCAATTAAACCAACAAATTTAAACTTGTTTCAACACCAAATATTTTCCTAAGTCACATGATCCTGAAAAGCATTTAGGTTAGTTTCTATTATATTTTTTGAGAATTTTTATGAATAATAAATTTAAATAAGTGTTTGTTTAAGACAATAAAAAAGAGCTATTTTAAAAATTAAGTTTGGCAATTCACCCAGAGGTAGGAAAATATCACACATCTACAACATACATATATAGACATGCATAATCATACAGACAGACATAGAGGCCTTACAGTTACCAGTATTCGTGAAGATTTTTCATTTGCCCAATTTCCAAATATGTCTCTCCATATTTTTTTTTCCTGATAAGAAGGCTCTTCCTAAAGTTTGCATTTGAAAAAATGGCTCCTGGGTCTAGAGAAGATGAGGGTAGAAAAATCTCTATCACACAGGGATTATCATATTTCCCTGTACCCACTTTTTAATTTGGTCTTTTCATAGGTACCAGGGAGGCAATCATTTAGAATGACAGCTCTCTAAAAATTATTTCAAATATAACCACTGCAAAAAGACCCATCCTCTGGCCATGGATGAGCAGGATCTTATTAATCTCAATAGCGACTCAAACCCATAAGCCTTTCCATGGCTTAACCAAAGGTGCAAGGAACATCTTCGAAGGAGCATGCAAAAGCTGCAGCCCTCACAACATCCAGAAAGTTCACGCCCAAAGATAGTCTAAGAACGTAAAAGCCCCTTGTTGTTACAGGTGGTAAGAATGGTGTAATGAAAATGGTATCTCTGGTTTCCCACGAGACCATGACACTTCCACTCACAGACCCACTAATCTGTGACATCGGGCAGATACTAACGGGAATGGGATTTTTCCAGCACTAACTAAGCAAGAGAGGTGAGACAACAAAAGCCCCTAATAGATCAGGACCCCTTATGATATCTCTCCTGAGAGCTGGCTCAGTCAGACACAGAGAGTGCTGCTTGGGATTTTTCTCTCTTGGAACCCCAGTCTGCTAGACTGGCCACCGAGATGCACTCTGGTATGTGCACCTTCTGGCTGGGAGACCAGAAAGGATGTGCTCACTGGTCACAAGACCAAGCTCTCAAGACACAGAACAAGACAAAAGAAAAACCTCATCCAGTTTCTCTCTTACATGCACATTACTATCTTTAGTTAAGGCTTGGTTCTCTTAGAGCCAAACTAATACCTAAGAGGGACGGGCTGCTGAGTTGGGGATTGGATGGTGTGTCATAGTGCACTTCATCGCACGAAACTATTTTTGAGTTTGGCAGGTGACCTACTGTCAATCTAACCCACTCTGTGATCAACTTACCCTAGCCTGGGAGTCTTGAGTTAGGTGGCGATGCTCCAAAGCTCTGATGTGTTGAGCCCACACCCAGCAATTTTGCAGCTTTGGCTTTCAAGTGATCCATCAGCAACAGCCCTAACCTCACATGCATGTTAACCCACAACAAAGTTTGTCTAAACAGATGCCAGTCTGGTGAGATTCACAACCTCACCAGTCTGTGAGGCTGAATCGAACAGCAGGCTTAATAGGACCTATGCCTGCCTCTGCCCTATGGTTTCCCTCCTTAAGACAAACAACACAATGGGCAGAGACAAATGAAAACAGTGACCATCCCTGGAAGGAAAAGGATCAATAAATATCAACAGTACTCATAATAACAAGTCTTTTCAGAGTCACTATATCCACGAAACTAGCTCCACAAACGTTTCTGCCAATTTTAAAATCAGAAAAAGAAATAAAAAGGACTTTCACCACTCTCACTTCCACCAGACTCTGTAGGCAGAGACCCAAGACACTGACATGGTAAGAAATCTTACCTTCTACCCACACTTGTCAAAGTTCCCAGGATCTCTCTACTGCAGCAGCCCCAGAGTGAGCAGTGTCTGGCCAGTGAAGTGTCTTTCAAACTATGCCAACTGTTGGAAAGGAAAGCTTTTTTCCTTATGCCTTCTCAGTTCTTTGGTTGGTAATAGATGTAAGACAGATTAACAGGAGAAAAACAAATTTTATTATGTACGTATTGGGAGGGGCATAAGAACATGAGACCAAAGGACAATTTGGGCAATGAAGGCTTATATGCCATCCTGAGCTAAAGAATGGGATGGAGACCCGAGGCTCCAAAGGGAAAGAGGATAACTCACAGAACAGTAACAAGAGCAGGTGGTTGATAATTAGATGCTTGCTCTGCTATACAGGCAGGTCACTCAGATAAAAAGTTTATCTCTAGTAATATCTTGCTTTCTGGTCCAAGCCCCTATTCAAATTATTTTAAGTAGTTACAGGAGAGGAAAAAGTTTTTCTTGAGTCTTCTGGGCCTTGATTGCCTTCAGCCCAAAATAACCCACATGCCAAAATGGCAATATTTTGGGGTCACATACTCTGCTCCCCTTACTATCAAGTTCTTTACTCAACCTGCCTTCACTAAGCCTTCCCTGACCTGCTTGTGCTTTTCCTTGTTAGGGTCTGCACAACTCTCCTTGGACTAAAGCTCCTTTGAAGTCTGAGACTTTATATCTCCACCTAAGATCTAATTTAGTGCATAAAGGATAATTCATTTATTAAAGGCACTCATGCCATTCTTTTAATCTAGAAGCTTACATTTCAGAGATATGAAAATGATTTCTAGATGCCATAATTTCATGACATTAGACCACTGTATGTCAAATACTACTGCTCTGTTCATAATATTTGGACAGTTCCATAGCAACACATAAAATATGACCTGCAGAGGTCTGCATTCCTCCAGCCATGTATCAAGAATTGGCGGAATTCTTGAGAAGAGAAATCATATTACAGAGCACTACATCTGAAATGCTCCCTTTATGGTAGCAATTGCAGAAATGTGGAGCAGAAACATACCCTAGGATTTTATAACTCAGGACTCACTACAGTTTCTAGCAGTGTGCCCATTGCATTTGTACTTCTCTGGCTCTATTTGCAAGGCATCAAGAAATCTTCTTTAATTCTGAAAAGAGCTGATAAAATTTGACTGCTTTATAATTTATTTTTTTCCCCAGGGTAGAAAAATAGATTATCATCTTTTTTATCATCTAAAATGTTTTGTGGGGGCACCTGGGTGGCTCAGTTGGTTAAGCGTCTGCCTTTGGCTCAGGTCACGATTTCAGGGTCCTGGGATCAAGCCCCACTTCGGGCTCCTTCTCAGCTGGAGCCTGATGCTTCCTCTCCCTCTGCCTGTCGCTCCCTCTGCTTGTGCTCTCTCCCTGTCAAAGAAATAAATAAAATCTTTAAGACAGAAATAAAAATAAAAATAGATAAAACATTTTGTGTATGGGGAACCTGGGTGGGTCAGTGGGTTAAGTGTCTGACTCTCAGCTTCATCTCAGATCAGATCTCACGGTCCTGATACTGAGCCCCAAGTTGGGCTCTGTGCTCAGCACAGAGTCTGCTTAGGATTCTTTCTCCCTCTTCCTCTCCGATCAAATGTGATGACTATATAAAATGTTGTATTTTTCAACAATTGTAAATTCCCAAATCTGTCTTTTTTCCATTGGATATTCTTTGCTGGTTTGTCAAAGATTAGTTGACCATAGAGTAGAGGGTCCTTTTCTGGGTTCTCTCTTCTCTCCCATTGATCTATGTGTCTGTTTCTGTGCCAGTACCATACTGTCTTGATGATTACAGCTTTGTAATACAGCTTAAAGTCTGGAATTGTGATGCCTCCAGCTTTGGTTTTCCTTTTCAACTTTACTGGTCTTTTCAGATTCCATACATATTTTAGGATTGTTTGTTTCAGCTTTATGAAAGATGCTGGTGGTATTTTGATAGGGATTGCATTGAATGTGTAGATTGCTCTGTGTAGCATAGACATTTTAACAATATTTGTTCTTTCAATCCATAAGCATGGAACCTTTCTCCATTTCTTCTGTCTTCCTCAATTTCTCTCATAAATGTTCTATAAGATAGGTAGGAAAAACCTAACCAAAACCATAGAAGTCACTTGTCTCTATCTACATTTCCTTCAAAGTACCTTCATATATATTTGTTACTCTCTATGTGTATGGCATTACTAATGCCCAGATCATGTCTCCTCATAAGGGTTACCATAATGGTCAACTACTTTACCTCTTTTAAAATGTTTCCCGTACGGGGCACCTGGGTGGCTCAGTCAGTTAAGCATCTGCCTTCAGCTCAGGTCATGATCCCAGGGTCCTGGGATTGAGCCCTGCCTTGGGCTCCCTGCTCAGCGGGGAGTCTGCTTCTCCCTCTCCCTCTGCCTGCCACTCTGCCTACTTGTGCTCTCTCTCTGTCAAATAAATAAAATCTTTTTAAAAAAATAAAATGTTTCCTGTAACACTTTATGGAATACATGACATTGTATATAGTCATCACATTTGATCCTCAAAATAACCTTAGTGATAGGGAAGGCAAACCTTATCCCAGCTCTGCAAATAAGGAAATAGACTCAGAAAAGTACATTACTTTCTCAAGGTCATGAAACTAGTCATTGCAGAGCTGAAATACCAGTTCCCCAAATGTAATTTTACCTTCTTAAGGCCAAATAACAATAACACCACAATAAAACCCACTAGAAATTTCAACATGTCTTATAGCCATGTAGCAATTTAGAACTGGAAATGGCCTTACAGATTATGAAATTTCACCACCCTCACTTTATACATTGTGTGCTATGTCCAACATTACCGAACTGATTATAGACGTGACAAGTATTTGAATCTACGGACTTCCAGATGCAGCATTTTCTGCTATATTTTTCTTTCTTACTCCCTTAAATGCACTTTGGCATTTTTAGATTTCCATAATGTGTGCCAGTAACATGTCCAACATGCATTTCTGCCAGTCTCAAAGATGTGCCTCTGCTAAAGACAGGCCCTATTTCCTGCTCTCCAGTCGTTGGACCACACTAATATTATCTCTGGAGAGCAGTTCACGTTACTGGCCAAATCTGGAGAAATGTCCCTGCGGTCCTTCCAAATTCAAGTCTTAACCAAATTCCACCCCTTCCACAAAGCCCTTCCTGCCTTCCCTGGGCCTCAAGAAACCTCTCCTCTCTAGAAGCTCATAGTACTTGCAGTGTTCACCACACAATTTCTGCTACACCTTTGAGGGCAGTGTTTGACCTGTCTTCTGTCTCTGCATATCCTCACAGTCCCATCCCAATCCCATAGCTGCCTTCCCCCACTAGCCAGTGTTCCCCCCACTGAGGAAGGTTGCTATCTGAAAAGCTTTTCCCTAGAAGTTCTCCTTCTACCCCCATATATTAATCCATCTAGAAAATTCCTACTCAGTCTTTACTTCTCAGTTAAAATACTGCTTCCATCATGAAGTTTCTGTTGATGTCTCCAAGTGACTTAGGAGAGCCCTCATCTGGGGTCCTGGAGCATTCTGCACATTGTGCCTTCAGATAAATTGTCTGATTATATAGCTAACGTCTACATGTCCATTTCCTCACTAAAGATTCGTCATCATAGACATAATCATCTGCTTTTCTTCTGTACCGAGTATGCAGACAGCACAAAATTGGCACTTAATATTTGTTAAATGAATCAGAAAATTAAATGTGTATACCCATAATAATGAAGACATTCTGTGTTCTTTTAAGCTTAAGAAGTAAATACAGAGATAGAAGCTTAGAGGGGAAATATTTATTCATCAGGGAAGCAGGTCTTGGGTATCATAGGCCCAGACCTAATTCCTACACCAACTATAAAGCAAGGTTGGAAAAAGGCCAAGAAGCATTTTGTCCAAATATTGTTGTGCTTTTGGGAGTTGTGGCCTCATGCTTAGATACCTCTAAGCATGAGGTCTTGTCTCCGGCTATTCTTTTCTAGAGTTAGAGCCACTACCCTTACATCAGGACTATATTAAACAACTCATCAGACTTCCTTAAATCTATACTTTTCTGATTTATTCTTCCTTCTAAAAGGACCCCCCCCCACACACACAATGGACAACTTTGTAATCATCTTTCCATAGGCAACATTAGGATCATTTTTGTAACATCTCTGCTTCCATCTAGAGATAACCTCTCTTACATTTCCAGCAGCCCCTCCACAGTTCTACTCCAGCACTTACCTGTGGGACAGTAACTCCTCATTTAACTCCCTGCCAGACTGTGAAGCACATAAAAGCATGAAATTCACCTGTTATGTGTAATTTTCATAGCTCAGCAATGTTTATCACTTTTGGTGGAGGAAGTACAGACTCATGCATTTAAAAGATGGGGGTGGGAAGAAAAAAGGGGGAAAAATGAAAAGAAACAAAGACACTTTTGTAGCTAGTGTTCTGGATTCAAATTAGTTTCTGTTGATAGAAGGTTTAGAACAGCAAAGTCAAAGCTATCTTTTTATTTTTGCTTACAAACAATGTTGTGGAAACATGAGGTGTTCCTGCAGCTAACTTCCAGCATCCTCTCTGCAGCTTCTTGGATGTCAAGAGTTAATGCCGAGCTTCTAGCTTTAGGAATCCACTTTCTTATGTCCTTAGTGTTGCAAGGCAGACACGCTGGCTGCAGTGACAGCTTCTTCGTTTCAGCATTCCGACACCTGCATTACAGTGTCAGGAATTACTCTTGAACTTACAGCCCTAGTAAAGACCTCAGAGTGGCTTCCTAGTGGGGTCAATCTGAGGTCAGTCCTGGAGGCCCAGCCTAGCATCTTTTCTTTTATCATTTCCAATATTTGTGTAAGCACATAATTTCCTGTATTAAAACCCTCTTGCTTAAAATACCTACAGTGGTAGTCTCTGTTTTCTAGAGTTCATCCTGTCAGATAACAGTAAGAGGGAATAAAAGAGGGGGGGAGTGGAGTGGAAGGGGAGAGAGACAGAAAAAGAGAGGGAGGCAGGGGAGAGAGCGAGAGGGAGAGAGAGAGAGATGAAGGTGTTCTTCTCTGGAAAAGCTCAGGGCCGTCAAAAGAATTTACTACTTGTTCTAGACAACACCTGATGATAGGCCTCTGACCTCCCTTTCTTAGAACATTCACTAGAAAAGGGCTCACAACTATGAATCCTTCCTCTGTCCTTTTGTATTTTCTACAACTCAGGAGTAACTTTCTCAAGGACCTGAAAGCCATTTCTTGAAATGTAATCATCAGGAAGGACAGGGCTTCTACCTCCTACTTTCTCTGGGAAGACAGAATCCTAACTTCCATAATTGTAGCTGGCAGTCACAGCTGGCTAATTTACACTGACCAACCCACTGACCACTCCCCTGGCTCTACCTGAACCCCTATAGCTCCTCCTCCCTACCCCCCGGTTCTCCCTTTGAAATGCCACAGAACTTCTGTGCAAATGTAAACAGAGCTAAGCTCTTTCCCCTACTATCGGTAGTTATTGCAAAAAGTATTTTTGTCACCGCTCTAATTAATGTCTTTATCTTTGACAAGAGAAAGACAACATCTTTTCGTTTTTCTTCTCCTCTTGTTAAAGCCTCTTGCTAGCCAATTAAATCATAAGAATATAATTTGCTTTTTCTATAAAAACTTCATAATGGTTTATTTTAAATTATAAAGATTGTGAAATGTCATAATTTGCTATGGATGTTATGAAAGCACATTTTCTTTTTATTTTTTTAAGATTTATTTATTTACTTATTTCAGACAGAGCGAGTGTAGTGGGAAGGGGCAGAGGGAGAGAGAGAAAGAGAATCTCAAGCAGACTCCCTGCTCAGCATGAAGCCGAAAGCAAGGGGACACTCAACCAAGTGAGTCACCTAGGTGCCCCTCTGTATCTTTTAGCAAGGGAGTTATTTTCCAGAATTCCAGGTGAATTATAGAGATTCTCCCTAGAATATGTTTTTTTCTGTGATTTTGCCTAAAGCCTGATGAAGTAGGGTAAGTACCACTCATCATTATGAACCAATCCCATAAATGTTAGAAATTTCTAGTGTATTTCTAGTTTCAGGCTAAACACTAATGAACAGTGTTCCTTGAAATTTCATTTGTACAACTAGGATTTAGTGCAGGAACTATAAACCACAAAATAAACTAACATGAATAGGGTCATTTGTACCAGTTGGTGACAAAAAGAAATTCCCGCTGGTGGTTTGCAAGGAAAATTTCCTGGAGTAGAGACAGATTCTAAAAGATCTTCTCTTTCTTTGGCCTTTTATTAAACAGACATATTTCAGAGGAGCTTGAATTCTTTGAAACACATTTATAATACACAACTTGTTGCTATCCTCCTTTCATGTTAACTGTTAGCAGTTTTACATTTGCAGGAAATGAGTAATTAGTCAGACATGCAGAGTCCTATTATTTGGCTTCTCTTCTCTTGAGGGGATGAAGACAGTTGTTTAAGAGGGAGTTGTCGATGCTTCACTTTTGGGCTCTACTTGTAAATGTTCTGACCTGGAAGACAGACACTGCTGACAGATGCGGTTCTGGGTTGAGCTTTAAGAATGTTTGAGAAATTCCCCTGTTGACTAAGAATCAATTCACTGTAGACCCAGAGAATTATCCTCTGGACATCCCCTTTGAACCCTTTCTTTTCTTTTCTTTTCTTTTTTTTTTTTTCCTTCAAAGGGGTTTATGCAAGGAACTGTGATTCATCAAATATTCTTTCCTAAAAAAAAAAACACCTCCATGGACAACTTGAAAATTCCCAGTAGCAATGATCTTATTACCATTTTTCTCATTTTTCCTAGTCATTTCTAATGAGGAACCCATGAAAAATGAGAACAACCCATGAGCTGAGAATCAGTAAGTTTCATTTCATCCCCACCTCATTAGCTCCTGGTGAAGCCTAAAAAATTCCTCCATTTCTAAAAGAAACTTTCTTTCACTTCTAACTTCATAAAAATAGCACAAAGATGAAAAAAGATCTGTACCAAACTATGAGAAGTCTTTGGGAGAGATTAATATTTATGGCTACAATATTAGGATTATAATGGAATTTATTAGAAATGATAATATTAAGACATTTAATAATTTATAGTTTTTATAGTAAGGAAAGGAAGGTAGACTTCTGGAACTTTAATTATTATTCCCTAGGGTGATGTAAATATTTCTTTTATTTCTATAAGAACTCAAGTTAGTGTCAACAAAACAACAGAGCTGGACAGTAGCTAAGACAGTAAAAATAAATTTTATTCAGGAGTATTAAAAAGGGGAAAAAGAGATTTCAGTGTAGAATTGGGCTCAACTCTGAATACTGCTTGAGCACTTGGGAATTTATAACCAAGGAGCAGAGTGGGGGTTAGTGGATGAAAAATTACTAATTACAAGGTACAAAGAGTTGGGGGGAAGGGATTCTGGTCAAACTAATCTAACAGGATTCTTGCAAAAGATAGGCCAGGGTGATCAGACATCACTGGGGAACTGAGGGAGGATGAGGACCCTGATTAGATATTGAGAATGATCAGATATGGAGGATGGGAGGGTTTTGCTAAACCATTTTAGCAGGGGTTTTGCTAAAATCGGATTTTTCAAGGAAGTGCACAGATGAGCCTAGGAGAAGATTCAGGAGCCTGACTAAAGTTGGCCAAGCAAAGAATCTTTGTCATTAGAAATTCTGTTACTGAGGAAATTTTCTGTACCAAAAAATGTAGCTAAAATGACAGATGGGATTGTCCCCACTTTTTAGGAATATTTCACTGAGAATGCTATCTCTACTTCACACCATCACTTCCTCTTTTTAAAATAGTGGCAATTGAAGAAAATAGGCATTTACAAAAAATACGATATTATGATAAAAAATACGAGGGTACTGAACATGGGATTGAGCTGAAGCTGATGCAATCTTGAAAACCACACTTGGGGTTTGCATCAAAATCATGACCTGAGATGGTAGCCAAGGCAAAAAATGTGGACATACAGACAGATGGCAGACTGAGGAGGGCCCTGTGTCTGAGGATTGCCTGAAGGGCTCAGAGTTACTGGCTTACTAAGTAAGTACACAAACTACCCTCCAGTCAGCATATAAAATGATTTTAATATTTCAAGGTGGCTTCTGATAAATCTAGTAGTTTATGGTTGCCAGGCTCCGTTTAACTAAGATCACAGAGATTTTCATTAATATCTTACATGCTGATATTCATAATCTCTATGTCCTGTCTTCATGAAACAATTACTCATTTATAAAGTACATGCTGATGCTTTAGTATAATTGTGTCTTCCGTTTTTCATGTGGTCAGTGATAGCACTGCAGTCCCCACCGTAGATGGAAAATGTTGACAAATGTTTTGTGCAAGCTCACTCCTATTACCAATCTTCCTGAGTAACAAAAACAACTGTTTTTCATTAAGTATAAACTTTGGTTTTTTGCTGCTGAATGGGTTTTGTTGCCAAATTAAAAAAAAAACTGAATAGTTGTATGTTTATCCCCATGTGATGAATAAAGAATAAATCACTTTTGCAAAAGTGTTCAGACAACTTTCTGTTCGTTCTGTGGCAGGTGTGTTCAGCTTCTATTTCCTGGTCATGCTTCCTGTATAACTAACTTTCCAGTTCCCATATTTCCCAATGACTTCACCAATGGGAGTTTTTTCTCCCAATTGATAAAGGCTAGAGCAAGGCACAAATGGCTGGTGCAGAAGACACCAGTTAGGAAGAAGTCTTCAAATACTTTTCCTATTGCTGTACAAAACCAGAGGAATGTGGCTGTCTCAAGGTGCAGTGTAGTTCCCATTACTTTTGAAAACGTGTAGGAAAATGAAAGATAAGTTATCATTCATTGATTTTCAGATTTAACCACGTGTTCGATATGAACTCTCTTTGCTGCCATATGATTCACACATTATTAGATAAAATTATGACAGATACTAAAAATATAAATCAAAAGGTCACCAACTCCATCCCATTTTATTTTAATGCAACAATTAATGAGTATTTTGTTAAAAAGTGAAAAATCTGGGGGGCATCTGGGTGGCTCAGTCAGTTAAGCATCTTGGTTTCGGCTCAGGTAATGATCCCAGGGTTGTGAGACTGAGCCCTGTGTTGGGCACCATCTTCAGTGGGGAGTCTGCTTGAAGCTTCTCTCCCTTTGCTCCTTGCCTTGCTCTTGTGCTTGCTGTCTCTCTCTCAAATAAATAAATAAATCTGTTTAAAAAAATGAAAAATCTGGGAAGACAAATGCTAAACTGGAAGGGATAACTGCACATAAACAAATCTGAATCATAAACCAGAGCTATTTAAGTAAACCGATAATGCAGAAAAAAATATCAAAGAATTAATATGGCTTGAAATCACAAATCAAGTAATATAAAAGTGGGCAATTAGTACTCTAATTTTACTTTTTTTTAAATAATACATTTTATTTTTTAGAGCAGTTTTAGGTTTATAGCAACAGGTACAGAGATTTCCCATATACCCCTTGTCCTTACACATGCACAGCCTCCCCCATTATTAGCATCCCTCACCAGAGTGGTACATTTGTTACAATCGATGAGCCTCTATTGACACGTTGTAATCACCCAAAATCCATGGTTGACATTAGGATTCACTCTTGGTGTTGTCCATTCTATAGGTTTGGACAAATTGATAATGACAAATACCCACCATTATAGCATCATACAAAGTAGTTTCACTGCCCTAAAAATCCTCTATGCTTCACTTATTCAAGTCTTCATTCCCACTAACCTCTGGCAGCCACTGATCTTTTTACTGTCTCCATATTTTTGCCTTTTCCAGAATGTCAAATAGTTGGAATCATATAGTATATAGCCTTTTCAGATTGGCTTTCACTTAGCAATATTCATTTAAGTATCCTCTGTGTCTTTTTACGTTTTGATAGCTCAATTCCATGTCTGGGTATACCACAGTTTAGTCCTACTTTTTAAAATATTTTATCTTTTCAAAAAGCACTGAGATATTTCAAATATATAGAAAATATTAAATTACAATAGCCATGTATTTATCATCCCAACCTAACATATGTTAATTTTTTTAAATAATTATAAGAGACAATTTTAAAAGAAAAAGTATTTGGGTGCAAAACATTTATGTTTCTTCATCTCATACGGAATAATTGTACTATGGCTCCTCTATCAGTTAGCTATTGCCATCAAAAAGGCTGTGTAACAAATGATACAAAAACTGAGTGGCTTAAAACTATACTCTTTCTTCATAGACCTGAGGAAAAGCTGAGGATTCAGCAGATCTAGGCTGGGCTCCAGTGTGTATCTCTGCAGATCTCAAATGAACCCATTCATACATATGTGAGTTAGTTGGGGGACAGCTGAGGCAGTCTGGCTTACCTGGATCCTGTTAGCTCTGCTCTGTGTGTCTCCCCTTTGGATTAGCAACTAGCTTAGGCATGTTCTTTAGCAATGTGGAGGCACAAGAAAGCAAAGAGAAATACCCAAGCTTCTTGAGGCCTAGGCTTGGAACTAGCATACCTTCACTTCCACCACATACTTTTGGTCAAAGCAAGACACATGGCCAAATCCAAAATCAAGATGGGGAAAAGTGCAACCCACACATAATCAGAGGACATTATAAGTTAAAAGTCAAAGGAGATGTACATATTTAAGGGTGAAAAATCAGGGCCAAAAATGCAGTCAGTCTCAACTCCCATCCATATCTTTATACTATATCCATAAAGAATGAATTCATTATTTGAGTATTTCTAATATAAAATTTTTTTTTAGGTTTTACTTATTTATTTGAGAGGGAGAGAGTGAGTGAGAGAGAGAGCACAAGCTGGGGAAGGGGCAGAGGACGAGGGAGAAGCAGACTCCCCGCTGAGCTGGAAGCCCAATGTGGGGCTCAATCCCAGGACCCTGAGATCATGACCTGAACCGAAGGCAGACACCTAACCAACTGAGCTACCCAAGTGCCCTGTAATTTTTAAATTTTATATTAAAGTGATATAACATTTTACTTAACCTTGTATAATTTACCTTTTTAACCATTTTGTTTGCAATGATTATCTATACTGATTAGTAACTGTAGATTATTTATTTTTACCACTGAAAAATTTCCATTATGTAAATATATTGTAATTTATTTATGTATTCTTCTATTGATAGACAAGTAAATTGTTTCTAATATCATGTTATTAAAAAATTAATACAATGGAAGTCTTGCATATATCCCTTCATTAAAGTATGAGAACTTCTCTGGAATGTACATAAGAATGTACTTCTTTTACATTCAAGATCAGTGTGTTCCATAAAAATATGTGATCCCCATATGTAATTTAAAATTTTCTAGTTCCCATGTTTAAAAAAGTGAAAAGAAATAATATTAATACCATTGTTTATTTAATTCAAAAATATTTAATAATATATTCCATTTAATACAAAATGTTATCATCTCAAAATATAACTAATATAAAAATCATCAACATTTCTAACTTTTTTGGTACCGATTCTTTGAAATCCAATATGTATTTATACTTATAGCTCAGCTTAGTTACATGCTCAACACCCACATGTGGCTAGTGGCTACTCCATGGCACAGTGAAGCCCTAGATATTACTAAATTATTTGCCCAAGTGTTGGTACTAATATATTATATTTCCAGTTATTGTACATCCTTATCAACAGTTGGTATTATCAAATATTTTTAATTTTTTGCCATCTGAAGGCTAAGCATGAAAAGGATATTATTGGAAAAATGGTGAAATCTGATTTTAAAGTCTGTAGTTTAACTATAGTATTGTGCCAATGTTAATTTCTTAGTTCTTTTTTTTTTTTTAACTAGGCTCCAAGTGGAGCCCAATGTGGGGCTTGAACTCATGACCCTGAGATTAAGACCTGAACTGAGATCAAGAGTCAGATGTTTAACCAACTGAGCAATCCAGGCACCCCACACCTGTTAGTTTTACTAATTGTAAAGTGGTTACATAAAATGTTAAAACTAAGGGAAGTGGGTGAAAATTATACATGAACTCTGTACTAACTTTCCATGTCTTCTATAGGTCTAAAAGTTATATAAAAATAGAAAGTCAAGTCTTTAAAATTATCCTTTTGATAAGTCAGTCGAAGAAAGACAAATGTGATATGATTTCACTCATATGTGAAATTTAAGAAACAAAATAGATGGACATATATGAAGAAAAAAAAGAGGGAAGCAAATCATAAGAAGAGAGTCAACTATAGAGGACAAACTGAGGGTTGATGGAAAGAGGTGGGCGGGGGATGGGCTAAATGGGTGATGGGTATTAAGGAGGGCACTTGTTGTGATGAGCACCTGGTGTTACATGTAAGTGATGAGTCACTAAATCTACTCCTGAAACCAATATTACACTACATGTTAACTAAAATTTAAATAAAAAATTGAAACAAACAAATAAAATAAAATCACCCCTCCATTGAACTTGAATTTCATTTTTTCCTGCAGATCATCAAATATACCACTTAATAAAGCCTTCCAAAGTTTTTGATATGCTAATCGAAAGCATTTGCGTTTAACTACAATAGTAGATGAAAGAGTTTAGTGATCCCACCAGCAGTTAACTCCATCTATAATTAAGGATTGGTCGGACCATTTCCTGTCAGTGAACTTCAGAGGCAAGGTGAAAGAGGAAGTAAGCAACCTCTGGAAACTGAACTTGATACCTCTATTGTAACTTCTTCACCTTTTCAATGTCATTTCACTTTTTTATACTTCTCTAATAACACTGATTTTTATCCTGCCCTGTATTAAACATTAAGTGTGCAATTAGCATGCACCCACTTCTCTACTGGATACAAAACAACTCTGCATTCTTTTCAATAGTGTGCACTATGCACTAATTAAATGTCTTAAATTGAGTAGATGATGACAGTAACATTTCAACACTTAAAGATTTTCGAGAGAAGTTCAAATCACACTCTTCCTTTCCCTTGAACTTATCTTTTACCATAAAATGTTGTCTTTCCCCTACAGTATTCCTCAGAAGTCTTCAAAATTGCTTCTGCTAACCAAACTTTTTGGGTTTTGACCAAAAAGGGGAAAAAAAGTAAATAAAGTAAAAAGTTTCAAGTCTGCTCCTGCTTCTGCCCTACTTATAGTTACTTAGAAACTGTGAGCCTCCTTTGAGCTAGCTGAAGGCAGCTCTGAGGCCATGAGAAGGACATTCTATGAGGAAGTTGTGGTTTTTTTCTTGAGCTCTCTGGGCATGAATCCCCACATCAGTGCCACTTTCAGACTTGAGCTTCACCTACAGTACACATAGAGCTCCTTTTCCCTCATGCTTTACAATTCCTCTAGCCAGCCTTTAAAGGGCACTTACGATTCATACAACTTAGCTTCCACTTAATAAATACTCAGTTGGAACTCACTTTAATAATGAATGGCCAAGCAAGTCCCCTTTTAAGATGAGCTTTGAAAGTCTAAAAGTTGGAGATTGTTCAGACTAAACATTACATGGGGCTCATACAGCTCAGAAGTAATCACCTTGCTCTAAAGTATCTTCCCTTTACCCATCACAGTTACTGTTAAGTTACAGTTACACATGAATAAATGTTTTCATTGTGAAACTACTGAAGAGATCCATGGAAGACAGCACAGTGAAGAGAGCTGGAAAGGGTATCCAGAAAGAGATAGCAGGGGGATTACACATCAACTCGCATTAATTCATAATTGTATCTATGACTTATGTTGGATTATTCAGTCTGAATTTTCAAGGTTAAAGTGTTCAGTGGCATTTCCTCCTCAACTAAAAGACATAACCCCCAAACATTAATTCACACACTAGAATATTTGTCTGCAGCCACAGCTTTATTTTCAAGAACTGTGTGTACCCTGGTTCAAGCTAACTACTTCAGCATTCAGCCAAGGTTTACTCTGAAGCCCCAACACTGAATAAAGAATGTTCAGAGGGAGATAAAATAGCAAGAATCTTTCTTGATCGATGCGGCCTATGACTAATTGTGGTCACCAGTTTTCACACTGGCATTTTCCGAAGTTTTGGAGCCATTTATTTAGTCAGAGATAGAATGCTCTAGGTTGCCATCATCCTAGAAGGGAACTTGACAAACTCTCAACGGGAACACTTCCCTCATATCAGATGTCACAGAGGAAGTGCAACAGTGAGACTGAAGAGGACTGACCTCAGAGGACAGATCAGTGGATTGACTATGTATATGTCCTCGGACGTGCAGTTTTGAAGTTGACTGCAGGGAAATCTGACCTCTGTTTGTGGGACAGGAAGGTCAGGGGAGTACTCCAGAATAATCCACCTCCACTTCTCTCACAGGGTTTTCTTGGCTGACTCAAAGCCAAGGCTTTGCCAAGGACACAGAGTATAGGTTTTAAACAGTTAAGGGAAATGTCTTGGAGAAGTTTTAATACTTATTTATAATCATAGTAGCAATCAGTCATTCTTGAGGGCACCCTTTTAGATAAAATGCTATTCTGGCTATTCACTGCTAAGCTGCTAAAACATCTTCTTCTATCAGTCCTTGGTCAAGGATGTGTCTCAGGGGCAGATGCTTCTGCAGCTTTACTCTGAAGAGTAATAAGTCATGTAAAAAAATAATTCCAGTTGCGGGGATTATTGCTACCTCTAACCATCAATTTGTTGAAACTTCCACACCAAGTAAATTCTTGTACTTATAACACTAACACTCCTTAGAGTGGATGCTTCATGGAGAATGGAGTCAGAGGCCCTGGGTGTGTGTCCTTGCACTCCTAGTGGAGTCAATGGACCAAGGAAAGAAATATGGTAGAATGGACAGCCATTAGGTGTCAAATCAGACATCAAGGACTACGAATTCTACCCCTAAAATTAGCTAATTGTGTAAACTCATGTTCACTACTTAACCTTCCAAAGCTATAGTTGCCTCATCTGTCAGAAGGAGATTAAGTTATTTCTTCCTCCTATGGTCATTATGAGGATTGACAAATATATAGAAAACAGCACATGGTGAGTTCTAAATGTATATATTTATATATATAAAGCTTTAAGCAGGTTTTAAAAAATCTCTGAGATTAGATTTTCCATTGTAAAATACAAGAATAATAATACTTATCTCATAGTATTGTAGCAAAGAGGAACTGACTTACATGGGGAAAAAATGGTGTTATGTTTGAGAGAGATACGTCAGTACTTACATTTTTAAACCAGTGTGCTTTACTAGTAAAGATCTTTGAAATACTTTAAAAGAAGCATAATACATCAAAAGTGAAATGTTAAGTGAATTATCATAAAATGTTTCTTGAGTTACATATAAAAAGTGACACATGAAAAAGCATATAGAACATTCAGGTGCAAGTGTCTACATGTCAGTGTTAATGATAAATATAAGAACATGTGATTGCACCAGCAAAGATGCTTGAGAATTTGATTGGATGTGGATACACTCTCATCAGTTTGCTTTAAGTATATCACGTGAAAAATAATCAACCACTGATTCCTGGAAATGGCCACATTAGTATGAACTAGTATGCAGGGCATTCTGCATAGCGATTATATATCTTTCTCATATCTTTTTTTTTTTTTGAACCTATTTCCTGCACTGCGAAGAAACTGACACAGGATGCTTATGAAATGAGATTTAATTTTTCAGTCCAGATGTGTTACAGCTGAACATCAGAAAGCCCCTAGATTTCACAGAACTAAATTTTAGTATTTTTCTAATGGAAACCCCCATGGTTTGTAGAGTTCTCATAAACTACCTTGGAATCATATTATTAAAGTTGGTCTCATACTTCTTCCCTAGGTTATTGCCATCAAAGTGTTTTTTCACATTTTCATTTTGGCAAAAATGTTGTCCTACTAAGTGATCTTGAAACATTACTTTAAAAAACAATACACTCTATAAAGAACTCTCACACTAAAATTTATAAAACACACTCAAAGTCATATAATAGATGAATTTAAAACTCTAAACTGGAATGATTTTTGTCAAAGATGTGCAGTGAAGCATGCAACTCAAAGCCAAGTCTTAAGATCTCATAAGATGATATACTGTCATTCTAATTTTGAACTGAAAGAGTTCAAGTTTCTGAATCATACTTGAAACTTAGGTAAAGGTCTTAACATGTTGTAAAAAAAAAACTACAGTCTTCATACATGTGAACATTTCTGTAAGAACTGCCTAGGAAAAAAAAGCAATTGGTGAAGTTGATGGAGGTGGGGAAGTCACGGAAGGTAAGTTGCCGGGAAAGAGTCTTGATTATGAGCTTTGCACTTTACATATGTGAGACAAGCCCCAAACCAAGCTCCAAACACAAGACAAGCCCTAAACCAAATTCCAACTTGGGAAAGAAATAGATGCAAAAAAGGAGTTACAGGGTACCCCTCAGGACTCACCAAGTAGGGGAAAAAGTTGATCTGGATAGGAAAGTCTATGCCTACATGATGCTGAGGATGTTTTCACGGTGCACGGTGCTCATCCACTTAAGGGAAGTGGCACCTTGAAGAGCTGACAGCGTTAGTCACACAAAGCAGTGATTTTAAGAAGCAGCTAAGAACAATGGAGCAAGCATGCACTTTTTTTAGAGATTTGTTTATTTATTTGAGAGAGTGTGGGGGAGGGGCAGAGGGAAAGCATCTTCAAGCAGACTCCCTGCTGAGTGCAGAACCTGATGAGGGGCTGGATCTCATGACCCTGAAGTCATGACTTGAGCCTACACCAAGAGCCTGACACTTAATCAACTGAGCCATCAGGTGCTCCAAGTATAAGCATGAACTTTGAAGTCAGACTTCAATCGTATTCCAAGTTTTGACACATTTAGTTAGAAAAATTAATCTCTTTGAAACTCAGTTGTCTAATGTGTTAAATGGGGATAATGACATTTGTCTCAGGGGATAATGACATTGGTCTCAAGGGATAATAATAAAGATTAGATCACACAGGGGCGCCTGGGTGGCACAGCGGTTAAGCGTCTGCCTTCGGCTCAGGGCGTGATCCCAGTGTTATGGGATCGAGCCCCACATCAGGCTCCTCCACTATGAACCTGCTTCTTCCTCTCCCACTCCCCCTGCTTGTGTTCCCTCTCTCGCTGGCTGTCTCTATGTCTGTCAAATAAATAAATAAAATCTTTAAAAAAAAAAGATTAGATCACACAATCAAAAATGTCTGCGTTGGTTTTACCTCTCTTACCTAGTTTATTATTAATTATTATTATTACTTTTATGAGTAGTGTAACATTATTTCTATACCAAGTCTGAAGGAAAATATTGTCATGAGTGTCGCCTCAGGTAATATTTCTTTGGAGTAACTGGTATATATCACAAATGAAACAATTGTCACAGAGAGTTGTGCCAGAGTGAGTACGGCATGATGTCCTCTGTTAATTGGCCTGCTCAACATCACTTTATTTCCCTGAGCTTATCCTTCTCCAGATCCCAACACTAAAGGATTACGACATGAAATCAAGTGTCTTGAATGTGAGGTGGTATTTTCAGATTCCTGTACTACGGCAAAATTTCTTTAATTGGTCAAACTACGGCAAATATAATGTGTTATCCCTGCATTCATAAGACAAACTGGTGTGTGTTAATCCTGTGAATGAATTCTATATCTACCTGTGAAACGGTCAAACATGAGAGTTACCATTTGACATAAGTACTGTAACAAAGCAAGCAATACTTCCTTAAGCATGTTCAGGGTTTTGAATGATGGAAAGTGTGGTCTAGAGGTTATGACAAGTGGTTGGAAGTCATGATCCCAAGGGCTGTCCCTGGGTCTGAGAGTGACGCATTGGTTGACTTCAGACTAGTCATTTGACCAATGTGAGCCAATTTGTTTATTATTCCTTCTTTTAAACCTCAAATGCCATCATTCTAGAGAGAAAGTCTAACACTTCAATTTTAAAAACTGTACAAATCTAGGTCATTTGATAATCTGTATGGTTATTATATTTATCAATAAATGCGAAAAGGTCAGCATGATAGTTCTCTGAAGGTGAAAATAGCAATCAAATGACTGTGTGAAAAAAGAATAAAATTTTGATATGAATGTGCTGGTATCAGCACATAATGTCACAGCAAGAAGGAGTTAGGGCTAGGTAATAATCGTTATCAACATAAAAATGACATAAAAACTATGGTCACTGAATTTAAGGGTGTCACCAAGCCGGAGATTTCTTTATTCAAGCATTTACTGTTCTAAGGAGCTCAAGACCTCAGATGATAAACAGTGATCCCTGAGAGATGAGAACCAAATGTGCACCTTATGTTCACAGTTTACTGCCTGCAAAGAGTGGCTGGCTAGTGCGTGAGGGACCCAAGGCATAGCCCAGCAGTCTCCCCGAAGACAGGAGGCAATGCTGGGAGTTCAGAGACCAAGGCAGTTAAAGTCAGCAGGAAAAAATACCATAAAAGAATGAGCTGCACAGAGAAAGGACTCTAGAGTTTGCAAAGGGTTCCCCTTTAGTATTAGTTCAATACTGATTAGCGCTGATCTGTGATAAGCTACTTGAAAGAACCACTTGAAAGGGTAAGAGGGAACCATACTCAGAGTTTACGCAAAAGCAGAATTGGTTCTAAAAGCCAGACTGGAAGACCTAAAATTCAAAAGATACTGGGTAGAATATTAAAAAGGGCCTTGCCTCAGAAACAGGGAAAATCAACCTGTGATAAAATATGGCTTTGCTCTCACCTAACAAAGCCTAACCTGGAAAAACCAAAATGTTTTCAAGTAACCCAACCATCTAAGAACACTTAGAGGAATGAAAAAAAAAAAAATAGCACCCCAAAAAAGTAAAATCATAACTTCTGGTATCCAATCAAAAATTGCCAGGCATGCAAAGAAGCCTGGAAAATACAACCTAGAGTGAGGGTGAAAATCAACCAATTGCAAGACTTTTGCAGAAATGAGACGGACAGCACCACATACAAAGATAGCACAAACACAACTGGTACAGGGACATCAGAACAGTTATAACTGCACCCCATATGTTCAGAAAGTTAGAAGATTAAAGATGTTAAGTAAAGGCACAGAAGACATAAGAAGACACAAATTAAACTTCTAGAAACAGAAACTACAATATCCAGAATGAAAAATGTACCAGATGGGGTAATGTCTTGTTAGACAATAACAGCCAAATCTCAAAGGAGAAAATCGAACATGTGTCCGTATGTCCCACTTACCACAATTCCTGAAAAGAAAATTGAAGGCAGAGCCTCAGGATATGAAAACCTAAAATTTTATAGATGAACAGAGAGGCCTTAACTGAGAGGTAAAATGTCTTATCACTGAGACCAAAAAAGAAAAAAAAAGGCAGGGGAAGTAGAAGGGAAAAATCACTTTAGATGTTTAGATGGGAGATTTTGATTTCTTTTTTTTTTTTAAAGATTTTATTTATTTATTCGACAGAGATAGAGACAGCCAGCGAGAGAGGGAACACAAGCAGGGGGAGTGGGAGAGGACGAAGCAGGCTCATAGCAGAGGAGCCTGATGTGGGGCTTGATCCCATAACACTGGGATCACGCCCTGAGCAGAAGGCAGACGCTTAACCGCTGTGCCACCCAGGCGCCCCTCTTTTTTTTTTTTTAAGAAACACTTACGATGTGCACATGTATGTGTGTTTCTCTTCCTTCAAAAGGGGAAGGAATGGAAAATGAAAGTGGAGCTTAGGGCAATGAAGAGGTCTTCCCCATTTAAGACGAGGCCGGCCGGGCCTCCTGGCCTCTGGAGGGACAAAGCAAGCTATGAGCAGACACCACTGGATAGACCACTAGCCAAGTGAAGAAAGACAGTTGCTCAAGAAAGAGCTGCTCTTTAGTGTAGAGAACAGAAGCACACAGCGTCTGAGCATGGGATGGGGACAGATTCCCTGTTCTTCTCTATTAACTAGAATGCATTAGTTTTGTGATCGTGGGTACATTACCCAATCCTCTGTGCCTTCATTTCCTTATCTAAAAGGGGAGTAATTATATATACCTCATAAAATATTTATATATATGTGTGTGTGTGTGTATATATATATATATATATTTGGAAAATGTCATATTTTTAAAGGTAGCAGACTGTTGTAGAAGCAAAAAGGACTAGAAGAATTAAAATTCAGGGAGACAAGAGCCCTTTATAAATGGGTTACATCATCAACCATTTTCCTTGCCCACCCAGGCATGGGTGGAGACTAGGGGTTAAGACTAAGCAGAGAAAACTCCACAGTGGAAAAGATGTGAGCAGAACTTTCGATGGCCTCATGGGCGGACATAGTGGATTAGAATCTGGAGGAGTCCCAAACATACAGCCAGTTTTCTACATGGGACATCCGTTTTGTGTGCTGCACAAGGGGTTGGGCACCTTGTCTTGAAAAGCTGAATGAAATCTCCAATAATCTGCTGTATTAAGCTGCCCCTTCCAGCTTTGTGGGGGGGCGGGAACCCTATAATACACAACTGCTAAAGAAAGCAATCTGAAAAGATGGGAGAGGTTTTTTCATTGCCTCATCTCTATCTGAAGCATGAACCCCTTCCAAAAAGACCCACGTTCCTTGACCACTCCCTCATATCTCAATCACCCAGCTACAGATGTTGGAAAGGGAAAGAGGGTGGAGGTAACTGAGGATGTGCTCATTTCCTTCTCCTTTATTGCTGGGTGTCAAATGATATTTCTTTTTTTTTATGATTTTATTTATTTATTTGAGAGGGAGAAAGAGAGAGAGAGAGAGCACAAGCAGGGGGCTGGGAGAGGGAGAAGCAGGCTCCCCACTGATCAGGGAGCCCAACAGAGGGCTCCGCTCCATCCCAGGACCCTGAGATCATGACCCAAGCCAAGTGGAAGGCAGACGCTTAACCAACTGAGCCACCTAGGAGCCTCTCAAATGACATTTCTTAAAGATAAGTCGTAATATTGCTAAAAGTACTTAAGAATATTGAGACAAGCTAAGAAAACCTGATATAGCAAAACTGTATTGTAGAGGGAAAGGAGAGATGTAGGTAAAGTAGAATAAACCGACGGATTATGTAATTCACAGTTGGTTACAGACAGACACCATTTAAAGCAATAAAGGCTAAAGTGTATAATCTAAAGTCATAGCTACAAAGATAACCACCAGGACAAAAATGCAAATCTTCAAATTAATCAGGATGAATTCAAAAAAACCAAAACAATAGGAAAAATCACACAGACTATATATTTTAGAATAATAAAAATTAAAAGCAGAACATTACGTGGTGAGACAATGAAGTTTGATAGTTTTCTTTTTGTCACATACAAGAACTGGAGGTCTGCTGACCAGGCGGCAAGTGTGGCTTCATGATGACATCAGGTCTTCAGATCCTTCTATATTTCTGCTCAGGCAGATGGTAGAAAGGAAAAGAGCTAAGGGCTAAAGGTATACGCCAGTTGAGTCTGTCCTCTTTTAAAACGCCTGGAAAAGTAATCAGTACGTAAAAAGTATTATTTGTTGAGTGAATACATTTTCCATGACCCCACTGAGGGTGAATTAGGTGGTACCTCCCACCTATGTCCTCCCAGAATACCATACATTTTATGCCTAACCCTACATTGTGCAATTAGCACATGTTTTAAAATTTCCCATTTATTTGTCTCTCTCCAGAATACAATTCACCCCCAGATTCCCTAATCCCTAGCAGAGTGACTAGCATACAAAAAGCATTCAATTAATATAACAGTTGAAAAAAATTAATGTAAGCCTCAGCCCTTAACGCCTTTTTTAGCCATCTTCTTTTAGTACCTCAAATGTGCCAAACATTGTTCTGGACATTTGAGCAAAACAGACTCATTCTTATCCATTTAAAAATCACACAAAAAGTTTATGTAGAAGAAATCTTCTTCACTTGTAGAGTTTGACTGAAAGATTATAGATTCTATAGGAGCTTAAGAGACAGAGCCCTCACAAGCCCTGAGCTTTCAACTCCACATTGACTTGCTTTGTTCTTTCTTCTAATTTCGCAATGGAAGACAGTTAGCAGAGGTAAAGTTTTCACGGTGAAATCCAGTGGCCATTGTCCACCTGCACATTCAGAAGCCAATGAAGTTAGTGAAGAATAAAGAGAAGGGAAGGGGAAGGGAGGGGAGAGAAATGTTGGGCACAAAAATACTAGAGGTTCAGCAAGAAAGGAAAGTTAAAGGGATAGGAAAAGGAGACTGAAGACTGATTCTGAGAAAGAATAAACAAATTTGGATAATGGCCTGCTAACTACATAAAGTCGGATACAGTTTTATTCATTGATTAATATCAATTATTGCCACCAAGTTGAGCTGTGGTTAAGATAGACCTTAACTTGATGTAATCATGGGTGATTTACGACTTCTGTGAGATTACAGACACCTGAGTCAGTTAGCCTCATCTTACAGTTCTACAGCTGTGTGGTAGTCTGGTTTTGGAGACAGCCACAGCTGCCCAGATCTTCTTTCTCTGGGTTGACTGATGTTTGATTTGATAGTCAGATATGGATCCTACTGGGGGCTGGGGGTGGGGAAACACAACTCAAAATTTAAAACTTCTTTCATAGTTAATTCTAAAGTGATTCACTTTTTAAATCAATTTTTCTAGTAAAAAAAAAAAAGTGAAATGGTGACATTCTCCCTGGTCTTTGGCCTCCTTTGTCTTTGAAACTGTCTCAAATCAGGAGGAAATGTATATAAAAGAAAGAAAATCCTAATGTATTGATCGTTTTTAGGTCTTCTCAGAAGCTTTTGATTTTCTATACATGGAAAATAATGATTCACTTAAAGATACAAAGGATGAATTATAATATGCAACTATCTACAAGATACTTGCTTTATACTTTTAATTTTTATTATTTTTAAAGTTTATTTATTTATTTCAGTAATCTCTACACCCAACATGGGGCTTGCACCCATGACCCTGAGATCAAGAGTCACATACTCTTCTATCTCAGCCAGTCAGGCACCCCAAGATACTTGTAAAGGATGTGATTCCCAGGATTGAATAGGATCATGTAAGTCATGATGTAACAACCATATTCTAAAGAGGTTTCAGTTTTCTCGGGAATCAATTGCTGTTGCATAGTGAATGGGAAAGTCAGGAGAGAGACAGATCAGTTTCAGAGTTGGTCACGCACATTGCCAGTCCCACTTTGACATTCCACCCTTTATCTCATTCTGACTTTGCTTCCCTGATTTCTTGTATATGTCTAACCTCCTGCTATAATTTAGTCCAAATACTGTTAATCATTTCACTTTTTTTTTTGCATTGTACACTCACCCTTTCATATGGGGAAGGCAAATATATCTCAATCTTGCTTAAACAAAATATAAAAAAAAAAGAAACCCCAGGCTAGAAAATTAGAACAAACTCCCACACAAACCAGGCTGCTTTTACTATTTTTGTGCTGTTTTTGGTGTGTTAAGATCTTACTGTCTCAGCTAAGAGCCTGGTCAAAACAGACTCAACAAGAGGAAAAAGCCAAAGAATCATAAACAAAACACCAAATCCAGATGAAATAAAACTTAAAGCCTCATAATGACAAAACAGAGAGGGCAAAAATTTCTCAAAATCAAAGTTACCTGACTTATAAGAAAATAACAGAAACATATAGCAGTTTATAAGTTTATATCTCCTGACCTTCCATACGATCTGAGACAAAAGATAGAACAAGATTATGAACTTGTTCTAAATTTTAGTTCCCACTAAATATATTGCCTTGGTTTTCTGTTTCTACAAACCCAAGTAAAGACAAAACAAAGCACATAGGAGAAGAAAACAGAGATAAGAAGCTAGAAGAAGATCTAGCTACCTTTGAAACTATGGAATATAAGTTTCATAATTGATGGCGGCCATGTTTCCCCAGTTTGTAGCTTTCCCAGGCCTGTTTTACTTAAGGTACTCCCACAATACTTCCAGTTATCTCACTGTTAGCCTAAGCTAACTTAATACTCAAAATGGGGTTGCTGACATCTCTAACCATGAAAATCCTATCTTAAAAAAGGACTCGAGAACAGAAACTTTCTGCCAGTTCAAATTCAAACTGAAATAGCTTAGCTCTTCCAGCCTCATTATGGATTGGCTCAGAAACTGGAGCTGTATAAAGTCTGCAGTTAGAAGTGATCTATATTTACAGCTACGAGTATCTGTAAAAGGCAGATGCCAAGAAAATTAGATTAGGGTTAGCAGAAATAGCCTGTGATATTTCCACATCATTAACATCTGAACAGACATTGATACATTTGTTTAACATATTAGTTTCCAAAATGCCCTAGCTAAGAGAAAAGGAGTTTTGTGACAAATATTTTTTTTTAGATTTTTTTTTTTTAAGTAATCTCTATACCCGACATGGGCTCGAACCTACACTCCCTAGATCAAGAATCTCATGCTCCACTGACCAAGCCAGCCAGGTACCGCCAAACAAATATTCATAGAAAAAGAAACAGTCTGGAAGTTTGGCCCAGTCAATGCTGAGCTGCAATGTCAGGAGGAGCTCTGCCCCTAGCGCAGTTGGGTGGCCAAATTCACTTAGCTTTAGAAAGGCGAAATCTAGACAGAGGGCTTTAACATAAAATAAAAATGGGAAACATACTGCTTGCCACAAATTCTATCTAAATCCCGATTTTTCTGAGTCTAATTTTTTGATCACTATAGATTTCAAAAGGAGCAAAAATGTCCCTACAACACTGCCAATGCTGCAAGTTGCTTAATGATCACCTTTGACTTCTATACAGAGGAAACTGACAAGAAGTTAGCTGATTTGATCAAACTCACAAAAGCAGGCCAAAGCTATAACCTGGTATTGAACCCACAAACCTTTTGAAGTGCAGCAAGATTAACATGTCATTAGGATTCAATGGGCTCAAAGCCTTTCATTTAATTAAGAATAAAAAAAGAAACACAAATTAATAAATCAAGCCTATTTGAAAAGGACAGGGCAGACACAGGAAGAGTAGAACACCACAGTAGCCACTGTCTATTGACTTCAAGGTGCTTACTCAAGTAGGAAAAGCATGACGTATTTGAGTATAAAACATTTATTATAAAATAAAGTCCACTATGTTTTGACATCAATACATGGTAAAACTAAACAAACAAACACAAAAGCAAAACATTAGAGAAGATGTGAAGAAAGTGTAGTTAATGGAGTCATGAGAAATAAGTGCCATAGCTTTGAAAAGGACAAAGCATGCCAGGCAAACTTGATAAATTTTTCTAGAAAAATTGCATAATTAATGGAGAAAAACCAAGCAAATAAGTCACTGTTGTTAACCACATTCATGTGTAATACAAGCAAAGGCAAATCAGTGTAATAGTGTTATAAGATATTTGAGAAATTAACACAACCATTTATTGAAATTGTTCCCTAATAATTAAAAAATAGTTTATTTTTACAAATTGCCTCTCCTTGTTGACCTTTGAGTATCTCTGCTTTTGCATTTATGTCCTGTGTTATGTAACATATCATTCCACTCCAACTGCAAATAATGTGTCAATGTTCTCAGAGCATTTAGTTTTCCATTTATTTCAACTTGGGAACAAGACACTTGCTTCAGTACTTGCAAATTTTGTTTGCAAAGCATAGTCAGAGTCTGACATAACTACTCTCCCTTGTTGAAATGATTATAAATCATAGGGTGATAATAGATGAAAGGAGTCCAATGTGAAGGAAGTATATCAGAGATAATAGTAATCAAAGATTTCTTTGGTATGTTCAAAAATGAAAGAAAAATGGGCCTATTAATGAGAACTTTATGGGCAAGATAAGCTCTAAGGTGACTGAAGTTTATAGAATCACATGAGCCTCCAGTTCACTGAAGGGCTCACATATGATTTTCTTATAATCACTTAAATTATAGAAAAGAGGTGTTTGGTGTTGACTATAAGTAGATTAGAACAGAGCAAGAAAAAGAAACTAGATTCTTATCTTGCTCAGTTTGCATTTTCTGAGATCACTGAATTTCACCAAGTTGCAAATAGCTTCTCTTACTAAAAGTTATCAGGTGATTTCTTCATTTAGAAAATAAAATCATAAGCAAGTCTAAAATGTTTAATTCTTTCCCTCTACCTAGACATAGAGAAAAATCCTTCCAAATTTACCTTTGTTGAAGCTTTTCAAATAAACTCTATGAGCTGAAACACTTTTGGTAGCCCTACCTACAAACCTGGCGGTTGCAAAAGCCCAAAAAGTAGTGTCTTTGTCTTAATTCCTTAATCACTGAGTGATTATACTAATTCAATGAAGTCTTTTCAGAGCCACTTTTAAATTCTGCAGAGCCTCTTGTTTACACAGAGGATCCATTCCTCCATAATCTGTATACATGTAAGAGGTGTCTACTTGCTCAAGACCAGTTTCTCCATTGCAGCCTTTTGTACTTTCCAAGGGGTGTTGATCTGGCACGCAGAATCAGGCAGGGAAGAGATACATGCTGATTTTGTAGTAAATGGCAACAGCTTTTTTTTTTCTGTCCCACGCATCCAGAGTTAATCACTCCTCTTATGCATTCCTCTCTGATGGCACTTTTCACTTTGACTACTTGCTTAAATACATGTTTGCCCTACTATACTGTAAACCCCTTAGGAAAGAGAGTCATTCATCTTTCTGTTTGCAGTACCTATATCTGATTCACTGTAGGACTGCAATTGAAGTTTGTTAAATCCAGATATTTTTTAACTTAATCTTTTTGAGAGAGAGAGAGCACGTGTGGGGGAGGGAGGTAGAAGATGGGAGGGGCAGAGGGAGAGAGAGAGAAATTTTTTTTACACAGGCTCAGCACAGAGCCCAATTCAGGGCTCAATCCTCCGTTCCCGAGATCATGACCTAAGCCGAAATTAAGAGTCGGTGGCTTCATTAACTGAGCCATCCAGGGGCCCCTTAAAACATCTTGTTTTAATGAATCGAAATTTCTATTCATGTCACTGACTTTAATGCTGTAGATATTTTTTTATTTTTAAGATACAATCTCATACTCATTATGTCCTTTTCCTCATAATTCCTAATGTCCACAAAAAAATTTCAGCAATATTATAAAGGTTCAAAATCAGTTTAATCAATAACAACTTTGAAAAAGTCATATAGCAAAGCATTCCCTACCAGGATTCAGGTGGCTAGAGTGATTGGAACCAAAATATAAAATCAACTCAGCAAAAATTAAAATTTTCCCCATTGAAATTGATAGCCATAATCAGAAATATTTTATTGAACCAATCTCCTACACATTTAAAAATATGACGCTGGAATTTTTAAGGCAGAGAAACTATTCTGTACGATCCTGTGATGGTGGATACGTGTCATTATACATTTGTCAAAACCCATAGAATGTACACCATCAGAGGAAATGATAATATAAACTAAGGACTTTGGGTGATAATGATGTGTCAACGTAGGTTCATCAGCAAATATACCACATTGATGCGGGACATTGATGGTGGGGAAGGCTGTGGCGAGTGGAGAGAGTATGTGGGAACTCTCTGTACTTTCCTCTCAGTTTTCCTGTAAACCTAAACAGCTCTAAAACTAAAGTTTATTAATTTTTTAAAAAAATAACACTAAGACCACATGAAACATTCCTTTTCTTAGGATGCCAACTTAATTACGTATGCACAATTTCACAGAGTAAATACACAAATGAGATTGTGTTTATGAGAACCACTGTTTCTTCTATATTGGCTTTTATCAAATCCTCTACAGTTTCAACCAAAGTGATGGATTCAGTAAAGTTACTATTTTATCAATGGTCTTTTCTTAATGAATTTCACAAAAAGGGGCCAGATAGTGACACTGTAAGTTCATAGAGAATTTTCAATGCCCTGGTGACTCATCAGTCCTTGCTGATCCAGCCCCACCAAATTTGCCTAGCTCTGGCACATACATGCTTTGCATATGCTCGCAAGAAGTCTTTGAGAGAGCAGCAACATTATCGTGCAGTGGAGTTGGCTTCAACAGTCAATTGTGACATAGGAATTTCTGTAGGACACCCCCCATCAGTTTAATTCTCGGGGCGCCTGGGTAGCGCAGTCGTTAAAGCGTCTGCCTTCGGCTCAGGGCGTGATCCCGGCGTGCCGGGATCGGGTCCCACATCGGGCTCCTCCGCTATGAGCCTGCTTCTTCCTCTCCCACTCCCCCTGCTGTGTTCCCTCTCTCGCTGGCTGTCTCTCTGTCACATAAATATAAATAAAATCTTTTAAAAAAAAAGGAGTTTAATTCTCTATTTAGGCTTCGAAGCATGCAATTACATGCAAGTACTTGCTTGCAAATGCTTGAACTCGGAAGTCAGTATTTAGGTAGCAAAAAATTAGAGGTGTAAAAGAATTATTAATAGAGGAAGGGAATATTTCGTGCCAAAGTTTCCTAATCTAACTAGAGAATATTATTTCTGCAGACTATATTCCCTACCTAATGAGGGTTCAGTTCTCAAAAATGTTAGGAAATTGCCGCATATTCTACCCTCCTTTTAGAGATAGACAAATGTGTGCTAACATATTAAAGGCTCTCAGGAGATCTGCCTTAACCAGTTTAAGAACCTTATTTAATCTTAATTTCCCAAATTTACATGGCCCCATGACCTTTGCTGCTGCTATACTCTGCACATTGCCAGTATATTTGGATAACAATAATAGCAGACCATTAAAAATAAATGTTAAATTATGTTTTTCTAACATAATGTACCCACGATTATCTAGAGAAATGAGAGGTTACCAGACAAACTAACATGAACGATGTTGAAGATTTTAACAGAAAAGTAAATATAGACTGAACCACAAGAAATATACAAATGAATGCCCTTCTGTCATCAGTCTTTAAGCCCCATAGAGTTTGTTTGGGTCACTTTCAAAGTGGCTAGCTCATCTCACTAGCTCTCTTTCTGCATCATGTTACCTTTCAAACATCAAATGATGCTTGCACATACTGTGTAATATACATATTCGTGAGTGTATCGTAAGTGAATTTTGAAATATTATAAATGTGATTTCTTCAATTATTTTTTATCTTGATGATAGAATCAAGATAGGAAAAGTAATACTCTCTTCTTCTTGTCAACTTTTCATAAAACCATCAGAAGCCTCTTTGTATAAAATTTATTTTGTCTTTTCAGGGACAAAAACCAAAGCAGATTTACATTAAACTGGACACTATATAGATAAACTCCATAAAAGCTTACATTGCACTAACCCCTCTACCTTCATTAGTGAGTAGTCACCTAATTCATTGGACTTAAGTTTTGTTTGGGGGGTGTTTTTTTGTTTGTTTGTTTTCTTTAAATCCTTAATCTTTTTTTTTATTTTGATAAACTTTTTTTCTTTTTTTATTTAAATTCAATTAATTAACATATAATGTATTACCGGTTTCAGAGGTAGAGGTCAGTGATTCATCACTCTTATATAATACATGTCCTCCTTAATGTCCATCACCCAGTTACCCCATCCCCCACCTCCCTCCTCTCCAACAACCTGTTTCCTATGATTAAGAGTCTCTTATGGTTTGTCTCCCTTTCTGATTTCATCTTATTTTATTTTTCCCTCTCTTCCCCTATGATCCTCTGTTTTGTTTCTTAAATTCCACATATAAGTGAGATCATATGATAATTGTCTTTCTCTGATTGCACTTAGCATAATACCCTCTAGTTCCTTCCATGTTGTTGCAAATGGCAAGATTTCATTTTTGATGGGTGAGTAGTATTCCACACATCACATCTTTTTTATCCATTCATCTGTCGATGGACCTCTGGGTTCCTTCCATAGTTTGATTATTGTGGACATTGCTGCTATAAACATTGGGATGCAGTTGCTCCTTCGGATCACTACATTTATATCTTTGGGCTAAGTACCCAGTAGTGCAATTGCTGGGTCATAAGGTAGCTCTATTTTTAACTTTTTGAGGAACTCCATGCTATTTTCCAGAGTGGCTGCACCAGCTTGCATTCCCACCAACAGTGTAAGAGGGTTCCCCTTTCTCCACATCCTGGTCAACATTTGTCATTTCCTGACTTGTTAATTTCAGCCATCCTGAGTGGTATGAGGTGGTATCTCATTGTGGTTTTATAAATCCTTAATCTTAGTTAAAGCTAGACTGGCTGTCTCCAGAGATACTGACAAAATTTGCAAGACCATCACCTAAGAAGTACACATTATTGGCCTATCCAATTATACTCTCATTTTCAGTTTTCTTTTGATACTGTGTGATTCCCTAGTATCATTATATTTACATATTATATCATATTATTGTGTTAACTCTACTTTTATGTATCTATAGTTTTGTTTAATTTTCCTTTATTCTTATCCTAAGCAGTAATATTAAAAAAAATCACAGTTTGATATATTAATTATATTCCTAGTGAATATTAATATTCATGAGCCTCTTAAAGTTATCTTGTATATCACCAGCAGAAGGTCTGGCATACACCATGGAAAACACTAACATGGAAATTTAATGCCACGGAAGTAAGAGATGGGAGGTGGAATGGGGAAAAGTCCAGATAACCTCTCATAACTCTCTTTCCAACCAGATACATACACAAATAATCAAACAAAAAAGTATTTGTTTACTTTACACTACTTTCTGAAAGAAAAAAAAGAACTCTTTAAAATATTGTGATTAGGGGCATCTGGGTGGATCAGTCGGTTAAGTGTCTGCCTTCGGCTCAGATCATGATCCAGGGTCCTGGGATCGAGCCCCCCCATCAGGCTCTCTGCTCAGCAAGGAGTCTGCTTCTTCCTCTCCCTCTGCCCCTCCCTCTGTTCCTGCTCTCTCTCTCTCTCTTTCTCAAATAAATAAAATCTTTTAAAAATAAATAAATAATAAATTAAAAAATAAAATAAAATATTGCGATCATATGAATTTTATAATCAAGGACTATTCAAAACATCAAGGGGATACGTCTCTAATATTGAGTTTCTGTGTGATACAATAAATACACTAAATGAAATATTTTATTGAAATATGCAATCTTCATGAAGAAACAGGCATCCTCTCGAACCAAAGACTGATGCTGCTAATACTTTAGACATGTGGTATATGTGTGTGTGCCTCTGTTTGCTTAATTTTCTTTCTTTCTTTTTAATCAAGTGACCTATTCTCATTTGGTTGAGTTTCAACCACAAGACATCACTGTATGCTTCTTTTTTTCAAGATACACGTCATAACACACCAAGAAAGAGGGAACTTCCAGTGTCTGTGGTAACATCATTTGATAAACAGACTCATTTGAACAGCAAGAGCCTGTTTGCCTTTACTATATAAAGCAGCAGAGACGTTGACGAGCAGATATTTGCCGAGTGAGGACGATGCGAGCAGCAGCCATCTCCACGCCAAGGTTAGACAAAATGCCAGGAATGTTCTTCTCTGCTAATCCAAAGGAATTGAAAGAAACTGATCATTCACTTCTAGATGATAAAACGCATAAAAAGAGGCCAAAGACTTTGTAAGTTCATTCGGTGTCTCACTTTGTGAATTTTGACTTAGATTATCTTTAATGGCAGAAAGATTGAGACGGAATAGAAGAAAATATGAGCATTTAGTTAATTAAATCAGAGAAATTAGCTGTTGTGTATATATATATATGTAAGTTTATTCAGTTGTATTTAAAAAATGACTCATGATAAGGCATTAAATTATGTGGAAATTTTTGCAGACTTTGACTCGTAAAAATTAGCTCAATCTTAATATAGAAGAATGTTGTAACAGCTATTTTTATTATTGCCTTGTTCTTTGGAGAAGTTTGTTTCATGTTTCTTGTACAAATAAAATGTATTAAACTAAAGAAATGCAAATATTCATGTTCGTATCTTTTGTAGTGGAATGGATGTGAAAGCGTACCTGAGATCTATGATCCCACATCTGGAATCTGGAATTAAACCTTCTAAGTCCAAAGACATGTAGGTACACTAGTATTCTGAACTATCATTTTAAGAGCAGCCTATGAATTATCTCTGTATTCTAGGAAGTGATTAATACTGTACATACTAGGCTTTGTCTCTTTTAAGTAACAAGCCACATAAGAGTAGACTACATTAGTACCAATGTAAATTAAGTACAAATATGTGTGTGCATAATTTGCTACTCTGTTAGAGTATATGTATTTAGATTTCTTCACATTTTACTGGCAGATATTTTCATAAATGTAGTAATTCTAAAGGAAGTTTTGTTTCCCTATAGATAAATTTTAAGAAAATGAATAGAACCAGAATCTTAGTTCATGGAGTTATCAAAATATAGAAGCCATTCTGATTTCATGTGTGATTATACACAAAAGAAATATTTTTACTAATTTATGTGAATTTTGTCCCCAGCAGACTCTCTGTTAATGAAGTAATGCAGTGGTCTCAATCTCTGGAAAAACTACTTGCAAACCAAAGTAAGTATGATTAACTACTAAATGGTTTGGGGTTTAGCTCAATACGCTGATTAAATGACTTCATTAAAATATAGTATTGTGGATAGAAGAGTGTGTGAAAAGTTGTATTCCAGTTTTTTCTGTAGTCACTAATAGCTTCAGCATATTATGCCTTGTTGTAGTGTCATGTTGACCTAACACTCAGTTCTGTCACTGTCCTTCAGACAAATTTGCAGAGACGATTAGGTATTCCTATGGATCATTACAGGAGCAAAATTTAAAATTATGCTAGGGTTCTGAAGTCTCAACTTTAGTTTTTAGAAGTAAACCAAACACCTCAACATGTAAACTGCCATTCTGAAAGCTACCTATAAAATGTATTTTCATAACTGTTGGACGTAAGAAGTAAGATTCATTCAGTCAATTCACTATTTTATTATTCATTTACTCATCTACTCATTCAGCCTACTTTTATGTGTCAGGCATTTTAGAAGCACCAAGGATTCAAAAATAAGGACACCGTACTTTGCTGCCTTGAAGGATGTTGAGAAACGCAATATAGAATTGCATTATATATAACATGATACATGATAACATAGATATGATAAAAAGAATTTTTAAGCAGGGTCTTGTGGGGGAGTTTCTGATAAGAGAAGGTAAAGAATGAAATCAGCTTGCCTTTCCCTCATTATGGACATTGCAAGTCTCTTGGGATTACGACCTCACTCAGAGGTCTAGATGAGCAGTGTGGTCTCTCTATCTAGAGGATGAACTTAATCCTCTTCTCCCCACAAACACTGTTAAGAATCCTTGCTGGAGTGGGGCGGTCAAGTAGTTCAATATGGTTCATCCCTCTTATCATCTAACTTAGTTTACAATCCAACCAAACAAATAAATGGTATAGAAAAGGCCCATTTAAAAGCCCCCATAACACCAGCAAATAGAATCAGTACATCAGCACATTTTCTGACTAATATGAATTGGATGGGGAAATTGTATTTGTTAATAATGAACATGATATTAATGACCTTCATCAATGTTTGCTTCCCTAAAATACTCTACAGTCTGGCTAGGAGTTGGTATTTATAAGAAAAGAGATTGTTTTGTAATCACAAGAGCAGAATTTTAATTTAATTAGCAGGTGGAAGCAAAGCACAGTTCTGTAGCCATCACTAAGCAGCTGTGGGACTGTGGACAGGTTCATCTGGCCCCAGATAAACTATCAGTGAAGGAATTTCTGAGGTCTTCCCATCTTTATGAATTATGACACAGCTGTTTCAGTGTTAGCCCTCTCTTACCTTTGAGCCTAGACAACACAATAGTATTTTTCTTGCAAATTTCTTCTTTAAGGTATTCATTTATTGGCTCAATTAATTTAATTATCTCACCCCTCACCCTTTCTTTTTAGTTGGTCAAGATGTCTTCGGAAATTTCCTAAAGTCTGAGTTCAGTGAGGAGAACATTGAGTTCTGGCTGGCTTGTGAAGACTACAAAAAAACAGAGTCTGATCTTTTGCATTGCAAAGCAGAGAAAATATATAAAGTATTTGTGCATTCAGATGCTGCTAAACAAGTGAGTATTATCTTCATTATCATCAGTTTATGTGCAAAGGAACTTAGATACAGAAATAGCATTCAGCAGACATAGCAAGATTAGATCTTTTTTAAGTATCATAATTTCACTGCTAAATATTAGGTATGTTCATATAATTCAGTGCAATAATAATCTAACTTTCTGTATCTGAAGACAGGAGAATGAAAAGATTGATTTTGTAAAATTAGCTAACCTGATAGGGATGCGGTAAGGAGTAGCAGTGTTACTAGCCAGAATTGCATGTCAGAATGTCCTTAATGAGTTAGCTCATTTTACATTAGGTTAAAATACAGATTAGTGTAATACATACAATTATAGCAGCAGAAATATTTTCAGTTAGTAGTAGTACCCACCTTCCAGTTAAATATTCTTGCAAAAAATAGCTACACAAATTGTCCTCTCCTATAAATTTTACATGACCACATCACTTTTTCTGATGTGCATGCATCACCTTGTATGGATATTTAAAACTTTCATGTCTGCCTCTTTTTCATCTCCCAACTATACTATAAGCCAAGTTGGAACAAAAATTTTTTGGTGATATTTCTTTTTACCTCCTTCACACCTAGTCTAGAGCTGGTTTAGAGTAAGCATTTAAAAGATAATTGAGCTGAAACAAATGAGGGCTTAATACCATTGTCTTGAGGTGCTTCAACAAACACAGTCACATCGTAAAATGTGCAATACATTGGAAGTATGTATTAATTAGTGAGTATTTCTTTTTAGATCAATATTGACTTTCGCACTCGAGAATCTACAGCCAAGAAGATTAAAACACCAACCCCCACGTGTTTTGATGAAGCCCAAAAAATTATATATACTCTTATGGAAAAGGACTCCTATCCCAGATTTCTCAAATCGAATATGTACTTAAATCTTCTGAATGAACTTCAGGCGAATAGTCTAAAGTGATCAGTTCCTGGCTGAAGAGCATTGAAGATTGTATCAAGGACAGGAATGTACCAGTTATGGCTCCCTGGGTGAACAACCTGGCCCTTTTAAGTGACTCCACAGGCCCAGGGGAAGAACATACGACTCAAAATGGATTAACACGGAAGTTATCCAGGCTCAGGGTTGAAGGCACATAAGCAAGATCAGACCTGAGAGACAGAAGAAGGAAGGAGATACTGTGGTACTGTCTTAAAAAAAAAAAAAACCGTGGACATATCAGAAAATCCCTCAGAACTGAGAAGGCCGGGTAACTCCAGTTACATAGAAACTGTGAATAAAGGTTTTGAAACCGATTAAAACATGCTATAAGCTTCAAGGTCAACTGACATCTATGCTACATCTTATTATATAGAGATTGTATTGAGCTGCTGCGATGTCTTTAACTTGGATGGGTCTTTGGAAAATATGTGTTTGAAACCACCATTGCTATTATTGATGCTTGCAAGGGTTTTTGGTGTTTTATATTTTTTGTTTGTTTTTGGCTTGAAAAAGATGAAGAAAAGAACAATGTATTTAACTTAAGCTAATGCTCTTAAAACTGGGAAGTCAGAATTTATTTGTAAATTAAATTATCACAGTGTCAGTAATAAATGAGTTTTGTATTAAAAACATATAGAAGAAATTTCTGTGTATGTTTCTTGGCCATTTTTAAAAACTGGTATTTATTCCTCATATTTAACAAAAATTCAAGCAAGGGTCTTCTACTTTCTATCATCTCTTCGACATCTAAAACTATCATGCAACTAATCCTAAATTTATGTATTATATATATCAATCGGCAGAGTTCATTAGTTTTCTCTTTGCTATCACAATGCATAAAAAGCAAACAAATACGCTCTCATATAGTCAAGCTTCAAACTGATGAAAAACTGAAGAAGTCTTTAGAAAGGGGATGGAATAGTTATTTCAAGAAGTAATCTAATTAGCAATCGATATTTTATTGTGATTTAAAGTTTATAAAACTCAATGTTCATAGCAATCCTGTGAAAGCCAAGACTCTCATTAAATCACTAGTTTCCGAATTTAGCTGTCAAAATTACTTAGGATGCTTGAAAAACAACCACCACCACAACAAAACCCCACCTTTTTCAGGGCCCTCTCCCAAACTGACTGAATCAGAATCTTCAAGGGATCACGGATGAAAATCCACATTTTAGAAAGAAACCCCCAGTGACTCTAAAGCGAATTCAGGGCTGGGAACCCAGGGATTAAGGGACAGTCACGTTGCCTGGGTTCATACACAAAGCTCTGACTACACGACCTGAGCTCGTTCTGCTATGCGACACTGCCCCCTACCGACCAGAATGCATTTCCTAAATCACTCAAGTCTGCAACAGTCCTCTACATGTCAAGTAAATAGGAAAATAAGACGACTATGTAGGGATCACCTACAGAGAGCAGAGAAACAAATGATGCACATTCCAGCACAGCCCATATAGCTGTATCTTCCCGCATTTTATTGAATAATCAGCCATCCACACACCATAGTGAAAGACTATGGATATTCTCATACAGGCTTACCCAATCATCAGGCCCACAGCAAAGGTATGGGGCAATATGTAGATAAGCTTTAAAAGCATTATTCTTGAGTTTCCATGGGATAGAATCCAAGTTGGCTCCACCTTAAGCTTTATTCCCTGGTTTAGCAGGTCATCTAATAAGAGCAGTTTAAGAAGAGAGTACAGTTTTATAATAGTAAAGTCTCCCTTACTCATTCCATCACCGAGTTTGGTCCATCTTCCTTCTCCCATCAGTGAGTGTAGGAGACACATCACCTGCTCTTTCTCTACTAGCACTGCCTCGTAGCTGTCATTGCTTGCTAATTCATGTGATTTGTTTTCCCTCTGCCAGCCTCTTCTCTTCAATCCATCCTCTGAATAGCCACAAACATCACCTTTGGAAACACAGATTTGACCATGTCATTTCTCATGACATATAAAATAAGTTCAAATTTCTCCTTCTGGAATTGAAAACACTCACAGTGAGACTTTGATGGTTTAATTCCCATTGCTCCTCTGTGGGTACTTTCTTACCTTCATGTCATACTGGATTAATTGTCTTTTCTTGAATGAGCCCTGGCCTTCACTATCTCCAGGCCTTTGGTTCATCTCTACAATCCATCTAAAATGCCTTTCCCTACCTTGGTCCAGTTTTCAAAATCCAGCCAATTATTAAAGTCCCGGATAGAATAACTCTTCCACAAAAGTTTCGAAAACCTTCCTCCACTACGTAGTTATTTTCACTGTCTAATGGATATGAACTGAGTCCGTATAAACACGAGACACTCTGCTTCTATTTCCAGTACTACTGTCACATTACATAGTCCAGGCCCTTCAGACTGTGAGGCACGAGAACTGCAACTGTCCAATACACACGCTGGTCATAAAATAAATGCTTCTGGTCTTTGTCTTGTTAAGATACCATATTAAAGAGCCATCCAAATTTTGGACAGATGGTCAAAACAAATATCTAAGACACGTCTTCATTAAAAAAATAAAAATAAAAACAGAACAAATTAAAAAAACTTACAAAACTTACAAAATTTTTTTAAAAAGCATAGATTCAAGATATTATAAAATACTTGAAAAGATAACTTTCTTTTCATTTGCATTTTTTACTATGGTATGACTGTCTTATAAGACCATTCACAGGAATGTGATTAGCTCTAGTGACATCTACTATTCAAAGAAATCTAATCCAACTGCTTGATCTGTGTCTCAGCTCACAGCAGTGGCATTCAACAAATGTATGGTTTAAAACTCGTTAATTAAAGGGTCATTTGGGTGGCTCAGGCAGTTAATCATCTGCCTTTAGCTCAGGTCATGATCCTGGGGACCTGGGAGTGAACCTGGCATTGAGCCCCACATCGAGCCCCGCACTGAGCTCCCTGCTCAGTGGGGAGTCTGCTTCTCCCTCTGCCTCTGCCCCTGCTCATGCTCTTTCTCTCTTTCTCAAATAAATAAATAAATAAAATCTTTAAAAATAAATAAATAAAATAAAACTCATTAATTAAAAAATTAAAACAAATTTACTTTTCTCAGATTTATTTTACATTATTTCTAAGATGTGTATCATAGAAAACTAGAAACTTAAGAAGATAGAAATAAGGGTGACATATACCTCATGATGACTAATAACTTTCCCACTTCTCAAGTGAAAAATGTACAATTTCTAAAAAGTTCTTTAACTCCAACTTTTAACAAAAACAGTTATTCAAATAATAATACATTAGACATTGGGTTTGTTCCTCAAGGAAAAGTATTTGCTATTGTCCTATATTTAATATGCATTTTTTACTTGCTATAATATTAGCTGGCTGATTTTTTCCATTTTTTTCCCCACAGGGAAGGCATAATTAGGGTGGATCATGAAGATTAAATAAAACCTAACCAAGGGAGAAGAGAAGTGGGGACACTTCAGTGCAGAGAAGAGTCTGTGAAAGAGTCAGGAAATCAGGGGAAAAAAAAAACTGTTCATTAATGGTGATTTATTTAGAGCGGCTGGAAAGAATAAAGGGAAAACTAAAAAGGTAGGTTAGGGCAGATTCTAAGAAGAGATATAGTCCACTCCAAAGAATGTATATTTTATCTTTTATGTGGTAGGTAACCACTGAAATTTTACACAAAAGTGCGAGACATAGCTGGGTTTTTTTTTTTTTGAGTGTCTACTATGAGCCAAGCACCATGCTAGATACACATCACTTGCTTAGTCCACACCGAAACTCTTTGAGGTAAGCACTCTTAACCTAACTTTATTGATCAACAAATACAGAAACAAAAAGTGAAAAAAAAATTATTTAAGTATACATAACTAGTGAGTACCAGACCCAAGATTTGAATCCAGGTGCGTATGTTTCCAAAGACCTTCCATTATCTCATGCTTCTTTCTGAACATGATTCCTTTGTGTTTTAAAAGTTAATTCTAGATTTAGTATGGAAGACACTTTCAAAGGAAGCCATCATTGAGGAAGGAAAGCTAAATGTGAACTTAGTTTTATCAGCCCAGCAAAAGAGATCAGGGCTTGAACTAGGGCAGCAATCAAAGCAATGGGAAGAAGAGGGTGAATAGACAAAACTTGGTTAACAATATGCTGTGATAAATGAGAGAGAAATGTAGGATACCTTTGGGTTGTCTAGCCCACAACCTCAATGTTACAGCAAATTCCCTTCTGTCTATAAACATGTTCTCTTTAAGGCCTTTAGTTACAAATGTGCATTAAATAACTTGGAAATAGAAAATGGGAGCATTGGAGGAAGATTGAAGCATATGATTTTAAGAAGTTCCACAGGCAAAATAAATTGTGTAGTACTTTCAATAGATAACAGCTTATTCTTAATTAACCTACACATGTTTTCCCCTGAAGCTCACCTTTCAAAACAGAGCCTTGCGAGTCATCATCCAGGCTGAGAACAAAAACCAAGAACCAAAGAGACTCAACACATTTGCAAGCAATTGCTCTAAGGTTGAGAGCACCTTTCAAAGACCGGAGACAAAACCAAAGTCTAGGATTCAGGCCAAGAGACAGGCAAAGCAGTTGTCAAATACAAACAGAAGCCGCCACGGGGATCAGGGACACCAGACAACACAGATGTTGGTGACGAAATAGACTCTGGGGCAGGAATTCTGCCTCCTTATATGGAAGGCCTGGCCATTAACTTGACGGTGGGTCTATGTGACGGGTGGAATGTTCTAGTGTTCGCTTCTCGTCAACAGAGGTAAACAAGAGGACTGGAGGCCTGCAGTTAGTTGGTCACTCTCTCTCTATTTCAATCATTCTTACCTCCACTTTTCAAAACAGGTGAAGTTATTTTTACCCATTATTTCTGGATAGAGAAAAAGAAAAACAGGAATTTGGGAGCTCTCAGATATTCTCTTATCTCCCCCAACTCTCTGTTGCTATTCTAGTCAAACATGGTGAAAAATTCAGTGGGTTTGGATTAAATCAGTAAAATCCATATGTTTTCCACTCGTCTTTTATACTCTGTCTTAAAAATCTCAGCTTGCATTAGCCCTAAAACAGATTGTATTCTAGCCTATTATTGTTTTTTTTCCCTTAAATCTGCCTGTTAATTCGGTATTTACAAATGATACATTGTATAGGTAGAACATGTCCCCATGTTAAGAATTGAATAAGATACTTCCAAGAATGTTTTTTTTTTTTGGCACAATTTTGACTAGAATGATTACAATTCATACCATCTATGGGGGTAAAGGTGTCAAAACAGAGGGGAAGAAACACAAAATATCCCTTACTCAGTGGTTTTTAAATACAGAAATCTAGAAATCTAGGCTCAACTATAAACTTCTAGAAAAGAGTCTAGATTATTGCTCCCTTAATAAATTCATCAATTAACAACACTTGCTATATGCCATAAGCCATACCAGGTGACAGGGAAGCAGAGATGAGTAAGACAGAGCTCTTAATTCCTGAGAGGCTAGTGCAAAAAGCAAAAAAAAGAGCAAAAAGTAATTATAGTGAAATGGACCATGCATTATAAGAGAGGGGTAGGGGAGAAACAATTAAGATTGTGTGATAGTTGACCTCCCCAGTGGCTCTCTCCGGGTCTCTGGTGAAAAGCCAAATGGGACTGGTGGCCTTTCACCTCCCTAATGGGAGAAGTTGTGTGGTGCCAACTTTCTAAAAGGTCATCAGGTGCTATCAACACCTTATATAACTCCCCTGGGCATACAAGTTACATCAAGTTTATCTCCTTTAGCAAATTCTCTCTATTATCACTAACTTATTTGGGTGCTATCTACTCCCTTCCAAAGTTCCTAATAAAAAGGCAGCAGTGAGGGCAAATTATACCTGCCTCTTCTTGAGATGCTACAAGGCTAATATATCTTGCTGCTTCTCCTTCTTGCACCTGTGGAATTCATGGAGTTTATCCCAGCTCAATAGACAGGAACAGTGTGCTATGAGAACTCAGAGATGGGAGTAGTAATTCTATCCTGGAGGAAGGACATAGCTCTAGAGAAAGGATGAGTGCACAACAAAATGTGGATTAAATTCAAAGTAACCCAAGTAACTTTCTGAACTGCTATGTCATCGATTAATTGCCAGTTCTATAACTCACAAATAAATGTAAATTCTGGCATTATTGGGTTCCAAAAGGGTAGAATAAGTCTGTCCTACTAATTACTAATATTATTTACTCACATCGACATCGTTTTACTTTAGCTGTTATTGTCCAAAAATAATGATTTCTTTTTCTCTTCCATTTTAGAAGGTTGTGATAGAGACTGCCTACATACCCACTAATCTTAGGCCCTCGCCCTGGGCATCAGGAAGATGACATCCCAATTCCTCTGACAGTGAGTGGCAAATATAGAACCTTCTCCGAATATTTCCATTAAGTCAATAGTTGACTGGATATTTACTCCTCAGCAGCTGTTTTATTTGAATTTGGTATTTTGCCTTGAATTGCAACTTGATATATTACCTTAAATTATTAGGGCCACAAAACTGAGTTCTCACCAGTGAGCAGAAGGGATAGGCAAAAGTTGCAGGGCTGGCAATAAAACACTCTGTCTCTCTTTTCTCCGTGTACACTGCTAGAAGCAAAGGACTCTGACATTGCAAAGCTACATGCACGAATCACCAGACCCAGGATAGTCATGGTACCCACACCAGCATTCGTGTGAATGAAAAATAAAAGCCTCTGAGATTTGGGAATTATTTGTTAGAGTAACAAGGGAGTTTTATCCTGATGAATGCAAAGACACTGATATGCATATAGTGTTTCCTTCAAAAAGAAACAATTCCTTATTTCATCTCTAAACATATTTGGAGACAACCTGGGAAAAAAGAGGGTAATTTCTCTGTCCCAACTCAGTATTATTTCGCTCCCACATTAGGCAGAGGTTATCTCTCTGACCTTGTGATTTTCTGTGAGATAGAGCTGCCTGGAACAGGGGATGTACGCTATGGATGAGAACAATATGTGAAAAGCTTATTTCAGATGTAACTTAGCATAGAAAATGCCAAAAACAACACAAAAAGGGAGGTGAGGGCTAAGAAGCAGGAAAAGAATAAGTGATGGAAAATTTTGCAGCTGATAAAAACATTAAGTGGAAATAAGTTGGCCATGCAATGTGTATTTTCCACTCACTCGTTTTGACTCAGTTTAGGCTACATACCATGTTGATATAAACACTTGGAGGTTTAAACAGGCTAATCACCAAGTAAAAGTCAGAATTCCAAGAATATGTGGTGTGCAGCCCTGGAAAGCACGTCTGTGGTTAAGCTGGGATTCAGACAGGAAGCATGAATTCAGAGCATCCAGGAAAACGACAGGGGCGAACTTATGGGGGCCAATTTTCCTGAGAGACCAAAGAACTACCAATGAAAAAATTCATCCTAAAAGATGATTTACAAACTTGGCCTAAAAATAGTGGGAGGAGGTGGAGAAAATGGACTACTTTACATATGGTAGGAGGCTGCCCTTTGATGCAGGTCCAAAATCTGAGGGAGAGGAGAGAGCAATAAAAGAGTGATAAACACAAAAAGGACAATTTCCTTGAGCATTCTGTAGATCTTCGAGAACACATAGGAACAGGGTATCAGTCAAGTGATGGTGAAGCACTCTTCCCGTTGGGAGTTAGGATTAGAGCCCTGACAGGACAGACCACACTGGATTGAGAACCAGAACACTCCAAATAGAGAAAGGTGAAGAACTGGGAGAGGATGTGCTGCCCCAGTATATATTACCCCCATTGTGAGCAGACACTTATGTCAGCCTAATATCTTATGTAGGTGTGGGGGTCTTGAAAGGGGGTCTCTTTGAAGGGGAATAAGGTCCTTTCAACCCACCCAGGCTCTGATTATTTGAGAAATAATGTAAAACAATTAAGGTGGAGACCAAGATATTACTGATACAGCTAGGTCAGAGAACAGAGCCTTGGGAGAGAGCCAAAGGGGTCTGCTAATTTAACCTCAGAATTAGACCAACTTGCTACCCAGTTGCAGGCAGTGTCAGACAGAGGCACAATTTCTATACAATGGGTGGCATATGTGGGAAACAAATGTCCAGGTGTCTTTTCTCAATTAGGGCAGGTTTGAAGAGTCAGTCTAGTGCAGAGCTCCTGGCTTATAACTGGGCTTAATCGTGTTTGAATGTCTGCTCATAAGGAGCTGGGTTCTATCACACCACCAAACCACAAAATCAGGTGGGCCCACAGCAATCCACCAAGAGATGGAAATGGTAAATGCAGGCCTAAATATGAGCAGGTCTTATATGTGCCCTGTGGCAGCTTAGGGCTCTCTTATGACTAATGATGTAGGATGAAAAGCAGCAAGTTTGTGTTGGAATGGTATGTAGGTACAGGCTAAAGATGAACTGCTACTGAAATGCCATTCTGCTAAGGGCTTAAAAGAGAGTAGCGAGGGAAAATCCTCCCAGTGGCAGAGTTTAGAGCGAGGCACCTGGTCATCTACTTCGTATGCAAAGAAAAGTGACCTGAGGTTAGAATAGACATTGACTTATGGACAGTAGAGAATGGCTTGGCTAGAGGATTGGGGACTAGAAGGAGAATGATTAGAAAATTGAGAATAAGGGGCGCCTGGGTGGCACAGCGGTTAAGCATCTGCCTTCGGCTCAGGGCGTGATCCCGGCGTTATGGGATCGAGCCCCACATCAGGCTCCTCCGCTATGAGCCTGCTTCTTCCTCTCCCACTCCCCCTGCTTGTGTTCCCTCTCTCGCTGGCTGTCTCTATCTCTGTCAAATAAATAAATAAAATCTTAAAAAAAAAAAAGAAAATTGAGAATAAGAAAGTTTAGGGGAGATGCATATGGGGAGACCTACCAGAGTGTTCAAAAGTATGAGGTCTTTGTACTACATGGTCACAATCAGCAGAGATTATTGCCCACATAAAAAGCATAAAGATCCAAGTAGACAGAATAGCTGTACCAGTTGACCTCAGCCAGCCTGTCATCAGCCAGCCCACCAACAGAATAGCTAGCAATGGTGGCAGAGACAGATATGCATTGGCCCAAAAGAATGGACTCCCACTCATGAAGGCTGATCTAGTTACTGTCCTTGCCAAAGTCCAACCATCAAGAAAAAGAGACCAATACTGAGCAAATGATATGGTATACTATCTCGAAGATGCCAACCAATCATTTCATGGCAAGTTGATTCCACTGGACTCCTTTCACCCTGAAAGAAGTGATTCATCTTTACTTGAATCAACAAATATCATCTGGGTTGTAGGTTTGCCTTTCCTACCAAGAGGGTCTTAGCCAGCCACACTCTAGGAGGGCTTAGATTTTTGCCTGTAGTTTTTGATTCACCAGACTGGATCCTGTATCACATCAAACCAAGGAACCTACTTCACAGCAAAGGTGGTAGAGCAGTAGGCACATGGTTATGGGATCCATCACACGCCAGATGCTGCCAGCCTGATGGAACAATGGAATCATCTTGTGATGGCACAGTTGAGGCATCATCTTGATATGATACCCTTTAAGGAAGTCATGTCATCTTCTAGAATAAAGAATACACTCTTAATTAATGACCATTATATGGTACTATGCCCACAATATGTAGAATACATGGGCCTGGGTACCAAAGGGTCAGAGTAGGAGTGACCCCATTTGCTATCATTCTGTGACTTTGATCCCAGAAGATGAACGCTTCCATCAAGAGTCAAACCAGTGTCATATTAAATTTGAAATCACAGGCACCTATTGCTTTCCCCGAGCTCCTTGTACCAAAAGACCACCAAGCAAAGAAAGGAGTCATCATCCTAGCAGAGGTAACTGATCTTCATTATTAAGAAAAAATAGGGCTACTGTTACAGATGAAGGATAAGGAAGAATATCTGGGGTACTCAGATGATCCCATGGGACATCTCCTGATACTTGAACAGTACAGGGACAAGGGCAGCAGCCCAGGGATGGGCATCGTGACCAGGGAATCAAACCCCTGAACAATGAAAATCTGGATCACCCCACCACATAAGCCATAATACCAGCAAAAGTGCTCTCTCAAGGTGAGAGGAACCTAGAATGGCTAACAGAAGAGAAAAATAATGAGGATCAGCTGTGGCCTCTAGACCAAATGTAGTGATAGTGTTGGTGGTGTACTTCAACACACTGACTTTCCTCTAACAAATTCTCCCCAGGAAAGAGTCCTTCCAGAACCCTATAGCAGCTGTTTATGGATACAGGTGAACACACTATATGAAGCAATTATATCTGGGTGGTGCAAGGGGTAGACCTCAATAGATAAGCCCTACTGGACTGCAGGACACCGTCCATCTTTGGAACTGAAGTGCTGTCTCTCCCAGCAGCTGAGCTGAGGCTACTGACAGCTCACTGATAAGTTTCTCTCCAGGAATTTCCCTTGTCCTAAGAAAGCTGCCTCACCAGGTTTACAACCCCTCTTTGGGAGCAACCTGGAGCCAATGACTAGTCAGTGCAGGGTCCACAAATCTGGCCCCCCTGCTTCAACTAGGTCAAACACGAAGGGCTATTCCACCTCCAAAACTCTTGCTAGAATCATCTGAGACCTCTGATGCAGCTACATCATATACTTGTTTAAGATTTATAGTCCATCTACTTCCAGAAAAGCAGTTGTATCAGATTATAAAATTAGCATATTATATAAAAGAATAAATTACAATGAAATAAGGCAAAACTAAAGGATATATTGTTAATTGTTTACAACAAAATTATTAAGGTTATTCTTCAAATAAAGGTACTGGTGTAGCTGCTATGATCATCCAGACACATATTATGCCATCAGTATGATTACTGTTTGATCTAGCAGGTGGTATGTGCAGAAGTAAAATATGAAGATGAAAACCCCTCACAGTATTCATAGCTATAACATATATCATTTCCTTGATTCCAGAACAGCACCATGAGATAGAAAGAACTGTTACTATTCCTATATTATAGATAGTAAATCGAAGTTCAACAAGGTACAGTGATATACCCAACCAGTGGTAGAATTACTTTTTAATTTAAATTCAATTATTTTCTTTTACAGCATTATGATAAATACTTGTTTGGATGATGGCATCATCCATATAGATGATATATTTTCTTAGTCATCTTCAAAAAGCCTCTGGAAACATTGATTTTATATCATTTAACCATTTTGAGAATTTGCTTCATCTTGCTTGGTATCCTGCATTATTTGAAATAAATATTTTTAAAATATTCAATGTCTCTGGGTTACACTAAATACTATCTGCTAACTGGATCTTTCAAGCTTTATAACATTAGAATGACAACTTGGTCATTTGCTGACTCACTCCCTAGGTATTTCCACTATTATGAAATTGCTACTTCATGAAAGGATGTTTGCTTAATAGTAATCAACTGTAAAAATAAAGAAAGCAGAATTTTATTTTTCAAAAGATTAGATTCTAAGTGTAGGTTTTTGACAAAGAACTCTGCCATGGTCAGTGAATCACCAAACGGAGAAGGTTCACTTGACTTCCCAAAAGAAGGAAAAGAAATAGAAAAGAAGAAAAGAAAAGAAACAGCAAGAGGATTGCTTATTCTGGAACTGAGCTAAGGAGAAGTATAAATGTGTTAATCTGAGGTAGGGAGAGTTACCAGAGGGAGTAGCTGACCAGTGGGTCACTGCTGACAGGGAGATGAGATTACTTCCCTTGAATAATTGAGGGCACTTACTTGTAAGACAGGCTAAGGATCAGAACTGGAGAGTCAACGCAAAGAGGCAAAAAAAAAAAAAATTAAAACTACTGCTGAGCAGGACAGAGAACTGGACCAGGATTGTGGGAAACACCAGAAAGGGGACACGTGATGAGTTTTGTGAAGTGCTATCTCCCACCCAGGAGCCATCTTGAGATGTAAAGTTATAGACACAGAACACTTCAAGCTTCCTTGTATCTCACTGGTCAAGGCTTTGTGGTGAAGTTTGTCAAAGTGTATAACTTTTTTTTATAGTATCCCACTATTTGTAGTAACTATTGGTAATAGAAGCAATTGTCTGGTTGACTTAGTTTATCCAATCTTTTCCTTATAAAAAGCCATTTGTATTTGCAACATACCCCCAAATGGTCCATCTGCTAGTCTTCTAGCTACCTGGACATTTCATTTCAGTCCAAAAAGATAATAAAGTATCTCCTTAATAAACCTTACAATTTCTTACCATGTGCTTTTATTTTTTTAATAAACTTTATTAATGAGCCAAATTCAATGTTAGTCCCAGAATATTGTGTTAAGGGATTTGGGGGTAGCCCAAATTCATATAGAATAACTTCACTCTCTGTATTTGCCACCCTCTTATCGTTCCCTCAAAATCCAGCTATAATATCTTCCCCATAAAGCCCTTTGGAACAATAAAAATTGCAGTTATCTTCTGAATTCCTATATTGTTTTCCAGCCCCTAGCTTCTCTAGGGAATTAACTGTACAGGGACTTATTTTATGTCCCTTCTATTCTTAACTTAAGCTGGTACTTTTTCTGAGTTTCTATCTACTATGGGAGCTCCTAGAAGGAAAGGTCCATGGGTTAATTTTTTTTTTAATTTCCTAAGCATGTAGCATACATTTTCAATAATAACTATTTATAACTATATTTTACTTTGAAAATATTCTTGAGAAATCCTAGTTGTTTAATTGATATATCCAACCTTGCAGGGTAAAAATAAGGAAACATTTATAAAAGTAATTAGTACGTTAAGTTACTTTTTTAAAAAAAAAGGAAAGGAAAAATTATAATAGTGGTGGAAAACATTGGATGTTCAGCTGAATCGTTTTTCTCTTCCTGAACAGTCAGGTGTGTCATGCTCACTTCTCAAAGGGGGCTGTGAGTGGAGGTGATGTGTTCCACTGATACCCAAGGCCATAAGGCAGTGGGTAGGACACCTCCACACTTTATTCCACTTCCTGCTAGCTGGGACTAGATGCACACCCACCCAGCTCTAAGTATGCAGATGATGACAATGCCTCAGAGGAAAGCAGAGCTACCCTTGTAGCTTGGGTCCCTGAATGACATTGGGAAGTAGGAGATATCTGCCTGCTCTATTACTTGAGGGAGATGTTTCAGATTGCCTTTGGAGTCTCTTTGTTATAACCTTTCACGTAGCTAACACAGTAATATATTTATTATTATGGTATTTAAATGTCAGGTGAACAATGGTATTTAACTCTTTGGGCCTCCAGGTTGGGCATGGGTTAAAGTCCCAGAGCTGCCCTAGCACCCTTGAAAATGGATGTCTTCAAGCATTTACCACAATGATAGGGATAAGTTTTTTCTTCTTTTTTTAAAGATGTGCACAATGATGTGATAAGGTTAAAAATGTATTAACTTAGAGTTTTCTGAACATGTTCCCAAAATTTTTAAACTTCTTCCTTAAGATGACTCTCCATTTTTATACTTTATATTCCTACACACCATCCTCAGTGACATGCATGTGGCCTCATACCAGATGTTGGAGATATTAAAACAAACAAAAATACTAACTGAAAGCTATTTTCCCCCTTTATCTTCATCCTTGCTTTTTTCCTTTTTTATGTGTTAGCCATAAGCAACAAGACAGATTTTTCTTTTCACTAAAATTGGAAGTTAAAGGACTCTCCACCACTCAGTTACCCTTCTAACAAGCTTCATGGAAACTACGCCAAGGGAGATTTTTGTGACTCTTCCTGCGGTCAGGATTCAGGCCCTTCCTTTCACATTCTTCCTGCTTCTTATGGCTCAGAGCCTTTGTCTCTCTCCTGTGGTTTCTGTTTCTATCCCTGGGTATTTGTTCATCAAGTTTCTGAGGTGGGATGGTGCTATATTTCCACTAGGTTCTCTTTCAAAAATGAATCTTCTTGGCTTGAATTACTTTATTTTTCCACTTATAAAAATGAACCCATGTCCCAGCCTCTATAACATAATTACAACAGAAAAAATTTCCAATTATAGCAGTTCAAATTTATTCCAGGAAAATATCTGACTAAAATAACTACTCACATGCCCCAAAAGCTGAATTCATGCTTTTAGGTGTATCATAAAAGAGATGTCATTGGGGTGCCTGGGTGGCTCAGTCAGTTGAGCATCCGACTCTTGGTTTCAGCTCAGGTCATGATCTCATGGGCCATGGGATCAAGCTTGGCATCCCATCTGGCCCCATGCTCAGCAGGGAGCCTGCTTGGGGATTCTCTCCCTCTGCCCCTCTCAATCACTCACTCTCTTTGTCTCTCTCTCTCTCTCAAATAGATAAATAAGCAAAATCTGAAGAGAAGAAAGAAAGAAAGAAAGAAAGAAAGAAAGAAAGGGAAAGAAAGAAAGAAAGAAAGAAAGAAAGAAAGAAAGAAAGAAAGAAAGAAAGAAAGAAAAAGAAAGAAAAAAACATCATTGACAAAATGGGTCATCTTCCTTTAATACCCTGGGGTCCAAATTTGGAGAATATTTGCAAAAATCTCTGAGGGCTCCTGAGCATCCAGAAAGATCATTACTCAGTCAACAAGGACCTATTAAGTGTCTATGCCACCCCAGTAGTGTCTGAGAAGAAGTCATGAGACGAGAAAGCAATATAAGTGGGCTTTCTGTCTAGCTAAGAACTCTCTCATCTGCTCTATGGGAGGGTAACAAAAACCCACACTATTTATCCCATTGTCTGGAATCATAAAATGTCAGATATAGTATTGTCTGACTCCTCCTATCCATAGATTTCAAAGCCCCAATGCAAAAAGATTAAGTGACCCATGTAATAAAGTCACAAAGTTAAAAACCCACAAGTAAATAGTGCGCTAGAGCCAGTCTCAGAGCTGAGAATTTTATACTGTCCCCTGCTGATTACCTCACTAAAGCTGGTACCTATGATTGTAATGTGGTGATATTTAGTAATATTTCAATGATACAATGCCAGGCTGTTCTCTGTTTTAATTAAATGCATTAGAACAGGGCAGTTACCCTGCACAGAATTACACATAAGTAACAAATCCAGGGCTTATAAATCTTCTCAAGATGAAACAGAAAGTGCCAATAACACTGTATGAATATTTTGCTGAACAATTACTTGTGGAGCCTCTAGTGTGTGTCCAGCCAATGACTCCTCTGCACACCAGTACCAGGTAAATTATCTTATCTTGACTCCACATAATGACCGCAAATAGCCAGCTTGCTGATCCACCACCACTTACATACTCCCCATTATCTCACAGTCTGGTAGTGCAAATTTGGTCAGCTATTATCCTCAAAGCTGTAAAACAGCAAAATTTCACTTGATACTTCTGAGAAAATTACTGCCAGTAATTTGAATGTTACAATAGACTGAATAAATTGAGAAAAATTTCTCTTCCCTCATCTTTATTCACCCTTCTATCATTTCTCACCTTTCTCTACACCTGCCTTATCCTTAACCAATAAGGATTTTGATTCTTTAGAAAAGAGTTCTCCATTGTTCCACTGTTGAAGTGTCCATCTCCTGTGCACATAAGAATTATTTGTTTTTCAAAGTGATGTGTGTTGCCCACGCCAAACATTGTCAGTGAAAAGTTGTCCAAACCCTCTTTTGTGACGCCTCTGTATCCAAAACACAAGCTTATCACAGCACTGACAACATGCATTTGCATAATTTATTTAATGACAGTCATTGGACTGTAATGTCTTTGAAGTCAAAATGTCTAATTTAGTTTTGCATCTCGGTGTCCCCTTAGTCCTGACAAATACACACGTTTGCTAAATGAATGAAAATATCTTCCAATCTATCAATTGCCTCAAACAACGGTGTTCATAATTATACTCTGTGTAGGGAATATAGGAGTTAGGAGGAGAAACACAAAATGGTCCCTACAGGCAGCTGAAAGAGAAGAGAAATGGAAAGAACTTTCTGCTTTAGTTAAGAATTTTCTCCTTTGGTTCAGGAGCAGCTTTCCATAGAACAGAAAATATTGCAGTCTTTACCAAGATAGTGTATGTTTTCTGGATGAAAGTCTTCTTTCTAGGTTGCATTATTTCCATCACTTGCAATAAATATTTGCCCTGTTCATTAGGCAGTCTTTGTGTTGGATACCTAATTGTTCTTCATGATAATTATAGTGTATCTGATAAAAAGTCAGTGTTTTCCTTAGGATAGGTTAGAAGGTAAGGGTACAGGTGTCAGAATGAATACAGGAAGGGAAAGAAGTCCTCTGTAAGAAAGGGGACAAGGTTGCTGTAACTGCTCCTCAAAGTAAGTGATAGCTATAAATGCAGAAAAGACAAATAGGAGAAAGGAAAGAGAAGGTCCAGAAACAGAGAGAGGGCCAGAGAGGAGGTGGTGAGGTCACAGAGCATATTGGATATTTATTGTTTTATTTGAGGTTGACTTATTATGATATAAATCCCTTCATTTTACCCAATTCTGCAGACACAATACACACATTTTGTTTTTTTCCTCAGTAACATCTGCTTACTTACCTAATAAATGCTTTGTGTGAATGAAGACATTTTTTAAAAAGATTTTATTTATTTATTTGACAGAGAGAGACAACCAGAGAGAGAGGGAACACAAGCAGGGGGAGTGGGAGAGGAAGAAGCAGGCTCCCAGCAGAGGAGCCCGATATGGGGCTTGATCCCAGGACTCCGGGATCACACCCTGAGCTGAAGGCAGATGCTTAATGACTGAGCCACGCAGGTGCCCCCTGAATGAAGACATTTTTTGTTGTTGCTACTAATAAAGTTAAGGAGGAGTCTTCTCTTGTCTGTGTGGAGGGGCTAAAGAATAAACAAAGCGTATCATTAAAGAAACAGGAAGCCCTGGAAACTATGAAATTTAAGATCTCCAATTTCCCTTTGCTCCCAGAATTGACGGAAAAATTGGTATGGTTTTCGGACTACACAGGCTATAAAATTCGAGTTTCAGAGACATTTTTACTGAGAACTTGAGAGGGAAAGAAAGCTCCAAAACAAGTGTGATTTGCACATGGTTTCTGAGAATGAACTCTCTCATGTAAACTGAAATAAAACTGCTAAAAGATGGTTTCACGGAAATATAGAGATTAATGCACAGAAATTTTACTAAACGAGACTTGGAACTAGTCTTGACTTGAGATAACAAACCTGTACGCATCCTCACACTGAAAGGTAGTTTGAAAATGTGGCTAAGAAAAGTTGAAGTTTTTGGTTGATTTACAGGAAACTGTTTCAAATGATGAGCTATAGAGATTAGACTTCAACTCCATTTACTACAAAACGATGTGTTCGCCTCGATGAGTGATTGTAGAGTGGTAGCAGAAGTAGAAATGAAATCTTAACAGGGATGGAGTATTTCTCCATTGTGTATTCTGAAGAACAGATTTCCTGGGAGTGTTTACCTAATTCTCCTTAAAAGGACACAATTTTTACTGGTTGTTGGCATCAAAGCATTACTTTTGATCTTGCAGAACCTTGTGGTTCCTTGCGGCGATTTCAGATCTCCAAAATTTAATCTAAAGGTTTAAGGTAACAATTCACACAAGGAGTCCTTTCCACTTTCCAAAAAAATGAAAAACCTGTTTATTGTATTATTTTGCCGATTTTCTTCATATTATCAACAGCGATTGTGATGATTAGTTTTATGTGCCGGCTTGGCTATAGTTACCCAGTTGCTCAAATATTAATCTGGGTGTTGTTGTGAAAGATATTTTGTAGATGTGATTTACATCTATAATCAGCTGACTTTAAGTAAAGGAGATTATCCTTAGAAATGTGAATGGTCTTCCGTCAGTTGAAAGGCCTTAAGAGCAATTTCCTGAGGGAGATGAAATTCTGCCTCAAGACTGCAACATTCCTTTCGTGCCTACCATCCTGCCCTACAGAATCAGCCTTGGCAGCCCCCATAATTACAGGAGCCAATTCCTTGAAATTTATCTGTTTATCTATTATCCGTCTATCATCTATCTATCTATCTACCTACCTATCTCTATATAGACAGATATAGATAAATTAATAGATTGCACCATGGTATTGGCAACAGAATTAGCTAATACAAGAACAGATATGAGAGAGATGGTTAACTTAGCAAAAAAAAAATGTAATTGCTCAATTTTTTATGCAGTAGATACGTAAGAATATCTTCTTGAGCTGAGAAATTAGATAAAAGACCATTTTTTAAAACAAGTCAAGCAATATGAAAGATTGTTAAAGATAAGTTGATTATCGACCAGCCTACATTTTAAGATTGAATGGAACAATAATCATCTTGGAGGAAAATATGCTACTTCATTTAGTACTAAATACATTTTTTATCCCCCTTTTCCTAAATGATAACCTTCTGGAAGGTAAGGAACATGTCTTAGAATGCCTTGTTCATGATAGGTATACAATAAATGGTTACTGAATAAATTAGCATTTTGATGTTAGTCATTCAACATGTATTGACTGTGTTCCAGCACTGTGTGGAGTGTGGGCACTACAGTGGTAAATACACACAGTTCTCCCCTCATGAAAGCATGTCGTGGTTTATCTGACCTAGGGTCTGACAAAAGCATAGAGAGATGCACTGGAGAAAAAGAGATTCCCCTTATTTATGTCCAACTCAGAAAGCTAGTTGGTTGGGTTTTTTTTTTCCCCAGAACATTTTGTTTGGCTTCCTAACTATTATATATTTAAACCATTTTGTGGAGACAATCCGGAGGCTAAGGCATCAGTGGAGTGGTCAGACAGACCCAAGCCTATATCCTGGCATCTCTACTACCTATGTGACCTTGGACAAGTTGCTTAATATCTCTGAGCTTCAGGATTCCCAACTATAAAATGAGAATAATACCTATGTATTATATTATGTCTACCTATGTGTGTGTGTGTGTAATGAAGCACTGTCTGTAAATCTTGCAGCTCAGTGTCTAGCACGTGGAAAGTCAGCAATAAATGGTAGCTAGATTTGATATACTTTACGCTTTTTTGTTTGTTCGTTTTGTTTTATCCCTAGAGTTAATGTTGATGTACAACATATACACTTTAAACCACAGTCTCTGGGGTAACAAGTTCCTTAAGCAAAGTAACCACTACCCTAAATAATGCTTCCTCATTTTTGTCAAAGCATACATCCATTAGGCTCAGAGGAGCTTCCCTTCTCGTAAGATGACTTTGAGGGTGTGCTCAAAACATTCGTTTATCCAAGGGGAAACACCCCCCCCCCCAAATCCTAAGACCTAACAGAACTCAAAGCTTTTTTTTTTTAAGATGAGAGAGAGCACTCATGTGTGAGGTGCAGGGAAGATGGAGAGAGAGAATCTTAAGTAGGCTCCATATTCAGTGCGGAGCCAGACTCAGGGCTCAATCTCACGATCCTGAGATCATGACCTGAGCAGAAACCAAAAGTCAGACACTTAACTGACTGAGCCGCCCAGGTGCCTCTATAATTCATAACTTTTTAATTCAAAGGCTTTGGTCACTACATGGGAGCCACAAGGGAATTATAACTGGGTGGCAAGTCTGACTGTCATTCCCGTGTGCTGGGCACTATATTAAATACTTTGCTTATGCTTTCTTGTTTAATCCTCACCCACAACTGGATAAGACACATTTCTGTACTTTCAAAATTATCTAGATGGGTAAACTGGGGCTCAGTGAGGTTAATTTGCACAAGTTCACACCACTAACAAGTAGGAAGGAAAGATTTGAAGCTATTCAGCCTGACTCCAGAGGCACAGAAATATGGGAGATTCTTGGCACTACAACTTGCCAAATCGTTCCATTTTATCTTATTTTCCAGTGTTCAGGCTTCCCTGCCCAATCTATGATAAACTATTCTGAGTGCTTGACTTGATTCTCTAGCTGGTTGATGAGAGATTACAGTCACATAAGTCAGAAGAAACCAGTCCAGGGTTTTGTGCTGACACCTAAGGAGCGGGATGGATCAGCCTGGACCTTTTGCTCCTTCAGGTGATGTCACAGGACTGCACCTTCCTTGGGGTGTGAACAGGATGGCCCAAGAGGAGAGCCCAGTGTCCTGGGGACCTCAACAAAATAAAAATCTTCCTGCCCAGCTTTTCAAATTACTAAGAAAATTACATTACTCAAATATCTCTAAAAGCCCACTGCCTTTAACAATTCTCTTTGCTAATCTGATCTGCTACATTCGAACAGAAAATGGGTAAAGAGTGTAATGAAATAGTCTTTTCTTCACCAAAGTTACAGCAAAGTACCTTGATGTCCCCTGTGGTAGCAGACAAAGAGAATCAGGCAGAATAGCTCTCTTATATTTAGGTAACATAACTGCAATGATAAGTAACACTTACAGATCTGTTTATTTCACAGAGAGTGTGGAAATTGAATTGAATTGAATTGAATTGAATTGAATTGAATTGGGTTCAGAAACTTGGGCCTGCCTCCCATTAGCCATATAACCCAGGGCCTGCCATGACCCTGTGTGAATTTCAATACCTTTTTTATAATGGAACTGGTTTCGTTTGCTTTTATTTATTTAATGTGTTTATTATGCCCATCAAATAAGAATGTTTGGGACATGGAGGTAAAAAATATAAAATGTTATACAAATACCTGATACTATCACTAGTAACTAGTAGTATTTGGAAGGACTTTTTTGACTTGTTTATCATATGTAGCTTACTGAGGTAGAGGTGTCTCAGTCCTACACTGAGGGAATGACACAAACCTTTGTGTCATTTAAGATTGTTGTCACCAATGTTAACCAGAACAGGTGACAGACTCCAAATAGCAGAGCTGAGAAGGACTTTTAGAGATGATCCATCCAAACCCACGTAGGGAAACAGAGTTTTAGGAGAGATGTGGGGACTTCCAGAAACCCACCCAGTTGACCCAAAGCAAAAGGGACTAGAACTCAGCTCTCTGGGATTTCAGTCCAGTGAACTCCTGTTGTTTTATTCTCTTCTGCATTTCGATTATTAAAATCTAATCTTCTTTTAAAATAATCTAAAAGGGAGAAATTCGTGTGACTAATCCAGTGGCCTCTAACGGCCAGACAGCATTTTCCGAAAACTTCACAGTATAACTCAGACGAAAAGAAAATGACATCAGGGCAGCTACGGGACATGGCCTTGCAATCATCACCCCAAGATGACAACCATAACCTTGTCACTAAATGACGTAACCACAAACAGGATGAATCTTTTCCTTCTTTCTGCGGTTACTGAAGAGGTGACAAAGCATCAGCCCCTAGGAAACTCCTGGAAAATGAAAGGAGACTAGATGAGGCATATTTTCCCTCAAGTTTATTTAAAACCCAAAGATGGTGATTGGCTTTTGAAGAGTACTAACTACCACTCCTTCCTTCTCACTCTATTTTACTCCCACTCACTCAACACTTTTTATAAATAAGACCACTTAGTCACAGAATAAAAGGAAGTAACCAAGACTGATGGTGGCTCAATTATTTCATGTGTTCAAAAGCTTTAAGCTTTCAATAGATATACAAATGCCAATAGAAAATTTTAATATTGTATATACATTCTTGGATCTAGTAATGATGCTTTTCTTATCATAGGATGGGAACCAGGGGTCAGAAGTCCACTTCATTTATGCATAATAATAGTTATGTACTTGAACGAGTCTTACTGGTTATATCCACTCTGACATGAGTAGCTTTCATCTTTCCTTCTGATCACTAGTACCTCATACTAACTTGACTTACTTTTTATTTATTTATTTATTACCCAGGCCCTGATACTAGCCCTCTACTAACTAGATCTACTAATGGATTTCCACTAGCTCCCTATCTTTCTGGATTTCTGTTTGTTGACTGCTATTTCAATCTCTCTTGATAGTTAGCCACGGGAAACCACCATTCTACTCCCTGCTTCTGAGTCCCATTTGGTTTTTTTTTTTTTTTGATGTTCCTCATTTTTAGAATGCTATGCTTCTCTTCTGCAAAGCCAAATCCATCGTTCAACGCCCACTTCAAGTCTTACTGCGACAAAAGAATTTGAGTGTTTGGTATAACATCTCTGAATGTTATAATAGTTATAATATGTGTTATAAGTAATGTCCTACCTTTCTCTACTCCCCAGAGTGTACGACACAATTGTTGCTAATAACATTGTAGTTACATAACACATTTTATTTCAGTATGAAATTGCATTTCAATATTCAAAATATTTTAAAATAGGAGTTATGTGGAATTATTGTAAAATACATTACAAAGCATTGGACCATAAGTTTTACTCATATATAGATGGAAAGATAGATAATTTACATGATATCAAAGCTGTAGGAAAATTTTAGACTCAAGTTCTCAATCATTTTCCAAAATAAATTATCTTCTGTTGTTGATGTCCATCTAGAAAATAGGTATTAAATAGACTAAAGATAACCCAAGAAGAGTAAAATATAAACCCTATAATGTAAGCAGATTTTGGATGAACTGCTTTAGATTATATTCTCTCTGATGGGAGATGATTGTTCCAATATATGGTATTCTGATTTTCTTGTACGTTAAAAAATGTATTTATCATCATAGGACAAACTTGCTACAAACTATGTTTATTTAATATTTTCTACATATATGAACAGTTAAAATTTGGTTTTGATGGATTAACAGGAAGGAACTTTCATTACAACAGAAAATAAAATGAGGTGGCCAGATAAGTTCTCTTGGACCTAAGCTTTACAATTGTAGTATTCTAAGAAATATTCTATGAGGGGCGCCTGGATGGCACAGCGGTTAAGCATCTGCCTTCGGCTCAGGGCGTGATCCCGGCGTTGTGGGATCGAGCCCCACATCGGGCTCCTCCGCTATGAGCCTGCATCTTTCTCTCCCACTCCCCCTGCTTGTGTTCTCTCTCTCGCTGGCTGTCTCTATCTCTGTCAAATAAAAAAAAAAGAAAGAAAGAAATATCCTATGAATATTCTATAAAATTCTATGAATTCTAAGAAATATTAAATCATCTGCTACAAATGGATTCTTGAGATAAATTTCACCTCAATAATACGTAGACCATAGCAAAGAAATGGACCTAGATAATGTTTTCTGATGGTTTTTAACTTTATTTTGAGACTACAGTCATTGAAGATTGATTGAGTCTGGGCTTCACCATTAATTAGTTATATGAACTAGGACAAGTCACTTCTCTGACATCATTTCCCCATTTATAACATAGGGATAATAAAAACAATCACCCTTTCTTCCTCAAGATAATATAAAAAACATATGAGATAACATATATTAAAGTGCTATGCAAATAATAAAGTTTAATATAAAATTTAACTATTGCTTTATAAATAAACATAACTTCTAAAAACTAAATATTTCAATTTTCATTATATTCATTCAACTTCAAATAGCTAAAATTTTGCATTAGTATCAGTTCACTTCTTTCTGCCTTGGTTACTAGTGAATGGCCAAGCCTGTTGCTGTAAATAAATGGGCACTAGGATGTTTCTAAAAAATACATGTGGCTCAAGATTAGACTTCTTCCGCTTTGTGGTCTCACATGTCTGACCACAGCAACTATTTTTAATCACAGTCTATGCTTTTTAGTGACATCTAACTTCATACATAAGAGTCATCATCCTTGACAAGACGTAGAGATGTATGACGTGTTCAATTACAATGTACTTCTTTTTTTGTTTTTTTTTCCCTTTATCTTTTTAACATGTGTTTCTACTTTGATAATTTTGAAAACATTCAGGTCACTTGACAACATTGAGACAGGCATTGACCACTAGTTCCTCAAGTCTATAAAGTTCTGATATGAAAATGTCCTAGCCAACTGTTCTTGACCTAACTTAACTAATAAAAATGTTTCCAAAGAAAATTTATAAAATGACAATGAACTGCCATTATTTCCAACTCTGTACTTAGGGCTGAACAATAGTATTTTAGTAAGCACTTGGAATTCCAACTTAGACTGTGTCCCTAAATGCTGATGCATAATGAAGCATGCCTTTTTCCACTTTAGCTGCTTTCAGTCTTGATGGAGAAAACATGGCAAAGACTCATGAATATGTGGTTCAGTTGGATTAACTAAAACAGCATTAATATTATACAGTGTCATCTGTTTCTCTCTTTATATATATATTCAGAAACTACAACTCCCAACACACATTAAGGCTATGGGAAGAGAAGTAGCATCCTAAAAGGAGTGTACTCCACAGTTAAACACTGACAGGAAGGATGAGACAAGGAGCTGTGGAGACTAGCTGCCCATCCCACAGTATGAGATCAGCTTCCAAGGCCATTTCAACCTCAAAGATGGAACAGGGTGTGGTTGGGGATGGGGTTTGTCAGCACAAAAAGTCTGCCATGGACTCTATTTCTTCAACACCACACTCCCAACTACTATGGCCTATTGGTAAATTTCTTTCAAATAAATATGGTACAGTTCAAAAGAATTGCAGTAGATAAAAACATATCTTTTTTTTTACCACAGATATGTTCCCTCTAAAGAGAATAAATGCATCATTCTTGAAGACAAAATAGAACATTAGAAAAATTGATCAAAAAGAAAATCCTCAATAAATTCCCAAAGGGGAAATTACACAGACCACAATTCAATAAAAATTTGATACTAAAAATACACACTTAAACAAAAAATAATTTGCAATTATAATATTCTAAAAGAACCTCTTAAGTCAAAAGAGTAAAATAAAGAACAATTTGTAAAATAAAACATACAACTATTTCAACAACGAACTTAAGAATACTATATGTAAAATCACAAGTTCATTGCTTGTTTTTAAAAAGGGAAAATAAATGTGTTAAATATCACAAAAAGAATGAAGAAATAACCACAAGAGAAAGCAGTTATTCATGAACAATGAAGTTATTCAATAAAGGAAATATTGGATTAAAAACTGAAATTAATAAATTATATATTGATGAATCTAGGGATGGTTAATTGGAAGAAAATAAAATAAATAGGAAATCCTCTGTTAATTCTAATGAAACATAAAAGGTAATTATATCTTGAAGGAAATATAATAAGAAGGAGATGATTCGTTAGTCATTCATTCATTTGTTTGTTCAAAAAGTCAATGCAGCATGAAGTGTTAAATTCTAAGTGCTGGGGATACAATAAAGAATGATCAGGAAAAGTTCTAACCTTAATGAGCCAATATTCTAATGAGAAGAGATAAATTATAATAATAAAATAGAGAGAAAGAGGGAGGGAAGAAAGAAAAGACGGAAAGAAGAAAAGAAAAAAGGGAAATCAATTGGCAATAACTGCTAAAATAAAAAAATAATGGGATTACAGGCATAAAGAATATGCGGGTAGAGAGGTTTACATAGTGTGTTCAGGCAAAGCCTCTGGATAAGACAATGGTGGAACCTGAAGGAAATGAAGAGATGATCTTTATGTATTTATGGGAAGAGCATTTTAGGAAGAATGAACAACAAATACAAAGTACCCAACTGACCAAGTGAGGTTGATGACAGGGGAGAAATACTACAAAATCTCCATCTGGTTCTTGGGAATCCAAGTGCTGAGGAAATGGGCCAATAGAGTCCGAAAAAGCAACAGGTATGGCAGAGTTCCCCAAACCCAGCAGGAGCAATGCAGGAAGAACTGCATAGGGTCTCTAGGCGGTTGGGTTCAGGAAGCTTTAGAATGCCCCTCTCTTTGAATCAGAAGAACACAAAAATAGCTGGAGAGTTGGACTCAAAAAGCCTTATAGTCAGAGATGAGAAAAATTTAGCAGTTACTTGTCTGAACAAACAACTGAGGACTAGACAGGACCAGGGTTGAGTGGTCAGTGTGGTTCAACCACCGAGGACCAGAGGGCAGTATGGAAGGACACCAAGATAGACAGAGGATGACAAGAGACCAGATGGTCTCTTCTGCTAGAAACAAGATAATAAATCCAAAAGGGAGTCACTTATGTTAAGACTCCTGTCACCAAATTGAGATGGTTTCAGCTCTCCCAGAAATGGAATCTTAAACCAGTCAATCAGGAATCACCAGATCAGCACTAGTTAGGTAATCTGCCTGATAGACTCCTGCCATCCCCTAAAGGAAAGTAACCTTGCAAAAAGCAACCCACAGTTTGCCTAATACAACTTCCTTATTCCTGTTCCCTTCTGCCTATAAAAGTCTTTCATTTTGTACAGCTCCTTGGAGCTCCCTTTCTATCTGCTAGATTAGACACTGCCTGATTAGAATCAATTTTTGCTCAAATACACTCTTAAAAATTTTTAATATGCCTCAGTTTATCTTTTAACACTTGCTACTCTGATACCACAATTTTATGGAAACTCCAGAACAATCAGAGATTTGAAATTAAGTTAGAGATGAGAAATTTTAATTTCTTGAATACATGAGTTAATGGATTGAAGGCCATATTCACTTAACTGTTGAGAGCAACAAGAATGCAAATATGTATATTTCTACACAAATATAAAATATACATTCGGCATGAAACATATACCAAGGCATCTTTTTTGCTCTATTTCTTTGGAATTGAGGTTATCTAAATTCTGGATATATCATCCATCTTGTACAGACAAAACCCTTGACATGCTAGGTAAATCTTCTACTGTAATTAAAAAACAAATTATAGCTATGAAACTGTTATAAAGAAGGAGAGGGTGTTGTGGGAGGACAGCCAGGGAAATCTGACCTAGGTTAGAAGATCAGGTAAAGCTCCTCTAAGCAAGCAGCATTTTAATTCAGTTACCTGCATGAGGCAGCCTCACTACAAGCCTCTCCAGTAGGTTTTATAGGTGAGGAAAAAGGGTGATGATGATTTCCTGGGGGAAAGGTCAGGCATTGAGGCATTGAAGGGATAACAGAGAATTTTATTTAGCCTTATTTCTAATTGTTTACTTTTCATAAAGAGAATCATATTGTCTATGACTTATGTAATTAAAACTCCATTTTCACATAAGTTTAAGTAACTCATGCCTGAGATCACCTAGCAAGTAATTGCCAATGCTAAGGTTTCAACTCAGGTTTATCAGACCCAATGCTCATAACCGGTATGTTCTGGAAACCATCTAGACTTCTAATAATAAGGCAATGGGTATATAAATAGTAGTAAAAAATATATGGAATAGGACACTTTAATTTGGAGGTTGAAGGGACAGATGCTTTTGATAAACAGAATAGGTCTACCACTGATCTACTAGCTTTTGGGACTTAAATCCTGCTCCAAGGGAAGTACCCTATGCCTTTGCTCCTCCATATTTATGTTCTCCATTTTTCTGCATAAAAGCTGTGACATTCCCCTGGCTACAGGTTCCATAACTTGTGCATGATGTTCTGAAAGATGAAGAAAAGATCCAGAACTTAAACAAACAAACAAATACCAGGCAGGACCTGGATCCTTAGCCTTAAGGGAGGAATTCCCTCTCTGTTGTCAAACACACACACACACACACACACACACCACATATCACACATATACACACACATATACACCACTACTGCCACCACCATTTTATCCAGCTCATTGTTGGCAGCAAAGAGGACATCTATGATAATCTGGTAAGAAAGGGTAATAGGCCTTATTTTATCACAATGTAAGCATTGATGCTTTTCTATCTTGGAAACTGGAAGTACATTAGCCATAATTCTTTGTTGCAGCAAAAATAAGACAAAACAAAAACCTAATGAATCATAAAAGGAATGTATGTATTAGAAGGCTATTGGCTAGCTCTTATAATCTCTAGGAGGCCCAGAGTTTGGGAATTCCATCCCCAATCCTGCTGCAAAACTGTCTCACAGACTGGCCCTCACTACCCCTCAACCTCTGCGCACAGGCATGGTGCTTGTGGTGCCAACACTCCAAACACCGGGTGCTACATGTTGCTACGGACACCACAACACTTCTGCCCCCGGGAGCAGACAGTAGCCACTGCCCTCACCACTCTCATTGGAAGGATTCTGCAGTTTCCCTTGCCATGGGACTAACTTCTGATTCACATTATGACACAGACACATCTGTTTGGCAGGTGCTAAGACATGTACCCATGTCCTAGCTACAAGGGAGTCTGGAACGTTTTTAATTTTCCTTTACAAAGTGAGAGATGGACTCTATCTTATCAGGTAAGGGACTCTCCAAGGGGTCCCGATGCTGAGAAATCCACAGAATAACAAATATCCACCCCAGAGTACCATGGCAGGGATCAAGAGAGCTCATGTTTGTCTTTTTCTGTCTACTTTTCTTTTCTAAAACAAAGGACTAAAAAACCAAAGAAGTCAATGGTAGATGTGGACAGACCCATTCTGAAAATATCTTAACACCTTCATTTTCAACTGAGGCAAGCAAACATTCACACAGGTGAAAGTGTAGTATTGCAAACTAGTGCAGGAGAAAATAGATGCCCAGTTGGCCTCTAGTCAGCCAGGCCCAACAACCACACCCTTCAAGCACAGAGTCACAGGTCCTACAAATCCATCCCAGGTGACCTTCCGCCTCCTCTGAAGCCCCTGCTCCCCTTAGCCCTGCAACAGACTGCCTGGGCAGATCTTGGATCCTCCTGCAACCTTCCCTCTCTTGTGAATACCATGCGCACAAGTGGATTCGAAGATGTGATGAACGTTGTCATTATTTAACATCTCCAAAACACACTGTTTTGGTCATCAAAATCCTCAGTATTACAATTACGCCTAGTTTATGGACTATGAAAATAACCATGTGAAGACTATTCCTAATTAATCTTTCCACCTAGAGCTTAGATATTGAATCCCAGGGGTGAGAAAACTAAAGCTATGTGTCTAGGTCTATAAAATACCACTTCGTGCTTCAGCAAAAATGTTGCTATCAACTTTTCCTACAAAATTATCATACTGGCTTTTAATTATAGTGGGTTGTGGTGACACCTAGTGGCTGGTTGGCATATTTGGAAATACTCAATTAGATCAACTTAATCAATTTTCCTTTTTTTTTTTTTTAATAAAAACAGTCATAATGTCCATTTATGGATTCTGGCACATTTATTATTTTTAAGATTTATTTATTACCTATTTGAGACAGAGAAAGAGTGAGCACAAGAGGGAGGGGCAGAGGGAAAAGGAGAGAGAGAATCCTAAGCAGACTCCCACTGAGAACAGGGCCCGACGTGGGGCTCGATTCCAGATTCTGAGATCATGACCTGAAACATTTCAGTGTAGAAATAAAGAGAAAAACTGAATTTAAGATCTAAAAATTTTAAATCATAATTTTCTCATGTAGAAATTATGAATATCAGTCAACAAAGCAAAAACTAAAGGAGTTTGTGAATACTAAACCAGCTCTACAAGAAATATTAAATTGGACACTTTGAGCAGGAAAGAGAGACCAAAAGTAACAAAAACTAGAAAGGAACAGAGACAATCTACAGGAACAGTGAGTTTACAGGTAATACAATGGCACTAAATTCATACCACTATCAATAATTACTCTGAATGTAAATGGAATCAATGCTCCAATCAAAAGACATAGGGCATCAGGATGAATTTAAAAAGTAAGACCCATTGATATGCTGCTTACAAGAGACTCATTTTACATCCAAAGACACTTCTGGATTGAAAGTGAGGAGATGGAGAACCACCTGTAATGCTAACGGACATCAAAAGAAAGCTGGAGTAACCATACTTGTATCAAACTAGACTTTAAATCAAAGACTGTAATAAGAGATGAAGAAGGGCACTATATCATAATAAAGGACTATCCAACAAGAAGAGCTAATAATTGTAATTATATACGCCCCCAACTTGGGACCAGCCAAATATATAAATCAATTAATAGCAAACTTAAAGAAACTCATTGATAATAATATAATAATAGTAGGGGACTTAAACACCCTACTCACAGCAACGGATAGATCTTCTGAGCAGAAGATCAACAAGGAAACAAAGGCTTTAAATAACACACTGAACCAGATGGACTTAACAGACATATTCAGAGCATTTCATCCTAAAGCAGCAGAATACACATTCTTTTCAAATGCACATAGAACATTCTCCACAATAGACCCCATGTTGGGTCACAAATCAGGCTTCAACCAGTACAAAAAGACTGAAATCATACCATGCATATTTTCAGACCACAACTCTATGAAACTTGAATTCAACCACAAGAAAAAAATTTGGAAAGACCACAAATACGTGGAGGTTAAAGAACATCCTACTAAAGAATGAATGGGTTAACCATGAAATTAAAGAAGAAATAAATAAAGAAAAATACATGGAAGCAAATGAAAATGAAAACATGACAGTCCAAAACCTTTGGGATACAGCAAAGGCAGGAAGTATATAGCAATATAGCCTTCATCAAGAAGCAAGAAAAGTCTCAAATACACAACCTAACCTTACATCTGAAGGAGCTGGAAAAAGAATAGCAAATAAAGCCTAAAACCAGCAGAAGAAGGGAAATAACAAAGATTAGAGCAGAAATAAATGATATAGAAATAAAAAGAAACAGGAGAATGGATCATAAAAAGAGGAGATGGTTCTTTGAAAGAATTAACAAAACTGATAAACCCCTAGCCAGATTTATCAAAAAGAAAAGAGAAAGGACCCAAATAAATAAAACCAGGAATGAAAGAGGAGAGACCACAACTAACACCACAGAAATACAAACAATTGTAAAAGAATATTAAGAGCAATTATATGCCAACAAATTGAGCAATCTGGAAGAAATGGATAAATTCCTAGGAACATATAAACTACCAAAACTGAAATAGGAAGAAATAGAAAATTTGAACAGACCCATAACCAGCAAAGAAATTGAATCAGTAATCAAAAATCTCCCAACAAACAAGAGTCCAAGGCCAGGTGCTTCCCAGGGGAATTCTACCAAACATTTAAAGAAGAATTAACACCTATTCTCCTGAAGCTGTTCCAAAAAAATAGAAATGGGGCGGGGGGGACTTCCAAACTCATTCTATGAGACCAGCATTACCTTGAGTCCAAAACAGACAAAGACCCAACTAAAAGGGTGAATTATAGACCAATATTCCTGAACATGGATGTAAAAATTCTCAACAACATACTAACTAATTGAATCCAACAGTACGTTAAAGGATTACTCACGATGATCAAGTGGAATTTATTCCTGGGCTGCAGGGGTGGTTTGATATCTGCAAATCAATCAATGTGATACACCACATTAATAAAAGAAAGGATAAAAACCATACAGTTCTCTCAATAGATGCAGAAAAAGCATTTGACAAAATACAGCATCTTTCTTGATAAAAACCCTCAAGAAAGTAGGGATAGAAGGAACATATTTCAACATCATAAAAGTCATATATGAAAAACTCACAGCTAATATTATCCTCAATGGGGAAGTACTGAGAGCTTTTCCCCTAAGGTCAGGAACATGACAGAGATGTCTGCTCTCATCACTGTTATTCAACACAGTATGGGAAGTCCTAGCTTCAGCCATCAGACAACAAAAAGAAATAAAAAGCACCCAAATCAACAAAGAAGAAGTCAAACTTTCACTTTTTGCAGACGACATTATACTCTATCTAGAAAACCTGAAAGACTCCACCAAAAAAATTGCTAGAACTGATACATGAATTCAGCAAAGTCACAGGATATAAAATCAATGTACAGAAATCTGTTGCATTTCTATACACCAAAAATGAAGCAGCAGAAAGAGAAATTAAGGAATCCATCCCATTTATAATTGTACCAAAAATCACAAGATACTCAGGAACAAACCTAACCAAAGAAGTAAAAGATCTGTGCACTGAAAATGATAGAATGAACACTTATAAGAGAAATTGAAAAAGATACAAAGAAGTGGAAAAACATTCCATGTTCTTGGATTGGAAGATAAAATATTGTTAAAATGTCTATACTACCCAAAGCAATCTACACATTCAATGTAATCCCTATCAAAATAACACCAGCATTTTTCACAGAGCTAGAACAAAAAATTCTAAAATTTGTATGGAACCAGAAAAGACCCTGAATAGCAAAATTATGTTGAAAAGGAAAAGGAAAAGCAGGAGGCATCACAATTATGCACTTCACACTATATTACAAAGCTGTAATCTTCAAGACAGTATGGTACTGGCACAAAAACAGACACATAGATCAATGGCAATGGACCCATAGCTGTACGACCAACTAATCTTCGACAAAGCAGAAAAGAATATCCAATGGAAAAAAAGACAGTCTCTTCAACAAATAGTGTTGGGAATATGGACAGTGACATGCAGAATGAAACTGGACCACCTTCTTATATCATACACAAAAATAAATTCAAAATGGATGAAAGAACTAAATGTAAGACAGGAAAACATCAAAATCCTGGAGGAGAACACAGGCAGCAACCTCTTTGAGCCACAGCAACTTCTTACTAGACATGTCTCGGAGGCAAGGGAAACAAAAGCAAAAATGAACTGTTGGGATCTCATCAAGATAAAAAGCTTCTGCTCAGTGAAGGAAACTATCAACAAAACTAAAAGGCAATGGAAAGAATGGGAGAAGATATTTGCAAATGACATTATGGATAAAGGGTTGGTATCCAATATCTATAAGGAACTTCTCAAACTCAACACCCCAAAAAACAAAAAATCCAGTCAAGGTTTGGGCAGAAGACATGAATAGACACTCTTCTGAAGAAGGCATCCAAATGGCTAACAGATACATGAAATGATGCTCAACATCACTCATCATCAGGGAAATACAAATCAAAACCACAACGAGATACCACCTCACACCTGTCAGAATGGCTAAAATTAACAACTCAGGAAACAACAGATGTTGGTGAGGATGCAGAGAAAAGGGAACTGTTTTGCACTGTTGGTGGGAAAGCAAACTGGTGAAGCCACTCTGGAAAATGGTATGGAGGTTCCTCAAAAAGTTAAAAATAGAACTACCCTATGGCCCAGCAATTGTACTAATAGGTATCTATCCAAAGGATACAAAAATGCTGATTCAAAGGGCACATGCACCCCAATGTTTATAGCAGCAGTATCAACAATAGCCAAATTATGGAAAGAGCCCAATGGCCATTGACTGATGAATGGATAAAGATGTGGTATATACACGTATATAGTATATATATATACGTGTATATAGTATATACATACATGATATATATACTGTAATATTACTTGGTGATCAAAAAGAATGAAATCATGCCATTTGCAACAACAGGGATAGAACTAGAGTGTATTATGCTAAGCAAAATAAGTCACTCAGAGAAAGACAAATATTACATGATTTCATTCATATGTGGAATTTTTTTTTGAGAATCACATAATGGGGTGTTTATTTAGATGATCCAGAATATGATTACAATAATTTTTTGATTGTCATAAAAATGAAAATACAAGGGGCTCCTGGGTGGTTCAGCTCGTTTAAGCATCTGCCTTTGCCTCAGGTCATGATCCTGGGATCAAGCCCAGCATTGGGCTCCCTGTACCGTGGGGAGCCTGCCTGCCTCTCTCTCTGTCTCTCATGAATAAATAAATAAAATCTTTTTTTAAAAATGAAAATGCAAGATTTAAAAATTCTTGCAGAACTCCTGGATCTCCATGAATGCTGTGATTGCTACAATTTGTAAAATACCACATCCACATAAATGAAAATTCATATTACATGTTATCTAAATTTTTGTGGACTGTCTTGGAAACGAACTCTTCATATAAAAAGATTTGTCTGAGGACATGCCAAATCCAAAATAATGGACTTGCAAGTAGGCCTCAAAATACAACCTACTGATGAGTTTTCACCATCTAGATATTTTTTGGATAGTCAGTAGGATGAAAAAAAAAAGTCCTAAAATAACTTTTTCAGACTGTTCTAAAATCTACAGTGTCTCTTTGTCATCTATCAAAAAACAACATATGTGGAATTTAAGAAACAAAACAGATGAACATAGGGGAAGGGAAGGAAAAATAAGAAAAGAGAGAGAGAGGCAAACCATAAGAGATTTTTAAATATAGAGAACAAACTGTGGTTTGCTGGAGGGTAGGTGGGTGGGGGATGGGCTAAATGGGTGATGGGTATAAAGAAGGGCACTTGGGATGAGCACTGGGTGTTATATGTAAGTGATGAATCACTAAATTCTACTCCTAAAACCAATAGCACACTATATGTTAACTAACTTGAATTTAAATATTAATTAATTAATTAATTAAATATCAATCAACAAATTCAAGTGTGCAAAAATTTCATTTTTCTAAAGTAAACATATTGTTCATACAAGTAAGTTAGACTTAACTATGAAATAAGCCAATGAAACTTATCACCACAAAATAACTTAGACCATGTGGTCCTAGAACTGTCTTGTTTTTTTCCATGGCACTAACCAAGAAATAGGACACATTTCTATTATCCTGTTAACCTCTTCCAGAATTGGCCCTGAGCGGACAGGCACAGCCTCTGCTCAGTAACTGACTCACAATCTCCCCAGAACATAGGTTTCTTGCTGCTACCAGACTTTTATTTCCTTCTACAATAGAATCTTTATTTAATCTATGGACAGAGGCAGCATTTCTCTTTTTTTTTTCCCCTTAAAGATTTATTTATTTATTTATTTGACAGAGATAGAGACAGCCAGTGAGAAAGGGAACACAAGCAGGGGGAATGGGAGAGGAAGAAGCAGGCTCCCAGCAGAGCAGGGAGCCCGATGCGGGGCTCAATCCCAGGACTCTGGGATCACGCCCTGAGCCGAAGGCAGATGCTTAATGACCGAGCCACCCAACCGCCCCAGAGGTATCATTTCTATTGCCCTCAAAATCTATACTTTATACTCTAATTTAAGTGTTTAAACTTCAAAAGCCAATAATCATCTTTTTTTCCCCCTCTTTTTTCTCTCTGCATATTGGGTAACATTCTTCCCGGAAGCAAAGAAAACCACCAGTCTGACTTCTTGAAATTTTGAGATAGGTTGGGGTGAACAGGAAGGGTAAAGGAAATTCCAAAGAAATGAGATGATTTGCCTGCTTTATCAACAAAGAAGAGATAAGTCTTGGAAGCCAAAAAAGTTGGCTTTAAACTAAATGAGATATTGGCTTGAATCATATAAGATTATTAATTTGCTGGCATTTTTTACCTTGTAAAAAAACAATTCTGGGGCACTTGGATAGCTCGGTTGGTTAAGCGTCCAATTCTTGATTTTGGCTCAGGTCATGATCTCAGGGTTGTGAGACTGAGCCCGCACTAGGTGTGGAGACTGCTTAAGATTCTCTCTCTCCTTCTCTCTCTGCTCTACACCCTCCCTCTCCCTCTTTTAAAAAAAAAAGACAATTTTATATGGTTCAACCTAATATAACTATATACATGTTATAGTAAGTCAGTTCATGAGTTTAACATATTCTCTCTTTAACAGGGAAATCAAGCACCATTCTGAATCTATACATTCTATATTATTCTGTAGACGACTATAATTCCTTTCATAATGCCATCCTAAGAGATGAGGGTCATAAACTCTCCATCTATGAATTAAATAATGTAAAAACCATTGGACAATTTACAAATACCTAGACGGTGGCACAGAACATTGCAACCAGTTGGCTTAGGTTCTAACCCCAAATCCACATTTGCTCGCTGAATGACCTTTTTGTGCCTCAATTTTTTTTTTTAGTCTTTAAAGAAGGGATAATAGTAGTACCTATCTCGTGGGGGTTTTATGAGGATTAAATGAGTTAATGCTTCTAAGTACTTGTCAGAACAGTGCTTGGTACATTCTGTGCTATGTGCATATTATTTAGTATCATTATTAGATGTGCTGGCTGGAATTGTGTTCCCCAAAGATTCATATTTAACATATGAATCTAGTCCTAACCCCCAGTACCTCTGAATATGATCTTGTTTGGAAATAGGATTGTTGCAGATGCAGTTAAGATAAAATATTGCTGTAGCAGGGTAGGACAGAAAGGGTCAATGTGGACACAGGGACGGACACGCACTCAGGAAGAACATTTTGTGAGGAGGAAGGCAGAGATGTGGTATTGATGGCTTCTATAAGTCAAAGACTGGCAAAAATTGCCAGCAAACCACCAGAAGCTGAGGGGAAAAGTACAAAACGGATTCTTCCTCACACCCTCGGAAGAAGCCAACTCTGCCGACAGCTTGATCTTGAATATCCAGCCTTTAGAACTGTGAGACAAGATATTTCTGTTGTGTTAGCCACCCAGTCTGTGGTATTTTGTTACAACAGCCTTGACAAACTAATATATTAGATAAAACATGCTTGTCCAGAAATGTGATCAAGAAGTCTGAAAATACATCTATTTTCTCTTTTAAAAGACACCCTCTTTCCTTAAACAGAGTACTGTTTGACAGAGAGTAGCCTGTCCCAACTATTGACCACAGCAGGGCAGAGCACTGGCCTTGAACTGCATGGACAACAACTTGTAGAGTGTAATATGACACTAGTAGCCTATGAATTCTCAATACTTGCTCAGCAGGCTTTCTGCACTCATACATATGGCCAGGATAGATTTCACTGTGACGTGTGTTAAGTGTTCTTCCAATTCCAAAAATACCTGACCCAACATGTCTAATATTCATTCATTCGTTCATTCGTTCATTCATTGAGAAAGTATGTGAGCAGGGGGAGGGGAACAAGGAGAAGGAGAAAGAAAATCATAAGCAGGCTCTACGCCCAGCACGTAGTCCAATGCAGAGCTGCGTCTCAGAACCCTGAGATCATGATCCTAGAGGAAATCAAGAGTCAGATGCTTAACCGACTGAGCCACCCAGGCACCCCATCAAATCCAATATTTAAATTCAAGATCAACTACAACTCGGGATTGACTTAAAATTATCATAATATATATCTCTTTCCTCATTGAAAAACAAAGTGGAAGGATTATCATATTATCCAACCAAACATTTTCATCCAAATGAATGAGACATTTCTGGTGAAATGTCTTGATACCTAATTTGTTTCATTTCTTCATCTCTCTACATGTATGGCTCTTGCCCCTTTTTAGTTCTGTATCTGTGAGCCCTATATAGAATTTAACCCTTAACTTTATCATTCACCTCTGAAAAAGTACAATGTTAATCTCACCTTTCCTAGTTACTTGTCAGGTTTTTGAAAACAGGAAATATGCTTTACTTTAAAAAAAAATACTCCTCACAGTCACCAATTCATAGAAATTTTTCAAGAATAAATTACTGTGAAATGTCCAGAAAAGACAAATCTATAGCGACAGAAATTAGACTACTATCAGGGGCTCGGGAGAGACTGCAAATGGGCACAGGGGACCTTTTGGGAATGATGGATATATTCTAAAGTTAGATTGTGGTGATGGTTGCACCATTGTACATATTTATGAAAATCATTGAATTTTACAATCAAAATGAATGAATTTAATGGCATGTAAGTTATTCCTCAACAAAGCTATTAAAAACAATAAGTTGTTGATCATTTTGAATAAAAATATTTCTCTTACACTAGTTGTATGTTCGTAGCCAGCAACATGAAACTGTACACATGGGAGATGAATGGAGGAGCTCAGGGTTGTAGAAAAAGCTGTTGCCACAGTGCAGCTAATTTACATCTTTAATATCCATCCCATTTACCTTCTATTAGCAAAAGTATTTCTGGCCACCCTTGCCATGGGAACAGTTCTAGCATTTGATTATGTGTGCTGCTTTATTCCGTTTTACAATCTTCATCAAAGGAAAAGCTAGTTGATCCCAAAGGGAACCAACTGCCTAGTATTTAGGCAGTACCCACTATATTTTACATTCAAGCTATTGTCATTTGAGAAAGATTATTTACCATGACAAATCTTAAATGGGAAATGAGACAACATTTAACTAGAAAAACATTTCTGTGCCAGAGTCGTATGTTCACTGCAAGAGGAAAAACAAACTTCCCTTTCAAGTGGTTTTAATTATTCAGTCTTTGACGTGATTTCTGTATAATCCAACCCAAATGCTGCCTGATTCTTCTTTGCCAATTCTGATGAATAGTACAACAACATACTCCACTGTTTAAAGAAGGATCCTTTCCCTTTACAGACCCTGTGGATTCCATACTCAAAGCACTCTGACTTCCCAAGAAAACTGAGTCACTGTACCAGAGCTTACGTTAATTGAGTTTCATACGTCTAAAAGCCCCTTTTAGATCCATTTTTAGAACAAACTTTCAAGAGCCAGATCAACGTAACCTAAAATCCTAGGCTCCCTGGCTGCTGGCTACCCATATCGGAAGTCTTTACTATTCCCCTAGAAAGACACAAAGTCCCACGTTATTTTTTCAATGTTATCTTGTGTAATTATTTAATTGGATTCTCCAGTCCACTGTTCTCTGACCTGTTGATACTCCATACTCATTTCTGCCACGGAGTCTTGGTTGCTCTTAAAGGCAGAGACCATGTCTTTATTAAATGTTCAAATATCCAACACATGAAACTATTCAATCCCACCCATTTTTCAAGAGCCATCCCAATGCTACCCCTTCCATAATATATTTCTATCACCAGCCAGATATAAGTACCTATTCTTTTTATATCATCTCTATATTGTACCACTTTTATTACATGTATTATGTTCTCTTTTGTTATGTAGTAATTTGATTATCCTTCTTATTCCCCATCATACTGTACACCTTTGAAAATAAAAGGTATATTTACTAACTTGTGTTTTCCATTCTGCCTCCAACACCCAATCTCCCCCAGTGTCATTCTCAGAATTAGAAAGTGCTCAATAAGACCAATTAAATAAAATAGTTTTGGTATGCCATCCTCACTTATAATTACAATATCCATGAATATCGATTCAAATGGCAGAAAAATGAACAAACATGCTTTATCTAGTTTGTCTAAGGACCAAGAAATATTTGTGTTTTTTTTTTAAAGATTTGTTTATATACTTGAGAGAGGGAGAGCATGCAAGTGGGGGGAGGGTGGGGAGGAAGAGAGAGAATCTGAAGCCGACTCTGAGCTGAGTGTGGAGCCCTTTGTGGGGCTTGATCCCATGACCCATGAGATCATGACCTGAACTGAAATCGAGAGTTAGACAATAACTGACTGAATTGCCCAGGTGCCCCGGAGCAAGAAATATTTGCATTCAATGAAAAGAATTTCTCTGTGAAAATTTTGAAGTGAATACATCCCTATCAATGTTCCTTTGCCAGAGTATCTTACAAAGCTCTCCATGTCTCTCATATTTTGCAGTTTCCCTCAGCATCTGAGATGATTTTTATATCACTCTACCTTCTGATATAGAAAACAGTGTGGTATAGTAAATAAGGCATGTTCTTTGCAGTCATATAGATCCAGTTCCAAACTATACGTAACTCAGCTGTATGACCTAAGCACATTGCTTACCCTGAATTTCAGATAATTTCTCTGTAATAGGAAAACCAAAATAACACTCTCATGTGGTTACTGTGAGGATTATAGGTGTTTAAGGAACTCTTTACCATGCCTGGCATAATAAAGGTACTAAAAAATACTGAATTAAAGGTACCAATTCAATTAAACAAATACCTATTGAGTGCCAGCTGAGGGCCATGCATTAATTTGTTCTGAGGACACAATAATGAATAAGACTGGCATAGGTCCTACTCTCCCAGAGCTCAGAGTCCAGAGGGAGACACACACTTGAACATGCAAATGTAGCACCTGTGACAAGCCCAGTAATGCAGAAGCAAGTACAGAGTGCTTTTAGGGCCCAAATAAGGGACACCTATGGAATCATAAAAGACTTTTTTTCACTCTTCTGACACCTTCAAATCTTAGTGGCAACTCAGTACCTACAAAGTATAGTCATTATTAACAATAAAATCTATTTCATAGTCCAGTGCTGGGGCTAAGACTAAGGTGCCAGGGACCATATGACCACATCAGAGAATCATCATCCCTTTAGGGCATGCCACATTCTAGGGTCCACAAGAACAGTCTCATGGAGAAACAGGAATCAAATCTACACACAAAATATCCACCCTTTAGATTTATAGAGGAGCCTCAAGACAAAAGCGTAGTCAATATACATGTCTTCCATTTGCATATTTTCCTATCTTGGGTAATAACTTAAAACTCAATGTGAAGAGACAGGGACTCTGCAAAGCAGATGCCCTTGTTACGCTTCTAAAACCTTTCTTCATTTCCTAAAATAGCATGCTAATTTTAAAAGGCAAAATAATGAAAGACATACAAGGTGGTGGATGGAAAAGTTTCAAAGCTCACAAGACCAATTTCTCATTATAAGTGGCCCCTGGGGAGTGATGAGAAACTTGTACTCCACTTGTCAAAGAGGAACCTGTTTGGCTATTTTACACTTCACTGTACTTACAGCAACGTTACCCAACCAAGAATGTTCTGAGGAAGAAACAACACGAGTTTAGGTAAATGAAGTCTAGCGGCTTCGCTGTTTGACGCAAATGACAGCTGGGACAGAGGGGCCTTGAGTTGATTTCCAGGGGCCATATTCTCTGCCTCTGAACAGGGCTGACAAAGGGCTGCAGGAGGGAGGGCTCACCCCCTCTACATCTCCTTTTCCAGACTGGCATCTACTACCCTCTTCTTAACTCTGTCCGCTCTTCTCTGCACCAGCAGAGGGGCACAAGTGCATGTTCTGACCTGTAGCCTAATTCTAAATGTCTTGGTCACCATTATATTTCCCTAAAGTGGCACGCTCAGAGCTCTTATTCACCCCCACTTCTCTCACCCGGATTCTCTGTAAAGGTGAGTAAGCTCTCCAACTCGGAGATTGGATCATGAAGAATAACTTAAGGCTTCTATGTCATCAACTGGAAAAAACAGTGAAATGAAACATCATGAATTAACGCATGTAACAAAAGACAAAATACTGTAAGATAAACAAACATACTTGTAATTAGTGGTTCTTGCTCAGCAGGGAGGAATAGAATGGAAGATCTCCCACTAAATGCACTGGTTTCCTCTGAGACAATCAGCTGCTGAAAACTGCTGGAAGGTTGATGAAGTCCTAAAATCGATCTAATTAAGAGCCATGAGATACTGAGTTTTGATTTCCTCTTCTGATAAGTGAAGATAGTAAGATCTACCTCTTAAGGTTGTTAAAAGGATTGGGGGAAGTCCTGAGCTCACTATGCCCATTGCAGGACCTATATAAATCGTATTTAGTAGTAGTGGTATTACCCTGATGGCTAAACACTCCATAATAACCTTGGAACATCTGTAAACACGGAATGCAACAGAACTCCTCAAATATACCAATAGTAGACCTGACTGCCTGCAAGACATATGTGGTATAAGGGAAAAGCCCTGAAGCAGAAGCTACTACCTCTAGTCACTAGAGATCTGCACACTTAGCTGTGAGACCTGAGCCATTCATATCCCTTTCTCTTTCAAATTTGTCATCTGAAAATTCAAGAAGTCGACCTAAATTGTTTCTAATGCCCCTGAGAGCTCACAGACTATCATTTTAATAGATCTTCCAGATTAAGCAAGGCGCACCTACAATATCTGAGAGACCTAATGTCTTGGGTCCGACCCCATACTTAACTTCATGTGGAAATATATACGAGCAGATAATATACTGGAGGTGTTTGTGGGGAGGTGGATGGCTATTACCTATAAGATATCTCCCTAGAGTGCCTTGGTGGTACAGTCGGTTAAAGCATCTGACTCCTGGTTTCAGCGCAGGTCATGATCTCAGGGTTGTGAGATGGAGCCCTGCTTTGGGCTCTGTGCTCAGCACAGAGTCTACTTATGTTTCTCTCTTCCTCTGTCTCTGCCCCTCCCCCCTCTTTCCCCAGCCCCTCTCTCAAATAAATTAATCTTAAAAAAAAAAAAAGATATCTTCCTAAAGAACTGCTAACTAGAACAATTGAATTACTAAACTTCTTTGAACCAGAACCACATCCTCCCAGGCAACTCTACTAGACCCCAAATTTATTTCTGTTAAAGGAACAAGTGGCTGTGCTGATTGATAAAGAGCCTATCTCTTAGGAGCTTGGAGCACTTGACAGATCCTATCACATTAAAACTGTTAGTTGTTGGAGGGCAGCTAGTATGAAAAGCCATCCTACTGATAAGGAATCTGAAACACAGAAAGTCAAGTGACTTTCTCTTGAGCACCAAGTGAGTCAAGGCCATGTAACTCTCCAAATTCTATGGACTCATAAGGCCTCCTGATTAGGGTAACTGTAACGTCCCGTTATGGATCTCTCACCTATCAGCCACTGCTGTGCTTCTCCCCCCTAACACCCAGAACCCCAGCCCTAGCTCTGTGCCTCCCCCATCCCACCTTACCACTCCCGCCTTTACTCCACCAGAAGCATCGCCTCTCCATTCTCAGCAACTCCATGGTCAAATGCCCTCCTGATGCTTATCCAGTCATAATGGTAGGAGGATTATTTAAATGCCTTCCCTCTAAACCCCATTCTAGAAAATAGAATTTTCCATAGCCCAAATTGAAATTTACACAAAATCTACCTCTGATATTTATCCCCAGCCATCTATGTGCCTTTATAGCAAGACCAGCTAAATAATTTGTGGGGCCCAGTGCAAAATGGAAATGAAAGACTCTTTGTTAAAAAAGAAATTATAAACAGAGCATTTAAGCAAACTCCGGGCCCCGGGTAACTGTGGGCCATGTCACATGCACATGGAGCTGCCCCTGACCCCCTGCATCCCCTCCTGAGTTCTAAATATCTCTACAGATGAACACTCTAGCATCTTCATCAACCATGAACTATTTCCTCTCTCCTCACAGCAACCTCAAGCGATTTTTTTTTTTTGCCAATCGCTCAGCTCCACAAGTTTATCTTGTACACCATTGACATTTGCTATTCTCCCCTCACAACCCCTCAGGGAGACTTCACTCAATGAACAGTGTTATCTGGAAAATCATACTCATGCTCCCATTTCAAAAATGGCTTCCAAAATCCTGGCTGCATTTTTATTGATTTATCCATCACTAATTGGCCAAAGGAAACACAGTATGTGGACAGTTTGAACCTCAGTTATCTGTCAAGTAACCTTGTATATGGTCCACCTAGGATCAGGGCTTGAATCTGGAGAAAGTTTCCTCGGCAGAGTAATGGTGTCTTTTCTCCAGGATGACAGACAAAACATTTAATTTCTCATTATCTAAAGCCAGTAAAACATCTGTAGGCTGAGAGCAGCTTTGCCAATTAAATTAGCAGAGGCCACAGCCCGAATCAATAAACTGCAGCCTAAAAATAAAGCCACACGGTCCCTTTGGAACGCTGCTTGACTTAAAACAGACCTAAATGGAATATTCCTTAATTACCAGTGTTTCATAATACTTTTTTTGACCCTCTTTTCTCAGGCATGTTTGGTTCTCTGGGGTATTTCTAGGCATTGCAATTAAGCAATTTAGATCCGTTTCCAATCTGCAGATAGGATCATTCATCCTACCAAACAACCTGGGTCTTGGCAGAAAGTAAAAATAAGATAATAAGAAATATATTAGTAAGTATATTATCGTTTGCATTATCAGATATAACCAGCATTTTGAACTGCTAGAATTATTTAGAAAATTTGGGTGTTTTTCATTTATCATCAAAATTCAAAGACATGTTGCTCTATGTTATGTTCCGGAAATACTGGGCATCATCTGAATTTCAGAAATTCAAACCAGAGGGATTCACTAAAGGAATCCTTATGGAATTCTTTTGTAAAATAATCACTCTTCTCGGTATGAATAATCATTCCTCACTCTATATTTTTCTGTCAGATATTTTATCATTTTCTGGAGGCAGGCAGCATATACTCTGTTTCTTTAGAGAATGATGCCCAAACTACATCACTTGAGACAGATAAGTTAGATTTATTCAACTCAAAAGAAACCATGAAATAACAATCAAGTGGCAAGATCAACTTCTCAATATGAAATTAATTAATTACAATGAACATAATGTAGCAAGAATGGGGCAGAGTTGTGTAACTACAGCATCTGTGTCACATGTCCTTCTGGTAAAGAAAGGAAAATTGCATAGATACATAGATACATGTGCCTAAAAAATCTCAGCTGTTACATAATTTGAAATGAGACTGTAAGATATACATAATCCTTCAGTTTCCAACCAGAAGTAAATCAGAAAGGGAATCAGAGACCTTATAGTAAAAAAAGAACAAAATTTATTGGCTAGGGTTTTAGCCTCAGCTATATCACAACTAGCTGTGTGATTTGGGGGCAATGCATAAGAGATCACAGTCTTTGTCAGTAAAAGGGAAGAAAATGTTTAATAAAATGAAAAATTTAAACTAGATTATCTCTAAAGTTCCTTTAAACTTTAAATTTCTCTGATAGAACTTCTACTTTAAAATGGGGTTGGAGAAGCATGTCTCTGATATGAGCTTTTCAACTTCTTACAGAGACCACCAAGATTTAAATAAAGAAATACTTCCCTTATTGTAAAAGTCTCTCACAAAGCTGTTCAGCCAAGGTATTAAAAAAACAACCAACTGATGTAAATTTCACACTTCTACTTATCTTCTGCCTACTCACTTAGAGAAGTAATAAGATGGGAGCACCTGGGTGGCTCCATCAGTTAAGCGTCTGCCTTTGGCTTAAGTCGTGATCCTGGTGTCCTGGGATCCAGTCCCACGTCGGGCTCAGTGGGGAGTCTACTTCTCCTTCTCCCTCTCCCTCTCCCCCACCCCACACCGCTTGTGTGCTCTCTTTCTCCTTCTGCTCATTCTCTCAGATAAATAACAAAAACACTTTTTTAAAATAAAAGCAATAAGATGGGATAAATGCCCACCAACATAGAAAAAAAAAAACCTCTCAAAATGCCATTTTCCCTAAATTGCTATATTTGAAATTTTTCAATAGACTTAAACAAGTTTCATGGTTTTTTAAATATTATTTTCTGTCGTGTTTGAAAATGTGTTTAGGGGGTGCTTGCATGGCTCAATTGGTCAAGCATCCAACTTTGGCTCGGGTCATGATCCCCAGGTCCTGGGATCGAGCCCCACATCAGGCTCCACACTCAGCGGGGAGTCTGCTTGTCCCTCACCTTCTGCCCCACCCCCTGCTTGAGCTTTCTCTCTCCTCTCTCAAATAAATAAATAATATCTTTAAAAAAGGAATAAGAAAATGTGTTTGGGAAAAAACAAATGTTTGTAATTACTGCCCAGAAATGTTTCTTTTTCAAAATAAAGTCCTACTTCTTGCGTCTTGGTCCCCCTTCTGCTTCCCATTCTACCCCTTTCCTTGGCTTCATCTGTAAAAATCACTCAGGTAATTTCTATTGGTCTGATGTCCTGCATTCAAGATACCTTACATGATTCTAAGCCCCCAAAATTACAACTTTCATCATGGCAATTACTTTCATTTTCCTTTATAATTTGGTTTGAGCCAAACTACTCTTCCTCTATGTAAAAATGTTTAATATACTTTCAATATCTGAAAAAAAATTATTTGATGGGCTAGTTTTATAGTTATTAAGGCAGCCACCACGTACTCAAACTTTAGGGGAAAATGTATTTTTTTTTTTATGGTGGAAAGCATATGAAAGTGGATTTCTAAAGCTCTGGGATCACGTTTTTTTTTTTTTTTAATTCTTTGCCTTTCCTAAAATTTAACGTGTTTTAACTAATCTTATTTGCATATCATGACCTTCCAAAGGTTCTAAGGTATAGTTTTATTATGTTATTCTCAGATCCTAAAGACAAACATTTGCTTTGTTTTATTCTAGTTCCTTATTTGATAGAAACACAAGGACTCCATTGTTGAAATTTGCATGCTTCATAAAAATACGTATTTCAGCAAATTATACTTACAAAGCTTGGCATTTCCAGGTGTATCTCATTAACTACTACACTAATTGTGGGTTATAACAAGGTTACAGGAGAGACACAGGACTGACTATCCCTAAGGAAGATTTGCTATGTGGGAAAATTTGTACAATATGCTCCTTCTTCCTAAACTCCCTTCCACAATATCTATATTAATGAAAATTGGTTAAAGGAACATTAAGGGTAGTTTTTATTTTGGATGAATCTTGTTAGAAAGAGGATATATTCATTAATTGTTTAAATATTTATTGAGCATCTACTATACCAGTCTCAGTGCTCTGTCCACATATGCAGTTGAAGCATGTCTGAGAAAAATAGGAGACTCCCTTAGTAAAGAGAGAAGGGAGAAGTCTTGCAAGTCAGCCCTGAGTTCTCTATCCTTTCTTGTACCACCACCTCCCAGCTGATGGAAAGACCTTTGCTTAAATTGCCTTGCATCTGAGCCACTACCTAGCCTTTCAGTTCCCTGAGGCCCTGGATATCACATTGACCTACATCACGATTGGGTCAGATGGGGCGGTACATCACCATTGCCCTGGGGATAGATTCATTTCAAGATTGTAAACAAGTTTTTAAATAGTGATCTGCAGCAGAGCCATTTTAACCTCTGTGAAAAAACAAAACAAAACAAAAAAAAAACAGGAAACATTGCCATGACACAGGTGTGTTCGTTCTGCCCTTCCGTGGCAGGAAATTCAGATACCTTGCAGAAAGTAACAGGCTCATGTAAAGAATAAGGGCAGTGAATTGTTTCGGTGATGAGAAACCAGACAGACCTCAGCTTTGCAACCACATACCAGTAGCCCCAGTATGTTTAAGGCATATATGGTGCCTTAAAGAAGGAAATAATGGTGCTTTCCATGTGTGATAACAAAGAAATACTGAAGTTCCAGTTTCCTTGATACTTTCTTACAGTTGGTCTTATTTAAAATGAATATATCTCATTATTTCATATAAAATAAAACATGGATTATGGTAGATGAGATATATCTTGAAATATCTTCCACTACCAGAAACCTAGAAATGCTAGGAAAAAATACATAACAAATACCACCATCTCCAACTTAAATGTATACTTAAACTTGCAAAAAAGTAGAGAAAATCCCCAAGGAAGAACAAAGGGAATCCTAAACCACAGGATTTAGCATATAGCAGAGCTCAGCATTTGCTAATCTCAGTTACCTGGAGGGCTGGCTCTTGAGTGTCCTTTGCAAGTCAGAAAAGAAGATCTTGGGCTGTACCAGGTAGCAAAATGAGCCAGATACTCAAAGAGCTACATTTTCAGTAACAGAATAGACAGGAAAACCCAATTACCTGCAAAGACTGATAATAAGGAAACTTGGATTCAGCATAATACCAGGGTATTATGTGCTCTCCTGGATTTATAATTTAAATTTATCCTATCTATGTGTTCCAGGAAACCACCCTGCCCCACCCACCCTTTCCCCATGCCAACAAGCCAAGAAAATAACAGAGCAGTCTGGGGTCAGAAGTGCCTGAGTTGCCTGACAAAGCCAACACACATCTTCTTCAAAGGAATGTACCTTCAATCTTGTGCTCAGAGGGTTCCACAGATAAACAACATGAATGTACAATAAAAGACACATCCCAGTTCAAGTTAAACAACTTAAGCTGTCTTCTTTTTTCCAGGAAAAGAACATCGCTTTTCTAGTTGCTAATGTTGCCTTAAATACACTTCCGAGGGTAGGGGGGGGGGGTGGACAATGAGATTCTAACTATTCCCCTGGAATCTAGTTGGTTAAGACAGAAAAAGACCAACCTCTAAGTGCTCAGGAGAAAATGGAAACTAAGTAGGCCTGCTGTTCCTTTTCAATTACAAATTGGAGATCAGAAACCTTGAAAGCATTACTGAATTTCCTGGGAAAGTCAAAAGAATGGATTTAGAGCCACCAGTCAAGTGGAAGCTATAATGACTGGGAATTAGTGAGTGGACTTTATTACTGGAGGAACCACAATGGCAATAAAGGCATCTTTAGAGTAAGTCATTTGAATACATGCAGACAAAATTAGTAGCTAGTTTTAAATCCCATTTAAGTGCATTTTTGTGCTGGCAACAGTGTGGGGTGCTCAGTAATCTGTTTCTAATTTATATTGTCACTGTGTTTCTGGTTTACACAAGGCAAAAGCCAAAGTTAAATTGTTTCTAGTTGGCAGCATGCCAGAGAAGACAAGAGAAGGGAATGAGTCAATTCTGAGTTGTAGAATGTTTGACCACACTCTAAGATATGAACATTGAGGCTAAAGGACAGAGATTGCTCTGCAAAGATACAACATGGGAAGGAAATACAGGCCAAAGGGACAGAGTAGAAAGGCTAAGAGGGAGGCAGATCCAGAGTTCAGGAAAAGCAGGAGCAGACTTCCGTCATCCTGACACAAAGGGTGGAGGTGGAGCATGGGAAAATCCACAGAGATGGCTTTCTCAGGATCTGGGAAAGGCAAGTGGGCCCTCATAAGCGACAGATCACGCATTTCTGCTCACTCCAGGAGAACGGTGAGATCTCTTATTTGGTGATAAAATGAAGAGTCTGATTTAAAAGAAAAACCAAAAAACACAAAACTAGTACTTCGAGTGGTTTCCTAGAGCAGGGTACTATCTACAAATCAACACTCTACAGAACTCAAATGTTTCTTAAGTTTCTATTTAAAAACTCTGTGTCATTGTAAATAAAAACAAAAAATTTTTAAACGTTCTTTAAGGACTGTAGAGCTAAAATAATTGCTTTTTAAAAACCTTCTGGTAAAGACTAAGGAGACAATATCGGACATATTCACATCACATATGGCCTTCAACATACTGTTCTAGTGTATCTTTCTTTGTGTTTTCTCTTCTTAAATTAGTGAGCAGGAACTAGCATTTTCTTACAGTACTTAAATATTAAGTACCATGGTAAATGTTTTCATAATTTGTTATCTAACTAATTTTCAGTTTATTCAAAGGATACAAAAATATATTCTGAATTAGATCACTAAGTATCAGACATGCATAGCCAGAAATAGTTGCCGAATAGCGTTTTAAAATCTAGTTTGAAAAGAAATACACTTCTGCAAGTGGGGAGAAAGTAAATCCAAAAAGTTTGTACCTCTATCGAAATAGAAAACTCTCCATAGCAGTTAATGTAGTAACAATTCCACAGTTAATATAGTAACTATTGGTCTCAATGCAAGTGATTATACTTATGGACACATTAGAAAATCTCTCCCATGTGGGAATGAAAACATTGGCACAAACTGCTGCCTATTGGATACATTTCACTGAAGAACTCACCAGTGTCTATGGGTGAATTCACCAGTGCTTTATTTTGCTTCTAGACTATATTTAAAAGTATTATATATTAACTCTATAGATTAAATATTTTATTATGACATTGAAGTGTTATATATTAATTATATATTTTAAGTACTATATATTAAAATATATAGACCATATTAAAAAGTTCATAGGGTACTGTGAACAAATGGCAACAACTATATAACTTAATAGGATGCACTGTAAATAGCTTATTTCTTAAACCGCCACCACCACCGCTAATCAATTTCTAACATTTCATTCTTCTATTCATGTAAAAAAGTTCATTTTGAGGGGTGCCTGGTGGCTCAGTAGGTTAAGCATCTGTCTTCATCTCAGGTCATGAACCCAGGTCCTGGGATCGAGCCCCTCTTTGGGCTCCTTGCTCAGTGGGGACTCTGCTTCTCCCTCTCCTTCTGCCCCTTCTCTCTCTCTCTCTCTCTCTCTTTCTCTCTCTCTCTCGCAAATAAATAAAATAAAGAGCTAATGATGTATTATGTGTTGGCTAATTGAACATAATAAAAAAAAGAAGATTGCCTAAAAAAAGGTTCATTTTGATTTTAACAAGACAAAAATAGTAAATATTCTTTATGCACATTTGAACTTCGGTCTTAGTTGGGCTGAAACAGAAATAGCGTAAAAGCACACAGGAGTAAATAGATCACAGATCATCACAGTTCATCAAAGACCCCCTTTTAAAGGAAAGGGCTTTGCCACGCTGCACTGGTGAAAGTTCAACGATGCTGCTACCTGCTCTTACCTAACATCTCTGAATCTGTTGGGTCCACCTATGTACAGAGGATTACAGTGCTCTGACCCTATTAATTCCTTGCCTACCTTTTTCCAGGGAAACTAAAAATGCTTCAATATCTGCCACAAGCATCCTGTTGTGGAATTTTTCCAGGACTGCCTTTTACCTAGCCATTCTGTTACTCTGTTACTGTTCTGTTACTATTCTGTTCTGTTACTACCATTTTGGCTCCTCAGTCAGCCCTGTTCATACCCAACTTTCACTCTGTAAGAAGATGCTCATGTTTTATTCTGTTCAGCAAGCTTTCCACTGGCACTCTCACAGGGTGTTACTTTCAGAATCTTCCCACTGGCTCATTGCACCCAAACCAAGAGAAAGAGGAAACATTCCTGAATTTCAGGCACAATGCCCAGAAAGACTCCCAAATGTCCCGAGGTAGGGAAGGAATTGGAGAACTAGAAACCAATGAAAATGAGTGCTATCAGCAAACAACCAACCTGCATCCTTCACAAATAATCCAAACCTCGCCCTTTATTTCCTTCATCATTGCTGCATCTAGTTGGCTTCTGACTTTCTGAAGTTTGTCTGCCTTTTCTAGTCCCAAACTTACCCTCTAGATTTGATAGATTCAATTTCTCTAGGTTTGGACCTCAAGATCATGAATATAAGTAAAAATAATCTTCTACCTCATTAGGCTCCTAAATACTTTCAGAAATACTCCACCAACCATATTCTGATCTCCTTTCCTGCTGTTTTAGTCTAGCATTCCTCAACCCCCACCATTCTGTTTCTCTCTTTCTCCGTCTCAGTCTCTGTCTGTCTCTGTCTCTCTGTCTGTCTCTGTCTCTCTGTCTCTGTCTCTCTCTCTCTCTCTCTCACACACACACACACACACGGTTAGATTAGACATAGGACAAGGGTATTAACAATCTCACCACACTCTGCGTTCATTAATCCTCACCTGGAGCTCTGTGTTCTGTTCAGATTTTAATAGGTATCTTAACTGAAGAATAATGGTGAGTCCAGAAATCACCCTTATGAGGACCAGCTGAAGGAACTAGAAAGGTTTAACTAGAAAAGAGCCCTTTTTAGCCCCTTCAGTAATTACAAGACCTTAGTAATTTGACTATTCTAAACAGATTGATTTTAATAGTTCTTGATAATTTAATAATAAGTACTTGCAGGCTTAGCTTACTTAGTATTGATATTCAGTTCTCTGTTTTTTAATAGGCAGATTTTACTTTAAGCTAAACTAGAAAATTTTTCTGAAACCAGAAAAATTGATTATTTTAGAAAAAATTTTGAATATTACATTGAAAATTTCATAGAACTACTGCTTCCAATCATCTGATCACTTCAGATGGGCTGATAATGTTAGATAAAACCTCTTTATCAGCAATGCATTCGAGTCCCACAGCACTACTTTCCATATTCAACAAAACCTCTCTTTGCATAGATACATGTGTAAAAACAGAACATTCATAGAGAGGGCAGAGTGCCATCAAAGGTAATTATAGAGACAGTAAAGTTATTTTATGCCAGGAAAAACAGAATGCTGGGTGTCTCATGGAGTTTCAGAACCTGATTTCAAAAGGATCATACAGATAGAAAATAAAATTTAGCATGGTGGACCGTTCTACAGGATATATTTGTAAGTATGAGATTCCATAAAATGGTTGATGAATACAATGGTGTTGGCTTGATATAAATAAGGAGTGGATGTTTACTTTAACAGCAGGACTGCTAGAAGTATTAGATTTCTTCTAAGAAAACAAACTACTAAACACATGTTTGCCTGGCCTAGGCTTTCTATAATTAAAAAATACTTGCCTGGCCTAGGTTTTCTATACTTAAGAAATACTTACACTCATACACGTATAAATGAAGCTTCTAAATTGTGCAGTAAAGGAAATATTACAGATTTAGAATATGGTCTTTCATTTTATGTGGTTTTTGTGTGTGGGAACATGGATGTATATGTTTAGATAAGGATATATTATAAAATCTCAGACTTTTTTGCTTCAAAAGTCATACAACTTCAAATAATTGGTTTCATCATTTGATTAGCTGTACTGATTCCAGGTATGGATTGTTGCAAGATTCACACGCAGCATTGTTAATTTTGATTTTAAGGAATTTCTTCATCCTTAATGTTATGCCTAAGCACAACTACACACAGATTACTTGCTTTTTAATAGGCAAGAATTTTATGTGCTAAGGCAAACAAAACCTCACTAAAATGTAAATTGCTCTAGGTTTTTCTAAATTTTATGTGACATTCTATATCATAAGAAACACACATAAATGCAGATATTATATTAAACAGAATGAATTTATCAGCTGTCTGTCAGGATAATAAAAACCTTTAAATATGTGGGAAGGTAAAATTGAAGAAAATTCATTTATTTTCATATTACTTTGAAAAAGATTTCATTTAAATGTTAAAGAAAACTTGGATCTATTCTGGCATGACATATATCGAACTCAATTCGTCACTAAAGCATTTAAAACCACTCTAAGAATTAGACTGTATAGATGAAATGTATGATTTCTTTAGAATAATCAAGAGAAAACATTGGAGACAAAATCATTTTTTGTGTTTTAAATACTCTACTCTTAGAGTATAAAAGTGCACACTAGTTTTACCAAAAGGATATGGAAAAATTTAAAAGACAGGCAAATTAATGCATAATGTTAACATAAGGTAAACAAAAAATATTTAAAGAACCAATCGAAAATACAAATAAAAAGCATAGGAATTTTTACAATATCCATCTATGAAGTTAAATCAAAAATAAAGATAACCATAACCTAGCACTTACAAAGTGAAAAAATTATTTACTTAAAATATAAGACAAGGCATTTATAGAAATATTTTGCCAAATCTCTGGGAAGTACACAATAATCTTTTTGGTTTTGTTATTATTTTCTTTTTAGGTCAATGGAATTTTTCCATAATCATACCACTAACATGAGAAAAAAATGATTACTCTTGATTTGAAACTTGGTGAGTTTCTCCAATTTAAATCAATTCTATATCATATTCGTTTAGGTCATTCTTTCACAGAGAACTCTCTTTTTGTCAGAACAAAATTTTAATTCTATGGACTATTTTAGGTTAATTTTTATTTTTACCAGTAAATGACCACATATGCTCTAATCCCAAGTAAATTTATTAATTTACTTTTGTTGGAATTACCAAAAATATTTCCTAAAAGTTCTCAATTATAAATGTGAAAAGGTTTCACTCCTCCACTCTAAATTTTGGTATTTAGATACAGACCTATTACTTAATGATATATACTATTGAATGCAAGATAGCAAATGTTTCTTTTTAAACCACTAGTTATTTTTGGAAATTCTTTTTCCTCAGACTGAATTTTATTTTCTTCATTTTGCCATACAACATTCCAAAGGCTACCTTTTCTCTTCTCATTTTAGAGGTATGAGAATTTTAATTTCTATTCCTTCATCTACTTTCCATCTTCCAAAATTAGTTTAAAAGATTTTGTTGGGTTTTGTCTCCTGTTTAATCTCCTTTTTTTCCTTCATGTTTAAGCCTTAACTATAATTTTAAGCAGTGTTTTGGCTAGACGAAGTAATTAGCTCAAGGGGGCCAATATGTTCTATTATCAGAAACTGAGTTAAATATTTGTGAATTTATCTCTTGGTTTCAATGGAGAAGGCATTATGAGGACATGGAGAGTATTCTATGGGATTTTAGCAAAGGAGTGGTGAATAGTAATAGTGAATCCAGTAGTAATCAGAAGAAGGAGGTGCAGTGGACATTCAGTTTATGAAAGCTTAGAAGATGGACAACAGGGCTCCAGTGGGTGGGCAGGGACATGGATCAGAACTCTGGCACTGGGACACTCCCTCAAAAAATTCCATTTCTTAATGGATTAGAAGACCAAAGACCTTTGTAAAACAAGACTGCTTTGTGATCTATTTTATGCATAATACATCTTTTACATAATTCTATCACTAAATACTTTATTTCATTGTGGATGCTCTTATGTCATTATAATCTATTAGTATTCTATAATTTAATCAATTTGTGAATGTTTGACTTAGAATACTAGACAATATATAAACAACTACTTACACACAATTATCAAATAGCCTTTGAACATATCACTTCAGAGAATTTATAGTCTATTAGGATTATAGACGTCAGAAATACCGATAACATTATTCTAATACATTTATATTTATATTACCCTCTTTTCCAATGTCACCCAACTAATGAGCCACGTGGGCCAGAGAACCTCCCTCTAAATCAGTCATGTAGCTGAACACAGGGCTACTACTGATCTATACAGAGCCTTTGCTGGAATTTTAAAAGATGACCTTTTCACTACATTGATGAAACCCCACTTGGAGGCCCATAGCTTTCAAGGGGACTGTAGGTGGATTTAAATCTCTTCTCTCCTCCAGACCAGATGTGTCCATAGAGGACACAACCTGCCTAATTGTAAGGGGTAGCTCTGGCTGGGCTGTCCTCTCAGAGCTCTTCTGGCCAGACATACCCTTCCTGGCAGCCTTGTCCCTTCAATATGATACACTTACCCAAAAGTGTCTGATCTGCTATAGGAGACCCGGTGACTTCTAAAGCTGGAACCCCAGCTACTAATATAATGTGTGAACAATAGAGATACAGAAACATGGTACAAAAGAAAAGGAAGATTTGCAAGGGAGTGTGCTAACACACCGAAGAATGGATAAGGTTAATTGGAAGATTTATGAGGTCTGAGTTGAAATTTAAAAAGAGGAAGGAATGCAGTCTGGCAGAATGTGTGTTTCCTGTACATACAGAGAGTTTAGGAAATATTTCCTGAGTGACAGAGTGCAAGAAGCTCAAAGAAGATCAGATTAACTAGAACAGAAAGTTTTTGCGTACAAGCATTTTTCTAATCTTTACGATTCCATTTTAGAGACAAGAGAATCTAAGAATTTACTTACTATGCCCAAGGTTACACAGCTAATAAGACCCTGAACTCACGCCCATGTTTGTTTGGCTTCAGAGCCTAAAATTATTTTAATATACTCGATCACCTGTCAAGAGCTGTGGGAACCCCCTAAACTCTTAGTGCATCTGGAAATTACTTTACTTTTGTTTTTTTGTTTTAAAGATTTTATTTGTTTATTTTGACAGAGAGAGAGCCAGCTAGAGAGGGAACACAAGCAGGGGGAGTGGGAGAGGAAGAATCAGGCTCCTAGCGGAGAAGCCTGATGTGGGGCTCGATCCCAGAACGCCGGGATCACGCCCTGAGCCGAAGGCAGACGCTTAACAACTGCGCAACCCAGGCACCCCTACTTTACTTTTGTGATGCTTCTGACCTCCGTGGGTGTTACATACTAAGCCTGTTCTACCTTTGCCAAACAATTCCAACAAAGTTCTTAAAAACATATGATAACTTGTAAATAGATATGAATTTTGGTTACAGAAATCACTAAAGTGTGCACATAGCTCTAATACATCAAGTTAGCAGACGTGACCTATAAAAACTAGTGTTAGATATAGTAGAGAGGGGAGAAGTCAAGGCCCAGGGGAAGACAGGGATGACTAATTGTATTGATATATGACTGAAGGAACTTCTTTACCAGCCTCCTGCTTAGAAGAGAAGCAGGGGGCCATTGGGTAATCTGCATCTTAGAGGTGAATTCAGAGATAAAGAATCTTTTAAATTTAATTCAGGGTCCAATTATATGCAGGATCAGTTATGAACAGCCAGTCAATGTAAGAGATTTCTTAGCCTCAATTATTTCAGTGTTAATCATCTTTGGTCAGATTTATCTTTCTAACAAAACACCTTATTTTCATCACACTATTATTTAAAGACCTCAGTGAATTGTTACTTCAACATTGAAGGCCATCCAGAATCTAACTGCACACAGAATAATCCTTATAATCAACTCTCTCTTTTGCTTAAATTCGTTTGAATATAAGTTTGTAATCACAAGAGTCCTAACTGTTATTTTTTTTTTCCTGTAGATATACTTAGCTATCTTGCCCCTTGCTCTTCCTTACAGGAGAGACCCACACAGAAAATGAAGTCCATCAGACCACAACACCCATAAATTCTTATCCCCAAACCTGCAAATATATTTAGTTCTACACCTATTCCAATTACAAGAAAACAGCAATTTCTTCTTCTACTTCCACTTCTCCAATGTTCCATCCCCCACAGACTGAATTCTAGTTCTTTTTAAATTTTTTTCCAGAAACCTGAAAATCTTGATTTTCCTCCTTTTTCCTATGTCTACAACTTCTTTCCATGGACACCATTTGCCAATCTCAGGGCATGTCACTCACACTACAGACTTTTTGAACCAGACTCTTGGAGATTTGCAGGCCAGAATGGCCAGGCAGCATAGTCCTGCCTCTCTGTCTCTGTTTACTGTTTGGTCCACAGCTTCAGAAGGGAAGGAAGGAAGGGAAACAGGGAGTGAAGAAGGCAGGGATGGAGGGAGGGAAAAGGAGAGAAAGAAAGTGCAAGCAGCCCTACATTTGTTCTACATTTCTCCATTTCCTCTTGTTTTCTTTCCTCTTGCTTCTGCTCTCCCTGTTCTGCCCAAACCCCTCTCACCAAGGCTCTTGATGACCTTCTTGTTAGCAAATCTACTGTTTATTTTTCAGTCTTTTCTCTCTCTCTCTCTCTCTCTCTTTTATTTATTTATTTATTTATTTATTTATTTATTTATTTATTTATTTATTTATTTTTTGAGAGAGAGAGTGTGCTCATGTGCATGGAGCGGGAAGAGGGGTGAGGGGAGGGGCAAAGGGAGAGAGAGAATCTGAAGCAGGCTTCATGCCCAGCACAGTGGGGCTCAATCTCACAACCCTGAGATCATGACCTGAGCTGAAATCAAGAGTAGGATGCTTAACCAACTGAGCCACCTAGGTGCCCCCGTCCTTTGTTCTGTTCATCTCTTCCCAGCCCTTAACACTCAACTGACTAGTCTTTGCTTTTTGGTATCTCATCCATCGGTTTCTGCGATACCACATTACTCTGATTGTCCTTCTGCAGGCTTTACTTTCTCAGTGTGTCTCTGAGTCATCTGTCTTGGTCCATCTGCTTTTCTCAGTTCAAACTCTCTTTCTGGACCATCTTTTCTTTTGGTTTCTCCTATGTGTTTTACAAAAACTGCCACCTTTATCTTGAGGTGAAATCTTTCATCCAAACTTGTTTCATGTCTTTCTCCCACCTTCCACAGCCACTACATCAAGTTCTCCATCACATTTAAAATCTGTCCCCTTCCTTCCATCTCTCATGCTACCTTCCTAATTCAAGCCTGTAACACTCTCATGGGCACTCCTGCAGGCAGTCTCCTAACTAGTCTTCCAGATTCCACCCTTGCACCATTACAATCAATTCTACTCAAAAACACAATCTTGAATGTCAGCAAGTCTGGTCCATATTTTAAAACCCTCAATGATTTTCCAGCTCCTTACTATGAAATTGCTGGTGTGTATGGCCTAACATGCTTAGCTTCCGCATGTCTTCCAACTTCATCTCTCATCGATTTCTTGCTGCAATGAGTATTTTTGAACATGATTATTGGTCCAATCTTAACTCTCTAGTTTGTTCTCTCAGCTCTCCCCCTGCCATATTCTAGATTCATGAGATGACTACATTCCTTTCATTTCCTCAATTAGGACATGACCCATTACCCAAGCTGCCCTGTCCCCTTCACTCAGCACATTCCTGCACATCCTGTGGGTTCCAGCTCAGCTATCACTGTGCTGGGATGCCGTCTCTAACAACCCCCAAGTCAGGCTAGGTTCTCCTCCTGCATGTACCATGGCCCACTGGACTTCCTGTCTCAAAGTCCCCATCACATGGACTTTAACTGCTTGCTAGTGAGGATAGGAAGAGGAAAAGACAGGATCTGCATAGATCACTGGCAGCCAGAACTTGGCACATAAGAAGTGTTCAACAGATGTTTCAAATGAATCAATAAAGACTGACATAAAAGTTATCCTTAATAATTCATTGATATAAAAGCTCACTGTTATCCTTAATAATTCATTGATATAAAAGCTCACTGTTATCCTTAATAATTCATTGTGTATAAGTGTGCATCTATGTTTAGCAAAATATTTCCAGTTCTCATTATAAATTGTAGATTTAATTATTCTTAAAATTTTGAGTTGTTTTCTCAATGTCCTGAGCTTAAAACCCTTTATGACATACACTGTTATATAAAGCCTGGGCTGAGTAAACTGTACCTGAATTTTAAAGCCAATGTTATACTGCCAAGAGTGGAGAAAACAAGGTAAGGAATCCCCTTCTCAGAATTCACCCTTAAGGAATCTTATTTTTTTTATTTAGCTATTACATTATTTCAGCTAATCACAAAAAAGCAAAGTCTTGTTCAATATATTGAGAGATCTTTCTAAAACTAAGATTTACCCAAAACAGGGAAGACCTGGGAGTTGAATTCACTGTCAGTGGGCACTAAATGGGAAGATCTGTCTCAGTAAGCTGTATTTTTTCAGACCCCATTAGGATGAATAAGTGGCCCAGATGGGTTCTAAAGTCGCAACTCTAAGTACCTATATTTCTAAAAATATTTACGAGAGGAGTTATTTTATTCTCCTCTCCCCTCCCCACCCCCGCCAGTGATTGTATCCCATTAATTTAAAAAACTCATGCTCATTTTTTTCATGATTTATAATTTTGTGTTCCTGAGACATTGACTCTAGCATATAATTATTTTAAACGACTAAATTACATTAAGTATATTCTGTATTGCTTTAGAAAAATGAGCAGGCAGAATTGTTGGATTTGCAAGATGTGCAGAGACAAATCTAAGAGGCTTCCTTCAAAGTAAGTAACATTTAAATTCTATGGCCATTCTAATGCATATTTATCACATGATAAATAGGTGTACATTTATTCAACGGCTAATTTAATATATTCTGTTCAGAGAGTAAAATTTGCATTTACACATGAGTAATTCCACCAGAAGAGCAATCATGTATTACTCTAAGGTTTCATTTTCATTATTTATGGTTTATACTTGAGAATTAAGCAAGTCTAATGTTTATACAGGGTCTATTATGAATAAATACTCTCAGATTTTTTAAAGTTTTATATTGTTTATGTTAAAATGAGATTCTTTATCCAAAATATTTTCATGATTCTAACCCTCCATCTACAAAGTGTCAGAAACCTCAAGCCTAGTTGGAAGAAGGGAGACTGGTGGGGTACCGAGATGCTTACCAAGCTCCCGAGTCTCTTGGATATTTTGCCAAACTAAACTATGCAGCCATTTGGATGGGAACAGTGATTGCTAAAATGGAATGCATAATGCCTGAGAAGAGTAACAAATCCTTTGATTGGATTTTCCACCTCAAGGATTCCCACACTGAGGATCACTGTATGTTAGTTTAACCAGAGTGCCTAACCAAGTCTACATGGAGTGCTCAGTCTTGGCCACATCTCCCTTGCTATGGTCAGAGCTCCTGGCGTGTATGTTCCTGTCCCATAGTACCAAAATGTCCAAAAATATTTACAAGCATTTGTGTGAGGTGGGGAGGAGGCTACAGTGGGAGGTGGAAGAGACAAGAAGACCCAAAGCTCAGCATTTTAAACAACCAGGCAAAGCTTCTGTGCTGAACGGGCCCATGCAGGGAGGAGGATGAACTAGGCTAATTCGGGAATGGCTTCCATCTCTTCTGCTGATGACTCCCATGGAGTGTCACCACCAGAGCTCTCATTTCTTTCTACTTGCCTTGCAGAGCCACCATCAGGGAAGGGGGAGGCTAAGGAAAGAGAGAATTCACATTTGTGGCAAGCTGGTAGATAACAGTCGTTTGATAGGTGCTTTACATTCATGATCTTCTCTAATTTTCAATACAACATTGAGAGATAGGTATTATCCCCATTTTACAGATTTTAAAACTGGGGCTCAAAGATTTTAGGCAAAACCAAAAGCTATCAAATGCAGCACTGCAATTAGAACTCAGGACTGTCAGACTCCAAGCACTCTTCATTCCTATTTCCACAATGACATGAGGTCTCAGAATGCTCCTCTGTTTTGTATCCGCTGCTTTTATTAGGAAATCCGGGTGGGTGAGGGGACAGAGATGTTTAGAATTACTCTCATATGGGCATCTGAATAGCCATGGGGCAGCATGAAATGAGAAACTCAGAAAAAATTACAAGCAAAATTTCATTCACAACTTTAACCCCGACCATAATCACTCTGATCATGATCTATCTCCATAAATCTCCTGAATCTTAGAGACAGAAGAATTCTCCCGCCAACAAAGTATCAACACTTTATTTTAAGCTAAACCAAGACAAGGATGGCATCTTTGCTCATGTTGAAGATTTTATTTTTTCCTATATAATGGAAACAAACAGGTGGAACAGAGAGGCATGCCACAAAACTTGCTTACCACTTACCATTTCACTGGATGGAAAAGGTTACTTTAGGTTACTGTTTTTAAAGTTCTAATAAGAGAAAAGAACAGTGAGTCAGACAGCATTTCATGGAAATGTTTTTTGAAAGCAATCTTAATGGCAGTATACTGCTAAGCCTCAGTACTGATGCACACAGTCCACCTAAAACTGGCAAGAACCATCCGAATTTGTAGAAAACAAAAGATACTTGACCTTTTTAAGAATCCTGATATTTTTACATGTTCTAGGTCATTCTTTAACCTCTTTGACTAATCTTCCTTCATTGTGTTAAGTACCTCCTAATTCTGATGGCTGTTCCCTCAACACCAATTATGGTGCTACCTACACCAGGTGTAGCCAATGGACAGTGCTTGCTTGTATCTATAGCTAGCTGATTATCGGACATCATTGAAAACAGGAAAATTAAGAGTGAACCAATCATAAACTGAAGCAATCATAAACTGAATGGCAATGAACACATTAAGTATTTTAAAGGAGAGAAAACAAAATGATTTATATGTAAGACTCCATAGTCACTTGCCAAGTCACCTCACAAAGCCCCTAAAGATGAACAGAAATGAAGCTTCAAACCCAGTATCTTTCACAGATATTTTTGAAATGGTAAATGGTTTTGATACTATTTATTCACATATTATTCATTGTAACAAAAATTCAAACCTGAGCATGTAAAAAAAATATAGCAAATAATAGAGAAAATATCCGCATATAATAGATACAGGGTTACTAACTTTGTTATATGAATGCATGCAAATAGACTTTGTGGATAAGCTCTACGACGTGAATAGTTAAATGGCAAACACATTACTGGTGCCAGCAGCACACAGTGCAAACCCAAATGCGGTTTGGCAGTTTATACCAAGAACCTTAAAAATGTGCATTTCTTAACCCACTTTAATTCTACTTCTACTAATCCCGCCTGTAAGCAATTACCCTATGTGAACATAGCAAGCCTTAATCACAAGTTTTTATGATAAAAAACGAGAAAGAACCAAGATGCCCATTGAGAATAATTAATATGTAAGCTATAGAATGCCCCCATATAGGGGAGCCTGGGTGGCTCAGTTGTTTGAGTGGCCAACTCTTGATTTCAGCTCAGGTCATGATCTTAGGATCATGAGATTGGGATCGAGCCCCATGTTGGGTTCCGTGCTTGATGGGGACCTGCTTGAGGATTCTCTCCCTCCATCCCTCCCCAGTCTGCATTCTCTCTCTCTCAAATAAATAAATAAATCTTAAAAAAAAAAAAGAATGCCCCCTCGTAGAATACTCCACATTGACTATCAAAGATTATAATTTTATAATTATAATTCATAACACTATAAATGGATTTTAAGACAACTGTGATGACATATAAAAAGCTTATTAAAAGTGAATATAGGGGCACCTGGGTGGCACAGCAGTTAAGCGTCTGCCTTCGGCTCAGGGCGTGATCCTGGCATCATGGGATCGAGCCCCACATTAGGCTCCTCTGCTATGAGCCTGCTTCTTCCTTTCCCACTCCCCCTGCTTGTGTTCCCTCTCTCGCTGGCTGTCTCTATCTTTGTCGAATAAATAAAATCTTAAAAAAAAGTGAATATATACATATATATGTATACACACACACACGAAGTATGCATGCACACAAACACACATTCAGAGTATGGCTACTTCTTAGTTAAAAACACACAAACACACAAATAACAAAAACACTGGAAAGAAGTAAATCAAAACATTAATAGTAGTAATTTGGGAATAAGGAAATTATAGGACTATGGATCTTTATCTTTTAAAAATTTATCTTATCATATTTTCAAGTTTACACTACTTCCACAGTTTTTTTTTAATTTTAACAATTTAGAAAGTAAAAATAAAATGTAGAAGATCACAGAATGGTAAATTTCCATCCAAAACCACACACAAATAGAGTACAACTATATTTTGGTGTTATTTTCAGGATCATATATTTCTATGTAGTTCAGCAAAACCTTGAGAATACATTGGTGCGATGAGCACGTTTTGTTTCTTTTCAAAGCATTACTTTGGAGGAAGTATTACAGTGGGGCCAGTCTTTTGAAAAGCTGATGGCTACAAAATGTGAGTATTATATATATTTCATCTTTGAATAACTAGTCAGTTTCACTCCTAACAGAAAAAGGCGACACTAGGTGGTGAATGTATACCGCTCTTCTCACAGCCTTCTAAATGGCAACTGCCCCCAGTTAAAAAAAGAAAACCTGAAAATAGTTTCTCATGTCAACCACTATTATTTTCTTTGGTGTTAATTAAAACAAGATTAGTCACTGGGAATATTTAGTTTTCACAAGTATATGTGTAAAATCCCTTGGAAAATATGCTTAAATCGTAACACGTACCGAAATATACTGCCTTACCATGGACTTCTAAAGTTAGAATTTTAGAAAACTCAATACTTTGCTGTTCTTAGTGCTTTCAAAAGTAAGAATAAGTTTGAGTCTTAATGTTCTGAAACTCCTCAGAGTTAGTTTTCAAATTTATCAGTGTCTGATCTAATGGGACTTTGTATAAGTCTGCACATAGTATGTAAGTATCAATATTCAGATGGTATAAATGAAAGTTAACAAAAAATGGATATTAGAGAGATAGGGTCATAGGCTCAACGCAAGAAATATGAAGAAGTGTGTGCATTCATGGGAGCAGTCAACTGTGTTTGGGTAGAAAATTGAGAAATTGATAAATACCAGAAGAAAGGTATAGAAAAAAAGTGTAGTAGGTACTCAAAGAAAACTCTTGTTTGCTGAATTTGGTATTTTTCTTAAATAGAGTTTGTTCCCATCAAATGTTTGCTAATTTTTGCCTATAGACCTCTTTTTCTTTGAGATTCCCTATTAGACTCTCTGTGAATATTTCATCTGCTTACACCTATTGACTATGGAGGGGGAGTTAGCTATGCTACTTGATGGGTTTTTTTAATTTTTTATTATGTTATGTTAGTCACCATACAGTACATCATTAGTTTTTGATGTAGTGTTCCATGATTCATTGTTTGTGTATAACACTCAGTGCTCCATGCAATACGTGCCCTCCTTAATACCATCAGGGCCTAGCCCAATCCTCCACCCCTCACCCCCGAAACCCTCAGTTTGTTTCCCAGATTCCATAGATTCATTCCCCCTTCTGTTTACCCCCTTCATTCTTCCCTTCCTTCTCCTACCGATCTCCTTGCTATCCCTTATGTTCCACAAATGAGTGAAACCATATGATAATTGTCTTTTCTGCTTGACTTATTTCACTTAGCATAATCTTCTCCAGTCCCATCCATGTTGCTGCAAATGTTGGGTAATCGCTCTTTTTGATGGCTGAGTAATATTCCATTGTATATATGGACCACATCTTTATCCATTCGTCCATCAAAGGGCATCTCACTCCTTCCAGAGTTTAGCTATTGTGGACAATGCTGCTATGAACATTGGGGTGCATATGGCCCTTCTCTTCACTACGTCTGTAGTTGATGGTTTAATTGATGGGATGTGCCAGTGGTAACTCTGGATAGAGTACTTCCTGTTACTCCTGGAGGGTGGCCATACTTCTGGGGCACTTCCTGCTCTCTCTGAGGAAGGGCCCCTCCTAGTATGGAGACAGCTATCACTGTCTGACCCAGACCCTGGCTCCTCCTACATGAACACCTTCATCAACTATTTTGGAAATTACTTCATGGCCTTTCCTTAGTACTGGGATCCATACCTCCAGACCTGGGTCAACACCTGAACTCTCACCTATCCTAACAGCCCTTTCCAATAAGCATCTGAGGCCATGGTTTTCTTGTGAATCACCCCTGCCTTTTACTTTTCAAGTATGCCTCATAGTTTGTGATCCAGTTTGCCAGCATGATTATGAATTTTTAAAAATATATTTTTTGGGTCAATTTTAGGACACTGGAACGAGAGGAAAAGACAAAAGCATATGTTCAGTCAGCTATATTGATTGATCCTCTGCTAAATAATTTGGATTTCAGTCCCAACCCCTTGCAATCCATGTTTTGCAACATTACAGGTTAATCTCCCTCTCGAAGTTTCAAATTCTCCATCTGTAACATGGGGATAATATCACCCATCTTTTCAGCACCATTGTTCAGGTTAGCCATAAAACACCTAACTTAATGGCTAATGCAGATTTGGCTTGCAATAATTGGTAGTTATTTTAATTAGTACTAAAGTGCGTGTCTCTATTATTCCTTTTTCTTTGCGGCTTACCAAAAAGTTCAAAATCTCTAACTTGGCATTCAAGATTCTCTATACCCAAACTCAAACACACTTTCTAGGATTTAGCTGCAGCTCCACCCCTTCACATGACACACCCTTCACCAGGGTGACCCTTGCTCCATTTCCTACACCTGCAAAACACCTGCTCCAAGCTTCGGTGCAAAGTCCCCTGTCTACTTTGTTATCTGCCCATCCTGGCTAGTAAAGTTCAACTTCCACCTTTTTCCTGCAACCTCTTGGAAATACTTGCCCCCTCTCTTCTGTTAGTATTATTATTTGTTCTAAGCACAGTTATTTAGTGTACTGGATTTTTTCCACAGACACTTTCTTAGTAGATCTCAAATTCCCTGAGAACACAGACCACTGCACATTCACCTTTCATCTCCCATCCCAGGGACTAAAAATGTGCTTTGTATCCAATGGGCATACAATAAATGTTCAATGAATAAATACAAGACAAATATTAGTTAAGAAAAGATCAAAACACCAAGCCATATTATGTAAAACTTTCTGTGCCAGTCCTGAAGGCCTCATAAACAAAGTGAATAAAGTTAATTGTTTGGTAAGGATCTCAAGTGAGAGCCTAGCTACAATTAGCTATTTAGAGATCTAGTGTCATAAGAATAAGCAAAGTTTACAGAAAGATGAGGACAGGAAGACAGCATACTGCTCTTTATAAAAACCAGCAAAAGCAGGATACAAATCTTATGAGAAATCGAATTACTGTGAAAATCATGTAAAAATTTAATAATTACATGATTAAAAAGGTGATAAAACAATTCATTCTCTGGAACATCCAATCAGAAAGATAAAACTAAAAAAAAAAAAAAAAAGTTGAATGTGCCAGAGGATAAAGTATGTTTACATTAACAAAGGTACTAGTGAAATGATGCATTCTCTAGCTAAGATATGTAGATACCTCTTTGTACATAGATTAAAAGACTATTACTAAGACATGCAGTTCCGCTGAGGAAGGAAATGTATTAAGCATGGTCTCAATGGATGAACAGGAATTGGTTTAAGAGATGTTTGCTGGACAGCTATTAAGTACTAGCTGTCACAATACAGCTAAGCTCAACTTCCTCATTGGAAGAGGGGATCCAAGAAAATCATCAATTTAAGAACAGAACCCTGTCAAAATTAAGACCTCGGTTAGAAATTAAGAATGCTAATAGTCTAGATGTTATTTAATGATACATTATTGACAAACAAGTTAATTTAAAAAAAACAGTATGTGTGCTCAACATCCATTCACTAAATCTTAAGCACTTAGGTACCAGGCAATGTGCTTGAAAAAAAAAAAAATTCCCTGCACCCATGTACCACATGAAATAACACAGGGAAAAAGGTAGATTTTTTCCAAAACTGAAAATCTCCTAGAAGAGAACAGGGAAGCCTGCTATTGATAGCACATTGCGGTAAAGTGGAGAATGGTGATTGTTACTTCTAGTAACATCCTGAATGGAATTTCAAAGGCAAGGCAAACACAGACTTTTTAAAAATAATAGCCGTTGACAACATTTTCACCAAAGGCTATATAAAGGGCTGACTGGCAGGGTTTGGTTTGGTTGGGTTTGGTGTGGTTCGGTTTTGGTTTTCGCTTCCAGAGTAAAGATGGTTTTATGAAGCTTTGCCTTTCCCTTGAAGAGTCTATTGTTACATTCAACAAGCAGAAGGAAGTTCTAGATATAGAAAGAAAAACATAGATACACATTTCTTTGACATAAAATTACTTGCAAGGTCCAGTTAGGACAGCCTTATAGAAGATCAGCACTTAAAATATATTTCCGAAGTGCAGCTTGTGACTGGAGAAAAATGTGTACTTATGAAGTGCCCTATGTGAAAGGCGGAGAATCTGGGGGCTGAACAGATTGCTCAAACAACTGCTGAGAACAAACTGCTTTGAGTTTTAGCATACTGTGTGAGGTGTGATCCCTGAGCAGTGAAGCGTCTAGTTGAGTTCCAACTGTGTATGATATAGGGACGGCAGAAGTACTTTCCTGAAGGCATCCACAATTAAAGATAAATAAAATATATGTGCACCATAAGCAGTTTGTGAACAACTATAAAGGGAGACTAGAAATAACAGATCACCTAGCACAGGCCTAGAATGTGTGTCTGTAGCACATACATACTAGGTCTGTGCTAAGGGGTGAAGATAGATGGGGAGGGATGGCAGGTCTCCTGGGAAAGCTTCTCACAAGAGGCAAATCTGAGCTGGAACTTGATTCAGACTGTTGTAAAATGATAAGGAGGCCTGACTGGCAATACTTTAAAAATAGTCAACTGTTTTAGAAGTCCAGTAGAGATAAATGCTTCTTTGAAGGAAGAGATATAATGTGTAGGATTCCTCAGGATTTAGTGTAAAAATTGGTCTCATTAAAAAATCTCCATAATGAATTAAGCAGAAAGTACCCTGCAAAATTTCCAAGTCTGCAAATGATAGAAAGTCCACCAAGTTTCCAAACACCCAATTTTTTAGGAGAGTTACATTATTTGCGAATGAATGTAAAAGTAGTAATAAGTTTTTAAATAGATCAGAAAAAAATTTGTCAGAGCTATTAGTTATCTTCATAAAAATACCTGAGAATTACCAAAAATTTTTCCTTAAATGACGTTGACCCAAAAGTTGACACTGTACCTCAAAATATCATCAAAATGTTAGGCATCATCAAGGCAAAAAACAGAAAGAAAATCCCATGAGTATTTCTGCTAGCTAAACCTAGCAGAAATCTGTAGTTCTGATGGCTAAATCGAATAGAACTAGAAAAGATACAGAAATGTGCATTTGAAATGACAAGGGGACCAACGATTACCTAAAACCTCCTCAGGTTTTACAAAATTTACAGCTCTACCTACTGGAAAGGTTGAGTGAAAAATAATCAAATCAAAATTTTGACTAGTCAGTTTTATTTTTAATTTTAATTAGGGGCACCTGGGTGGCTCAGTTGTTAAGCGTCTGCCTTCGGCTCAGGACGTGATCCCGGCGTTATGGGATCGAGCCCCACATCAGGCTCCTCTGCTATGAGCCTGCTTCTTCCTCTTCCACTCCCCCTGCTTGTGTTCCCTCTCTCACTGGCTGTCTCTCTCTCTGTCGAATAAATAAATAAAATCTTTTAAAAAAATAATTTAAATGGTGCCAGGAAAAAAAATGTGTATATATATATATATATATATCTCCCCTAAATCTCAAAAGATGAAGGTAGAGGTCACTCACTGACATTTGAGTAAAGCATGTTTAATATAAATAGAAAGAAATTAGTAAAACTGCAACTAACTTCCTTGGATGATTCATTCAGTCCTTCCATATGTCTGGTAAACCTTCCCAGCACTGGGACAGAGGTGAAAGAGACCTACAAGGTCACTGTGATCAGCTCATGTGCTCCCTCTAGAGGGAGGAGACAGACAAACAAGCAAATAAATTAATGAATACATTAATTCCAGAAAGTGATAAGTGCTTTGAAGAAAACAAAACCAGGTGATATGGCGAAGAAAGGCAGGTATAAGAGGGCAGTTCAATTGGATGATTGGGGGACAACAGTCAGAAGGGGTAAAATTTGAGCTAAGAGCTGAACAATGAGAAACAGCCAGCCAGGCGTGGATCTGGGGGCAGAGGGGCCCAAGCAGAGGAAAACCATGTTCAAAAGGCCCTGAGATACGAGTGAGGTTGGTGTCTTCAAATAACCAAAGAGGTTCATCATGACAGGAGTATAGAGCCTTACTGGCCGCATGAGCAACTTTAAAGTGCAGAGTAACAAGAGTGGACATGCTTTTAAAGGTACCATGGGGGGAGAGGGGTGGGGCAGTGGCTCAGTCAGTTAAGCATCCAGCTCTTGGTGTCAGCTCAGGTCATGACCTCAGAGTCATGAAATGGAGTCCTGTGCCTGCTCCACTCCCAGCGCAGAGATTCTTTCTCTCTCCCTATTCCTCTGCCCCTGCCCCCTTTTCAAAATAAAAAATACCGTCTGGTTCTCTTCTGAAAAAAAGAAGCAGAGAGACCAGACGGAAGGTTATTTCCAAAAACCATGTAAACAAGTCAGCAGGGAAGACAAAGCCAAGAGTACTTAGCATATAGACCCTAATCGAAGCCATGGGACTGTGAGATCACTCAGAGGGAGAGTCAGAGAGAGGAGAGGAGAGGTCCAGAGGTGCAGCCTAGGTGCACGCTAATATTTCCAAATCCAAAGAAGAGGAGGAGTCAGCAAAGGAGATGGAAAAGGAGCATCAGGTGACTCCAGGATGACCAAAACAGTACATCATCATGAAAGGCAAAGAAGAGCTCATTTCAGGAAGGGAGCTGTGAACTGTGTCAAAGACTGCTGGGAAGACAAGTGAGGTGAGGAAAGAACAGTGACCATTGGATACGGCAGTATGGAAGTCGGTGGTGCCTTGACAGGAGCGTGGGGATGGATAGGACAAGAGGAAGCAAGGCAGACAATGTAGGGAATTATTTACACAAGTTTTGAGGTGAAGCTCAGCAGAGAAAAGAGTAGAGACAGAAGGAGGCATGAGGTCAATACGGAGAAGATAGAATGAATAGCAGTGTTTGGTTTTATTTGGGAAATACAGTAGCTTCCTTAGAGATGACAGCAACCATGAGAGAGGAAGAAAGTGATGACATAGAAGAGAGTGAGGACAATTGTAAGAGCAACAGAGAAATGGAAAGCCATGGAGAAAGCATAATAAAGTGGACGCCAAAAAAGAACTGCTTGGACATTGTTCCCCTTTCAGGAGGAAAGTTAGAAAGGAGGGAGAAGATGAGGGAATCTCTACCTGATTAAATCAGTGTTTTCAGTGAAGTCTGAGGCAAGGTCATCAGCACAGAGCTGAGGAGAGATGTGGAAAGGAGAAGCTATGAAATCGTTTCTGGAGAGTTAAAGAACCAAGATATTATGGAAGGCTGGTAGGATGACTGGGTCATATTGAGTGCCCACGTAAAATTTGCCCAGATGATTTCAAGTGAGAAAGCCCAGTTACATATTTATTTTTCTATGGCCTCTTCAGTTCGCTCAGAGCAGACATAGAGTTAAGCCATTCTAAATAGGCAGGTGTTTTGAATCAGAGTTTGCATCAGCATTGATTTGGGTCAAAATCATCCTTCAATGTACTGTATGCTTTCCTGGCTTTCTCAGTTACCACAATCACCTGCAAACAGCCTTGGAAATGCCAGGTTGGACACCATAGGATTATCATACAGCTGAAGGCAACGAAGACTGCTCCAATTTCCTATGGCTGGTGCATCCTCACCCTGGCACAAAGCCGACATTAGAAGTTACTAATGGATGTGGTTATTCTGTCACGTGCGTCCTGATCCCAGAGGCAGAGCCGTTCCCTCAGCTCTCTTCATCTGTGAGAGATTCTGGGCTGCTCACTGTGGACTGGCAGCTTCCTCCACTATCATTTATTCTGCCCTCTGCTAACCTCTTGCTGTTGCCATGGTTCCCTTCAGCAGCCCTCACATTACCTCCAGAGCCTGCCGGGCGCAGCCCCTCCACTCAGTACTGTTTGTCTTCTCTATCTCCTCGTGCAGGGAGAAAAACAAAACAACAAAACCTGGCCTTTTAGACACATCGCTGTCCAATTAGGACATGTCTCACTGTCAAAAAAAAAAAAAAAAGTAGCAACACGCCAGGTAAAAATCCTCTGGTCTTTGGTGCTCCCTGGATGCTGAATAATTACCACCTGCTTCTTCACTTTTCAAAACTTACAGAGAATCACTTTCAAACGTAGAAGCATGAGGAATCCAAAAGCCTGGACTGACAAACATTTGTCTGGTCAGTACGTGCTGTGTATCAGGCAGCGCGCAGGCACTGGGCCTATGAAGACAGACCGGCGGTCTAATTCGCAAAGGGTGAGCCAGTGAGTGGGGGAGTAATCGAAAGTAAACCGGTAACTACAACTGACTCTGATGTAGGGAGAGACGGAACTGTAATTATAATAAGGTGAACTAGGTGCTGTCAACCAACAGGAAACATTTAGTTGGGGGCAGAGGGTGTCCCAGAGAAATTTTTCCAGAAACTGAGATACTTCACTTTAGTCCTAGATCAGAGTACAAAGCCCACCTCACAGAAGGAACTGCATATACAACAGCATGGGGTTGGCACATGGCTTGGCCAGGAGCAAGGCTCAAACAAAGAATATCTCCAGAAGTGACAAGGGAAGAGGCTAGAGAGGCAGAGAGCATTATAGCCTAATGTGCCCGGAAGCCACTGCCAAGGTCTGGCTTTTCTTATGAGGCCAATAATGGGAAAAGGTTGAAAGGTTATAAATGAAGGGTTGTGGCCAGATTTTTGCTTTACAGATTTTTCTCTGATAAAAGTGCAAAAAAAGATTCAAGGCAGATCAGATAGACGAACTGAGGCTTTTCGGATTATATGGTTTACATATACTTCTCAAAAATCATAATCAAAAATAATATGTAAAAAAAGAATAGAAGATAATGCAATAAATATAACAGTGTCTTTAATATATAAAGAGATCTGAAAAATTGCAGAAAACACTAACAGTGCAAAAAATGGTCAAATGATTTGAAATTCACAGAAAGAAAAGATACGGTCAATAAGAAAGAAAAAAATATTTGGGCATTAATATTTTTAAAATCCAAAATTAAACAATTACAAGTCATTGCTTTTACCCTCATCAGATGAGAAAGGATGGAGTGAGCAGACACTGACACTGACGTTAGTAATGAAAAGTAATGAAATCCTTCTGAAAGCCATTTTATAACAGGCATCAAGAGTCTCCAAAAATACTACATCTGTCAATCTAGGAATTCCACTCCTTTAAATTAATTCTAAGAAAATAATTACAAATGCAAAGATTTATACACCAAATATTCAATGTAGAATAGTTTACAAATAAAAATGGGAAACAATATAAATATCCAATAGTAACAGGGTAAGCTAAATATAATATAGGGTAGCCTTACAAATGACTACTATGTGACCCTTAAAAATGAAAAGGAGAAAGTGTTTCTACATATTAAGTATGAAAGAGTGACACAAGATTGCTTTCACAGTATAATGCCATATATAAATATATGTGTATCTGTGTTTGTGTAGATGAATGAATGCTAATTAGAAAGTTAAACATTAACAAAGGACTGAAAGAATAAAGGGAAATATATCAAATTGTCAACAATCATTATTGTCTTTATTAGAAGTTTTCCGTATTTAAAAACAACTCATAGTACTTTAAGTTACTTTTATAATAACAGAGCAAAAAGAAGTTAAGAGAAAAATCATAAATGATTAATATCATAGAAGCCAAACTAGAGAACTGCAGTAAAGCAGATTTACTTTAAAACTTCACATAGAGGCTAGTACAGTTATGGAATTTATTATCCCAAATGGTACAGATTGAAAATAAAATAAATCTAAAATTGTTTTAGGCACATTTCTGATGAAAGACTGCACCATAGCAAAATGTTAGGATTTAATTTATGGTGTAAGCTTTTTCCCCTTGCAGAAAATAGTCCTGGAACAGATGGGCCACTGTTCTGACTGAGCCAAGAGGAATGTCACGTTTCCTTCTACATCAAGAGACTGACATGTGTCACCTTGTGTGTCATAGAAATACTAATTTCAGTGACTAGCTTAAAAAGAACGTGCTAGAGTCCCAAAAGTATCACTCTCGTTCTTAAGAGAAAAGCATGCACTATATATGACATAAACCTATTTTTTCCATCTTCTCAATTTAATGAGCAATTCTGTTGTTTCTCCTTGTTCACTCTGCTCAAGGAGAATCATGGTGTCTGGAGTGTAATGCTCAAGAAGGAGTATCATTTACAACTTCAGAACGGGCTACTTTGGGCCACACTGCCTGACTTGGAAAAGGCTTTTCCACCTTTAAGTTCACTTGTTGTCTGAGTCAGTAGAAATTCTCAACTGAGCAATTCAGTTCCAACTTCAATTATTATTCAGATTCCTGGAACAGTTTTATACAAATGCGTCATCAGCTGCTTACTTGACTAACTTATAAAAATTCTGTAAAACATACCAGCCATGTGAGTCTACTGATTCTAGGCACCAGAACCTTCTCTGAAATATCAAAGAGGTTCAAGTGATCCAGGTCCGAGGCTTTTGGGTCCAGGTCAGGTTATGATGCAGTAAAACACCATATTCAAATCCCACTAATTTGCAAGAAAGATTCATTTCTTGTTCATGTCACACAAGGACTGGGTTCAGCTCCAGCTGTATTCCACATCTTCATTCTGACCTTCAGACAAAAGGAACAGTTCTTTTCCAGAATGTGTCCTTCTCAGACCACCTGCTTAAACCTTCTGCTTAAAAGCTTCTTGCACCTGTACATGGCACTTTGCATGTATTTTGTTGGCTAAAACAAGTCCAATGGGCAAGGCTATAAAAATGGGACATGAAAGTGTAATCCTCCTATAAGAAGGGCAGGAAGTGACTAAGATCAATACTATAATCTACCATAGCAAGTATCTATATAAAATATCAACGGCAATGCATGGATGGCTTCATGAGTGAAGGACTTGGGTATATTGAGAATTGTTGAACCATTTGGCCAACCCCAAAAGATCCTTCCACTACTCAGTCAAGCGAGAAGTTAGAGAAGGCAAATGCAGATGCAGGCAGGTTCTGAAATAAGAATCTCTAAAGATTTTACTATACAATTAAGCTAAACACAAATATAAACACAAATTCAGAATATTATAACATAGAATCTAATATTGTTTTCCAAGTCATCCCCTTCTCCCCCACCCACCCACCCACCTACTCAACCATCCAAATAGCCTGGTGACTGACTCTCATTCCAGGATCTACAGATTTTATCTGGTATCTCATTTTTTTCCCCTGTTCCATAGCTCATTTCTTTCTTTTAGGACTCTTATTTTCTGCTCCTCATGAAGCACTGTCAAAATTCTACTAAGTACAAAGTATATCAAATTGCTTTTTATTTTCTTAAATAGAACTCCATTTCTTTCAACACACACCTGCAAATTATTGGCTTCCAGCTTTATTTGTTAAGCTAGAAATGTCTTTCTGTTTTAATTTGTTTTGTTTTGTTTTGTTTTTTTGGTTTGCCTTTCCATTCAGCTATTTCTCTAATAGGAGCTCCACTTGCTACAGGCATTGTCGCTGGCCGCAGCTTTCTGTGCCTGTGATGAGGCAAGGCACATCTTAAATTTCCGTAGGTGTGAAAATAAACTTCTTGTTTGACGTCTAAGATAAGATATATTCCCCCATTGGGTAGAAATATTGAATCCATATCATTTCCTATGCTACATTGTTATACATGCTCTATCTCCATCTCATCTGTCCTCTCAACTCAAGTGACATTCCTTTCAAACCATTTCCCACCCAATGTCATGAAGGCTACTTATATTATAATAATCAGACATGCTCTAATTTTGTGTATTCTCACGATGGCACATTTCTTGCAAACTGCCAGTTCTCCCCAGCCCTAATCCTTCTTAGAGGGGATCTGCCTCTCTTTGAGTTTTTCTCTTGAATAAAAATATCTTAATTGTTATCTTTATTTCTGTATCACTGCTGTCAAAGCCAGTAGAAGCCAAGGAGTCAAAGCTTTCTAGTGCCAGAGAAATCAGCCTAATCTCTGATGTGAAGATGTAGGAAAACTTGATTTTATATTGCTATTCCATCTGATTACTATTATTTCATATGGCAGTTAATACTGAATAAAATGTTGTTAATCAAAATCCTATGCTTGGTCACATATTTAATGTGCGTACACACACATTTCTATCAAATAAAAGTTACTTTTTTCATCATTTAGCAATTCAATTTCTCAGATATGCCAAAAGACTTCCCAGTCACCAAAAGAAGTTCTGAGAGTGTTCATCTTCAAAAGTGAGAATATTTGGTCCTCACAAAGATTCGTGTTAATGTATCAGATTTGCGAGAGCTTGCCTAACCCTCTTCTACAAAATAGTGCCTCAATCAGAAAAGCTCCTTCCAAACCCTCTTACACTGTTGGTGGGAATGCAAACTGGTACGGCTACTCTGGAAAACAGTATGGAGGTTCCTCAAAAGGTTACAAATAGACAAATGACTATGACCCAGCAGTTATACTACTAGGTATTTATCCAAAGGATACAAACACAGTGATTAAAAGGGGCACCTGCACCCCAACATTTATAGCAGCAATGTCCACAATAGCCAAAATATGGAAAAACCCCAGGTGTCTATCAACAGATGAATAAAGAAGATATAATATACCTATACAATGGAATATTACTCAGCCATCAAAAAGAATGAAATCTTGCCATTTGCAACTATGTGGCTGGAACTAGACAGTATTATGCTAAGTGAAATAAGTCAGTCAGAGAAAGACAAAGACCATACGATTTCACTCAAATGTAGAATTTAAGAAACAAAACAGATGAACATAGAGGAAGGGAAGAAAATATAAAATAAGAGGAAAACAGAAGGAGGCAAACCATAAGAGACTCTTAACTCTAGGTAACAAACTGAGGGTTGCTAGAGGGGAGGTGGAAGGGGGACTGGGGTAACTGGGTGATGGGCATTAAGGAGGGCACATGATGTAATGAGCATTGGGTGTTATATGCAACTGATGAATCACTAAATTCTACCTCTGAAACTAATAATACTGTACATGTTAATTAAATTGAATTTAAATAAAATTTAAAAAAAGAAAAAGAAAAGCTCCTTCCACATGTATGTCCTTATCTACCCACTCCAAAAATACAGCTTAAGACTAAAATGAAGGATGACCATCTTTGGCATCAAGTGTCATTTGATGGTAGTGCTGCACATACCTACTGTCTTGTTCTCGATTTTGTGATAGTTTCCAACCCCCTATCTGAATTCCATTATTTGCCTGGTCCTTCATTTCTACTTTGAACCATAAAGCATGAATATAAAGTTGAACTTTTCCTCCATCCATGTTCTCCTGCTCTGACTGGATACTGAGAAACACCCCAGGCTATACAATCTGATCAATTTATTACTTCCACATGACTTGGATATTTTCCTTCCAACCTTGACCTGCCTGTTGAGATTCTAAACCTGGTTCTGACCCTCCGGTTTGGCTGGAGGGCTTAGATTTTTCATGTCAGTTTCATGACCAAAGCTCCGTCCACTGTTCCAACTTAAGTCCTGTTTCTGAGTCCCTGTGACCTCTCCTACCCCAAAGCCAGACACACAGTGGACATTTTCCTCTGAGTGACTCAGAAGAAAGGAATGAAGGGATGACCACTCCACTGACTGGCATTGTCAAAATATCCTTCAGATGTATAGATCTAAGTGTGATGTGGGGTGTGTGTGTGTGTGTGTGTGCATGTGTGTATTGATATAATATTCACTTGTTGAATAATTTGGGAGCTTTGATTCAGACTTTAGTTTTAACCTGCATTAAATATTGTTCAGAATTTTTAATGATTTTGACCCATGAAAATAAACTGATTTCTCCATTACTTTTAGATGGTCCAGTAGTCTATGCAGCATACTTAAAAATGGAGCACAGTGACGAGAATATTAAATTCTGGATGGCATGTGAAACCTATAAGAAAATTGCCTCACGGCGGAGCAGAATTTCTAGGGCAAAAAAGCTTTATAAGATTTACATCCAGCCACAGTCCCCTAGAGAGGTAACTACATGACAGTGATGGCTAATGGAAATCAGTACATCCCGGGGAGGGCGCCAATATCTCTCAAGCACACATATGTGCCAGGCACTTCATATCCAGTATCTCCTACTATGCTACAAAGTCAGTATTGTTGACCTCATTTTACAGATAAGAAGCCTGAGAATCTGAGAAGTTAATTAGCTTGTTCCATGTCATGTGGCAGATTAGTGGGAGAGTTAGGATTCAAAGTTAGGCCTGTCTGGCTCCAGAGCCTCTTCTCATTAAATTATCTTAATTCCTGGAAAGTTTCTTTTAAAAAAAAGAAAAGGAGAAGAAGTCCTTGTAAGAAGAATCAACTTTGCTGGAGGTAACGACAGATACCATACATTGGCATGTTGACAATCCCAGTGGTTTGGGAAAAGTCTGTGCCTTCGCACCAAACTCACTGCTCACCTCAGTTCCAAACCAGCAAATCAGCAAACATTCACACTGATACTACTGCCAATCATTTACAATGTCCTAAAGAAAATAGAGAGTCATGAGTGCATGACACACTGGGACCCCTCCTGGTGGAGAGAGAATAAGGAATGAAAATTCAGCCCTGCCTCAAAGGGCTTTTGATTTCTTTTTTATCTTTATTGTAATTGCTTTGCTATTATATGTTTATTATAATGTATTTTATTACATGGGTTTTTGGAAGTAATCAGGAGAGTATAAAAATGTAAATGATAGACAACTAAAATGGTTTTACTGCAAAAATGATAGGATCTGGGATACACTGTAATAGCAGTGATGAGAGCACAGAGCTTATTATCTTGTAGACTCTGGGTTCAAATCTCAGTTCTGCCCCACTCACAGTGTAAACTGAAATAAATTATACTTCCTGGAAAAAAATTCTTGTCAAGGGAATAGGGTAGATGATGATATATGAGATTCCTATTACACAAGACAGTCCTACATTATTGACTTGTTCCTCAAAACTATTATCTGGAAAATACTTGGCTTATTGAAATAACCACTTCTCTCCTTTATTTCTCCACTTCTCTTCACTCTCTTCCCATCTCAGGGCATATTCAGTGAAATCAACATTCATGACTACTAAGAAAGATAAACTTTAAAATAGCACCAACTTCCCTTTTCCTTAAAAGAGACCTTCATCTCATAAACTTCCTTGTTTGTAGACTCCACTAACAAACCAGTTGCATCTGCCTAAGTAAGCAATGGTTTCTGACATTTCCCTGGTCTTGGGCTGTGTATTTCTGTTTTGTTTTGGTTTTTAACCTGGGATATAGAGGTGGATGTTTAATTTTACAAAAGCAAAGATTGTCTCTTAAAAGTCTTTTTAGATATCTATGAAATTTCAGACAAAATTACCCTTTTCCAGTTAAAAAAAAAAAAAGGAAAGGGGGGAAAATTAGACCTTTCCATTATGGTTTCTATCTTCAATTATACCTACTTATGCTCTACATGTAATTTCACTTTTCAGATTAACATTGACAGTTCAACAAGAGAAACTATCATCAGGAATATTCAAGAACCCACTCAAACGTGTTTTGAAGAGGCTCAAAGGATAGTGTATACGCACATGGAAAGGGATTCCTATCCCAGATTTCTAAAGTCAGAAATGTACCAGAAACTTTTGAAGACTATTCAGCCCAACAACAATTCCTAACTACCACTCAAAAGTTTAAACTGAAGACAGTGTATTGAAAGTGCTGGCTTTGTTTTTTTTGAATTAACACACACACACACACACACACACACACAGATACAATCAGAAATAGAACAGGAATGAAATAGAAGAAATCAAACTACAAATTAATTTCTTCTAGTTCTCAAACAGAAACAGATCCCCAAAAGGAGGGACTCTAGAACAGTTAAAACGTGAAAAACACAATTTGTGGCATGCCTACATAGCTCAGTTAACACACAAGAAAAAGGAAGATCTTCATGACACCAATATTATAAAGTTTTTACCGCAGTAGTCAATTAATGGATGTTTTCTTATAAGTGAAATTTTGCTGTCATAATGCACAGATCAGTTCTTTAAAAATTGTAGCCGTATGAGTTGTCTCTAGCGTGAGTGTATCGTATAGATGGAGTGCTTGTAATAACTTCAATTAGTAGACAAACTTAGTATATGAAGTACAATCAATGGTCTAATATTATGAGCAATAAAGAGATGTGTTCTTGAGAGATATTTTATCTGTAAAATTTTCCTACTATTATATTCATAATTAAACTTCTATATCACAAGTATCTTCTACATGTGAAAAATTCCTGATGATTCTAAGCTATTAAGAATGTATAAAATTCTTCATTTATTCTTATATTGATATGAGGGTGGAAGATTTGGTTCCTATATTTTAAGTATTGTTTCCTCACAATGTGAATTTATCATGGTCCTGATAATCAATAAATCCAAATATAAACTAAAAACTTATAAATCTATGCTTTTTTTCAAAGATACAATGAAGTTATTTTTCCAACAAAAGACCGCTTTTTTATCTGTCCTGTCATAGCAGTTTCCTAGAGTTTGTTAGGAGATTCCAGAGGAAGCAACTCATTATTTCACTTGTTTTGTTTAGCATATAGCATAACATATAAATATTCCATACAGATGGATAAATATTCGATGTTTTTGATGAAGAATAAAACACATAAAATATTTAATATCATTTTGCCAAAGAATTAACTATAGGAAAATATTGTTCAAGATTTTTAGTTTTACTATGAAAAGTGTTTCTCAGGTCTCAGATTTGACTGAAATAGCATTAGTATTTTAAAACACCTATAAACCTATGCCGTATAACATGAAAATGAATATTAACTGTAATTCTTCTCAATCGGCAAAGGGCTTTTATAACAGAATAAATATTTGAGGGTTTATTTCTGAGCAAGTACTCAGGAGATATATTTTTTTAAGATTTTATTTATTTATTCGACAGAGATAGAGACAGCCAGCGAGAGAGGGAACACAAGCAGGGGGAGTGGGAGAGGAAGAAGCAGGCTCTTAGCGGAGGAGCCTGATGTGGGGCTCAATCTCATAACGCCGGGATCACGCCCTGAGCTGAAGGCAGACGCCCAACCGCTGTGCCACCCAGGCGCCCCTCAAGAGATATTTTTGTGAAAAAGTATATCACTAATTAATGCAGATTCTAGCTAAAGTAGAAAGTGTTACTACAGTGTCCAATTTTACGTAGCTCACTGAATTTTATTTTGTCTTAAAAATACCAGTATAACAATACAGATTGACATCTTAGATATCTGAAGCTGAAGATGATCCTTAGCCATAATAAACCAAAATAAAAAAAGAAAAGAAAAAATCCACATGTTTCAATAGTTTCATCTCATTCTGACTGGAAATGAGTATATTTATAGACATATTTAGGAAGTGTTCTTCGTAAGTGGTAATAATACACATGGTTTGAGCAGTTCCAGAAGACCTTGAGCCCTTATCATTCAAAATATACTAAATTAGCCACTGATATAACTAATAAATGGTATCAGAATAATCAGCATTCTTTACTACTTATCTCTCCCCTTCAGTGGGTGAATATTGTGTTCCAATACAGGATAAGTCCAGAACTTTCAGTTTTGCTTATATACTGATTTTATGTTCTGAATACAGTCCCTCTGTTTAGCTATCCCAGCACCTTCACTTCATGTTGGGTAAACAAGGTGCCACATGGTAACATGATACAAAAGGCTTTGGACTGAGGTACAAAGCAACTGGATTAGTTCCTGTTCGCCCACCTGATGTCATTGTACCTTTAGTGCCAGTAGGTCTTATTCTCCTCATCTATCAAATAAAGGCATGGGACTAGTTGACTTGACTGAGCCATACCCAGTGTATGCTTTACTACATATCATTACTAATGTATTCATTTTTCTTTTTCTCTATAACAAGCTTGGACTCATTTTGGAATGCCTCCAAAAATCAATGTTTTCATTAGGAAGTGGATAATAAACTATTTTGCATTTAACGTTGGTTGAGGGAGTTCTGAAAGTTTTTTTTTAGAACAGAGAACTTAAACTGCTATCTTTTCAAGAATTCTAATTGCAAATATGTGTTTTATGTTAGTAACAGTTAAAATAGCTTTCAGATCATTTTAACCTAATAACATACTAAATCTTGTTCATTTTCCTTAATTATTAAAATAATTAAAAAATTGATGATACTTATCAAATGGCTATAAGGGTATGCCCACATTTACACAGTTTTACATGGTATTTGTTTTTTCATAAGTGCTTTGAGATTAATAAGTTAAAAACACATTGTTAGATTTCCAATATCAGAACCTGGATGTATTTATGATTTTTTTCTTTTTTTAGATATACATTTTTAAACTCTGGAGCTGTATGAGATAAGCCTTCATTGTATCTGCCTAAAAATAAAATCTTATCTTCTCCAAAGAAGATAGTGACAGAGATTCGTACAATTCAGATTCAAATATCTTGGCAGGGATGAACACTTTCCTATTTATAATTCATCAGTCACACCATAGTTTCATCAACTGCAAAAGACTTTTTACCAATTTTGGAAGAACGATTACAGAAAAGAGATATGTAAAGCTTTCTCCAAAGACATAATAGGGTGTGATTTGAAGAAAATCCTAAGATACCACTGCCCAAAAATATCTTCCCCATATCTAGGACCTGAAATTCCCATTACTGGTCATAGAAGATGAAAAATGGGATTGAAATTCAAGCTGTAAGTGAAGAATGAAACACTAGTGTTGACACTTTACCTGTTGCCTGACAGAAAGTAAAACTGGAAAAATAGAATGTAGGCCTATAGGGTGGCCTAGGAAAATAGGCTGAGAGAACAAAGATATTTGTGTAACTAGAAGTCACCAAATACCAAATAGGACGTGGAAACTGGGGACACAAATGGAAAGGAATTGCTTATTAAAACCTTCCTATGTTGTTAGTAGAAAACCAAAGGAGAAGGGGGCTTCATTTAAAAAGTAGGTATTCTAAAATGCGAATTATACATTTTTGTGGAAAAAAATTAGTAGCATTCCTATAGAAATAAAAGAGCAAGTATGAAATTTTTCAGCAGATAGTATTTATAGAAGCATTCTTTGAACAAAACTTTACCTAGCTCCCACTGAGTACAGATATAGTACATGCAAACATTAATTAGGTGAGGCTCTTTTCTCAAGGATGTGTGAGCTGATAATAAAAATACAAAATCATAATGCAAAATAATAACAGCCAAGGTTGACATGTGCACAGTGCCATGGAGTCCCAGCAGAAGCATCCACTTCTTCCCAGCAGAATTTAGAAAGAAAATAAGAGGTCAGGTTTAAGATGATTCTTGAAGAATAATTAAGAGATCACTCAGAGGAAAGGGGAAAACAGAGTAGACTGGAACAAGGGTAGAAAAGGGGAAATTTTGTGGCACATAAGAAGATTTAAAAGATGGTTGGAGGCTCTAGAATCAGACCAATTTAAGTCCAAATCCTGGCTCCAACACTTAACAGCTGTGAGAATTTAAGGAACTGTTTAATCTCTCTGAACGTTATTTTTTCTTCATCTGTAAAATGATAATAGCAGTAACATCTAGAACACCTACCTTTTATATGCTCATGTGCATATAAAGTCCTGTACTGTGCTTGATAAAATTTAACCATTTTATTCGTTACTATAAAAGTTCAAATGAGAGACAATGATAGCCTAAGCTAGGCAAATGAGGAAAACAGAGGGAGAAATTGTGAACAGATCAGATACAGGGAATGACCAGGGTTGATCCAAAGTTTCTGGTTTTTTTTTTTTATTATATTATGTTAGTCACCATACAGTACATCCCCGGTTTCCGATGTAAAGTTCGATGATTCATTACTTGCGTATAACACCCAGTGCACCATGCAATACGTGCCCTCCTTACTACCCATCGCCAGCCTATCCCATTCCCCCACCCCCCTCGCCTCTGAAGCTCTCAGTCTGTTTGATCCAAAGTTTCTAATCAGAGCATCAGGATAAGTACAGGATGCCATTAATTGAAAAAAGCAGCTCAGAAGGATAAGCAGGTTTGGGAAACAGATTGAGTATAGGGTGCCTACATGCCATAAGTGGGATTCCAGAGCAGAAATGTAGATCTGGGGGGCGCCTGGGTGACACAGCGGTTAAGCGTCTGCCTTCAGCTCAGGGCGTGAGCCCGGCGTTATGGGATTGAGCCCCATAGCAGGCTCCTCCGCTATGAGCCTGCTTCTTCCTCTCCCACTCCCCCTGCTTGTGTTCCCTCTCTCGCTGGCTATCTCTATCTCTGTCAAATAAATAAATAAAATATTAAAAAAAAAAAAAGAAATGTAGATCTGGGAATTGTTAGCATGGCTGATTCAATGACCAGAAGAGATCTTATAGTGAAACCGTACAGGACAGAGAGCAAAAACCCAAAAGACCCAATCAAACCTTAAGGAACAAGATAGCATATTAACAACTCTTAAATTCTCATTGGGAGCTCATCATATCCTTTACAGTAATGATAAAGCTTATTTATTGAGTTTACTATGTAGTGGGTACTATGCTAAGTATTTGGATATGTTATTCACTCATTCAATAAATAGTTATGGAGCACCTACCGTATACCAATATGGTTGTCAGAGATAGAAAGTCACCAACAAAATAAGCAGAAAACATGTCTGCCCTCAAGGAGCTTACATGGTCTTTATGTCATAAAATAGTAATCACAGAAAATCATATTGGCTATAAAGAAAAAACGACATAATAGGATAGAGAGTAGCAAGGTGGGAGGTGGGGATGCTCTGGAGAAAATAGTCAAGGGATCCTCCCTACATAATTCATATGCTCCTCCCTTTTGACAAACCTAATCAAGGGTGAGGAATCTGAGGTTTTGAGAAGTTAAATAACTCCTTCAGTATCTATCACTAGAACCAAGATTTTTCTAACTCTAATACCTTAACCATCTAATACCTTAATCATTATAATCAATACAATCATATTATATAACTCAAAACCATTAATCATTATAAGTACGGCCTCCCACAAACAAGCTGAATAGAAAGTAAATATGCAATGATCTAATATATAAAAATATGCATTCAAATTTAAAATGCCATTACTATACAGACTGTTTTAATAGGAAAGATCACTATTAAAACTATCTCTAGTTACTGCTAATCAACTCATGAAAACTGGTTTAAAATGCCATCAATGCTTGGGTCTCTGCTCGAAAGAAGAATTTTCAGGGAACCGATGTAATGATGCCCAGGTTCTGGTAATAGGATGAAACAACTTCTGTTTAATTGGCAAATATGTTGCTTAAACATAGTATTTAAACACACACATTATTTATGGATGAGAGCAGAAGGTGATTGCAGAGGACCCAAGCTACGAGCCTGCCAAGAGGTTGGAGGTCACGGTCCTCACCATGCAGTTGTCCCTGTTATCCTGGATGAAAAAGAAGCAGGAGATCCAGGACCAGGGTCATGGCCATAGTCAGTCAGTACTACCTGCCTGCATCTTCAGTTTGAGATCCTGAAGGAAAAGGTATGGGCAAATAGTGAAAAATGTCATTAGAAGCACCAAAGCCAAAAAAGTGCTAAAAGAATCTAGAATGTATGGACAAAGAATTCAGAGAAAATAAAATAGGAAATCATAAGAGCATTTTATTTAATTTTAATAAGCAACATCTTTCTCATCTGAGGTGGTTTTATCTGCCAGCCATACACATAGCAGCCACCTTCTAAAGATACCCCCCAACATTTAGTACCTGTTATTGTTGCTTTGCCCTACAGTTTTGCTTAAAATGTGGAACCAGCCACGTAGGGGTTAGATCATCTATCCAAGTATAAGCTAGTATGTTTATAAAAAGGATTTGATCAGTGACACTTTCAAATTTTAGCAGTTTATGGACCTTAGAAAGAATAATTCATTTTCACATTTTACTTGAGCCTCCAAACAATCCTACCAGGTTTTATTTTCATCCTCAAGACATAGAGGGGAAGAGTGGTGGGGCCCAAAGGGCAGGGTGTTTGCTGCTCCCTGGGCCAGTGCTGGAGCGGTAAGATTCAGGCAGGCAAATAAAAATCCGGTAGCAGGGGGGTAATGGAAACTTCTCTGCCAGAGTGCTGCATGAGTAAGTGAGCTGATGGATTTGGATATGCGGACCACAGTCCCTGGCAGAGTGCTGTGATCCTAGAAAGGGAGGTCATGAAGATAGGGATTGTGCTTTTAGAAAGTACTGGCTTCTGAGAATCAAAAAGGAAGAAAGAGTTCACATGCAAGGGAAACACAAAATGACATATGGAAGGGGAAAGAGAGGGAGTAGTAGTGTAACCGAGGGAGCAGCAGCCTCAAGGTGTCAAATGCTAGAAGAGGAGAAAGTGAAAAGAAATCAGCACCCTGTCTGCCCAGAGCACTAGGATAGTAAATAAGCAGCACTTGTAATGATAAACCCAATTCGTTAGCTTCCATTCTTAATAAGGAAAGGAAACTTTTCAATGCAAGAAGGGAATATGCCAGATCTATAAACATCCTTAGTTTGCCACTTATCCTTTAAAAGGAATGGCATACAGAAAGAGGTGGGAAAATCTACTGGATAATTTGACTTCTTGACAGTTCATCTTGCATCTTCTAATTAATAATGCATTTAGGTGTATCAGACACTTCGCTGTGCTTCTCTGACAGCACTTGTAACTGAGTTCTTTCTCACAGGCCTCTACTGGTGAGAAGAATGATAGAAGACGGGTAAGGTAAATATAGTCTGTTCATACGCCATAACATTATCTGATAGCACCCCGGCCGCCAGGTGATTCATACTCAAGTTACATCCCAAGCAACTAAATCTAAAATTGGAGTGTATGTGCCAGCTCAGTTTTTATGTTTCGGTTTGGCAGTTTGTTTCTAGGGTTGCCACAAATGAGTGTTATTATTAGCTTAAAGCTTTGGTGAAAAGTGTCATCGATGCTTGTGCTTTGAGAAGAAAAAACAAAAAGGATTCTGAGGTTCTGTTTTCAGGAATAAAACTTGGAAGCTACTAGGTGTCAGGCACTGTGATAGTCATTTTGCATTTCTTATCTCATTCAAGTCTCACGATAAATGCGCAAAGAAGTTATTATTAACTACATTTTAACCTTGAGAAAACTAAGGTTCAAAGAGATTAAAATCTTGTCTCCGTTCACTCAAGGAAACAAGAAACCAAGAAACAAAGCCCGCAGAACTTTCTAACTCACATCCGTGCTCTTCCCATAAATCAAATAAATTTTTGCTTATTAAAGACCAAAACTGCAACTTTTTTCAGTCACACGCTTGCAAATCACCCTCTGACATTGAGGGGACTCTCATGTGACTAAGTAATGATTGATCTTTTGACAGATCTCAAATGAGCTATTGTCATCATTCAAATGACACCAAAATGATGGCTGCAGGTATCATCCTAAAGATAACACAAGTTAGAAAATACTTTCCATGAAATGAGCAACAGCTATTGCAATGTGCACTCCTATGTACATTAGAAGAAAAAAAATCATAAAGACCTGATTTTAAAAGAGATTATTGTCTTCAGTAATTCCCTGTCTTCCCAAAGTCAGGGAAATCATTCAGACAAACTGAAGTGAATGATCTGAATATTCTGAACTGAATAATCATTCATACAACAGAAATGCTGAGAAATCACCGAGGCACCCCTTGCTAAGCAAGCCGTGTCCAGAACAGTTTTCCCGTCTCCCACTCGAGCATCACAGATCATGTATGTTCCCCCAGCCTAGATCTCTTACCTGAACTCCAGACCTTCTCTATGCAATGCCACCACACCTGGGGACCACTTATGGTGCCCCCTTTTATCATCATTTATCCTCAAAGACTCAGAAAGGTGGGGGATCTGAATCCCATTTTTCAGAGGAAGAAATCATTACTTCCCTGAAATCATAAACCGAACAAGTGATGGAGCCAGGCAACAACTCAAGCCCAGGTCTTTCTGATTCTTGTTGATTCTTGTTTCTCCAGTCCTCGCTGCCTTGCAGCATAACCCCCAATGGCCACATGGGGTTCCAGAGCTCTCTCAATTTTTTGCATCTAGAGCTGAATGCATCGTTTCTCCTTGTAATTCATCTCTGCTTCCTTTCCTTCCTGTATTCTTTCTCAGAATGGATGGCACCACTTATCACCTGTAATATAACTGCATGTTCACTTGCCTACCCTTCCATTAAACTCTCAGTTACCTTTATGTGCCAAGAATCTGTCAGCCTGGCAAATAGTTTAAAACACACTTAATATGTAAATATTTGCTAAATAAATGTTGCTACCCAGTCACCTTATTCAGAACCCATGGAGTCATCCAATACTCCTTCCTTTCCTTCTGCCCCCAAGACCAGTCAGTAACCAAGTTTTGTCTGCTCTACTTTAAATATGGCTAACAGACACATGAAAAAATGTTCAAAATCATTAGCCATCAAGGAAATTCAAATCAAAACCACACTGAGATACCACCTTACGCCAGTTAGAATGGCAAAAATAGACAAGGCAAGAAACAACAATTGTTGGAGAGGATGTGGAGAAAGGGGATCCCTCCTACATTGTTGGTGGGAATGCAAGTTGGTACAGCCACTCTGGAAAACAGTGTGGAGGTCCCTTAAAAAGTTAAAAATTGAGCTACCCTGTGATCCAGCCATTGCACTACTGGGTGTTTACCCCAAAGATACAGACATAGTGAAGAGAAGGGCCATATACACCCCAATGTTCATAGCAGCAATGTCCACAATAGCTAAATCGTGGAAGGAGCCGAGATGCCCTTCAACAGATGACTGGATTAAGAAGTTGTGGTCCATATATACAATGGAATATTACTCAGCAATCAGAAAGAACGAGTTCTCAACATTTGCTACAACATGGACGGCACTGGAGGAGATAATGCTTAGTGAAATAAGTCAAGCAGAGAAAGACAACTATCATATGATTTATCTCATCTATGGAACATAAGAACTAGAATGATCAGTAGGGGAAGAAAGGGATAAAGAAAGGGGGGGTAATCAGAAGGGGGAATGAAACATGAGAGACTATGGACTATGAGAAACAAACTGAGGGCTACAGAGGGGAGGGGGTTGGGGGAAAGGGATAGACCGGTGATGGGTAGTAAGGAGGGCACATATTGCATGGTGCACTGGGTGTTATACACAACTAATGAATCATCGAGCCTTACATCGAAAACCGGGGATGTACTGTATGGTGACTAACATAATATAATAAAAATCATTATTAATAATAAATAAATAAATAAATAAATAAATAAATAAATAAATATCTCATGAAGCCGTCTTCATGGCTACCTGAGTTCTTAGTCCCACCATTCTTGCATGGATTGTGACAGTTTTCTTCTGAAAGAGAAACACCCTTCTGTCTGAGGTGGCTCCCATCCATAACACTATCCAACATATATGATCCAAGTTCTTCAGTAATCCCTCATTGTCTACCATGATACATGTCTCTCCAAAACTTTTACTGTAGCTTACCATTCCAGTCTCACCATTTGCTTGCTCTCTCATGCTTTCTTGAGCTGGCTCTCTCTGTCTGTCTGTCTCTCTCTCTCTTTCACACCCACCAACTCTCTCTCTCACATCCAACCCCCCCCCACACACACACACTCTCTCTCACCCACACAGAGTGAGCTCTAGCTATTAGAAACTGCTTACAAGCCCCTCGAACCCACATGTCTTCTCTCCATGCTGTCATTTCCCGCATATGAAATGCACTTTTCTTATTTACTTGCCTCATAAATTCCAAATTACAAGACCAAAGGTTAATCATTTGTCATCCCTTTAAAGTAACAGTCTTCTAACACGTGTTCTCTCATGCGGAACTTCTAATCATTAAAACATGTACATCTAATTTTATATGTCTAAAATATGGAAATTTATTGCTTGCATTAAATATCACCAAGTATTTTATCTTATCTGTTATCATTTTTATATTTCAGTCAATCTGACCCTCAATCCTAGGTAGCAATTGCAGCAGTAAAAAAAATGTGAGATATTAACCAAGATGTTTTACTTGCATTTCTGTGGCCCTGCCCTATTTTGTGAACAACAAACAGCAACTCAAGGGAGCACTTAGAAAGAGCACAGAAAGCAAATGGTCAGTCTTGGCTTTTGGATTCTAAAATAAAGACCTGAAACTTGTAGCAATAACAAAGATCTTAGAAGTTTTTTATTTGCAAGCACAGACTTTTCTCTACGTTCAAACAGTTGCCTTGAAAACCCAGGCATAATAGTTACGCCGTTAGAAAAATAAATTTTAAAATTTCGAATATGGAGTGCTTGGAATCCCGCTTTCCTGAAGTTTTCTAAACTTTTTATCTTTAGTATGGAAATTTTTTATTCAAGTTTATTTCCTATGAGTTATGAATTCACCTTTCTAGTTTTTATACTTTATTTTGCTAATAGAACTTTAGGAAAATGACTGATCCAAAAAATCTTCTTTACTTAATAGAAATCATAGCACTCTTAATACTGTTTCTATGTAAGCTTGTCTTTTTCCAGTTTTACCCTTTTCCCTGTTAAATTTCACATGCCTGAGATTTCTGCCCCTTTCTCTTTTCTTTAAATAATTCCTGTTCCTCCTTAACACCCTGTTCGAATCCCATCTCTCTCTCCAAATGCCCATGGCAACCATTATCAATGAAATTCATGGGCCATAAATCTTGTGTTATTTTGTCATAATTTTTCTCTTGAACTACTTGAACTACTTTTTAATATTTTATTATTGTTTTTTTCAAGAATAGTATTCTATTTCTTGCAACTATATTATAAAATTTTGGAGAGAACTATGTTCTCCACCAAAAACTGCATCAGTGGCTTGCAAGGAGTAAATGCTACATTTGATGTGGTATCTTATCCTTTGGTGATGATGATAATCATAATAGTAATAATATAATTTATTAAGCATTTATTATGTGCCAGGTGCTGCACCAATCACTGCATGCATATCATCTCCAGTAATTCTCCCAATAAGCTTATGAGTTTGGTTCCATTGTTACCCTTACTGTATAGCAGGTGAAACTGAGACTGTAGAGAGAGGTGTTATGTAATTTATTTTAGCCACACAGCCACAAGTGGAAAAATCAGAACTCAAGTTTTATCCTTTATGCTAAATTTCTCCTTGTAGGAACCCATGTGTAGTACCAAGTAGACAAAATGTTAATATCTATTTCTTCATGTCATTGTTTCAGGAGAAGTGTTCTTTATCAGTAACAAATCTCCATTCAAGTATTTGAATCCCCCAGGAATAACGAGAAAGCACTCAGAAATAGGCACCATAAGTAAGAAGTAGATGATGTTAAAGTTGCGTCATGACTTTAATGAAGTAATATAAATTTCCAGGGGAAAAAACTAAATCACATGAATAGAAAACATAATGAACTAGAACTCTACAATAAATAATGATAAATAGTAGACAAGGATTTCTAAATATTTTATAAATAGTGGACAAGGATTTCTAAATATCAGAGCTAGTGATAATTCTGAAAAACAACCAGGCAGTTTAAAAGTACAACAGGGAGTAAAAGAATCATTGTCAAGTAAATCACTGTGCGAGAGAAAAGTGGTTTTTTTAAACAACCTCCTAATAGGACCTGGAATTGGTGAAATCATTTACATGTGAATCATAAGTAAAGAAAATAGAGACAAAGAGATTATAAAGTACTTTGAGCACAGTACTATCTGTTCTTGGTTTACTGCTTCTGACAAACAACTCTTACAAATTAAAAGAGCATGAAATGTTTGAGGAACTGTAAATAGTTTGGGTTCTAATAAGAACTTTCAAAACTAATATATCCAAAAACAAATTCTTGATCTTCCTCCAAAGTCTATCCCTCCTCAATTTTCCTCATTTCAGGAAACATCGTTGCCTCTTCCAAGTTCTACACTTTCCCCCATTACATTTCACCAGCCTGAAATTTCTGACCCCTTCCTCTCAATATCCAGTTCGAGTCCTACCATGTTTTCCCAAAGTCCTCCATGATCACCCCAGATTAGAACATCACCTCTCTCTCACTTCTGAATGTTCACAGCAACCATTGTCAATGCAATGTGTGAATCACAAAAATTTAGGCCAAACTGTGGAAGCCTCCTGAACTTGTTCTTTCTGTCACATTCCCCCGTGCAATGCATCAGTCAATCCCATCATCTTTCCTTTGAAATGTATCCTGAAGTCTATCACTACTCATCATCTTCACTACTTTGACCTACCCCAAGCCACTGCCATATTGTGCCTGGACTATTGCAATAGGTTCCTAATTGGCCTTCCAGCTTCAACCTCGCCATTCTTACCACTTTCCCCAGCACGTGCACACGCGCGCGCACACACACACACACACACACACACACACACACACGCGTGTGTGTGCCAGATTTCATTTGAAAATGTGCTGGATTATATCACTCTTCAAAGTTCTGCAGTGATCTCAATTGCACTCAAGGAAAAACTCCAAAATCCTTGGCATGCACTACAAGGCCCACCAGTACCCACCACCACACCTATCTAATCTTCCTCTAGTTTTGCTGTAAACCTAAAAGTGCCTCCCCAAAATAGACTTTTTAAAAAAGTAGTATCAGTGGATAAAAGTTACTTCACAGAGTTGCTGTGAAGGTTATATTATTCTTAATAATACATGTAAAGTATCTCATAAACTGACCTGCCTATTATAGGCCTTCAATAAATGTTCACAAATACATTTTTTTCATATTGCTGTATTTTTTGATTTTATGCAAATGGGAAAATATGGCTGCCTAGAGTGTGGTCATTTAATACTGTAATCTGAGAGGTATGAAACACAATAATTGTTAGTTTTAAATTGTTTAAAATAACACTGTTTAAAATAACAATCTACCTCGGGATTCTGAAGAAAAAGAATATAACTTCATAAAAACTCAAATTATTATGGTCTTTAACACATTATAGACTAAGTCTTCTCTCCTGTATCATACCTACACAAAGTCAAGGTGCTTAAAGGACCACTTTTCGGGATAGTTTTACCTCAGAAAAATATGTTTATATAGATGGTATTTTTGTACCTCATAGTTCCTGGAAATTAATTATTTAGAAAGAAATGAGTAGATCCTGTCAGTAAGTGCAGACCAGCATTTTTTGCCATTTAATGTTTTGAGAATATTTGAGCATTTTCTGACTACAATCCAAATTCAATGCAAATAGTCTAGCACACAGAGACCACATTATCAAGTCTTTCTGCTCGCCAAGAGGGTGAATAATATAATGAGACATGTTAATTATTTGCTCTCCAGCAGCTGTGATTGATTAGTTTTGACTGGTACATCTTGCTAATGTGTTAGGGTACAGTAAATATTGGGGCCTGTTATTTTTTCCAGGGCAAGGAAACCATGGTCCCTGACGACTTACTTCATTCGTAGTTTTCTCTACCATCTGCCAAAGTGTTGGTATAGCCAGATTAATCTCTTTACCAAATAAATTTCTGTGAATTTCATGTTACCAGACCCATCATTAAGGTCAGGTGAGTCTGCTAAGTTCTCAGAGCCCTCTATCTTAGAAAAGTTGACATCTTTCTCTCTCTCTCACATACACATACATTGAAGTTTATGACTTAACAACATACATAACCAAACCTATGGAGGTACTAAGAAATCCTAGCTACTGTATGTACATTCTTTCTTCCTACTTAAGAATATCTTTTTAAAACATGTTCAGTTTTGGGTTTGTTTTTTTTTTTTGACAACCAAATGGCTTTTGTGGGTCCATGCATAATTACACCAGACCCAGTATTAGATTTGAAAACTCTGAACTGAATGTGAAGAGTTTTTAATCATGGCCATCTAGAAGAAACACTTGAGCAGTGTTTCTCAACCTTTGTTCTGTTGTCATTTCCCTAAGGAGCCTTCTTAGACATCTTCGTTTTCCTAATTGCCCCCTCTTCACGAAATGTTGATACCTCAGATGAATACCTGGTTATATCTGGTTATGAACCATAGCCCTTCATAAGGCCAGAAACCATTGTAATTTCTGAGATTTTGTCCCTCAAGAACCAATTTTCACCCAATGGGGGCAACATCACCCCTGGTGAGAATGCATTCACTAGAGTCTTCATTGTATTTCCTCCTCACCATATTCTCATATTCCATAGTTCATATTCTCATTTGGACACATGAACTCCTCTATATCTTATGTTTCCTATACAAATTGGTGATATAGTAACAGGCATAACCCCCAAGTTGAGGTTCACTCCCTAAAGGAGGTAGTCAAGATGATGCACATGATACAAACATACTTTATCCCCCTTCTTCACCCCCCAAATAACACATGCTGACCCAGGTTTAAGCAACCTTAAGGCAATCTTGAAGGAAGAAAGAAATCTCAAAAGAGCCATGTGCAAATTGTGCTTTGCAGAAAGAGTGAATGGCGTGAATTTACATTCTACTTACTTTAATGAAGCTTTAGTGTCCTCATCAATTAAATGGAAATCCCATAGGTTATCTCTTGCCCATTCATTAATTTAACAAATATTTGTTACCTCCATCAAAAACCCCTATAAAGATAATAAAAAATGCCTATTGATCAAAAAAAGGTAAGTTTCCTGAACTTACTGCAGCAAGCAGTACACCACTTTTGCAGTCTTAAAATCTTCAAAGATAGAAAATCAGGGAAGGATAATTATAGGATTATAGGTTATATCAGTTACAGGGTTATAGGATGCATGCTGAATGATTTTAAGGTAGTTCTTAAGAAGCAGAGAACCAGTGGGGATTGGGAAGAGTTAATGAAATTACTTTGGATTGGTGGTCCCAGTGAAGTTGAGGTCTTGAAATGAGTATGATAAGCAAGCTATTTTTCAAAGCAGTCCTGAGGAACAAGCTACACATTTTTATATGTCACCTGTTTTAATCAGTTTGTGGTCTTAGCTTCCTGGAACAAAACAAAAAATGAAAATTTTTGCTTGGTCCCAGTATCACATGACACAGGAACTGAGATTTGTTTCATTTCTCACCTCCTGCAATATTTTATACATTAATTTAGGAACTAAAAATATAACTGCGAACAAGACAAATTCCTTGCCTTCAAGAGGCTTCTACTCTAGCAAGAAAAATAGATTTGAATATGATATCACATGGAACAAATCTTTTATAGAAGTGTAAGTTGCTAGGGAAATAAATATCAGAGCAAATTCATTATGAGGACATTATAAGAAAATACCATTTTGTAAATTGTCTGGAAGAGTCTCTAAAACATGACAAGAAGGATCCTTGAGAATGTCCACTGGCTTTTCAGTGTCTGGGCTTGAACATGAAAGACAGGATGGGGTAGTTTCCTTTATTTTTCCATTGTGACTTTGGAGTGATCTATAGGTCACTGTAATCTATAGATTAAATGATTTCATTTAATTTTGCCCCAGATACTTTTAAGCCCCAGCTAGGAACCACAACAGTCTTTCACAGAATTCTAAGGAAGACCTTGCCTCACCTTCTGAGTTTGGAAGGGCATACATAAAGCAAGGAATAGAAGCTTGATCTATACTATAATCTAGAAACCATTAGTTGTAGTCAACCCAAACCATCTGGGATTAAAATCTATAGAAATCTATGCCCTCGTTTTCATAAATGTTGCATTTTAGTAGGTCTGAATATCCGACATGCATGTTTAATAATCACACCTAACTGGTATTCTTGATGCAAGTCTTCAGAGTCCAAAGGGCTTAATTCCTATACTTGCCCATACAGGAAAGCAAATCTCACTGGCAACTGCAGTCTAGAATTACTGAATCACTCAAAGTTAAATAAATCTACTCAAGAAACTCAAATCCAGGAAAATAGGACAATTTAATTTCTTGAAATTATTGCTTTGGCTGTCTATTCTGGCTCAGCTTTGACAGATCCTCTGGACAGATCATCCATGAGCCAACAACTCCCACCACATTCTGCCCTCTCCAATCTGGCAGGGCCACTGGTACCCTTCCCCATGCCCCACTAAAATTGGCTTCATCTCCAATATACCCATTTTGGAACTAGCCATCACACCAGGCCCACCAGGCAAACCTGTACTAATCTGTCTCCACATGTCCTGGCCCATCACTTACTAATATTGTGACCCTAAGTAAGCCACTCAAATTCTTGTGCTTGACTTTCCTCACTGGTAAAATGGTGATACTAATAATATCTAGCTTGTAGAGCTATTCTGAGGTTCAAGTAAGATAATGCATGAAATGGGGTTGTTAGCACAGTAACAAAAAAACAAGTAACTATGAATTTAAGCTGTGATTATTATTTATGCCTTCAACGTGACTCTCCAATTTTGTCTTTTCTTGAACGCTGCTGAATCCAACAGAATCTTGACTCTCATCACCTCACACATCACATCTATTATTTTAACAGCTTGTGGTATTCATACCATCAATTTTTTTCTTTTTATTCATCTTAGACATATAGTAATTAATCATTCCCTGCTCTCACACTGCCCATCCCATCAAGTTTCTGGCTTGTACACATTCTTGTGCCTCACTTTCAAGGTTTTCTGCACCTGACTCTACTAAACCAACCTAGACCCATTCTTAATTCACAATGTGTTTTCTTTTTGGTAGTTTTTAGTTGTGACCAATGGTTAGAGAAAGACAAAGCTTGTACTTCTTCTCTCTCACAGCCTTGGCACTCCAAGTACCTCCAAATGAAAGCAAGACTGAGAGTTGTTTCTACTACCTATGCAAATAGATGTTTGACCCTGAAACAGCCGTATCACCTGCTCTGTAAGCTCAGTGAAGGTCCACCTCTCTATTCTTTCTGGTGTTCCGTATGGAAAATTTACCTGAAGCAGATTCTACGCTCTTCCATTTCTTCCCCAGCCTTATTGAGATATAATTGAGATAAAACATTGTGTATTTATGTATAATGTGTTGATCTAGTACATTTATTTATTGCAAAATTATTCCCACCATAAAACTAACTAACACCTCTGTCACATTCCCCTTTTCTTTTGCGGTGAGAACATTTAAGATCTATTCTCTTCGCAACTTTCAAGTATATAATACGATATGATTAACTATCATTGTCATCCTATACATTAGATCCTCAGAACTTGTTCATGTTATAACTGGAAGTTTGTACCCTTGACCAACATCTCCCCATCTCCCCACCCTCTACTCTATTCTAATGGCAAGATTCAATTAACCTTCTGGTCTGAGTCAGGCAACAATATCCTCTGCTGAACAACTGAACATAGGACAGGTTCATAATCCTAAGCCTACAGGGCCTTTCCAAAGCATGTGGTCTGCCGTACTCACTAGATCTTCATGCCTTCTTTAACTACCAGCTGCCATGCCTCTACAAAATTTCCAGCTTGATACATCCTCATTTAATGGACTAAAAAATAATCTCTAATATCCATTATATGAATTAATAAGGCAACTGATATTAATTGAAATAAAGATAGTGAAGTTCTCTGCCTGCCTGGGGCTCTAAATTTGGGGCCACTGCATCATATCTTTCATATACTGACAAACCACCTCTGGAGTATATATTTCTAAGATACCTCAAATGTTAACTAATGGATTTTAGGGTATAGATTAAATTTTCACCTTCTATGCTAAAGTATTTAACAACAAATTGCAGAACATTTAATATACCTTCCTCTGCTCCCCAACATACACATTCATCTACAGCAGGATATCTTGACCTTGCCACTACTGACATTTTGGTCTAGATAATTCTCTATTGGGGGGGGGGGATGTGCAATATACGATATTCAGCACATACCTGGTATCTACCCATGAAATGCCAGGAGTACCCTCCTCCAGCTGTGATAAGCAAAAATGTCTACAAACATTACCAAATGTCCCAGAGAGGGAAAACCACACTGAGCACTACCGCTCTAAACTAGGCTTACTCCTGAAGGCAATCCCTAGCCACCAAGCTATTTTTCTTTATTTTTGCTCATATGAACCCCCAGTCTTAGAAGTTACCTCCCCCACTCTCCTACTCACATACGACCCATCCTCTAAGACAACAAGCACCTCAAAAAAAACCACATGAATCTCTCAGAAGTGATTTTTTGGTCCAGTGATGCACTTTCCAGATCACTGTAGTTCCCACAGCTCTGGTTATCTTATAGTTCCCAATTCTTCCTACTTAACTCATTTACATTACCTTCCTGGCCCTATAAGAATTTGCTGTGACACCTATACCTTAATATTAAGTATAAATCACTCTTCCATGAAATTACCAGGTTAACACCTGTTCCTTCTCTGGAGAAGTTTTATACTCTGAAGAAAAAAAAATTCAACACATTTTGGTGTCAAAATTTTCTACAACTTAACTGGCTCCTGTTAACAGAAGTAAACTATTAAACCAGGATATATAAAAGTCATTGATTCTTTAAAATAGTTATAGAAATCACTAGTTGGTAGGCTGGCTAAAAAATTGTTCATCTAGGTTAGTATAGAGTATAAGCAGTCCTGTAATTTTTAGATCAACACCCACAGAAGACAGAGTTCTTAATAAAAATTCATGTGGGAGGGTCCATTTACACAGCAATCTATGAAGCTGTTTGGATTAGGTGAAGGGTACATGTAATTTGTGAACTCCTAGCTAAAAAAAAAAATTATCTCTCTTGTTCCTAAAAATAACCCCTATCATATCACATCAAGAACATCATAAAAGCCAATGTTAACAAAATACAACATTAGGTGAACCATGGGTGTTCTCAGCAAGGCAGGAGATACAACAAATTAATGATTAATAAAGGGCTGTGAAGATGCAATGATATATCTGTGCATATATAATAAAGGTAGGTTGAATCATGTAAAAGTAGTCCTACCTAAGTCCAGTTTATAATATGTAAGAAAGGTTTTACAGTTTTTCCTAAAATACAAAGGAGATAAAAATTTGGCAACATTATATGGAAATACCTTTATTTAACAGTGCAAAGAAATATTCCCCAACTGAGATAATGTGTTAGGATCTTTGAGAATTATCTACTTTTTTAAATATAAATGATGCACATTGATTATCTCACCCCTCTCCTTTTCCAATGGAAGTCATTCTACATCTCCTTTTTTTACTCCTATATCAAACATTTTACAATGTTACAGCACAGCCAGATATTCCACCTCTAAGAAAACTTCCTCTTAGACAATATGCTCTCCACCCTTGGAGGTAGTTATGTTCAGTTTATAGATGGGAAAACAAAATCTCAGAGAATTTAAGAATATCGTCCAACTTTTTAGGTAGAAAATGTGGAACTCAAACACAGGCATACCTGACTCCAAATGTATAGTCTCTAAGCTACTCATACTGCTCATCAGTTTTCTCACTCTTAACAAAGGTACAGAGATCAGTAGGGTCCACCTAGTTCAGTTACGTGTATATAATCATCCTAACGTGTTCTTTGTGTGAAATTATCCGGAATTTTATGAGGTAACTAGAACTTTAGTTTTTATAATTTATTTATTTTTATTTAAATTTAATTAACATATAATGCATTATTGGTTTCATAGGTAGAGGTGAGTGATTCATCAGTCTTATATAAGATCCAGTGCTCATTACATCATGTGCCCTCCTTAATGTCCATTACCCTGTTCCCCATCCCCTCAACCGCCTTCCCCCCAGCAACCCTTAGTTTGTTTCCTATGCTTGAGAGTGAGATAACCAGAAATTTAATTAAGAATAGGACAATAAATATTCCCTAATATAAGTAAGGTATATATGGATATGTATAGAGATATTACTATATATGTTGGAATGCATAACATAAATGACTAACATCCATCATATATATAACATCTCTGAGTATTCAATGGATGAAAATGAGGATCTGAATAAACTTCCATGCCCCTCTCACAGTGGAACTGGTAAAACACTTTAATTAATGTGGCTAGGAGAATAGTCTCCATTCTGGTCTCGGTTTCTCTCTCTCTCTCTCTGTTGTTTTTCAGAGGTTTTATTTTTGTTTTTTTTGGCGGTTTTTTTGCATCTTCGTTTTCTTTAACGAATATTTCGCTGCTTTTGTGCCATGCTGGCCTATTATGGAATGTGGGTTTATTGAGCATCGGGATCTTTCTTTTTCACACACTGAAAGTTCAATTATGAGCTCTATCATTGTATTCTAATAATATTTACTCATAATGACTACTCAGTATTTGCCAATCACTGTGTTAAATATATTACGTCTATTGTCTCGTATCACATTTATAGAACCTTGCAAGGTAAATCCTTGTACTATCATTTTGTGGTTGAGAACATTGAGGCTTACGGGTACTATGTGGATTCAAACGTCACACAGTTGGGAAACGGCAAACAGGAATTCAGATGCAGAACTGTCTAATTCCAAGCTGTATACTCAACCGCCTTGTGGTACAGCTGAGGAGGGAATGTTTTCTCTGCAAAGAAGCTTTGCAAAATGTCAGCTGCATGCTTCACATGCTAACCAAGACTTGTTCCCATCCTGTGTTTATGTGGCATTCCGAGTTCTGTGTGAGGCAACGACTCTTTGTGCCAAAGCAAAGAGTGTTTTAGTCAGTTCCCTGTAAAGGAAGGAGGGCTAATGTTTTTCTATGGAGAAAAATACAACTTCCAGATTAATGATCAACATGAAAACAAATTATCATTGGGCAAATATTTCCTATGCATTAAATGTATTCCAGGTACAGTATTCAGGGGATGTCATTGGTTAATTCTATCTAAATGGGTTTACATTTTAATTAATCAATTTTGTCAATTTCTACATTATATACAATTTACATTTCTAATTAAGTTCTATAATTTATTTAGTTAATATCACTTTAAATGAATAATGTAAAATAATTTTAGCTATATAAAATAAATTACATAGAACTTAATTTCCCCATAAGTTATAACTTCTCATAGATTCAAGGATATTAAAGGTCCTTAAAAATGCTTCAAGTGGAAATTTGAACTTCTAGTGGGAATGTTATAATTCACATACTGAAAAGTGCCCTGTCATGTACAAATGAAACCTATGACCTCTTTTCACTGTACTATGATGAGATTCCCAGGAAAGTGAAAGAGAAAAGATTTTTCTAATGTGTCTCCATTTCTTACCTGGTTCCCAGTGAAGGCAATGACGGGCACTCACAAAAAGGTAATTCTGTAATGTTATGAAGCTAACTGGCCTACCTGAGCTAAATTCACAAACTCAATTTTCTTGACACCATGCTAAAACCAGCTGAATTATCTCGCCTTCAAAGCAAGAAAGGTTTACTCTGCCAGTCTAAGGACTAGAGGAATCATTATGTAGTAATTTTTCAGGATTTTTTTTTTTTAGGATTTTATTTATTCATATTAGAGAAAGAGCATGAGCAGGGGGAGAGCAGACAGAGAAGGACAAGCCGACTCTGGCTGAGGGCAGAGCCTGACATGGGGCTTGATCCCATGACCCTGAGATCATGACTTGAGCTGAAATCAAGAGTTGGATGCTTAACTGACTGAGCCACCCAGGCACCCCTCAGGGGTTTTTGTTTGTTTGTTTTTGTTTTTAAGTTTATACCAAGAAATTTTTGCAGTGGAAATTCACCCCCTGGATACTTAGTCAAATTTTTTTCCCCGAAATATTTACAAAGCCGTATGATTTAAGTCACATATCAGAGATCTATAACAATACAATGTTCAATAGACAAGCGAGTGCATTTTAGCCAAAATCTGCATACTTGGCATGGGATGACTACATCTACTATTTTCAGTTAAATATTTCCTCTACCTGGAGAGAGTCCTGTCCTGGAAGGCATTTCAAAACATGAAGCGCTAATATCTTTTTTTATAAATAGACTGAGTGAGTGAGTGACAATCTTCTAAAACCCTTGCCAGGAAGAAGAGAAATGCTAAATATAGATTGAGAAAATCCACCTTATTTGGGAGATTAAAGCAGACCTGTATAAACACCTGAAGTCATAGCAACATTCCACCACAAACCAGTCAATTGTTACATTTTCAAAATTCTGTAATTCCTGTTTCATCATATGCTTTTGCAGTCATTGTGCCCTTTTCCATTCACCAGGTCCCCAAATTATTGCTCTTTACATAAACTGATAAAGCTCAGAAAAACTGATTCACTAGCTAAACGGGGTAATCATGGAGTACACACAAAACAGGATTAAAAACAAACAAACAAACAAACAAACAAACAAACAAACAGGGACACCTGGCTGGCTCAGTCCATTAGGCATGGTTCCAGGGTCCCAGGATGGATCGAGCCCCACACGGGTCTCTCTGCTCAGCGGAGAGTCTACTTCTCCCTCCCCCTCTGCCTGCTGCTCCCTCTGTCTGCCACTCTGCCTGCTTGTGCCTCAAGCTCTCTCTCTCTGTCAAATAAAATAAATAAAAAATAAATAAAATCTTTTTAAAAAAATCAGGGTATCCTAGTGAAAAAGAAAAAGAAAATAGTAAGTATTCTCACTTAAGTTTCAAAATACTAAATTCCAGTGTCATATAGCATTAATTGACTCAGTGATCCTCTGTAACATTACATCATCTTTCTCATGCACAAACATTTTTGATTTTTATAGTCATTCCTTGAGGAGACTGTTATTATTATAACCTCCATTTTATAAATGAGTAAACAATAACTCAGAAAGCTTAAGTATCTCTTGGGAATTCAACTCAGGTCTCAGACTAGATCTGTGTTTTCTAAGGCAGGCAAGCCCTTTTTAAAATGAGGATAAATCATTACTGAAGAATGAGGATTAAGGTCATATTGCACTTTGGGAAATCCACCTGCTATGCTGTTATGACCCTTCTGTGGTTCTATAAAACAAGACCATTTCCACAGTCCTTCATATGCTGGTATAATAATAACAAAAAGTTTAGTTTGTCTGATTATAATGAACTTTATTAAATAACATACTCCTCATCAACTTCTATCTCAATAGTAAAGAAGTTCCCCTCATATTTGGAAGTTTTTATTTGCAGGGTAATAGTCATTGCCCAAGGAAGAAACCAAAAGGATATGACTTAAGTTTTTCAGCAAAAGTGGTTTTTTTAAATATATGCAGTGTTTTTACATTTGTAAACAATTCTACTTCACCAGGTATATTTTAGTAATAATGGTAACTTAAATCTGAATCCATCAATAAGATTAAAATAGGATTCTACCTGCATTTTTATTTTATGAATTTGACATAATGGAATATAGGCCTCACACAGAGATTTCTAGAACCCCTTGGACCTAATAATTTACATTTTAGTTAGCACTACCTAGGTAGAGTTGCAGGAGACTGCAGCATGGCTGACTACCTGCTTTGTGTCAAAGACAGATCTGATGGATCTTATGTCTTTCACACCTTCAGCTATGGGTTTGACGAAGCTATAAATTAGTACTTTGAAAGTATACATTGATTGCTCCTTTTTAACCTGCCCTATATTTCTACCCACTCATGCGCATGCACACGCATAAACACATGCACACAGAACAGCTTGATGAATTGCCTAACTTAACTATTTTAAATATTTTAGAAGTTTGATGCTTTTCACTTTAATTCTCTGAACAATTTCATCTCCAATTACCCACCATTCATGGCCAACTTCTAAATCTACATCTCTCATTTTGTATATCCTCCTCAACTCCAAGCCCACATACCCAGTTTTCAGGTGGACCTCGGCAATATGAGTGCTCCCGGAAGCGGATCGATTGCCTCACATCTTCAAACTCCTCTTCTTCCCAAATTCAGTCTTCCTCCTTCATCTGTCTCTTGATATGGCCTTGTGCTCCCAGCTGCCGCGTGTCTGAAACTTCAGAATTTCAAATCATCTTCCCACCCCCTTCGCCCTCTTCATCCAGTTTCTTCTAATCATTGCTCCGTTTCCATGGTGCCCCTTGCACTCATTTCCCCAGGGTCCCCACCCTCCCTTTCCCAGTCTAGCCCTCAATACCTCTTGCCCGGCTTCACCAGGCCCAGGCCTTTTCTCCATCCTTTTGTCCCTTAACAGAGTCACAGTTACCTTCCCAAAACTAAGATCTGGCCCTTTCATGCCTCCCAAAATTTGCACGTTTCCCAATATGCAAAAAATAAGATTCAAATACCTGGTTTGGGTATTCAAGAGCTCTCTCTATGTGGCCCCAACACTTTTCACTTTTATCTTTCAGGCTACTGCTTTTTCTTGGTCTCTACTGTGAACTAATCATTATTCCAGTTCTAATTACACACTTTCTATTGCCTAAGACTACTCCTTTTATCTTTTCAGCTATCACCATCGATTGCTCCTGTCCTTAACTTCCATTTTGAAATCTTAGCTATTCTAATATCCTCTAAATTGAAACACTTCTCAGTTCCCTGTGTCAGAATGATTGCCTTCCTTCTCTTGTCTTCATTTCACTTCGTTTGCATCTCTGCCATGGTACCTATTACTTATCCTTTTAAATTATATTAGGTTTTATTCAATCCAATAAACACTTATCGAGAGTCTTTCCTGTACCGGCCAGTACTAGGAAAAATACAATGAGTCAGACAGCAACTCTCCTCAAAAATTTACAGTCTAAACCATCAACTAAGCAGGCACATTTTGTGTCACAAGAAAGATACAAGCAAGGTACTGTGAAGGTTTCAATGAGGTAAATCCCAGAAAAGTCAAGAGCCACCTTTCTCCCTCTCTCTCCTTTTCTCTTTCTTCTTCTCTCTCACCTCTCTTTCTCTCACACAGTAACACACACATACACACATACCATTGTGTGTGGCAGATGGTAAATATTTATTGAATGCAGTTTTTTTAAAGTAATTCAGTAGATGGATCAAAACAGATGGACTGCATGTTATGGGCTGAATTGTGTCTTCTCGAAATTCATGTGTTGAACTCATGACCCCTAAAACCTCCGAATATAACTGTATTTGGATATAGAGCCTTTAAAGAAATGATTAAATTAAAATGAGACTGTCAGGGTGGGCCCTGATCCAATCTCATTGGTGTCCCCGTAAAAGGAAATCTGGATACACAAAGAGACACCAGGAGTGTGTGTGCTCACAGAGGAAAGAAGACCATGTCATGACATGGGGGCCATCTGCAAGCCAAGGAGAGAAGCCTCAGAAGGAACCGAGCTTGCCGACACTTGCTCTTGGACTTCTAGCCACCAGAAGTGTGAGAAACTAAACATAACTTACCAAATCAGTGATACAATTATACTGTAAGATTCATTTGACAAACTGACTAGACCTAAGGGCTTACTGCCCATGATTGTTAAAAATGATGATGTACGCCCAGTATATGAAGTTCGAAAGAAGCCAAACTTCAATGGCACCATGTTCCAGTGACACCAGGACAGATGTTGATGAATAACAGCTCTACCATTGTCAAAATTCTCAGTTGACTTTGCATAATTCATTAGTGGATGAAATACATTATTAAAGGAAAAACAAAATAAAATCTAGACCACTAAATTGACATTTCTGTTCATTCACTTTCTTGATTATAATAGTTGTATAAAAGCAACTGATGTAATTGTCACATAATCAATCTATCTTAAACATTAAAAGAGTGCAAATAAAATTGTGTGAATGGTTAAAGCAGCTTGTTTAAATGAGGACGCAGCCAACTAAGAGTGAGAACATTTATGGGACACTAATCTCTCCATTTCTAAATGAAGCTGGTCAGGGCTATTTCCAAGGGATCTCTCCGTTGTTCTTTGTACAAAGGGACAAAGCCAATGGGGTGAGTGGGGGCTGAAAGCCAGCCTGAGCCAAATGCCCAAGCCATGTATCTATAGGCCTGCAGAAGCCCAGGCCCTCTATGCCCTCGTAGCCCCAAGGCTGTCACTTTCATCACCTAAATGACGCTAAAATTTCCACATATTCTTAGAATCCATTCTAGCAAATACCTAAATAGAATATGACTCATGAACCAATTAAACCTTTTGAACATGATTTGAACTTAAGCAATCATAAACAGTTTAAAAATTGTGCGTGACTTTTTTTCACAAAAGATAAATATTATACTCTAAATATTTTTAAAACTTTAAGCTGCCACCATTTGATTTAGCACACTAATAGAAAAGAACGGCAATTTGTAACCTCTACCCTACATTTTTTAACATTTTTGCAACAAACTGATCTTCTCAACAATTGAAGCAAGTAAAGTGATGGAGTATCCAATCATTGAATCCCACGTTCCTTCTATGTCCTCTCTAAGAAGAAGATAACCATGTGCAAAACTATTAGGACCACAAGAATAAACCACATACCCAGCTGAATATTAAGACAATTTAGAAGTAGGTCCTCATGAAAAAAACAAATAGAGATATTTCCTTTTAGTCGTTCCCTATTTCAAAATTCTTTCTTTTAAAGTTTCAACCAGGTTAACAATCTAAAAATGTTTGCAACTGCTTCTTTGGATAGTGAGGTATTCTGTGAGGTGGGAGAAAGGTGGGGGACGGTATCTAAATTGGTGCCTTTCACTTATTCAAGAGGCATGTATTTTCTGAGCATTTTTTATATGCTTTGGAGCAAGTAAAGATTAAGATGAAGATTAAGCATGTAAAGATTAAGTGACCTTAACCCTTTAGCAACATCCTTATTCTGTTGGAAAATGAAATTCTTATCATATATCAAAAATTTCACAAGACCAGTTGAATAACATTTTGTTTCTTTTTATTCATCTGCCCCACTGAATTTTGCTGAGAAGTTGAGTCTTTGAGTAATTTTTGCTCAGAGGATATCTTTTCTTAAGTGTTGCCTATTATCCTTTTATTTCTTCAATTTGCTCTTAGGCTTTCTAGTCAAAACACGTTCATTTCACTAGCATTCTCTTCATCATTAACTCTTCAAGTAGCTTTAAATACTCTTGTATATTTCAGCAAAGAAGATATGGTCATCGTGGGTATATGTGTATATATTTTAGTTTGTAAAGCTTCATCAAACAGTGCCAGGAATTAAGTGCAGATTGTGGACTATATGTCAGAGGTTTAACTGAGAACTCAGTCAATCACATTATATTGATTAAGAATGAATCAAATCATCTGTGATAAAAAATGCTTGCATTCATATACTTTTAGACAGAAAAAGTCAAATTCCTTCTTAATAAAAGCCACAGTTCTAATAAATTCAAGTACATATTCATAAGATGATGCTCCTTAAATAATAATAATGTAACTGATATTTGTTTGATGTTTATTATAACAGTTAACTTAATACCCTGTGCTTTAATTCATTGATAACATCAGGTCCTTCTGAGATAGGTAAAACTATTTGCTAATAACTTGGATGGCGTCTTATAGTTCAATTAATGCTTTCAAATGTCTTCTCATTTTTTAGCTTCTATGTTAAATAACACTTTCCCAAAATTCTTTTTTAGGTTTCTATGACTGCTATAAATACTATAAATAGATAGATGATAGATAGATAGATAGATAGATAGATAGATAGATAGATAGTCAGACAGATAGGTAAATTTGTCAGAGTTCTCCAGAGAAACAGAACCAATAGGATGTGTATAAATAAACAGAGAGAGATTGAGATTTATCTTAACGTGTGATCGTAGACACTGGCAAGTCCAAAGTCCACGTCAGCAGGCTGGAGATTCTGGGAAGAATTAATAGTAAAGCTTGAATCCAAAGACAGTCTACTGGCAGAATTTTCTCTTCCTTAGGGAATGTCAGTCTTTTTTTCTTAAGATCTTCAATTGTTGGGATGAAGCCCACCATTATGGAAGGTAATCGGCTTTACTCGAAGTCTACTGATTTAAATATTTATCTTGTCTAAATAATACCTTCATAGCAATATCTACAGTGTTTGATCAAACATCTGAGTACCATGGCCAGCCAAGTTGATATATAAAATTATCAAAGATCTACAAATGATTGATAGATCAAGAAAGAGATATGTTATCACAGATAGATGTTTATTATTATCATTATGATGATGATGATGATGATTGATGATGATTGATGATGATGATGTCTTTCTTTTCCTGCTTAGCTCTAGGTATTGCTTTTTTACTAAGGTGTTTTATGTGCCTCATCACCTCCCATTCCCCTCTGCTTTGATTCCCCATTTCTAAACTTCTAAGGGATGGATAAAAAAGAGAAGGATAGTTCTGAGTGTAAAATGGAAGGAAAATGCCTGTAAGTGACAGCTTGAGTGTTCATCTATAAGTAAGAGTACATGTGGATTTTGTGTTACAGTATTTGGTTATCCAAAAGTCTATTATTTGTTTTTTCATGTCTCTTTATTTTGGTGATTGAGTTTGCCAGACATGTGAAGGGTAACAACATCAATGAGACTTTTGTAAGAAGTTATTATTTACCCATTTTTAACATAGAAAATATATAGAAAACTTACTGTAATGATTTGACTTGCAACTATAACCACCACTTGTCTTCATAAAATTTAAAATTGTTATCTTACAAATTTCTAGTCACAGATGTTATCCATGTTCACTGATTTCAATCACCTTCTAGTCTTTCCAGGACATGATTTGCCTTTTATTTGCTTCACTTACTAATCAAGGTAATCTGAGATAAATAGAGCAAATCAAATATCAAGACATAAAACTGATTTTAATGCATTACAATAGCCAGAAGAAAGAAATTAAATAGTTCCATATCTTTTAAAAATCTAGTAATAGTGCCCTTTTCAGAAAAGTGCATTTGATATCTTGACGAGTCAGATTTATGCTGTTTTAAGAATTTAAAGGAACACTTTGACCTAGAGTACATAATATCCTAAAACCACATCACAGCTCAACTTTCTTACACTTTTTATTAATCTTACATAAAATCTGATAATTCAAAAATAACAAGAATTTTAATTAGTTAATGGAAGACACTCATATTGATGAGGGATAGAAGCAGAAAAATGTTCACCTTCAGCCCAGAAGGCTGACCTATAGCCTGCATAGTTCCAGTAAGGGTTAAACATGTGCTGTTCACTACATTTTCACAGGTCTCCTGACTGCCTGTCCATCTCACCCAGAGTTAACACTGAACCGAATGATAAGCACCGAGAAATCTTGTGAAAGTTAGTTTCACGAGTAGAAATTCAAAGAAGACATTTATGATCTGATATTCCCTGCATGTCTTCTCCTCCTTGAGCACTAAGCATATAACCACCAGCTTCATACAGCAAAAGTGCAGCTCCTTCTGTGCACAGGTCCTGTCCCTGTGCTACTTAAATAAACTCACTAAGTTGCACCAGAGGACATCTCAAGAATACTTTCTTGGCCATTGCCCTCAATGATCCCCCATCAATATTAACATTTTCTATTACTTCCAATCAAATATTTAGAAGATGGTTAATATTTTTATTTATTCTCTCAATAAAACTAACTTCTCAAGTTTCTTTCAAGTACTCAACGCTACAGACCATAATCAAGATGGAAACTAGTCATCATCATTTCAGCTTCCTGGAATTTATTATAATCTGATTATAATCTGATTATAATATATATATATTATGATATATATATTATATATAATATATATATTATGAATATAATATATAAACTGATTATAATAAATTAATGAATACATTAAGCCAAAATGTTGAGACATTCAATAGGTAAAGTAACATAACAATAAAAATGTTTAACTAAATATCATCATTAATTCCAAATCAATAACAAAAAAATAATTCCAAAATGATCTATAAATAGAGTTGCTTGTGATTAATATCTGGAAGTATCACTTGTAATTAATGTCTGGTTTATCTTCTCAGTTTTTGTCACTCCTGTAAGGTAATAGGCAAGAAGCCAGATGCAGACCTCCTCAAATCATCAGCGTCAAAAAGCTCTTTGTTATGGACCAAAAGTCATCTGTTTCATTTTTGGTATTTTTCTGCCCTTAAGTTGTCTCATTCATTATCCATTCTAAATAGATCAAGCCCAATTTCAAAGTCTTCACTTACCTAAATGTTCCATTGATTTTTTTTCCTGCTCTACATGTGACTTAAGAACAAATTTATTTAATATCAAATCTTTTTCTGTTTCTCGTGTTGGAAAGTACCAAGTGAGTAAATGGAAAATCATGAACAGTAGCAGAATGCTTGCCAAAATCAGTGAACATGAATTACAATGGCACTCCAATTTAAAAATAGACTGAATTTTAATTATCTTTGAAGGCAAATGAAATAACAATGACATTTAAAATGATGTCTCAAATAAGGCATCTTTCCTCAGGATATAAGAAATAACAGAGCACTATCTGAAAATATTTCCCAGAGCCTAGTCAGGCAGCATTATAGACACTGAAAATCAGAGTTTCTGCCTCAGACATTATAAGGCCCAGACACAGAGAGAACTTGTCAGAATAGGCTCTAGATCTCACATACTGCTCCTGTCACTCTCTCCACGTGGCAGACAGACAGGAGAAATTTGGATCTCACCAATAGGTGCCCCGAAGGTCAGCTCTCAACAAAGCTGGATAAATGCACCTTCTTTAAAAGGTAGGTTCAGGGACGCCTGGGTGGCTCAGTCAGTTAAATGTGTGCCTTCAGCTCAGGTCCTGATCCCAGGGTCCTGGTATTGAGTCCTGCATCTGGCTCCTTACTCAGCGGGGAGCCTGCTTCTCCCTTTGCCTCATGCTCCCCCTACTCACGCTCTCTCTCTTTCCCACTTGTGCTGTCTCTCTCTGATAAACAAAATCTTTTCAAAATATAAATTAAAAAAAAAGTAAAAGGTAGTTTCAAACAGAAGGGCTCCATGACAAAACTGAACTGGGTGCCAAATGTGACAGGGTCTTTGATTTAATAACATAGACTCTGCTGAGGCATCTGGGTGGCTCAGTCGGTTAAGCATCCAACTCTTGATTTCAGCTCAGGTCCTGATCTCACAGTCGTGAGATCGAGTCCCACGTCAGACTCCACACCAAGCATGGAGCCTACTTCAGTTTCTCTCTCTCCCTCTCCCTCTGCCCCTCCTCGTTTGCACTCTCTCTCAACACACACACACACACACACACACACACACACACACTGCTCTCAGGTTTGAGTGTTCTGACTAGAATTATGTACTTCCAGTGTCAGCTACTTCCCAGTCCCAGCACTTCTCCTCAATCTCCAGACCCTGAGGCTGTACCTCATCCACTAGTCACACCCACTCTGGTCAGGATGAACTCACTCCCAGGAGCCTCAGGGCTCTTTCCTACAAGCAAGCCATAATGAAGTTTGCATAAGCCAATTAAAAATGTGTAACACCTCCGAACTTCAAAAGGAAGGCATCAGTAGGGGTCCCTTTCCTCTGAGGAAACTTCTACTTCTGCATAAATTTATGGTGACAGAAATTCATAATGGAGGGTTTCTCCCAATGACCCTTGGCAGTAACTCAATGCCACAGTTCAACAGATGTCAGCAAAGTGAAGTAAAATCCATCCCCTACAACCTGGGCAGATATCCTGGCACAGCTAAAATGTCTTTTTTCAAAGACGATATATATAAATTGCCTTGCAAGGAAGTATTTACTGAGGAAAGGTACCTTTCATGTTTAATGACAAGTAGCTCTTGCTATTAGAAACACAATCACATAGTGTACAGATTGTGCTGGGCAGATTTTTAATCAGGTACAGGAATAACCACATGGGATTTCAACCGGCATGTATTTCCACTTCCTTAGCCGTCCACATACTCAAGTAAAAATCAGGCCTATCGGTACAACACAAATTTTCTAATAGTCCAGATCAAGCTTTTCTATTTTTCCCCATCTCTAAATTTTTCATTTGCACGTAAGCACCCATCATGTGTTGACTAACAATATAAAATGATAACAGTGCATATTTTCACCAGTAACTAGAATTAGCCTGCCTGTAGAGATTCTTGGAAAAGAAAAAAAAAGAAAAAAGACAAAGCTCATAAACGTAGAGTAAATTGCAATCCAAGGCTTATCCCCTGAATAAATACCTCAATTGTGTATATACCGTAAGCCGTTCACTGACAAGTAAAACCATACATTCGCTTTAATCCTAGAGAGGAGAGCTGGATTCTAACTCCTTCTCATTTGTCCAAAGAGACTGGAAGATGAGAGATGCTCAGGAATGGAATGTACTTAGTCAGTTGGAGTCAGCCTGACACTAGCATTCCAAGTTCTGGTCCCCCTGTAGGTATTTAGGAAAGCTGATGACAAGGACACATATTGAAAGTCTTGTCTCCCCAAATACATCACAATAAAAATAGTTACATTTACACAACCCTAACTGTGTGCCGGAGACTCCTCTAAGCATGGAGTGAAAGAGAGAGAGAGAGGGAGAGAGAGACTCATGTGTGTGTCTGTGTATGTGACAGAATAAGTGTGTGTCATATAATCTTCACAAGAATCCTCTAAGAAAGCTACTATTATTATCCTTATTTTACAGATGGGAAAATTAAGGCCCACGTGTATATACTGCTTGGAAGTTCAGACTCAGGCCATCTGAACTCTGGGGCCTCCCCTTTTAACTGCTACACTCTACTGCCTGCTGGAGGGGACATTTCCCCAAGCAGGACACCAGTCAGAGGCCCCAACTCAAATCATTTCCCTGAAGGACCCCCAGAGAAGTGCTGTTGTGTCCTGTTTTTTTCAGGTGATGCTGTGGCCTTAGGATTTTTCAGACTTAGAGGGTCTGTAGCTCACACTGACAGAACTCCTGTGTCACTTTGAGAAGTTCAGAGATTGAACTGGTCACTTAATTAGGCAAAAGTGCAAGTTTAACTTCCTGTTCCCTGGGAAATACTGCACTGAGCACTAAGAACTTACAAAGGTAAAGCGCGAATGGTCTTTGTACTCAGATGCTGCTGTGGCTTGATTGTGTCCTCCCAAGTTCATATGTTGAAGCCCTGACCCCTGATGTGATAATATTAGGAGATGGGACCTTTGGGAGTAATTAGGTTTAGATGAGGTCATAACGGTGGGGTCCTTATGATGGCATGAGTGCCCTTAGGAAAAGAGATAACTGAGAATCTCTCTCTCTCTCTCTCCCTCTCTCTCTCTCTCTCTCCCCCTCTCATATGTGAGGACACAGCGAGAAAGTGGCCATCTGCAACCCAAGGAGAGAACACTCACCAGAAACCAACAATGCTGGCACCCTGATCTTCAACTTCTAGCTCTAGAACTATGAGAAAATCAATTTCTGGCTTTTAAGCCACCCAGTCCATGGTATTCCATTATGGTAGCCCGAGCTAAGACAGACACAGACAGTATAATGACAAAAACGGGACAGACACGTAAATCTGTGTGTTCACAGAAAAGATTCAGACAGGAGCAAGAAACCGTATTTAGAGATTTAGAAATATTTAGAAATATTTATGTATTTTAATAGAGAATGTATATAGGGAAGGATGCATGTTTGTCATTAAGGCAGATAATGATCATCCTTATTACTATGCTACCCCGTACTGGATATTGAACATAAGGTTTTCTCCTTTAGTTCTCAAAACAACCCTATGCAAAACTGAAATTTAGACAGATTAGGTAATTTCCCCAGAGCACATAGCAGTAACCTCAAGGCAAAGACTAGACCCTAGCTCTGACTGCAAAACCCCCGGCTCTACCCTGATCATAGAGAAGGTAGCCGAATAGGTCTGGGTTTTTCTGACAAAGCTTCAGAGCAGCTGAAATCAAGGAGAGTAGAAAGCCAGCAAACAATGCCTAGATTCAAGGCTTTCAGAAAGAACAGTAAGATACCCCTTTTTCGTTCCTGCCAAGACAAAGGAAAAGAGCAGCTTCTTATTTGTAAAGCAAGCCTCCCTTTTAAATCAATCCAGGATGAATAAAAATATAGCATTAACCAAAGTTGCACGTGGAGGGGACTATCAGTCTCAATAGGTTCTGAAAGGAACTTTGATCAAAGATAATCAATCGTGTGCTTGGTTATTCATTCTCAGGTCACCTTCCTTTTCAGGCAAGTGTGAAAACTAGTAACGATTTGGTGTTTAAAATTTAGTAACAGGGTATTATGCCAAGATTTTGAGTTTAAAATCTAAAGTACTCTATTCTCCTTTCACTCAGAAAACCTGTGTTCTTAAGTAACTTAGTTGAGGGCTGAAAAGTTTGGAAGCTCCTATGGAGCCATTGTGGCGTATGGCTGTATTTTTTTCTGAAGCTCTCTGCTCATTTGAGCACTTTGTTCTCAGAAACAGCCCAGTAGTTAAGAAAAATTGTCCCACCAATCAGTAAAGGCATTCTTTTCAACCATCTGGCAGGCTTTTAAAATGGATGATTTTTTTCATTCTTTTTCCCAGCCAAATGGTTTCAACACAATCTTCTACCAGATGTCTTCTGTTTCTGGACAAATGATGATAGGAAGCAATTTCTGTCTCTCCACAAAGGTATAAATAGTGAATAATCTTGGCTCCATTTAAACCGTAACACAACAAACCATGGTGCCCTAAACTCTAAGACACTATTCAATTTTCTCTCAGTTTTCTCATGGATATTTTCGATTTTCCAAGATCATTCTAAAGAATAAAGAAAGAAAATGATACATTCAGAAATAAACAGATAATAAATGTTGGCTCTATTTGTTTTGCTATAAGAATAAGGTTTACCTTGGGAATTTTAAATAATTCATAGATATGAGTAGAATTCAATACTATAATCAAATATGCCATAAGAAAGTGTTCAGTGATTAGCATTTAAAGATATGCATAATTCTTGTTGCTCTGCATGCTAACTAGGTAAACTCCACTTTATATTAATCAGTGTACTTTTTAAATTTTACACTAATTACTTTTATATGTCAAATGACTTATATCCTTCCTCTTTCCAAAAGAATTTAAAATAGATTACAACAAAAGATACAACAGAGAAAAGTAAAAAATTTCCAGAGGACTAAAAAAAAGACGCAAGCAATTTTACTATAAGAAAACACACTGACGCTACTAAAATTCAAATTTGGTTTTGTATATCCTCATAATAAGGTCCAATAATGACAGATAGAATGGTAGATCGTGTGTCTGCCATTATGTCATTATTGCATAGAAAGAAAAATGTCAACTTTTTAAGAACTTTTTCTGACATTAAATTCAAACCAAGAGTTTATAGGTTAAGGGAAGAGAATTGGTGAATTAAAAAAAAAAAAACAACCACCACCACCCAGAAAAACCATATTTTTAGAGACCCTTTGAATAATCTTCAAAACATAAACCAGAAATGTTTTGTTTTTTATATGCAATATTTATACAAGTATCACATAATATGTTGCTGCTTGGTTTATTCAAGTAAAAAACAAAAACTCCATATATACAGACACCATTGTGCATATGTTATTTGGTAACATGGAACTCCTGATTAGAAAGTGATCTGTGTCAGGGGAGCCTGGGTGGCACAGTGGTTAAACGTTTGCCTTCAGCTCAGGGCGTGATCCTGGCGTTATGGGATCGAGCCCCACATCAGGCTCCTCCGCTGGGAGCCTGCTTCTTCCTCTCCCACTCCTCCTGCTTGTGTTCCCTCTCTTGCTGGCTGTCTCTATCTCTGTTGAATACATAAATAAAATCTTTAAAAAAAAAAAAAAGAAAGTGATCTGTGTCAGATAAGGAAAGAATCATCAGTCTTATAGAATCCTGGTCACAGAAAGAAGTTTACTATTCTTTCATTTTAGATAAAAGTTTCCAACTATATTCCTCACTGCTGTTCTCCATCTCTGTATTTGAACTAAATGTCTTGTCCATATACTTCTTCTTTTTGCTTCTGTGCCTGGTCACCTACCTCTTCTGGCTGCAAGGTCCTTCCCCAATATATATTTAAGCAACACATCTTCAAGCCCACCTAGCCTTCAAGAGTAGCTTACTGGCCCTTCTCCAAAACCACTTGCTTTCTTCATTGTTCCAATTATTAGCTGTGCTTTCCTGGACAAGTCACTAAAAATTAAATTTATCTCCCAGAGAACTGGAGAATCTCTCATTTCCCCCCAAGCCTTCATATGCAGTGGTTCTGAAAAATCTCCCTCCTGGTGAACTCCCATTGCATTTCACATGTTCCTCTTTGTGGGACTAATAAAAATCTCCCTTGCCTTCCCCTTGTAGGGATGGTTTTCCTTTTCTTTTTTTCTTCCTTTCCTTTCCCTTCCTTTCCTCTCCTTTCTCTTCTCTTTTCTTTCTTTCTTTCTTTCTTTCTTTCTTTCTTTCTTTCTTTCTTTCTCTTTCTTTTCTTTCTTTCTTTCTTTCTTTCTTTCTTTCTTTCTTTCTTTCTTTCTTTCTTTCTTTCTTTTTTAAGATAAAATGTTCAGAGCCAAAAAAAATAAAAATAAAAATCTCCCATTTAATGGATAGCATGGCTCATTTCCTAGGCCTGATGGTGGAGCCAAGGCCTGTTGGTTGCTGGGTCAGGACTCACTGGTGAGCGCTTTACTCAAAGCCTCATTATGGTTCAGGTCCTTTCTATTGTTTTTTTTTAACAGCTTTATTGAGGTTTAATTGACATACAATAAACCGCATACATTTGAAGTGTAAAATTTACACTTAAGTGCATTTATAAGTGTGTTTTGACACATTCATGCAACTGAGAAACCATCAGGCCAATCAAGATAATGAACATTTATACCCACCACCCCTAAAAATTTCCTGATTTCCCTTTGTAATCCTTTTATTCAAAAATTCTTTCTTCAATTATGTAATTGCCCATAATTGCAGATTTTTTGCATGTACATGATATTTAACTACCTCAGGCTTTACCTTGGTTATCTTAATTAAATTTCAGCAAGGCCCTTATCTTCCAGCTTTGATTAGGAATCATCTTATTCCCTAAACTACTGTTTTTTTACTTTCTACACGACAAATCCTATCATTGACTCTACTCGTTCATTATAGGGAGTGATTCCAACACAGCCTTACAGTGAAAATCCTTAATCTTGATGAGGCTTAATAAGAGAAGGATCTCAACAGATATTTCCTTACAGACAATCTTTAAAAATAAAAAGCAACTCTTTATAAAATATCCATGCATAAGCTTTCAGTATACTATGATTGTGGTATTTTAGAACAAGAAGGCACTAATAATTAGACAAATATTCAATGAAACAGAAGTTCCTAGGCCAATGAGGCCCCTTACCCAATAGTTCATAAAATAATTTACTCAACAAGTATTAACCCCACCACCACTCCTCACAAACACACATGCCTCCTTCGAGATCACTTCTAAAGAAAATTTTTCAGCCATTACACTTTCAGTTACATTGTGAATATCAGAATATTTCCCTTGCGTCTAAAGACTTTGATATTCAAGGAACAGAACTGTTTGAAACAAGTCTTTAACGATCATATATTTTTAAAATAAAGGCCTTATAAAAATTGAAGAGTGATTTGTATAGGGAGCGTCACATGAAACGATGTCATTGATCAAGCAACGAAAGGTCTGGCCACAAGCTACAGACAAGATCATACAGATTTTACTGGAAGACGTCAGTGGCATCATAGCAAATCTCTGGTGATGCATGAATGGTGACGATTCCCAGTTGTTGGGGGAGAGAGGGAGGCGCTGTGTGTACAGGCTTGCGTGTGTGTGTGTGTGTGTGTGTGTGTGTGTGTGTGTGCGTGCGCGTGACTGTGAGATTGATGAGCTTTTTGAGAAGTTAAAATAGCTTTAAACAATTCAGGAAATTTCTTAATCTGGAACCAACCAGTCCCAGACAGTCAGAGAACATTATCTTCTATTGAAGTTTAATTCCTAGATGATGAGCTTACCTTTCTGAGAATACACACACAGCTACTTGGCACTGCTTTCAGAGTGAATTCTTGTGCCCAATTTATCCTTGTATCTCCCAGACTGAACAGTCTGTATCAGAGCTCCTGAGGTGAGCAGTGACAGACTTAATCAGTGTCGAGGAGGAGAAAAACTACAATGGTGGTCAAAAATACATAAACTTATAAAACAGGGCTTTGCTTTCAAACCAGCCACTTGTATTTCATTTGCTCATTTAAAAATGGTGAGATGGCGTTACAGTCGCAGTGGACTGGAAGGAGAGTGGAGCAGAAAAGAAGCATACTAATCAAAGGCAGAGAAGCCTAATGGTTACAGCATGGCAGAGCCAGACCATTTGGTTTGAATGATGGCACCGATGCCTATATATATAAATTTGGAGAAATTACTTAATCTTGCTTCTTGTGTAAAATGGAAATGTACCAATATCTACATCACAAGATCATTCTGAGGATTAAACATTATAGGTAAAGGGCAAAGAATAGTGTCTCGCATATTGTAAGCACTATATAATAAGCAATAATTATCTATCTATCTATATAGCAATAATATATAAATAGCAATAATAATGGCTATTGTTGTTATCCAATATTTGTTCTATATTAATTTGTATTTAGCATCTAAATAATTGGACAGAACTAGATGAAACTAAAATGATTTGTAAGGGACAGAAACCCAACTCAAGTTGGACTTTTTAAATGGCAAGTATGCTTAGAGATCTTGAGGAAGGGCTACCTCTCATGAAACATCAGGACAAGAAGGTATTTGGGTGATCATCAGTAAACAGGGGAACCACAGACAACTCAAACACTGCCAGATTCTCTCCCTCATTCTTCAAGACAGCTTCCTGCTTCTCTTTCTCTTTGCAAAGTGGCGTCCTCCTCTCTGAAACCCTGCCGGGAAACATGGGGCTGACACGTCATAAGCCTTATATCCTAAATTCTAAAAACTCAGAGGTGGGTTTACTTTTTTCTCGGTTCCAATTTTAAAAACCTTCCCAGGGAAGATTTCCCATTGCCCATTCCTGAGGCAGCTCCACAAACGTCCAGACGAGTGAGGGATAGAACAGCTCCCAGTCCAACAAGGGCTGCAGGACAGGTCTAAGCACTCTTGAACATCTTTTAAAATGTTTTTACATGAAAACAAGATTATTTAACAGCAAAAATAAACTTCTTCCTCTAAATCACTGCCTGCCATCTTCTCTGCCAGGATTCCTTGATTGGCTTTTCTTCTCAAGCTCAGCGAAGGCTCCAAGAGCAAAAGAAAATTTCCCAGCTTCCTGTACTTTCCCACACTTGGAACAGAGCTATGTTTGTAGGATGTTCATTTCTGAATGAGCCTTGCTTGTTGTGCATAACTTGTTTGGTCTGGATTCCAAATCTAGATGCCTAAGTTAGAGGAATCTCATTCTTGGTCCTGACCACAAGTTTTTGTTTTTAAAATGCAAACTTAGAAAATCACATCATTTGATTCTTGTAGTTGAAATGTTGTGGCTGTGTATCATAAACTCTGAAAAAGAGTTTTAACAAACAAAAATTACTGGGGCGCCTGGGTGGCACAGCGGTTAAGCGTCTGCCTTCGGCTCAGGGCGTGATCCCGGCATTGTGGGATCGAGCCCCACATCAGGCTCCTCTGCTATGAGCCTGCTTCTTCCTCTCCCGCTCCCCCTGCTTGTGTTCCCTCTCTTGCTGGCTGTCTCTATCTCTGTCAAATAAATAATAAAATCTTTAAAAAAAAAATTACTTTATACTCTGAAAGTTTGCTGTGATCTGTTTAGCATGTGGGTATGTGGATGCATGTGTGCATGTATTTTTTAAGACATTCTCAGTACTTCTATTTTCATCAGAAAAACTATGTTTCCTTCAAAATAATTCCTGATGTACCATAGGGAAGACACAGTTATTCTCTTGTATGTCCAGCTTTAAACTCAGTGGGCACACAAAAGTGGCTCAACAAGTAATTCTTTTTAAAAAAGTTAGAATGGGAGCACCTGGGTGGCTCAGTCGGTCAAGTATCTGCCTTTGGCTCAGGTCACAATCCCAGGGCCCTGGAATCAAGTCCCACGTTGGGCTCCTTGCTCAGCGGGGAGTCTGCTTTTCCCTCTGCACCCGACCCCCCATTTTGTGCACTCTCTCTCTCATGTGCACGTGCAAAAATAAATAAATAAAGTCTTTTTAAAAAGTTAGAATGGATGAATAAATGAATGGATAAATGGGGAAAAAAAGGTAAAATCTCTTCAATCCTGTTAGTTACAATTCAAAAGGTCCCATGTAGGGAATGAGAGGAAAAGAAGGACAATTGGGCAGGAAGGGGAGTATTCTAGATTAAAAGAAACTTCAGAACCAAGTGCAATGAGTAGTTCTTAACTGGATCTTGTTTGGGGGGAGAAAAAAAAAAGCGGCTGTGTAAAACAATACAGTATAACGGGAAATAATTTGAATATGAGCTGGGCATTCAGTAGTACGAGACAATTAGATGAATTTTAAGTGCAATAATGGTACAATGGTTATGTATCCCAGAAGTATCTGGGAAAAATAGGATGTTTAGTGTTTATTCTAAAATATCTTAACAAGTAAAAGAGGAAACAAATACAGCAAAAGTTTATCATATAGGTACAGACAGGAAAGAAGCTACTGAAAACAAAGGAGCTTCATCAGTTCTAAAACTGCTTTATAATCCTTGAAGGTTTTTGTTAGCAGGTATAAAATACTCTTTCCTTTTTTATCTATGAAAAGAAACTATGGGCTCTTTCAATAAGACACCAACCCAATTTTCCAGTATTTTTTAAAACTTTTATCCTTCTAATATACCATACTTGATATAAATCATACTCGTGACTCACTCTTTCACAAAAAGACAAAATTTCAAGTTATTCACATCCTATATCCTCTTGGAATACCCTCACTCTCATCTCAACTTCTCTTCTTTTGTTTTTTTTAAAGTTTATTTATTTTATTTATTCATTTTGGCTGGGGAGGGGCTGAGGGAGAGGGAGAAAAAGAATCCCAAGCAGGCTCCATGCCCAGTGCCAAGCCTAATGCAGGGCTCGCTCTCACTACCCTGAGATTATGACCCTGAGGTCATGACCTGAGCCAAAATCAAGAGTCAGATGCTTAGGGGCGCCTGGGTGGCACAGCGGTTAAGCGTCTGCCTTCGGCTCAGGGCGTGATCCTAGCGTTATGGGATCGAGCCCCACATCAGGCTCCTCCGCTATGAGCCTGCTTCTTCCTCTCCCACTCCCCCTGCTTGTGTTCCCTCTCTCGCTGGCTGTCTCTATCTCTGTCGAATAAATAAATAAAATCTTAAAAAAAAAAAAAAAAGAGTCAGACGCTTAACCGACTGAGCCACCCAGGCACCCCTCATCTCAACTTCTTAAAATCCAAACTTCCACTTAAGGTCCAGGGGAAGTATCACCTTAATGGCGAAACAGTCCCAGTTGGAAGGAACCTCTCACTGCCATACCATTCTAGAATCACAGTGTCGACACTTGGGTGAGCACTGGAATCATCTGGGGGTGCTTTCGAACTGTATAACCCCAGAACTACACCTCAAGAGATCGGCATTCAATAGGTAGAGGTTACAGCCAAGAAATCTGTATTTGTAGTAAGCGCCCCAGGGAGTTTTGATGCAGGTGCTCCAAACACATCGTGTTGAAACAAATGCTTGTCTAGACATACTTTTGAACTTTCCTAATTGTTTTGAATACATGTTTTTCCCATCATGGGTTTAACAATCTTAAAAACAAAAATCACAATCTATAGTTTTCATACCCCCCAAGAGTCTGGCACAGTATCCTGTACAAACATTTCAATATTAAATATTTATTAGGAAAAGATTTTAGAGCTAGTAAGAAATTCTAATCATTCTAAATATTTATATTTCTTTAAATATTGTCCTAGTTGATTTTTTAAATATTTACATTTTTAAAATGTTTTAAATATTTAAATTAAAAATATTTTTAATTTTTAATATATTTAAATATTGCTGTACTAGTTTCATAGATTTAAAAAAACCCACAGTGCATTTATAACTTTAGGTTATATATACACACAAACTGTTATATTATTGTCAGGATTTGTACATATGTGGCTTTTTTTATACAAAGTCATATAATCACATTCAAATAATAGCTAATCAGCCCTTCACATAGCTTAGTATTTACTAATAACATCAAGCTTTCTTTAGAAGAGTTGTATTTTTGGTAACCTTTAGAAACTATGATGACTTCTTAAATTACGGAAGAAATATATATAAATATATGTCATAATGTATATTTATATACTAAATATATATAATTTCCTCCACGATTTAAGAAATCATCACAATTCCTAAAGTCTACCAGTAATATACAAACACATCCATACACAGACACATATATACACACATACAAACGTAAATGTGCAGAGAAAGAGAGGAGTTGACTTTAGCTAATTAAAATATGACGTAAATGTGGTAATGAACCGAAAGTAATTAGCCTTCTGGTGTTCCACACCCTAGGTGTTACTAGTTCACAAATGTCAGTTAGCTTGAGCACCATGGAAACTAGAAAACAGCATGTAGGCAAACTGAGATCTATCCTCATCTTTCCATTTTTTCTGATGTACCCTCCGTTCTTTTTTTTTTTTTAATTAGTGCTTTGTCCTATTCCACAGTATTTATTGATATTTTGTAGCCTCTTCGTTTTGTTTTGTTTATTTAGTTCATACTATTAGGGCTGTGGGTATTTTTATGACCCTAATGCTCCCCCCTTGTTTCTTAATCTTTAGGAAGGACCGTAAAACAGCAGGTAAGGGCCCTCATAGGATTAACATTTCTTTCTTTTTTTGTTCTTTAAAGGTCTTTTTTTATTTTTTATCTTAGTATGGTTGACATACGATGTTACATTAATTTCAGGTTATGTAACCTTCATTCTTAATACTACTGTTGTCCCTATACTGCATGACTATGAAGTGCTCTGGGGTAGCATTCTCTGAGTCTACTTTGCGGGTTCGTTGAGTTGCATGAACTATAAATTACTGTTTTTCACTAAATTTGAGAAAGTTTTGGCCATTATTTCTTTAAATAGTTTTTTTTATTCTTTTCTCTCTTTCCTCTTCTTGTGGAATTCCAATTCCATATGTTAGATTGCTTCATAACATCCCAACTGTTTTTCAGGTTTTGTTCATTTTTCTTCAATCTTTTTTTTTTCCTCTGTTCTTGGGTTATGTAATTTTTATTGATCTTTTGACTCAAATTGATCTTTTTTTTCAAATTCACTAATTCACTTTTACTCCATTTCCAATCTTCTGTTAAACCCACCCAGCATTTTTTAAAATTTTAGTTACTTTATTTTTCACGTCTAGACTTTATTTACATTTTTATATAGTTATCATTCTCAGTCAAGAAATATTTGAACATCTTTTCTTTTAATCTTTTTAAAAAATTTTTTCTAAAGATTTTATTTATTTGAGAGAGAGAGAGAGAGAGAGCACGAGCAGTGGCAAATGGAGAGAGAGAGGGAGAAAAAGAAGCAGACTCACTGCTGAGCAGGGAGCCCCAAGTGGGCCTTGATCCCAGGACCCGGGATCATGACCTGAAACCGAAGGCAGTTGCTTAACCGACTGAGCCACCCAGGCACCCATTTTTTTCTTTTCATCTTTAAAATGTATTTATAATAACTACTTGGAATGTGTAATGTAGTAAATCCAACACCTGGGCCAACTCAAGGTCAGCTTCTATTGACTTCCTTTTTTCCCAAGTATGGGTCACAGTGTTCTGCCTTTCTGGACATCTTGTAAATTTTTGGTTGAAAACTGGCATTGTATTTAATATGATGTAGCTACTCATTGCTCTGTTTTGTTCTTCTGGAATTATTGGAGTTTTATTTTACTAGACAGTTAACTTGTCTGGATTGAACTAAAAATTCAGCTCCCCCCTATGGTACATGGCTTGTGGTTTCTTAAAACTTCTTTTTTAGCCTGATCCCTGTAAGACTCTCTGTTGCTACAAAATTCTCTGAGAAGCAAAATATGTGGGCAGGGAAGAGGCTCATTCTCCACAATTTCTTGCTTCTAGGGGCTCTTCTCTATTTTCCTTTGAGTTCTGGATCATGATATTTCAAATCCACCCAGCTTCAGCTTTCTGCCACCTGTGCTGTGCACAGTTGAAAACTGCACTCAGTTAAGAAAAGCATCCAATTCACAGATCTGGATCCATATACTTATATTTTTCAGATTTCGTCTCTAGCGTCTGCTTAATTTTCACCAAGCCTGTACATATGTATTTCAGCAAACAACCATGGATTTCAACAGTTTATGCCCTGAATTTGTGTCTTACTTTGGAGGGTCTTGTGCTGCCAAGGCTTTTCCTTTAAATTTCTAGCTGCCTTCCCAGTCCCAAACTCTGATCTTTGATATCATTTGCTGGTAAGGCTGTAATTGATTCCCACCACCATCTTCCACAGCTGGATCTGTTTGAGTTGGGCCTCACCCTGGGACCACAAGCTGCAAACGCAATTCTTACACATTCCAGTTACAGGTTTTCCAAACTCAGCCAATCACAGGTTTCTATTTACTTCTTAATGCCTTCCAGTGTCTTTATATACATTTTTTCATCCAGTATTTTACAATTACCTGCAACTATTTTACCCCCTGCCATTAACTACATTCTTTTTTGAGCTACCATTTATCACACATCTAATACATGCCAAAACATGTACTAATAAGTTACATGGGATAAGCTTACCTGGTGCAGTAATCCCATTAGGTTTATGTTAAGACTGAGATCAAACAAGTTTATTATCTTGCCCAAGGTCATTTAATTAGTAAGTCTAGGATTAGGAATTTAACCCAGATCTCTCTGAGTCCAGCATTATTTATTAATACATTATTTATAATCAAATAATAATGAGAATTATTTAATGCCTTCTTACTGTGTATCTGGGACAGTATCAGGAACTTAGGGTAATTCATTAATTCAGATTAACACATTTATTCCTTACAATAAGGCAATAAAATGAATACTATTGTCAACCCATTTGCAGATGAGAAAATTTAGCCACAGTTAAGCTTGTCTGAAGTCATACTTACATTAAGTGCTATAGCTCAGATTCAAATGTGGGGAATCTCTCTCTACACTCAAGAAATTAGACTTGGAGCCTAAATGTTTCCTACAATTGAAACAAGATAAACTAGATATGCCTATAAAGATAATTGGCTATAACCTTTTAAACTGTAAATTGTTATAAAAATGACATCTGTCCTATAGCATTAAGAAATTGACATTAAAATCAAGAGTATTATAAAATAACAGAATGTTATTAATTTTCATCAAACTATTAATACACTGATATTAATACCAATTGGCAGACTTTTCAAAATCTTTATAATTCATTCATCCAAAGAAATATACTTTAAAATGTGGGCTAGGGGTGTGTGGGTGGCTCAGTTGGTTAAGCATCCACCTGACTCTTGATTTCAGCTTAGGTCATGATCTCAGAGTTGTGAGATCAAGCCCTGCATCGGGCTCAATGCTGGGCATAGAGCCTGCTTAAGATTCTCTCTCTCCCTCTTCCTCTGCCCCCCACACACCCCCCTTTAAAAAAAAGAGGGCTTAAATAAAGATGTTTTTAAATCTATAACAAGTGAAACTTTTTTAAAAATAGCTTTTAAGTCCAAATGATATGCTTTTATAAAATCTGAAAACTTTTTCTAAATTAATTGCATAACAAAAATATCAATTGTTTAAATGTTGCTTTTGACTATATTTTTTCCAAACACAAGCACCACCCCGATCATCACCATTACCACTATAGCATTTCTTTTAAAACCTGTTTTTAGCCAGAATTTCACACATCCCTTTTCAGTTGGATACTTAAATTCCAATATTAGTCATGAGTCACTCTATAAATAATAATAAAATTGAAAATTTGTTATTGTCATGTAACTCAACAATTTTATTTAAAAAATAAACTCCAGTCCCTTTTAAGAAAGCTAATATTAGGTGAGAAAGCCACATGAAATTAACCTTTCCAAGAGGTAGTAGTTTATATAAATCAGGAACTAGGGAAGTGACAATTTAAGGTGACTGCTAAATTTTAGATCTCCTAGAATAGACTCTTCAGGTAAGTTTAGAGATTCCCCCAGGCAAGCAATCTGTTTCAGGTAACTATTTTCCTAATATACACATAAAAACAAATTTCATCTGTGGATTCCCCAAAATGACATAGTCACCTTTTCCTTTGTTCTACTTGAGCCCATGAGGCAGATTGTTATCAGATTATTTTCATGGTTACCAAATGCTTTCAATTCCCAACAAGGAAATGACTGAGGAAACTAGTAAGAGAAACACAAAGAATTATATAACACACTGGGAAAGTATTAGTTAAGCTTCTTCGCCCGGTAGGCTCCAGTACAAAAATCAAAGCAGGCAATCCTCTGAAGAAATCAACTCCGGTCAACACTTCCTATAAGTAAATCCAAATGAGATTAATAAGGGCATTTACTCCAAGTAGAGTAGTTCTAACTTCTCATTTTGTGATGCAACATTTAAAAGGCAATAAAATGGGGACGACTGGGTGCTTTAGCTGGTTGAGTGTCCTACCCTTGATTTCAGCTCAGGTCATGATCTCAGGGTCCTGAGATCAGCCTTGTGTTGGGCTCCGTGCTCAGCAGGGAGTCTGCTCTCCCTTCCTCTCTGTCCCTCCCCCCAACCACCCCACACATGTTTGGATGTGCGCACTCCGCACGCTCTCTTTCTTTCTCTCAAATAAATAAATTAAATATTTTTAAAAAAACAAATAAAAGGCAATAAAATGGACAAGTCCTTAAACTGTGAGTTGGCTGAAATTATTCTCTTTCAATTTCATTTCTTGCTATATCGCATTCCTGCAAAAGTAATTGCTTAAAAAAATATCTAACAACATGTTTAAAAAAAAAAAACAAAAAACAAAAAACTATATGCACTCCACGGTGTTTTTTCCCATCCATCCAAAAAATCTAGTTGAAAACCTTCAATTGCAACATTCATAAAAGAATCATGAAAATCGCCCTTCAAGCCAATTACCTCCCCTTTCCTAAAATGTCTTACTCTCAAAGAGTTCAACTCATCTCACCAGGCCTTGGCTGTTGATATTGGTAAAACAACAAACAAATTACTCCTTCCAGGAGTAACTGCATTTCATTAACAGACTCGAAGTTGATGGTCTTTCTAGATTAAAAGAAATAAATCTCAGATAGTGTAGACACTATGACACAACAGTGAGTAAGATATCTTTTCTGAGCAGAGAATTTTTCAGTATCTTCTCCAAACACATGATGTGGGTGCCATTAGTCTCTTACTCATTAGCCTAACCAACACAGGACCTACGGGTAAAATCTGATTTTGCTTTGGGCCTATTTGTCACTTTACTCCTGATCAAAGGAGAAAATCTTGAGAGCTTTGACTATTTCTGAAACATAATATAAACAAAAGAAGGAGAGGAAGAATAGAGAAGCAGTTGATGGTTGAAATGAGACACTGGAACATACTGCCAAAACAAAATAAACTGCTAAATTGGAATTACAATATCCCACAGATAAAATTACCAGTAGCGCTCTAGTAAACAAAAGTTACATTAGCCGCTCTGTCACCAGCATGTTACCAGATGCTCAATTTTTATCTCATTACATTTCAAGAGATATTATAAGTGAAAATATTTTACTGACTTAAAAATAGAAGGCAATAGGGAAAACCTACTAGTTGGCTTCATAGAAATATATTTTATAACCAACTCTGCTGTAATAAATCTATTCTACAAAATAATTAATATCTTTCTACCTATACCATATATATTTTCATTACTATACTTTGATTAGTAATATTACAAACTCTATCTCACTTTGATTAACATTTTTCTCAAGGATTATCCCAACTGAAAGAAATGTAGAAATTCAGTCTTTGACATTGATCTAAAATTCTATTTACATAAATTATAGGTAAAGAAATGACAGCATAGTCCAGAATGAAATATATAAAAGCACCAGATGAAGTCTTAAAACAACTCTTTCCTGCCAGCCTACTTGTGGGTCACCTGACTTTCATTAGCTTTTAAGTGAATAGGATACCACTTAGCCCTACATACAAGGTATCTGAGGATGAATGATTTGCGCTATCAACTGCTCTGAAACCCTGAAAGAGAGCCTCTGACTCAGTAAAAGTCAGTGTGGGTTTCCTTTAAATTTTTTTTTAACTTTTCATTTGTTTTCTTTATCAAATGAGGGGAAACTCAAGATTCTTTCTACCTCTTCCTTACTAAATATGGCAAAGTCATTCATACCAAAGCTAAAATGTAAAAGTTTACCCACTATCATAGCCCTTTAATAGGCATAACTTTGTTGAATTACACTGAGATGGAATTTCATAGACAGAAGAATGCAAATTTCAACCACGACAAATATATTTAGCAGAAACACTTGGAATGATTGTCTAAAACAAAAGTAACTACAGAAAATTATGAATTTAATTCTTATGTGGGTCACTGAAGTTCAAAGAATTGAAAAGTGTATTGATAACCTAAAAAGTTGTTCTTCTACATGAATTAAGAAACACCTAGTCATGGGGTGCCTGGGTGGCACAGCAGTTAAGCGTCTGCCTTCGGCTCAGGGCGTGATCCCGGCATTATGGGATCGAGCCCCACATCAGGCTCTTCTGCTGTGAGCCTGCTTCTTCCTCTCCCACTCCCCCTGCTTGTGTTCCCTCTCTCGCTGGCTGTCTCTATCTCTGTCGAATAAATAAATAAAATCTTTTAAAAAGAAAAAAGAAAAAAAGAAACACCTAGTCATAATAGCACACAATTTCTAATACCAGAGGGCACGGTCAGTGGAAAGAAAAACAGAATTCACTGAACATCTATGGATCCTCCTTTTTAAAAAAGAGCTTTGAATACCTAGCTAAGGGAATATTATTTTAAAATATCATTTAAGAAAGGAGAGCATTTGAACAAAAACACATATCAGATTTCATTTTATTTTTGAATTTTGAATTTTTGCTTTATTATAATGTTTTTCAAAGGTGGCATTGTCATCAAGTAAGGATTTCCTCTAGTGTCCTCAATGAGGAAGTTTCTAGTCATACCAGTAGGACTAACAATTAAGATTTTCTATCTGGTGGTAAAAATGGAGAGGGTTAAGGATAGGAATGAGAGATGAAGTTATGAGCTTAACCAATCTCAGTGAATATAAATATAAATGGGTTCACAGAGTGTACAATTTTCTCCACTACCACAGGTTTATCAATTTAACTCATACCCAACCAGAGGGTAGGCTACTTTTTACTTATATAATTATTTACAATGATGCATATGACCTAGAGGTATTCCAACACGAAATTTCTGGCATTTGAGTAGAGTTAGTAGTCCATGTGTGAATTAATGGAGCATCCACAAATAATGTAGTACTACCCAGAAAACATTTTCAATACAAACTGTTACATGAGAGTCTTTGCATCTTTAATGTTTTAACTCAAGAGCTGAAATTAAGAAATTAAGCATGTTTGTGTGTGTATGAATAATCTTGCCACTGTCGTTTTTTATAAATTGATTCTCTCTCCTCCCCCCCCCCCCAACTCCCGTCCCCAGCCTCAATAGCCTAATGTATTCATTTAATTTGGAAATGTATTTTGGCAAAAAGTTCTCCCCCCCCCCCCCCAGTTCATAACCAAGTCCCAAGGTGAATTGGTTTAGGAATCAGACCTATGAGGGAAGATTATTTTATCTTCCAGGGCAATGCTCTGTGCTACTGTTTATACCTTTTTGTTGATAGTTACCCTGGAACATAAGAGGCCACACTGGCCTCTGGGGAAATAAGATAAAATTAATCATGCATGATGAAACGCTGACATAGAATTATAGAATTATTCAGTGATACCATAGATAACATCCATCTTAACTTCCAGATAAATACAACATTTTGCCCCTACAGAAACGATGAATAGTAAGAGCTTTTAAAGAGATGATGTAAACAAGGTATCAAGGTTTTATTTCGATCAACACTAAAAATAGTTATATACACAGACATTACCCCCATTTTCAATATCTTTGGCAGGGATGCACTGCTACGGTTTTAGGTCTTATTCATTCATTTTTTTTTTTCCTTTTTTTCTTTTGCTACTAGAGAAAAACTAAGACACTTATTTCCTTTTTATGAAAAAACACAATGAACCTGTAGCATATGAACATCTTTAATATTCATTTCTTCTTTCTTATCACCTTTAGTTCCAGATCCCTTCCTCTGTCCCAACATTAAAGTGATCAAACCATGACCATAGAGACTGAGAAAAATCCTCAAGGTATTGGAGACCCCATGGACATTTTTTCCTCTTGTGCAGGTTCCTAATTCTCCATGGAAACAGTTTAGTGGTTTTTTAACAAACGTTCATTGACCTATGATAATGTAAACATACTTTGCCCTGAATAGAATTTTGCCTAAAATTTTTGTGTACATTCAAAGTCTATCATCTGACGACATTCATAAAGTGTCCCAGAGTTGAGAATATCTCAATGTTTCTGAGGTAAAACATTTGGTAACGTTAAGACATACAGACTGAATATCCCATATCACTGAGGTAGTTTAATTAGTCATTGCTCATTACAGAGAAATGTATAAGTTTCAAAAAATATGAAGAAACAAGATATAAATCTACGGTAAAAGTGCTCCAGTGTATGTTTTTCTTCAATGAACAAATATGCATTGAGACTCAACCAAATGCAAAGCATTATGCTAGAAACCATGTGCAGAAGAAGGGCAGTGTCAGAAAGGTTGAACATATGTATTAGAATACTCCAAAATTCCTAAAGAATTTACAATGGGGGCATTAAAGTGGATGAAAGTTTATTAACTAAGGCAATATTATTTAGTGAATAAGAATATACATTTGAAACCAGGTTTCACCAATTTTAGCTGGTGACCTTAATTTAAATTCTCTGGGATGTGTCCTCATCTGCAAAATGAGGATAAGAAGAATACCTTTCCCATGAGGTTTGAAGATTCAGTAAGAAAATGCTCTGCAATTAGTAAGCACTCAGTTAGTGTCGTCTATTTGTGATTAATTGCCAAATGAGTAATACAGACAGGAGCCTAAGAAATTGGAAATGGAGCAGATAAAAGGGAACTTCACTCTGGAAAGATGGCTAGGATATGAACGGGCAGAGAAGACTAGGGGAGTATTACAGTCTGGTGGGATGGACTAAGCGACAAAGGATAGAACGTCATGCTTGCTGGACCAGTCTAACTAGAGTAGAAGGTATAGGCTGAGGTTTACTAGGATGTAATATTGGAAAAGAAAGTAGAAGTCGAATGATGAGTCACTTTTAATAAGAAGCAAAATAATCTGCACTTTATCCGTAACAGGGAGTAATTAGAGGTTGCTGAATGCATAGTTATCAAAAACATCCACATAAATTTATGGAATTTAGCTTTTGTGATGACAAACTTTCAAGAATAAAATCCAAGATGGTAATTGGAGTAACTGATTAATTTAGAAGCATATTTCAATTTTCTAAAGTATGCATCATACCTATGCCTCTGCCCTATCACATTTCATCTTGAGATAGATGTACAGGGCTCTTTGACTTTCAATGCAAAATGGAATAGTTAATTTATTTTTACCCAAGATGCTTAATGTGTTTGGCCTACTGAGGTCTCTAAGAAGAGGATAATACAATGGTAAACAGAAATTGTTTAATGAGTCAACTATGTGTCTGGTCTTGAAAAAAATGTCTTCAGTATTACATCACTCTGACAAATCAGCTATTCATCAGATCTCATTATTAGATAAGCACACCAAATTAAGTTTCCTAACACTTAACTCAAAGTGATTTTAGGGCATACCAAAGATGCCTATATGTTTTATGTCTTCTCAAACATTAAAAATAAAAATAAATTAATGAAAGCTTTTCACTTTAAAATTCAGGCACTCTTAAAAATTTTAATTCCAAAGCCTAATACAGGCTTCCATGTATTTCATTTCAGATGTAAACTATATTCTTTTTGTCTGTGATTAACTAAAAAATATTAAAGCATGGCATATATGTTCTTCTATAGATATCATACTTAGATAAATGAGTAACTTTGGTCTTGGTGGAAATCCCTCTATTATCCTAGAATAAAAGTTTCGTTGTACATATGGAGAATTCTCATGGATTCTCCCTGACCTGCATTCATTATTTTTTCTTCCTTCAGTATAGATATGGTTCAGGACCATACCAAAAAACTGATATAAAAGCATATCTAAATATAGATATATGAAAGCATTTATCATCTTTTACCAATGAAAACAGCTCTCAAATTCAGTGACCAGTGTCTTATAGCTGGGAATTATAATTCCAAAAGTTAGAAAGGGCCAGAGAAAAACCATAGAGAAAATATTTTGGGGGTTGGGTTTTTTGTTTTTTGTTTTAATGTCTCAAATCTGATGTGTCAGCCTCCTGAAAGAACAAGAGTGCCTTTTACAGTATCCTAGCTCTTTAATGCAGGCAGCTTTGTACTCAGAAAGCATGTTTCTATGTCTTTCGTTCAATCAGTCCTAGTTACTGATGTCTCTATAAATTAACTGAAGTCAATCTGATGAATTAAATAATAAAATTCAAATGTATGATAGCAACATAAGTTACATTTTGGAAGGGCACAGGGACTGAGAGATCTATATTTTAATATGTATGTTTTCAGACAAACTGCTTTAACCATTAGAAAAAGAATTTAATTGCAGACTCTAAAAACCAGTAGGGTCCTTGGGAGGAGATCCTGTCTAGCAGAATCTTTACAAATCCAGTCATTCATGTGACACAGTCATTCTATCAGTAAGGTCAACCCTGCCTGAGGATAAAGGAACCCTATCCCTACCACCCAATCAAGCACTATGTAAAGGGTCAACATCACCAATTCCTCTCCTCTAGGCCCTCTAAACATAGCTTAGTGGTCTGTACAGGAAAGACCTCTGTTCCCATTCTGTTTGGTTCCATGACTCCTGAGTAAGGAGTCAAGAGCTATAAATAAATCACCATGTGAGCGAACGTGGGGCAGCATTTCTCAGCCCAGCAGCCTAGTGACACAGTGACCTGCTGCAGTGAATAGTGGGAAAGGGGCAGAGTTGCGATTAGTGCAGAAGCAATTGCTCTATCCCTGGAAACTTACTTTAGTTTCTCATCTTGATAGCCCAAATCTCAGCAAATCCCTGGCTTGTCTTGTGTGTGAGTAGGTGGTGCTATGCAATGAAGGCTCAGTGCCACTGACTGCCAAGGTAAGTAGTCCTCACTCTCTGAAGTGCACAGCAGCTACTGTTCCCAAGCGTCTCTCCACCAGCCCAAGAGCCTGCTCTTGAACTTCAGTGGCACAGGAATTTGGGAAGAGGCTTCACAGAATAGCTATAACCTGCAGAGGTCATCCCAATAGCCTTAAACTTAAAACAATTGAAATCAGTATAGAACAGTGCTAGATTAAAAACTTCCTGAGGGCAACAATTATGTTTTATAATCCATTGTAACATTCAGCACAACCTCTAATGTCTAAAGTTTATTGAGCAAGTAAGTGAAAAAATTGAAGAGACTGGGAAAGGAGGACTCGTTGAGAGCAGTTGGACTAACTAGATCATAGCTGTAAACTGGTCTAGCATCAGGAACATTTATGCAACTGAGATCTTCCAAGGCAGCTCAATGGATGAAACAGAGAAAGGGCAACTGATTGGAGTTTGGAGAAAAAATGACCTGGAAACTTTAGGCACCTCACTTCCCACCCCACTCACTTCTACCGGTTGCCCTGAGGCATCCCCTGAAACCTACAGAATTTCTCAGAGAGCAGGTGAAACCCACCACACCAAACTTCAAATTCTATAACTGCCAGGATAAAATTTACCTGGGTTATCATTGCAATTCTAGCACATGCCATAGATTCAAACACATAAGTACTCAGTTTATAGAATGAATGAACTAATGTAGAATTCTAACATTTAAATAAACTATCCAAGGAAATGGGTTTAATTTTTAAAAGATTCAATAGTGACCAACTTATTCATCCTAGAATTCATATAAAATTGCCTTTAAAAATTAAAAAAAAGTCTAAAAAATGTTAAAAAGTCTTAATAACAATTCCTTACATATATACTTATAGAAGTTTTATAGTAAATTGAACACAATATTCATTGCTTATAGGACTTCAAGTACAAGAAACACACATACAGGGGTGCCTGGGTGGCACAGTGGTTAAGCGTCTGCCTTGGGCTCAGGGCGTGATCCCAGCGTTCTGGGATCGAGCCCCACATCAGGCTCCTCTGCTATGGGCCTGCTTCTTCCTCTCCCACTCCCCCTGCTTGTGTTCCCTCTCTCGCTGGCTGTCTCTATCTCTGTCAAATAAATAAATAAAATCTTAAAAAAAAAAAAAAAGAAACACACATACATACATATATGTATAAATATATATAAATACACATATATATGTATAAATATATATATAAATACATAAACTCCATTTCAGAAGCAGCTATGCCATCATGTTTGAGTAGAATGAATATATGGATTCACCTCCAAACTCAGTCATGCTCATTGTTACCTTGAGATTGAGCTGTGCATTAATTATTCATTTAGAGAATTATCTTCCTCTGGTCACCAGCTACAGCTGCTGAGGTGAGTGATTCATTTCTGATCTAGCTTTGCTCTAATTTCATATTGTCCTTGTGCTACTCAAAATTAATCTTCAAGTTACAGGTTACAGGATGTTTTTCCTAACCCAGAGCATTATACTCATGTATCACTTACAAATGTTGGTATATTTTGTTTGAAGGTGGCTCAAATGGAGAGCCCTCCTAGAAGCTCTTCAGTGGCAGTTCTGAATTAGAACAGCATACACTAAAGACAAGGAACTACATAATGTTGCTTACTTATATTGTATTGAATTTATAAAGCAAATTTAACCAAAGAAAACTCAGTTCTTCACTGTAGACAAGCAAATGTTTTCTACAGCAAGGTACACAATGAAAAACATTTGACATTTTGGATATTTTCATTTATTAGAAATATTGAGGGGTGGTTCTAAAAGTTTAATTAAACTTATTCATACAAAAGCACACAGTTATATAAGACCAATACTATTCACAGCTCATACTGATCAAGTTTAATAAAAACATTAATAGACTAAACAATTTTTGAAACCTGGGGGTAGACTGGGGAGGTAGAAAAAAGTGGGTTCTATTATAGAATATCTCATTTATTTTTTTTCAAAAGATTTATTTATTTATTTGGGAGGGAGAGTGCATGCATGCAGAGGGAGGGGCAGAGGGAGAGGGAGACAGGCAGACTCCCCATTGGGCAGGGAGCCCTATACAGGGCTCAATCCAGGACCCTGAGATCATGACCCAAGCCAAAATCAAGAGTCAGATGCTTAACCCACTGAGCCACCTAGGCACCCCAAGAATATCTCATTTATGACTCAAGGTTTACATCAGTAGATTAGCTTTCACTTCAATTTTAGAAATTCCATGAAAGAGAGTATGAAATCCATGTGGACTTATTTCTACAGTTTGCTCATATGTTCCAAAAGCATAAGGATATGCTAAGATTGATACACTCATTTCAAAAATTTTAAATTCTAGGAATTCAAAAACTCACTTTTCCTCCTCTTTTGAAGGATAAGTACTTGATAATTCAGACAACTTCTAAGGTTAGCTCAAGAAATATATCTACAAAAACTTGAAAATAATTGACACTTGAATGCCGTGACTCATCTCTAAGACTGTGGCTTTGCTTCCACTGGAAAGCTCTGAAATTCTCCAAAATCTATTGTTCCCTTGGAGTCAAAACATTCATGCAATAGAAGAAAATTCAGTTTTTTGTTAGCATCTAGCCAATTTTTCCCTAAATACCTGCATTTCCAGTACTATTCATTTTTCTCTATTGTTTTAATTACAACATGCTAAGATTTCTGGTCATGTCACACAAAGGTACAATTTAAGAATCACTCATATCCATCAAATTGGCCCTCTCAAAATATTTTGGCTAAAAAAAAAATAATCTGAAAAAGACATCTCAATGAATATCTTTCAATAACTTTCCATCCCCTGACCATCTAACACCACATTCTACTTCAGTTTCTCCTAAATATGCCATAAACTATTTAAGGACTAAGGGGATAAGAACAAAAAAGAACTTCAAACTTGATCACTTTCTCCATTTGTGCTATTAACCCGGCTTGCAAAGTTTATTGCACAAACTCTGTTAATGTATAATACAATGGAAACTGTGCACAAAAATAATTCTCTTTAAATTAAATAAATGATTAATTTTTTTTCTTTTCATTGCAGATGCCCCATCTGTAGCAAAGGAACTCAGTTTTTATTGCTTTTAAGGTGTTGTAAATTTTCTATGTCTTGATCTTGGTGGTAGTTACAATGTTTAAAAGTTACATTTGTAAAAAGTTACAAGGCTTATGCTCAAGATTTAAAGTTTTACTTTATGCTAATGATACCTCAGTAAGGATATGTTCAAATCCTAGAGGAGCTAGATCTTTGCAAAATTAACCTGGGTCTCAGTTTTCACATATATACAACAGTGATAATAATGCTGCCTCCATCTCATGGCTATATAATTTGTATGACCATGTGAAGAGCTATTTTCTGTACAATAAAAATTATGCCAACACCAGGTGCTACTGAACTTAAGAAACAAAGCTTAAGAGCATTTGGATTATTTCCAATTGCTTGGAAATCTCTGCATAGTCGTAATTTCCTCCCTGCCTCCTATCTCCTGGCGCAGTAAGAGGCATTGCTCTAACCCACTCCAATACCCATTCAGCCAAGAAGAGTGTGGCCTGGCACTTGTCATACCCTTGAGATTCGAGGCTGCTCTACTGCCATGCCATTGCCAGACTCTGAATATTGGGCAGGGCACCAGGAGCCTTTTCAGAAAGCAAGCATTGACTTCCAGAGCCTACTTTTAATTATAATACGGCCCTGTAATGGAAAACCTCTTCTATTCCAAGGTTTGTACCGAAATGGTTCTCTGGGTCTTTTTCTTGTGTTCTCATTCCTTTGTCCAAAAGAAAAGAGAATGAAACCTAATCTGGAAGGCTACCCTGGTGACAAAGCTTCTTCCCTTTATTTTGAAAGTGGGCACTACCGTGAAAGCAATTTTGTGCTGAATGCTTAAAGATTACACTGTTTTAAATACAGAGACTTGAAGCCACATTCTGATGACTAATATGAACTAATTTTCTCTTTTTTAAAAAACAAAATTTACTTATTTATTTGAGAGAGAGAGAGAGAGTGGGGAAAGGGGCAGAGGGAGAAAATGTCCAAGCAGACTCCCACTGTGCGGAAAGCTGGACACGGGGCTCAGTTTTAGGAGCCATGAGATCAGGACCTGAGCCAAATCCAAGAGTTGGATACTTAACTGTCTGAGCCACCCAGGTGCCCCATGACTTTTTTTCTTAAGAAAACAAGTTCTATTTCCCTCAGCAAAACTTAAACAAAAATTTATATATAATAGAGCAAAATTTAAGGAGCCTTATGCACTAATTTCTTCATAGAGAGCAAACATTTTAAACCATATCAGTTAAGATAAGCTACTCTTCAGCATTTTCCTTTGAGCAAGATAAATGTGTGTTCACACTGTAGCAAAAGTCTTTATAGAACAATTTCCACACTGTATGCTTTAATAATATTTTCAACATAATTTTCCTAATCATCAGTTCAAATTTATGAATTGACCATTTATGGCACACTGCCAGACATCATTACAATTTTCAGTAAATTACATTGGACTACTCTTGAAGCTGAGGCCAGAGAGCCAATACTTTTTTCACGTAAATATACTAGTCTCATTAAAGAAGAACTTTTAAGATCACTTAAATCAGCTTATTTCTTAACTTATGGAATATTCAAGATATCTTTGAAACCTATTTAAATCATTTTTATCTTTCCTCAGCTAATGATTCTGTGGATAGGAAATGGCATGAGTTATACATGAGTTAAAAATTAATATTAGGTAATATTTACTGAGCCCTTACTATGCCAGCCACTATGCTAAATTAACTCGTGCTATAGTAACGATAGTACCTGAGTTAGATACATGCAATGCCTACAGCCAGCTCCTCATCTAAATTCTTCATCAAGAGTACTTTGGTGATGAGAGATGTTCTAATAATGTTGAGCACCAAAATAAAAAGCAGTTGGGGTCTTAAACTGCAAATTGAACTGACCTTTCTCCAGTAGACTTTGAGTCCTACATTCTAAGGGATGTGGTGTTGAGGTGACTTTCATCAAGTTCTAAACTTTACATGATATCTCACGATATTAATTTAGACACTCTATTCTATTCATTCTATTTTCTAAGTTACTTTTCTTTAGGTAGTCTCTTTATATTGCTATATTTTATGGAATGGAATCTCCATTGTTATTAGACCATAGATGAACCAAAACCTTCTTCCATTTTCTTCATTATCCTGAGACATTATACTTATCAAGCCAATTCAAAACACGAGAAGCAAGCATATCTGAGGATATAATGGAGTGAAGTACAAAGATATACTAAAAGGACTTCTCAAGAACTATTTCAGAAATGTGACTTGAGGAAAAATAGAAAAGGAGCTGTGGGAGAGAGAAGCTGCCATCTTTCTAATAGAATTGTCAAGTGTTTAAAGACACAGAACAAGGAAGATGAGGGGTAGCTAATACCTTCTCTATGGCCTATAGTTTCTAACAGGTTCACACAGCAACAGCAGTTATGCTGGAGAAGTTCTCTGCCTGGCTCCATGCTTCTGTATGAGCAGCATGTGAAAGCAAGCCTAGGGGGAGGAATGAATGACAGAGATGCTTCCAGTAAGGACCTCGATGAGGATGGAAGTGAGGACAATGGAAAAGTTATGAGACTTAAAACATGAAGCACCACTCCACAGTTTTGAATGCAGTCCTATGGAGAGATAAAGACAGTTGTTGAGGTGTTGGTCAGACAGTCACAGATGATTTAACAGTTCTGATTGCCTACATACTTAATGTTTGGTAAATATATCCTAAAATATTTGCACTGTTCATCTTCTTTTTTTTTTTTTAAGATTTTATTTATTTGACAGAGAGAGAGGAGGTGAGAGAGGGAACACAAGCAGGGAGAGGGGGAGAGGGAGAAGCAGGCTTCCCGCTGAGCAGGGAGCCCAATGTGGGCTTGATCCCAGGACCCTGGGATCATGACCCAAGCCGAAGGCAGACGCTTAATGACTGAGCCACCCAGGCGCCCCATCATCTTCTTAATCTGAGCTGTTGGTAAGAGTTTATCCTGTGTTTTAGATATCATAAATAACTGAGTGTGACCATGGCACTAGGTACTATTCAGTGTAACTAATGATGGGAGAATTTAAGACAGTATACAGATAGAGGTTCTTATGAATGATTTTCATTTAGCAGTAGCTCTAAGAAGTTGTTGGATCTGATTCCTTCACATAGGAAAGTAAGGAATAGTAAACACCCTCTGTTGCCTTAATGGAGTATTATTCCCAGAACAAGGAGTAAATGAGAAAATTCAAAACATGGTAAGGAAGGAGCAGAGATAAAAATTTCTTTTAGTGGGGGAATGGAAAAATTGTTAGATTATTTAAAAATCATAACATGAACACTGCCAATCTTTGCAATACATCATATAAAAAGAATTCTGAGTCAGGAAAATGACTGCTCTTTAAATTTATTCTCCCAATATCCCATTGCCATCCCTAAAAGATATATACCACTATCTACCAAGAGCTTAAAGGGTCATGAAGCTAAATATTGGGATTTAAAACCAGAATGCTGCAAAAACTTTGGAGAGGCCATTAAATACTCTAGCACTAGTCTCCATTAAAGGAACTGAACCATTATAATGCTTGTGGATAATGTTTATGCTCAGTGAAGTAAGTAGCTTCTCCAAGCCCTTTTCTGAAAATGAAAATGATAGGTCCTGACATCATGTAGAGTATGCGTAACAAAAACATTGAGGGCAAAGAACCAAAACAATTTAGACAGATAACATCTTTGAGACAATCTGATAATGCTTGTGTTCAAGAATTCCACAGGGAAGAAAGAATGGAATGGGGTCATTGGTGTCTTCCTGTGGCTTCATAAATCTGCTGACAAATGCCAAATGTGGAAAACCATGTAAAAAAAGATGAAGTCAGAGCAAGGAAGATCAGAGGATGTCATTGGCTATTACTTCTGGTAAGAGCATCGGACATTCCACTCATTGCATTCTAGACAATGTGGTAAGGAAAGTTTTGTACCTGGTGCCTTTACCTAATGACAGAGAGGTAAGAGGCTCCTAGTAAATCTTTGATAAATTGTCCTTATGTCAGCATGCTCACAAAACTGCAGAACAGATTTCTTTTACCAGCTGCAAAGTGTGAGGTATCGTGGACAATTTAGAGTTACAACTCAGTCACCTTGGAAAATCTTTGGAATATTTGCATATGTATCTATATCTATATTCCAGTGGCTTCATATATATATACATAAATACATATATATATATAAATGTGAAAATATATTCTAGCAGGTGGCTAGAAGACTCATTTTCAAGCTAATGTTCAAGCTAGACTGAAGGTGAGCTGTTCAATATTTGGCACAAAATTTAGTGCTGAGGGGAACTAGATCTGAGTCTCAGCAGCCACTTGCTAGCTGAGGAATCATGGGGAACTCACTTGGCTTCTCCAGGCCTCAGGTCTTCAGCCATCAGACAAAGAAAACAATGGGATGGGTGTGAAGTATAAGAGAGAAACAGGCATCAAGAATGATGCCATATTTTTGGCTTGAGCAATTGGAAGAATAGAGTTGCCATAGTAGAAATAAGGGTTTGCCTGGGAGGAGATAAGGGTTTGGAGGCGCTGCTTAGTGTTGACCATATTAGATATAAGAGGCCTTTTAGACACCTCAATAAAGATGTTGGGTGAGAAGTTGGACATAAAAGTCTAGAAAGAGGTTCAGGAGGGAGAAAAATATTTGGGAGTTGATAGCATGTGGTTAAAGGTGTCACTAAGGGAGTGAGTTTAGATTAAAGACACATTCTGAGGCTAAGAGGTTGGAAAGAAGAAGAGTGATACATAAAAAAACCTGAGAAAGTATGGCCATGAGGTATGAAGACATCAAGAGAGTTCATGTCTTGGAAGCTAAGGGAAATGAAATATTTCAAGAAGAGATTAATCATTTGTACTCTACAGTTAGGTAAAATAACATGAGGACTGAGAAATGACAAGTGGATTCAACCACTGGATTATAGGTAATCTTGAGTACAGAAGTTTTGCAGGAGTGGTGGGGATAAAATTTGTAGTGAATTTAAGACAAAATAAAAGATAGGAGAAGAAAAATTGGAGATGATGACTACATACAAAGTTTTTGAAGTTTGCTGTAAAGAGGAGCAAAGAAATAGGACTGTCACTGGCAGAAAAAAAGGGGATCAAAATACTTTCAATCTCAATAATCTCCCCCTTCCTTCTTGAGATGAAAAAGTTACCTCTTTCCACCAGATTAAAAATGCTTTTCTTTTTAGGATGAAGTTATCTGAAAATGCTAATTCGTATTCTGCTATGTTTTAGGCACAGTGTCACAGTATAGATGTACATATCATTTTAAAAATATCAGTGACCTAGGGGGGTGCCTGGGTCGCTCAGTCGGTTAAAAATATTGATGACCTAGATGCAAGACAACCAGAAGTCAAAAAGATATAAAGATTCCAGCAGATGTGAGAACTCAGAAAAATTAAAGGTCATAAAACAACCAGCACCTTTACCCACAGGGCATTCACTGCTTGTGTGACCACACATAGAACCACACCACACTTTTTAAAAATTCATATACTAAGACAAAAGCAAAATCAACAATATAAAACTAAGCTTTTGACTCCAAAAATAGTTCATTAACTTGATACTTTTAGCCATAATGATATAACAAACATGGCACAGACCTGTAATTCTCACCTAATCTCCAAACATTTCACGATTCCAGTCCCACTAGAGATAGGTGTGCTGTATTACTAGTTCTGACCAAAAAATTGTGAGCAGAAGTAATGTGTGTCACTTCCAGGCTGAGGCAGTGAAAAGCCCCAGAGGAATACTGCACAGATTTTCATGCCCTGCTTCAATGAAAGTGGAAAACTAGTGTTGAGATTACAGAGTCAAGATGGAACCTTGAATCATTGCTTAAGGTAAGCTGCCACTAGGCATACAGAAGGCTTTGATATATTAGCACATTGAGAATTCTGGGTTGGTTTGTTACTGGGGTATAGCCTAGCCTCCCTGACTAATGCAGCACCTTCAAACTTACTCTCTTCTTTGCATTCCACAGATGGAATGCACTTATCTCTAGGTAAGCTTTGGGCATTGTTATTTAAACAGTCTTTGCTGAGTTAGACAAGTATATCCTTAAGACCTCTCATTGCATTATAAAAAGCATGCTATAAATGATTTGGATCTTAAAAATAACACATCACAAACTAGTATTTAAATTTACCAGTGTAAAAGAGACATTAGCAATGTGCATCTACAGGAAATAAAACAAAACAAAACAGAGACAAGAGAGTTGATTAATTGTACCTACTTTTTTCTATCAGTCATATTGAAGAAGTCTAAATGTCATTTGCTCAATTAAGAACAATACATACAAGAAGTATCAGAAATCAGTTTCTTACTCTTAAAATATATATGTGTATGTGTGATTAAGTTATCTTTGATTTGCATACTAAAAGTAACAGAATTCAGTTTCAAGAAGAAATGTGGATAAAGCAGAATCTTATCAACTACAACCAATAGAAGAAGAACAACAAAAAATGTTAGCATTACTCCAGCTGGCATCTAAAACTACTGGGCTATCTGTAAAGGCAAACAAGTAAGTTAATTACTAATACGTCTCACTTAGCTGAACAAGTCAGTATGTTCGGAATCCAAGCCATTCAGCTCTGCATTGCCTCAATGGAGCTGAAGTGGTTGTAGTGGAAGCACACTTGGTTCTCCCAGGACAACCAAAAATACATGTGCTTGCCCATCATCTTGACCTATTCCTAAAGAAATATAAAGCCTATTTAAAATAGCGGTAAAGCCCAGGGAAAATCTTTGGCACTTCTAGTCAGATGTACATAAAACCACATTTTCCAGTTAGACAGCTTCTCATGACATAAATTCCTAAAGATTTTAACTGCATGCCTTTTTCAAGCACAAGGAAGTTGTGCTTAACTGCTTGCATTAGAACAGTGATTTTCAGGATGGAGTGCAGAGTGGGATAGTAGAAGGTGAGAGAAGGCATATTAAAATCATCATGGGAGAGGGCGCCTGGGTGGCTCAGTGGGTTAAGTGTGGGACTCTTGATTTTGGCTCAGGTCATGATCTCGAGGTTGTAATATCGAGCCCTGCCTAAGGTTCCATGCTGAGCGTGGAGCCTACTTAAGATTGTCTCTCTCCCTCCCCTTCTCCCCCTCTGTGTGCCTCCCCCATCTCTTAAAAAAAAAGAAAATCACCAGGGGAGAATTTTCAAACCAGCTCACATCCCCACACCAATCCCCTCCAGAGCTGATGTGTTCTTAGGACCTAGTGGGGCGTGGGGAGGAGGGAGGCAGCATGTAAGGACCTTAGCGGTCCTTCTCCATCCCCACACCATCCCCTATTTGCAACTCCTGAAATGAAGAGAAACACATTTCTTTTTGTAAGATGTTTTAAACGTAGGCTCCTTAGAGAACAAATACAAACAAAATAATCAGCAGAACATTCTCAATGTTCTTGACGGATATTGAACCGAATGTTTCCTGAGCGTTCTTCTTCACACTTGTGTTATCGCAGAGCAGAACAACTTGTTCCAACTTTCTCACTTGACTCTCACATTCTGGGTAACAGAATGTCTCCCAGTACTGAATAGCACTGGAGGGATTAAGCTGAAAATCTCTTGTTGATGGCTTCCTTGAGTTTTAATGCAAAGGTAGAATTTAATAGTATTGTCTAAATATAATGTTCTGTATCTTTCCCAAATTTTCTTTTTTTCACAAAATTTCATCCTTTCATTGAAGTAAATTAATACATGCTTAGTGTAACTGTATAGTATCAATATTTGTCAGAAATATGTAACCAATTTTATTTTTTTTAAAGATTTTATTTATTTATTTGACAGAGATAGAGACAGCCAGCGAGAGAGGGAACACAAGCAGGGGGAGTGGGAGAGGAAGAAGCAGGCTCATAGCAGAAGAGCCTGATGTGGGGCTCGATCCCAGATCTCCAGGATCACGCCCTGAGCCAAAGGCAGGTGCTTAACCGCTGTGCCACCCAGGCGCCCCCAATTTTATTTGATTCACTTGTGTAATTTGACTCTTGGGCTTCAAACCCCATTGATTCAATTCCAAAAACATCTTAAATTATACTCTTTCTCCATCTCTACCACTGGAGGAATAAATCCAACTCATCACCTCTCATGAGAGCATTATTTTCAAACTACCTACCCATCCAGCTACACTTTAAGATTTATTGCTCTCCAATCCAAATCTCATGGGGTCATACTGGATTAAAACTTGTTGTTCCTTCTGCACAAACTTAAAGACAAAATCTCAACTTCCTTTGCTTTGCAAAAGACCTTTCACAAACTTTAATCTCAATTCACTCCCCACTGTGTATAGTATTCTCTGGTCTCATTGAACCCATTAGAGTTTTGAAAATTATTTCTGAATACATCAGGACTTTTCTGTGACATCTCATATGCCATCTATTATGCTTAGAATGCCTTTCCCCAAATTTTTTTTTTAAGATTTATTTATTTATTTATTTGACAGAGATAGAGACAGCCAGAGAGAGAGGGAACACAAGCAGGGGGAGTGGGAGAGGAAGAAGCAGGCTCATAGTGGAGGAGCCTGATGTGGGGCTCGATCCCATAACGCCGGGATCACGCCCTGAGCCGAAGGCAGACACTTAACTGCTGTGCCACCCAGGTGCCCCTTTCCCCAAATTTTTTATTAAAAAAGTAAAAATAAATTTTCCTATTGGTTCTTTAAGAAACATCTCAAATTATATTTCTTCTATAAGTGTTCTGGGTATCTGTTACTGTGTAGTAAATTGCTCTAAAACATAGCGACTTCTAAAAAAACAAACATTTATCATCTCAGTTTCTTGGTCAAGAATTTAGATGAAACTTAACTGGTGATTGCAACAGAGAAGTCTCACGCAGTCAAGATGTTGGCTGGGGCTGTAGTGATCTGAAGTCTTGACTGGGGGGGAGAATCCACACCCAAGATGGCTCACTCAAATGGGTATTGGCTCAAGTTCCTTGTTGACTGTTGGCAGGATTCCTCAGTTCCTCATAATGCAGATCTCTCTCTAGGGCTGCTTAAGTGGCTTAATGATATGGCAGTTGGCCTCGAGTGAGGAACTTGAAAGACAGTGAGGAGACTACGGTGTCTTTTCTGAGAGACACTATCTATTCTGCCACATTCTATTCATTGGAAGCATTTCATTAAGTTCTGCTAACACTCAAGAAAAGCCTCTATTTTTGCATGGAGGACTGTCAACAAATTTATATACATATTTTCAAGCCATCACAAAAGGTTTCCAGGATTTCCTTGGGAAGTCAGTTATTCTTTTTTCTGTATTCCCAGTGTTTATCATACCAGTATTGCAAAGCATAATATGTTATATAATGAATTAATTTTAAAAGACATTTTAGGCTTTAATATGTAAACAATAAATTTCTGCTTTGCTATTTCCATATGTTTCAATAACAAGACCCCTAAAGTTAGATTATTCAATAAATGATATAGGGCTAACTGGCTAGTCATTTGGCAAAAGAAAGCTACAATTACCTTGTTCCTTATATAAAAGTGAATTCCAAGTGGATTAAAGATTTAAAAATTTTCCATAAAACTCTAGATGTACCAGAGAAAAATATGAACAAACATTCCTATCATCTATGAGTGGAGAAGAACTTTTGGAGAAGGACATAAAACCCCAAAGTTGTAAGGAGGAAGAAATTAATAAATATTGAGTATTTAAATAGTAAAACATTTATATAGAAGAAAAAAAATTAAACAATAATAAAACATGCGAAAGACAAACACTGGGAAATATTAGTAATGTGGTAAACAAAAAACTAATTTTTTTAAAGATTTTATTTATTTGAGAGAGAGAAAGAGAGCACGAGCAGGGAGAGGGACAGAGAGAAGGGAGAGGGAGAAGCAGACGCCCCGCTGAGCAGGGAGCCTGACGCAGGGCTCAATACCAAAACCCACGATCCTGACCTGAGCCAAAGGCAGCCACTTAACTAAGCCACCAGGTGCCACAAAAACCTGATTTTCTTCATATGTAGAGAGATCGCATAATTAATAAGAAAAAGTGTAAGGTAGGGGCGCCTAGGTGGTGCAGTCATTACGTGTCTGCCTTCAGCTCAGGGCGTGATCCCAGCGTTCTGGGAGCCTGCTTCTTCCTCTCCCACTCCCCCTGCTTGTGTTCCCTCTCTCGCTGGCTGTCTCTCTCTGTCAAATAAATAAATAAAATCTTTAAAAAAAAAAAGTGTAAGGTAAGCAAAGGACTCCCATTTCAAGAAGGCAGAGCACATACTACAATCTCCACATCCTATAACAAATCCAAAACATTATACATCTGAAACTAATATAACACTGTATGTTAACTATACTGTAATTAATATAACATTTTAAAAAACAATATAAAATAATTTTTAAATGCTTATCTGCCCTTGAAACACAAAGGAAACTCGGTGTATTGTAAACTATGATACCCTTATATATGAGTTAGAATTAGATACATCTGAGTAACAGAGATTCAAAATAACAGCAGCTAAGTGAGATTTTATATATATATATAAAAATATTATATATATATATATATATATATAATATATATAATCTCTGTCACATTAAAACCCATAGGTAGGGTCCACGAACAGTATGGCAGCTCTACCAAAGTCTTCATTAAACCAGATTACTTCAGTTCACCAGTGTCATCTGTCGTGTGTGGCTGTCATCCTTATAGTCCAAGATGTCATCTATATCTCTAGCCTCCATGTCTCCATTCCAGGAAGTGTTCAAAAAGGAGCCATTGATTGGAGAAAGTTCCTGAAAACTACCACATGCTTACATCTTGTTGACTAAAACGTAGAAATAAGGTCATTTCTAGGCAAGAGAGGTTAGAGAATGTAATCTTCATTTTGTACATTCAGACATCCAGCTAAAAACCTATTACTATGAGAGAAGAAGAATATATATTTCAAAATATCAGCAGCTTCCATATCCACTACAAGTCAAGGCTAAGATAAAAACAGACTTAAGGAAAAGCTCAATCTAAAACATATCCGAAATTCAGGACTGAAAGACACCAAGACTGAAGATCATTGGCACCAAAGGCACACTAATGGCCACATTCTATAGAAAATATACAGGGGTGCTTGAGTGGCTCAGTTGGTTAAGAGTTTGACTCTTGATTTCAACTCAGGTCATGATCTCAGGGTCATGGGATCAAGACCTGCGTGGGGCTCCACACTCAGCATGGAATCTGCTTGTCTCCTCTCCCTCTCCTCCTCCCAGCCCCCACTCAAGGGCTCTCCTTCTCTCATTATCAGTGAGGTAACCTGACTCATACTTCACTGAGCAAGTAGACGACTGAGATGGAAATTTCCTTACCTTTCTACCATCAAATATACACTTCTACTTGTAAAGTCTACCTTGGTGCCTCCTCTTCCAATAGATGAGATGTTCCTGCTCTTATCTGCTTCTCCACTTCTGCTTTGGATCACATCCCCTATCATCTTTCCAAGGACTTGAGGCATACAATAATCTCTTCTCCCTCAATTGATAATTATAAATAATGGATGGGCAGGTGGATGGATGGAGGGAGGGATGGGTGGATGGATGGATGGATGGATGGATGGATGGATGGATGGATGGATGGATAAGGAGAGAGAAGAGAGAATTCCACTCCCATGGTCACACCTGCTTGCAGCTTCAACCCTCCTCCCCCCCCTTTTTTTTTTTGCTTCTTCTCCCAGTAATACTTCTCTAGATTAATGTCTAAAGTCATTCTTTATTTCCTCCCTTTCTAGCTTCTCATCGATCTGATCTAACTGGACTGTGTCACCACTATTCTACAGGAACTATGCTAAGCAAGATCACCAAAACCCCATCACGTCCAAACTGATGTCACTTCCCTTCCCTTATCATAAGTACTCAGCTATTCTACTACCCCTTCTCCTTGAAACATTTTCTCCTCTTGTGGCACTGCATTGTCTGGTGTTCTTCCTGGCTAACCGACTGCTCATTCTCAGCTCCTTCACATCTTTAGCTACCACATTATACACTTCATTCTCACAAATCTGTAATTCCAGATCTGACCTCTCCCCTCAACTCTCTATCTAAAAGGCATTTATTTCCATTTTAATATGTCCAAAACTGAACTCTTGATTTTCCCCCATATAGGTTCTTCTACCATGTTCCTCTTATTAGTAAATGGTACTATAGCCTACACAGTTGCTCAAGCCCAAAACCTAATAGTTATTTTTTCTTTTTTTCCCTCATATCCCAAATTAAAGCTATCAGAAGTCTTAACTTTAAAAATATATCCTAGCTCTAACCTTTTCTTTCCATTCTTTATCATAGTGGTCCAAGCCATCATCATCTTTCATTGGCACTACTAAAATCTTCTCCTGCTTGCCCACCCATCATTCTTACACCAAAAATTCTACATTCCATACAAAAGCAAGAATGAATGAGCTTTTATTATTTTATTTTATTTTATTTTTTGTTTTGAGCTTTTAAAAATGCAAATCAGATCATGTTGCTTTCCTGGTGAAAACCCTCCAATGAATTTTCATTACACCTAAAATAAAATCGAAAACCTTCAGCAAGGCCTAGAAGCCCATTCACCATCTCATCTCTATCTATGTGATCTCATCCCATGCAGCACTCACCCATTGCTCAATACATTTCAACAATATTGACCTTCTTTTTCTTTCTTGGTTGTGATCAAGACCTTTCTCAGAGTAAGTTCACATCCCAGTTTGCCTGGCTGGTCCAGGTTTGTTTCTGTGGTCCTGTTATCCTGTCCACCTTATCATTTGTCCCAGACTTATTATTTTGCTTTAAAACCAAGGCTTATTAACAGTTACATTAAAATAAGCCAAGATGGGCTTGGTAGATCTTCACTTTGTACTTCTAGTTACTTCCTTGGTCTTATTGAATAGTACGTAAGACACACATGCAGTGAACTAAGCTCTTACCCTAACTAGTTAAATTTGAAAGGTGATGATTAGAGAGCATGTTTTCTGTTTTTCAGACCCTTTCTAAAGGAAAAGTAACAAACAAGCTGAGTTTTTCATAAAACAAAGTGCACTAGGATTTAAAAAAAAAAAAAAAGCTAGGGAGAGCCAACTTTTCTAGGTCTTGGTTGATGGTAGATGTAGCAAGTATCTCTGTCTCTAAATGTAGGAACACCAGAGAAAGACAAACAAATCCCACCCCAAAAGGCTATTTCTGGTGTCATAGACAGTGGGGCAAGAACTTGAGTAATATCCTGTGGACTACTGGACTGGGTGTTGGAGTCTCACAGCAGTAGTTATAAGGTAAGATTGTCTTCCTTTTTGTGGGAAACTAGTAAGAGAGCACAGATGCTGAGCACAGATTATGGTTGATGACTTTTAGCCCTGATTCAGCCCCTGAGAAACAGCTATGTGGGTTGGCAGCAATGTCAGTGAAAGGGATCTGCTCTGTCTGCCCAGACTGTCAAGGTCTCAGAAGGAATACCCAGAGCTGCAACATCTGCAGTAGTGCTCAGAAGGATGCTGTTCAGCAGACTCCCAATTTTTAGGAGACAGGAACTTGGGATAACCTCATTAGACTGAGTACATACCTGGGGGTCCATGAGGATATCTGGAGATGAAAAAGAAAAAAATGGGCTGCCACAGATTACAAAATAGAGATTTAGAGTCATATTCATTTCATAGTAAATAATATGAGCATTTTTTGAACTCTACTCTGGGTCATTTCACTTTATGGTCTCCAAAACACATAATAAATCTGAACACATACTACTTACAAGAGAACTGCTGCAAAGCCCTTGATGTCTAGCACATGCTGGGTAAACAGTAGGCAATATCACTGACTAGTTTTAATCTATTTTTTCTTTTCTCTTAAAAACAAATAATTTACTGTTATAAGTTCAATTAAAATACATATTGAGAAAGAGTAATAACCTAGAAAAAATAAGATGGCCACCCATTCAGGGCCACAGTGTTACAGTACCTCAGTTAATTGCTCCAACACTCAACCCACATGGGACCTAGAAACTATCTCATCAGTGTCCCAGAATGATAAAACTCAGGAAAGCCGATTTATGCAAACCAAGCATACAAGTAACTAGTGTGAATGGACAACTTTACATAGAGGAATGTAATTGTCAGTTGGTCTAAACAGTACACTTCCTTTAGATGCATGCTTCATGGAAACAAAATTTTCAATTGAGCTTGGTGAGGATAGGCTCAGAATGGGGGGCAGGGCAGTTAGTTTTACAATTTGAAAGTTTGATGACATTCAGTCTAATGGCCTAATGGGTCCCTCTCCTTACTAAGGAAAGAATCACCAAATAGCTCCATAATTCATGTTGAATACCTAGAACATGGTCTGTCTCGCTGTAGGCATTTCATCATTTTTGTTGGATGAATGAGTGAAAGTTCCCCTGAACAGTGCTTGCATAGTCATTGCCAAACCTTGTCCTGATCTTTTCCCACAATTTTTTTCCTGAAATGTTCTAAATTGCATTATTCTAATCAACACATGTTTTAAAATGATATATAAACACCTTTAATCCTTTATAGTCAAGATTCACTAGCTGGAAAGCTGGTTCTTTTAAAACAGGGTTTCTCAATGTCAACACTGTTGAGACATTTTAAACTAGATAATTCTTTGTTGTTAAAGCATTGTCCTGTGCCCTGTAGGGTGTCTTGCTGCATCACTGGCCTCTACCCACTACTGCCAGGGGAGCACACACACACCCTTCTGTGTTTCCTGTTAATATTTACCTTTGCAATGCAGGATAATATTCTGTTTCATGGTTTTGACATAGTTCACTGCAATAAGACTAAATGAAAAGAGGTTTGGTTGGGGGTAGGGTGGGGTAGGGTACAAGCAAGAGTTGTGAAGGAAGAACAGCTAAGAACAGTTAAGAACAGTTAAGCCAATCAAAAATATGCTCAGGCATTGCCAAATATGCCCCGGGCACAAAATTAACCTCAACTGAGAACCAGTTCTTTAAGGTGATATAGCTGCTCTTATCTGTTAAGTACGAATTTCAGAATTTATAAAAAACAATGTCACTGTGAGTTCTTAGGGTCTTCCAGTATCTCTCCTGAACTCCACCCTATCCCCCAGGTATTGTCGGCCCCACTGGACCATAACAGAGATACAATATTAGTAACTCCAAGGATGGGGAAAAGAAAATAATTTGGAAGGAAATCAAGTCCCTTACTTCCTGTTCAGTGGAATGGAATTTTTTACTGCATGTGCTCTTCTGGACAAAATGGGAACTTCAGTCCCAAGAAAACTCTCAGTTTGATGATCTATTCTCCGTGCAGGCTGATAAGGTCTCAGAAAGTCACAGATATTTTTTTTTTTAAAGTCAGACATAGTATTTCGACACCTTTTCTATACCTTTGATTAGATACAACTGCCTTCAGAGACATTTTTTTCCCCCTCATCCTGAATCTTTTCATCTGTCCAGTCAGGAAAATTAGAAAAGTTTAATGTACCAGGAGTTACAAAAATGTCATTCTGATAAGTACTCAGACCAAGGACATGCATCTAAAAAAAGCTTTAGTTTATTTCAGGAGCTTACTAAAAGAGGTTCATAAGCTAAATTTTTCAGTCAATAAATTTGGTTTATAAATGTGAATTGGGTAACAGGATAACATCAGTCCAAACTTAAGGACTTTTCCACTTCAAATAATTGCCTACAACAGAACCAAAGTTACCTACAGTTATTCCCAGTAACAAACCTTGCTGCAGAAGCCACTCTCTAAATATTTAAATGTAAAGAATAATGAAGGGCAACAATCAAAAATGTAAGGACTCACAAAACCTTTGATCATTGTTCTTTCCCACACACAAAAAATCCTTGACCCTAAACTAGGATTACAAGTAAAATATATCATTGATTTTGAACATAAGAAGCAATGAGTGCATGACCAGCTATCAGTTGCCCAAGACGAAGTCTCTTCTGGCTGGTGTTGTACTGTTTTGTTTTGCTTGTAACTTTTTTTTTTTTTAAGTAAATGCTTAGGACTAAGTATTATTTTTCCCAAAGAGAAAAGTAGAAAAACTGGACTGACCTATGTGATTTATCACAGCAAACAAACCAATGTTTAAAAAGAAAAAAAAATTACAATAAAGCAGATTGCTGAAAAAGATGTGAAAAACAGAATTTAAAAGCTTCCCTGGGTAAAAAGGGTAATTAGTCCAGGCAATTCCACTTTTGTTAATGATTCTAGTAATTGCCTGATTATGGACACATGACTATTCTATTTAATTTGCCAACTGATTTTTCCAGTGTATCTATACTGTTTGATTTTCTGTAATTTCTTCATTTATAAAATAGAGATGATACTGATCTTCCCCATACAGGGATACAGGGAGTGATAAGATGAATTTATCACTTTCTTAAATAGCATATTAAGCACGTGGTTGGTATTTAGTGATTGTTAGATATCGTTCTTCCTTCTTTTCTTCATCCCTTCCTTAGTCTCCTTTCTGCTTTGGGGAGTAGGAAAAGCACTGAGCCAGGAGTCAGGAAAATTATTCTAGTAGTAAACTGCCACTGACTACTTGACATCAGACTAATTTCAGTATCCTTACCTTTAAAACAGAGTAAGGCTATTTCCCTTTTCTAGTTCATATAGTTTTATGACCATGTAATGAGATAATGCATGTGGAAAACACTCTACAATTGTAATATCCTATGTAACATTGAGATGCTATTAGTAGGACTTTAAAGTGAAAACAGAAGAGTCTATTTGGGCCTATTAAGAATTCGTCATGGGGGTGCCTGGGTGCCTCAGTTGATTGAGTATCCTACTCTTGATTTCAGTTCAGGTCACTCTCTCAGGGTTGTGGGATTGAGACCTGAGTCGTCGGTGGGCTCCATGATCAGAGGGTAATCTGTTTATGTTTCTCTCTCCCCCTCCCAAATCCCCTCTCCCCGCCAACTTGAGAGCATTCTCTCTCTCTCAAATAATGAATAAATCTAAAAAAAAAAAAAAAAAAAGAATTCGTCACAGCCTCTATTATTTATAAATCTTAGATGACTTTGAGTTTTTAAGGACTGCAAGCAGCTATTTATGTTTTCCTAATCCCATGAGCATGTATCAGTCAAAAATCACTAGCATTATGTTCTAGGAGCCTAATTCTTATTCCACAAAAGCCTGGGGGACCTGAAAAGGATAAAAATCTGGCCTATGTTAATGCCTATGCTCAATTATATAATAGTGCACATACCAAAGATTTTCAAAATGTATCTCAGAATAACTGAATAGCAAAAACCAGTTCTCAAGTAGCAAAATTTACATCAACCTTGTCAATTTCTCTTCTCTGTTAACTTGCTGTAGTCTCAGACCCTCATTTTTCAGTGGCTTTCCAAATGACATCAACTTCATGAAATTCTGCATCTTTTGCAAATTTTGCTGGTAAGCTTTGCATTATACTTGCACCATATGTTAGTGATACTTAATTACCAGGACTGATGTTAAACAGGGAGGGGGTTGTGAGTAGAAAATGTATCCATTCTCAATTCATTAATGGATGCTTCCCTATTCTGATGGCTTTTGCATCCCTGTGCACTCAGTGTAGAAACCAGGATAATGAATGATTGGATAAGGACAACCTATTCCTACCTCAAAAGGTTGCTGTGAGGATAAAAATGAAATTCTTCTTGGCCCAAAATAAGCCCCAATAAACTTTGTTGCTTATTTGTATTTTTAAAGATAGAAGGCAGTAAGCAGAAGCCATTAGGCAGAAACAAGGAGAGACAGAAGTAAGTAACGGATGGTGGGGTAGGAAGAAATCCCCAGAGGGAAGCAAAGAAAGAGTTGCTGAGTCACAAGCATGACAGGCAAGGAGAATCAGCTTCCCTCTCTGATCCTGAGCACTGCAGCCTTGCTGGGTTTCCTGGCTCTCCTTTCAGAATACGAGGACATCCTGACAATACACTGCTGTCACCTGAGGTAACTGAAGGATGTCTCAACCCTGAAATAACAAAACAATCTATTTGTTAAACTGTAATCAAGCAGACTTGCTCTGAGAAGATACTGACCAAAAAAAAAAAAAAAAAAAAAACACAAAAATACATTCCCTTCACCTAATGAAAGCGCTCTTTTCTGATTTAACTGAGTCTCTGAACTGTTCTGTTCCTTGAGATTCAATAGACCTCAAAGGATACTTTCTCCAACCTTCATATATATAAAAAAAAATCCTTAGTAATACATTAAGTATGTTTAACACTCCATAATTCGTGAAGGATTTTATGCCGCATTTTTAAGAGGAGAGTATAACAAACCCTGAGAATGAAATCTCGGAATTTTCATTTTTAATAAGAACCCTAGAAGACTAGCCAGTTTCATAATTTTTCACCTACTAAATGAGAACCAAATTCCAGTCTTACCTTCCTAGGAATGTCTGCATGACATCTGAAGTTGTGAGTGTTTAAAAACTCTTCAATCATACATAGTCTTTTTGTTTATTATATAAATGCCTAATACCATCCATGGGCTTTCCATTAATTAATTCATTATTCTATTCAACAATTATATTGAGCATGCAATTAACATGTGTCAAGCAATGTATCAGAGGCTAGGTTTCCCTGCTCACCTTTCAAAGTCAACCTTTTACAGACCGCAATTAAATAGCCAAGGGTATCCATGATGAGACCTGTCCATGACAACCCCAACTGAACTTCCCGTGGAGACATCAATTCTTTAATAGAAAGATCTGGAATTCTAAATGGACAGAATTGGATTTCAAGCCCCAGCTTTGCCAGTCTTGGTTGCTATTGATTTGGAGCAACTTCTTCACACCTCCAAACATGTATAAAATGGAAATAATAGCACCTGTCTCACAGGGATAAAGGATAAGACATAATGCTATCATATGTAAAGTGCATTGTCAGTGTTTGCCATGTATATTTGATGTTCACTAAATAAGACATATTGCTATTATTATTAAAGGAGACCGGACCAGACATTTTTTTTAAGGAAGAGTCTTGGAAACCTCAATATTACCAATATTCCCATTTTCTGAATGAAAAAAAAAAATGCTGGGGCACCTGGGTGGCTCAGTAGGTTAAGCATCTGCCTTTGGCTCAGGTCATGAACCCAGGGTCTTCTCCCTCTGCCTGTCACTCCCCCTGCTTGTGCTCTCTCTCTCTCTGATAGATAAATAAATAAATAAATAAATAAATAAATAAATAAATAAATAAATAAAATCTTTTTTAAAAAAATGCTTAGAGAAGTTAAATCATTCATCCATGTAACAAACTTGTTTAGCATTTCCTATGTGCCAGAGCAGGGCTAGGGTCTGCAGATACAAGGATAAAGAAGACAGTGACTCTGAACTCAAGAGTTTGTTCACAGAGGAGACACACAAGAATGCTCTGTGCTTCAAAAGAGGGAAGCACAGAGTTGTGGGAGCACATGAGCCAGCTCCTTCAGAATGTAAGCCAGAGTGGGTGTCAGGGAGGCTCCCTAGAGGGGATGTCCTCTCTGAGTCATGAAGGAAGTGACCTGATAAAAGTGGTTAATCATTGGCAGTCTGGCCTTGAAACCAAATCCTGGTCCCCAAGACCAGTGAACTTGTCATTTACACCACAGCTTCTTTGATTAGACACAATTAAAAAGTACTTTTTTAGCACTTGCTTTATGGAAAAGCCTGTGCTAGGTGGTGACAAAGGTGAATGATTATAGTTCTTGTCTCATGAAAGCCAGAGGAGCACCTCACCCAGACTTCTTGGTGGGGGGAAGGAAAAGTGTGTAGGTGGTATCCAGGAGAGAAAGTTCATTTAAGTGATACCTGAAGAAGTATGAATAATACAGAAAATAGATGAAGAGTGGGAAGAATGAAAAAAAGATCCAACTAGAGGGAACAGCATGAGCAAAGGGACGGAGGAAAGAGCAAGCATGGCATGTAGAAGAACTTTTTTAAAAATGCAGTAGAATAACAGCATAAAGAACAAGGCAATGGTAATTAAAGGATGGAAAAGCATTCAAGGGCCAAGAAAAAGGATCTTACAGGTCAATTTAAGGAATCTGGAACTTACCTTAAGGGTAACAGAAAGCCATTAGTGGATATAATCAGGAAAGCAATAACGATCACACAAGTGTTTTAGTAAAATCATACTGACGGAAAAGCAGATAATTTATTGAAAAGCATTGATATACAAGATGAGAAATCAATTAGAAGCCTTGCTTGGATCTGTAAAGAAAATAATAAGGAAAGTGGGAGTGGGAGTGAAGAGAAGTTTATATTTCCAAGAGACATTTAAGTTGTAAAATTAATAGGCAGGATCGATTCTATCCAGGACTGAGAGAGGGTGGAACTCAGTCAAAGGTGACCACTCCCTCCCTCAACCGCCATGTTCCGTATCAAGCACCTGAGTGGATGATACCGTTCCCTGAGACAGAAGATGGGAAAACACTAAAACAAAGATGGGAAACGCTATTTTTAACAAGTTTGGTTGAGTCATCTAAGTGAATCAAGCTAATGAACAACTAGCTATAAGGCTCTGAGATCAGGAGAGAGAACAGTACTGGGATTAATCAGCATACACATCACATTTGGATATATGGGAGTGGGTGTCTACAGTGAGTGTGCAGAGCAAAAAGAAGCTAACTGAGGAACTTCAAGATTTAAAGAACCAATGAGCAGATGCTTCAAAGGAGCAAGAAAAACAACAAAAACAACCTCTTCCCACACAGAAAGCAAATCTGATATCCCCATAACGATTCCTGGCTTAGATCTGGGAGACCTATGGGTAAAGTTCTCCTGACCACCTTAAACTCACATCCTTGCTAAGCTTTCTCACTTCTCATAGCTGTCATCACCTACCCTCCTGCCCCTCCCCCAAGACACACATACTCACAAGCATACTTTCTCCCTTCCTGAAGTTCTTAAGCACTTCTCTGTCAAATCAAAAAGCAGTCTGTTAAGGAGGTCTGTTTATACATTATATAACAAAAAGAAACCTTACATACTTAATATTTAAAGGAAAGGGGGATACTCCACCCTGGAAACCATTTCACAAAACAGAGACAACTTCCTCCAGTTGCTCCTTAGATTTTGTTACAGTCACCCACAACCCCAATGAATCATGGGGTTCCCCAATAGATAGGATAGCCAGGGTCTCCAGGAGGTGGAAAAGAGAAAAGAGAAAAAAAATGTCAAGTTGACTGAAATTCTGGAGCTCTTAATTTCTGTTGGGTATTTCAGGACAAGAATTAAAGGCTTATCGCCTTTTGGCAAGGTAATAGGAGGAATGACTCACTGCATCATTCCTTGCACCCTGACATTGATGTTGATTTATTCTTTCAAGGAAACTCTACGATCGGTTAAAAAAAAAGAAAGAAAGAGGGGCCCCTGGGTGGCACAGCGGTTAAGCGTCTGCCTTCGGCTCAGGGCGTGATCCTGGCGTTATGGGATCGAGCCCCACATCAGGCTCCTCTGCTGTGAGCCTGCCTCTTCCTCTCCCACTCCCCCTGCTTGTGTTCCCTCTCTCGCTGGCTGTCTCTATCTCTGTCAAATAGATAAATAAAATCTTTAAAAAAAAAAAAAGAAAGAAAGAAAGAAAGAAAGAAAGAAAGAAAGAAAGAAAGAAAGAAAGTTCTCTCAGAAAAAAATTATCTCCATCCTGTGAAAGATAAAGTTTTTATACCAGCTTGAGCCCCACCAGGTTCAGGATATGAATTGTATTCACATATTTCCTATTCTTCAGAGAAGGAAATGAAAGCCTATAAATATGACCAGACATTCCTGGAATATTGCAGGAACACAGCATTTGGTTCTGCTGAGTCAGCATCTTGCACATTCAGCTGTTATTATTCCACTGGACAGCAAGTGCTGTGAAGAGTTTCTCCTCCTCTGGTCAGTAGAGTGCAGTACATTGGAAATACTCTTCTAGCCATCTCTGAGTTGATGTTCACTGTAGTAGGAGTTCATCTCTGTCAACTCCTGTGTACCAAGTAGACAGTGGCTAGTAACCCAAACCACAGAAACAGAAGAAATGGGTAAACTATATTGATGCCCACTCTACATCCCAATTTCAGAAAATCTACACTCTCCCTCAGGGTCATGACTTCAGGAAAAGTAAAGAACGATAAAGGAGATGTTGACATTTCACAGTCACAGTGAAAATACCAATGCCAAGACACTATTTATTAGATGAATTAGATCAGATTATTTATTAGCCCATCTTCTCTCTCTCTTTCTCTCTCTGAGTCTCAGTGATTGGTGTCATATGCAGACCTTTGAAATCTTGTATATTATGAACCCAATATTCCAAAATTTCAAAAAAGCGGGCAGTAGGACATTTGCACTCTAATGATTTGACAAAATTCTATGCACAGAAATTACAACCCAGCTAGAGGAAATGCCAGGAAATAAATTCTTAGCTCTATCTCTGCACTTTATAGACAATATGCTATGTAATTTATTTATAAGAAGGGATTTATAATCACCGCTCTCCCTTGAGATTCTTTATAGTCCACCGTCAGAGAAGAGAGCAGCAGCAATGGGCATACACTAGAAATAATCCCCTAATGCAGACTTCATACAATCGCTCCTTTAACCTACAGGCCTAATAAACCACAGAAACCTATTAGAGGTATTCCAATACATGTTAGAATTTTTTACATTGGCGAGGGGGGAACAATAACATCATGATGCTCCTGATGCAGGTTTTCAAAGAGAATCTAGTTGCTTTGGTAAGGAAGGGGATTATCAAATTTATTAGGCCCTGCCTGCATTTGAAGTAGGACATACAACATACCATGGATGAATTTAAGGCAGAACTATGGAAGTGCTCTAACTGGAAATACCAATACAAAGATTGGTAAAATGACTAACTCCTCTATAACACATGTCAAGTATTAGGTTGGAACTCTGATTCATTCCTGACAAAAACACTAACTTTCTCTCTTATCACCTTCTGGGTATACAAATTATATTCTAAGAAAAGACATTAATCATGTCTAAGAAAAGACATTAATCATCAAAACTCAGATCATATTAGGTGTGAAGAAAAGTACAGAATCTTTGTGGAGGTCATGTGTTCATTCTGTTAAAAAAAATTTCACCAACTAAAGTTAAATGAGACACACACACACACACACACACACCCCGCAAAGAAAGAAAGAAAAGAAAAAAAGGAAGGAAAGGAGTCAGGGAGGGAAGGAGGGACAGGTGTCATATTTCCTCAAATATTATCAACAATTACAGTATGAAAACTTTTCATCTTTTCCAATTACTCATCACACCCTTTGCCATATAGCATTTAACTTCTTAGGGTGTTCCGCCCCCCCTTTTCTTTTAAACTCACCACCAACTTAAGATTTTGCGAGGTAAGCAACAGTTTACAGTTTTTACAAATTTAAGAACTAAGATATCTTGGGGCACCTAGGTGTCTCAGTCGTTAAGCGTCTGCCTTCTGCTCAGGGTGTGATCCTAGAGTCCTGGGATCGAGCCCCACATTGGGCTCCCTGCTCTGCTGGGAGCCTGCTTCTTCCTCTCCCACTCCCCCTGCTTGTGTTCCCTCTCTTGTTGGCTGTCTCTCTGTCAAATAAATAAATAAAATCTTAAAAAAAAAAAAAGAACTAAGATATCTTATTAACTGAAAAAAACAAAGCATGGAGTAATACACAGAAAGATTCTTCTGTGTTTTTTAAGCATTTCTCTAGGTTCTTAAATTTCTAAAACCTAAGCATGAAAGTTATTCTGTATAAACATGTTTAGCTAATAATAATTCATAAGTCTTAGTAAATAGCATACAGTGGCGAGAGCATACAGTGGGGAAGAATTGTGGCAGAGGAGACTTTTGCCTTCCATATTCTACTTTTTAATTTAAATTATTTTTAATACAGAAAGTTCAGTAATTTAATTTAAATCATTTTTAAATTATTTTTAATACAAAAAGTTCAAGAACCACATGGAGAACCTCCACCACTGTGTTCAGAGGACCTCTCCAGTAGAGGGCATGGTAGATTCAACATTGAAAATGTATATTCTCAAGCAAACCAACTGTACTTTTGCTGTGCAATATTTACAACCTATTGCATTGTTTCTCCCTCCACCACAGAATGGAAAATATGTGTCATCTTAATATTGAGCAATCCCATTTACCTAAAAGCCACTTGCAACAAAAAGACAAAGGGAAGTCATCAAACATTGTAGCTTTTGCTTTAAATGGGACTACCGCCTTTATAAAAGACATTAACATGGCAACTTTTTGACTGAAGGTTCTCTCAGCCTGAAGTAGGTCTTGCCTTAACTCTTAAAATCACCTTTACATACAGAAATGATAAATCATTACACATTCAGATTTACCAATTGACCTCATAATTTTCAGGAAAAAATTAATTTCCTGCCACTTAACATCAGCTGTCAATTGGAAATGGTTTATGAAAAAAGCAAATAATTACATTAAACACTTAGAGAAACATCTAGAATAGTCTATATTTAAACCAGTTCCTTACATGGATACATATATATTCACTTTTGTGGCTATATTGAGATGATTGAACTTCCCTGGCTTGGAGATCTCTGAAAAAATTTAAACGGCAAACTGTTTGTTTTTCTTATTTGCTTAGTACCCAGAGAGCATGTATAAATTATCTAGTATGAGCTTAAGACTTTACAAATGTCTGGGACATTATTTTGATATTTTAATACTACTTACACATTTATAACCTAATTAACTCTGAGTTAATCCTTTAATGGTTTTTCTACCTTGAATAGCTATATTTCCTTTTTCACACATATGCAAATTAATAATACCAAACTTCTGTGCGTCCCTCATATGAGTCACATAATATCTGAGATTGGCAAAAAAGATACATTATTCTTACTATAAATGAGACACTGGGGCTCCAGGAGGTGTAACGAGACTGTCCCAACAGTTACTTAGCATTTATTGGTTAGGCTGCGACTCATTAGGTCTTCAGACACAGGTCCAGCTCTCTCTCCTTGCATGTCTCTTTGTCAGAATTCCTGGACCTTCCACTATGAATGAATTCTACCATCCAAGGTTCTAAGTGAATAATGTATTAAGGTTTATACTGGCAAAAAAAAAAAAAAAAGAAAGAAAGAAAGAAAAAAAAAGGCAAGTGCCTATCTGTCACACATATTTAATAAATAATTATTGAATAATCAGAAAGCAAAAATAGATGGAAATATTATGCAAGGTTCTTGAGAGATAAAGAGTAAATGCATGAGAAAAACAGCATTCTTACATTTCACAAACATGTTTTAAAGTATTTATTACTGAAATCTAAATGATTTTCCTTTGCATAATAAAGTATGGCTGTTCTCTTTAGTAAAACTGCAGATTTTACCCTACAAGTCAAACTTGGAGCTCCAACTACTGGCAGCTCACTTTAAGAAGTTAAAGTAGTTCCAATTTTCTTTTAGCAGTTCTAATGCAAAGCAAGGAGAATATTTGTAGCCTAATCACTACCTTGCTGTTAATCTTACTTTCTACTTAAATGCCTGATGGGGAAACCCTTTGGATATTCCACTGTACAGTTCTGTTACCTGAAATCAAGTAACTGTGTTAAGGTTATCTATTCTGGAGGTTCTCTGTTTGTCCTTCCCAATCAAAACATTTAAAGCCGGCTACAGTAGAGATGATTTTTGAAGAATTGACAAATTAAATTTATTCAAGTAAACCACTAATATCTCCTCCTCCTCTCTACCCTCCTCACCCCTCCCCTCCTTGCAAGTTATTAAGTGTTCTGGTAAATTCTAAGCCAACCAAGAATGACTCATGAGGAAATCCTGCATCCTTGCACTCTTAAACCAGAATGTCTCTGGCGCATTACAGTTGCGAGGTCTTGGTGTTTCCCTCTATCTCAGCATAAGGAGATCCGTGATTTCTGTTCTGGAAGGAAAAGCAGCCAAGGACTCCGGAGAAATAGCTTGCAACCCCACAACATGCACAATCACTTATCTTTTAGTAATCAAAAATGCAAACCTAGTTAAAAACACTGTCGTCTGATAAAGTCACTTTCTCCTGTTCCTTCCCTATTTATCGTTCATTCCCAAACGTGTTCCAAGATGCCCCGGCAAGCTGCGGAGTAGGTCACACCACCTGCCCCTGAATCGTCACGGTTCCTTCCTTTCATCTTTTCCTCCCCCCGCCCCCAAACTAAATGGAGTCGCAGAGAGGAGTAACTGAGGGTCTCCCAGCAGCCTCAGTTTGCAAACCAAGAAATGTGGTGTGGGAAAAGTGCGCGCTCTCAAAAAAAGGGAGGGGGGAAGATCTTAATTCAAAATAAGGCAATTGCAGTCTGCTTCGCTAGAAGCAAGTTTTCCCCTGGCGGAGAACCAGCACTCCCCTTCGCGATTAGGAGCACATAAGCGTGGGGGAGGGGAGGAGAGGGCAAGCGCAGCCAACTTTGGCTCCCTCCCTTCGTCGGGGGCCGCCACTCATTGACAAAGGTCGCCGGCCGTGGCCCGCAGCGAGGCTTCTCTGTCTGCTCCCACACCAAACGCCGCAAGCCACAGCGTTTGGTACGAGTGCGCACGAACGAAAGGCCGCACACGTCAGCGGACCTCGCTTCGAGACCCTTCGGCGGCGCCTGTGACTGCCGCAGGCCGGGGCTGACCCCGCCCCCGTGCCCGTCGGCAACCGACCAATCGGTGCCCTCTAGAGGCGGGACCGCGGCGTGAGGTCCCGCCCCCGCCCCAACACCTCTAATAAATGCGGCGGCGCGCGCCCCGCCGCAAACAGCTGCGGCGCCAGCAGAAGGAAGATAATGCAAAGTGCCATGTTCCTGGCTGTTCAGCACGACTGCGGATCCATGGACAAGAACTCCGGCAACAGCCCCAAGAGCGAGGAGAAGCGGGAAAAAATGAAGCGGACCCTGTGAGTACGGCCTTCTTTCTCCCGCCGCTCGCTGCTGATCTGGCTCCCGGGTTTGCTGCAAACGTGATACCTTCGGGCTCGGTTTTGATGTTAGGGAACTATGTAACCTGCGCCTTTGCAGGAAAAAAAAATGTGGAAAAGGTCAATTTGCAAAGTAAGGTTAAATCTGGGGTATGTACTGATTTTGTTACGTGAGCGAAGGACTCTCGGGTAGTTCAGGAACTGAGAAAATTTTTGATATGGAGGCGGTGGTTGATGTGCCTAAGAAATTGCGGGTTGGCTTTTTGTCCCCTGCATTTAAAATAACATCCGAGAATCCTGGGGCTGAAGCGCATCCCCAACAATGGTACCTTGCATTGTAAGTTTTGATTGGCTTACATAGCTTCTGGAAGGAGTATTTTGGCTGGTTCTGATTATATTCGTTTTAAAATCGTTTTTGTTTTTTAATGGAACTGCATATCTCACCCACTAAAGACTATGAAACAAACCATTGTTATGCATCATCTGCTTAAAATGAGTGTTGTAGTTGGGGTGGGGGGCTCAGTCACACACACACACACACACACACACACACACACCCCTCCCTCATGGCTTCTAGTGTGGTCCAGAGCCTCTGCTCTAAGAGTAGAAGGGAAATGAATACCCACTGGCTGTATTGAAACTGTAGGTTTCAAGTGTGAAATGTCTCAGAATTGTAATTAAGACTGCAGAAAAACTGCTGCCTTTTGTGGGCCAGAAATAGCATCTGCCTTTTGAAGTATGCCAGCTGAATTCATTTAAATACCCTAGTAATTTTAGGTAGTCTTACTCTCAGTTATAAAAGTAGTACTTCTGTTCAGATGAATGGATGAAACTAATTGCGTTCAGCATATAGGTGCTAGGTTTAAATGTAAAATGAGTTAAGACTGACTTGAGGAGTTCTTGTTTTGTCTTAGTTTCTGGCTACTGGGTGACTTTATTTGGTAAAAATGCGTTCAGCTGCAGTAGCAATTTTTAAATGTTGCACTCAGTGAATATCTTTTTTTTGTTAGATTAAAAGATTGGAAGACCCGTTTGAGCTACTTCTTGCAAAATTCATCCTCTCCTGGGAAGCCCAAAAATGGCAAGAAAAGCAAACAGCAAACCTTCGTCAAGTAAGTTGAAAATCTTGTACGTGCAAATATTGAATAGCTAGCTGCTGTGCTGAAAAGAGGAACTCTGATGTGCACAAGTTAATGTGCAGACTTTCTTTTGCAGGCCTTCTCCTGAGGAAGCACAACTGTGGTCAGAAGCATTTGATGAGCTGCTAGCCAGTAAATGTAAGTTAATCTGTTGAATTTGATCCATTTCAAGTATCACACGTCTAGAATGGTGTTCACACAACAGAAGAGCAGATTGCCCCAGGGGAATTCAGCTGTACAGTCACTAAAAATAGAATGCCTATTTTTCTCCTTTATTTCCTAGTATTTAACCATGGAAATGCATGGTTAGCCATTGTAGATAGGGAAGAAAAACTAGCCAAAATTGTACTGTCAGTTGCTCTTCCTTAAGGTTGAATCAGTTTTCCGTTGTATACAATGTTTCCAGGAGGTTTAGTTCCCAGAGAATTTAGGTTCCCCTATAAATATTTGCATTAATAGCAAAGTTAAGTATATTTTTTGTAGCAGTGTGCCAACTTAGGCATTTTGCCTATTAGCATCTTAGTCTTTAAAGAGCTAAATTCTGAGGATTACAAATTTGAGTGAAATCGAGAAAATTGCTATCATTGAGAAATAATAAAACATAGGGGTGGGAGAATGGTAGTTCTGGAAAAAATTTAAGGGATTAATTGGTCACCCAGTTCACATTCTGTATGCTTTTTCCCCCTCCTCTTTCCCCAGATGGTCTTGCTGCATTCAGGGCTTTTTTAAAATCTGAGTTTTGTGAAGAAAATATTGAATTCTGGCTGGCCTGTGAAGACTTCAAAAAAACCAAGTCACCCCAAAAACTGTCCTCCAAAGCAAGGAAAATATATACTGATTTCATAGAAAAAGAAGCTCCAAAAGAGGTAGGGGGGAAAATAAGTTCTTCATTGCAGCATATTTTGAACATTCTTAGCACCAACATGAAACAAAAGACATCAAATTAAATTAAAGGGGGGTGGGGAGTAAAATTGTTTTTAAAAACAATTTCTAGTTTTTGATTAGATTAATTTCATTTCTTCTATGACTTGGCTAGTGAAACTCATCACACATTATAGTTTTTGCTTCTTGTTTTCAAATATTAAATAGGTATCAATCTCTAGCTCTGAATATGAAATAAACCACTTTTTTTTTTTAATTTCAGATAAACATAGACTTTCAAACCAAAACTCTGATTGCCCAAAATATACAAGAAGCTACAAGTGGCTGCTTTACAACTGCCCAGAAAAGGGTCTACAGCTTGATGGAGAACAATTCTTATCCCCGTTTCTTGGAGTCAGAATTCTACCAGGACTTGTGTAAAAAGCCACAGATGGCCACAGAGCCCCATGCCACATGAGATGAGAAAGGGAGCCCAAAAGTGGAGGACATTTCATTTTTTTCCTAAGGGGAAAGGCTGTGACCTGCCGAAAAGACTGACCTTGAACTTAGCCTGGGTGTTCAGGAAACATCACTCAGAACTATTGATTCAGAGTTAGTGAATCAGGAAGCTGGTAACTGTCTAGGAGAAGCTTGTATTGGGACAGCTTCTGTAGCTGTGTCTAGAGCACAGGGAGAAAGTGGTCATGTGGTGTGTCTCACACTGGGAAGGCAGGAACGTGAGACCCCAAGGTATGATGTGATACTGTTGGTCCAAAAGCATTTAAAAATCAATAGGTCTGGGATTATGTGGCCTTAGCTAGCTGGCTGTGTATCTTTCCCTAAATCAGTCCGTGTTACCACATAGTGGTTTTAGTTTTAGTTATTTAGGAGTAAGTAATATTAAAATGTTTACTGTGTGCAAGGGTGTTGAAGTTCTTATGACTACAGATCATCAGTACTATTGTCTCATGTAACACTAAAACTGAAACGGTCTGTGTTTGAATTGTTAAGTGGTGTAATGGAATGAGTGCTGTCGTGTAGGAAACTATGTTGTCCATGATGAGTGCCAAAAACTGTCCTGAAGGCAGCTAAAATTTGATGTGGTCTTTGAATACTTTTAATAAATTTATTTTGATAAATAATGTCATTGAATATCTGGTTCAGATGGAGGGTTTTTTTTGTGGGGTGGGGGCGGGGCTGTTAAACTGGAAATATGGCACATACAAGGGAAACCTCTTTCCAGTAAAGAAGAGGTATCCTAGGTGATGTCCCTGTTCAGTAAGAATTGACAGTGCTCAGAAATGAGAAGTGATGTCTTCCTTGCAATTACCTCTTTTTTAAACCTAATAAACATTATGAAGACCAAGGGAAGTCAGACCACCTCCTTAGAACCACCCTGGGATCAAACTTCCTAATATAACCTTGTAAAAAAAAAAAAAAAATCAAGCTTACTGTTAATGAAAGCAAAAGAACATTGACCTTAAAACCCTTCATGGGTATCACTAAAGACTAGCTCAGTAAAAGAAGTAAAATAATATAATGAAGACAAAGCACCAGAATAATTCACGTAACTCAGCTTCTCAAATGAAGAAAAAAGCCAAATAAGGCCTGCCTTTTATATTTCCCTTGGTTCCAAGTTCCCCCATAGGGTACGGGCATGAACTTCCAAGATGTGTACTCAAAATTGTTCACCTCCATGATCAATACAAAAATCAGAATTTTCCTGATTCTCCTGCCTTCGTTTGGCCAATAAGTAATCTGGTAATGTTACGTTAGCTAATGATGAAGGCAAAAGAAGCACACTCTTGTTTCTTAATCTAGGAACGTGCTTTTTTCCTAGTTGAGAGTGAGAGGCCTTGAATCTGTTATTTTTCAAACTGGTTATTTAGAAAAGGAATACTCTTCTCCAGGAGGCTTCTTTTCCAACCTCCTTGATTACAGTCTTAATTCCATTTTTTAATTTTTTTTCCTACAGTCTTAATTTTAAAAAGGAATGAGAGTCTTCATCTCAGATTTGCAAGACCTGAGCCTAAGTAATAATTTCTCATAGCTTTGTGACCTCCAAGTCCTCATTGTCCCTAGTTCCTTAATGTACACCTTCCTATCTATCCCACTGCCTATGAGGTAGTAAGGGGCTTTAGAAATTGTAAAGCACTTAAAAAAAAAAATTCTGATTTGCCAAAAGAAAAATCAACAGGCACCTGGGTGGCTCAGATGGTTAAAGCATCTGCCTTCAACTCAGGTCATGATCCCGGGGTCCTGGGATCGAGTCCCACATTGGGCACACTGCTCAGCAGGGAGTCTGCTTCTCCCTCTGCCCCTCCCTCTGCTCATGCTCTCTCTTTTTCTCTCTCTCTCTTAAATAAATAAAATCTTTTTTAAAAAACTGACACCACCATCACCCCTAAGTTTAAATACTGTTTTCATTGTGCTTCCACTAATTTGCATTTTAGCCAAAGTGTCTGGTACCGACAGGCATAAGTTCTATGAAAGACTGCCTCCTGCACTCCTGCATCACCAGCAACCAGAATATTACAGAATAGGTGCTCTGTAAATAGTGGTTGAATCATGAATTCTAAAGGGTTATTGACAGAGACTTTCTTAAGAGAATAAATGTATCAGGTCTGCATATACCTTAATCTGGAAAGGTTTTGGCCAACAGAGAAACTCAGGAGTCATGCCATATATTCAATTCATTACCAAATCCTATTTAGGTCAAATATATTTCTAGCTTACTTTCCGTGGCCACCCTGATCAAAGATGCCAACGTCTGATGCATGTTGAGACTCCCCTCATTCTTACCCCTACCTCCATATGTCCCCTGCTTTTTAACTCTGGGAATCCTTTCAAAACACAACCTGATCTTGTCTCTCGTTGCTTATAAACCCTTGACAGGTTTTCCAAACAATTAGGATAAAGGCATTATCCCTAATATGGCCTAACACCTGCACAGTTTGACCCTTCTTTCCACTCCAACCTCGCCTTTGCCATGTGTCCCCAGCTCTGCCGGCCACACTGACCTACTTCCATTCGCACTGCAGGTAGCATGCCCACTGGTCCCCAGAGCCTTTGCACGTAATAGTCCCTCTGCGTGGAATGCAATTTTAGCTCTTACTCATCATTCATAGATCAATGCAATTGTCAGTTCCCTAGGGGAGTTTTCCCTGACCTCCTTACCTAGGTCAGATCTCTTTTTAGACGTTCTCATAGCACCAGGTTCTCTAATTTAGAGCACTAATAAAGTTCTCATTAATTTGTATGATTATTTGATAATCCTATGACTTCTCCCCCAGATTGTGGATAGCACAACTTGAGGGCTGTGTCTTTTGCTGCTCATTGCTGAATCCCAACCCCTAGCACCTTGCCTGACACACAATGGAAGCTGCATAAATCGTTGCTAAATAAGTGAAGGAGTATTAAAAGTTCTTATAAATAAATTTTGATGAAACAAGAAGTATCTACCAATGCACAAAGAAATAAGTAAAAGGTTTACAAGGCCCATTGACTCAAATGTCTGAAAATTTCTGTAGAGTTTTTCCTTTGGCAAAAAATAAATACCTCTTATTCACCATGTCCTCTATAACTTTCGCCTTTAATCTAAGGAGAAGCCAGATTATAGTAACAAAAAACAAGAGTTTTGACTTTTTCAGGGCTGCTAAAAGCACAGGCTTCATTCAGGTGGTATTTTCCAATGTTCTCTAGTGTGGAACAAACAGAAATAGACTTAAGATTAGAAGCCACATACCTCCACAAATAAATATTACTTAATGTTCCAGTTTCTCAGAGTTCATACTTTTAGGATCCCTGGTCTATTCATTTTGATAGTATTTCATTTTTTCATATATTTTAAGCTCAGGAGCATTTCAAAATACAACAATTTCATGCAGTCCCACTGAAAAAAAAATAGAAGAATTGTGTATTATCTGTCGTGTGAGCATAGGGAGGCAATAGATGAGTTTCAATGACGTGGCTTAAAGCGATCACTCAAAATTTCATAGGAAATAGGTCTTTGGTAGAGGGTTTGTGCGTTTGTCTGTTTTACCACAATGATCAATGCTGGCAGTGATTCTCTTACGGATGGGGGTGCATTGCGCATTTGGACTTCAGGTAAGCCCCACCCTGTGCCAGGCACTACCCTGTTTCTAACTTTGTTTTCTTGTGTTAGGCCAATCACAGATAAAAAAGGAGTTGGTCTGACTTCTAGAGAACTTGGCCACTATTAAACAGTGAGCTTTGACCTTCACGGAGATTTCTGTATACTGACTTAGATGCCTTTTGATAACTTTGGAAAACAAGTTTTCTTATTGTTGTCAATGGCAAGGAGATGAGGTTTATTTTTGGCATTCTAGCTAAGGAGTAGCTTAGAGTTCCTTGAAGTGACAGTAACGGCCCAAAAGAGCATTTCCTGTGACCTGAAGGGTTAAAAAAAAAAAAAAAGGAATCACTTGCAGGGTAAGAGGTACATTCCAGCTTAAGGTGACAGGATTCACCAAAGTTCCGATATTAGCCATTTTGGGCTCATCGTCCAGCATGACCAGACAACACTCTGTGTGGAGGATAAGACTCAGGATGGGTATAGAAGTGTAGCCCAGGACCAGGTAATAGAAGGTTTAAAATACTAAAGGTTGGGATTTTATTCTGAGGCAACAGATACCAATCTCAACCAAAATGTATAAAAATAACTTGGGCAGCAATTTGAAGGATGAATTGGAGGCAGGGAGATGAGGTAGGAGACTGTATTAATAGCCCAGACAAGAAATGCCATGTGCCTAAACTAGGGCAACGCCACCCAATAAATAATTCAATGTGACAATAGCAGATTATACATTACCTACACTATGCAGAACACTAGTCTATGCCATAGAGGGAATAAATATAAAGACATGTAAGACAGATTGTTCTCCAAGAGGCACCCATTAAATACCTCACAAAATAAGGGGCACCTGGGTGACTTAGTCAGTTCAGTGTCTGACTCTTGATCTCAGCTTAGGTCTTGATCTCAGGGTCGTGAGTTCAAGCCCCATGTTGGGCTCTGTCCTGGGAGGGGAACCTACTTAAAAAAAAATCTATCACACGAAATAATGCACAAAAGTTAAAACATGAGGCAGGCTATGACTGGTGATTAATTACCAAAAGAAATAGCTAGCAAATACCTTTAGCTAGAATCAGTCAAGGAACAAGGTGAAGTGGCATTTTTGATGAGATTTAAAGAATGAACAGATTTAATAAGGATGAAGGAGGGAGTATTCAGGGTGGAGAAACTGTTTATAAGTTTAGGGGAAAGCAAGATTAGATCTTGCATTGTACTATGACATTTTTGTAGGCATATACTTTTTGTAAGGATGTATATTTGCTGATTCAGTTTTTTTTTTTTTTTTTTTTGGCAAACATTTACACAGGTTTTCTCTGGGCAAGGAAGATGTGAAGGAGCAGAAGAAATGGTCATCTACTGAGAAGGACAGGAACAGAAAAGCTGGAAGCGCAAGCTCAAAACTAAAAGCTACACTTTATTTTTCTTAAAGAGAGACTTCAGTAAGATAATCAACCAGCCTACTCATCAGGCTCTATGAAATCTTCCTTCAGGATATCCCGGGCATCCTTCCCTTCTCCTACTACAGCCACGCTTACAGTCCATGGTCATCATTTTCTCAACTGGATCTGAACAGACCTCAGGTTCTGCATCCTGCTTCTAATTCATTCACTACATTGCCATTTGAACATGGGTCTCCTCACATCACTCTTAGGGCCAGGAAATCTATGAACTCTCTGGTATCTCCCAAATCAAGGTAAACTCCAATACCTAAGGATAAATATTCTCCACTACTTGTTTTTTCTGCCTATCCAGTCTTATTTCTCACCACTGACCAGAAGCAACCAATGCTGGACTTTCTTATTGTTTAGGAGATATACTATTTTCCTCCCATTACTAGATCAAATTGTCCCCTTTGCTTGGAACAGCTCTCCCTTCCCTTAAGTTTGACTCATTTCTCAAGGCTCAGATTGGGTTTCACCCCATGAAAGGTTGTCAAGGGTGTGTCAGTCTTATCTTCCAACTAAATGGTCAATAACAGTACCATTTTGGCTTATTTTACTTAATTTTCAGAGTAGTTGGTAAGATTCCAAACATGAAAGAGACTCAGTACCCATTGATCATTGATTGATTAGCTCATTGACTGATTGATTCACAAACTCTCCCATAAAAATGCAGGCAGTGAAAAAAAATTCAAGCAGTGATACAAATGATTTCATTTAAATTTGCTAAACTCATTCGCAAAAAAATTTTTTTCAGGAGTCTGAAAGCTTTTTATTTTGGCTCCACATTTTTGCTTTGCAAATTTAGAGGGAAAAAAAACTAAACTATGTGGATCTTGGATAAGATCCTAACATTAGATTTTTTGGAATCCCAAGTTAATCTGATATTTATATGGTTTAAAAAGTGCACTGACCTATATGGAAACTTCCCTTAGGAGTGAGGCTTGTGTGTTTATTTAGCTGGTGTATATCTTAGACGTGTACAGACGTCATATCAAAGTCAAAATAATGAAAAAGAGAAAAGGGTCAAATAGGAAAGCGAGAAGAAACTATTTGCTGCCGTCTGCTATGGGGCGAGAAGGAACTTGGTTTTCTTGCTTGTTTCTTTGTTTTGTTTTGTTTTTTTAATGCATTGGCAATTTCCAATCTCACAGGCCCATTCCACTTCCATCCCAAATGATCCTCTCAGCCTTTAGTTTTGGAATGTAACCACAAATTTTCTATAATAAGTGCATTTTGAAACTGCAATTTTGAAAAAACTAAGAAAATATGCAGTTTACATGACCTGTGGTAGAGTCTGAGAAAAACCAGATATAAAGCTTTGCTTTCACAAGCAGGTGGTGCTTAGTTGACCTTTGCCCTGTCTCAGGGAAGTTTATGACGTTAAATCTCCATTTGGCACAAACCAGTGCATTCTCATACAGAGTGATTTTACAGAAGTGGCCATTGAGCGCGGTAACCTCAATGTCAGGACTTAAAGTCCTACCCCTATCTTAGTTCTTCTACTTCTGTTTTCAGATTCCAGAGCTTAGCAAACCTGTAACATTCCACAAGAGTGCAAGTAAGATAATTAATATTGTAGGATGGCTAGTAACAATGATTTCAAAAATAATTTTGGTCTTCATACAACTATTTTTAGAAAAAAAAAGTCAATAATCCATCTACTATTGAAAATGTAAATATTGACAAAGTATCTCTGAACTTTGAATCATTTTTTTAAAATCCAGAGAATGTAGAAAGAACCCAGAAACAACACTGAAGATAAAATCAGAAAAGTAGTGCTATCCAGTAAAAAAATAATATGCCACATACATAATTTTTAATTTTATAGCCACATTAAAAGATGCAAAAAGAAACCAGTGAAGTTAATTTTAACAGTATATTTTATATAACCCAGTATACTCAGAAGAGTACTATCATTGCAACTTGTGATCCATATAATAAATTATTGAAGAGATAGATTATATATTTTTTTCTTAAGTCTTCAAAATTAAGTCTTCAGATTAAGTCTTATTAAGTCTATGTGTGTTTACACTTACAGCATATTCAAACGCACACTAGTCACATTTCAAGTGTTCAGTAGCCACATATGGCCAGTGGCTACCTTACTGGAGAACATAGTAGTAAAGGCTGAGTCCGAGATGATATATCACAAACCAAAATAAATTTACACTTTCTGTCTTATTTTTTTTCCAACACCCAAAATACATTTCATAGCTGGTGATTCTCACAATTCTTTACCACCATGTTGCCTTTAATTAGAAAAAGTGTCTTCTATTTCCCATATGAAGGCAATGAAGCTAGATTGCAACAGTTCAAATCCCACCTCTCTTACTTGCTGTGTGACCAGACATGGACATATTTCTGTAAATTTTTATTTCTTTAAGTAATCTCTACCCCCAAAATGGGGCTTGAACTCACAACCCCGAGATCAAGAGTCGCATGCTCTTCTGACTGAGCCAGCCAGGCTCTAACTTCACTGTCTCTCATCTAGAACACAGAGGAGTAATAGACTCCCTTACAGGTGTTTTTATTCTTTTAATTTTTTTCAAAATAAACGGATTGATACATGCAAAATGCTTATAGCAGTGCTAGCAAACACTGTTTAATAATAATATTATTTATTTAAGAGTTACATATTAACACTACTGTGCATCATTTTCTACACATGATGAAGATCAGTAAATATTGTTGACTGGAAGGCCACTAACTCAGTTAATACGAAAATCCTGACTTGAGTGAACCAGTTTCTCAAAAGAACTAACTCCTTTGCTCATTATAATTATTTTTTAATTTTGTTTTTGTATTTATTTATGTTTTTTAGAGAGCATGAGCAGGGGGAGGAGCAGGGGGAGAGAGAATCTCAAGCAGACTCGGCGCTGAGCTCCAAGCCCAATGGAGGGCTCAACTCCACAACCCTGAGATCATGAGCCAAAATCAAGAGTCAGACATTCAACAGACTGAGCCACCCAGGTGCCTCCAGAATTATTAGAATTAGAATTAGAATCAGAATGTTGCTTTCATGCATTCAACAATATTCGTCCAGGTACCCAATGGAGCAATGGACAAGATCTATGATCTCTGCCATCAGGGGACCTGCTTTGGTGAATTGCCCCTGTATGTTTTCCTTACTTACATCTAGCACTTGGATGATTTTGTCTGCAAGTATTAGAAAACCCCAATAAACTGGCATGAAAAATACAGAAATTCAAAGCTAGGGTAGATACCAGTCCTAGTACACTCAGAGCTCCTGATGTTATTTGGCACTCCCTTTCACTCATTCCTCCCCTACACTTCAGTTTTGTCAACACAGTGACTTCCATCATAGTCACAGCAATGGACACCAAAAGATAGCTCCTCCAACTATAGGGGGAAAAGGTTATTTCTTGTCTAATTAGATCAACTTTTAGCAGTCCAGAGAAGAAATCATACACAGATTGGCTTAATGCTGGGTTTTTGAATGATTATGGGTAAAGGGTATAGAATCACCAGGAGCCAATACTACTCTTTAGTCTAGGAGTGGGATCATGCCTGGGGAAGGGACGGGTAGTGGAAAAAATTTAGGGTTTTGTTAGAAAGGAGAAGCTGAAACTGTGTGGTCAGTCGATGGTGTCTATTACACAATGCTGAGAGGAACTTGTATTGGTATATTGTTCCGAAGTCACTGAAGAGACAGTCTATGACTCAGTGAGCGCTTCGGGATGTCACAAAATGGATCACTGCAAAATGAAACCCAGAACGCACGTGATTTTTATCCTGACTGCATGAATTGTTGTCTTTATCAATTCAAACATGGCTGGAAAGTATTAAAGGGGCAAATAAGTCTAACACAAGGAATAGCTTTAGAAATTTGATTGGCAGCTCCACTTCCTGAAGTTTTGTGTGTGGAAATGTCACTTCTATGAGCCACAGTTTTCTCATTCAGCTCATCACTTAGCCTCAAGTTCTGGTGAGGGTCAAAGGATATAATTGGTGTGAAGGAATTTGTAAGCTTTAAATACAAAATAGAAATCATGTTATTATCAATAACAGGAAAATTCAAAGCTTTCAAGTTTTGGGAAAGGCAGTTCTCAATCCTGTATCTTTGATTTCATGAGTCTTCAGTTATTGTTGATATGATTTAACATAGGCCTTATGTTAATGTATGATTTTTGTATTCCAACTACTTAGACAATAACACGCATTTCTTTTGAATTTGTACAAACTGTTACAAAAATAAACACTTCCTTGCTCAAAATGCATTCGGCAAAGGTTAAAAGCAAAACATGTAAGTATTCTAGTTGGGACTGAACAAAAATATTCTTTTTATAAAAAATATTTTATTTTTAAGTAATTTCTACACCCAACATGGGACTTGAACTTACAACCCCAAGATCAATAGTTACATGCTCTTCTGACTGAGCCAGCCAGGTGTCTCTGAACAAAAATATTCTAAGGGGAAGAGCTAAATATTTTATCACAAAAGGCTCATTTTGGAAGTAGCACAATTTAATCTACTTCTGCCTGTTTGTCCTTCATCGATTACCTGCCCTTCTCCCTTCTACTCCTCTACCGTCATTATGTAGGCCTTTCTTCTTAGTCTGTTGCCTGTTCTCTTGGAATTAGAATTTCCTCTTTCCAACTCATCCTACACATGGAAGCAGATTATTCCTCATAAATGCCAATTTACCTACATATTCTGCTCCATTCAAAAAGTTTCATTGCCTCCCTATTTCCCAAGTAGCGCAGAAAGAGCCCTGGGTTGGAAGTCAACAGAATGAGATTCTGGTTACAACAGCATTAACCATCTGGTTAACCTGGGGACTGTCACCTCTCAACTAGTTCATCTGTAAGGAGTTGACTGGATCTCTAAAATCTCTTCTGGCTTTAAAATCCTGCTTGGCTTTGGATATTCCTTGAAATGTAGCCCTATCCTAACAATTTTAATTTTTCCCCAAACAATCTAACATAAAATCACTGCTTTAGTCCATCTACTCTCCTCCCTATCCCCCGAAACAAAGCCACCATCATTTCACTCACATTGACCTCCTGTCTGGACAGGCCCCCTACTCCATTTTATCCTACCTGTATCCTATATATTCTTCAAGCCCCAACTCACATTCCCCAGGCACCCCAGCTTATCGGTCTGCCTCCAATCCTTCATTCAACAAAAACTTGCTGAGTACCTACTGTCTGCAAAGCACTGGGGACACCACACTGAATAAAAGAGAGACATTTCCAGCCCCTGTGGAACTGACATTCCACTGGAATCAATAGATAATGAACAAGTGAATAAACAAGATAATTCTAGATTATGACAAATGGCTATGAAAGAAATAAGCTAATCAGTCAGATAGGGAAGAGACAGGGTGGTCTGGGAAGGCATATTTTAGCTGTGTAGTGTTGTTAGGTGTTGCCTAAACTTGTGTTGACTGACCAGTTAAACCAAAGCCCCGTTCTGCTTTGCAACAACAAATCCTCTTTAAATAAGAGTTTTAAACCTTGTTTCATTCCGCTAAGCCCTAACTTTTTATTAATTCCCAAATAATTTTTATCCATAAAAAGGATAATTTTTGAACCAACGTATTACACTCAGTTTTTTTTTAAGTTCTAAAAATTAAAAATCCCTTGTGGTATTTCTCAAATCACTAAGGATACCAGGTTTATCCACATTTTTTTTGCTAATGTTATTCTGATACTCCAGGCTAAGTCCTTCTGATTATTTGTTAATGGTTTATTTCCTCAGGTAGCATCCTGCTTCTTTCTCTAGTGCCCTATCATGTTCCTGACATTATCACCACCCACTCCATCCCCTAAGCTAAAAACCTGCCACTATATACCTTTTTGTAAAGTTGGAAACCTCACCCACTCACATTACTGAGTCACTAAACCTCAGAGATTGCCTCGCAGCTCTACTCCTTAAATCTCTGCAAAGAAACCAACAACAATAGCATTTAAGTAATTCCAGGATAACACCATTTTTCTTAAAAAAACAAACAATTGCATGGAGACAGTCTGCCTTTGGGCAGGCTCTTACCACCTCGCAGCTGGATTCCTGACTGCGACTTTCTCCTGAAAGTTCTCTCACCTTCAGACTGGCCTCACTCCAGTTCATCCTACCTGGGGTGGAAAGGAGTGGAAAGAACATGGAGCTGAAAGATGGATAAGACTTCAGTTATCATCTTGATTCCACCATTTTAATTAGTTGTTCAGCCTCTGGGACATTACTGACGCTCTCTCAGATTGTCTTCTTACTTGTAAATTATATCAATGCTAGAAACGATTTTAAGAAATCTAAGAAGCATTGCATGCATTGTACTTACCACTGTGCTAGCACACGGAGGCATCCAAATTTAACTCCCCTTCCCCTCCTCAAATCAAGTCTGATCTCCATCTTTATTTCTCCATCTATAAAAGCCTGTTCAGCAACCCCATAACATTTATACAATCAGCTGCAGATCTATTAGCAGGCTCTTCTCATTCTGGTTCAATTACTTTGCCAGCTTTCTTTGATAGTTTCTTAAATTATACCCTTCACTCTCCACTAAGGCCTTCTGGCCTGCCATCAAAGCAGACATCTCAATACTCCTTGACAGCACAGCTTCTCAAGTGGCTCCATGCCCCAGGTCTTGGCACACATTGTTTTCTGCCTGAAATGCCCTTCTTTCCTCTGCCTGAGATTTCTTTATTCCTTCTTCAAATTCTTCTTTTTTAGATTTTTTAAAAAATTTATTTATTCGACAGAGAGAAACAGTCAGCGAGAGAGGGAACACAAGCAGGGGGAGTGGGAGAGGAAGAAGCAGGCTCCTAGTGGAGGAGCCTGATGTGGGTCTCAATCCCAGAACACCGGGATCACGCCCTGAACCGAAGGCAGATGCTTAATGACTGAGCCACCCAGGTGCCCCCCTTCTTCAAATTCTTGATAAAGCTTTGATTTCTTTAAAACTTCACAGACAAACCTGAGGCAGAGTGAATACTTCTTCTGATCTCCCAAGTTATTTTGTTCACACCTCCCATAGTAGCTTTTGTTGTTGTTGTTGTTGTTACATAAGTTAACCCATTTATTATAAGTTAGCAATGTTTCAAAGGGTGGAGATTCTACTGGTCTTTCAATTTCTTCAATCTTCTGGTGGTAGACATTACTGTGAGGGCAGAGGTGGTGTAGGTCCAGGGACCACCGGCTACTGTTTTATGGAGGAACCACAGTGCTAGATGCCCACAGCTCTTCTTTCCATCTTGGTTTTGCCACAGGAGCAAGTGTACTTGGCCTGCTGGCTTATTTCAATTTTCTTCACCATTTTCCTGAGGGAGGCACCATAATGGGTCCCATATTTACCAACGATTCTGACCTTTTTGGTGCATTTTACCCATACCCCCACAAACTAAGTCCAACTTCAGAGAATACAGCATTCTTATTGAGCTATCTATTCCAAAACATTAATCTTTTCTCTTCTGTACTTGCTTATAGAGACATTTCCCCTGTCAATCAAAAGCATTCTCATTGCTTTGGGCAAGATGTAGGATTGTTCCAATGTAGGAAAGAGAACTCTATATCTTAACCAGTGTCTTTGTTTGTTTGTTTGTTTATTATTTTGAATCTCTGCTTGGGAGCAGACCTTTCGGGGGTCTGTGTCCTTGGACAGGAAAGAATTGATTCTTATTTTCACTAACTTCCAAATAAATTTAGCATTTCCTTCCATTGTGAATCTAAGCAACAAACCACAATAGCAGTAGCAAGACATGTGACTCTGTAACAGATAGAAAGCACAGATATTTTTATGTCACAGTACAGTTGGTGGAGATATTGCATTCATCATTCATCATTACTTCCAAATATTAACAGTAATTAGACCTACCACTAGATCTTTTTTAAGGTGTTAATAAAGAAGTATAAATATTATTCCATTACAGTTTTTTAAGTAAATGTTTTGAGAAATTGTTGACTCATATAAACAATTGCAAGAAACAATACAGAGAGACCCTATGTATTCTCTACCCAGTTTCCCCCAATGGTGACATCTTGCAAAAAGATAGTAAAATATCATAACTGGGATATTGACATTGATACAGTCAAGATACAGAACATCTCCATCTCCACAAGGATTTTGTGTTGCCCTTTTATAGTCACGTAAGCTTCCCTCCCACCCCACTCCATCCTTAAACCCTAGAAACCACTAATCTCTCTATTTCTATAATTTTGCCATTTCTAGGATGTCATATAAATGGAATACTACAGTGTGTATACTTTGGGGACTGAATTTTTCACTAAGCAAAATACTATGGAGATTCCTCCAAGACATTGCATGCATCAGTGGTTTTTCCTTTTATTGCTGAGTAGTATTCCATAGTGTGAGTCCAACACCATCTGTTTAACCATTTAGCCATTGAAATATATCTGGATTGCCTCCACTTTTGACTCTTATAAATAAAACTGCTGTAAACATTCATGTATCAGTTGCTGTATCAACATAAGTCTTCATTTCTCTGGAATAACTGCTCAAGAGTGCAATTGCTGGGTCATACAGTAATTGCATGTTTAGTTATGTAAGAAAACCTTCATACTATTTTTAGAGTGGCTATGCCATTTTACATCTTCACCAGCAATATGCATATGTATGAGTGATCTAGTTTTTCCCATCCTCACAAGCATTTGTTGTTAAAACAATGTTTTACTTTTGCCATCCCAGTAGGTATGTAATGATATTTCATTGCAGTTTTAATTTGCATTTCCCTAAAGGCTAATGATGTTGAGTATCTTTTCATGAGCTTACTTGCATCTGTATATCCTCTCTGGTGAAATGTCTGCTCGTGTCTTTTGCTCATGTCATTTTGTTCATTTTCTAATTGGATTATTTATTTTACTATGAAAGCTGAAATAGAATGCCCAACACCTGATTTTTAATATTAAACTCTCTTTTGCTACTTGATGTTTTGAGTTGGTTATCGGTATGCTTGTCTTCCCCTTGCTTACATGAGATAAGAACTGTAAGTAGTTCTAATAGTGACAAATGGTCTTAGTTTTCATTCATCAGAGAATGTCTTGATTTCTCCTTCATTCCTAAAGGACGTTTGCACTGGATATAGAATTTGGGGTTGTCAATTCTTTTCTTCCAGCACTCAAAAATGACATGTCACTTTCTTTGGCCTCCATGATTTCTGATAAATCTCCTGTCATTCACATTGCTTTCTCCCTATGAGTAAAGTCATTCTCTCTCACTCCTTACAAGATTTTGCTTTTGTTTTTAGTTTTAGAAGTATGGGTATGATACATCTTGATGTGGATTTCTATGGGTTTATCCTTTTTGTGATCCACTCACCTTCTCGATTGTGTAGGTTTAGTGCTCTTGTTGAATTGGGACACAAATGTTCATTTTTCCTCCATTTTCTCTACTTTTTCAAACTGGATAATTTCTATTTTCTCTTCAAGGTCACTGATTGTTTCCTCTGTCTCATCTGTTCTGCTGTTGGGCCCATCCATTGAATGTTTTTATCTAGGTTCTTGTATTTCTCATGTCTAACTTTTCCATTTGGTTCTTCTTGCTATATTCTCTCTTTGCTGAAACTTTCTACTTTTCTTATGTTTTAAGTATGTTCATAATTGCTTACTAGAGTGTTTTTTTATAAAGGTTGCTTTAATATCTTTGCCAGATAATTTTAACATCTCTGTCATTTCTTTTTTGGCATCAACTGACTGTCTTTTTTTTTTTTTTTCATTCAAGCTGAGATTAGCCTGTTTCTTGGTACAACACTGATTTTGTGTAAAAATCTGGACATTCTGAATATTTTGTTATGAGACTCTGGGTCTATCGAAACTTTCTGTTTTAGCTGGTTTCATCTGACACTGCTCCAGCAGGAGAAAGGAGATGCTGCCTTATTATTTCAGGTGGACTAGAAGTCCAAATTTCCCACTTGGTCTCTGTTGTTACTTGAGGGGAAGAGAAACATCATTACTGCTGGGCAAGGGTAGAAGTCACAACTCTCCACTAGAATTCTACTACGCTACCCATTCAGCCTTTGCCGGCATAGGTGTGGGTGGGGCCATAAATTTTTTTCCCATGGTGTTTGGCTGGAGTGGAGTGCCTGTTGTTTAAAGTTTTCCGTCTTGCTAGACTTTCCCTTTCCTGGTCCTTTGGCTATGAAGAAAGAAAGTTTCCTTTGGGACTTTTTTGTCTGCATGCCTTGACATTTCTGAGTAGCCAGCTTTAGCTCTGGAATATATAAGGCAAAAAGACAATCTAGGGAAATCACAACCATATCATTCCTTGGTCTCTAAAGTCTCTAGCTGCTCTTTCTATTTCTCTCCTCCTTTCAGAGTCTTTTTTGTTTGTTTGTTTCATATATAATGTCCAAGGCTTTTAGTTGTATTTAGGGGGAGGAATAAGGAAAATAAAATGTATTCCACCTTCCAGGAAGTGGAATTCTCCTCTATCACTGGTTTTTTAAAAAATATTTTGATTAGGATATTTCAATGTAATTGGTTCCTTTTGTAATCCTCTATGTTTTATTTATGCATTTATTTTATCTGAGAAACATCAGACAGCCACAGAGGTCCCACAGCACAGAACCACCACTTTAAAGAAAAATTCAAAAAGGAGACACAAAGGAAGTAGCACAGAATTATATTCGAAGATGACATAATTGGCCCAACTCCCTTCTTTAGAGCATATGTTGGCTTTCTAACTTCTGTGCATCCTCTCCAACCCCACCCAGGGTTAGGACAATTACATGGGACCCATCCATTACCGTGCAAGGTTGTTGCTTACAAGGTGACCCAAGTCTTCACACCTTCCTCAAAACTCCAGAGAACACCACCTCTCACCCTAGCTGGGAAATTGTTAGCCACTCTTCCCATCACTTTGGGTGTGGCTTTTTCACTCACCAGGATAGCCCCTTCTTATTTGTGCTACCTTGGAAATTACCTCTTCAATGGCCCAGAATATTCATATGCATGCCTCGTACCCTGAAAGGAATGAAAGTCTTTGTCACCCTGATGGCAGATGAAGTAGAAGGGAAACACCACACACCAGGACTAAAGAAGGACTGTTCAACCACTATCACATTACATTTAAGTGTATATCTATCCTTTCATTAGACTGTGAATTCCTCAGAGGAATTCCCTTTTATTCTCAGTGTTTAACATGGGTTGAGGCATATGGTTAAATGAATAAATAAGCAAATGTATCCCAAAGAGAAATGGTATATATTAGACTTTACCAAAAGACCACACACTTGTATATTTCCAATTTAGTTTTGAAAACATTCTTAGGTCATTTAAGACAAATATTAGTCATTCCTTGGACTTTCATTCCTGATTTCTTCTTCTTCTTTTTTTTAAAGATTTTATTTATTTATTTATTTATTTATTTATTTATTTATTTTTAGAGAAAGCACATGAGTGGAGGGAGGGGCACGGGGAGAGGGAAAATCTTGAGCAGACTCCTTACTCAGCACGGAGCCCAAAGCAGGGCTCAATTTCATGACCCTGAGATCATGACCTGGGCCAAAATCAAGAGTCAGACACTTAACTGACTGAACCACCCAGGCACCCCTCATTCCTAATTTCTTCTTATCCACCCAGTACTATTCACCCCAACTTGGACAATAAAATGTATGCATACTTTCTCCATTTCACAGACCATCTGGCACAGATGTCATGCATGCTGCTACCTCATAAATAATGCTAATGATGGCACAAGGTTTCCAGGTCTAGTCATAACAATACATTCCCCTCCTCTACTTCCTTACTCTGACCCCAAGGGTCAAGGTGAAAACATCCTAGGACAACAGTCTGGGGAGTATCACCCTAAACAAAATTTAGATAAGTCCCAGTGATCCGCCAATGACTGATGGTAATACGTTTAGTTAGCTAGAGTCTGGAAACACAAAGATAACAATCTTAAAGCAGTCTCATAAATCTTTAACCCACGTAGCCCTCCTCAACAGCAAACTGCTTGAAAGCAAATGACAATGTAAAGAAACCATCTGCACATCTCAGCGTTACCTAGCTACCCAATCAAGCCCAAAAAAATGCAACTAACATTACCCAGGAGTTGAAAGGAAATGACTAAGTAAGAGTTGAGAAATGGTTCATGGCATCAGGAATGACAACGTGTAAAGAAGGGTGGCATTCCACGCCTCCTCACTGGGCAGGGCATCCAAGACAGCCTGTGGGCTGTCATGAAAGATAAACCGAGGTTTGTCTTCCCTAGGCCAATAACAAAGGAAGCTTGGCAGTGAATCTGACAGCTAATACTGGGAGTGAGGTTACTGACGACAACAATTAATGAATAACCTGCCTGGAACTCTTCATCAGTGAGGTAGGGATCAACGAGGAATTCATACACTCAGGTCTCAGAGGGAACACCTTCTGCATAGCCCAGATTGATAAGGAAATTAAAAGAAAAGAGTATTTTTTTAAGGCAGATAATTTCATTCCTATGATTAAATAGAAAAGATTTGTGGTTTGAATTAAAAACAAAACAAACATCAGAAGTAAATAAAAAGTTTTGATGAGATGAAAAACAGATTTTAGGTATATCGTAAGCATTGTGCACACAAAACACAGATGTTTATTTTGTAAGGATATTTTAAAATTATCTTGCTTTATTGTTACAAAATTAGCATTATAGATAATGCAAGTGCCAAACTGCATAAAATCATGACAGATGTAGTATCAAATAAGTTGCCTAGAGTGGTTAAACTTCCAAAGGGACTGATTTCATTTCTAAGTAGGTTGAGCATGTGTGCATGTGTGCACCTCTGTTCATCCTGGGTCAGACTAGAAGTTGGGGGGAGGAAGGGTGATTGTCAAATCTGTTCTACAACCATTACATAGAAAAAAAAGACAAAACTTCTCTTGACTGTTCAACTGGTGCCTAAATGGAACAGAAAATATGAATAGGGAAGTCACATAAATCCAGAAGGTTTAGAATCTCTTTTCCCCTATAAAACTTTTGAGAATTCTGTGTCATATAGCAACTGATCTCTTTACTGTATTGTAAGATTTCTACAGGATATAGTTCCCTTTATCTCTTACTAGATTTTTATACTTTCCTATTTCAAATGTTCCTTCTTGTTGTGCTCAACTTGTAGTATATAATCTCATTTATTTAAAACAGAAAAGCTTGCTGACACCTATTAAAAGTCAACCTGCTAGAAGTAAGAGAAACAATAAAAAATGGTATCTGTATTCTTAGTAGGTGTAGTATATACTACAGTATGCAGTATTAGAGTATACTACTAATAATTATGCTGCCAACACTAAATTATTATAAACAATAAATATTGGTGATTATACTGATAGTAAATAGTAATTCAGTGATTCTAACTTAAAAATTGCTCATGAACTCAAATGAGTCCATCACTGTAGATCCTAATAGAACCCAGAAGCTTATCAGTTCTTGATGATTTAGCCCCTCATCTTCACTGCCAACTTGATTGTTCATACTCTTTTTTTTAATAATAATTTTTCGTTATGTTATGTTAGTCACCATACAGTATATCCTTAGTTTTTGATGTAGTGTTCCATGATTCATTATTTGCATATAACACCCAGTGCACCATGCAATATGTGCCCTCCTTACTACCCAGTACCAGCCTATCCCAGTCCCCCACCCCCCTCCCCTCTGAAGCCCTCAGTTTGTTTCCCAGAGTCCATAGTCTCTCATGGTTCATTCCCCCTTCGTTTACCCCCCTTCATGCTCTTTCTTTAGACTTATTAATTTATTTGAGAGAGAGCTGGGGGTGGGGCAGAGGGAGAGGGAGAGAGAAACTCAAGCAGACTGCACGCTGAGCATGGAGCCCAACAGGGAGCTCAATCTCATGACCCTGAGATCAGACCTGAGCGAAACCAAGAGTCAGTCGCTTAACCAACTGTGCCACCCAGTCACCCTGATTGTTTGTACTCTTAATGATACCTTAGAACTGTATAATACCTAACAGTTTGCAAGGCATTTTCAGAATTGAATGTACCTTACAATAGGATAGTGGTACATAGAATAGGTCTTTTAAATAACTAATTCAATCTTCTTATTTCATAAGAAAGAACTAGAGAGGGAAAATGACTCACCAATGTCACTTTGCTCATGTGGAACAGAACCAAGACAAGCCTTCAGACTCAGGCCATTTCCCACCACACCAGCTGCCTCAACTAGATTAGTCAATATTTTAAAGATATCAAACTGAGGACCCGTGAATGTAAGTGACATTTTTAAGGTTATATGGCAAATAAGTGCCGAAATCAAAAGGAAAGCCCACTTGCCACTGTTCTTCTTCCTTCTTCATAATTATGGAAATTTGATTTACAATTATAGGTTATTTACATATCATTTACATACAAGAAGAATGGATTCCCCCCCAATTTAATAATGAAACTACCTTCAGCCATTGAAAGAGTCATTTTAATGGAAGACATAAGCATATGATTTTTTTTACCAGACATCTGAAAACACATGTTTGGAACCAGGTAGATAAGTCAGGCCTGAAGACTAAGACTCTGGAGTCCTCACTGTGTACATGCAAGTTAGTGCTGGAGAAAAAGTTAGCTTCCCCAGGAACAGCCTATAGTGTGGAGAGTAACAGAAGAGGCCAAGCCTCTGTTACAGTATATCAAGATTTGAGAGGCACGTTGAGGTTCAGCAAAAGAGACTGAGGAGCAGTTAACAGAGATACCGGTGGAGTCAGGAGAAAATGCTGTTCTAGAAGCTAAGGGAGAAGAAAGTTTTGAAAAAATAAGGTCAGGTCATATAATTCAAAATGCTAGAGAAATATCAAATAAGAGTTAGGAGGCCATAGGACATGGTGTATCCAAAAACACGTTGCTAAAGATTTTATACTTTATTGTTAAAGAAATATAGGGAACTTTTTAAAACCATTTTTGCACAAGAGAGTAGCAAGATGAGAATTGTTCCCCAAAAGTCTGATCTAGCTGTGTAAATTGAGATTAGAAGAAATTACAAGAAAGACAGATTACAATTGTGCAGATAAGAAAAAATAAAAACTGAAGCTAGAGTGATATCAGTAGGGACAGAAATGTGAAAGAAGATGCAATCAATATTCTGGAAGAAGTAAAAGCAAATATATATTTTTTATATATAACATATGTATTAAATATATGTATTATATACATATATACACATGTTTTATATGTCATATACATTTACATGTGTATAATACATATATATGCGTTATATTTATATATATTACAATTCTAGCCTTTGAGGAAGGCTAAAAGGAAATTCTGGTACGGTAAGTGCTGATATCAGGTAAGCTTTGATAAAGAGGTATGGGTACAGGCAAGTCACTTGAGATACTTTTTAATTTATATAGAAACCAAGCAGCAATTTTTTTAGCGTTGAAGAGAAAGTTTGGTTTAAAAAATTACATATTAACTTCAAATAGGGAGATCAGTAATTAAGCTGAGGTGGCATTAGTCATTTAAATAGGCATCTAGTCAAACTAGTAATGAGACTTCTTTTCATTTCTAAACAGAAACATTTTAAATGGTTTTACAGATGCAGTTATCTAAATACTGTGGCGAAGACCAGTTTTAAATGACCTTCGGCTAGCATTCTCAGAAGCAATGTCTCAGAATGTTCCCTAAGGTGCCCGTGGAAAAGCACATGACACCAAAACCTATGATTGACAGGCAATCCATCACCAGAGTCTAAGAGGAAATTCAGCTGCCCCAGCATAACATGAAGCTAATTTAGGAATCACAGTCTTTTGATGACACATGGTTTACAACCCGAGAAAGAACAAAACTGTCTGCTTGAAAGGAATGAGAGATTTTAATTCTCTCCCCAGAGCCTGCCTTTGGGCACAAAACCAGAGGGCCATTTGTTGGGGCTACCAGAGCACTATTCCCCCAGTACTCCCGTCAGCGACCCCCCTTTATAGGCACAGGTGGAGACTGCAACCTCCTGTAGCCCACACCCTTTTCTTTTTGCCAAAAAACGGAAGGCAAGAATTTTTGGGGGCTGGTAGAGGAGCATTGCATCCTGGGAGGAGAAAACCAGCAAGAGAAACTCAGCGGAGGAGGCAGCCCGAATGCTGATAGCAGTGCATGGGGAAAGTGACAGCATTCCATGCATTTCACTGTTTCAGAGAGAGCACCAGGTTATAGGGATAGACACTCACCCTCCACACAGCAAAGTTATGTTTGGCGAATACCTTCGAGATGCCGGCAATATGTTCATGAGGTGAAATATATCAGCATACCCTCAATGTGAGAGGAAGGTGATTATCACACACAGACAGGGCAGGGACAGGCCACACACCATTAGTAAACTCCAAGATCGAAGCATTTGATTCTCTTAGCCACTCCCCTGACTCTGTGGTCTCACCATCTTGGTCTCTATTTCTCACTTACAGGCTCTTTTTCCAAACCTCTTTGCCTGATAGGAATGTATGTATCTGAGAAGGAGTTCATATGAAAAAGACCTAGGATTTCAGGTGGACATAAGTGGACAGTTTACTGTGGCATGCAGTATCAGGCCTGTGTTAACTGAGGGACAGTATTTAGGATGATGGAGGTGATGGACCCGCTCTGCTGTGGACTGCTGCTGTCATAGTAGGGCCATCACTACGGTTCTGGACTCCAGTCAATGAAAAAAAAATGCCTTCCTTGCAGTTTTGACCAAGGACCTCTCCTTTGCTCAGGCTACCACTTCCCTGGGCCATTTGATCTCTGTTGCTACGTCTGATGATGAGGGGAGTGTCCTGTACAGAGGTACCTGGTCCAGGAGGAGGGGAATTTAGTTATGGCTGAAGTCCTAAGGCAGGAGCAGTGTTGGCCTTCGAGGAGGAAGGGATGCCATGCAGATTCCTAATTATTTGGCCCAGAGGAAGTTTCTTTTTCTAAACCTCACATGATATGTTTGCCAGCAGGCAACCCTGCACCTCACCCACTCCCATGCCCTCAATTGTCATTGATATGTTGACACTTCCCTTCAGACTATATCTAGAACCAATTGCTATTGGACAGGCAAATGTTAGCAGGAAGCTTGTAAGAAAGTTCTATCTCAATTTTGATAGAAAAACAAGGAAATGCTCTCTTTCTGCTAGATGTGAATAAGAAAGTGGATAATCCCGATTGCTACAAGCAGCCTTCTTGTTACCACAGAAAGCACCAACTTCTGAATGAAGCTAATGCTTTGGGCCACAGAGCAGAGGAGGGGGAGACCCTGTGTTCTTGTTAATACCACTTACCTGCTGAATCAACTAACCCTGAGGACGCTCTATGTCTGATTCTCCTTTTATGTAAGCTAACAAATTTCTTAATTGTTCAAACCAGTTTGATTAAATATTCAGTAACAGAGACAAAAACATCCTAACCAAAACATCATGTAGTCTCTACCAGGCATCTGCTGTGATGAGAGCTTTGCAATAAATTATCTGCCTATGCTGAGGGGCATCTCATGTAGTCTTATTAGAAAGATACCCTAACTAGAGACATAAGACCAGTGGGGATTCTTTTGTCCAATTAATCTAATATTAGATGAACACGTCCTCTTGTCTAAGAGGGGTTGTTAGAATCCCAACTTTACCATCCAATAGCTGGGTGACCATGAGAAATTTACTAAGGTTCTCTGGGCCTTGATTTCTTCACCTACAAATGGGATAATCATAGTACCTATCTCAGAGAGTTATTGTCAGGATCAAATGAAATGATATATGAGAATTAGTTAGGATTTATTTCAGCTATGAAGAGCATTTCAAAAATAACTGTGGTTTAAACAAGGTAAGTTTCCTTCACTCTCACATCCAAGTGTCCAAGGAGATTCATTCCAGAACACAGGTGGCCCTTTGTAATATCAGAAAGTCAGGCTACTTCTACCTTGTTGCCTAATCCCCAAGCTTCCCTCATGGTACATGATGGTTCCTGGAGCTCCAGTCCTTCAGGCCCCATACCATGCATGAGGACAGAAGCAGAAAAGAAAGGCATGCTCCTAGTCTTTAAGGACATTTTCTGGAAGTTGCACACACCACTTCTGCAGGTGTGCCCAGCTAAAAGCCAGGGGGTTTGTTATAGATGGAGGGGAGAAAGCATCCAACCTCTACCACAACCTGTGAAGTATGAACACCAGCATCAGCAGATGGCAGTTACTCTTATTAAAAATCTCTACTTGAAATCCGGTCACATGCATCATGGTTGAAGCTGGAGGATACTATGCTAAGTGAAATGAACCAGCCTCACAAAGACAAATACTGCATGATTCCACTTCTATGAGATACCTAAAATAGTCAAACTCATAAAACAGAGGGTAGAATGTTAGATGCCAGTGGCTGGGGGATAGGAAAATGGAAAGTTGCTATTCGATGGGTATAAAGTTACAGTCATGCAAGATGAATAAGTTCTAGAGAGCCTCTGTACAACAGAGTTCCTATAGTTAACCATACTGTATTATACACTTAAAATGTTGTGAAAAGGGTAGACCTCATGTTAAATGTTTTCACCACAATTTTAAAAATCTCCACTTCACTTCATCACAAGAGCTGGTCCTCTCTCCAGCACTTACCCTTGGCCTTCCTTCCATCAAAATCCAGCCGGTCATCTAAACCCATCAGGGGGTCTACTTAAACTAACAGTTATAAAGATATCACATTGTATGGGCACAAGACATACAGAAATAAGTAAATAAATAGGTAAAGTAAGAGAAGTTACTGTCAAGTTACTACATGTGAAGCCTTGCCTGGTTCCAGGAAGTGCTCAATGAATTAAGAATTACTCTTGTGGCTAAGGGCCTAGACATTAGGGTTAGCCACTTACCATCTGTGTGACTTTAGACAAGCCACTAAACCTCTCCATCCAGTAGCCCTGTTTTCATGTCTTCAACAGCTGCCTTCAGCATTTCATATGTTATAGGAAAGAACACTACATCTTTTACTTTTAAGATATTATTTCTCTATTTGAGAGACACGGAGAGAGAGAGCATGAGTGGTGGAAGGGGAGAGGCAGGCAGAAGGAGAGGGTGAAGTAGACTCCCCACCAAGCAGGGAGCCTGACACAGGGCTCAGGACCCCAAGATCATGACTTGAGTAGAAGGCAGACCCTTAACCAACTGAGCCACCCAGGCACCCCAAGAACATTGCATCTTACGAGTCTTTTCTAAACTTGAGATTTCGGTCACAAGTCTTGTAGATCACAACACCCTAAAAAATTACTGTCTAGAGTATGACTTCTAAATGTCACTATATGAGAAAGGAAAGTGATTTCTTTCAAACACTGACAGTGTCTGAACAAGAAACTATTTCTTAAATCTATTCTTTTATCTAGTAATACTAACAACATGTCTTGTCAGGTATTTGAGTTTCCAGAATACCAGAAGGATCCTGTGACAAAGGAACAGTCAAAAGAATACACAAAACATCTTTGTTCAAATTTACTCATTTTCCAAGGAAAGAGGAGTTAGCTAACACTTGTGATCATGTAGCTCAGAAATCTAAAAATAGCTTTTTCATAGAAGGCTGGATCTCTAAAACTTGAAATAGAGAAGTTGATAAACAGATCATTTAGGCTTATTGTTTTATTCACAGTTATTTGATGATTCAAATTAAGCATAAATAAAGATTTGATTGGATAGGCCTGTAGTCTACTTACGGTTTTGTTATGGGAAGTTTAAAGATAGAAGGGTATTTCCAGTAAAAATATTCTCTGGGTTTGTTAAAATGAGAAAGAAAGGAAGAGAGAGATTTAAAAAAAGAGAGAGAGAGAGAGATGAAGGAGAAGGAGGAAGGGTAGGGAAGAGAATTTTGACTTGTCTCTATTTACAGGAAACTTGAGAATTTTGAGAGCCCCCAGCAGTGGAATGGAGGTCCAACGCTTGGGGCTGGCAAGAGAATACATAATTTGCTCACAAGAATCCTCAGAGGCAACCTCACTGGACAGGAAGACTAGCTCAACCATAGAATATCTGACCATTTTCTAGAGGGACAGTTTGGTTTAAAGTTATCAAAAATGGGGGTGCCTGGGTGGCTCAGTTGGTTGAGCACCCGACTCTTGGTTTCAGCTCAGGTCATGATCTCAGGGTCATGAGATCGAGCCCTGAATGGATGTGTGCTCAGTGAGAAGTCTACTAGAGATGCTCTGCCTCTTCCTCTCCCTCCCCCTCTAGAAGCTCCCCTCTCTCTCTGTCAAATAAATGAATAAAATCTTTAAAAAAAAATAAGATTATCAAAAGCATTTATCACCCCTTTCTATGACAAATGGCTGTCTAAGTTAAAGACATAATTTAACATTTTGTGGAGCAGGTTATCCCGCTTTAGGAGGTGCAATTTTATCTACAACATGCCTTGACAGAAAGCTTTTCAATCCTTAAGCCTAAAAACCTAAAACTATTAGTTGAAAATATTCACACACACACAAAAAAAAATGTCTGGAAACTAAAGCTTCTGAGGTTACTCAATTTCTAAGTACATAATACGTATTAAGTATTGTATTAAGATAACCCTGATCAAAACAGTACATCTCATTCTCTTGTCTCACCTCAAACATTCTGTTCTTCACTTGGTACTGTGGACTGCCCACTGTCCAAATGTAGTCTCATTGTAACGTGTAAGTAAGAGCAATACTATCAGGTCAACATTTTAAAAGGACAACAGAAGTGACTGAATGTATAAACCCAGGGTCTATAAATCAGGAGGTTTTTTAGGCCAAGATGTTAGAGAAAAAAAAAAATCAAGGACCTGGGGAAAATATTCTGAATGCATCGTTGTTGGTTATGATGTTTTTGTTTAGAAGTAGCAAGTCTGACTCAAATAACTCAAATCAAAATAAACAAATAAAATAAAGAGGAATAAATAAATGTACAGACTCAGTGGTGACTTCAGTCATGATTTGATTCATGAAGCCACCATGTATCTGTTTCTCTGTGTTCTCAGCTCCTCCTTTGGGTCATCTTTGTCCTCCGTCTGGCTTCCTCCACAATAGGAAGATCTACAGCACCTCTACCTTTGCATTCTCCTGCCACATTGTTTGGAAGAAGTGGGAACATCTATAGTCAAATGACAGTGGGGGTATTTCTCCCAGAATTTCTCACTTAGCATCTCTTCAAGCCATCCACTTAAGTGCCCGGTCACAGACCTACTCTGAAACCAATCACTATAAGCAAGAGTGCAGGCTTTGCAGAACGTCTTTCCCTGGGCCTGAGGGTGAAGTCGATCCCACTCACTTCAACCCACCACAATGGCTAAAAACATTAAAAAAAAAAAAAGTTCCCCCAAAGTAGTATCTAGATGCTGGTAGAAAAGGAGAAGGCAGGTAGACAGGGGTCAAAGAAGAATTCTGAGGAAGTGTACAACAGATGCCTACTACAATTATTTAGTTTTTTTTTTTTTAATTGCAGAAACCCATTCTAACTAGCTTAGGCAGAAAATGTAACTTTATTATAAGGATCCAAAAAAATCCCTTATGCTTAAAGGCATGAACGCTATATGACTTCTGGAAGGGTCTGGAACCAAGGGTACAAAGCCATTGGAATTTTCTTTTATTTTTCCTCCAAGTGGATAAGGTTTCTTCTCTCTGTGTCTAGACTGGTTTCCTTTATTCTTAAAACCACATGAGAAATAAAACTTCCAATAGCTCTGACTAAGCATAAGGTCCAGTTCACAGAGAAATGAATCTCATCCTCTGGGTCTCAGTTCTAGAATTCTAGGAAAGAAACTCCAATACAGTTTAGATCAAGTGACTCTCCCTAGTCATAAAGCAGAGTTACATTTTACGACAGAACTCCCAAAGGTCCACTTTTGTGACTCTCTGGATGGTGGGATCATGGGGCAGTTCCCAAAGAAGGGATAGCTCAGGAGACCATTCTGTACATGTCTGGTGTATACCCACTACAATACATTTTGCATGATATTGGCCACATGAAATGTTTTGAGTATAAATTTTGTTCTAACGTTGCAAGCATATATACAAAGAAGCAAACTGTCAAACCTGGGATTTAAAAGAAATGGCAAGAGAAATCTCCTCTTCTTCCCCATTGCTTGGCTGAGATCCTTCTGAGCGTCTCTGTGCTCCAGAAACACTTTGTACCAGTGCCTATTAGCAAACCTGACTGCATTTTCAAAATTATCTCCACGTGTGTTCCTTGAGAAGCCAGCAGCATTCTCTTAGAGTTGGAGAGGTGCTTTTTTTAAAAAAGATTTATCTTAGAAAGAGACAGAGAGCGCATGACAGGGAAGAGAGGCAGAGGGAAGGAGAGAATCCTCAGGCAGACTCCTCACTGACTGTGGAGCCCAATGTGGGGCTTGATCCCAGGACCCTGAGATCATGACCTGAACCAAAATCAAAAGCCAGCTTCTTAACCGACTGAGCCATCCTGGTGCCCTGGGAGATGTGCTTTTTAATTCATGGCACCCAACAACTATGCTAGTAGCTACCTCAGAGTTAAAACTCATTAGTATTTACTCAATGGGTGGATTAATGATGAATAAGTCTGGGGTTCTCATTTCTTCATTCACTAACCATTTGAATAAATGCTTTGCTTAAAGAATTATTTGAGAAATTACAGAAAAAGTTGAACATTGACTATCTTGTTTCCCCCTCCATGATTTGTCCTTAAATGAAAAGATGATTGAAATCCACTTAAATGAAAAAACAAAATGTTATCCCTTAATAAGTGTTTCTTTATTCACTCACAAAGTTTTTAGTTGACCATTATTAGTTTAAGGTCTTCCTTTGCTATTAAACTCTATAAAAAGGAGCCCAATACCATGTGCTTGGAATACAGTAGGACTTCAATAAATATTTGTTAATGAGTGAATGTTGACTTTAAGGATATCTTACAAAATGCATCCCAGTATTTTTCACATCATGATCAGGATCACTGGGTATGTTCCATGAGATCACTCCAGGTCTGTGGTGACTAGGAATGCATTGTCCTGACAATCCCAGGCAATAGCTGCAGGGATCAACATCTCAGCACAACTTTTTCTGACAGCTAAGAGGAAGAATATAGAATGTATGGTCCAAATTTTTCATCCTATATGACTCAATTCCCTTTAGACTATGAGACAGGTAGAGGTCTTTCTGTTTTAAAATTATTTTTTAGGGAAATCATTTTTTTTTTAAAGATTTTATTTATTTATGTGACAGAGAGACAGCCAGCGAGAGAGGGAGCACAGCAGGGGAGTGGGAGAGGAAGAAGCAGGCTCCCAGCGGTGGAGCCCGATGTGGGACTCGATCCCAGAACGCCGGATCACGCCCTGAGCCGAAGGCAGACGCTTAACGACTGCGCTACCCAGGCGCCCCTAGGGAAATCATTTTTAACACCACTGCCTCCACCAGTATTTCCTTACATGAGGGAACATGACTCCAAGCAGAATGATGGGAAATTTTATGTGAACTGATGCTTCCAAGTTACCTCAGCTTTCACAGTATCAGCTGTTAGACAGGATATGAAATAATGTGTGCATTTCTTTATTCCATTTCTTTTTCTCCTATTTTAGGGGTTACCCCAGCTGCAAACTCTGGGAATGTTGAATTTGATTTCCTGCTGGGCAGAGAGACTACACAAAACCATTTAATGACACTTTCAGACACCAGAACCATGTATCCTTTTGCCCACAGTCACCCACACCAGAGTCTTGCAGTCTCTCCCTGCTTCCCATTTCCTTCAGTAAAGTAGTCACTAAGTCCTACCATTTTACCATATAAACTGTCTCAAACTTGCCCTTTTCCCCTCCATCTGCACCACCACCCTCATCTTATTTTGCTGGAGACCATTTCAAAATCCCCCCCGCCTTCATCCCCACAACCTTTAATCAATACCCACTACCCTAGCCAAAATGGTCTCTTTAAATCTATAAATTCAACCATGCCACACTTCTACTCAAAAATCTTCAGTGGTTTCCTAGTCCCCATAAGAGAAAAACTGAATATGGCATGACATGCAGAGGCCCTCCTGGTGCTACCCCCTAGACTTGAGGAGCATTAGACAACCTTCGGTTTTTCAAATATTCCATGTTCTCACCTGCCTCTCTGTTGTTGCACGTGCTGTTTTCTCTTCCTGGAAAAGACATGAGTCCACCACGTCTGCCTAGTGGAAATCTTTTGCCATCAAGAGTAGGTCCAAGAATCACTTTCTCAGTGAAACTTTCCCTGAGCCCTCAGACTGGCCAAAGCAGAGGCTGTGGACGTCTAGTCCACATCCCTTAGCCTTCACTACTCAGGGCACTCAGGCCTGCTTTCCAACTGCCAGTGTCTGCATTTCTCTGCCAAAGGACACGTTGTCTGCATATGCAGCAAGGCTGCATTGACCTGAATGAATGTCCCCAGGGGCAGCTTCAACCAAAGTTGGGGTATAAATATTCCATCTCCCTGCCCCTTGAAAGAAAAATAACTCTGGGGTCTGGGTGTTATACCAGCCCCCAGAGTTTTAAAGTCTAATATCCTCAGTGGTAGCTGGCTTCATTGTCTATTTTCCCTTTCCTGTCATCCTTGATCACTCCTCTATCAGCATTGTTTTTGCTTACCAAAAACACTACCTGCCATTTGAATCCTTGTTTTAGGGTCTGCTTCGGGGGCACCTCAACTAAGACATCCTTTCTGCTTATGTTCCCACTGCACTTAGTAAATAATTCCATTGCAACAGTCATTTAAATGTGTAATGATCTGTCTTTTGATGCCACTAAGTGTCTTGAGGTCAGGAATTGGGCCTAATTTGTCTTTGTATTCTCACACCTAAAAAAAGAAAAATGCTTAACAAATATTAGTCACTCTTCATATGCTTATGGAATAGATGAGTGAATTTTTTAAAGAATGAATAAAAAAGAAGAGATGGAGGAGAGGGTAGAAAAATAAGGTTGGATCATGATAAATAATCAAATATAAAAATAGATGAGTGAATTTTTTAAAGAATGAATAAAAAAGAAGAGATGGAGGAGAGGGTAGAAAAATAAGGTTGGATCATGATAAATAATCAAATATAAAAATGACAAAGGATATTCTTGATAAGCTTAACAGATATAAATCAGTATTTCTATTTATTAAAAAAAGTATTATTCATTAAAGTAAAATTCTATCCATGTTTCCCATAATCCATAGGCACATTAAGTATGTGGCAATATTTATTCCATAATAATTAAACAGTTACAGAAATGAACGGGAAGCATTTAACTATTGGCTCAGTCAGTTGAGCATCCAACTCTTGAGCTCAGCTCAGGTCTTGATCTTGGGGTTATGAGTTCACCCCACATTGGGCATGGCACCTACTTAAAAAAATAAACAAATAAAAATTTAAAAAGTAAAAAAATGAAGTCCCCCAAACCTTTAAAGTAGGTAGATGGCCTAATTTGTCCCCACTTTAATACAGACAAAGAAACTGAGTCTGAATGACTTCCTAAGTTACCAACCAACAAATACCAGAGTCAGACTAAAAAGTAGACATGTTGACTGGCCAACACGCTCTCCACACTGCCATGCTCTCTCCATAGGCACTTGGGAGACACAGGACTTTGAATGCCAGGCTGCAATGTTTGCAAGACTGGTTTTTCAGGCAGAAGCTTTAAATAAACACAACAGGAATTTGCACCCTGGCAGTAGTACTGGAGGAGGCACTGGAGAGAAGAGATGCTAAGGCTGGATCCAGAATATGAAGGAAAAAATCAACAAGATGAAATCCAATCAAACATGGTGGTAAAGCCAAATATTTAAGTTTCAGAATATACACTTCGTAAGCTCAGGTTGCATAAGAACTACATTAATAGTTCATAAGAAATAAATCTATGACTTAATTTCGATACTAATGTAAGCTTAGTGTTAGGGAGCTGCTAAAAATAAATGTCCCGTTCAGCTGTGTTATCAGAAAATTAATGTCCAGAATAAGAAATATATGAGACTGTGTGTTGCTTACAACACCCAGAAGCATATCCCCTTGAGCTGTATAAAGGATATTCTTGATAAGCTGAACAGATATAAAACAACTAGGATGATGAAAGACCTGAAAGACACTTGCAAGTTTTTTGAGAAAAATGGAAATTTAACAAGAGAAAGGAGAGTAGGGAGGGAGACAGATTTCCAAGAGCAACCTACAGGGCAGAATGAGGACTAATTGTAGGATTGCACACAGTTCAGCCAAACATAGGACATTTTTCCCCAAATTAAGAGTCATCTGTAAAATACCAAGCTTGATGCTCCAAATGTACAAGCAAAGGCTGAGGGGTTATATGAAGCAGGTTGGGGCTAATTGCTTTCATGGGAAACAGGCTTGCCTGGAGGGTTTTGAGGTCTCTAAAAATATATTTTGATTTTATAAGTTTTTACACACACACACAATTCTTATTATAAACTTCCAGCAAATTCAGAATGAAGGGGGGATATAAATTATGGCATTTAGGAAAAGAGAACCTTAAGTATGTCTCATTTAGTTCCATCTACTTCTTGTATTTTTTCCTTCTCATTCGTCAATGGAGAGTCATATGACACATTTCTATACTACAAGTACAGTGAGTGATGGCCATATGTATTGATAGTGATTGATAAGTCACCATCTTCATTATTTGTAAATTAATAAAATAACTTACACTGATGGGGAGTTCCAGTTACGTTTTACTCCTTCTATGAGTCTTAGAAATATAGTTGTTACTTTCTAAATAATTTATCAGTGTTAAATTATTAAGTGTGAGGCAATGCACTATCACACACATCCTTCAAAGCTTCTTGTTTCTCATAATTTATATGTGCTCTAAGAAAGAAACAGCCACAGAATTGGACTATTTTTTTAGTTTTTTTGAAAAGAGGACATTTTCTTTCACCTCTGTTTATTACAATGCTATCTTTTCAAAAATTTATAAAATAGAAAAATTCTTAAAAATCATTAAATTGTAACTAAATCACCTGATGTTTTCACAAAAAACTTTATAGATCATTTTATTAATATACATTTTTCTAACTTATTTTCTACATGCTTGCCTAATTTACTGTTTATGTGATTTGTCACATCTTGAACTGTGAAGAATGTGACTATATAACAAATGCCTATGTCTTAGTCATCAATTTATGTACATGATAAAATCAATCCTGTTATTTGCCATGCTGTTAATTAGAGCTTTTTGCTAGCCAGTACTTCTGCATTTAGAAAATAAAGTGATATCACTCTGTAGCATCTAGATTAGGCACTTAGGTATCCACTGAACTATGTTCAAATTAAACTTAAAGTGTATCTAATTATGTTCTTATTCTCCATAAATTGCTAATCCAAATAGTATAGAAATCATATTTTTAACCACGTCATCTCCCTCCTCAATCAAAAATCCAAAACCTGTTTATTAAGCACAGAACCCATACAAATTTCCTGAGAAATACAAAGAAGTTAAATTTTAGAAAGCTTTCAATAAGCTTATGAGCTGCTTGATGAAACAAGCTATTTGTGAAGATAAAATTAAAAGTTCTGTAAGATATTTTACAATGACAGCTGAGTAATGACAACTAATATCAAAATTATTTTGACATCATACCTCATAATTTTTCAGATCTCTTTATATGAATTATTCCTTCTTTTGGTCATACAATCTCAAGAGGACACTATTTGTTAACTGTAGATCTATATGTTTGACCAGTTAATACCAGTGCAACATTTATAGGAAGGGCCTCTTGATTTATTACCAGTACCAATTTCCATAAGATTTCATTATTTATCCTCTTTTTTTAAAAAGATTTTATTTATTTATTTGACAGAGAGAGAGAAAGCCAGTGAGAGAGGGAACACAGGCAGGGGAAGTGGGAGAGGAAGAAGCAGGCTCCCAGCGGAGGAGCCCAATGAGGGGCTCAATCCCAGGACCCTGGGCTCACGCCCTGAGCCGAAGGCAGACAATTAACGACTGAGCTACCCAGGCACCCCTCATTATTTATACTCTTAAACACCTCATACATACAACAGAATATAAACCCTGCTGGAATATGAAATGGAATACTTCAGTTAGCTTTGAACAGTTGTGGCCAGTTATTTATTTATTTTTTTAATGGGCACATTCTGTTCTAGTCTTATTTATTGATATTTAGGGGAATTTTTCTTTTACTTCAGCTCCTCAAAGATTAATTTTATTTATTTTGTTTCATTTGCCAATGATACATATTTAGAAGGAGGGTCAGACTCAGTTATTCTAAAAGAGGACTGACATCTTTTAACGCAATACCCAACGCCATTGTGGATATCCAATGAAACAACGCCATTAATATTTATATATCAAATCTTATGACAACATCTGAAAGATTTTCAGAAAGCTTTTCCTCCTGCATTAAACAGCAGAGTAGGGATTTCTTTTAATGTGATAAATACTGTTGAAAAAGAAAGAAATTGATCGACTATTGCGCATTAATAGAACAACCAATGTAGTTTTAACACTGATGAGAGTTGCTCTCATTGTTCAACTTTCCAACTATTTTCATTGATTGTTCGAGTTGCATGTTTGAACTTCCTATTATCACCCACCTTTAGAGAGTGTAAGTCTTGGCTCATGTTTTTTACAAAGCATGCTATTTAATCCTAATAGCTATTAAGAAGGAAGGATGCAAACCAAGTTATTAGCCTTTAAAAGACTTAAGTTCACTTCTTGTAATAGGTGATGTTTCTTACCAATAAATATGCACAAATCATTTTTAGGATATGTTCTCTCTAGTCAGTAGCTTGAAATAAAAGTAGAGTACACATCCAAAATTATAGAAGGGTAAGCATAATAAAACTTTTCAACCAGTAGAGTGGATTAGCTGTCTCCTGAAGACAAGTACAAAAAGAATCCACTCTACAATGTGGTTACTTATTTATTTTTCTACTTCCCTGCTAGCCTAGACCACAACCTCTTATAGAGTAGGTACTCTGTGTGTTTGTGTGTGTGTGTGTGTGTGTGTGTGTGTGTGTGTGTATGCAATTGAGTTGGCTTCTATTGGAAATGTAAAGCAAAGTCTTTTAATAGTGACATGACATGAGAAAACTATTTTATTTTATGTATTTATTTGAGAAAGAGAGCATAAACAGGAAGAAGGGGAAGAGGGAGAGGAAGAAGATGACTCCCCACTGAGCAGGGAGCCTGATGAGGTTTGATTCCAGGACCCCGAGATCATGACCTGAGCTAAAGTCAGATGCTTAACCGACTGAGCCACCCAGGTGCCCTGACATGAGAAAACAATTTCTTAAAAACATCTAGCTAAGCTAGATGCTCCAGATAAAGGAAAGGCTGATCATATGGAGACCACTTATGAATTAGGAAAGTTAGACCTACTTTAAATTTGTTTTTGTAGAAGTTAAGCACCTCTTACAGGTTTATTTTTAAAGGCAAGATGGTAGTTAAAGTTGGCACTCACAAATATGTTCACATATTAATTAACCTACCACATGACTATGTGAACACAAGTTGTACTAAACAAAGCGTGTAATTACAATGTTTGTAATTATTATCTGAAATAGCACCTGAGTTGCTGCCGAACATTCCTACCAAATTTAGAAAGTGTGAGGGGATATACCCACCAACTCCCAATGATAAGATTCTCCTAGAAGAAGAGAAGAAAAACTACTTTCAAGCTTTCTGTGGAAAGTATCTTTTAAATTGTAAAAGATTACAATTGATTCATAATAAAATGCTGAAACTGTTTTAAAAGGGTTCTGATGGAAATTTAGGCTGAATCTAACATGCAAGGTACATTCCAACAAGAGTTGGAAAACATTGCAAACATGACAATTTGGTGCCGGATATCTGGTTCATGAGGAGAAAGTAGAGAAAAAGGAAGAAATATTTGAGACTAAAGTGGGCTTTTACTGTTGTGGTTCATCACCAATTATACGAACAAGCTTTATCTATAGACATGGTTTTAGACTAAAAGCTACCTGGGAGGTTTTGTGTTTTCTAGTTTTGTTCTATTCCTAGGAAGGATGCCGTGGTCCTTCCACAGATACCCTAATCATCACATCATAAGCACAACTGAGCTTCAAATGGAAAATAGATTGTACTTGCTCACCAACCAAGTAGGAGATTAAACAAGTTACCCGGTGTCTCCAGGAGGAAAAGGAGCCAAAAGGCACATTTACACCTCTGAATCACAGCAAGGGCCTGCTTTGAAACAAGATTTTCCTCTTCGTGACCATTTTAAATAGTCAATTAGTAGGTGATTGGGAGGAGCTGGGAGCTGCATAATGACTCACCCCATAGTGACTTGGGTCCATTGCAATGTGCAGAATGATTGAAAGTTGAAAAAAAATTTCTCAGAAATAAAGTTTGATTTTTGGCCATAGAGCTAACTGTATGCACAAAAGAAGGGAACAGTCACCTACTTACTCCACTTGAGAGACACCAAAAAATTCCACAAACTTCTCTCTACAATACAAATCACACCTGCAAAGGGAGCCTTCATAATTTCATCAGCTTACTATTAGAAAGCAGAAGTTTCACTTAAATAGAGAAACTTAGATTCTAGACTCCTAAAACATTTAATAATCCATTTATTGATTTACCAAATATTTTAATGCCTATCATTCTAGGTTCAGGGAGTAAAGAGGAGAATAAAGTCCCTACTCTTGTGGAATTTATATACTAGTGAGGCAAGAGACAACAATCAAATACATCAAATGTCAGTGGTTGATGTGTATAAGTGAAGAAAAATAAACAGAGTAAGGGCAATCATGATGGTGATGAAGGGGAGTACAATTTTATATTGCCTGGTTAAGGAAGGTCTCTCAGAAAAGGGGACCTTGGAGATCTGAAGGAGGTGAGGGAGTGAGCCACAGATATGCAAACATATCTGTGGAAAGAGCGATCCAGACAAGGGAACAACAAAGGCCAAGCCCCTAAGGCAGGACAATGCTTGGCATGTTCTATATACAGCAAGTTGCTTGGTGTGGTAGCATTGGGCATGGGGATTAGAGGGGGGAAGATGGATCACAAAGGTGTTGGGGGGATCTAGAGGGAGATCAGAAAGATTATATAGAACCTTTAAGGCCACAGTAAGTACTTTAGCACTTACTTTCAATGGAAAGCCATTCAATGGTTTGAGCAGAGGAACGAAATGCCATTTTAAAAGAATCACTATGGCAGCTGTGTGGTAAATAGATGGAGTGGGTGGAAGCAGGGTGACTGAAGAGACAGCCATTACAATTGTCAAAGCGATATGTGATCCTGGCTTTGGAGTAAAGAGATAGCAGTTGAGGTGATAAGCAGTTGTATTCAGGATATCTTTTCCAAATAGACACATGCATTTGTTTAGGGAGGATGAAGAATCAAGAATGAATGCAATGTTTTTGGTCTGAGCAACTGAAACGAGCTGTCAGACACATGGGAAAACTTGGGAGCAGATACTATTGGGATAGTGAGAGATGGGTGGAAATAAGAGCACAACTTTGAACAAGTCACATTTGAGATGCCTATTAGACACCAGAATGGAAAAATGAATTGCATGTATGGAGTTCCAGAGGGAGGTCAAAGATGAGCATATAAACTTGGGAATCATCAGTTATCTGGTGATATTTAAATCCATGGGATTGGATAAAGTTACATGGAAAATGAATATAGAGAAAAAAGGTGAGGTTCTCATACTGAGACAGGATCTAGAGTTTGGTGGGGCACCTGGGTGGCTCAGTTGTTAAGCATCTGCCTTTGGCTCAGCGTGTGATTCCGGAGTCCTGGGATCAAGCCCCGTATTGGGCTCCTCCACTGGGAGCCTGCTTCTTCCTCTCCCACTCCCCCTGCTTGTGTTCCCTCTCTCACTGGCACTCTCTCTCTCTCTGTCAAATAAATAAATAAATAAATAAATAAATAAATAAATCTTAAAAAAAAAAAAAGATCTAGAGTTTGGGGACAGAAGGAGGAACCAGCAAAGGAAGACTAAGAAACAGTGGGCTAGTCAAGCAGAAGGATAAACAAGAACGAATGGTATCCTGGAAGCCAAGTGCAGAAAGTGTTTCAAAAAAAGGAAGGAGCAGCTGTCAATCCTGCTGATTGGTCAGGAAGTTAGGAACCAAGAATGTAACATGTGATTTGACAATCTATAAATCATTAATAACCTTGACAAAGGAAGTTTCTGCAGAGAGGTGGAGAAAGTATGATTAGAATGGGTGAAGGAGAACTGGAAGAGAAGAATCAGACACAGAGATTGTGAACAACTTCTTTAAGAATTTAATTGTAAAAAGCAAAAGAGAAATGAGATGGTTTAATTGGAGGGTGATATGGGGATTCAACAAAGGGTTTACTAAACTGAAAATTGTTTCAGCAATTTTTTTTTCTTGGTAGGAATCCAATAAAGGCGGTGGGGAGGGGGGAGTGAGACAATTGTAGGAGCCATGTCCTTTAGAATATGGGAGGGGTGAGACCCAGTGGACAATTAAAGATGGTGATTGCTTTAGATAAGAGGCCTGGGTGTAGTTCTTAATTGTATTAATTGATCAAATTAGCAAGCTCTTTGAGTACTGATGAAAAAGTTTTATTGAATATTTACACTGTACCAGCACTGTTTTAATCACTTGACATATGCTGTGTCTCATCCTCAAAACAGCTCTATGAAATTGAGCCCATAATTTCTTCATTTACTTAATCATTGAACAAATATTTAATAAGAGCCTGTTCCCAAGCATTATGCTAGCTGTTGGAGAATAAAAAGTGAACAATAAAATTACCAGGTCAACAGTTGCGAAATATTCAAGATATAAAAAGCTTTTGGCTATTAACTCCATATATAATCTCATTTACTTCTCTCACCAAATTGGAGTTGGTGTTAGTATCCACATTGTGTAGATTAGAAAACTGAAGTTTAAATGTTAGATAACGTCTAAGAGAAAACCACAGTGCATACAAGGCTGTGTGACTGTGCAGTGCTACCTGCACATTCCCTGCCCCCATACTATACTAGATGATCCTTTACATCTGCATTACCGAGCTAGACAAAACTTATGCAAAGAACGAGAAAATAGTAAGAAAAGGACTGCAATGTGCTCACTCCAAGAAAACATCTGGGTACTAGATCAGAGAATAATGGAGTAGTGGGGTTGGGGAAATCTGTAAAAAGGAGTTGTTAGGGAAAGCTGCTCACCAAGGAAATAACATTTCAGCTGAGACTCAAGGATAAGAAATACTGGATGAGGGTGCAGAGAAACTTCTAGGTTGAGGGAAGAGTAACAAGTGCAAAGGCCCTGAGGCAGGAAAGCATTTTTGCATGCTCGAGGAACCAAAATAAAATCAATGTGGCTGGAGCCTAATGGAAGAATGTAAGAATGACTTCAGATAAATTGAGGGACTGAGGTGGGCTCTGATTATGCAGGGTCTTGAAGGCCCAAAAGAGGAGTTTAAATTGCATTTTAAGTTTGAGAGTTCTCTAAAACTTTTTAATCAGGAGAGGACATACCAGATCTATATTTAAGCACAACTCTTGTGCGGTGTAGCAGATGAATGAGAAATACTGGTGAGGAGGGACAATGTGTAATCGTGGAAGCTGGGAGACAGTTGCCAGGCTGGGTAGTAGTAACCCAGAAGAGAGAGAATGGTGAAGAATGGACATGGAGAAAAGTAGCAGGATCTGAGAAATAGCTTGGAGATGGCATTTACAGGATTTAGTGGATGCAATGAGAAGAAAGAGGGATGACTCCCGGGTCTTTGGCTTGAGCAGCTGGGTAGATGGTGAGACTTACTGAGTTTCCACTTATTGAGATGGGGAAACTTAAAGGCTAGGGCAGAGGACATGTTTGGGAAAAATCAAGAATTGTCTTTGGATAAATTCTGCTAGAAATATTAGACTACTGAACGTTGAAGTCCAGTGGAGAACTCTGGGCTACAGACATAAACTGGGGAGTTAATGTTGTAAAGATTTAAAGTTACAGGTATGGGGGCGCCTGGGTGGCGCAGTCATTAAGCGTCTGTGTTCAGCTCAGGGCGTGATCCCGACGTTCTGGGATCGAGCCCCACATCAGGTTCTTCCTCTGGGAGCCTGCTTCTTCCTCTCCCACTCCCCCTGCTTGTGTTGCCTCTCTCGCTGGCTGTCTCTGTTAAATAAATAAATAAAATCTTTAAAAAAAATAAAAATAAGAAAATAAAGTTACAGGTATGGACAAAATTGCCTAGGAGGAGTATAGCGTAGTGAGTGAGAGAAGCAGAGAAGAGAAGGGAAGAGAAAAAGATTAATTAATTTAACAAGAGATAATGAAAGCCTATTAGTATGCTGATAGAAATGATCCTGTAGAGAGGAGTATTGTAGATAATACTGAAAGGAGAAAAATGTGAGAATTCCTAGAGAAAGTGAGGGAAAATGGGGCCATACTCCAAATGGAGACAATAGCCATAATTTAAGAGGGACACTACATCTTCATTGTAAGAGGAAGTAGAAAACAGGTGCAAGTGTGGGCTGGTTTGTTAATTTGGTGATGGGAAAGAAGATAAATTTGCTGATTAAAAACAAAGCCAAAGCCTGAGCCCAGGCCTGTGGACATCAAAGCCATTGACAAAACAGACCTTTAAAAAACTGCTTTCACTTGCTGAGCAAGGTTGCTGCCAAACCTGGAGAATCACATTTTCCCAGAGCAAAAGTGGTTATAACTCTACCCCCGCCTTGCTAGCGACATCCTGCCTGTAGCTCTCTCCTAACAGTATCATGGCTCAGATATTTTAGCAAAGGACAGAAAGAAGAAAAGTGTCTTTCCTCGTTTTGAGCATAACGTCAAGCAGGAAGATTCCTCCCCTCCCAGGAGTGGGAGTAGAATACGTTCCATTTGGTTCTCTTTTTCTTAGCCATGTCATGTGAATCATTCAAAATCTTAAGTATTTGACAATTCTGGGCTTTAAACTTCATACCAGGGACTGTTGCTCATATCAAACTGAGAAACTGTGTCAAACAACAATTTTCCAAAAGACCAGTCACAGAGCACGGGTCTTCCCTGCCTTGCCATTTCTTAGTTCTCTCCTCCTTTCTGCACTGTTTTTTCTTGCCTGGTCCTCACCATTCTTGCCAAGACATCACAGCTTTTGCCTTCCACCTGTTTTCATCCCTTCTCTTTGCCACCCACCTTCTCTACCCTTTCTAATCAAGAAGTATCATCCTCATCACAAGCCTCAGTCGGAGTCCTGAGTTCCTCGAGATGGCATCTAACGATACCACACTGTTTTCCAGAGTGGTTTCTATTGCAGTCACACAAAAGCTTTAAATTAAAAAATTCTAACTGCGCAACCAAATTCTGCTTGCAAATCCACAAAAATATGGTTTCCCTCCCTTCAAACAATGTCAGGAACGGCATTTTTGTCTTTCAATTCACACCCAGCCCTCCCTCGCAGGACTCCCAGCTCATCCTGGGTTACTATATCTTATCTCTCATTTTGCTCTGTCCGGTCCACCCACTCCCCATCATTCTCCACAGCAATCCTGTCAAAAAATCAATTTGCTACTTCCTCTGCTATTAAAGTAGCTGATCCAGCCATTCTTCCCTTTTATGGAAGAGAAATGAGGGTGGAAATAAGCTCTCCTCTGTTGATCCCTAACATAGGCATGACTGAATTTCTAATACAAGTACTGTGTCATTTTAGATAATTTACGGAGACTGCTGCACTTTAATCAAATCTCATTAAAATGGAAATGTTCATTATAATTCAAGAGCACTTGCTGAATTGTACTAGTTTGTTCACTGAAAGCATTCACTTTTAGAGTAACGTGACTATAATAAATACTATTGAAGGAGAAGCCTTGTCTATGCCCAGAACTGGACCCGGGACTAAGAGATCTGGAAATAAAAAAAGATTTAGACCTGGAGGGAACTCTGAGTCTCAGATATTAAATCAGCTTAATTAGGGCTGGGGTTGCCATGTATTCAGTCCACCTGGAGGAAGGGAGAGTAAAGATATGGAGAATTTTTATAAATTATACCCCAAAACTTGAAATGATGGATTGCCCTCTGAAAACATTTACACCGTGAAGTTAATTAACGCTTAGAAGTGGAGGTTTTTCCAAAAGGTAGCAGCCACACTCCTATATAATAACGTCTAAGGAGGAGGCCGAAGATTCTCAAATTACACGAACAAGGTGTAGACCTGTTTGGGACTCTTTCAGTACCGACAACTGAGGCACTGATAACTGTCTGTAGATCTAAAGAAAAGAACAAAAAAGGAGAAGATAGAGATTTTGAGTCCCTGTGCATTCTGACACACTCTGACTGCAGAAGTTCATCCAAAGAAATTCAAAGCTTTGGATTCCAGCCACAAATTCTCTGGATAGAACATCAATTCAGGGGTGCCTGGGTAGCGCAGTCGTTAAGCGTCTGCCTTCAGCTCAGGGCGTGATCCTGGTGCTCTGGGATCAACTCCCACATTGGGCTCCTCCGCTGGGAGCCTGCTTCTTCCTCTCCCACTCCCCCTGCTGTGTTCCCTCTCTCGCTGGCTGTCTCTCTGTCACATAAATAAATAAAATCTTTAAAAAAAAAAAAAAAGAACATCGATTCAAACTGGTGACTGCTTTTAAATTTATGCTTTGCTATAACGTCAGACTGACCGAAAAGCCATAAAAATACTACAAAGAATTCCTGTATACTTTTACCCACATATTAGGATTCTGTTTGCTTTATCCTCTCTTTCTCTTTTTCTCCACCCCCTCTCTTTGTGTCTCTGTGAATTTTTTTATGAATTATTTGATTATAAGTTGCAGACATAATGCCAATTTACCCCTAAATACTTGAGTGTGTATTTCTTATCTAGCCACGTACAATTCTCGAAATCAAGAAATTAACATTGGTTCAACATTATCACCAATTCTATGGACCTTATTCAGATTTTACCAATTACCCCATCCCAGTAACGTCCTGTGTAACACCCGCAAAAATCACAGATTAAGTATCAATTTGGCTGCCCTGTCTCTTCTGCCTCCTCTTATCTGGAACTGATCCTCCGTCTTTCACGACAATGACATTTAAGTAGAATACATCACTTATTTAATAAAATGCACCTCAAATTGGTTAGTCTGATATTCCCTTATGATTAGATTAACTTTATGCATTTTTGGCAGGAACAGCACAGTGATATTTTTATCGTCTTAGTGATTGTATCAGGAGGCACTCATGTCAATTTACCCTGTTATTGGCAACATTAACTTTAATCACTGTGTTAAGGTATTTTCTGCTAGGTTTCTCCACTGTAAAGTTATCATTTTTCCTTTTATGATTAATAAGTAGTATTAATTATTCCATCATTCAATCATCATTTGTCATTTGGCTTTTGCATATAAGGAAGACCTTTCCCTGTGATTTTATTTATTTATATATCACTAGTAACTCATACAATAGATCATGATATATACAATGGATTATAATTTTTTGCTATTATTATTATTTATATTGATGCTTAAATTGAGACAGATTTAGCCACGAACTGATGATTCTTTAAAAATTCAGATTTCTGGCTTTTACTGGGAAATCAGTGGTCTGGTACAAATGAGGGCAATAATTCCATGGATCAGGGTAGCTGAGCAAAATCTAAGATGCCTGCCTTCTCTAATTTTTAGATCCCCTTCCTGTATGACCTGACTCATTTATTAAATATTACTTAATGTAGCATTTATTTTTCTGACTCTATTGTAGAAGAGGTTTTCCTAAACTGATGCAAATTCATTTTATTTCAATTTTAACCTTTGCAAAGAAATTCACTGATTGTTCCCCATGTAGACTGACTGCAGCAAGAGCACAACCTAGCCAGACAGGTTGTAGTTTCTCCATTTTCCAAACAGTTATTTCTTACAGAAAATTATTAAACTGGCAGTCTGGTGTCTACCTAAGTCTTGTTTGGATTTAGTTGTTGCTATCCAGTCTCCCAGATCTATTTAGACCTGGATGCCAACAGAAGTGTGTCTTTGACCTTCAAAGTAGAGGACAAGTTCCAGAGCAGCCAATGAGGGCTCTGCCTGGCTTTCTGCCCTATCACAGTCTCACCAGACCACACTAGCACCATTTCCATCCCCAAATAAGCAAAGGTAGTTTATAAAGAGTGACTACATCACAAGAGTAATATGAAAAGGGGGCTTATGGAGGTCTGACACAGGTAGAAATGATGATGTAAATGGAAGTTGATGAGTTGTTACCCAGGCAAGCAACTTGTGAAAGAAAGATTGGAGAAGAAAATCATGGAAGATGGAGTAGGAGCAGTGAAGTGATCAGAGACTTCTTATTGAAAACTGGGGCGGGGGGGGGCACTGAGAGGTTAAGATAAATGCCAAGCCAAACAAAGCAAATCAACCCATCCAGATTTCTTCTTGTGATAGACTTGTATCTAAATGGTTTATGACCCAGCATTGCTTTCTTTAACAGTTCCGTTTAGGATAAAGTGGTCCTGAACTGAGCTTAATGGGGAGCTCCAGTTGGAAGTGTCATAGCATAAAAGTTGTTTACAAGCCTGGTGTCATTTAGTAGTTAATCCATTGAAATTGTCTTTGTAAGAAGTGTAAACTAATACAATTACAGTTAAAGTCTACACTATGATGCATACCTGTCAAATAAACTTGATTTTCCAAAATCATGGAAAATGTTGGAGAATTTTGAAATTTATAATCAAATAGCCTTTTACTGCTGAAGAGATGAGAGATTATAAATTTATGGAACCAGGATGTTAAAATTTATCTCATATATAGTTTGACCTTAAGATAATATTGCTAATGTGGAATTTGTAGCTTGTATGAAATATTACTAACTCATAGGTTTCCGCACACATTTTAAAATTATGGTTGCTCTAAGAAGTCAATTGTCATTTATGGAGTAGAGACCACAAAAAAAGAGAACACAGAAAAACCCAAGCTAAAGCAACAGAATAGAACAAGATCTTTTTTTAATAAGAAATTACAAGCATCTACATTCATGGATACCCTAAAGCAAATGGACTAAATTGACTTTAGACAATAATGACTCTTCAAGGGAATTGGTTGTGAAAGAGAGCACAGCAGAGGAGAATCTCACAAGATGCCTGGAAATTCTCTCCCCTGAGAATTAAGAGATGGTGTTTCTACCACTGGTTCTCACTCTCATTTGCACATGGGATCCCTTTGGGGGATGGGGATGGGAATACCATGGCCTCAAACCTAAACCATTGAAGCTGGGGTATAGTTGGACTTCAGGCCTTTTTAAATCTCTTTGAAAGTCATTTAAACTCTTATAATAGTTTAAGGGTAGGTGGGGAAGTTGGGAAAGCTAAGGGGAATTTAAGGATGTGAGAAAATTTCAGCTTAAACAACTAATCACCAGGTTTGGTTAATTTATAAAATGAAGTTACTTCATTTAAAATTATTAAAGGAACCCAACTATATTAAACAGTAAAAGAAAGTTAAAGCACTGAGAAATTTCTGGTTTTAGCTTTAGTTTTTTGCCTGAGCACTTTTCCATTTTCCTGATCCAAGCCTTAGAAAAGTATACCATTAGTTTTATTTTCAAATATAATTTTTTTCTGAATAGCTTGCCAATAAAGAGAGTGAACCAGAAGGTAGTCATTTATCAATAGCCCACATGACCTTTAAACATTTATAAGGCACACAAACATGTTCAATATTGCCTGTATTTGAGTGATAAAATAACCAAGGTAATCCATGAACAATGAACTATACAATTTTATATTGTAATTCCCTGGAGCCTGACACTAAATGTACTTTAAGCGTCTAAATAATGTAGCCCAAGATTGACAAATAGTATTCATTTAATACATTTTTAATACATAAATGAATCAATAAAACAAAAACTATTTGTAAGACTCGAAATTTTAAATGAATTTTAGGACAAAACTATAGTAGCCCATTAAGTATGTTTCAAATGGCTAGTATAATAGCAAATAGATAAACCCTATAAATGATAAACAGTTTACCTATTTAAAATACATAGAGTAGAGGTATGATTAGAGTAAGGGTAAAACCAAATTATCTACTTTTCTGCCGATGGTTAATTATATAATTAAATTTTATTTTATCACATGCTTTCAGTAATTACCATGAAGCATTCTGATATTCTAACAGACTTTGAAACAAAGTACTATCTATCTGTTAAGCTATTACTGAGATGGAGAAGCAGGGATCAGAAACTGATTATTAGTGATTCAACAGGCAAGTTAGATCAATGTATCAAGAAAATGAGCTGCTTGCTAGAAATAAGGAGCTGATTGATATCAGTTGATCTGGACACAAAGCAGAGAGAGTTATTTGTGTAATAAAATAGGATAGATGGAGGACTCTTCTTCAGAATTTATTTGGAGTTCTATAATCAGGAAGGTGAAGCAATTTATCCCATCAAGCTGAAAATAATGGTTGTGCCAAAAAAATCTTCATCTTTACTTTTGCTCACTATTCATATATTTTTGAAGCTCTTGCATGCACAAAGGGGCTATGCCAGACTCAGACCTCAGCAAGCAGTGCCAAGCTCCCTTTGTGTCAGAAACAGGGCTCAGTGTAGAGCTGGGGATTTAGGATTAAAGACGAGAAATTAGCAGGAAATTATGCGAAAGAAATCACACCACATAGACGAGGCTAAAGTCGATCAGGAATAGAGTTTAGTTCGCTACAAAAATACACTGGGGAGTGCCTGCGGGGCTCAGTTGGGTAAGCATCTGCCTTCATCTGAGATCATGATTCCGGGGTCCTAGGATTGAGGCCCATATTGGGTTCTCTGCTCAGTGGGGAATCTGTTTCTCCCTCAGCCCCTCCACCCTTGCCCACCCCCCACCCCCACCGGCATATGCTTTCTCTAATGGATAAACAAAAATCTTTTTTAAAAAAGGCTCTCCCTCTCTCTGTCCCTTTCCATTCCCATGCTCTCGCTCTCTCTCTAAAATAAACAAATCTTACACACACACACACACACACAACTGTAAGAGACTACCTTAAAACAAACAAACAAACAAACAAAAAAACCACTGGTACACTAGTGGTGATTCTAGCCAAGTGCTTCAAAACTTTTCCTCCAGTAATCCCTCCAAGTTTCCTTAAAATTTCTTTTCCCTGTTTGCCATGTAGTCCAAGTTTGGTGTTCGAATTCTCAGTATCACAACTAAGCTACTTCATAGAGTGGCCTCAAAAGTCAAATCTCCCCATTCGTAGAGCCGACAGCTCCAGCCTGCTACTTCCAAGCCTTTTTATAATTTTCCTGCAATAATCCCAGAGTAACCAGAGGACCCAGGTTTTTCCCTTCTCCAAACCACCTGCGTTCCTCACTTCTTGCCCTTGTAGTCTGCAGAAAGTAGAGCAAGACAGAAAGTGGATTCGCCAGTTGCTACTTACAAGAAACTGAGGTCCATTAACCAAGAAGCCATGAGGGATGGGAGACAGAACATCTGGCTTTGGAGCAAGGCTTGACGCTCAACCTCTGCCTCTCCTTTGCTTGGCATCCTCTTTGCGTCTCTTCCCCGGCAAAGAAAAAAAAAAGAAAAACAAAAACCAGACTCATCCTTCCTCCCAGGGCGCTGAAGAGATTAAGTAAGATAATATAAGTAGAGCGTTTTAAACCCTTCTAAACAGTGCTCAATAAATGGTAATGATGATGAGTTAATTTTAACTATTTAAACCTGTGTCAAGTGGCCTAAACGTTCTGTGAGGAAGAGGGAAGGGAAAAGATGAGGCCATCCAACCCTGTTCAGAGGGTTCTGATTTTGACTCACCCCCATTCAAAATAGGGCAGGAGCTGTGTATGTGTTCTCTCCCTATATTCCAGCACATAGCCACCACTGAATTATTGAATGGTAATTTGAAAACCATTGGTCTAATGAAAAAAGAGCCTAAGGTGAAATTAAGGCCCCAGTCATAGATTTGACTCTAATATTCCAGCAAGTTATTTAACTCTGTCTTGTCTTAGTTTATCTGCAGGTGGGAATTAATAATCCTTGCCTCTGCTTAGCCAAGAGTCATAAGGAAAAATGAGAAACCAGCATACCTGTCATAGTAGAAATGGAAACGAAGACATTCAAATTATATTTTATTTTCTTCCTATAAAAATATTATTAAGTAAAACAGGTATACTAATACCTCTCATGGGGTTACTTTAGAATTAGAAATAATACATGTAAAACTCTTGCAAGGTGACTGACATAAAATAAGAGACTGATAAATTATAGCTATTTTTTATTACTATTACTGAGAGACTTTATATTTCTGCCTCCCGCATGAGGAATATGACAGAACAGCTGGGCACACAACATACAAGTTCCTTGAAATTAATAGAAAACGTTCACATCTCAACTTTCAGGAGTCCACTGTGTTCTTGTTTGCTAAATGAGTACACCATGTGCAATGGGAATGAGTCAGCTCTGTCCAACCTTCCTTGGGATGTTATAAAATGTGGCATGATGTTAATTAGCAGCAGTCAGTGCTCTTTAAGACGCACACTGATGTGTTTCATCACAAGCATTACAAAACAAATAGGATGTTTATTTTTATCACCACGCCTTCAGAGTCATCAATGGTATAGGAACCAGCCTGCCAGTAAGAAACTCCCAAAGCAAATGATAGAGTGATCTCTTTACAGGCTTATCATTTGGTTAGCCTAAACATGTTACCACAGTTCAGAGGATCTTTTTGAAAACTCCCCACCTTTGTTATAAAAGTAGGTACTATGGTCTTTATTTTACAGCTTGAAAAACTGAGATGCCATGAAGTTAAGAGACTTTAACAGGATCAATGATTAAGACAGAACTATAATCAAAGTTTCTTTCCACGACATGTTGCTATTTTCACAGACCTCCAATGCTCCAGGAAAATAAAATGCCTCAAAACCACCCACCGTTTTTTTTTTTTTAAATGACCACAAACAATGCATCCATGGATGTAATACAACTTATTCTAGGAAGCTGATCCAATCCCAGTAGAGTAACCTCCATCACCACTAAAGATAAGAACTAATCCATCAGAAAACTGACCCCATTTAAGTATGAAGGCAATAGGAAGAGCTTAAGGTCAGAAGTCTGGGTTCCAGGCTAATTCTGGCTCTAATTATCTGTGTGACTTTGGATAAATTCCTTATCTCTCTAGAGTTCAGTTTTATCGTCTGTAAAATAAGGGTGTTGGGTTAAACATAGCTGACAGAATGTTGAAGTTACTGTATTTATTAATCAACAGTTGACTCATTAGAGGTAGTCCTCTCTTTAGCAATGGTTTATTAGCATAAACACTAAGCAGTAGATCGGTAAGAGTGCTAAGACTAATAAAGTTGACAGCAGTGTTCTATACAATAAAATATGTAAACTATTCTCATGAGTAAGCTGCAATAAAATATATGGTTGCACCAATGAATGTCACAGAGGCTTATCAAAGTTAAAATTAAAGATTATGACATCTATTCATAGGGTTAACTGAACTGTCCCATCACTGCAATTTTCTTACTATAAGAATAACAGGTTTTCCTTTTGTGATCAGTGCATCCTGTGAGTCCTGGAAACCGAGGAGGAGCAACCTCACCAAGATCATCCCATGCCTTGAAGACCCCTCAGTCGTACAGGAAAAGCCAGCCAATCTGACCACTCATCAGGAAGACAGAGGATAAAGGGGGGACTGCCTTTCCTCATTTTCCACACACAGTCCTCAAAATGCATTTTTATGATTACTTTTCCTTCTTAAAGACTTTCCATGAAATTTATTGAAACCTGGTTTTATTTGACTCTCGTTCCAAAATATTGTGGGTTTTTTTTTCCTTTTGTAATTGCCATTTAAATAATCAAAAATTCCTTAGGAAAGAAATTTCAATTTTCTATAACTTTATAAATATGGAGCAAATATACCTGTTTATCTTGAATTTTGATGACTGTCCCTTTTAACACTTTACTCACCTCTGGAGAAAGGAGTTATCCGATTTCTCAGAAGTTCTTTGAGAAAGACCATTAAATGAAAAACAGATCCTTACTGCTGTCCTAGAGAAAGAAAGATAATTTCAGATGACGAAAAATAACCTTTTAGTTTTTGTTAAGAACTCAAAACAATTCATTATTTTACCACAACATACCATTCTGTATATTACCTCAAATAGAGCAGAACAAATTTTCAGAATTCTAGACTACTATTCCAAGAAGAGTTTGAGAGGCAACTGTGGTGCCTTTTCCTCAAAATTGTTCAAAGTATGGGTTATTCCATAATATAATGAGTATAATATCAAGGTTTTCTATGACCAGCTTAGTTTAAAAGACTCTGTCCCACCCTATAAATAAACTTTTGCCTACCACACCTGATTTAGATATAAGGATCATAATATCCACTGACCACAGGGAAAATGTCTTCCATTAGAAATACTCTAACCTTTCCACGCAGTAACATAAAGAATTTATACTGAAGTAATATACTAATAATTCTTCATAATATTTTTAACTTTTTCAGGAATATAAAAATCAGAAATGGCATTTTTAATTCATGTAGTTGTCTCCCTTTTGTTATTGGTTTGCTAATCTCCAATGGCTTACACATACAAAGGGAAGGTGTCTTAAGGCTGTATAAATACACTAGGTGACTCTGTACACTCCCCAAGTCTAAGCTAACATATCAATGCAGATGACTTTTAAATTCTACTTGTCCCTACTTTTTCTTTGATCTGTCTTCTGAAATCCAGAACTATATTTTCAGTTGACATGTCCAAATGACATTTCAAATTCAAGTCACACCACCCACCCTTCCCTAATCGTCCAAGAGAGACACTTTAGAGTTATTCCTTCCACATCCCAAGTAGTTCATTGGTCACCAATTTTTTTTAAAGATTGTATTTATTTATTTGTCAGAGAGAGAACAACCAGAAGGGGAGCAGAAGGCAGAGGGAGAAGCAGGCTCCCTGCTGAGCAAGGAGCCCAATGTAGGACTCAATCCGAGGACCCTGGGATCCTGAGCTGAAGACAGACACTTAACTGACTGAGCCATCCAGGTGTCCCGGTCACCAAATTTTTAAAAGCATTCAAAATGTTCAGGGGCAGCTGGGTGCCTCAGTCGGTTAATCGTCAGACTCTTGATTTCAGCTCAGGTCATGATCTCACGGTCATGAGTTCAAGCTCTGCATAAGGCTTCATGCTGGGCATGAAGCTCCCTCTCCCTCTACCCCTCACCCCATGCTAGCACACTCTCTCTCTCTCTAAAAAAAAAAAAAAAAAATTAAAAATAAAATAAAAAATAAAAATATTCAAACCAAAGTCTCTCAAACCAAATTGCTATTGCAGTCAACATAGGAGAGTGGTCCAGTATATGGATTTTGGCATCAGACAGAGCTATGTTTTAATCACCACTCTGCAACTACTCAATCTCTGTGCAGCTCAGTTTTAACCAGATGATGGGGATAAGAAAACCTATCCCATATGGTTGTGTGAGGATTTATAAATGTAACACGTGCTAAGGAATTAACATGATCCCCAGTTCAAAGTGAGATCATCATCCTCTTTTCTAGACTGTAATAAAAGACTACTAGTAGCCTTCCTGCTTTCTCTCTTCTTTTATTCCCTCCTCCATAAACTACACTACTCTACATGAAGACACAATTGCAGTATTCTTTTAATTAAAAGCTTCCTGGTTACCAAAGGAAAACAAAACTTTGTATTGGAGGAACGAAGCTGCCATCACTACAATCTAATGGTCAACCTTGGCACCACAGTGATGAAATCTGACACGTATTACCTCTTGATAAGATAAAATATCAGGAACTCAACATTACATGTTTTATATCAGAGCAACAGAAATGTTTCACTGGAATCTACTCAAGCCTGCAGGTCTAATTTACACATTATAGGAAATACAGAGTAACAAGCTGAACAACAAATCAGACAAACTGAGAAGGTAGAACATGAATAATTGGGCTGGTCTATTTATCAAGTTAGTGACACAAAAAAATAAGAGGGAAAGAAGGGACTATTCTAAATTAAAAGAGGTCAAGGACCTGAAGATGTACTGATGGTCCTGGATTGCATTCTGGTTTTGACAAACCAGCTATAAAGACATTTGGGGGACAATTGGGAATTTTTTTTTTAAGATTTTATTTATTTATTTGACAGAGATAGAGACAGCCAGCGAGAGAGGGAACACAAGCAGGGGGAGTGGGAGAGGAAGAAGCAGACTCACAGCGGAGGAGCCTGATGTGGGGCTCGAGCCCATAACGCCAGGATCACGCCCTGAGCCGAAAGCAGACGCCCAACCACTGTGCCACCCAGGTGCCCCAACAATTGGAAATTTTTAATATACCCTGAATAATAGACAATGTTAAGGAATTATTATTAACTTCTAAATATTTGATAGTGTTACTTGTTTATATAGAAAATGTTATTTTTTAGAGATGCAGACTAAATCATTTAGGTCTGAAATCATGATACTGGCAGTTTAAAGTACTTCAGTAATTAAAAACAGTAAAGTTTTAAAAACCCACAATCTTGAGTACATTACTATTGTTTATACAACAGTGTCACTAAAATAGAAATACAATGTCTAATAATATTATTATCATTTTGACATATAAGCCATATAAAAAGTTATTAGTGAGATGGCTAATTTTTTTCATACTAAATTTTCAAAATGCAATGTGTGTTTTATACATATAGCATGTCTCAGTTTGGGGTGGCCACATTTCAAGTGGCCAATAGCCTTGTGTAGCTATCATCTTCAGTACTAGACTGTGTGGGACTATATAAGGTAAAGTTCAAATTCCTTTAGAATGGCATAAAATGCTCTTCTTAGTCTGTTCCTAGCCTGTATTTCCAGCCCCATCTCCTGTCGTTTACCCTATACTTCAGCCATTCCCTAACATGCCCAGCTCATTCACCCATAGACCTTTACATAGACTACATCCCTCCAACAGACCGAGCCCTCTGCTCTTCTTAGTCTGAACAACTTCAACTCACTTGACATCAAAGATGTTCCTTTTGGGGCGCCTGGGCGGCACAGCGGTTAAGCGTCTGCCTTCGGCTCAGGGCGTGATCCCGGCGTTACGGGATCGAGCCCCACATCGGGCTCCTCTGCTATGAGCCTGCTTCTTCCTCTCCCACTCCCCCTGCTTGTGTTCCCTCTCTCGCTGGCTGTCTCTATCTCTGTCAAATAAATAAATAAAATCTTAAAAAAAAAAAGAACTAAAATTTATAAAAAAAAATGTTCCTTTTATTACATCTTATCATGGTAACTGCGATTCTTATAAAAGCTTATTACTTTCTGATTCTGACTAAATAATAGTGAGCTTTTTAACTGGAGAAACTGCCATAATCATTTTTAAAGATTTTATTTATTTATTTGAGAGAGAGCGAGAGAGCAGGAGCAGGGAGGAGGGAGAAGCAGGCTCCCCGTGGAGCAGGGAGCCCAATGTGGGCTCCATCCCAGGACCCTGGGATTATGACCTGAGCCGAAGGCAGATGCTTAACTGACTGAGCCACCCAGGCACCCCCATAATCATTTTTTAAAATTTAAATGTCATAATCATTTTTGTACTCCCAGCATGTTTGATGGAAGAAGGGCGGAAGGGAGGAAGGGAGGAAGACATAACCTCACACTGCAGGCTTTCCTTTTTATCACTAATCTGAGGCTTTTTGTTTTTTCCAGTTCTTCATAATTTTATTCCTATCTTACATAATCACAAAAACATAGGACACAAATACTTTTTAAATCAGAAATACCAGAATTAGGACATCATATTAAAGCATTGGCACCTTGAATGCTGAGATGGGGATCAGGGTAGCTCTAAAGAGTAAATAATCTGTGTGTGTGGGGGGGGGGTAACAGTCTTTTTTTTTTCTCTTTTCATTTTGTTTTTTAGAATAAAAGAATGACTAGTTGCATGCAGTTTGTGAACTTGTGCAAGTCAATTAACTTAGGCCTTTTACTATTTTATAAAATGAGGAGGTTGAATTAAGTGATCACCAAAATTGGTTTCAGCTTTAATCCTTTATGATTTTAGAGTTTCTCTATACCTATATATGAAACATTCATGACTGCATAAAAAAATTCACTACAATACCACTTTATGGGTAAAGAGAGGGGGGATTGAGTGAAAGCGATGTTGCTTCTAGGGCCAGAAGGAAAAAAATGGGTTTGGGCTACTGAATTCCCCTTATACCAGAGGAATCCCTTGCAACATTGCAGGTTGTTATCACTGTCTTTTCTCTCTAAGCCCATTCCCAGTTTTTGGCTAATATCTTCCACCCACTACATCATGAAACACTTCTGTGGCCAATGTGGCACCATTAATCTCTAAGACACACAGCTAAGGTGAGACACTGGGTTTCTAAGACGAGACAGTAGAGACTTCTCACAGTGTTCCCTCAGGCCTTCACGAAACCAGATATCCAGTGAGCAATGAATTAAGATACTTACTATGAAAGATAGGCAATTAAAGTTACTCCGGAAACAGACTCATAAACACAGGGAACAAACTGGTGGTTGCTAGAGGGAAGGGAGAGGGAGGATGGGTGAAATAGGTGAAGGGGATTAAGAGGTACAAACTCCCAGTTGTAAAATAAGTCACGGGGATGAAAGTACAGCATAGAGAATATAGTCAATAATATTGTAATAACTTTGTATGGTGACAGATGGTGACTACACTTATCATGGTTAAGTGCTGAGTAATGTATAGAATTGTTGAAACAATATGTTGGACATCTAAAATTAATGAAACATTGTATGTCAATTACACTTCAATAATAAAAAATTAATTAAAAATTTTTAAGTAATACAAATAAAGTGACTGCAAAGTAAGTTTGGTCACTGGGTTTTTTGTTTGCTTTCTTCAATGTTGGTTTTTTTTTTTTTTAATATGTCTCTGTTTTGATCACGCTTCCTGAAAGCAGCTGTTACACAGAATCTCTGTTCTAATAGTGAGGATTGGGGTAAAATCTTGGTAAGCCTGGTATGATAAGTCTGCAGCGCAATGAGATCTGTTCTGATAATATATGGTACCGGTAATTGTAAGAATTCCTTGTTGAAAAAAGTCACTTTTCTTCCTTTTAATGGTGAAAAAATGACTAAAGGCTGGAGCAGTGTTTCTCAATGTGTGGTCTGAGGTTTACCTACATAAGAATTGTTTGAGGAACTCAGTAAAAAGGCAAATTCCTGAACCCTACTCCAGACCTGCTGAATGCTAAATCAGAATCCTTTGTATGGGACCTGGAAATCCTGGTTTTTATCCATGGCCCCAGATGATTCTAAGGCACTGGGCTAAAGATCACCCAAGCACAAAGCACAAGCAGAGGTTCCTAGGCATTTCTGGAATAGGTGGTAAAAAAATAACTCTTGTGTTACTAGTTTTTGTTTTTTTTAATAAATTGGTTGCTCAATGCTAACAAAAACAAATTAAAATAATTTTTCATTTGTCCTTTGATTCAAGTACTCATGGGTCTTTGGCCTTGCCCTGGCCTTATTACTGCAGCACAGCATCATCAGTAAACAGAAAAATAAAAGACTAACAAGACACTAGCTACTCTATAAAATGGACCTCTTTCCCATTAGTTTGTGTACATAAGCTTTCTTTTTCATCCTTGGGAGGTATTATTCCTAATACTTGCAAAACAACCAGTCATGATCAGTGTGATGAAACCATAATTCATACAATTCCACTATGTTGAATCAAATTTCTGTGATGTGTAAGTATGCTTTAAGAGAAGTACCTGTATTTTATCCAATTTCTATCAAAAGACCATCAAATATCTTTATGTAACAATATAAATGTATTAATATATTTCTAGATATCTGGATATATTTAACATTACACAAACAGTCAATACATCTAGATTTTTACTAAAAATGCCCATGTTTCCTAATCATGTTTTTAAGCCTTCTTATGTATATATATTGAGTAGGCTCCATACCCAGCGTGGAGCCCAATGCAGGGCTTGAACTCACAACTCAAAATTCAGAACTTTCCTTATACTCATACACTAGTGCAGCAACTTCTGGCTTTGTGTTCTAGTCCTTGGGGAGCTGGCAGTTTTTGTCACTAATTTTAATTAACTTGATAATACCTTTAGTAAATTAAGGTGTTACAACCTTCCCAATGATATTTACATTTTAGTATCACTTCTCTACAGAATTATTAATTCTTGTTACTAGAGAGTGTCTTAATTTGGGTTCTTTCAGAAATGAACCCTGAGATAAGGATTTAAGTCCAAGTACTTGTTTTGGAGGCGACAGCAGGAAATTGTGGAGGAGCAAGGAGGAGAAGTGGAAACAAATAAAGGATGAGTTACCAGGCAATCTGCCACTGTGGGTAAATACTGCAAAATCTCTGTGGGGAGGTCTGGGCACCAAAGGAACACATACCTCAAAGCAGAACAGGATCTGGGGTATTTTTACACTAACCACCACCTGAGTGTTACTCCCAAAGGGGTATTTTCTTTGACATTCTCAGTCTCCCACACAACTGACAAAGTTGATTCAGAGAAAGTCTCAGACAAGGAAATACAGGGGCTGGCAGTTGGAAGTTGGGCCAGTGTGCCCTGAAGTTGAAGGACAAGGGGGATGGATGGCACCATCGGCAATATTTGCTACAGAGACAGAGACCATAATTTGAAGACATTTTGAAAGAAACCATTATTTTAGTCACTCATTATCCTACTTCAGACCCCACTTACATAAATAACTCCTTACATATAACTTTCTTTAGGTATACGTTACAAAATTAAAGTCAGAATGTGCATATTAAATTTATATTCTAATTGTCACATAATAATTTATCATCTATTTACATATGTCTTTATGTTCAGAAATTTCAATGTAAAGATGACATCATATACTTTCCTCCATGAATATTTTACTATTCATTTCTTCTGATGCCTCTGCTCCCAAAACCCACTGGGAGCCAGGCACTGTGCTCAGGGGCTGAGGAGGGATACGGAAGTGACTTTGAATGTTTGAAGAATGTACCACCATATATACAAATGTGTACTAAGTTCAATGTTAGAAACATGTTCAACTGGAAGAGATCACCCAGAAAATGGTAGTTAACTGAAGGCCATCAATGAAGGCCCAAACTGGGGGATGTCTTCTTTAGGTTTTGGAAGACAGATGGATGAGGATGAAGCTGTGAGGGCACACCAGGCCAAGAGAAAGAACCTGTGTAAAAGACTGAGGGGTGAGGGCTCACTATCGTTAGGGCGTGTGCAAATAAAGAGCATGAATAATTTATTTGACAGTTCTTCTCCTGTTGGATTTTTAAATTATTTTCCTCACTTTCTTGTTTCAGATAATTTTGTGAGGAACATCTCTATGCTTCCAGATTTTCATTTCCCTTAGATTATTTTTAAATCATGAACTTCTGAACTGGAATGACTTGGTCAAAAGAAATGCTCTCTTATCAGGAGATATGTCTTAACTGCAGTGTGGATAAGGGAATTTTTATTTAATTTAAATTCAATTAGCCAACATATAGTACCTCATTAGTTTCATATGTAGTGTTCAATAATTTATCAGTTGCATATAACACCCAGTGCGCATCATCTCACGTGCCCTCCTTAATGCCCATCACCCAGTTACCCCATCCCCCACCCACCTCCCTTCTGTAACTCTCAGTTTGTTTCCCAGAGTCAAGAGTCTCTCATGGTTTGTCTCCCTCTCTAATTCCTTCCCATTCAGTGTTCCCTCCCTTCCCCTATGATCCTCTGCGCTGTTTCTTATATTCCACATATGAGTGAAACCATATGATAATTGTCTTTCTCCGATTGACTTACTAGGGGAATTGTAAGCAAAATGATCCAGTGGCTTAAAGAATGTAACTCCAATGTAAAACAGAGCCTACAGAGGGTGATTCCTCCTTTCTTTCTCTTCTGTTTGGGCTCTTTGCCTTTTCCTGCAAGTTTTTACAGTGTGGTTCAGCTGTAGGGCCATGTGCTTGGCGACTCTATTCTGGCTGAAGGTGGTAAACAGAGCAGAAAACCAGAGTTAAGACTATAAATCATCTTGTGTTATAATAGAGCTCTGTTTTAAACTGCTTCTTTTTCAAAGAAGAAAAATTGCTATATAGACTAAATTGAGCTGGCAGCCAGAAAGCCATTTGTTGCCTTTTGTAAAAAGAAAAAATTTTAAATGACTTTCCAGACTATTTCAATTATTTATATTTTTTATTTCTAAAGCATTTTAACCAATATTTTTATGAAATGAGTTGTAAATTTTCTTTCTCCTCATCAAATGTTCAAAGTAAAAGAAACAAGAGAAAGAGAAAAGCCTCCTAAACCCTTTATCAATAGTTTTTGTGCAAATACTAGAAAGCAGGTTGGAGCAAATTACTTTATAATTTATACAACAAGTCAGATATAAAATTCGTGTCGATATGTAGGAAGAAGAACAATTTGAAGCAATATCACCAAAATCACAGCGTAAACCTGTTGTTGAAGTTTTAACTTAAATACTGAAAAAAACATGGTATATTTACCTAAACACTTATTTCCTTTACAGAGTTCAAGACTCAATACTTGATTTAGTTAGTCATACCACAGATACAAAGAAATAAAATCAAGTAAATAATCCTGATTCACACAATTCCTGGCTTTTGCACTCAGTTTTGTTTACTTTCTTGTTTTCAACTTTTCTGGATCATTTGCATACATGAATCCTTTACTGCTTCAGATGAAATTGCTTCAGGCCATTTCCTAAATGAAATTATGTAATATCTCTCACTCCTTTGATTTTTTTTTTACATCATTATTTCTTTTCAAAGTAGAGTAAGAAAACTATAACATAAAAAATGTTTCCACATAGGGTTATCTATTCCAGCTTTTATCCATGGATGAAATCATCTTTTGGGCCATCTGCTCCTTACTTTTAAGCAGAGTTATTTGAAAGAGGGGATCAGAAGTGTCAATTTCTAAATATCTCTCTCTCTCTTATTTTATTTAAACGTGCTCCTTGAGACAGAGAATCTCCGTAGTCACTCCTGGCTACCCAGACCTATGCTGGCAGCAGCCTATATCCTGCACATCTCAGACCCATTAAATGACACAATTTGGAGTCCTCAAAATTGGTGTCACCATCTGATAACTAATTCTTACTAAATGTTAAAGGTTATGGAGGCACTCAGCTGGCTCAGTCAGTAGAGCATGCGACTCTTGATCTCAGGGTTGTGAATTTGAGCCCCACATTGGGTATAGAGATTACTTTAAATAAATAAATAAAACTAAAGGTTTTTAATAGTTTAATGTAATCAGTTTCTATATTAGAAAGAGTATCACGTTTGGAATCAATGCATACTCTCATAATCTTGTTCCACCACTCACTCAGTTATCTGAACCCCCATTTTAACAGTGTAGTTTAACATTGTTAAGCACCTAGTATTGGCACTACTTTAGGTACTGGAGATACAAAAATAATTGAGAAAGACCTGGTCAATGCTCTCGAGCAGTTTGCCAATAATGAATGAAACATAAGAGTGAAAAAAAGACCATTTCAATACAATGTGATATGTAGAAATATACTCTGCAGGGAGGGAATGGAACTCCAATCATCTTTTGGAATTTTCTTCTTTTTCCCCAAAATGTTAAGCTTTGGTAAACACCTCTCAGAAAAGACAAGCTCCCCTCTTGCTGGAACTCTTTAAATCTTATTTGTCCTAGTTTAAAGATAACAGGTGAAGCAATTAGAAAGAAAACAAAAATACTAAGCATCCTTAGGGATCTCACTGAAGATTTAGGAAAGATTTATAATCCCTGTGTTAATAAACTAATTGCTACATTGGGTATACCTCGAAAGTAAGTGGATGAGATCTAATCTAACTATTAAAAACAAGCAGGGGAACATCTGATCCCTCACTTATTTACAGGTGAAAAAAATGGAGTTTGGAGATTTCAAGTGGTTTGTCCAAGACCACACAGTGAGTAAGAGGCAAAGAGGACCCAAAACTAAGTCTCTCAACTTTTCATTCATTCTCTCATTCATTCCTTTAATGAACACTTACAGAGTGAGTACATACAAACCGAGCAAAGCACTGCAGGCCTCTCTGCTCCTTCTCCTACTATTTAATGACGAATATCAACTGCATTTTATGACAGAGATGAAGAGTTAGTTTAGAGAGACCTTATTTATCTGAAGAGATGAGATGAACAAAATCTAAAAGCCTGAATTATTATGAAGCATGCAAGGTGACGTGAGTCCTCAGAGTAATACAATTAATGAGCCATCAAATGTTTACACTCAAATCAGAATCGTAGCTCGGTTGGGTGAGGATGGGTGACCTGAACTGTGCCTTTGATCTTAATCTCAGGGACAGAGAAGAGAGAAAAGCAGCAACAGGGAAACAGCTTTCGAAATAAAAGATTAAAAAGAAAAGGCTAAGGTAGAAAATTTGCTCCTGTTCACTAACAAAAAAGAGGATGGGAGATTTATTTTATGGGCCTTCTGTGTAAAAGTCTTACTTCTTCAGAACCCAACTACAATGCAACTGTTTTAGAATTCCTATTGAAATCACTTTAAGTTAAAAAAAAAAAGTATATGGAGGGGTGCCTGGGTGGTTCAGTGGGTTGAGCATCTGACTCTTGATTTTGGTTCAGGTTATAATCTCGGGGTTATGAGATCAAACCTCACATTAGGCTCTGTGCTGGGCATGGAACCTGCTTAAGACGCTCTCTGCCTCTCCCCCTAAACCTCTTCTTGCACACTCTCTTAAAAAACAAAAAGTATATGGAAAGAAAAAGTAGTCTCTGTAAATACTTTATCATAGTGTTTATTGAACTGTTCCTGGATGTGATTTGGTGGGTTTAACTGTCAGATAAAACTGGTGTGAGTCTTAGTAATAACTACCTTTCAACTCTAAGAAACTGGATTCCAACCGTAAATCCACACTGAGAGATGTGTTTGTTGCTTTTTGTATCTTTGGATATAAGAATTCTTTTTTTTTTTTAATTTAAATTCAAGTTAGTTAACATACAGTGTAATATTGGTTTCAGATGTACAATGTAGTGATTCAACACATTCAACACTCGGTACTCATCACAAGTGCATGCCTTAACCCCCATCACCTATTTCATCCATCCTCCCACCCACCTCCCCACTGTTAACCATCAGTTTGTTCTCTATAGTTATGAGTCTGTTTCTTGGTTTATCTCTTTTCCCCTATGATCATATGCTTTGTTTCTTAAATTCCATGTGACTGAAATCATATAGCATTTGTCCTTCTCTGACTAACTTATTTTGTTTAGCATAATACCCTCTAGTTCCATCCACACTGCCGCCAATATCAAGATTTCATTCTTTTTATGGCTGAGTAATATCCATTGTATATATATATACCACATCTTCTTTATCCACTCATCAGTCAACAGACATTGGGCTCCTTCCATAATTTGGCTGTTGTAGATAATGCTGCTATAAACATCATGCATGTATCCCTCCAAATTAGTATTTTCATATTCTTGGGGCAAATACCTAATAGTGCAATTGCTGGATCAGCTATTGGAATTCTTATAAGAACTTCCCCTCTGGTTGCTGTCCTTTTGATATAGAGACTTGTACATGCCCAACTGCCTGCTCGGCAACTGGTTTCTACAGATCCCAGATACGGTAAATTTGGGAGTTTCCATTTCTCATCCTTTTTCTACCTAAATATCCTTTGCAGAGTATGGTCATTTCACTGCTATACATTGTTAAATTTTGTTGTGATTAAATAGTCACCAAAAAAATAAAATAAAAACCACCCTAGTTAGAGTGAACACCAGTCAATGTCTCTAGTTCCCTTTAAACATAAAGGAAGTTCATGTTTGTTGTATACTACCCATGACATGAAAAAATAACCTAGGAGAAAAGTAAGGGCCACACATGTACCTGACTTTCTGTGAATTTCTCCTTTGCCAGGAAGAATATTAATACACCTATCTTGTTTTCTAAGGGAACTTGTACCTGAAAGGGGAAATAAGCAAAATCTGACTGGATAGAAATATTCAATGTTAATCCTTCCATGATGCAAATGGAAAGAGCATGACAATATTAATTCCATTTTTTAAAAATACCCTTTGGTTAATAATTTTCTCAGTGCACCACAGAAGACAAAGAAGTGTCATTGTCGGCCTCTTTGGGGAAGAAAAAAATGTTGCCTGGAATAAAGCTGCAATGAAACTCATCCACAGCTGTAAGGATGTTTCTAGGGAGTTCATGCCCAGAAACAGGTTTTTAAAGCTGGAGTGTGGAGTTACAGGGTAGCCTACAAATGTCCAGTGCACTTTTGCAAGTTACACCAAATTCAATGAATATATTTGGACTATAAATCATACAGGAATAGTTACGGCAACATTTCAACTTTATCTTCACCCAAATCTCTGATGAAATCAAGAATTGGACAAGTGCACATTCTTTGTTTATTTATTTTTTGGATTTGGAGGATTTTTGTTATTTTAATTTTTTGTTTAAACTGGTGCTTGGGAACCTCTTATGAGTTCAGCAATCGGTCAAGCACTGGGCTGGAAGAAGCTGACTTGGGCCCTCCTTCCTGACAAGTTTAGTTCCACAGATTACATAAATTCGGTGCATGCAAAAACCATTTGAGAAAGAGCCCTAGTGGCTGAGCACAGAGCAGATGGGCTAAGTCACCAAAATGCAAGCTTAGCAAATAGTCTTCAGGGGTGGCCAACCTCTGCTGGACCTAGTCCTCCTCACGACCTTATGACAAGAGTAATGCAAAGAATTTAGGCTACAGTCAGGCAAATCTCACTGCCTTCTTAAATATTCTACACAGTTGCAATATGTGAGTGAGAAAGGAGCTCCCCGCAACCTCCAGACCACTACGGGTGCTGTCCCTTGTTCAGCAGTATAGTTCATGGAAAACATCCCTCATATTAACTTCATTTTTGTAAATTCAGCTTGGAATGTGGGATTCATATAATGCAGCAAAGTCAGGCAAATGGATTCAAATTCTGAATTCAACCTCATTCTTACCAGCCACGCGACTCTGAGCAAGGTACTTGAACTCACAGAGTTTCCATTGTCTCATCTGCAGTTCAATTCGTACCATTAGATTCAATAAATATTGATGAAATACAGCGTTCTGTGCTAGGCCTGGGGGGAAGATAACAGATAGAGTGGATATGGGCCAGCCTTGGCAAGTTGGGGACAGTCGTGGGAGCCGTGTAAGGAGGCTGCTGAATTCCCACAGCGTGTTCAGAGGGCTCGAAGGCAAGTTGTCTGAGTACCACAACTTTCCAGTGCCAGGAATGGTTTTGTTCCTTATAACCCATCGTGGGCCACGAGGCAGGAAGGACTCACATGGCATTTTCTGAGCCCTTGGGAAAGACTGGTTGTTCTCCAGCTGCGGATGTCCTGAGACAGCCCAGAAGAAACCTTGCCAGGGGCTCTTGCCAAGTTTGGAAAAGCTCAGATCTGGATTCCTCCTCTAGAAACTACAACACATTTCTCTTTTGAGTAGAAGAAAGGAGAAAAAAGGGGGACCTGAGGGAGAGGGAACTTGACAAGTAAGCAGAGGGGATCTTCCCCTTTGGACGTTGAGAAAGGAAGTATAGCAAATCATCCCAGAGAGAGAAGAGAAGTAGAGAGGAGAACATACAGGCAGGCAAGGGCCCTGGGATTTTCTCTGACACTGGCCCCTTTGTAGAACACTGAGTCACTATCTTCTTATTTGTCCAAACATAGACTTGGGCCAGATTATTGTTCAGTTTTCTCCTGCTATGTCTTCCTAAAAATGCTTTCCTTTGGAATTAGCCCCACTTCCTTCCAGCAGTTTTATCACAAGGATCTTGTAACTTGCTTGGCTCTAGGGGAACAGACCTCAAGATGTCTTGGGGAGTCTGTGAACCCAGTGTCCAGTGCTTTCAGGGCATGTTGATGGGCTCATTCAGGACTCTGATGATAGAAAGTCACATGAATAAACTACCCCAATGCATACAATATAGATTTTCCGGCTGTGATGAGTGGGACTCTGGCAATATTTTCACTGCCCTTGTGGGTGTTATATGACCACATGCCTTTTTAACTAAAGAGACCAAGGACCAAGGTGAAGGAGGAGTTGCCTCATACATACTGAGAGCCCAATGATGAGCACACATTTATCATGATGGGCAGGATTGAACCCCAGAGACAGGTTGTAAAATAAACAAGTAAGAGTCAGTTACTTGGGTTCAAATCCTAGTTTGGCCTCTGCAGGCTTTTGAACAAATAATTTTGACATCTTTAAAGTTTAGTCCCACTTTCTCCCTGCCTCTCAGGATTGTTGGGACCATAACTGTAACAATCATTAGGGCTCTTCACAAATATTCTGAGGTGTTTTTTTCTTCTTTTCAGTCACATGTTAAGATTATACTTCCCCTTTTTCTCCTCTTCCCCACAAAATATAAGATGTGGACATATGACTTGATTTGCTAACGGGAAGTAAGCAAAAGCAGCCCATGTCACCTCTGAGCAGAAGTACAAGAGGCTATAGACAATTCTTTGTGAGTTGCCATGCACTGTTTTTCTCTGCCTAGAGACCAGCGAAGTTTCCATAGTGACTGTCAGCTTGAGTCCCAGAGTCCACAGCTTGACCCACAATGGTCATGTGGCTTGACTTTGTTGCTTTTGGCCCCTGATGTTTGGGGATAATTGCAACAGCAGGATAATCTAACTGATGTATTCTTAAGAGAGGCAATAATGATGAAAATTGGTTTTTGGGTTGTGAAAAAAATATACCATGTTCCATGGCCTCCATAGGGCCACAGTATATAAACAGGCACACAATACATTTGTGGTATTTACATTTCATGAGGGAGAGGAGGTGGGTAGGTGTTTAGGAAAAAAAAAATTCTAAAAAGCCTCCTTAAGGGTGCAATAATGAAAAAAAAGCTTGAGAAACACCAAAGTCTGTCCTGATTGAAGAGCAGCATATGAATAGTAGATCGTTTCATTTTTCTTAAAAGAGACTTAGAGAGGGCACTATATAATATACCATGTTTTATTTTTCCTGTCTATTATCTCCTACCTGGCTCCATGAAGGTCAAGAATTTTCCCTACTTTGTTAATTACTAAATCCCTAGTGCCTAAAATAGCCTTAGCACATAGTAGTTGCCCATGAAATATTTGCTGAATCAACGAATAAATAATTGAGACAGAAATGACTCCAACACCCTGAGCTTCCAAGCTTAATTGGAAGTTAGTCACATGTTGATGCTACATGGGGGAGAAAATTTACCCAGATCTGGGAAGGCTCCTGGGAGGAAACAGTATATAAAGTATGGCCTGAAAACTGAGAGGGTGGACAAACAAAAAGCAAAAACACAAGGTTTGGGACGAAATTAATTCCGCAAAAAGAGAAAAGACTCAGGCCAAAGGAATAGTATAAAGATTGCTCCAAGGCAGCAGATGAGTTGTATTTCATCGACAGAGATCTTTTGTTTGGCCACATAACTCACATTTAAAAAGAAGAATTTATGTTAGAAAACTGTAAATCCAGTTTCTCTTTAAAAATTCAAAGGGAGCCTAAATAAACCCTGATAACTGAAAGAGACCAAGGCACATTTAGGGCACCTGAAAATGTGCTGTGGCTAAAACATAATCTAATATGGACAGCAAAGTTGTAATAGTGTCCAAATCTTGAAGATCTTTGAATGCCGTCTTAAGGAGCTTGAACTTTATCTTGAGAACAACAAAGAGCCATTGAAGTGCTTTAAGCAAGTGAGTGATACACTTCTGTTTGTGTTCAAAGAAGATCACTCTGGCGGAAGTATGAAGAATGGACTGAAGTTGCACAAGACCAGAGGTTAAGTGACCAATACAAAGATAATCGCAGGAATCCACGCAAGACAGGATATTGGCCTTGATGAGTAAGCAGTACTGATGGCAGAGATTCTAGAGGCATCCATTCTCCCTTTTATCATTTTTAACATCACCCTCATTTGTTCGGGGTGGCATTATGCCCAATAAGACACCTCCCCAGATCCCTTTGTACAGCCTTGTCAATTTCTTAGACCAGCGTACTAGTCCTGGACTGTCTTCCTGCATATTGTTCACTAGGTAAGAAAAATAATTCTACTTTTTATCAATATGCATTCAATAGGGGTGCCTGAGTGGCTCAGATGGTTAAGCGTCTGGCTTCGGCTCAGGTCATAATCCCAGGGTCCTGGGATCGAGCCCCGCCTTGGGCTCCCTGATCAATGGGGAGCCTGCTTCTTCCTCTCCCTCTGCTCCTCCCCCTGCTTGTCCTCTCTCTCTCTCTCTGTCAAATAAATAAATAAAATCTTTTTTTAAAATATACGCATTCAATAAAATGCATCTGTAAGGAGACAAAATTAATAGAATTTAGTAGAATAGGACGTGTGCTTACTTTTTAGAGTAGTAAGTTTAGTACGTAGAGTACGTAGCACTGTCCAAGATAGAGGCAGGCAGCTAACATTAATTCCCTCCCCCTTCTTTCTTCTTGTCCCTAATTAGGAATAAGCACTTTTAGGTCAGAAACCAAAAATTCTGGTCTTCCTTTCATTTATTTAGTAACCAGCATGTGGAAAGTATCTTGAGAGCTTGTTTGGAGGTTCTAGCAGGGGAGCGCAGCTACTCGTATACCCTTGACCGAAGAACGGTCCTCCTCTATCGGGGAAGGTCGTCCTCTTCGACCGAGCGCGCAGCTTCGGGAGGGACGCACATGGAGCGGTGAGGGAGGAAGGGGACACCCGCCTAGCCAGCCAGATCAGCCGAATCAACCCTGGCGATCAATGGGGTGACAGATGTCGCAGCCAGATCGCCCTCACATCCCAGCATGTGGAAAGTATCTTATACATTGTACACAGCAAGCACTTGGTACTTGTTGTGGCTGATCCACTAGGAATTTTAATGAATGTTTAAACATTACTTAAGTATAGGGAAAGCAGTGTTTGTAGCAAATGCTTTCAGACAAACGCACACACACAAAAAATCCCAAATGGATTATTCAGGCTGATGCTGCTACATAAGATAATTGTAACAGGAGATTCTTTATTTCATTTTACTTAGCTCTCCTGGCAATCTGATCAGTTTGACTCAGTCATGGTGAAAGCAGAAATAAACTTCCTTTTTGAAGATTTTATTTTGATTAGATAATACTCTGGGTAATCTCTGATAATTAAAGAGGATATCAAAAATAGTAAGCAAAAATGAGAAAAGCACTGAGAAATATCAATAAACTATATGTTCTTCTCTTTCAACGCAGTTGTTCTATGTAAAGAGGGGTAAAGATTGCTTAGGTAAATTTGTCCTGATCTTTTTATTTTTTTTTTATTTTTTTATTTTTTTTTAAAGATTTTATTTATTTATTTGACAGCGATAGAGACAGCCGGCGAGAGAGGGAACACAGCAGGGGGAGTGGGAGAGGAAGAAGCAGGCTCATAGCGGAGGAGCCTGATGTGGGGCTCGATCCCAGATCGCCAGGATCATGCCCTGAGTCGAAGGCAGACGCCTAACGACTGCGCTACCCAGGCACCCTGTCCTGATCTTTTTAATGCCTGCTGAAAATAAAGTGAAATTAAAGCAAAAAACAGTTAAAAAGTAGTTATAAATATGATCTCAATTCTGTTGGGAAAACAATGATATATCTATGCATGTTAAGGAAAGCCATACAAGAGGACTGACAGGAAGTGCTAAGGGAGTATCTATTATGATGGAATGGGATCATAGTTGTATGTGATTCAGAATATATGTGTAAATTTCTTGTGATAGCATGTACCACTTTTATAATCAAGAAAAAAGATACTTATTAGAAAGGTTTTTATGCAACATTCCTTTGACTTGACAGAGTTGTATATGTGTCTATAACTGGCCTTGGAAAGTTGTTAGGGTGCCTCCTATCACTGTTGACACTGATCCCCTCTTCACAAGAATATGAAGAAGGGGGGAAAAAAGGAGGTGGGGACGAGGTTCCACAGTCAAGGGGACTAGAACAGAACCATGGACAGAAAGCACCCAAGATTAACTTTGAAAATGTGTATTAATAAATCAATAAATGCTTTGAGTTTGAACTCATAAAATTATTTTCATATATACAAATTCATCACACACAATAAAATAAAAGTATAATGTAAACAAACATGGGATGAACAGAGTCTGTGTATCGTCTTGCCACACTAAATAGTACATGGATGCTCTTCAGTAACTGGCGAGATCTAGTCAAATATAAATAAAGGGTACTAGAATGCCCTCAAACCGAAGTTCATTTATCTCAACTGGATGAGCAATTCTGTTTAGTAAAACTTCACCCTTTGTGTTAGCTAATCATATTTACCAGAGAAAAACACACTAACTGAAAAAATAAATGGACCTCTAAAAAGAAATGTGATCTTTCAAGCAGATCTGGTGAAACGTATTTGACTCACGTATATATTTTTTTGTCTTTGGGCACAAAGATTTGACAATTTATTATTTGCAAAGAATAAAACTACTCCTCCAGTGGAAAGAAATTCAATAAATATTAATTGATGAGCAAAATCTTGGGTTAAAAAAAAGGAGCTAACTAAATTTTCTTTCCTTGGGTAATAAAATAAGAATAAAAGAAACGACATTGTGTTAAGAACCCTGGATTGGTCTGACGTGTTTTGTTTTGTTTTTTTAAATAAGATTTTATTTATTAATTTATTTGTCAGAGACAGAGAGAGCACAAGCAGGCGGAGCAGCAGGCAGAGGGAGAAACAGGCTCCCCACTGAGCAGGGAGCCCAATGCAGGACTTGATCCCAGTATGCTGGGATCATGACATGAGCCAAAGGCAGACACTTAGCCAACTGACCCACTGAGGCATCACTGGTCTGACATTTCTCAGAAATTTGCTTTTCACCTCCCCCCTCTGCAAAAAAGCCACGTTAGGGAAGTGAGCTAAGAAAGCCAACTGTTATGCATATAGCAATGGCGTGATGGCCTTGCTGTGTGGAAAGCAGGAGCCTCAGAAGGTCAGGATAGCATGCAGGGGCTATAAAAGCAAAGCTGAAACCAAAAGTAGGGTGATCAAGTGAAAGGAGAATGGAAAGGACTGTCAAAGAGGCAGCATAAAATCAGATGCTATCAAACTTTACCACAGGAAGAAGAAAGGAAAGTCCTATCTGGATGGCGAATGACAAACCGTAATATCCAAAAAGAAATGGGGAAGAGAGGAGTCATATGTTCTCATGTGAATATCTAGATGGTTCCCAGATATGCTTAGTGTAAGCAGGATCATGTGATCACTGAGTTCTTCCCTCTCTGCTTGGCAAAAAAGATGGAAGTCTTGCCTCCAATTTCCACTTGATTTCCCTTTCTGCAACAATATAGCAGGCTGTTTATATCCAGGAGGGGGAAAAAACCCTAAGAATAAAAACAAACAGGTTATTAATTTGAAAAACCGAAGTGTAATTCTAGGGATTAAGCCATCTTGACTGCTAACGGAATAATTTTCCTGAACACTATGATGAAAAATGAAATGTATAGAAATTGATACTTCAAACATCGCGGTTGTAGCAAATCCTCTTCTTTGGTAAGAACTTTTTTTAAAGCAGTACTGATTTCATTTTGTTTTAGGTCATCCCAAAAACTTCCCACTGAAAATGGCTCGACTGTTGCTATCGCCAAAATGGCTTTCATTCTGTGACATTATTTCGTTTCCACCTCAAACGGTATACCGTGATTCATTTCTGGTACTAACCACCCTTGACGTTAAGGGCTCAGTCCTCCACAAGATGGCTCCCACTTGAGATGCCAGTTACAGCTTCAGGGTCCCCAGGCTACTGGAATTTCTGATTAACGGGCTACAAATCTGGGGAGTCATGACCCACTCAGGTTTGGTAATTCACTAGAATGATTGACAGAACTCAGGAAAGTGCAATATTTACTATCCCAGTTTCATTATGAAGGATATGGAGGACCAACCAAATGAAGAGACCTGTAAGGCGAGGAAGGGTCCCAAATACAAAGCTTCTGTGCCTTCTCCTCATTGAATCAGGGCACATCACCCTCTGGCACACGGATGTGTTCACCACAGTGCAAGCTCCTAATGAACTAAACTGCAAGTGGCCACAATAAAAAGCACATGGCTGGGTGCACTGGGAGATGACGCTGGAAAGATGATTGAGGCCATGCCATGGACGGGGGTGGAAGGGGGCTCTGAATTCTGTGCCGAGGAGTTTGAATATTATTCTTCAGACAATGGAGAGCCACCAAAAATTTCTGAAGAAGAATACTTCACTGTGTGTCGGTGCTTCCTCTTCTGTAGGTCTTTTGAGAGTTTGCAGACAAAAATGAAACCAATTAGATTACTGAAATAATCCAGACAACAAATGACAAGGAACCATGGTACGGAACAGTGCAGGAATACCAGAAAAGAGAACCCACGAAATTCATGGATTGTGGAGGCAGAAACAGGAGAAGTTGAAGATGATTCCCACATGTCTAGCATGCCTGAGCAGGAATATGGTATCACTGAAAGAAATGAGGAACTGTCCTAGTCTGCTCAGGCTGCTATCATAAAATACCAGACACTGGATGGCTTAAACAGACATTTATTTCTCACAGTTCTGGAGGCTGGGAAGTCCAGGATTAAGGTGCCAGCCAATTCCATTAGGATGAGGCCCATCTTTCTGGCTTGTAAACAGCTGTCTTCTTGCTGTGTCCTCACGTGAAAGGGAGAGAGAGGAAGCAAGCTCTCTAGTTCAGGAACAATTAGTATCATTTCCCATATTCTAAAACCTGGCATTGACATCACCCCAAGCATCCTCAACCATGATTCCCAAGGTATCCCTGACTTGACTCCTGCCTCTTTTTACAGCATCATTTGTTGTCACTCCTTTTCACTCTTCTCACTCAATCACGTTGAGATACATAGAATTCACAAATGGGTCACAGTATTTTAAGGTTCCCTGTTCTCACTCATGCTATTCCCTGTCTGGAATGCTCTTTTCATGTCCAACTTTTTTTTCCTTTTAATGATGCTCATCTTCCAAGGTTCAGTTGTGGTCGTCATCTCTTCGTAAAGCTTTGTGGGGACATATTTCACAGGCTACCCTGGGATGTCATGGTAAGAGTGTGTCATTCATCCATTAGTCTGTCTTTTCCGTGAGACTGTCAGTCCTTGACAGCAGGGATTCTGTTCATTCTGCTCTCTACCTCTAACACCTAATAGAATGTGGCATTTGACTACAGCTAAAGTGTTTTTTTAATTTCTTAAGTGTGTTCAGTTAGTTAACTGACTTCTCAATATTCAAATATTTGTGAGTGATTAATGTGCAAAACAACCCCTCAAGTGTTCTGCTTTTCTCTCCCATGTGCTGCACTTGTTATTTAAATGTCTATTTGAAAGGGCCAATGTCTAGACTGGTCAAAGCAGGCAAAAACAAAAATTCTAAATGTATTTCCTTTCAGGAAACATAATCTATTTTTAAAACAACTTTGTGGACAGTCCCTAGAGAACATAGTGGAATAGACAGTCTTTTCATGAATCACCTCACTAGGCTGATTCTCCGTGAAGAACACGGACGGTTTGTTTGGGATGAAAATACTAGAAAATGAGAAACGGAAAAATTACATGGACGTGGATAAATGAGCAAAGGATGCTGAACACTAAAAGGAATAATTCAAGTCAAGGAAAGACGATTTGGGCAGAAAAATCTAGAAGACATTAAATTAGGCATTTCATTTTGTTCCGATTATACTGTATTTTCTTTGATATTGTAAGTTCCTAACCCCATGACTGTTTTTATTGAACACTCACAGTGAATGAGGCTTTGTTCAGCAGGATTTAACAAAACACCAGTGTAAATCATTCAGCAAGCATGGCCAAAGGATCACTATACCAATAATTAATCAGGCTTTCTGCTCATTCTCCTTTCCAAGGGTTAAAGGTTAGAAGTATTATGTCTAATAAATTGAAATCTGCTGTATATCTGCTAGGTCACAAAGCATGCATTATAAAATAAAAACATGCCAAAACAAAAACCACTGGCCACTTGCATTATTTCCTAAAGCATTTCCAAACACATCCAATCTAAAAATAGATTTTTAAAACAAGCTGTTATCAATTTAGAAAGGAACACAAAGTTAAACTCTCTATAATCTTGAGCAAAAATAGAAGGTCATTAATTGTACAAACTGTAATTGAGCAAAACCTCATTGTGGCATCTTGCTTAACATCCTGAAAACAAAAAAATCCTCAATACCTATAATAACAGCAAAATGAATAACTTTAAAATGGGCTAGTATACCAACAACCACACACAAAAAAAACTACATAAACAAAAGATTTGCTGGGGCTAACTGGAAATACTGATAAATAAGAACTATGAAATTGAGTGCTAAGAATTAAAAGAATGCTTATGATTTCTGATTTGTTTGGGGATATGTGATGAGTCAAGACATCCTGATAAATTTTAATATTTTTGAGAATTGTTTTTATATATTATAGTAGATCATAATTTGGGGTTTAATTCTTCAATCTAAAACCTAACATTTTTCGAGCACCTACTCTATGTATCAGGAACTAGGTGAGTTAAAACAAAACCTGCTGTGGAGGAGCTCACACTCTAGTAGTGGAAACTGACATGCAACTAATTACAAAACTGGAGATCAACTGCAATGATAAAAATATCGGCCAAGAAAGGGATTCTCTCCCCCAGGTAGGTGGTCTAGATAAGCTGACAACTCCTCCAGAAGAATGACTGTAGACAGAAAAGCAGAAGACAGAACAAATGCTTTATCTCACAAACGGAACTGTAAGTTCACTGATGGCAGAGACTGTTTTTTCCTTCTTTCTAAAACTCAGAGTACATAGGAAATTTTCAATGATCTTGGCTAATCACCAAAGATAGTTCTGCTTGATGAAATTAGGTAATTTGGAATTTGAAAAATTGGTGGCATCAGATGAAAAAGGAGTCCATGGGACAATAAGAAGGACGGGAAAGGAAACTGAATGGGAGGTCATCGCGAAGAGAAGAAAACCATGAGAGACTCTTAACTCTAGGAAACAAACTGAGGGTTGCTGGAGGGGCAGTGGGTGGGGGATGGGGTTAAAAAAAAAAAGGAGAAATAAAGTCTTCAGGGCGCCTGGGTGGCTCAATCAGTTAAGTATCTGACTTTCGATCTCAGCTCAGGTCTTGATCGTAGGGTCGTGAGTTCAACCCCCACATTGGGTGTGGAGCCTACTTTAAAAAAAAAGGTAAAAATCTTCACAAAGCTAAAAATGAGTCATTAATATCTCTTAATAAAAAAAAAAAAACAATCTGTCAGAGGTAGCCATAGGATTGATAAATATAAGCCTGAAGCCGAATACTCTGTTCCCAGGTTTACTGATTCAAGTGGCTCACACCTCACAGCCACTAACTACTTCCAGTACAATTGAACTCCGGGTCTCAAGAACACAAAATGTAGAAGGAAGTTTTTGTGGTGAATACTGAAAGGCTCTGGCTTGTACTGGCTATGAGAGAAAAAAATACAAGAAGGTTCAAGATAATTTTAATCTTGAGTACAACTGAGAGATCGAAAGCTTTGTGTCACTGGAGAAAGGAATAAGAAAGACAACAAAATGAAAGAGAAATAGAAGTAAAGAAAATAAAAGAGAAGGAGGAAGGAAGAAAAAAAACATGGTGGGAAATATGAGACAGCCACAGATATTCTATCACTAGGATCCAAATTATCACCCAAGTTCTACACTAGCATAATCTCTATATGATGTCGTCACTAATCACCAAAGATTTGGACAATAATTGCACATCAAAATGCACAGAAATCCATACAAGCCTCACCTTACTTTTCGAAAAGTGGAATTACTCTCTTCTGTTATTTATGATTTGAGATGTAAGTTCGTTTTGATTTTCCAGTTTAATATGTGTATACGCTTCCTTGACATTAACTTCAACGGCCTCTAGAAGTCAGCTATTATTCTTAATTTCTAACACCCAATCATCATCAGTCAGGTTAGCAGATGCTATTGTCCAGGATGGCAGAAGGGAACCAAGAGAGGTGGAGTCTCTGGGTCCCTATGGAAGTTGAGAAAAAGCTCAGGTTCTCTAATAACATTAGGAATAGCCCTTAGTCTGGGAGTTTTGGTGTAATTTACTGCAATGTAATACCTGCCAGATCAGGTGCACTTGTCAGCATTCGGTAGCACATAAGAGTAATAGAGTTTTACTTTTTTTTTTTTTTTAGTGATCTTATTTATTTATTTGAGAGAGAGAGAGAGAGAGCATGAGCAGGGGGAAAGGGCAGAGGGAGAGGAAGAAGCAGACTCCCCACCGAAGAGGGAGCCCAACATGGGTCTCGATCCCAGGACCCCGAGATCATGACCTGAGCCTCCCAGGCGCCCCTAGAGTAATAGAGTTTTTTTTTTAAGATTTTATTTATTTATTTGACAGAAAGACAATGAGCATAAGCAGGGGGATCAGCAGGCAGAGGGAGAGGGCGAAGCAGGCTCCCCGCTGAGCAGGGAGCCCTATGCAGAGCTCCATGCGGGGCTCGATCCCAAGACCCTGAGATCATGACCTGAGCCAAAGGCAGACACTTAACCAACTGAGCCATCCAGGCATGCCTAGAGTAATAGAGTTTTAAAGCAGCAATTTTTGGTCTGTGAAAATGTTATATGACAGGTAGACACAAAAATGGTGGGGGAGTGGGAGGTGCGCAATGCCATTCAACAGCCGATCCACTTCTAATCTCTTCCCAAGCTGTTTTAATTGGGTCTTCATTGCTGTGAGAATAATCTGGTTCATATTTTAAGTAGAAATTGCATATTTTTTTGTTTGATTGTTTTTGAGAAGGAGACTTTTCACTATTTATTTAAGTAACTATTATCATAAAATATGACTCTTTCCTTTGGATGTATTTTTTATTCTATAAACTGTGTGAAAATTATGCAAATTCAGGGTTATTTTATTCCTCTGCATTGTTCTGGGCAAAGTAATAGATTGGGAGTAGGGTCTCTGCATGGATCCATTCATCAGATGATAGTTTATAGAATGAAAAATAATACACACTGATATTGCTCTGATTTTTTATTACTTCAATTAAGTCATCTAGGTAATGAGAGTCAAAAAGAAAAATCTAGTTGTTGTCTCTTACATATTCTTCATAGATCACTTTACCAAAACCAAATATGTTGTAAATGGGGTCCTCTTGCCCCAGAGATTTTTATGCATGCCATCCTCAAAGACACCTGCATTCCATTGAAGTATATGTCTTAAATTTCCCAATTATCACTCAACTCAATCAACAGTCCATCAAAAACTATTAAAACTATCGATTAATTCCCAGCACTATTCTAAATTAATTTGCCAAGAGCCCATTATCTTAAAAGCATGTGAGGCGCTGATAATTCTGTGCTCCCTGATCGGTATGTTCCTTATCAGCCTGCCCTGCAATAGCACAGTGATCATTGGGTACATTTCACAGCCTGCTGACAATGCACTGGAACTTCTTAAAGCAGCAAGATGTTCCACAGCAGATGGGTCTGGACCAAGATAAGCCTAACATCTTCTGTGTTTGAACTAAGAAAGAGTGACATTCATTTTTGGACCTACACTTTCTTAGAGACTCAGAGAACTAATGCATAATTTTAAAAGTCAGAGGGACTTTCCTACTGAGCAAGTGGTCCATAAATTATTGATTTAGAGTCAAGGAGCTGACAGAGATCTTACAGATCATTCCAGCAAGTGCTTCCCAACATTTTCTGATGTTCAAACCCCTTTCACTGTAATATACTATCTTGAGAACTCCCTAGGATCCTAGGTCCTTGGAATATGATCTAGAACAGGGGGCAGACCTGGGTGGGCACAACCCCGTGGCCCAGTGACTCTTCACCCCACAGAAAGGAGAACAACTGAAAGAAGGTTTACACATTATTACCTAACTTTCTGATCTTTGCCATTCTGATAGATGAAAACTTACCCTCAGAAGTTTTAACTGACATTCCTCTTATTATGAACAGAGTTCAACATACATTACTTTATTTTGAAAGTAAATCATTCGTAAGCCCCGGACTGCTATTAGTTAATTTAGTCAACTCTACATTACCTGAGATAATGGGTAGAGGTGGTCATTTTTTTTTAATTGTCAAAAATAGTATACAATGATTTAATGTTAACTTATTTCATTAAACATTTACAATTGTACTTTTTTATCCAAAAATGTTTAAAATAATGCAAAAAAAAAAACCACCCAAAACTATGTTTAGGAGCACTAGATATCACATAAAATGCTTAACCAAAAAAAAAAAAAAAAGTCACAAGGTTCTGTTTTTTAATATAACAGTACCTAAGTTAGGCAAAGACATAGTTCAGAGCAAATATTCTTCCTTCCCCTTTCCTTTCTTAGAGTCAAAGACCTAAATAAATGGAGAGAGATGCTGTGTCATGAATTAGAGAATTCTGTACCTTTAAGATTAAAAATCAGATCTCTCCAAACTCTGTACATTCAGTGCATTTCAATAAAAATCCCAGCAGGAATTTTTTATGGAAAACAACAAATTGATTATAAAATTTATGAGGAAAAGCAAAAAATTTAGAATAGCCAAAATACTTTGTAAAAAGAGGACAAAGTTGGATAACCGATACTACCTGATTTCAAGACTAAACTATAAAAACTATGGTAATCAAAACTGTGAAAGAACCTGTCAAAGATTATTGGAAAAAACTAGGCCCACACATATGTGATCAACAGATTTTCAAGAAAGGTGCACAGGCAAGCTAATGGAAAAGATATATAGATATATATATATAGATACACACACACACACACACACACACACACACACACACACACATATATATACCCACAGTGATGTGTTTACTAACAGTCTACAAAACTCATGCAAATAGTGTTCTTACCTTCTCTCATGTGGCCCGTTACATACATCCTTGTCTCAGGGCTTTTTCAAAGACCTTATATGTTACTTGATCCCATTCTTTAGTAAGAAATTCATGTGAAATACTAAATAATTATATTTTTATATTTTATCTCCTTTAAAAAAGCTTTTCTATAACCTAATGGAAATGAATAAAGTAATAAGGATAATAGCCACCACCTATGGAGCAGCTATAATGTTTCAGACCCTTTATGAAGATCTTTATGATACATCATGTTTAATCCCCTCAACAATTTGAAGATTATTTTTCCCCTTTTCCAGAGTAGAAAAAAGGATCACAAAGAGGAAGCCATCCACAAGACTGGAAACTCATTCAGGGTAAAGACTATGTCTGACGGATCTGGGTAGCCCCAGAATCAAGCACCAGGTCTAGCAAGCACTCAGTTTAAGTGCTGAGCACAAGAATAAAACTCACCCCAAATCACACATTAAGTAAATTGTGCCACTGGAATTCAATTAGGTCTGTCATAGTACTCCCCCATTTAAAGACACCCAATACCATTTAGAATAGAACCCAAACTCCTTAACTTGACCTACAAAAAACCCTTGTCAATCTGACACCTGCCTGCCCCTAGACCCCATTTCATACTATAGCCCATTTCATACTATCCCCCATTACTCATCCAATGTCTGTTCTTCAACCACAGCAAGCTTAGGGCCTTGTCATTAATTGCTGCTTCTGCCTATACTAACCCCCATTCCCCTCCCTCATCTATATGTGGCTCTATCCTTCTAGTCATTAGGATCTCAGTTTAAATGCCACCACCTTAGGCTTTCCCTGACCTGCCCCTCCCCCAGCCAGTGTAAAATAGCCACCCAGCGACTTCTATCATTTACAGTCCTGTTTTAATTTTTCTATATTGCACTTATCATGTTCCAACATTTTTCTTATTTGCTTACTAATATACTTACTGTCTTCCTCTTCTGCTAGAATATGCTATGTGAACATTCAAGATTTATATTTTTCCACTTTCAGCTTCTAGATTTAAAATACCATCAAAAAAATAAGGCAATTTGTTTATATTGTTTAGTATACTCCTAAACCAGGAGAGCAAGGACCTCATCTATCTTGTTCACCACAACTCCCAGAAAGTGGAAAGACTCTGTCATATAGTGGGAACTCAGCTGATAGACTGAATGTTTCATATCATGCTGTTTTCCTATGGTCCTGCTTATAGGCCCAAACTGAAAATAAATTGTGCCACAACCTGTTATTCCAGATCTTGCTGAAATATTCTAGTAATTCCCTGTGTTCTGATACTTCCTTTGTCCATATGGCACTCTGCCTCCCCAGTCTGGCAGCAGCCTCCTAGTAACTAAAGCAAGTTGTGGAAATTAACAGCTGCACCATTGATTGTGAGGCCATGCCAGGGGTATTCCCCAACAGGTGCCAAGTTTAAATATAGGCTGCAAGGAAATGCTCTATTGCTGGTGTAGTGGGATCCCAGACAACTGTACAGCACTGGGACTCCACGGGGCCAAGTGTCTCTTTAGAGACATTTATGTTTATATCACCAGGCACAACTAAAACAGTTTCTCTTTGCAGACCATCACTTTGCTTCTTTTATCATAGTAGCAGGTAAAAGAAATTTCTTGGCATTCATGTAAATTGTATAGAACTACTTTATCCTTCTGCTCTGATTGACTTCAGAATCCCCCAGTTGTCTTATTCCAACCCCAAATCCCCATAGCTTATATATGATCATTCTGCTAATTTTCTGATTTCCTAGTCTTGCTAATAATAGCTCACATACCAAAAATGTTTTCATCTGTTGCAAAGTTTCCACAAAATAGCCCCAGCTTCTCTAAGAGCTGCTGTTGGTGAAACCCATGTTTCCTGCACTGCTTGGCGAAATGCTTATGGAATGTAAAATAAAATTTGAAGATGTTTCTCCACTTAAATTGTGAATATATTTTTTCCAATGTTAGCCCATATCCACCATTATTTGATGGTAAGTACTGCACTTTTCAATCTGATATTAACTTGAAAAGAGAAAGCCCACCTCAGTTCAACAAACTAGATAGTTCCGGCATGGAGGAATCACACTATCTTGAAAATTGCCAGGGAAATAGCTTCTTCAAGTTTCCTTAGTAATACATTAGTCTTTTATAGCCTCAGAATTGAAGGTTGAGGAATAGCAATGGCACATGAACCTGGCAGTTTAAAAATGAACTTTGTTATTGAGTGACTTAGGATAAGTGACCTACGTTAAGATAAAATGAAAAAAATCAGGATAAAAATTATGTATTTTTTGTTTAAAAAAAAGAAAAATGTGGTAATCTCTAGGTACTTAAATAATGTATTACTTTTATTTTTTCTGCTTTTTTTGTAATTAGAAGAATTCTGCAGTGAATGTGTACTAGTTTACAATTTTCAATCATATTTTTAAATGCTTTAAGTATTTCAGTTCAGTGCTCACACGTTCTGGAAGTATTAACATCCTCCTTGTACAAATAAAAATTTGCTCAGCCAGCAGAGGTGATCTGTCTCAAAGTTTGAGACAGATCTCTATTTATTATATTATATTTGAGACAGATTCTCTATTTATTATATTAACTATATAATTATATTAACTTTCCAATTAATCCCCCTGATGGCTCCACACTGACATGCCAGAGAAAGGGAGTGGGGTTATAGTAACAGTTGAAGGAAGAAGAGAACTGGGGGAGTATATATGCAATAGTCATGATTTCGACCAATTGAAGCTGAGTCAGTGATAAGTGCCCATCTCCGCCTTTTTAAGATCAGCATTGTGAGGCAGGAACTGTCCTGGGATCAGAATGCTCCCAGCAGTTTTTGGTGATAAAGACTCCAGCCAACCGTTCTAACGTTAAAGAAAAGCAAAAGGAACATACGTCACTGGCTGCTAGCTTACCGACAGCAACCTACTATGATTCATTATTTTGGCAAGCAAATTTGAGATAGTAATGTTTTATTTAGAAGTTTTGTACAATTTAGCATTACACAGAGGTCATGTCTCACAGGACTTCAACAAGGGGACATCACGTGGGTTTTGCAAATGTATCCAAACCGATAATGAATGATTCCTTTGATTTAAGCATATAATAAAAAATAATCAGCTTCCTTATTTTTTTGTTGTTAAGTTTCATCTAGGAGCTGTAGCTGGAAAAATAGGAGCTGTAGCATGTTTATTAAACTGAGTCATCTATTTATATATCATATCCCACTAATTGCAAAACATTTCTAAATACAAATGTCAATTCTTAAAGGAAATTATGAAATTCTTTACCACTATCCTCCACATGGTCTGGGAAAAAAAATGCAATAGCTACTGGCTTTGAGGGAAGACAGTCTTTTTTCCCCTTCTTTCTTTTTTCTCTTTCTGTCTCTGAGAAAAATATAGCTGTATTAGGAATACACAGTGACATCAAAGCTTTGATCACCATGAAGTTTAGTACGTATGTTATGTCATTCTAATAAGGATATCCTGTATCAGTCTTCCATAGAAGTGTGTGTGTGTGTGTGTCTGTGTGTGTCTGTTGAGAGCCTGTTATATCAGTTTCACATGAATCTTACTTTTTTTTTACATTGCTAACTACAAAGAAAATACAAATGCTAAAAAACCTATCAGACACTGCCAAACACTACAAATTTTCTTCAGTCAAGAATTATATCATGAAGCTCCACATAAATCCTGTGATACTAATTCAAAGTACTTGATGTTACTTTGTGGCTATTTTATTAACATAACTATATATAATTTCTTCTTCTTTTCCTAAAAATAATCCATGCTTATAAAAAATTCAAACAAGGCATAAAGTAGAAAATTAAAGTCCCACCTTGCCAAATGACACTTGTCTTTGACACTTTTATGCTCAGTTTGAATAGCAAATCTTTTTGAGAGCACAAAGCCAAATTTAGTTAACACTACTGGCATTCTGAATGCTGTCTCTATTGACTCAGTAGGTAGCCTGGAACATGTTGAGAACAGGTCATTTGTTGGTCTTGCAACAGGTCATGCAACTAGGAATTCCTCATGCATTCTATTCATTCAACAAATGTATCTATTGAGTATTGGGAATCTCTCCCCAAGCTGTCTACTTACTGCTGTAATTTCATCATTAGAGATTCCTTTGAGAGTATATAAGTAACATTTTCCTAAAAAAAAATTTGTAACAGTAACATTTATTCAATAATTACTGCACTAAGCTAAGTCCTTTGCACATGGTATTTTATTTAATATTCACATTAACGCCATGGAGTAGGGATTATTTTTATTCCCATATTATTGTGAGGAATCAAGGACCTCCAGAGGCAAAGTGACTTGCTCAAACAAAGGTCACTGAGCTATAAAACTGAAGGTCACTGAACTAGGATGAAAACCCAGAGCCACCTGACTCCAAAGCCTGCCGTCTGAACTGCAGTGCCATCCTCCAGCGTAAACGTTCCGTGGGGAGAGAATGTTACCAATTATTAACATTTGAATGTAAATGAGTTGACTAGAGGGGTGCACACAGTAATGTTCTACAGCGGAAGGGGGTGGGGGGGACACAGCAATATGATCAGCTGGAGAAAAATGATGGCATCAGACACCTTACTGGAAAGGAGACGCCAAGAGGAGGAAGGAAAAAGAGGTAAGAAATAATTCAAAGATTTAACCTTTTTATAATTACATCCATGTAGGGGCAAGCTGAATAACTCCTTGGCTTTTGTGTAAAATTCTCATCTAAAAATTATTCTTCTGAGTGGCATCATATTTTTCCCCTACGTTATGCACAGTAACAGATTACTGAGTCAAACCCATTATTAGTATGTTAATCAGGATAACAAAGATAATTTCATCAACCGCATTTCTTTCCTTAACTTTCCAAGTATTTTACAGTATAGTAGAAATCAAATTTTGGAATATATTTTTTGCAGATATCAATAATTTTTTGTTCACAACTGTTTAAGCCACATAAGTTTCTGAAGAAAAAATAAAAGAGACAAATGTGAAAAATATTTGTCATGTAAATTTTTTAAAAATCTATATCTATTTTATCCAATGTAGTAGTTATATGTGACCATCTAAATTAAAAGTAAATCAAATTAGAATTTCAATTCCACAGATATATTAGCCACATTTCAAGTGGTCATTAGCCATATGTGACTGGTGGCGACCACACTGGAGAGCCCACATATGGAACATTTCCATTATCATAGAAATTTCTATTGGACAGCACCAGCCTAGATGTAAAGCCACAAAGTAAGAGAGCATTGTATTCATATAATTAATTAACCTGATGAAAGGAGCAAAATAATAAAATGAGCCAGTTAAGAATAAGAAAAGAGACTTGACAATCAAAATTTGTTGAAGAATAAGAAATGCTAAATAGTTGACAGTCATTAGGTAATATTATTAAATTGTAGTTTTACTATGTTATTGGTATGTACCATGTTATTAGTTATTATATCTACTACACTTACTGGAGTTGAAAACTAGATGAAATCAGTAATATGAAAAGCAAAAAAACAAAACAAAAACATTTCAAGCTCCAGAAATCATCTCAGTGGGCTACGGAGACAAAAAAGACCAAGTCGATTGTTAGAAAATGAGATCCAGGGGCACCTGAGTGGCTCAGTCAGTTAAGCATCCGCCTTTGGCTCAGGTCATGATCCTGCGGTCCTGGGATCCACCTTGGCTCAGGTCATGATCCTGCGGTCCTGGGATGGAGTCCCGCATCCGGCTCCCTGCTCCGCGGGGAGTCTGCTTCTCCCTCTCCCTCTGACCCTCCCCCCTGCTTGTGCTCTCTCTCTCTCTCGACCCCCCCAAATAAATAAAGAAAATCTTAAAAAAAAAAAAAGATAAGATCCAAAGGCTAGAATCAGGAAAGGAAAACTCCCACAAATGACAGTATGGAAAGGACTGGATGAATTAAAACAATCCCAATGATATGATAATGAGACAGAGAAATGAAAGAGGAAAATTTACTACAAGGACATTGTAAAAAATGAATACAATTACATTTGGTAAGTGGTACAGTACACTTACCAGTACAGTGTGCTGCTGGTTACTTGATTTGTGTGATATACTATGAATAATGCAAATATGTTATGAAAAGAAAGTTGCAAAGTATAAAATTTGCCTTATTCATTTTTGCGTAACTACTACAGGCAAAGATCAGAGATGAAGAAAACACTGTTCCTGCCACCAAAGAACCTAAAATCTATAGACAGACTTGTAACAACAAAGGCTCTTATTTCCTGGGCATCTCTTTTGTCAGGCAGGAGGCTGTGTTCCTTACACCATTATGTGTCATCCTCACAGTATCTCTACCCCCAGAGGCTCAGAAACTCCTTGACTCACCCGTGCATCACGTTCTAGAGGCAGAAGTACAAAATGACTTTATTCAAGCCATCCCTGATGTGTTGTGGTGAGTTACTTCTGTTCTTACCTAGTTTTATGAACTTGCATAGGTGCCAGAAACAGCAACCAAGAAGAACAACAGTCATTATACCTATGAGAGTTCATAAGTTGAAAGTGTGTCAATAGAGGAATTTCTCTATTATTAACCCATTTCACCAATGAGAATGCTAAGACTCAAAGGGTTTACTTGCCTAACATCAGGCAATGAGCAATGGAAAAGCCAGGGGGAAGCTCTAGGTTTGCATGGCTGCAAAACCCAATCCCATCCTATGAACTTGCCCTGTAGCCTCTCACCAACCATATCACAAGACAGAATGAATGAAAGTGGCCCTGTTGTCTAATGGAAAGAGCAAGTCTCAACACCTGTTTTAAACTGGGTTCCTCCAGAAACAGAGCCCAGGAAAAGAATATTGAGTGTTAGTGGTGTAATTTGGAAAGTGATTCCAGGAAGCTCTGCTGCTGCAGTGGGGGAATGCGAGGGGGAGGGAAGGAGTCCACATATGGTACGTTAAAGAGAAGATGAATTCTGTAACTGGGAATAAATTCCACTGGCCACCCCTGGGAAATGGTGAAGACCTGTCATCAAAGTTGTTTACCCAAAAGAGGAAGCTGAAACATTTATTCTTCAAACTCTCTCCTTTATTTGCTATAGGCAACTCCCAGGGCCATTAACTCTTAAACCCCTTCTGGACTGCCCCAGGCATGGGCAAAAAAAAAAAAAAAAAAAGCCTTCAGGCAGAGTCTCAGGTGCTTGAAGTCAGAAGCCTTTGACACAGAAGAGCCGGTAAAGATGAGAACAGTAAGTGCCACGAGCATATGGGATATGGCTGGGACATGGACCATATCTCTACGATCTCAGACAAAGATAAGCTTGACTTATGACTCAGCGGCTACATGCTTTATGACTTCGGGCAAACAAGGATCCCATCAAAGATTACACATTTGATTTGGTTGTTGTTATAGCTGCTATGTCTTCATCTACACATTTTGGCAAGAATCCATGGGAGATGACCTGTACCTCATGTGGCATCACATCAGGAGGCGCACCACGTCCAAATGTGCCACCATTAGTTACGCTAACTTCATCAGTGGGTAAGATGCTTATGGACAGATCTCTCTGGCACTCAGATTCTTTTTTTATCACGAGGAATATAAATAGTCATATTGCTGGATTCCTATGAGAACGAAATGACATAGTCAAAGCAGTCTGTATGTTGACGTCCTTACTGTATTTGGAGTAAGTAACGTGCTTCATAAATACAGTAAGAGCTACATTCAGGAAAAGCATAACACATCTGAAATAAGTACAGTGGGAGAAGAGAATATACAAATAAATGTATACTTGACAGCTTCCCAGAAGGACAGAATTTTAAATGAGTTTTAAGAACAGATGGAGAAGTGTCTTCAAGTGTGAGTACAAAGGAGAGCAAATACAAAGTACGTGGTACAAAGAATAGCATGGATTGGGAAAGATAGGAAAGCCAAGGAGGGGAAACTGTGATGAGGAGAGACTGGGGGAGAATAGGTATCATGGTAAGTCCTTTGGATTTTGTGTTGTATACAATAGGAAGCCATCGAAGGTGAAATTTTAAGAATCACTTTTCAAGAATATTATGATGCCAGAGATCTTTTATTTGCCCTTCAGGGCCCCCCTCACCTTCCTCTACCTATTTCTCTGCCCCAAGAGGCCACTATGTTTGGACCACATCAACAGGTTTTCTTGGTTTCTCACTTCCATGTGGTTTTGACCAGTTAGGACCCACGATAGTATCAAAGAGAGGAGAGTGCAGTAAGCGTACTTTCCCCATCTTCCCTCCTGAAGGCCACTTCAGGAGAGCTCTGCCTCTCCACTCAAGACAAGGTTTCCTCTGAGAATGTGTTCTCCACAAGACCCTTCATTCTTGATTACGGGAAAGAATCCCTCTTTCTCAAACCCAGACCTAAAGAATCCCTCCTGCTAGTGGCTCAAAGAATGCCAAAACCACAGCTTGGATCTTGCCCATACCTCACCATACCCTTGTGCATAGCCCTTTTATTAAGTTCTCCTTGAATTTTCTCATTTGAGTTGCCATATGTTTCCTGCTACATATATTAATAGTACCAAAAATTACTCCACGAAACAGGCCCTCAAAATAAAATGCTAGGATTGATTTGTTTATCCATTTGAGGATCTTAGAAGAATGAAGTCTGGATAATCTTACCAAGAGAAACCTTCTGTCCAGCCACAGTACCAACAGAGAGAAAGGAGAACATGACAATATAAGGTGTGGCAGAAGAAGGAAGCTCTGATTACCAATCTATGCTGCATCCAGGTCCAGATGTAGGGACTGTATCAATTCCTGTTTGTGTTCCTTTTTATTTCTTTTGCTTTTTTTCCCCTGATGCCTTATATGAAGAAACCCAGGAATTACTAGTGTTTCAGTTCTGGACACAAGTATGACTGAACTGACATCATCCCATGATGATTCAGTAACTGATGAGATTTCACTTGTTCCCTGTGATGGAGACACAATCTTTTCCCAGATGTCTTGTTTACTACTGCAGATCCAAGAGGCTGTTCCCAATGGGTTATATCTTTTGTCTCCTTTGCCTTCTGGGCTGCAGTTCAGTTCTTGCACAGTCCTAGCAGGAGATTTGATGAAGGGATGAGGGTGAGGTGAGGCATTTGTTCTGCTGCTCCCATCCTGGGAGTTGTCTCTGTCTGGTTGCCTCTCATGACCAAAGGACACAGTTCCTGCCATGATGAATGTTACAGATTGAATTGTGTCCCCACTCCCCAAATTTGTATGTTGAAGTCCCTACTGTTATCTGGAGTAAGGAAGTAATTAAGGTTAAATGATGTCAAAAGGGTAGAGTTCTGATCAATAGGATTCATGTTCTTATAAGAAGAGATGTCAGAGAAGCTGCTCTCTTGTGAGCGCTCTCCCCTGCCCCTCATTTGAGGACACAGCAAGAAGGAGGCCATCTGCAAGCCAGGAAGAGAAATTTTACCAGAAACAAAATTGGCTGACACCTTGATCTCAGATTTTCCAGCCTCTAGAACTGTAAGAAAATAAATTTTTCTTGTTTAATCCATCCAGACTTATGGCACCTTTTGTTATGGCAGCCCAAGCTGACTAAGACAGTAGGTCTTTCTCTATAGGACCCCCTTCTTTTAAGGCTTTTGTAACAATTCCCTGACTTGTCACTTCAGACCTGTGGACAGTTAACAGCCCCACTGCTCCTCTTCATTTCCCTCATGTGCACACATTTTTATAAACTTCTGTTTAGCCCTTCTTTTTTATCCTATTTTTAAGCATGCCATCTTTTTTCTATAGGGCCTTGACTGATTCAACAAATCCAGATTTCATGTGAAGGATGAAATGAATAATGTGGGAAATTAAAGGCAGGGGGAGTTCAGGGTCCTTTCTCTTTTAATAAGTATTTCCTGAGCACGTGCCTTGTGCCAGGCAGCATTCTGCAGCAGGAAAGAAGAGAGACAAAGTCCCTCTCTCCAGGAGTTTCCATTTCAGTATGGGAGATAAATAATAAACAAGTAAACAAATAAATGAGGTAATTTCAGGCTGTAACCTGAGCTCTTCTGGAAATACACAGTGCGATGAGATGGGAATAAAAAGGTCGAACATGCTTTAGCAAGCTTCATCAAAAAAGGCCTTGGAGGAGATGACAAAAAAAGAGATTGAGAAGGTAAAATCAATAATATTGATGACTGATTACATATGAAATATAAAGAAGAAAAAGGCATTTAAGATAATCCCAAGATTTCAATCTGAGTAACCAGAAGGAAATAGCACCACCTACATCCATACCAGATGTGAAATGGCCTGTGTCCTCTGGCAGGGATCCGTGAACTACAAATTCATCCCGCCTCCCCTGTTGTAAACTTAATGTTGTTGGAACCCAGCCACACTGTAATTTATTTGTTGTCTGGGGTGGCTTTCAGCTAACAACAGTAGAGTTGTCTAGTTTCAGCAGAGACTGTATGGCCTGCAAAGGTAAAAACACAATCTGGCTCTTTACAGAAAATTTACTGACCTCTCCTCTGTGGCATGTTGCCACAGCATATGATATAAGGATCTGAGAGTCGGTCCACTTCCTCCAAGAATATTCTGGTAGCTACGGTGACCCTTCCCGTCCTTGGGCGAACTGGAAGAAAAGTCACACTCCAGCTTCATCAGTACATGGGAGTGGGGTAATCCTACTTTCTCAGCCCTTGAATAAACTTGTCCAGGAACTCTGCTAGAAATGCCCTGTCAGTGATGAAGAAACAAACAGAAAAGGAAGCTCCACCCCCTGGCCTGGGGCAGAACTCTGAGTGACCAAGCAACCTCTAGTTCTCAGCTGGCTGCTATTTCTCACGTCCCCACCCCTACTTTCTATGTTGTCCTGTTGGTTCTGGCTGATAGTAACACCTAATCCACCCAACAATATGTACATCAGAGAAAATGATTGGGATCAGACAATCTTCCCTGGCCTCCCACCTTGCAGCCTCTGAGGAAGGCTCTACCACTGTCTACTAGTTAAGACTCGATGGAAGCCTCAGCTTCCAGAGAAGGAACAATATCATCCTAACATGGGTCACAGTTGCAGACAAATATGTTGATACATTATGTCACCTACAAAGTAACCTGTTGCGGAGCTGAATTAACATCAGCCCCAAGGCTGGCTGATGTTTGAAATAATATATTTTAGTTCAAAATAAAACTGCGTCCACAAGATTATCTCTGTTACTATTTTAAGATTTGAACGTAATAAACAGCACAGGCTGCTCTACCATCATTTGCTTACCCCCTTGTTACCACTTCTTTGTATCTATTTTTCTGGGTTACTATTTTTGGCCTTGCTTTTAGCCACAGGATTGATTCTGAGAGCAAGCAGATAGAACTCGAGAAAGATAGATGATGGTTTAAATTTATTCTGCCAGGATAAAGACCAAAACAATCTTCTCCTGCCCAAAGAGCACTCAAAGCTGCTTAACGAATTGCCGACTGTGAGCAACCATAAACACGTGACAGATTTATGGGATTCTAGTCATAACGTTCATAGTGTAAACTCTCTCTTGGCTGATCATAAATTCGTAAGTTTTAGAGCAAAATAGCTGTAGAGAGTGTCAGGTAAAGCACACATGATTTCAGTATTAAATGAACTTGAGCAGAGCACCTGGGTGGCTCAGTTGGTTAAGCCTCTGACTCTTGATTTCGGCTCAGGTCATGATTTCAGGGATGGGAGATCAAGCCCTGCTTCGAATTCCACGCTGGGTGTGGAGCCTGCTTAAGATTCTTTCTCTCCTTCTGCCCCTACCCCCTCTCTAAAAAATTTTTTTTAAATAAATAAATAAATGAACCTGAGCTGTGGCCCTTATTCTGTGTCCCCACCAGACAAGTCTAGTGTACAGTATCTTATTCGAAAAGTGCAGGGATTACACTGATTCCACAGAGTACCTTCCAGTACTAAAAGTCTATGAATTTCTATCTGGTCTACGTTAGCCCCTTATTTTGTAGATGTAGAAATGAGCACACACGAAGGTGAACTCTTAAGATAGCTAGTTAGTGGTATAGCTGAGTTTGGAATCAAAGTCTTTGATATTTTATTTTAAATTGTGTGTGTGTGTGTGTGTGTGTGTGCACGCACATATGCTCACATGCATATGTGTAGGTGTTCTGAAAAGTTCAAAATCATAAGAATGCAATACTCCTGGTACCGGGCCTAACTATGTGTGAATTTCTGCATCTTTCTATTCTTAGAACAGAAGGGACAATCGAGATTGTGCAGTGGCACCCTACTCATTGTATAAGCAAGAACTTGTAAGACACCCCACTGGAATACCAGAGCAGAGGGCACATCTTAGACCCTAGAATATCCAAGGGCCTGAATGCTGGTGATATTTGTACTGACTTTCAAACCAAGTGGTATTTCTCAAAGCTTCTTAGTAATGAATAACTTACAAAAAAACTTGTGATTAAATGTCATTTGTTGGTTTTTTCCTAATGAAAAATCATTTTCTAGAAATCACTAACTGCTTAGTATAATGACTTTATTGTGGCATTATTTTAATTTTACTATAGAAATGAGGATTATGCCAATTTCCTTTGCCTCAGAAATCTTGGAATGGAAAATTCTGCTTGTGGGAGCACATGTTTGTTGGATAATTTTAAAATAAAATTGTACTTTTGAATAACACGGGTCTCCATTTCTCGAGACATTTCATCAAGAACATAACCCCTTAGTAAATTTGTTGTTCTGAAATGCAAATGTACTCTTACCAATTTCATTCACTGACAAAGGAAATCTTGTAACCAAATAATATGAATCTGGCCTATCTGTTCATGATACTTTGTTTGGCACTGTGTTTAACTTAAATCAAAATGTCACTGCCCTGCAGAAGACATGAATAGACATTTCTCCAAAGAAGACACATATGGCAAACAGACATGTAAAAAGATGCTCAACATCACTCATCATCAGGGAAATACAAATCAAAACCACAATAAGATATCGACTCACACCTGTCAGAATGGCTAAGATAGAAAACACAAGAAACAACAAGTATTGGCGAGGATGTGGAGAAAAAGGAATTCTCATGGGGGGAATGTAAACTGGTGCAGACACTGTGGAAAACAATATGGAGATTCTTCAAAAAATTAAAAACAGAACTACGCTATGATCCAGTAATTCCACTACTGGATATTTACCCAAAGAATAGGAATATTACTCATTCATAAAGATGAGTGAACTCTTGCCATTTGCAACAACATGGGTGGATCTAGAAGGTATAATGCTAAAAGAAATAAGTCAGTCAGAGAAAGACAAATACCATATGATTTCACTCGTATGTGGAATTTAAGAAACAAAATAGATAAAGAAAAAAAAGAGACTCTTAACAGAGAACAAACTAGTGGTTACCGGGGGGGGGTAGGTGGGGGGATGGGTGAAATAGGTGAAGGGGATTAAAAATACACTTACCACGATGAGCACTGAATTATGTATAGAATTGCTAAATCACTATATTGTACACCTGAAACTAATATAACACTGTACATTAATTATACTGGAATTTTAAAAAATTAAAATTAAAAAATGAAAGTTTATTCCATCAACTAAAGTCACTAAAAAAATGTCACTGCCTTGGAAATAAATTAAATGTTCAGGAGAGGATTAATTAAACACACTGTGGCACATTCATAAAATGGAAGACTATCCATTTAAAAATGTGTTTTAGAAAAAATATATATATTTGTATAAATGAAACTAATCATTATCAATTTAAAAACCAGGTTACAAACTATTTATACCCTATGGTCCCCATTTTCTAAGTCTGTCTATAAAATTGTAAAAGTGGATTACACCAGAAAATTCAAGTCAATTTTGAGCAAAATGTTTTGCTGAAAATTTTTAAATATGCTTTTTTTTTTCTTTATCTGGAAAAATTCATTCCTAACATTCTCTTTCCCTATTTTATTTCCACCCACTCTACAAAAGCCACCATTTCCTTCATCCTCATCAGAACTGATAAGAATTTAGAACTATATCATTCCGTTTCTTTTTATACTTAAATTTAAAAAGCTTCATGGTTCAATTACAGTAAGAGAATCTGAGAGTCTAAAGCAGATTTGTCTCTGGTTTGTTTTTTCACTTAATGAGGAAGTATACAGTTCCGATAATATAAAAATGATTCAATATGAATCAATTTTCAAAATACCGTAAATCATAGATATTGCAACTTCAAAGCCAATGTTCCTTCCTTATATAACTGGAAAAGAGGAAACCTTACACACACCCTGTCCTAATTCCTGACCCCTGGGGCTGTTTTGTACTAAAGAACCATAATTGCTTGCTGGGGTTACAGAGAATGGTGTTGGGACATCCTGATCAGCACCACCAGGAAGGAAAGAAAAATGTCAAAGCTTTGTCTTTGTCTTTGTGTCTCTACCAATACAAGGCTTTGGGATGGACCCTGGTTTCTTGTGTTAGGTGGGCCTTGGAACCAAATCTGGGCCCAGTGAGGTACAATAAGATGAAGAGTGACATTGAAATGCATCAGAATAATAAGTCCCTGTACAGATACTGTAGTAGATGCTGTGGGATGCCTGCCACTTCTGCTCAGATCTACTTTTCTGGGCTTTTTCATCCATTACCCACTGCTGAGAGTGTTGGTTCCCAGTACCTCCCACTTCCTCCCTCCTCCAAGCCCTCTGCCGAGCAGAGCCAACCCTGTGAGCTTGACCTGTTCTCTCCTCCTACAGAGCCTGCAGCCCCCATCTAACAAAAACTACAAAAATATAGCCCCCTTACCTCCAGGAAGGACCACTCTCCAGTGCAATTCCATGTTCCACAACCCAGCCCCAGCACCCCACTGCACCCCTGGATAGGGCCAGGGCCAGACCTCACCTTGGATCCCATTTTTATCCAGCTCTACTCCTCTTCTGCCCTGCTTACTTAATCTCTGAGAGGTTTCTTCTCTGAAGAACTAACTCTCAACAGATCACAGGAATCCCAGTCCCTGGCTCAACTTCTGTCTCTAGGGAGCCCAACCTAAGACATAGATTTTGCCTTGAGAAAATGACTTTATTTCCTGACCAAGTATCTGGATTCCTGCTGTAGACGAACAGCAGGGACACAATGATTGGAGTTATTCATTTTAGACCCTTACCTGTTAAGGCAGCAGTTCTGCCTGACCCTCCAGGCTCGCCTGCACTACAGCTGGATTGCACTTTATCCAAAAAGTAAGGTTGATCTTTGGTTCTGTGTGTGTGAGCATACCCGTGACTGCAAAGGGCTGTGGATGCTGATGGTGAACACAAATCGCCCTTCCCTCTTGCACACTTGAAGGAATGCCAAGGGCCAGGCTGAAGAGTCCAACAGAACCCCTCCCATCATCATAGCAGTCTAAAGTGAATAGTTGCAATCACTGTACCTGTCTGCCATCTACAGCAGGAATGGCTCCCAGGGCAAGACAAAACTTGTGGCAAGGGGCTGGGAGTTCTTAAAAGAAAAAGGGGACAAAGATTCTGTACATCGTGGAATATTCCTCAATATAATGGACAATCTGAACTCCCTCTTGTATTTATTCCTTCCCTCTCTCTGAAAAGCACTTTATCCTTCTTACAGCTCTTCTAAATCCCAGGCACACTTCATCTGATGTGTTCTATGTCCTCCATGCTCTACATCACCCCAACACTCCCTGCCACAGAAATCCCTCCTCTCTCCCACTTTATACAACTCTTGTTGTCTATACCATCCTCTTAGCATATATTCTGATACACTGTTCCTGATATCATTTGCTTTATGTCCCTTCTCCCCAACTTATTTAAAAGTCCTTGAGGATAAGGACTATACCCTATACAGAATCTTCCTAAATGTTATGCACATTATAGGATACTAAGTAAATATTTATTAATGATGTTGACACGTATATTCATTGCTGGGCCTGCAAAATGATACGTTTTAATGTGGATAACAGGATTTTGTGAGGTCTGCTAATTAAGATCTTTTCCTGCCCTAGGAGATTACCAAATGATTGCAGGGATTGAAGAGAAGTTAGTGTTTTGCTGAAAGCAGAGATAGTAAATTTAAGTCCAAAGCGGGCTAGGTTCTTACAAGTAGCCCCCTGCTCTGCCCCAGGTGCAAGAGAGGATGATATGGTTTGGCAGCCTTTACTCACAAGAGATATAAGAGGGACTCTATGCCCCCAAAGGAGGGCTGTTTAGTGAGGGGTGGGAGGGAGGGCAGGAATGCAGTGTTTGTATGGAGAGGCCATCCTCTTCCATTAACATCCTTTTTTGACTAGTTTCTGTCTCAAAATTCAAGAGACTTGGTTTTTTTTTAAATTGTGTTATTTTTTTATTATTATAATAATATTTATTATATTATGTAGTCACCATACAGTACATCCCTGGTTTTTGATGTAAAGTTCGATGATTCATTAGTTGCGTATAACACTTGTTTTTGAAATTTTTGTCTAATCAAGAGTTGGTGACAAGGGTACTTTGCTCCCATCCCAGTTGGATGTCCTCTGAGCCACCACAATGGTCAGTCTGCCCCGGTGCTATTAAAGCACAGGGAAGAACTAATATGGCAGAGAGGAGCCAAGGACTATCATAGAGGTACATGAGATAGTACTTGCCTATGCCTTTAGGCTCCTGAGTTAGGACCACAGAGGACAGACTCTGGCCTTGGCTGGACAACAGAGCACTGCCTGTTTCAGATGAATGTTTCGTGTTAACCACCAACTAGACATCAACAAATGTGGTAGCCAGGTTCTGAGAGAGATTATTACTACCTAGAAATGCTCCCTGGGATTGGGTCCCTTATCAACAGGATGGGAAGGTGCCTCTGCCTTCCCAACCCAAGTGGACAAGTTGCTAAAGCAATTACAAGCAGTTTCCCCTTATCCATGGGGGATATGTTCCAAGACCCCCAGTGGATGCCTAAAACTGCAGATAGTACCAAACCCACTATAGACTATGTTTTTTCCTACATATACATATACATATACATGACAAATTTTAATTTATAAATGAGGCATACGAAGAGATGAACAACAGCAACTAATAATAAAATAGAACAACTATAAGAATATGCTGAAATAAAAACTAAGTGAATGTGGTTTCTCTCTCTCAAAACCTTTGCTACTCTACTCACTCTTCTTCTTAGGACAATGTGAGATGATAAAATGCCTATGTGATGAGATGAAGTGAGGTGAATGACGTAGGCACTGTGACATAGCATTAGGCTGCTCTTGACCTTCTGACCATATGTCAGGAGGAGGATCACCAGTTTCTGGATTGCAGTTGACCCTGGGTAATGGAAACCACGGATGAGCAAAACAGCGGATAAGGGGAGACTATTGCATGAAACAGAAAGCAGACAAAAACCTCACCATCACTGACACGGGGCTGTCCCACCGTGTCCACCAGATAGAACTTGCCCTTCTCCATCCCAACACTGGAGAAGCAAGCTTGGGAGAGGGCAGGGGGGAGGTGGCAGAAGCACTCTGAGTTGAACATGAGATTGGAGAGTTTGTTTGAGGTTAAGATGATTAAAACATAATAATCAGGACTGGTTACATAATTGTCAGGGCCCAGTGCAAAATGAAAACATGAGGCTCCTCATTGTAGAAACAAGAAAATCCATCCTTGAAGATACTCAAATTTAAAGCTTTTTCCTTTCATTCATGGTCTTTCAACCTGTCGGTGAGGTTTTTTAATTCTTGTCCAATGTCACTCTCCCTCAGGCACAGGGATACCCACAGGCCACGTGTGGACCCTTGCAGGCTTCAGGGGCCCCAAGGGGGGACATGCTGGACTTGCACCAAATAACTCCCAGATTCCCCTTCCTACAAGCTGCTAGATCCCAAGGATGTTGCAACCTCAGTGCTGGGATGCACTAGGCCCCTGAATGAGGGGTGTTGAGAGGCTCCCTCAGCTGTGTTGCCCACCCAACCCAGCCAGGGACCATGCCAGCTGTGCCCATGCAGAGACTGTGGGGATGCCAAGGCTACAAGGCCCCCACTGGGGACAGAGAGCAGCAGCAGTCACATGGTGGAGGTCAGGAGGGGAGTGTATGGGTGGGGGCTGGAGCTCTAAGGGGTGGGAAAGTGGTCAGCTATGAACCTGTCCCAGGGAAGTAGCAGAAGGACATCCATGTGGGACCAAGTCTCCAAGCCCCCAGTGCCTGCTCCACTGCCTCGTAAGACTTCACTTACAAAGCAGGAGTCCAAAGATAACATTGTTAGGAATTTCAAGATAGCAACTAGAAAGTATTACGTTCCAAGCCCTGGGCCCTTGTGAGAATGGGGCCCTGGATGGCTGCATTGGGCCCTGCACACAGCCTGTGACGCTGGCCCAGACAATCATTGAAATAAGATTTTGTTAATTCTAAAATGGACGGAAAACGTACTGACTAGGCCTGAAATGTCGTTAAAGGAACCTGTTAGCCAGCAGTAAATGCTGGCTTAATGTTGGTAGCTTTGGGGGAAGAAAAATTTCCTATTTATATGTCAAGGAGCTAAGACTCCTCAGGCACATCAGTAACACTCACATTTCCTCCCTGCAGATTTTAAAGTGCAGTCATTCTATGCTTCCCCTTCCTTCATCTCCTTTCCCACCTTGTTGCCAAGCTCTGGTATTTTCTCTTCTGAATTGTCTCTGTGGTTCTTTCAGCCTCCCACCTCCACCAAGTGCCCCATTGCTGCATGCTAGATTAGACTAGCCCTGGAACAGGCCACCAGTTACCAGAACCTTCCCCAACCTGCCTACGTTCCACTGCCAGACAGATCTGTGCTCCAGCAGTTAATTTCGGCTCCCGCCCCTGCCCCTTACTAGATCTTTTACTGTAATGAATTACTTAGCCTTTTTGTGCCATATGTTACTCTTCCTATAAGCTTGCTTAAGGATTAAATAAGGTAATAGGTATAGACTGGAATTTATCCTCCTCTTTGCAAATCTAGGCAGGCCAGGCTTCTCTCTGCCAGGCTATTTAGGAATGGGTCATTCTATAATTTAGTATAATTCAGCAATTTTCCTAAAGTGCAGATTGCCTGGACCTAATAGATAGTTTCCCCAGCAGCACTGCCTGCTACGATGCAGTCTCATCCCTCTTATAAGGGAATATAGTGTTTACCCATCAAGAAGGCTTTGGGCTGAGGCCCAGAAGTTCAGTAACGGGCCAGAGGAGGACCTTAAAAGGACAAGAACAGAGAAGCCCAGGAGATAGATAAAATCAGAATTGTACCCAATGAAACACTTTCATAACAGCCAAGGACACATGAGGCAAGGCACAATTATTTTGTAGATATATATGATGTACTTTGTAATTTAAAAAAAGTCTGAGTGTGGTACAGAGCTGCTCTTTTAAGATAGCTTTCCTCATTTTGCTTCCTAAAGTGTCCAACAGAAAATTTTATTTAAAGGACATTCTTAACACATTCAAGCATTTACACCGCAGACACTCAATAAATGTTAGAATGCAGAATATTTTAACACACGTATTTGGAATCACAGACAGCTATAAAAACAACAACAACGAAAACCAGAAGTCATTAAATCAGTGCTTTTTTAAGAGTTTGAAGGAAACTTGTAAAATAGTTCAGGCCTGTCATTCTGTGGAAGTGCTTATTAAGGGTCAGTGAGGATAAGTAACTTGCCGAAACTACGTAATGATAGAAGCAGTTATAACCAAGTCCGCTGCCTACAGTCTACACCTTTTACTGGACACAGTATATGTTCATCACCCCCAAAGTGTGTCAGTTGATGCAGACACTATCTGACATGATTGTTGAATTTATACATTCCTTTTATATATAGTTGACCCTTAAACAACACAGGGGTTAGGGGTGCCAACCCCATGTCCAATCTAAAATCCATGTATAAATTTTGACACCCCCAAAACTTCACTACTAATAGCCTACTATTGACCAGATCCTTACTGATTATATAAACAGTCAATTAACACATATATGTATGTTATATATATTATATACTGTCTTCTTACAATAAAGTAAGCTAGAGAAAAGAAAACGTTATTAAGAAAATTATAAGGAAGAAAAAAATAGATCTACAGCACTGTACGGTATTTATTGAAAAAGTCTGCATATAAGTGAACCCATGCAGTTCAAACCCTTGTTGTTCAAGGATCAACTGTATATCTCTTAAAGATGTGGATGTTTTTTATATTATATATCTACACTTTTCACATGTGCACTTTTATACTTGTCTTACATCATATATACCAATTGCGAAGAAATAAAAATGTTCTAGCTCTGGGACGCCTGGGTGGTGCAGTGGGTTTAGCGACTGAATCTTGATTTCAGCTCACATCATGATTTCAGGGTCGTGAGATCGAGCCCCATGTTAGGCTCTGCACTCAGTGCAGAGTCCACTTGAGATTCTCTCTCCCTCTGCCGCTCGTGCTCTCGCTCTCTCTCAAATAAATATCTTTAAAAATGTTTTTAAAAAGTCTATCTCTAGATTCTAAGAATATATATACTACATATACAATATGTAGAATAATACAGATGTACCTGTTCACGAAATTCATGTGACTTCATTTACTCACAGCACTTTGCCAGGCACCTTGTACATATGACACACTTGATAAATTTAAGAAGTTTGTACATTAAAGTTAACCCTCTTTCACAGATTTACTGCTCAGGGGAAGACCAAAGAAGTAGCAAAGGTCTCTCCAGTCTCCCTATGGGCTCCACCCCACCATCAGATGCCCAATAAAAAAATAGAAATTCAGGGTCCCTGAATGTCATGGCCACTGTCACGTGGCTTGTTAGTGGTGGAATGAGAGCTGGAGCTACTGGTTTCATCACTTCAAGCACAGTTTACCATTTGGGACTTTTTACTCCAAAGATATTCTTGGTTATCTTTTCTTAGGAAAACATTATCTTTCTCAACTAGATTGTAATCTCCCTGAGAGCAGAGATGAAGTCTTTTCTCCTTTTGTACACCTGCTTCCCCCACCAACACATCTACAATAATTTGCCAATATTATTAATTAAGAAAGAGGGTAGGAGGTTTGGAAAGCATGATGGTTTTAAAAACTTCCATAAAAATATGGAGGCTAATTCTCTCCTTGAATACAGGCAGCCATAGTGACTTGCTTCTAATGTTCTAATGAACATAACAATAATGCAGCAGAAATGTGCCTTCTGAGGCTGGGTTGGGAAAGGGGATATGGCTTCTGCCTGGCTCTCACTTTCAAGACATGTGCCTAATCAATACATAAGACCATAAATCTCATTTAAAGGTTGACAACACCTCTAGAAGGTTAATGGTACTAGTACTCCCACTTTGGAAATGAGGAAACTGAGTTATAGAAACAGTGAGTTCTCTAAGGTCACACATCAGACCAGGAATTGAATCCAGTTATATCTGACCCTTCATCACGTACATACTTCCTCTAATTTTGATCTCAAGCTACCCAATTAAGTTCTCTAAAGTTCAGTTTGGTCATTAGCAAAGTAAAGTGATTATAAATAATATGCCTGCATCATGGGATTCTCATAAGGACCAAAAAGGAAAATAGGCAAAGTTATGCATTATAAACTAATCTATAGTTAGCACTTAAATTCAGCTAAATTTATAATCATGCTTGTCAAAAAGGCTTTCAAATTAATAAATACGTAGTCTGTTATTTCTGCCCTATTTCTTACAAAACCCATAAAAACAAATTAATCAAAGATCTATGTACTACGTTTAAATGAATTTGGAGGAAAATTCCATTTCTTGAAGCATGATGAAAAAGCATCTTTAGTTTCTGATGAAGCCTTTAATTATTCAAGCCCACTGTAACCAAGAAATAACTCAGAGAAATAGTTTCCCAAATTTTATCTTTGGAGACCTAGGAGTTCTTCCCCTGGAGCTGTTCTCTTTCTATCCACATCGAACATCGACTGCAAGATGAAGTGGTAGCATACATATATTTCTGGAAGGAGAGCTGATAACTTATATCAGAGTCTCAAAAGAATTCAGGACTCATTAAAGATCCTAAAACATAAAGAGAAATGGAAGAGATGTGAAATGTCATCTTTTCCAATCATCCAACTGAAAATGCTGGACCACCTTCAGAAAGAGTGTGTGCCCTCTCCCCAGACCGCCAATTCTGTACCTAGGGGATTCAGACATTTGGAAAGAAATCATTTTCCTGGGGGCACCTGGGTGGCACAGTCGTTAAGCGTCTGCCTTCGGCTCAGGGCATAATCCTGGGGTTCCGGGATTGAGCCCCACATCAGGCTCCTCCGCTAGGAGCCTGCTTCTTCCTCTCCCACTCCCTCTGCTTGAGTTCCCTCTCTTGCTGGCTGTCTCTCTCTGTCAAATAAAGAAATAAATAAATCTTTAAAAAAAAAAGAAAGAAATCATTTTCCTGTATCTTCATGCAACCTTGGGTCAAAATTCCCGTGCTTTCCTACAACCACACTTGGTCCGTATTTTACCACTTGGCATTTACCACAAAGCAAAACTCTTATCTTCATCTTCACCCTTAAAATACTTGAAGGCAGGTATCATGTTCTCTCCTCTTCCTACTGCCTCTAACTTTCTCAAGAGGGGTCTCACAAGAGGACAACATATTCTGCATATTACCAAGTCAACGTGGAGAGGACTATTCTAGTCCTCCCCACTGGACCCATGCACGTAAAATACAATCTCAAATTTAATTTGCTCTAACAAATCTATGGATATGAACCTGGCATTCTAGCATTCTGGGTATTAAAATATGACATTTTCCCAAATTCCTCACTACCTAGATACTAAAGAAATAAATAAGAGAATGAACTTAAAAGAGCTTGAGGATTTAGGGTCAGCAAAGAGAGCTCTAAGATAAATAAGGAAATGGCCATTTTATTCTCACATCCCCCAAGTCAAAAAATGAAATAGACAGAAGGATAATTTGGAGGGCTGGAAGAGAAGTGAATATTTGTATAGGAACCAAATAAGAAAAAAAACTTCCCAGGATTCACTTAGATATTTACTAATTTTTAAAAAGGAATTTCCACCTGTACACCCCCACACACACCTACTCCACACATACACACTCACCTCAACAACAACACCACCATCATTTCCGTAATAGAAAACAATACTGAGGAATTTAAATGCATCTGTTTTTGTGAGTTAAAACAATGTTTTAGTTGGGAAATAAGGAACAAAAAATTGACAGTTTGTGGACAACAAATAATAAAATTTTTGTGCCTTTATTAAACTCTCAAATAAAACTTTTGGCAATAAATAACACTGCCTCCTAGAAAAAAAATTAATTAAAAATCAGTATACTCCCAAGTTTCTTTCAAGAGCATCTTAATCAAACTGTTCTGTCTTCATCTTCCTTCTTAGGTGGATTTTCCCCCCTCTTCCATTTCTCTGATATTACAACAATTTGAGGACTATGTCAAGTTCGTGACCTCCTTTTGCTCCATGTAATTCTGTGTTCTGTGTTTTTTCCCACAAGCAAAAATGGATTTGTGAGCATTGTTTCCCTATGACATTGTTTTACTAATAAATTAAATTGTTTTGTTGGCCCTGTTCCCAAAAGTATATTCCACACCAGAAATCTCAGTGTCATTGTTCAGGGACAGGAGAGCACGGAGGATGTCACAGTGCTCTGTGGCTGTGGCCACCTATGACTCCAGCAAAGACATTGGTGGCATCTCCAGCAGCTGCCAGTTGGCCACCAGTTCTGACAACCAATTCATATAAGTTTTGTGCTTCTAATTTAACTTATTTTGAATATTGTCACATGGCAAAAAATTCAAAAGATACAAAAGGCCCCAGATTCCATCTTAGAAGTAACCAATGTTCTGGACTTACTCATAGATACATTTTGTGCACATATAAGAGAATACATGTTTTTTACACAAACAGCAGCATTGTGTACATAGTCTCTTGTACCTTCCTTTAATGCATTTAACCGTTGGGTATCTATATCATGAAATAGGAAAGCAGTAGAGGGTGGTATCCTGAAAACCACTTTGAGACAGTATTTGAAGGAGGAGGGTGTGCTCAGCCATGTGAAATGCTTAAGTAAGATGAGGATTGAGAACTGACCACTGGGTTTGGCAAAAAGAGGCCATTTATGACTTTGGTAAGAGCTGTGACTAGGGAATGGTGGCAATGGTACCTAATGAAGTGGATTTGAGAAGAGAATGGAGGAAAGGAAGTGTAGACAGCTCCATGAGACAGATTTACTATTGACAATTCTTAAGGAATTTTGCTAAAAGGGAATAGAAAATGGTGGAGCTGTAGCTGGGGTCATAGGGAGGGATGCTTTGAAGATGGGAGAAATTATAGCTTATTCGTACGAAACAAGGAATGATCCTTCAGGGCAGGAAAAATGAATGATGGAGGCTAAAAAAGAGACAGTTGCAAGAGTACTGTCCTTAAATGGGTGAGGGGTGATGAGAAGGGATTCAGGGCAACATAAGGGAGGGCTGGCTTCTGGTGGGCCTGCACGCTGCTCATCCAGTGGGACGGGAGGGCAAGCAGAGTATGTGGGCACAGATGCAGGGAAGGTGGCAGGTCTGGCCATGGGAGCATGTGAAGGTCATCTGGCACTTACGTCTAAAGTCTCACTTTAAAAAGCAGGGAGAGGGTGCCTGGGTGGCTCCGTCGGTTAAGTGGCTGCCTTCGGTTCAGGTCATCATCTCCAGCTCTCAGTGGGGAGTCTGCTTCTCCCTCTACCCCTCCCCCTCACCTGTACTCTCTCTCTCATGCTCTTTCTCTCTCAAATAAATAAAATCTAAAAAAAAAAAAAGCAGGGAGAAGGGGTAGTAGAATGTTAGGGGAGAGTGTTCTAGAGGAGGAAGAGAACAACTAACTGGGTAACTGGAAACCCTGAAGGCCCAACTGAAGTTAGTGGTTAAGTTTTGGTCAAGAATTTAAAGTGAGATCAGTCAATATGTTTGTGTGCTTTGCTCAACCATGTAAATATATATATATATATATATATATATATATATATATATATATATATATATATATATATATATATATATTCAAGTGAAATGTTAAATATAACTACGGGTTGGTGTTCCACTGAATGCATCAGCAGTGTGGGAGACAGAATTAGATGGTCCCCAAGATTCCCTGCCTCCTGTTGTAGACCCTGGAGTATGGCAGGGCTTGTGGATATGATGGGATATCATTCCCATGATTACATCCATTACGTGCAGAGGGAAGAGATTTTGCAGGTCCCTTATCAGTTGACTTAGAGTTCTTCCAAAGTGATTATCCTGGGTGGGCCTGACTCATCAATCAAGCTTTCAGAGAAAGGTTAGGTCTTCCCTGAGCACAGAGATGCTCTCCTAAGGCTTTGAAGAAGCAAACCATTTTAAGAAGTAAACCATTAGGGGTGCTATAGCTACAAGAAATGAATTTTATGTGAGTTTGGAAGAGGACTCCATGCCTGAGATGAGAATGCAGCCCTACTGACATCTTGGCTGGTTGCAGCTTTGTAAGACCCAAGGAAAGGACTTGCCTAAGTTGTGATTGGACTCCTGACCCTCAGAGATGGTGTAATACCAAAGAGGTGTTTTGAGCCACTAAGTATGTGATAATTTGTTATTGCAGCATACAAATCTGAAACAGAGGGGAAAAGAGGCAAGGAAGTGAAGGGTAAAGATTATAATGAAGGATTACAGAAACTAAGCTGAGTGAGGAGGGAAGTGAGAAGATGAGGAAGGTAAGTTACACTGAAAGAGCATAAGCATCGGTACATTTACTGTCTGAATATTAGCTGAGGGTCTAAAACGTGCTATGTGCCAGGTTAAGGGAAAGCCTGCTAAACAGATATTGTGGTAACTCTTAATTGGCCCGAACAGCAGGCTCCACTTGGCTGTGGACTTGTCCTGCAACCCAGGGCGGCTTGGAGCCACAAAAGATGGGGGTAGGGAGGTGGTTTCCCCAGAGATGCAGGTCCCATCACATGACACTGGCCAGAATGTTAACAGGTTTGCTGGGTCTCCCTGAAATGCCCTCAACTAAGATCCTAGAACCACAGGAAAGCCTAACTATTTGACTTTATGTTCCTACCCTGAGGATCAATTTGTATCAGCTCCCGGAGAGGAAGCATCCCTTGCAAAGGCCCTGAGGAACGAGATTGGACGACACTTGGAAAAAACTGTTGGAATGCAGAGACCGAGGGAAAGAGAGGGGCCAGAGAGAGCTGGAAAGAGAATCTACATATGTGGGGCAAAGCAGACTTCCCTACATCATAGGCTAGGACAGGGCAAGAACAGTGTTCTGAAACCCTTAATTAAGAGATGAGGCTTCAAAGTGATTTAAATGACACCAAATCCTAAGAAGTGCTCTCAAGTTGAAATGAGTCACTGGCTCCATTGTGCACTTGTTTTTCCTCTGAGCCTCGCTATTCCCACTGCAACTATCTTCAATAATCTTAAGTGGCGTCAGAATGTTCAAAACAAAATTATATTTAATTCAAACAGTAAAACCAGCCCATTACAGCTCTTATGAGAAAGAGTAGAGAGTGACAGTTGAAAAAAAAAAAATCAGAGGCTGTCACAACACCAAAAGGTTAGAAATTGTTTGCTCAAGCCTTTAGTTAATAAATGCATAATGAAGTTTCCGATCTTACCACTGCAATTGTTTGTGTCCTGTAATGTGGGATTTTATTATCATTTCATAATGTCATTTTATAAAGGAAATGATGCAGAACAGGCAGGGTACTTTAGTAAATCATATTTTCCTTAGCTGTACCAAAGTACCATCTTTTGTTAAAACTCTCGCTGTTGTCTTTCAAGAGCTATCCCTGCACAAATACAAAAAAGAATCCATGTAGTGCTTGTTCTCTACTGTTGACTGGTCTTCACTATCTACAGAACCCATGATTACAAGGGAACCAGAAAGGAAAGAAAAAAAGTAATTGGGTAGCTGCAAAATGGGTCTGCTCCAAGGTACTGTTTCTAAGTAATCAAGAGAAATCAAGTAACTTAATTATCAATTCTAACATTAAGTACAACGATCATTTTGGAGGATTTTCTATGAGACCTAACCTTTGTGTCTGTTGTTACCTCTAAACATTAACACAAGACTTAGAGGGAGGCTTTCTGACAAGGGCGATCCCAGCCTCATTCTCGAAGCATGTTCTTTTCTTGGCTTCCAGGACACCCACCCTCTGAAGTTTTCTCCCACTTCTCAGTCTCCTTTGCCAACTTGTCTTTCCCTCCCAGACCCAAAGGGCCCAGACTTTCTGCCTACACTCTGTGCGCGAATGAGCTTGTCTGATCCTGCAGCAACAATACGCACTTTATCTGGACAAACGCCTTAAGCTCTGACCTCTCCTCTGAGCTCCAAACCAAATTGCCAGAATGATTTTTTTTAATTTAAAATAAATTTAACTTATGCCTCTGTTGACCTCTTTCTAAAACTTCCTCTTGCATTTAGAAGGAAAGGCAAAGATCTCGAGTGGCCTCCAATGGGCTCCCCTATCACAACCCCCCACCCCCACTGCTGGCTCCCCTGCCTGCTCCCCTACCCCAACCCCCAGCTGCACTGGCCTTCCTGCATGGTTCCTGTCCCAGCCTGAGGAAGCACCGCAGGCTGTGGCATTTCCTCGCCCTGGGAAGTGCTTCCTGCCAATCTTCCCCAGGCTGGCGCCTTATGCCAGGTCTCTGCTCAAGTATGCTTCTGCTAAGAGTCCCTGAACACCCCATCCAGAATAGATCCTTCTGCTCACACCCACCCACACTCTCTCTTCCCTTGATCTATTTTATTTCTCCACAGAACTCTGTACTACTTCAAAATATTTTCTTACTTGTTATCTGTCTATCCACTATAACATAAGCTCCCTGTGGAACAGACTTTGTATTATTCAGGGCTGTATCTTCCAGGCCTAAAATAATACCTGACATAATAAGTATTTGTAATATAGCATTATTATTCTAGAGATAAGAAACTAAAGCTTGAGGTGTGTATTAGTTTTCTACTACTACTGTAACTAATTATCACAAACTTAGTATCTTCAAACAACAACATTTGTTGGCAGGGTTGTGTTCCTTCGGGAGGGAGGCTTCAAGGGAGGATCCACGGCCTCACCCTTTCCAGCCTCTAGAGCGGCTTGTATTCCTTGGCTCGGAGTCTGTTTCTCCATCTTCAAAGCTCATCATTCCAAAGTCCAATTCTATTGACACATGTCCTTTTTCTGACCCTGATTCCTCCTATGTATCCTCTTATAAGGACACTTGTGATAACACTGTGCCTTCCCAGATGACACAGAATATTCTCTCCATCTCAATGTTTTTAATTTAATTATATCTGTATGAAAAATCCCTTTGGCTATGTAAGGTAACATTCACACATTCCAGGGATTAGAACATGGACAGCACTGGGGAAGAGGTGGGCATTTTTTCTACCACATGGTGTGTAAGTAACTTTCTCAAGGTTGATTAGCTAGCAAGTGGCAAAGATGAGTTTTTAACTTGACCTTCTTTGACTTCTATGGTCTGTGCTGTCTTTGAATCCAAGACATACTACCATATGTCCAGTGCCAGCAAAGCCCGGTAGGAGGCTCAGCCTGCAGTGGTTCCAAGACTCCAAGAAGGAAATCCCAGTAATGTAGCAATGGTGGCAGCATTAGTGTTCTCTCAGGTTCTTGTCTCCATCAAGGTATCTTTACAATATGTAACAAGCCCTTCCTATCACTCTGAAAGAGTTTAATGTAACAAGTCTGCTCTAAATGTACAAACGCTACACACCAATAAACATGTCGCAAGGTTTGCTGATGAGAATGACTTGTACGATTCCGAACTATACGAAAGAATAATTAATACTGATCAGACTGACCATCGTTTTCTGAGCACTGTTATTTCCTACATAACTTCACATGTTCATTATCTTCTTTAATTCTTACTATAACCGCTAATGATAGGTATTACCATTTTTGTTGATAAAGAAATTGATGTTTATAGGTATGGAGTGAATTACCATACAGCTCCAAGTGTAAAGAGGGATTCAAAGACTTACCTGCCTGCCTCCAAAGTTCATACTCTTCCAAAATCCCACATACCTTCCAGGGCAAAGGAGAGATTTCCTGCTCAGCTATCAATAACCAGAGGGGTGGGGAGCTGAAATGTAGGCCACTAGTAGATTTCTTTCTGGAATTTTTTGGGGGGGAACTTCAAAGACAAGACAGTGGCTTGTGAGGATTTTGCAAGTTACAGAATCCTCTACCCCTCGTGTGGGCTAGCATAGTGCCCAGAACATTATAAATACCTAGTAAATATTGGTGACGGTTACTGAATAAGTTTAGATGCAAATTTGCAACCTTTCTCAGAGGATGAGCTATTGTACATTTCTTCTATGAGATCACATGGAACTTAGTTGTGAGAAGAGAAGGTAACCCCAGGTATTCTAATAGCAGGATTCCTAAACAGAACACAGAAGGGATGCTCGTCATTGCAGTGCTCCACGCCCAGATGGGAATGACAGTTTTCAAAGAATGAGTTGGAGGGTGGTAACCACCAATGCACATATCTACCAGGTAAAGCTCTGAAATCCTTTAACTCTTACCAATTTATGCTATGAACCTCTCCCCGCCCCTCTTTATTCATTTATTTACGCACTGAGTTAGCATACATGGAATCCCTACAATGAGACTGCCTCTGTGCTGAATTATAGGGATATAAAGATAATTAGGAATCAGTCCCTGACCTAAAGAGGGTAAAAACAGTAATAGGAGAAAGAGATATAAAATAAGTGCACTGAAGTATTACAGGGGCTATGCACATTAACCATGTATAGTGAGAAGCTCAAAAAGCAGATTGATGAATTTTCCCTAGTGAGAGGTAGATGTGGGATCGGGAAAGGCTTCAGACAAAGGAAGCTTTGTTTTTGTTTTTGTTTTTAAAGAGAGACAGAGAGAGCAGAGCATACGAGTGGGGGCGAGGGGCAAAGGGAGAAGGAGAAAGAGAATATTAAGCAGGCTCCATGCCCAGTACAGAGCCCTGCACAGGCTCAATCTCACGATCCTGAGATCACGACCCAAGATCATGACCTAAGATCATGACCTGAGCCGGAATCAAAAGTCGGACGCTTAACCAACAGAGCCATCCGGGCGCCCCAGACAAAGGAAGCTTTTAAGAAGTGCTTAGGTGCTCCTAAATTTAGAGGAAAGGTTAGGATTTACGTGGGGGAACAAAGTATGTTTTCAGATAGAAGGAATAACGTGAGCAAAGATGCAGATAGTGAACCATTGTGTTTTACAGAAGCTAAAACCTAAAGGTTGGTTTCGTGGCTACTTTTCATTGTAAAACAATGGCCATCAGACAGAAACATAACTCAGTGTAACACAACAAGTATTTATGGGTGCCTTCCTCTTCTGCAGTCTGCACTTTTCTGGACATAGTTGCAGGTGGCCCGCCAAATTCCCCAGCCTATGCCTGCTTCTAGACAAGCACACGGCAGGACGTCTCCTTCAGCAGCATCAGTACTGCAGCTGGGCAAGGGCTCTACTTCCTACATCCCATCACAGAAGAGCCGTGGCTCCCTGCTCCTGGTTTTTTACCCTCCTGGTGCTTCCTCCACACCCCACCTCCATTTCTTCGCTTCAGTGGGACCTTCCAAGCAGCCAATGTGTACCTAGCTGCCACCTCTCATGTGAGCCAATAGGACTAATTGAAGTAGTGGTGGAAAAACAAGCAGAGATTCGATCCATCATTAAGCTAAAACAGAACACAGAGTCTCTGGGAGTTTTATGTATGTGTCTTTCCTGTGTTCGTAAACCCTAGAGATGAGAATGTGAGGTAAATAATTAAGGGAAAAGTTTTAGTCCTTGAACCTTCCATACTATTCCCCATCTTGTATTAATTTGTTCCCATCACTTAATCTACACAAAGAGAAGTCCATAATAGGGAAATCTCCTACGAAAGATCATGTTAGCAGATGATTAAAATTTTGACTTGATATACTTTTACATCTGCACTACAAGCTTATCCAGGGATAAGTATCTTGGAAACACAGTATTTCCAAGTCTAAATGTCAAAGCAAGTTCAAAAATAGCCCATTGGAGTGTTTCCCTTAAGCAAAGCAAATCCCCCTCCAAGTCCAACATGTGCAAAGTTTAAAACAAGGGTGGGTAACTCTACAATAAAGCCAAAAATATTGGCAGGCCTGTAAAGGATTTAGGATTGGTCACGTATTATGAAAGACTATTTTTATCATTTTCCCTCCCAGACAGCGGGACTTTCTGCATTTGCAAAGAGCTATTCCGGATAGTCATCAAAAAGTAAGTACCACGAGTAAAGATCTCCGAAAATGAAAGTATGGTTTCAAAAACACGAATCCGAAAAGAAAGTATTTCATCACGACCCACATTTATGGTTTTCTTTTCTTTCCTTTTCAACTCTCAAACTTTTATATGTCTCTAAGAATCATGGTTTCACTTCACCTATCATCAGCTCTGTCCCTTAGAGTCCTAAGGGATCCAAAGTATCACTTAATCCCATCCTCTCATTTCACACGTGACCAACTTGACAAATTGTATGGAACACCTGCTACCTAAGAAGCAATGTACCAGGAGAGACACTAATATGAAAAATGCATGATTCCTTGAATCATTTAACAAAAATGATTTCACGTATGCCTTAAAGAAGTTTTCTATTTATTTAAGGAAACTGATCCTGTATACTTGCAGAGAAGGATAACTGCAAAAAGACTGATTCAAACGAGGTGCAATCCATAGACAGAAGGAAGTTATTTGGGCTGGTGGAATGCTGGAAGTAAATAGGTTTTGGACTAAATTTGAAGAAGGGATATAGTTTCACTAGAAAGAAATGCAGTAAAAAGTTGTTTTCCATAGATGGAATAGTGTTGGTAAAGATTCATTAATAGTAAAAAACCGTGTATGTCCCAGGAGTTCTACAATGCAATTTGATAGAAGCAATGAAGAAAGTGTCCAAAGTTGGAAAGGCATAGAATTAGGCCAGGTGGAGAAGTCTAATTACTTTTTCACCATTTTTTACAGCATTTTGTATTAAATAGAATTTTTAATTGGAAAAAGGAAAGAGAATAGAGATTATATATATAAAAGCATCAGAGTCAAAAACTGACTGAATTGCCAAGGGTCCTACATCAAGATTAGGGCCTCCTAATCTTGAGAGTTAAGCAGTAAGGCTACTTCTGGCTACAAGAAGCAGACAACCTCAATTTCAACAAATCACTCAACTTATTATTTCATGTGAGAAAGAAGTCCAGAGGTAGGTACTTCCAGGATATGTTTCCCAAATTCGTCAGGAAACCTTGGGTTTTTTTTTTTTTTCATTTTTCTCTATTGTGCCATCCTTGCCATGTGGTGTTGGATCTCCCTTCATGTCACAAGGTGGCCTCTGTGGCTCTTGCCATCACTGCATGCACCATAGCGTCCAGTGTAAGAAGAGAGATGATTTCACGCTGGGCCTCCTTTTAAAAATGAGGAAATCCATCCCCTGGCTGTCCAGCTGTCTTCCCATTTGGCTTGAACTACATCACATATTCATTCCTAAACCAATCTCTGAAAGGGAATGGGATTGCCAAAAGCAACCAGCATCTTACGCTTGGGTCAAGGGGGGAAAGTGAACATCAAAACAAGTCAGGGCTTTACCAGCAAGGAAAAAAAGAGGGTGGCTTTTGAGTAAGCAACTCATACAGTTAAGTGACCACAGCTATTCCCTAAACCCTGTTTTGGGAAATGTTAAAGTAAAGGCCCTCCCTCCCTATTCAGAACAATGGCTCATCCACAAGCCTGGAGAAGACGAAGGCTGGGGGCGGGGGTTCCTCTAAGCAGCAGCAGGCCTAGTATAATAAACAACGGTTTGGAGCTGGAGCCATGGTGCCTTCACGTCCTATTCAAATCACTAAGTGGTCATGTGCATGAAGAGAGAAGCAGAGGGAGGAAGCAGTTCAAGGTGCCAAGAAAAGGCTGAAAGAATTTAAAGACATTTGGAGTTAAAGTAGGATCTTCTCAGCTCTCCCGGTGTTGGTCAGGATTGCCCCATCACCACATTAACCAGTCTTAAACACTCAGAGGGTAGGTCCTTCCCAATTGCATGCCTCTTGCCAGTAATATAATGCTCAATACATATATTTAAAGATGTCTCAAATTAATTTATTATTTTCTCCATTACTTAATTTCATAATATGATGTCAGAATTCTTAATACCTCAGTAAAGGTAATGTTTTGGTTAAGGTAACTGTTGCATCCTGCGTCAAGGGTGTACAATCTGGGCACCCAAATCAATTTTCATAATCATCTGTTGCTACATTGTCATTTTAGTAAGGAAATGATGATGATGTTTTGTGAAACCACATCTTTTTTTTTTTCCACTGTTTTCTACCTTATGATAAGAGAGAACACAAAAACAGAATGAGTCACTCCTTCGCCACCACTTCCCTTTCATTTTCCTTCCTGTTTTCCCATTGGAGGCTGTATGTAAGGTCAGTGATGGACTCATTAGATTCTCAAATCACACTTAGATAAAAGTATTGAGGAGATGTTTTGTGCTTCGTTCAACAAATATTTATTCCAGATACTGTGCCAGAGAATAGAAACTCCAAATAAGACACAGCCATCTAGTTTATGCAGCTATTAAAATGATTAAATGAAAGCACATTTAGTGGCATGGAAAGATAGTTATAATAAATGAAATACATAATAATACATACAATAAATGAAAATATGTATCTGTAACAGTTTGTTGTGTGTATGTATAATATCCATCAAGGTATTTTTTAATTAATTATTTCTACATATGTATATATAGATACATGTGGGGGTGGAAAATGTTACTTTAAATAAACAAAAACACTTGACTGTCGTCACTCTGTCTTCTACCGGTTGGTGGGGGTGGTAGGGAGTGGCAGAATTCATGCTGGGGGTGAGGCGAAAACTACTTCCTTTTGCCCCCACAAACCAGTGCAAACCAGTTTTGCCTAAGAAAGATTCCAATGAAAAGAAAGTTTGTAATTTCAAAACATAGATTGTTTTTGCCTAATAGATTTTAACTTTCCAGCAATGCACACTACTTGTATAACAAGAATCGAAAAGGATATAGTTTCTATCTTCAAGGAGCTCTTCTAGAAGAGAACTAACAAATAAAACATTGCTATAGAATATTATAGGGGGTATTTAAGAGGTTTATATGGTATATATTCATGGAAACACAGAGGGAGAAGCCACTAGCTCTACCTGGAGGCTCTTAGAAGGCTTCCCTTAGGATTTGCCTTCTGAATTGGGTTTTAAACAAAGTCTCTCAGAGAGAATACCATATGTTAAAGCACAGAGAAAACTGACAACCCATTTGGACTGGTTCTCAAATGGGTGTAGACAGAGACCAACAGAAGAAGGCGGGTAGAAGTGGTAAAAAGAACAGGCTTTAACAGTAGATGCAGACCAGATAATGAAAATACAAGCCATCATCAAAAGTGGCTTCATTGGGGGCACCTAGGCAGCTCAGTCAGTTAAGCAGCCGGCTCTTCATTTTGGCTCAGGTCATAATCTCAGGGTCTTCGAATCAAGCCTTGAGTTGGGCTCTGTGCTCAGTGGGGAGTCTGTTTGAGGATCCTCTCTCCCTCTCCCTCTCCCACTCTCTCTCCACCCCTCTGGCCCTCCCCCCACCACACACTCTCCCTAAAATAAATAAATCTTTTTTAAAAAGTGGCTTCATGAAGAAACCCTTGAAAATAATATTTTTAACAAAAAAGTAAACATAATTTTTCAAGTTTTTTAATGTACATTTTTTGTTATCATAGAACCAAAAAAGAGAACTAACTCTTTTCATAGCCTGAAGTGTTAGATCCTTGAGACTAATTCTTTCAGATTAGAGTGGTATAGCCACTATAGTAATAAATTTTCACCAGTCTAAGAAACAATAAGAGAAATAAGTACAATGTAGTGAATGTTGTATACAACTTAAATGTATTCATTTCTTTGTGTCTGTCATTAACAAAACAAAAACTTGACAACCATATGTTGGTGCCTCCTCATTTGCTTTTAGTTTTTCACCCATGAAAGAAAACTTAAGTTCAGTAAACCACTGGACTATAGTTGTCTAGTTTCACTAGGCACTGAAAATAGCCAGAAAAAGAAAAACAAGCTAAGCAAAAACACAGGAAAAACAAGAGAGAAATCAGAGAGTTAGAGGAAATTCCAATGGCCTAGGAGAAATTGTGGAGGTGGAAAAAGAACTAAATTTACTAGCAAATACAGCATTTGTTCCCTGAAAGGTTGGAATAAATCTTTAATTTTATTTTAAGAGAGACACGGTATGTTTTTCTTTCAGATTTTTCATACCAAATGGCTAGGTTACATGTTTGTATTTTTAGGAGAATCCTTTGGGGCCTGAAGTACAAGGTAGAAATATAAATTTCCTTTCTTTATGAGGTATGTGTCTTCTGCACAACTGGCTATCAGGAAAATTTTTTTTACCCTGTGAATCTTTATTCTCCCATTTTTTTTAATGCTGAAAAACCTCCCTCAGTCGATTGTGTTGACAAGTCTAACAAGGAAGGGATTGTTCTAGCTTGTGGAATGCAGCAGAATTGCAGGGTATTTGCTGGGAATTTCACTTTATAACTCACGTTTCCTTTGCGTGATCTTTTTTCAGTGTTGTTCTTGTTCTCCATTCTACAATTCATCTACTTGCAAGTGCTTGGACCTTGTTTGTTCCTTGAGTGGTTGTATTCTGCCAGCCACAGGCACGTAAACTCCTTGAGATCAGTTCCCTTGTCTTCTATTTGTATCCCTGCAGGGCACCCAGGCCCACAAACTCATTCAAGTCTGTTTACCTTCTTCTTCCCACAGCAAGCAATAAAGAAAATGACCTTAGCTCCATAATCCTCATCCCTGATTTATGGACTGAGGTTAAACCATCAGTGGTTTCAATTTCAATGCTATCAATCAATTGTGTTTGGGCAGGATATCTCAAAGTTAAACATCATAAAGCTAGATTTAATGGTAACTTATTGCTATATAAATGGAAATATCCTTTTCATATTTCACTTTCCATTTATGTTGGATCATAATACAAATTAAGTCTGTCTGCCTCTAGCATCTGCATGGTATGTATAATTAGAGACAAGAACAGAAATTAGAAGGGTAGATCTGAAGACAGGTTTGAAAATGACAAACAGATTTTCAAATTAGACTTTGCCTTTAAAGAGTAAACATGTGTGCTTTGTAAAATCCATGAAATGTCTGTTTCCTTATAAATAATAAAAGAAGAGGATAAAATTTAAAGCTGCACATGTACGTTTTAGAAATGTTAATTTTTTTATCAGATAAGAGAATATTTTCAGAGTATATCATTATTTTCTTTTATTTTCAGTAATTTTTTTTAAAGAGTGATTTATTTATTTTAGAGAGAGAGAGAGCAGGAGGGAGGGGCAGAGGGAGAGAAGGAATCTTAAGTAGACTCTGCACCGAGCTTGGAGCCCCATGCTGGGCTGGATCCCATAACCCTGAGATCACAACCTGACCTGAAACCAAGAATCAGATACTCAACCCACTGCACCACCCAGGCTCTCCTCAATAATTATTTTTAATATGCAAATAACTTATAAACCTATTTCACCATCAATGGTTTAAAAATCCCATAAGTATTTTTAGTAAAACACATAAACTTCTCCTTATTTCTATTCTGCTTTTTTAAATTGTCCTACCTAGAAATAACTACAACAATAGTTGTGTGTATTCTTTCCCTTCAGGGTACATTTTAAGCAGCTAACAATGAACCCAAATTCTTAATAACTCAGAGCATGTGTCAGAATGATACATAAATAAAGCATAGAGGCTTACAGTGAAAAAAATATAGCAACATCACTACTTCTTAAGATAAGTAATAACTACCATCTGGTGAGTACTTACCATACAGCAGGCTCTATGCTAAAAACTTCACACATACATATTCATACATACGTAACAGACATATTTAAGTTTGTTTATTCTTTATAATGATACTACCTATCGGTGCTTTTAACATCCCCATATTACAGATAAAGAAATGATTGGAGATACTTGGTTAGTAAGGGGCAAAGCCAGGAATGAAATCCAGGTCTGTCTGTATAACTTTGAAATCCGTAGGCAATTGCCTGGATAATTATAAAACATGGAGGCACAGCGGAAGGCCTGTAACTCATAATCACTCAACTCAAATGGCACCCAACACTGTCTGACAATCTTACTACAAATTCTCTAGTGAGAAGACACTCTCACTCTTTGCCAAGACCATTTCATACTTCCTCAATGCTTAGCACACAGGAGCCTCTCTCAATAAATATATGTTTAATAATAATAGTAGTAGTAGTACTAATAATAATAGTAATAGTAATAGTAAACACTTAGATAACACCATACTCCAAGTAATTTTCTAAACTTCATAAATTTTTGCTGTCAATTTTATTTAAATTCAATTAATTAACATATAGTGTATTATTAGTTTCAGAGGTAGAGTTCAGTGATTCATCAGTTGTATATAACACCCAGTGCTCATTATATCACCTGCCTTCCTTAATGCCCATCACCCAGTTATTTCCTATATCTTAACTCATTTAATTCTCACAACAAACTTATGAGGCAGTTACTGTTGCTATCCCCATTTTACAGATGAAGAAACTGAGGCACAAACAGGTTAGAAAAAGTGTTTTGGGTCATACAAGTAGTAAGTGACAGAATCAGACTGCAAGCCCAAGCAGTCTTATTCCATAGCTCCTAAATAAATAGATGAATGAATGAACCAGAATGATTTTTGTCAACATAAATCAAATTGTATCATTGCCTTGGTTTAAACCCTTTGGGGACTCCCCATGGGATGTGTAATTAAAATGCTAACTTCTCAGCCCAGCCTGGAAGGTCTTGCATGATCTCCTACTTCATCTTTTGCCTCACATTTTATGCCCCTAAGTCTCTTCAATCAGATACAACAGATTTCTTTCAGGACTTTCTTTCCAATTCAGGCACTTCACACATGCTGTTTCTCCTCTCTGGAAGCTCTTCCCCATACTCTTAACTGGCTAATTCCTACTCATTATTCAGGACTCCACCTAAATGTAACTTTTTGTGAGAGGTTTCTCTAATATGCCAACATAACACAGATGTCCACTTTTGTTATACAATCCGATAGCATTCAAAACAATTTCAAGTTGTGGGGGTGGGGGGGGTGGGGGGGTATGTTTGTGTGTGTGTGTGTGTGTGTGTGTGTGTGTGTGTATAGATCTGATTGTCTTTCTCTTTTGACAGCCTGTTAAGTTTGATGAGGGAAGATACTATGATTCTTTTTGCTTTTTTTTTTTTTAAGATTTTATTTATTCATTTGAGAGACAGAGAGAGAAATCATGAGCAGAGGGAGAAGCACACTCCCTACTGAGCCGGGAGTCCAATGGGAGGCTGGATCCCAGGACCCGGAGATCATGATCTGAGCTGAAGGCAGAGGGTTAACCAACTGAGCCACCCAGGCACCCCTGATTCTTTTTTTCCATAAATGGCCTATACTAGGTATTTGATAAAGGTTGTTGGAAGAAAGAATGAGTTAATGAGTGAATGAATGAATGAACAGCTCAATCAAGAGCATTATTCGCCATGAAATCTCATAATATTGCATATGCATGTGTATGATTGCCAATTGCCAAATATATCTTGCCAAGCACTAACTTTAAAACCAAGACGCACTGGAAAAGTATCTACTGTGTGTTTGAGAAGCTATGATTGAATATGGTTATCAAGTCAAGGATATAATGAAAACGAAGGCAGATCTACCTCCTTTTTTCTATCTCATGACACGAAATATGGTATCTATAGTTTTTATCTATTAAACCTGTTTGGTAACAGCACACTCCCCTCTTGTTTGAAGAAGATCACCTGCATATGGCAGGACTCTGCCACAGGTGGGAGCAAGGAACCATGTGAAACCAGTCAGGGTCTCCCATACCTCTAGCAACAGTGATTCATTCAGAGATGAGCATAAGGTCCCCATGGGCCAATCAGAGTCCTCCATGTGCCTGTTAAGTTGTTCAAATAAGGTGCATTTCCTCTTCGTTTTCAGAGTCACGGATACAGGACGATTTAAATTTAAGGCTGCTTATTTGTCATCTTCCCAAGTCACATGGTGGAAACCTTTCTATATTACAAGAAAAAGAGGTCAAGGTGCTACCATAAACAGAAATAAACAGAGATAAGAAACAGAGAGGGAGAAACCGATAGCATCATTTAAACCCTTGTGCCCAACTATACCTCAAGTCAGCTGTATCCCAGACTTCCAGCGTTGTGAGCAAACAAATATTTCTCTTTTATGAAGTTAATTTGAGAAGTCCTTTCTGTTCTTTGCAGCCATGTGCCCTGATTCACACAAATTCCCAACCAACATTTCTAATACTTGGAAACATAAGCCCTTACAGAGGGCTCAAGATTTGCAGGTAATGTAAAGGTTATTGGTTTCACTCAGGCTTATAATGATTTGCAGGTAATGTAAAGGTTATTGGTTTCACTCAGGCTTATAATGAGCTTACGTACAGTGTATAAAAACAGAAAATACTGTCCCAATCATAAAATCATACCAGGCCATAGAAAGGCAAAGGAAGTAGAATATCCCTGGGGAAGGAAGCAAGAAGTAAGAAAGTACCCTTCCAGAGAAGAGCTTCTGTCCCCCTCTCCACTGAGGCTGCTGCTATTATGGGTAAGGATTCTGGGAAAACACTAATCAAGTTTCCTGCATGCCCTAGTGAGAATTCCATCAGATCAGGCCTGGCTTCCTCAAGAGAAGTGTGACTACAGGGGCTGCTATCTGTTTCAACCTAAATCTGGTCATAAACTGCAAGAACACATAATCCTACCATCATCTGACTCTTTGGTACTCTTGTAACAGTTGAAATTTCACATCCGTTTGTGTGATGGGATCAACTTGGGAATTGCACACCATTATTTTATATCCTTGTTGTTCCACAGTGTTCCTCAGTGCCTTACGAGAGGGCAACACAATACAGAAAGAACAGCAAATTTAAATGATCTTCGAAATAGATTTTTTTAACTTACGGCATAGGTAATGGTCTGAAGGCAAAGTACAAGCTCACCCACAAGGGAGAGTTTTTGGACAAAGAAGTCTGTGTATGTTTTTAATATTTTTTTTTATCCCAGGAGCTTAAGTAGGCTCCCCTGGGTGTGGAACCCAAGGCAAGGCCTGAAGTCATAATGCTAAGATCAAGACCTGAGCTGAGATCAGGAGTCACACACTTAACCAACTGAGCCACCCAGGCACCCTAGGACTCAGATCATATTAAACATTAATATTTAGAAAGCATTTATTGTAAGGCAGATGCCTCTTCTTGTTTGAAATATTTTAACCTTTTTAATAATTGTATTGTCTAATTTTGTTGATGAGAAAATACAAAGAGGTTCAATTCACACAGCTTTGGGACCACAGCTTTCTCTACTATTGCCTTACCTCTATCTTTTCCAGAATCTCAATACTTTCTACCAGTCTTGGGTATCTTCAAGTCAGCTCTTTCTGTCCTTTTGTACATCAGCAATTTTAAATCTCTATTATTCTGCATGAAATCTTGATCCTATACTTCGTCATTTTGGTCTACTTTCTGGAAGATTCCTCAACTTTATCTTCCATTTCTTTTATAGAACTTTTCATAAACATCTTTAATTTCCAAGAACTGTATTTTGTTCTCTGAATTTTCTTTCTCATGGCATCCTTAATCCCTCCTGTGAGGATACTTATTAGAATTAATTTGCTCTTTTGTTCCTTGCACTATATATATTTCCTCAGGGATATTTTGTTTGTATGTTTTCCACTGGTGTTGGAGTGTTACCTCAAATGCATAGTAATCCCACAATTGTTGTTCATATTTGAGTATAAGGCACTAATAAGCCAGTTGGGAGGTTTCATTAACATGAATTGAAGTTTTTTCAACTGACAGTTTGCTTTAAGATCATAACTTAGTGAATAAGCCATTATACCAGGGTTCCTCAATGACACCATTTGGAGGTCATTTGTGAGGGAATGCTGTTTACTTAGAGAAGAAACCTCTGATCTTTTGTGGATTAAAGGGAATCATACCAGCATTATGCACATTGTAGCAATTGACAATTTCATATGTAGACTTCCACCCCTTTGTTATGAACCCTGCATCTCTGAGTCCATTCCAGATTCAGCAGTGCAAATCAGCTTTCTTATTATTCCTTTTTTTTCTAAGACTCTCTGAGTTGCAGCTTCCCTGCTACATCTATGAAAACTCTATTCACTTTCTACCTTCTAGAATTTTGTTGAACTCCTGCATCTTCCATTGGCACCTCTTTCATTCTTTTCTGTACTTTTGCATGAACTTATTCTTTTGTGATCATTTTACTACTAGGTCAGGAGGAGAAGTGATAAGTGCTGGCTCCAAACAGAAGTCTCATCTCTATCCCCACTGCTGCTTGGGGTCCCACTCCATCTATCTCTGTGGGACTTCACTCTTTTTTTAATAGATTTCTAAAATTAAAACATATAATGTATTATTGTTTTAGGGGTCAGGTCTGTGATTCATCAGTTTTACACAATATACATTGCTCACCACATGACATACCCTCCCATTCCGTCCACCGACCCTCCACTCCAGCAACCCTCAGGTTGTTTCCTGAGATTAAGAGTCTTTTATGGTTTGTCTCCCTCTCTGGTTTCTTCTTGTTTCATTTTTTTCACTCTTCCCCTACAATCCTCTGCCTTGTTTCTCAAATTCCATGTATCAGTGAGATCATATGATATTTGTCTTTCTCTGATTGACTTATTTCACTTAGCATAATAAATGCCCTCTAGTTCCATCTACATCTTTGCAAATGGCAAAATTTCATTTTTTGATGGCTGCATAATATTCCATTTTATATATGAACCACATCTTCGTCATCCTTTCATCTGTTGAAGGACATCTCAGCTCCTTCCATAGTTTGGCTATTGTGGACGTTGCTACTATAAACATTGGGGTGCAGGTGCCCCTTCAGATCACATTTGTATTTTTGAGGTAAATACCTAGTAGTGCAATTGCTGGGTCATAGGGTAGCTCTATTTTTAACTTTTTGAGGAACCTCCATACTGTTTTCCAGTGGTTGCCCCCGCTTGCATTCCCACCAACAGTGTAGGAGGGTTCCCCTTTCTCCACATCCTTGCCAACACCTGTCATTTCCTGACTTGTTAATTTTAGCCATTCTGACTGGTATGAGGTGGTATGTCTCTGTGGTTTTGATTTGTATTTCCCTGATGCTGACTGATGTGGAGCACTTTTTTATGTCTCTGTTGGCCATTTGGATGTCTTCTTTACAGAAATGCCTGTTCATGTCTTCTGCTCATTTCTCAACTGGACTATTTGTTTTTTGGGTGTTGCATTTGATAAGTTCTTTATAGATTTTAGATACCAGCCCTTTATCTGATATGTCATTTGCAAATATCTTCTTCCATTCTATCTGTTCTCTTTTGGTTTTGTTGACCGTTTCCTTTGCTCCTCTTCCCAGAAGCTTTTTATCTTGATGAAGTCCCAATAGTTCATTTTTGCCCTTGCTTCCCTTGCCTTTGGCAATGTGTCTAGGAAGAAGTTACTGCGGCCAAGGTCAAAGAGGTTACTGCCTATGTTCTCCTCAAGGATTTTGATGGATTCCTGTCTCACATTTAGGTCTTTCATCCATTTTGAGTCTATTTTTGTGTATGGAGTAAGGATATGGTCCAGTTTCATTCTTCTGCATGTGGCTGTCCAATTTTTGAAACATCATTTGTTGAAGAGACTCTTTTTTTCCGTTAGATATTCTTTCCTGCTTTGTCAAAGATTAGTTGACCATAGCATTGAGAGTCCATTTCTGAGTTCTCTGTTCTGTTCCATTGATCTATGTGTCTGTTTTTGTGCCAATACCATACTGTCTTGATGACTACAGCTTTGTAATATAGTTTGAAGTCCAGAATTGTGATGCCACCAGCTTTGATTTTCTTTTTCAACATTCCTCTGGCTACTCAGGGTCTTTCCTGGTTCCACAGAAATTTTAGGATTATTTGTTCCATTTCTGTGAAAAAAAGTTGATGGTATTTTGATAGGGATTGCATTGAATGTGTAGATTGCTCTAGGTAGTATAGACATTTTCACAATATTTGTTCTTCCAATTCATGAGCATGGAACATTTTTTCATTTCTTTGTGTGTTCCTCAATTTCTTTTATAAGTATTCTATAGTTTTCTGAGTACAGATCCTTTGCCTCTTTGATTAGATTTATTCCTAGGTATCTTATGGTTTTGGGTGCAACTGTAAATGGGATCGACTCCTTAATTTCTCTTTCTTCTATCTCATTATTGGTGTATAGAAATGCAACTGATTTCTGTGCTTTGATTTTATATCCTGCCACTTTACTGAATTCATATATGAGTTCTAGCAGTTTTGGGGTGGAGTCTTTTAGGTTTTCCACATAAAGTATCATATCATCTGCAAAGAGTGAGAGTTTGACTTCTTCTCTGCCAATTCAGATACCTTTTATTTCCTTTTGTTGTCTGATTGCTGAGGCTAGGACTTCTAGTACTATGATAAACAGCAGCAGTGATACTGGACAACTTTGCTGTGTTCCTGACCTTAGGGGAAAAGCTCTCAGTTTTTTTCCCATTGAGAATGATATTCACTGTGGGTTTTTCATAGATGACTTTTATGATATTTAGGTATGTGCCCTCTATCCCTACACTGTGAGGAGTTTTAATCAAGAGAGGATGCTGTACTTTTTCAAATGCTTTTTCTGCATCTATTGAGAGTATCATATGGTTCTCGTCCTTTCTTTTATTAATGTAGTGTATCACATTGATTGATTTGTGGATGTTGAACCAACCTTGAAGCCCAGGAATAAATTCCACTTGGATGTGGTGAATAATCCTTTTAATGTACTATTGGATCCTACTGGCTAGCATTTTGGTAAGAATTTTTGCATCCATGTTCATCAGGGATATTGGTCTGTAATTCTCCTTTTTCGTGGGGTCTTTGTCTGGTTTTGGGATCAAGATAATGCTGGCCTCATAAAATGAGTTTTTTGGAACAGTTTCAGAAGAATAGGTATTAATTCTTCTTTAAATGTTTGGTACAATTCTCCTGGGAAGCCAGCTGGCCCTGGGCTCTTGTTTGTTGGGAGATTTTTGATTACTGCTTCAATTTCCTTGCTGGATATAGGTCTGTTCAGGTTTTCTATTTCTTCCTGGTTCAGTTTGGTAGTTTATACATCCCTAGGAATGCATGCATTTCTTCCAGATTGTCTAATTTGTTGGCATATAGTTGCTCATAATATGTTCTTATAATTGTTTGTATTTCTTCAGTGTTGATTGTGATATCTCCTCTTTCATTCATGATTTTATTTATTTGGGTCCTTTCTCTTTTCTTTTTGATAAGTCTGGCCAGAAGTTTATCAATCTTATCAATTCTTTCAAAGAACCAGTTCCTAGTTTCATTGATCTGTTCTACTGTTCTTTTGGTTTCTATTTCATTGATTTCTGCTCTGATCTTTATTATTTCTCTTCTCCTGCTGGGTTTAGACTATATTTGCTGTTCTTTCTCCAGCTCCTTTAGGTGTAGGGTTAGGCTGTGTATTTAAGACCTTTCTTGTTTCTTGAGAAAGGCTTATATTGCTATATATTTCCCCTTAGGATTGTGTTTGCTGCATCCCAAAGATTTTGAACAGTTGTGTTTTCATTTTCATGAATTTTTTAAATTCTTCTTTAATTTCCTGGTTGACCCATTTACTCTTCAGTAGGATGATCTTCAGCCTCCATGTATTTGAGTTCTTTACAACTTTCCTCTTGTGATTGAGTTCAAGTTCCAAAGCATTGTGGTCTGAAAATACACAGGGAATGATCCCAATCTTTTGGTACCAGTCAAGACCCGATTTGTGACCCAGGATATGATCTATTCTGGAGACTGTTCCATGTGCACTAGAGAAGAATGTGTACTCAGTAGCTTTGGGATGGAATGTTCTGAATATATCTGTGAAGTCCATCTGGTCCAGTGTGTCATTTAAAGCCCTTATTTCCTTGTTGATCTTTTGCTTAGATGATCTGTCCATTTCAGTGAGGGGGGTGTTCAAGTCCCCTATGATTATCGCATTATTGTTGATGTGTTTCTTTGATTTTGTCATTAATTGGCTTATATAATTATAGTTTTGGTTTAAACTGTACAGTCTTTGGTTTAAAATCTAATTTGTCTGACATAAGGACTGCCACCCCAGCTTTCTTTTGATGTCCATTAGCATGATAAATGGTTTTCTACCCCCTCACTTTAAATCTGGAGATGTCTTTGGGTCTAAAATGAGTCTCTTGCAGACAGCATATCGATGGGTCTTGCTTTTTATCCAGTCTGACACCTTGTGTCTTTTGATTGGGGCATTTAGCCCATTTACATTCAGGGTAACTACTGGAAGATATGAATTTAGTGTCACTGTGTTGCCTATAAGGTGACTATTACTGTACATCGTCTCTGTTCCTTTCTGGTCTATGTTACTTTCGGGCTCTCTATTTGCTTAGAGGACCCCTTTCAATATTATTCGTAGGGCTGGTTTGGTGATCCCAAAATCTTTTAGTTTCTGTTTGTCCTGGAAGCTTTTTATCATTCCTTCTATTTTCAATGTCAGCCTAGCTGGATAAAGTATTCTTGGCTGCGTATTTTTCTTGTTTAGTACCCTGAATATATCATGCCAGTCCTTTCTGGCCTATCAGGTCTCTGTGGACAGGTTTGCTGCCAATCTAATGTTTCTACCATTGTAGCTTACAGACCTCTTGTCCTGAGCAGCTTTCAGGATTTTCTCTTTGCCTCTGAGATTTGTAAGTTTTACTATTAGATGTTGGGGTGTTGACCTATTTTTATTGATTTTGAGGGGGTTTCTCTGAGCTTCCTGGATTTTGAGCCCTGTTTCCTTCCCCAAATTAGGGAAGTTCTCTGCTATAATTTGCTCCAATCTACCTTCTGCTCCTCTCTCTCTTCTTCTGGTTTCCCAATTATTCTAATATTGTTTTGCGTTATGGTATCACTTATCTCTCAAATTCTCCCCTCATGATCCTGTAGTTGTTTATCTCTCTTTTTCTCAGCCTCTTTATTCTCCATCATTTGGTCTTCTATGTCACTAATTCTCTCTTCTGCCTCATTTATCCTAGCAGTTAGAGTCTCCATTTTTTACTGCACCTCATTAACAGCCTTTTTGATTTCAACTTGGTTAGATTTTATTTCTCTGGAAAGGGATTCTCTAGTGTCTTCTATGCTTTTTTCAAGCACAGTTAGTATTTTTATAATTGTTATTCTGAACTCCAGTGCTGACCTCTTACTAATGTCCATATTGATTATGTCCCTGGCAGTCAGTACTGCCTCTTGTTCTATTTTTTGAGGTGAGTTTTTCCATTTTGTAGTTTTGTCAAGAGAAGAATAGATGAATGAGCGAACAAAATGCTAAAAGGGTAACAATGACCCCAGAGAAATGTACACTAAACAAATCAGAAGAGACCCAAAGCTGGGGTGAAAAGAAAAAAAAAAAAAAGAATATGATCAGGCTGGTGAATAGAACAGAGCTATACATTAGATTTTGGGTGTATTTTGGTCTGTTAGAAGAAACTGCATCCCAAAATTTTAAAGAAAGAAAAACTTATATATATACAAAAATAAGGTTCAATACAATGAAGGGATGGAACATGACTGTAAAAATGAAAATTAAAAAAGATTCTAAAAAAGGAATTGATAAGAAAGTGGTTGAAAAAGGAAAGAAGAATAATTTGAAAAAAAAGAAAAAAGAAATTTTAAAAATTAAAGTTGAAAAACTGAAGAATAATGGGGAAAAAGCCATGAATTCTGTGTGCTGTATTCCCATAGAGTTGGAGTTTTGCAGTTCTCATTGATCAGTAAACTTGGTCTAGGCCGGATGTTCATGCTGATCTTTGGGGGGGGGGGGCAGTGGGGGGGGTGCACTGATTCTTCAGTGTCTTTCCCCCCCGAGGAATTGCACCGCCGTTGCCAGGGACCAGGCTAAGTTATCTGCTCTGGTTTGCTCTATGTGTCTTTTGTTCCCTGAAGCTTTCCGCACAGCTTTAGAGGATGAGAATGAAAATGGTGGCCTCCCGATCTCTGGCCCTGGAGCCGAGAGCTCAGGGCCCCACTCCTCAGTGAGCCCTCAGAGAAAAGCAGTCAATCACGCCTGTCTCCCTGGTCTCCACCTGCTTTCCACCTGCCCTTTGAATGCGTGTTTCTATCTCAGGCACATGCCCCATTTAGAGACTCCAAACCCAGCAGATTCCTGCAGCATGCTCCCGCACCACTCCTCCCAGGGTAGGAAGGGGAGTCTCCCACGATCTGCCACTTGTTGGGCTCCAGCTCCAAGAGCAGTGGCCCGACTGTGCTGCGGATAATGGTTTATGGCAACCCCGAGCTGAGAGCCCACTCCTCAGCTCACTCTTTGCGGCTGCTTTCCCACTCTGAAACCTGGGGGCTCTGACGCACTCAGGCACCCTCAGTCTTTCTGTGACCCTAACGGTCCTGAGACCACACTGTCCCAGCAAGAGTTCCAACCCCCCCCTTAGCCACTGGAGCGATGTCCCTCACCGGATCAGACTTCTAAAAGTTCTGATTCTGTGCTCCGCAGCTCCAGCACTTGCCAGCAGCAGGTGACCGACGCTCCCTCCCCCTACCTCACCGCGGTCTATCTTTCCGTATATTGCCTCAGATTCACCTCTCCACACCTCCTACCTTGCAGAAAGTGATCGTTTTTCTGTTCATAGAGTTGCTGCTATTCTTTTCTTCATTCTCCAGTTGAGTCTGTAGGTGTTCAGAATGGTCTGATAGTTATCTAGCCGAATTCCTGGGACCAGACGAAATTTAAGCCTCCTGCTCCTCTGCCATCTTGGACTCCTCCCAGCCTGTGGGAGTTCACTCTTGCCACGACACCCCGACTGTCCTACATCTCTTCTGATCATTCATTCTCTAATTGGCTTTTACCACAGCACATGCTCAGATCTCTATAAGCTAAAAGGAGAAGGAGAAGGAGAAGAGAGAGAGAGGGACAGGAAAGAAAAGGAAAAAAAGAAAAAGAAAAAGAAATTTAAACAAAACAGTACTTAAACCCTATTACACCTTTTCATGACAACCTCTTTCCTTTCTCAAGAGCCAAGAATATTGAAATAATCGTCTACATTTGCTTCTCTAGCTCATTTCCCAGTGATTCTTCAGCTACTGTAATCCCGCCTTTGCTGTCATCCATGGAAACTGTCCTCATCAAGTGACATCTTTGTTATTAAACTAATTGCTACCTTTCATTATCATACTTGACCACTCTAGCACTTGACACCAATGCTTCCCCTGTCTTCCACAAACCATAATATCCAGTTTTCCTCCCCAACACTCTATTAGTTCCTCCTTACTATTCCCTATGAGTTCCTCTTAATCTGTTTATTTTTTAAATGTTAATATTTTTCAAAATTCTGCACTGAGTTTCTTCTATTCTTCTATTCTCACTCTAAAAATTATTTATAAATTATTTCTTCTGGGGCACCTGGCTGGCTCAGTCAGTTAAGTGTCTGCCTTTGGCTCAGGTCATGATCCCCTAGTCCTGGGATTGAGCTCCTTGTTCAGTGGGGATACTTGTTCTCCCTCTGACCCTTACCCCGCTTGTGCTCTCTGTCTTGCTCTCTCTCTCTCAGGTAAATAAATAAAATCTTTAAAAAAAATTCTTCTAATCCTGTAACTGTAGTTATCAGCTACATTTTAATAAGTAAAAAAAAAACCCTCAATTATAATCCAGTACAAATTTTTCTTTTATTCCAAATTCCTATGTGCAATTACTTACTGGGCATTTGAACCAACTTGATCCATGAACACCCCAAAATCAACATCTTTTTCTCTTGTCTCCCAATCTCATCAATCTGCTTCTCCTAGATTCCTCATCTATGGATGCCACATCATCCACCCAGTTGCCTAAACCAGATACTGTGTATCTTCCCCGAGGTCCTAGTTCTCCTCTTATACACAGTATCGACTCTTTTTTTTATTCTATTCTGTTCTATTCTATTATGTGATATCTCTCCAACAAATCCAATTCCATCCTACCCCACTATTCTTGTCAGGCAACAGACATGATTTGTCCCTGTGCCTTGAATATTATTTTCTAGAAAGGCTTCCCTGAAATTCCTTCCCAAGCCAGTTTCTTCCTTTCACATTCTTATTCAAATCTGTACTCCTCATTCATAGCACTGGTCACAATTTTAAATAAATAATTCTTTATGTTGTTTGTCATTTGTGTCCTTCAAAAAATGTAAGCTCCCTGAGGGAACATAACACTCATAATTATTTGTTGGATGAAAGAATGGATAAATCCTTCTTAAATCCATTTTCCACACTGCCACCAGCCTAATCTTCCTAAAACATAGTCATGTTGCTCCACTGTATAAAAATCTTCAAGGGGCTCCTACTGCCTTTAGCAATTGACTTTACATCTAACCCTTTTTAGCATGGAATACAAGATTCTCTATGACCTGGCTTGCTTACCTCTCCAGCTTCGTTTCTTATAATGACTGGTTGCTTAATATCACTACTCTTCATCAACCTTACTTCAGATAAATTAAACACTACAAAAAAGAAAAAGAAGAAAGAACACCCTTTTAGTACTTTTTCATGCTCAGATTAAGAGAACAAATGAATAAAAATTATTAAATAAAGCAGCAGTCTTATTTCAAATAAACACCCTAAATTATTTAAATCACCTGGGATGCTTCTTTATTAAAAACCAAAGAATATTCCAGGTGAGTTAGAATTAAGTATAGCACACCCAGACAGAATTCCTTAACAGGAGTTACTTAACTGGTATTACTCACTTTGGACATCAGAATCTTAAAAAAAAAAAGTAGTGTCCATTAGGTTTAGGCAGATAGATCGATCGACATGTGGAGGATTTCCTGAGAGTATAAAGGAATTTATTGAAAATCACTAAACTGGGGCACCTGGCTGGCCCAGATAGAGCATGAGACTTGATCTCTGGGTTGTGGGTTCAAGCCCCATGTTGAGTATAGAGATTACTTAAAAATACAAATCTTTAAAATAAAAAAAATTGGGGGAGCACATGGGTGGCTCAGTTAGTTAAGCATCTGCCTTCATCTCCCTGTGATCTCAGGGTCCTGGGATTGAGTCCCACATCGGGCTTCCTGCTCAGCAGAGAGCCTTCTTCTCCCTCTCCCTCTGCTGCTCCCCCTGCTTGTACTCTCTCTCTAATAAACAAATAAAATCTTTAAAAAAATAAAAATAGGGGAGCCTGGGTGGCTCAGTTGTTAAGCGTCTGCCTTCAGCTCAGGGCGTGATTCCAGAGTCCTGGGATCGAGCCCTGCATTGGGCTTCCTGCTCCGCTGGGAGCCTGCTTCTCCCTCTCCCACTCCCCCTGCTTGTGTTCCCTCTCTCACTGGCTGTCTCTCTCTCTGTCAAATAAACAAATAAAATCTTTAAAAAATAAAAAATAAAAAAATAAAAATATAAATTTTAAGAAAATAACTAAACCAACACTAAAATGAGAATAATAATATTTGTTATACCTATAAATAGGTAATCTCTATGTCCTTACTTCCCCAGTAATTGATGTCTAATTAACCCAAGGCAGACTCCTAACAAATAATTTAATCAAACCCTTGCAAAAAGGTGGTTTCCAAACTTCATTTTGTCATTACATAGCTAGAGCTATGCTGAAAAGGAAATATTTACTCAGCAAATGATCAGCTTCCTATATTTCTAATAGACTCAAGTCTGCATAATTGAAAGTTGGGAAACAGGATGGGATTAAATGAAATACTCCATGTATAATATCAATTATGCCTTCAGAGAGTAATTTGACTTCACAAATTTGACAATAAGAAAACATTTTTCTTCTTTCTTAAAAATATGTCTTGGAAGGAGTTCATGTGGGTGATTTTGTTTTTTGGGAGGAAGGTTGGAGATTCAACAATTACTTGCCAGACAAGTGAAAGAATAAAGAGAAGTCTACAACTCACACTGGCGGAAACCTTAAAGAAGACCAATCTTGAGTGTCTGGTCAATTCTTCAGGGTTCTGGGCTACCAAGGTCTCTGGTACAGTCATTTTCACTCCCAAAGTGACCTAAGGACTTAGAGCACCAACATCCACCAAAGACTGTCCTGCATGAGTCCTACCAAATTTCATTCTGAACAGATCCATTCAGATTTGGCTAATAATACTACTGAGAAAGTGTGAATCTTGAGGGGAATGTCAACCCTCATGAGTAAAGACAGAATTACCTAAAAATTACATGGGGAATAGTTATGGTCTCATGAGTGTATACTTATCCCTAATTTCATCGAGTTGTATATATTAAATATGTACAGCTTTAAATATATATATATATATATATATATATATATATATATATATATATATATAATATTATAGAAATAAATCCAAATACATCACTAATCACACATCCAAAAAGAATACGGAACACCATGGGCAGATTTAGAAAGTAACACTCTTACTGGGTGTTATATACAACTGATAAATGTAGAACACTACATCTGAGATTAATGATATGCTATATGTTGGTTAATTGAATTTAAATTAAAAATAAAAGATGGGGTGCCTGGGTGGCTTGGTTGGTTACGCACCTGTCTTTGGCTCAGGTCCTGATCCCAGGGTCCTGAGATGGAGCCCCGCATTGGGCTCCCTGCTCAGTTAGGAGCCTGCTTCTCCCTCTTCCTCTGTCCCCTGGCTTGTGCTCTTTCTCTCACTTTATCTCAAATAAATAAATAAATAAAATAAAAAGGAAGAAAGAAGAAAGAAGAAAGAAAGAAAGAAAGAAAGGAAGGAAGGAAGGAAGGAAGGAAGGAAGGAAGGAAGAAAGAAAGAAAGAAAGAAAGAAAGAAAGAAAGAAAGAAAGAAAGAAAGAAAAGAGAAGAGAAGAGAAGAGAAGAGAAAGAAAAGAAAGGAAGTTATGGGGATGCCTGGGTGGCTCAGTCAGTTAAATGTCTGCTTTCAGCTCAGGTCATGATCCCACGGTCCAGGGATTGGGTCCAGGGATTGAGTCCCGCAACAGGCTCTTTGTTCAGCGGGGAGCCTGCTTCTGCCTCTGCCTGCTGCTCTCCCTGCTTGTGCTCTCCCTCTTTCTTTCGGATAAATAAATAAATAAATAAATAAATAAATAAATAAATAAATGGTCCAAATGTGAAGACAGAGGGAGAAAGAGTTGATGACAACTGTAAGGTAACTAGTCCATGGCAGATACAATTTCTTACATGCTTTTCCTTTGAACATGAGGAAAAGTCACCTTTAGAAATAGTTTTTTTTTTCTCATCCCACACTATAATTTCCATTCATCCCCAAACCCGTCAGTAAAATCTAATACACCCACACAGTCTTCTGTGTGGTTATTATAGAGAACAAAGGCACAGGACAGTAAAGGGAAGTATGATTTGCCCACTTCTCATGAGTACCTTTCGGTACTTATAGGAACGGAGCTGTTACTGCTCAAGAAAACTGGGTTAGGAGGCAAAATCTGGCTCCTAATAGAGGTGGAGATGGAGAGAAGTATATGCTTTGGAAAACACTAACTGGACATAAACTTGAGAATAGATATAAGACACCCTCCTTTTTGATCCTCAAATACCAGCATAAGAGGACATTTAAGGAGAAGCAAAACTGGCACCTGAGTTATAGCAGTTATATTGAATGATCTACGATGTGACATCCTCCCAGTTCTTACTCACCAAGGCACTGGTGATCACAATTAAGTGGTTCGGGTTAAAAGAACTGACTCTGGGCTCGGAGAATCTACTTTTGTTTTCTTTAAGCTGTTGTGTCAAGATTTTTCTGAGATATTTTCATCTTTTCTTCGAAACCTTTGCCGATGAGTCTTTGTTTATTAACTCTGGGGTGACTGTAATACTCTGTTTTCCGCCCACTAGAATGATCTGATTCGTTATCCTAGGTGCCTTCTTAAATAACCGCCTTCTCTAACCAGAATCAGCATTCTTTGATCTGACTGCTCTATTCTCTTGTTTGTTGTGACAATGGGAAACATTTCAAAGGTTCTCTGGCTGAAAGAGACTATTTCAGCTAGAGTCTGAAATGAAAATACATCTAACACTTGGATAGTGCCATTAAATGTCCTTCAGTAGAGGGTGCCGTGGTGACCACCTAGACACTCACTCCCACAGGACTCAGGCACTCACTCAACCGCAGTCTGTATTGTCTACTCCTGGCTCACAGCGGAGAACCTTCCAGGGAACTGGCCTCAGCTGAGGGAGCTGCCTTGATTCTGTTAATGTTCCTCTCCCCACCCCAGATCAGCCTGCTTCAAAGTCAATACAAAGGCTTGGCCCTTGCCTAAATTGGGACAATGTTGAAGGCCACCCCAGCTCAAGAATCCTGCAGGATGGACTGAGATCACAGCAATCAGGTGGGCAGATGAACTTCTTTCTCTGTCTTCCCTCCTTTCTTATAAAACTTCTACATGCAACCATTCATTTCAGAGCCTGTTCCAAGGAACCCAATCTAATGACTAATACTATCATGGTTTAATGATCACTTCATTTCCAATATCTTAGATAGATCTACTGAAATTCATTAGGTCCATTGAAATGTGGAAACAGAAATTAATAATTGAGGACAGGGCACCTGCGTGGCTCAGCCGGTTAAGCATTTGCCTTTGGTTAGGGTGAAGATCCCAGGGTCCTGGGATGGAGTCCCACATCAACAGGGAGTCTGCTTCTCCCTCTCCCAGCCCCTCTCCCCACTGCTGGTGCTCTCTAACTCTTTCTCTGGCTCTAATAAATAAAATCTTTAAATAAAAAAATAATAATTGAGGACAGATTCTGCCATTATGAAAGAAAATACCTAATTCATAAGTATTTAAATATTCCTCAAATTATTGGTCATTTTGCATTTAGTAATTTATATTTATTCATGTACAGTTCTTTTAATAATGTTTATAGGGAAAACATTAATTCAATGAAAAAAGCACACTGACTCAAGTTTTATTCAGCTCTGAATATTTCATTTTAATTAATTTAATTAATTTTAGTGCAAAGCATTTCTAGATAATTTGAAAAAGCTTGTGCATAACATGCCTTTGTTTTTCCTTCCAAAAATTTAGCTTCACTGTTAAATATAAAGATTTTTTTTTTTAATCTGAAGAGAAGCTTCAAGTATAACTCTGAATTTATCTGCCCAGCATCCCTTGCTATGGAGAAACTTCCCATTCCTACAACTTTCAGTCCCGATGGGTGTCAGTAATGATGCTGCTCTACCCCAAGGCATGAGCAGTGATGCAGGCTGGGCAATAAGAGTACTCTATCTGCACAGCATTTGAGTTTATGAGCTAAACAGGGTGAAAGAGACTCTTCCCTGGAATGGATATACACATAATGGAAAGGAAAAGGATATAGCCTTGAAGCTTCCCATAGCCAACTTCTCCTCTGCATGCCAAGATCTTGCCAACAGAATGAAGCCAATACCCAGAGAGAAGCAAAGCCGAAAGATGATAGCATTCAAGCCCCTGGTTACAGTGAGGGGGTCCAGCCTGTCCTTTGGACTTCCCAATTATATAAGCCAATCAATTCTATTTTACTTGACTAGTGTGAGGTGGGTTTCTGTCACTTCAAAAGTTACCTAACACAGAGTTTTACATCACCACCTTTATACTCACAATCATCCTTCTGAGGACTCGATTTCCAGCACCTTTTTTCTAAGAACAAAGGCAAGAGCCACTACGTTCCACATGCATCTACACTTTCCTAATCTTTTTCCCCACCCTCTTCCAGCTATTTTCCTCATGTAGCCATAACACCTGGTAGTTGCAGTCAGCCAGCGCTTACATTTATTCATAAAGCAGCACTTTACCATTTTGCAGCAAATATCATTTCCCATTTTCAAACACAGAGCAGTTTCTATGCTGGTAAGATGTAAGTCCTGGTGTGCTACATTGTCTCCGACTTAATAATTTGTCTGTGTGCAAATGAGATTTTGGACTATGAAACTGCAGCCAAAGCACCACGGTTTCCCTGATGGCAATTTTCTCAAATTGCTGACATATTGCTTAGGAAAAAATAGACTCTGGAGTGCTAAATTTGCAAACTTCAATCTGTTGAGGCAGCAAATATCACATGCTTCATTAGAATAGTGAAGGGAAGTCAGTCATAGGACAATTAATTATGGAAACCTGCCACTCAAGTGCCTAATAAACAAGCATCCCCAAGCCTCAGTGGTGTTGACTTTTTATGCCATTTTAAATCCATTCCAAGAAGCACACGGACAAGATTAGCTAATCAAACAAGTGATTTTTGCAGCTCTAGAGTAAAATTATTCTACACATGGAAAGCCCATGACTTGGGCTATAAAGTGAGTTTAAGTTGATATTCAACGCACCTGTTAACTGCTGACATTTTCACACGTGCTCACGAAGCGTGAATAGGGAGGCTCAAATAGAAGCACAAGCAGGACACACACAGTCCATCTCTCTTCGGTAGCCACAAAGGAAGCTTTGTAGCTTATATAAAGCATGATTTGTAGCCTATTTGCATAAGCAATTCTCGATTACAGAATCACAGGATGTTAGAATGAGAAAGCACATAACAGATCATCTAGTGTAAGTCCTTGAAATTGAGATTCAGGGAGGTGCAATGATTCACCTAAGATTTCACAGCTAGTGAACAACATAGCCAGGAGCAGGCAGATCCATTTCCTTACAATTTGCCTGGAGCTACCTCACGATTTCTCTTCTGTAAACTGTTTCCTCACCATACATCATTGGTTTGCTCCAACCTCGAGCTGTGATCTGGTGGCAAAAGCATTAGACCTAGGGTTAGAGTGCCAAGATTTAAGTCCCGGCCTCGACACTCTATATTTATAATCTTGGTCAAATCAGGTAACCTTTCTGAGCTCCATTTTCTGCACCTTCATCTTTGCCTCTATCTTATGAGGCTGTTACTAGACTTAAATAAAATAACACATAAAGCACTTTGGTAGACTATAAATCACTTTACAAATACAAGGTATAATATTTATAACCAAACTGTAACCATGGTTAAAAGAAAAAAATCAATCGTAGTTATCATCGGTAACTGTTCAGTACCATTCTTGGCATAGTATTGAGCTAATTTTTCCACAAGAAAATTTCCCAGAGGGTGAATCCCTACCTACAAGCAGTTTATATTCCAAAGCACAACAAAGGAACAAATGGATTTCTGTTCTTTGGCTAATTCACAAAAGTCAGAGTATTTTGCCTATTAAACAAAGATATGATGAATCTGGGAGACTGTCATTTAGGATGCCTTTGGCTGTGAGTACCAGGAAGCCCTGACTCACAGTGTCTAAAACGATAGAAGTATGACAACTTCAGCTATTGTTTGTCAGGGTCCCAGTTCAGCTTCTTAGCAATTCTCTTGGCTCTGCCCTTCTTCATAAGTTGGCATCTTCCTCAGCTGGTAGCAAGATGGCTGCAGCATTTCCAAGTATCACATCCCAACAAGATAAAGTTGTTGACAAGGTCTGCATCTTTAGTGTCACCTAGTTAAAAGCAAAGAAGCTTTTCCACAAGTCTTCAGCAGACCTGTCCCCGTATCTCTTTGGCCTGAAATGGATACCATAGAACTCCTATGAATGGTTTAAGTAGTCAGAATACATTTGCCTGAGTGGAAGATGGAGCCAACTTTTCCTTGAGCTTAGGTTGTATGGTGAAGAGGCAATTCTTAAGCAAAATTAGGAAGGAGAGATGCAAAGAATTCTGATGCCATACCTTTCTCATTATTCTGTGTCTTCCTCATTAGTAATGCCTCCTAGGCAGCAATTATCGATAGAGGTGATGACCCTGGTAGAGGCAGAGGGGAAACTGTTTATTGACACCAGTTCAGTCTCTAGGTTGTCAATTGTAAAACTGGGGAGTACCTGGAAACTAAGTCAGTTTGAGTTTTGTCAGCATTCTTTCTTTGTTGTATGTTACCTTGCTGTGTGGCGTTAGGGTGAGAAGCATGCTGGAAAACAGAAGAACAAGTTGTAAGTAATCATGACAAGTTTAGTGGAGGGAAAAAAATAGATTTTCAGAAATGTAGAAAGAAGAGCAGCATCAGTCTGGAAGATTGAGAAAAATAATTATCTGAGGTTGAGAAAATGGCATCAGATGGATCCAAGAATGACATAGGAAATGTGACTGAACACATAAGGAAGGGCAAACACAAAGCAGGAAATCGGGGTGCCTGGGTGGCTCAGTTGGTCAAGCGTCTGCCTTCGGCTCAGGTCGTGATCCTGGAATCCTGGGATCAAGCCCAGCATCGGGCTCCCTGCTTAATGGGGAGCCTGCTACTCCCTCTGCCCCCCTGGCTTGTGCTTTCTCTCTCACTCTCTCTCTATCTCAAATAAATAAATAAAATCTTTTTTAAAAAAGCAGGAAATCAAAGAGCAAGGTTGGCAGGACAGTCCAAATGGAGAAAGACATGCACATTCAAAACAAGTTTAAGAAAATGTAAAAGCCAAAAGAAACCCACTTGAGAGCCAGATTTGGCTCTTGGGCTGCCAATCTGTGACTATTGGTAGAAGAGTTGAGAAGAATCATTTGAAGATATCTACTTTCTAATATTCAAATGTAGAAACATTTGCAGAAGCCTAAAGTTTGATCATTTTTTCTAAAACACTTCTGTCCTTTATTTTGTATTTAAATTTTCCATATATCCAATTCTTTTCCAAAAACCAATTCTACTGGATTCTATTTCATTTGTATGGATTTCACATGTAATATCAAATGTAAAGAGTTTCCCTAAATTATTATCCCAAAACATTTTATGTTTTCAATACTGATTCTCAACATAAGTAAAACAGCTCCTATTCCTCAGCAGGATTCTTAAATACCCAGCAATTCAATCATCTTGTTTTATTTCTATTCTAGTGGCAACGGATCTAGCAGGAATTTAATGTGCTTTGTTCTATCCAGTGTATCAAAGATGGCTGCTTTCCACCTCTCTTTTAAGCATTCTGAGCTGTATATGCCAACCATATTCAAACAGAGGGGATGATTTCCTACACCATTTTATAAAGGGTTTTGCTTTGCAGCCATAGTGCTAATAGTCACCCTGCAGCTCAGCTTTGCAATCTTATTTCTTCTCATCCTATTTTTGCCCCCAAATTGAATTACCATAAAAGACAACTGAAGTCACTTTCTCAACCATGTCAGGAGACCAGGGAGATGACTGCATAAATGTCAAAATAAGTCAGCGTTCATAAATGCATTGAGACAGGGCAAATGTACCTGAATCTATTTTTGGCTGGTGAAAACTCTTACCATTTTTGGCGGTGTGAACAGTCACGCGCATGCAATCTCAGCTCACTGCAAACGCTGGCAGTAATTTTGATTTGTTTCTATGGTTTCAAATCACTGCCAATGACAGCCGTGATGCAGCTTACAGTAATGTCTCCTGGTAAATCTCTGGTTGCGATACCCTCCTTCTCCCAGCTCCTTTTAAGAAATACTGTCACAAAACCAGCAATTCTGATTTTCTGAGTTGTTTTTTTTTTAATCACTACTTTAAGTGCTTGATATTTCTTTGATTATGGTATAGAGAAAATAAGAGTTTGGGTTGGGTTAATGAAATATCTAAGTGCTAAAGAGGAAAAATATAAGTTTTGAATTTCAAGATTGAAGCACTAGGCCTCCTCTTATGTTATCTGGCTGATTCTCCTGACTCAATAATCATCACTGAAATTTTGAGAGAGAGTAAGAGTGAGAGAGAGCACAAGCAGTGAGCAAGCAGCAGAGGGAGAGGGAGAAGCAGGCTCCCTGCTGAGCAGGGGGCTCGATGCAGGGGTCGATCCCACAACCCTGGGATCATGACCTGAGCCAAAGGCAGACAACCAACTGACCCACCCAGGTGCCCCTATCATCACTGATATTTAATGAGATCTCAATTCACCTGCTCCAGTCTTTCCTTTGGGTGGTATTTTACCATGTAACTATTCGCTTGGGTCAGTTGGAAATATTTCAATGGAACATTACTAGATAAGTCAAATACCTAAGGCTTTCCTTAAGAAATTTAAGGAGTCACAACCAAACTTAGATGTATTCATTACAATGAGGGTAGCGAGGAAAAAAAGAACTTATTATGATGAAGATAGGAAAAAAATTTTTTTTGAATTCACTAGTTCCTGCCATAGTAAATTTGTGAGAGACATTTGCAGAATGGATACCCTACAAAAATATACACTTTATTCCTTAGGGCTTTGACCAAAAACTCCTATGAGACTCTCAAATCTTATGTGGTGGGTTGAATGGTGACCCCCAAAGTTTTAGATCCACTTGGAACCTTGGAAGATCACAGTTTGGAAATAAGGTCTTTGCAGATGCAATTAGCTCGGATGAGGTCATACTGAAGCAGGGTATTGGGACCCTAAATCCAATCACTGTTGTCTTTATAAGAAAAAGATAAACATGCAGAGAGACACATGAGGAAAAAGTTCATGTGATAACAGAGGCAGATATTGGCATGATGTAGCTCCATGCCAAAGAACACTGAAGATCACCAGCAGCCACCAGTAGCTAGGAGAGAAGCAGGAAACAGATTCTTCCTCAGAGCCTCCAGAAGGAACCAACCTCATCAATACCTTGATTTCAGACTTCTGGCCTCCAAAACTATGAGAAAATAAATTCCTAATGTTTTAAGTCACACAGTTTGTTGTACTTTATTATAGTAGCTCTAGGAAATTAATATGCCTTGTAGGGGACCAAGCCAGGTATATGCCACAAGGAGTCCCTTTGCCCATGTTCCTAAGGCCTAGACTACAAGTTGGCCCTCTTGGCTCCTTTCTTTAAGCCTCCAGCCTACGATTAGCCATCAAGGTCTTCCACCCCCAGAGAAGAATGACCAACTCAAAGAAAAAAGTTTTTTCTTACAGTCTTGAGCATAGGCAGCCTAATAGTCCATCCCATGCCTTCATTCCCACTAGATTCTGTCTTGACCCTGAAAGACAGCTAGAGGATCCTTTCCAAGTCAGAAGCTTCACCCATGCTAAGGCCTTCCTATGATATCAGCTAAATGGGAATTTAGAGAAAGAAGGAATTTAAAGAGAAGTCCAAATTAAAGAAACGGTTCTTATCTCTTTATTTTTTTTAATTTTATTTGTTAAAAGGTATAATTGACACATGACATTATATGATTTCAGGTATACAAAATAATGATCTGATATTTGTATATATCGCCAATTAATCACCACAATAAATCTAGTTACTATCTGCCCCCATACAAAGTGAATCTTTAAGATTTACTCTCGACAACTTTCAAGTATATGCTACAATATTATTGACTATAGTTACCGTACTGTACATTATATCCCATGACTAATTTATTCTATAAATGGAAGCTTATATCTCTTGATCCCCTTTACCCATTTCATCCACTCCCCATCCTCCCTCCCCTCTAGCAACCACTCTATGAGTTTTGTTCTGTTTTGATTTTATTCATTTGTTTTTTTCGATTCCACATATAAGTGAAATCATACAGTATTTGTCTTTCTCTGACTTATTTTGCTTATCATAATACCCTCAAAGTCCATCCATGTTGTCACAGATAGCAAGATTTCATTCTTTTCTATGGCTGAGTAGTATTCCACATACATAAATTAAATAAATAAATAAATAAATAAATAAATAAATAAATTTATATTATATATATATATATCCCACATCTTCTTTATCCATTTATTCATCAATGGACATTTAGGTTGTTTCCATATCTTGGCTACTATAAATAATGCTTTGATAAACATAGGGGTACATATGTCTTTTCAAATTAGTGTTTTATTTTCTTCAGATAAATACCCAGAAGTGGAATTGCTGGATCATATGGTAGCTCCATTTTTAACTCTTTGAGATTCCTCCTTACAGTTTTCCCTAGTGCCTGTACCACTTAACATTACCACCAACAGTAGGCCATTGTCCTCTCTTCTCCATTTCCTCACCAACACTTATTTCTCATCTTTTTGGTAATAGCCATTCTAACAGGTGTGAGGTGATATCTCATTGTGATTTTGATCTGCATTTCCCTGATGATTAGTGATGCTGAGCATCTTTCTGTGTGACTATTGGCCATCCGTATTCTTTGCAAAAAATGTCCATTCAGCTCTGCTGCCCATTTTGTAATTGAATTATTTGGTTTGTTTGTTGGTTGCTATTGAGTTGTGCGAGTTCATTATATATTTTGGATATTAACCACTGGAGTTAGCGTAACTTGAAGAGAGTGGTTGCCATGCAGTGATGGCAAATACCTGTTGCCTTGGTTTTAAGAGACAAGGAAAGGAGAGAAATGGATGACAGTGAATACAGATAATGCTTTTAAGAAGGAGATTTGCTGCAAAAGGGAGCAAGGAAATTAAGTGTTAGTTGTTGAGGAAAATGGAGTCGAGATACTTCTTTTATAAGCTAATTGGAATGACCTGGTTAAAAAAATGGAAAAAAATGATACTGTAGGAGAAAGAGGAAAGAATTTCTGGAATGCTGTTCTTGAGTAGACAAGAGGGGATGGCATCTAATGACAAGTGAAGAAGCCAGCTTTAGACAGGATGATGGGTAGTTCATCTGCAGGAAGAGGTAAGAATGAAGAGGAGGTGCTAATGCTTTTGGGTAAGTAGATGCAGTGGTGGAAGTCTATGCAAGTTTTCTTCTGATTGGTTCCATTTCTCAGTAAAGAAGGAAGTACAGTCATCAGCTGAGTATGCTGAGATGTTAAGGTTTAAAATGAATGAGGAAAGTCCCCATATAATCACCTCAAAAAGAGAGATGAAATGGCCTAGGGATGTATAGAATGCTTACTTTTAGAATTAAGGGCCCACTTGAGTTCATGATCAGAATTTCAAAGGAGACAAGGTCACTTGGTTTAGTGTTTTTTCCTCCGGACCAGATGCAGGTTCAGAATAACAGCGAATTAGATTTAACCAGAATGTAGTTTTGCCAAAAGAATAGCACAAAGAGAAGGGCAAAAGAATTCAGGGTGTATGCAAGAGAGGGCTTGTAATAACTGACAATGAAACTTAGGCTGGGAAAGGAGAGAATACGGATATCAAAAAAAGAGGAAAATTCGAAATGTGCAAATGATGGAAATGGGGGCTCCAGTGGAGTCAAAAGATTGCTGGAATTAGAATGCTGGAAGGAGCCAGATAGGGGAGATAAGAGGTGGTGTTCAGAGAGTGAGGGGCATGAAACTCATATTAAAGAGATGCAATTATTGATGATAATAAAAGTCAAGGGTATGATCGCAGCATTGAGTGGCTTGAGGGAGAGATTAGAGAATATTGCTGAAGAGGAAGACTTCAAAGCACTGAGTGACCAGAGCACTGTGCATTGAAATCATCAAGAATTGAAACAAGAGTTGTGTAGGAGTAAATAACATGACTCGGGAGTTAAAATTACGAAGAAATGAGGGGTGTTGACAGCAATGATGAGTCATATAGTTTAATGACATGAGATCCAAAAAGAGCAAGTTTTAAGGAGGAAAGAGGGAGAATGAAAGAGGCAATGGTGAACAAGGAAGATGAGACCTACCCAATCTCAAGACCCACGGGAGGAAGAAATAGACACTGCTATAGGGCAGTGGAGAAAGTCACATTTTTGTTAGAGTGAGAAGGTAAAAGAAATGTTTAAAGTCTAGATTGAGGACATAAATTACATAAATTACACTGTGGGCACTATGGAAAGGTTTCCAAAGTTGGAGAGGGTGGAAAAAGGATGCAAAGAGTCTACAGGTGAGTGAGGGGGATAGGGAAGACCTGGGAGTCTGTGGAGTTTTATGGTACATAAATAGGTATAAAGAGCATGATGGGCGTCATGCTTTATTTTTCCATTCCTTTCCATATCCACGTTTGCTCCCTCTTTATCAGTTCTCGTATTACAGCAAGTGTGATCATAGAAAAATGCAAATTTGACCATATCCTTCCCCTTCTTAAACCTCTTTAATGGTTTTTATTAATCTTAGTATGAAGACTAAAATCCTTAGTGTAATTCACAAAACTCTGCACAAGCACCACTCTTAGCTGTCCAGACTAACACATGCATTTGCTTTGTGCACCCCAGTCATACTGCCTTTTTAACATTCTAAATCACGAAATTCTTTCCTGTCTCACAGACTTTGTACTTTCTTCTGCCTAGTACTTCCCTCCACACACAAACCCCAGGTTTTGCCTACTTAACTCCCACTTGTCTTTCAGATTTCAGCTCAAACTGTCACCCAGATAGGTCAGGTTCTCCTGTTTGATGATCTCACAGAAATCTTTGCTTTCACAGCACTTACAATGGTTCGCAATTACGTGGTTGTGATTATCTGGTTCGCGTCTGTCAACCCCACTAGAGTAAATCTCATGAAGACAAAGATAATATCTGTTGTTTTTACCATTACATGCCCAGAACCTCGTTAACCTGATGCTTAGTATATGTTCAATAAATATTTATTAAATGACTTGATCTAGAGGACACTGTCTCCAGCACTACAATGAGGCAAATATCATTAGCCTTAAACCATCCATGTCAATGTTCCTCCTTCTTATTGGTAGAGTAATCTGTTGACAGAGAAGCATTAGAAATAAGATTTCAGCTTTCCTTAGAAAACAAAATTTCTTAATATCTAGAAAGCTATTGCAAATGAATAACAAAAATATTAACACAGCAATAGAATAATGGGCTAAATACACGATAGGTACTTCATTAGCAAAGATATACAAATGGCCATTAAACACACAAAAGATTAACTCCGCTAATAATCAAGGAGCATGGAAACACAAAGTATGCCATTACTGCAGAGATAAGAACTACATGTATTTTTATATTTTTATTGAAATTACTGTCAATTTTTTAAAAATAATTAAGAACTACTAGTAAACATTGACAGTTTTTACATATAGAGATGAAAAGAGAAAGAACTTCATTGTCTACTAATGCTGTCCTGGGAGTGGCCTAGATCTCCTGCCTACAAGAATTTTAAAATTAATTAATTAATTTTTAAAAAATGGATGAAATGAACAAAGTACCAACAAAATACTGAGGAATTTCCAGACCAAAAGAAAAAAGAACAGTTTAAGAGACAAAAGAAGACACAAAAGATGCTTTTGCCAAACCCTGAAAATTTTAACTTTCATTTTTATGGTCTCCGAGGTGAGCAGGAATAAAAATCAAAGCCCCGTCTCCCATAAAATAATAGTTCAATTGGAGACCCTTCCCACAAAGATCATTGGGGCTCCAAAGGGTAATGATAAGAGAGAACCATACTTAGATCAGCCTTCATGTCATTTTGTGGTCCAGGTTAGAATGACTAGGGTAGTCCAGAAAACCCTGGGTCTTCAACATAGAATAAGGCTCTTCCAAACTTGCTGATCCTTTAGGTACTGCCATAAGCAATGTAAACTGGCAGAAAACTTCATCCTAGGCCTCGAAACATTCTTACAAATAACTTTTCAAGAATGATGAGGTAAGAAACCTACACATGCATGCATGTGCATACACACACGCACACAGACAACTTGAGCAAGAACTAACAGAAACCACAAAAATTAAAAACAGATCCACTAAGACTTCAGATATTTAAATTATCAGACTCATCATGTAGTATCATAAACTTAGTATCAAAATCCAAGCCATGTAGTATGAGAAAGGCAAAATGAAGACCAGTATTACTGACAGACATAGAGGCACAAATTCCAAATAACAATAGAATCCAGTAATACACAAAAATACATACTATAGGACCAAATTAGGTATCTGAGAAATGTAAGGTGGGTTTAACAATGGAAATATCTAAGTGTTGAGATCAGAAACACCCAGGCATTTCATAGGTAGGACTCTTTCTCTGGACATTCTTCAATAAATTCTATGACTCTATTGTTTCTGCACTTCTGTAGTTTTCCATTCCTTTTTGATTAACTCCTTCTTGCTTTACATAAGTATATTTAATGTCTTTCATAAGTATATTTAATTATGTTATAGCAGAGATTACAAAGTAGAGACTTTGGGTCAGGTTCAGCCCACAGATTGTTTTATTTGACCTGAGATGTTTTAAAGAAACTGAAGCCAACATTTACAAACTGAGAAAATCAATAAATCTAGATTTGGGGCCCCTCTCGAAAAAAAAAATGAGAAATATCTAGCAATATGAGCCCTATTTCTACCTGGAAATAATCAGCTACAGCTGAGGAATAGCTGTTCCCTTTAAATAGGGCATCCTCTCCTGTTTGCTAGAGTCTCTGCCACTCTGGTCCAAGTGTCATTTGCCATTAATCTGTATATTTCCCCTTCTTAGAATAAACTTGAGAGAAAAATAAAACACTTGCTGTTTTATCTCTCAGATGAGGGAAAATAGAAAACTGGACAAAGAATGGTCTATATGTCAAGAAAAATGGAGGAAAGCATGTATATTGATGGAAGTGGAGAGTATCACTTCGTGGTGAGTACACCAATATGTGGTCGGCTTCACTCCTTCACATTACTCGCCTAGCTTGGTAGTTGTTATGTTAGTGACCTCTGAGTTAGTCACATCCAGATGGCCTGGGAGCAGTCTGTTTCATTCTAGGAACTTTCCAAATTCATACTCTGTTACGTGTTGACATTACAATTTAATTTTCAGAATGCAGTCTTACTTCTCTAATTTCCAAGTTCCTGGAAAGCACCTCACTAGCCCCCAAATGTTAATAGAACTTAAAAGTTGCAATCTTATCTACCTTAAACCTTAACTTAAATCTAGCTAACACCTCTGTTCTCTTTTCTCCTTTCATTTCCTCCTCCCAAAATAAGCTGTTACTGAATCTTAAAAAAGAAAAAAGTTGACAGGAATGTTCACACTGTGACCACAAAATATAATAGTAAGTTGGTATCTCAAGTGTAAGTCAACTTTGATAAACATTTGTCCAAACTACATAAACATTATTACTGCATATGGGGCAATATAGACTTATTTTAAGACTGTTTTGTCTATGCACTGGTAACACTTATCATGTTGTCCCTGTTCTTTGAGGACGTTATCACCAGTGAGATTTATAACCCCACAAGGCTAACATCTGGTCCAAGCTCACAGAGTAAGACCATGTCTTTGCATCCATGTACCCCCAACACAGCATTGAATCTCACTCAGAGTAGATGCTTAATAATACCTTTTGATCGAATGAATTAATGAACGAACAAGCAGACATTTAAGCCTATCTTCAATCTTACCTCTTCTATTATAATACTATCATGTGGTATTTATAGTAGGGCTTCTGTCCTGACATATACTGATGCTAAAATATATCACCCAAAATGCTTTATTTTTTTTTTTTTAAAGATTTTATTTATTTATTCGACAAAGATAGAGACAGCCAGAGAGAGAGGGAACACAAGCAGGGGGAGTGGGAGAGGAAGAAGCAGGCTCATAGCGGAGGAGCCTGATGTGGGGCTCGATCCCAGAACGCCGGGATCACGCCCTGAGCCGAAGGCAGACGCTTAACCGCTGTGCCACCCAGGCGCCCCACCCAAAATGCTTTAAATGGTAATTCTATCACAAGTCTCCAGAATTGTCTACATTTTTTTAAATATGTATCCAGAAAGGAGTTGATTTTCCTTTTTGTGAACAAAGATTGTGCATACAAATGACTAGATTTCAAACTGGAGATGCTGTGTCAGAATAGTTTATACAACTTAACAATGGTTCAACTTACAATTTTTCAACTCTTCAACGGTGCAAAAGCAATATGAATTTGGTAGAAACTATATTTCAAATTTGGAATTTTGATCTTCTCCTGGGCTGGTAATATGCAGTATGATGCTTTCTTGTGATGCTGGGCATCTCCCAGTCAGCCACGTGATTATGAGGGGTTAGCCCAACTGTAGGCTAATGTAAGTGTTCTGAGCACATTCAAGGTAGGCTAAGCTATGATGTTTAGTAGGTAGGTGTATTAAATGCATTTTAGACTTAGAATATTTTCAACTTACAATAGGTTTATCAGGACTTAACCCATCATAAGCTGAGGAAGATCTGTATGCCATCTTAGAGGTTAAAATTAGCAAAAGGACTGCTTCAAGATAATAATACAAATTAGATGTATAAGTTTATAAGGTTGTCAATGCAGGAGGCAGAGAGATCCCCAAAGCATAGGGATAAAAGCTTAGGAAATATAACCAAACTTTTCCTAAATATCATCTGTGTCTTAAAAGAAAAGAAAGTCATATAAGCATGATTTCTTATGTTTAGACTCAACCATGAGAGACAGCAAGAGAGGGCCAGAAGTGTTTGTGTCTAATACAACAAAGCTTTAATAGAGCAGTATTTGCTTTAGGGGTTAGTCGTATAAACATACGTGAAATTTGTTTGCTAAGTGCTATTTGAAATTTGTAAGAAAGGACAAAGTACACTTCAGCAGATAATACAACATAGGCCAAGATGATACAATAGTTAATAGCATAGAAGGACTTAGAATCCCAGGTCTCCAAAGTCCAAGTCTGGTAGTCTGCCCTCCAACATACTGCACCATGAGGTTACGATTTGAGAATAAATTGGTATGCAGAAAGTTCAGTGTCTTACCTGTGACATTGTGTTTGCCAACTTCAAGAAAGTTGGCAAGAATGTACAGTTCGTAGAATGATAGCAGAGGCTAGCGTGAACAAGTTACTCATGGAAGACATAATGAGGCTACTTAAGTTGACACACCATTGTCTTTTATTACAAATGTTAATTCAAGTAAATTTTGGCCTAAAATCTGAAAGAGTAACTGCATCATCCAAGGCAGTCACTGTATTAGCAACACAACTACCCCAGTAACAATCCTGTGTGCTCTAAAAGAAACACTTCCCACATCATCTTAAGTGTGCAGGGCATCCCAAATATGTAACTTACATATAAGCTATTTCAGGCATGCGATATTAAGGAAGGTCATAGTGGCAATATTAGGACAGAAACGCTGATTCCGCACACATAGGTGTTACATAGGTTATAGAAAATATATATAGAAAATTCATGAAGAAGCCAGATAAAAATAGGAAAATATCAACCAGAAAAGTGATAATTATGGAGTTTAAAGTTTTGTCATTGTGTCTCTAGTAATGTGTAGAAGGATGCAATAACATTTTGGCCAAGAGGTGTGTAGTGTACCAGGCAGATTTGGTTGGTGTCTAATATGGCAAACATCTCATAGGTTATCACAGCCAGTATCTCTAAAAAACAAATAATTTCCTTTGGACCAGTTCTATAGTCAACCTACCTTCTGGTCTTAATTTGGTTTCCTTGGTAAGTTTATCTACCAGCGAGAGAATATATCGATAGATTGATACTGAAGTCTGCTCCTGAAACTAATATTACACTATATGTTAACTAACTGGAATTTAAATAAAAAATTGAAAGTACAGGGGCGCCTGGGTGGCACAGCGGTTAAGCGTCTGCCTTTGGCTCAGGGCGTGATCCCGGCGTTATGGGATTGAGCCCCACATCGGGCTCCTCCGCTATGAGCCTGCTTCTTCCTCTCCCACTCCCCCTGCTTGTGTTCCCTCTCTCACTGGCTGTCTCTATCTCTGTCAAATAAATAAATAAAATCTTTTTAAAAAATTCGAAAGTACAAAAAATTAGTTAATTAAAAAATAAACTGCTACAAGAATAGCCACCAGTGGGGAGTACCCCATAAGCACCAGTATTATTGCTAGGAAGACATAGGTATGTCTTAGATTACACAATAAATATATTACTCAAATGTATGAGTTATACATGTATATATACACATACATACACAAGCTGCATTTATGTTTTGTTCATATTTAAATGCATTTAGGGAGCATCTTATTGAAAGAAATCCTGACAATACTTTTGTCACAAGAATAATTGACTAACTTACTGATATGGTTTATTTATAGTTTAGACCACAAAAGTAATATATTCTGGTAGGAAACATGTCAATCATCTCAGAAACCTATTCATTTAAAATGGAAAATTCTGCACTTCAACCTTCCACTTCTAAGCCCCTAGGCTACTAACTGTTAAGAATCTGGTGTGATACTTTCAACTATTTTTGTTTTCATATATACATATGTAAGATTTTTCTTCAGAAAATGGATTTATACTATACCACTATAGTGCAACTTTCATTTTCCTCAAAAATAGATCGCAGATGTCCTTCCATGTTAACGCACAGAAATTTATCTCATTATCTTCAGTGATTTGCATGGTATTCCAACATGCTCTAACTTACTTTCCCATTCCCTCTTGCTATGCTTTTAGGTTGTTTCCAATTATTTGCTATCACAAATAACGCTATGATTGAATCTTCTTACACATGTCTTTATATAGTTGTGTGAATACATATGTAATATGGTTCTTGGAAGTGAAATTATCATTAAGGATATGTACCATCTGGATTTTGAGAATTGCTAGATTGCTTTTCAAAAAGACTTCTACCACTGGTCCCTCAGCCTGTCCATTTATGCCCATACTGTAAAGTGGATGTTTAGAAGTGCTTTAATGTCTTGATAATGGGACAGGACAAAGGCATCTCTTTAAATTTTAATGTGCATTTTCTTGATCACTAGTGGATTTACCATCTTTTATAATGTCACTAGCCATCGTTTCACGTCTTCTGTGAATTGCCTGTTCATATCACCTGACAATTTTTCTCCTGGGGGAGAGCTCTCTGTATATTAGATATTAATTATATTTCTAATATACATATTAAATTGTTATGTATGATGAAATTTTGCTGTCTTGCTTTTAAGTTTTTATGGTGTTTGTTGCACAGAAATTTCTATACAGTCAAGTGTTTCTCTTCTGGATTCTTTTGTTTGTTTTATTTCTTGCTTGGGAAGATTTTCTCTATCCCCAAATAATAAAATATTCTCCCACATTTTTCTAATAACCTCATTATTTTAGTTTTCATGTTTACTTCTTTAATCATAGTGTATGTCAAGTTGTTTTTAAAATATACTTGCATGAGACTTTTCCCACTAATTTAATGGTTTAGTCAATACTATACTACATTATTGCTACAAGAAAGCATTACGTGAGTTTATGTAGAATATCTGGATAGCCTAAAAAAGCACATAGGCCACTGGTCCTAGCCTTTTCTACATGTAATTTTTATTCAACCTATTTTTATATTGAAAATCAAATGAAAATCACCCCAAATCAACATTCATAAGCCATTTAACTATCAGACATTATTAAAATTAATATTCAGAATTACTGCACGTTGGTTCTGCCTGTATGTAATCCTCTTTCATGCGCTGAGTCAGTACTACAGAGAAAATTCTCTTCATTTAGATGCCTGCTTCAATATCATCTCTTTAAAGGTATTTTCCATGGTCATCCCATCAAAATTCACCTCCCTCCATTCTTTTGACCTGCTGTTTTTTTACAGTTCTTACCAGTACTTGAAAAATTATATTATACAGTCTTGCCTATTGTCTCTCTTACCATGAGGGTAGGGGCTTGATCTTGTTCACCATTACATCTCCAGGATCTAGAACAACTCAGATATGTGTTCATAAATCATCAAAGAAAGTTCTCAAGACATTAATATAAAGTAAAAAATAACAAGTACTGGATATGCTAGAAGTGGTGACTCTTTGACCTCTCAATCATTGGATTTAAGCCAATTAACCATGTGTTAAGGAAAAGAACAAATTGAAGAACATTCATGTTTGACAGATCTCGGAATTTATGTCATTTTAAAAAATAAATTCCTTCCCCCAAAATCAAACTATCCAGTTTGCCCATTTTATCTCTACATTTTATTCCACACTAGTAGGGGCTTTTTAAATACAAAGAGCATACTTATATAATGGAATACTAAGCGACCACTAAAAAAAGATGTGATACAAGCATATTTATTAATATGAAAAGAAGTTTGTGGGGGGAAAACATGCAACAAAATATTTAATTGTAATCCCTCTTTCATAAAAATGAAAATATCTATTACATGTAAGAGTATAAACACATCAGAACACTAACAGTGATTATCTCTGGGTAACAGGATTAGATTTTATTTTCATATTTTTTTCTTTTCTGTATTTTCTCATTTCTCTAAAATAAACATGTATTACTTCTGTAAAAAGAAAAAATTGTTACTGTAATAATGTAATAAGGTGTGATTGAGTGCACTTACCAGCCTCCTCCTAGAATGCCTTCCTACTCTGCAGACTGAAGAGCTAAAAACTCATTTCCTAGATTCCCTTGCAGGAAACCTAATGTAAATTTTGAAAGTCAGAATTAAGGCGGAGGTCATCTGCCTGTTGTTTTAGCTATTGTGAGTGGCAGAATGTATTCTGAGTGGCTTTCGCTATTCTGAGTGCTTAGCTGTGGAAAGACTGCATTTATCTCCAGTGTAGTGTTTTGTCACTGGGTGACAACACAGAGCTGCAGCACATTCCTCGTTCCCAGACCACAGCTGCTGCAGCAGGTCCTAACATCAGAGATGCCAATGGTGAACCCTTTGACTGCTGCAGATGTAGGAGTTCCACTGGTGGGCCAGTAACATAGGTTTTCCTGGGAGTCACTCCTGGAAACCCAAACTTGAGCCTACTCCTCCATATCTTCCAATGACCTTGTAAGAAACTAAGTGGTTTTCAAAATGCTCAGTATTAATCCCCATTCCTCTTCAAATAGCTGAAGTGGTTTGTTTCCTGTGAATACGTTGTTAATGATACAAAAATGATTAATTGCATATCGTCTTCTTTAAAAATAATTTATACTACATAAATCTATTTTGGAATATGGGGCAGGCATGCAAAACTAACACACGAAAACGCACATATGGGGAAAAAGGATCACTAAATACACTAAAATGTCAATGTAGTCATCCCTGATGGTAGAAGTATGGGTAATTTAAATTTTATTTTTGCTTATCTGTATTTAAATTTTTTTAAAGGAAAAAGCTTAAAAGCCTTCCCTCCCCAAAGACACAAAATCCTTCTACAGGAAAAAAAAAAAAAAAGTGTGATTTCTGAATGTATCTTGAAGTGTTTTAGACAACTAGATTAACTAAAGTTATTAATCTGCATGTTAACACCATAATACACACAGAAGTATGTACCATGGTCTAAACAGGGGAGCAAGTCCCCATGGTTCACGATCTCAGAACAAATATTTGTCTATTCCAGTGGCACAGTCAAGCTGACTGCTCGCTGCTAGTAAAAGGGCAGCTATCTTGGGAACTAAACATATGAAGTGAGACTAGCCAGTGCAACAGCTGTTGGCAAGCTTTCTTTGTTTATGATAACAAAAGTATATTGCTTAGAATCGGCTAGTTATTTTAAAAGGCACAAAACAGAATGGAAGTGCCTTCACCTACCCAAGCATTAAATGAGATTTCAGAAAAGAAAGGGCAAAAGTGAAATGAACAAAGGAGGCTTTCTTTTAAATACTCCTTTCAATACACCTTTTTAAAAAAGAAAATACTTCCCACATAACTAACATTTATATATTTCTGGATTGCTTTTCATTCATCCATTTTCTCTACCCACCAGCTTCATGACTTAAGACCCAGACAAAGACAAGTTGTATTTCTTTATTCACTGGCAGACATTATCATGAAAGATCACAATACATTTACAATTATCAAAGAAACAGATAAAATAAACCGTTCTTAAGCTATGGAAATTCCTATCAAAGAATTTTATTAGAATTAGATTAGTAAGAAAATATCCTTATACCTATTAACACAGTTTTATAAAGCTATTTTTTAATGTCATTTGATACTGGTTACTCCTGTTAAAAGCATCTTTCAATGACAAGTTTTTAATTTTTATGAACAGATTTTGGATCTTTTATGGTTATTGCTTTCTGTGACTTAAGAAACCTTTGGCTACACTCAAGTCACAAAGATATTCACCTATGTTTTCCTCTAAAAAACCTTTGTACTTTAGCTATTAAATGAAGGTCTATGATCCATATCAAATTCATTTTTGTGAGGAAGGGGGTCTTGGTTCATTTTTTTCCACATGGAGGTTTAGCTGTTCTGGCCTCATTATTGAAAAGACTTTCCTTCTCTGTTGGATTGTTTTGCGACCCTTGTCAAAAATCAAGTAACCATATAAATGTGGATTTGTTTATAGGCTCTCTCTTCTATTTCACTGATTGATTTGTTGTTGATCCTTATGCCAGCATCACACTGTCTTGATGACTGGATACTACTGACTATAATATTCCTTGTATTGCTTTACAATTTAAGCCTCTATAAAACAGGGTATATAAGGGCACCTGGCGGGCTCACTCAGTACAGCATGCAACTTTTGATCTCGGCATTGTGAGTTCAAGCCCCACGTTGGGGTAGAGATTACTCCAAACTAAAAAACCTTGAAACACAAAAAACAAAAACAGGGTATATAAATTAAGTTGAAATAATTGCATGGGATCAAGATGAGCCTAAAATAATCCTTAAGAAATCACTTTTTAAAATTGTATCATGGCTTTGAAAACACTCCATAATTACTATTGTATCCAGAGCAAAATATATTTACCCACAAACAAATGAAAAACTACAAATTCTTAATACCTTCAACTGAAATTATGTATGAAAAATATTTCATTAATTTTTCTACTCAATTTCCCACCAGATTCTTTCATATTAGTTATTTAATAATACCACAATGTAATAAGTTTTAAAATAATCCTTAAAAAATTCATGTGTTTGAAGCTAGAAGATGAATACGCAGTCGCCCTACATGTTTGAACTTTTCCATAATAAACTGTAAAAAGTCATGTATCAATTTCAGAAATGTATCTAGTTAAAAAAAATAGTAGATAATTCCCTTTATAAAAAGAAGTTCCATAAAATCTCCTTTAAAGTTTAATATGGAAAAGATTAGGAGCAAGAATACAATCATTCCATAAAATAAAAAAAAAAAAAAAGACAAAGCAACTCCCAAAAGTAATTTTAAAAATCCATTGTGAGCGAACTGTACATGGTTCTTGAAACTACTGAGCTGTACCAATTTCATTCAAACTGGCAAGAAGGATCCTCCACCACCACAACCTATTTTTTTAAAAAGGAGATAGCCTAAATTGTCAAACTTCTGATTTTTTTATATAAAGCTTAGCAGCCTGAAGAATGTTGCCAGACTGAGAGTAACGCCAAAAATCTCTTAAGATTTATCATTTGTTCTTAACCTGAAATTCTGCTTTGAAGCATAATACATCTTCCTGAAATAATTCTAATAATACATAATAAATAACCCCAAACACTTCAAGAAACTCTACTAAAATAAACTGAATGTTTATTACTTTTTTCTACTGGCAGCAATGAAAATCACTAGAAACTATACTTTTGCCTTTTTCAAATGATCTGCATTAAAACCATACTTTCTCAAGATAAAACTCATTTTTAAAATCTTTAAAATGTTTAGATACAATAGACAAATACTGATTTTTTTTCATTAATGATGAGGAGAAACAAGAAATCTAATTTTTAGAATCAAGATCTGACATTCATAAATTTTAAGCATGTAACTGAACTAAAAGATTGAGAGATTAATTATAACAATTACAGGTAGAGAATATCATTTGTGCAATTTCTAGGTTCACTATGATAGTATATATCCAGAGAACCAACAGAAGTTCTCAGATCCAATGTCAAATAATAGAATTTGGGCAAGCACTCTTAATATCACTTTTATTTAATATGCACTACATGCACATGATGCAGGTAGGGAAAGAATCCATGCATTAAGGACAAGACAGACTGGTACTATTGCCAAACGTGCACTGAGTCAATTAGGATGTTGCTCAAAGTTCTTTATACTTAATGGTTTCCATGAAAATAAGTGCAGAAGCAGAAATGTATATACATCCCAAAGCATCTTCTTCATTTGGTTTCCTGTGCTTTCTTTGCATTCTGTTTTTCTTTTGCCTAGAAGTTAAAGATAATATTCTATAAAATCTTAAAAGTCCATTTTAGATCATGTTAAAATGTGTGTAAGTGGGCATTCTTAAGCTAAAAGGCTTGAAATTCATTGTTTTTAAGATTTCTAGAGCATTACATCTTTCTTAATTCGATTTGCAACAAATTACTGCTGGACAAATTATAGTTATGCTTTGCCCTCAGTAAAAAAGGATCATGTTTGGTTTACAGTTCTTTCTTATCAGCAGTTGAAATGTATCATTATAATTGTAATAATTTAAATATACATAATTACTCATTCCACAAAGTCATACTCATTCATACATGCTTCAAAACAATATATTTACATATGTGCCCATTTCTCATTCAAATTGAGTATAAGAAAAATCTTATATTAGTTTCTGTATATTTGAATAAGTTTAACAGAATATCACTAAAGGGGGCGCCTGGGTGGCTCAGCTGTTAAGTGTCTGCCTTCGGTTCAGGTCATGATCCCAGGGTCCTGGGATCAAGCCCCACATCGGGCTCTCTGCTCGGTGGGAAGCCTGCTTCTCCCTCTCCCACTCCCTTTGCTTGTGTTCCCTCTTTCACTGTCTCTCTCTGTCAAATAAATAAAATCTTTAAAAAAAAAAAAGAATATCACTGAAGGATCACATATCTGTAGGATTAATAAACTTTACTTACAGAACCTGAAAAATGCTCTCATACCTTATTTCATTTGATCCTCATAACAATTATATAGCTTGAACCCAGTAATTCTATTTTATTTTTCAGCAGATGAAGAAAACAGAGCTTACAGATATCGAAGTTGGCAAAAGTCACACAGCTAGTATAAAATAAAACCTTAAGAGGTCAAAAGACACCTGTTCTATAGTGGTGCTTTTCAACGTACATACCAATGACCTGGGGACCCTGTTATAATGCTGATTCAATAAAATGCTTGAGATTCTCACTTTCCAACAAATTTTTAGGGGATATCAATTCTGCTGGTCCTCAGATGACACTCTGAGAAAAAAGATTTTAGAGTACTAGACTATAATGTTCTTTCCACTATGCCACCTGAATCAGAAAGGAATAGAGTTTTGCTATTATACAACTAAGAAAAAAAACTTCCTTAGATTAAAAAAATACAATAATTAGAACTACAGTATTTTTATAATATATTAGGTAGTATAATTATTATACAATTATAGGATAAAACAGAGTACTATGCCTTACAATATATTAAGAACAAATATATGTACCATATAAAATTGCTTGCATGAACATTTTTAGTTAACAAGCATAATTTGTAATTTGATATGTATACAATTTTTAACAAAGAAGTTGTTTCCAAATAATAAAAATACAATTTAATTTCAGATATAATTTGAAATAAAAACATGTACTTTTCCCATGTTGATTTCTGAATATACTCTGAATATACAGAATGTTTAGCAGGATTAACAAAAATAAACTTACTGCTTTACGACATAAACTTTACAACATAATTAAATGAGCAGATACATAATACAGTGTGCATACATTTATTAAACTATGTAATTCAGATAAAATTAGTAAGTGAAATAAATGAAAAATAATTACCACCATTTACTGAGCCCTTATTTACATACTTTATAGCTATGATCTCATTTAGTCCTCAAGAATGTGAAGTAGGTATGATTCCTGATTTATAGAGGAAGAAATGGAAACTATAAGAAAATAACTTGCCTAAAAGCACCAGCTAATAAGTAACATATCTGCAATTTAAAACCAAAAGCCTGTATTCTGTTCATCCTTTGTCAAAAATAAAAAACAGTATTACAGTTCTAAATAGCATAGGAAAAAAGTACATTGTTATCTTCTACACAGTATGCCAATGAAATATCAAAAATCACTGACTCAAGTCAGATAATTCTGTAATTGTAGATATCAATGTAGATATTGTGAATACCAACTATTCTTCTATCTTCTTTCTATTAAGGAATAGAAAAAGTAAGTTCTAAAGATTATTACCAATTGAATTGTAATGTCTTGGTAAAACTTGGACAAAATTCAATATTGTAAAGGTGCTCTGAATCCCCCATAGCAACTAAATCTATGATTTTACATTATGGTAGGTTATTGGTGATTGCTAAAAACCTGGGACAGACAACGATCCAGAATTACTAGGTTAAGATAAAAATATTAAAAGAATTGTAAGTATACCTGAACTCAGTAAAAGTTTCACAAACGAAATCTTCATCTAGCTGATTTTATATTTTAAGAAATAGATTTGGTATACGGCACAAGAAGTTTTATAACTATGTATTTTTTGGTTATTTCCAGAGGAGTTCTTATGTAATGTATATTCAACTCCTCAGAGAAGAATAGAAACCTCATATAACAAAAATACTTATAAGGCAAGATCTTAAACTAATTCTTTATAGCCATATGCCCTCAGGAGAATCAAAGTTTTGATCTTTTATTATTCTGTAAATAAAAAGATTTTCAAACTCAAGTACTTTCGTGCCATCACAGGTTCTAAACAACTATCTCAGTTACTCAGGGATCTGATCCTGGACAGGTTTGGCATTTACATCACTGCCAAGAGTAGCCACATCTTAACAGTTAAACTTATTAATGTCTTAGTAATTTCAACTTATCCATTTCTGAATTCTACATGTTGTTTTTCTTAGAAATATTACTATTGGGGCACCTGAGTGGCTCAGTTAGTTAAGCATCTGCTTTTGGCTCTGGTTAAGATCCTAGGGTCCTGGGATCGAGGCCCATATCGGGCTCCCTGCTCAGCGGGGAGTCTGCTTCTCCCTGTCCCTGTGTGTGCGTGAGCTCTCTCTCTCTCTCTTTCTCTCAAATAAGTAAATAAACCTTTAAAAAAAATTTTTTTTAAAGAAATTTTACTATTAAGCAATTTCACTATTAAAGCCTTTGTATTGTATATAATTATAAAATCTCATTATTTTTTCATTTGTAACAGTTGTGTTTATCTGCAGAAAGTGATATTCAATATAATGATTTCTTTTTTTCAAAATGAGATGAACAAAATATATTTATGTTTAAGGAAGCTGATTTATTGGTAGAGAATAGGCATTTGATTCTAACCACAAATTTAAAATTTTGTGGATGTGAAACTCAAGTGGCATAAAGCTCTTTAGGAGCTACCCTGTGCTCCCCCAGGACCTTCAGCATGAATTGATCCTGGCACTTATCAGAACAATTTTATTCAGCATGATACTATGATTGTTTATTCCTTTCCCCAACTATATCATGAACTACTTAAGAAAGAAGAACGTATCTTAATTATATGTATATCTAAAGACTTTAAGAAGTCCTGGAATATAGTTACAGCTAGATAAATGTTTGTTGAATAATTTTAAAATTTCAAAAATTTTAATCAAATAATGCATCTGAATTCCTTCATATTCCTTGGGGGATATTCCTTAGGGGATAACAGATTGATTCCTTTAAGGGACTTCCTTAGGGGATAACAGATATTGCATTTATACAAGGAATAAATGTAACCTCAATACTGCCTATTCAATATTATTAATCAAAGAATAGTCTGAAGAAATAGGCAAAATGTAGACCAATAACTATCCCTTCAAAAAAGGTGGAAACACAAGAAAACACTGAGCGCGTATCCCACTAACACCAGGCATTCATATACTGCCACCCTGTGTCCAAAATGTGAAGTAAGCAATTACGGTTCCAATGCTTTCAAAAAAAATCTGGGGATATACTGCCATTAAAATCAAACAAGAATGGTCGTTCTCCTAATTTGCACCAAAAAGTTTATTCACAGTCCAATTTTAAAGCAAAATACATACAATTTAAACTTCTCTAATAACATTTGTCTGGCCTTTAGTAATATTTATATATAGTTAGAATGTGATGCAAAATATCATATGATTTAACAGGGTATCATTATTTTAATATTTTTAATAGAGAACTATTTCATAGTGTTTCATACAAAGAATACAGTATCTAGCAACTTCTGAGAATCACAGGACCCTAACTGTTAATCTAAGTCTTTTAAAGTCAGTTTCTCATCTTAGAATTTTTTAACTTTAACACCCTGGGATACATGAACAGAAAATCTGTATGGAAAAGAGAAGACTTAGCAGTTTTCTGCAATAATTTGTGCACTTAGTGCTAAAAGCAGAAGCATACGCGGTTCAGGATCTGAGTAATAAGGTATACACAAAAACCTTAATTCTCATTTCCTATTATTTATGATGATATATAAATGATATATTTATGATGATATTTTAAAAAAAGCTGAGTTGAAATGTATCTTTGCTTCAGAAACTTTAAAATTACTAAGAAACACATACCCACCATGTACTCTGCTCTTAAGTTAATGGCCCAAAATTTTATTTACCTAGTAGTGTCTTCTCAAAGTGTTTCTCAAAATGTGGTACGTTTATAAACCAGCTGCATTAGAGTCACTTGGGGTAACTTATTAAAGATTCCCTCTCCTATATCAGAATATCCGGGGAGGGGCCAGGTAGATAGTCACTTTCAGAAACACTGATTTACAGTATGAACGTAAAAACAATTTAACTGCATTGCATTTATGCGATAAATATTTAAGTGCCTTATACTGAAGAAAAAAAATCTTAGAAATCAGAATTTTTCACAAACGTATGTTAGCTTTTCTTTGGCAGAAAGAATACTAGCTTATTAGGAATGAATTAAAAAAACCTATTTCTTAGTCTAGGCTATAGCTATCGTTTTCCCCCGTCAACATCCATTCTAGTTTTAAATTCTATGATAATTCAAATTTTTCCTAAATTAAATAACAAGGAATCTATTATTTTAATTGTTAACATTAAAAATTGCCTTCAACTTATGGGCACCTGGGTGGCTCAGTCGGTTAAGTGTCCCACTCTTGGTTTTGGCTCAGGTCATGACATCAAGCTCCACGCATCAGACTATACACTCAGCGTGGAGTGTGCTTGAGATTCTCTCTCCCTCCCTAGTGCTCTCTCTCAAATAAACAAAACCTTTTAAAAAAAAATTGGTTTCAGCTTAAAGCCAGGAAAATTTTTAAATTTTATTCTAATATTAGGTACAACCTAAGCTCTTAACATGAAGGATTTGGGAAGGCTAAAGCAATGGTACAATTCCTTATTTTTATTTTACAATATCAGGTTGAACTAATGCTCATCTAGAGTGTAAAACAATAGGTAAGAAAAAAAATTAAAACAGGAACGCTTCAACAAATTTTACCTCTACTCAAGCCAAAAAAAATCTTGTTTTGGGGGAATCTAACTCTAATTAAAGTATTCACCAGTAAAATACTTACCTTTTCTACTAGTGGTATTAGCTGTTGGTGTTCTGCTAAAGTCTTTAATAATTCCATAATGAAAGGCAGGTAATTATGCTTTCTTCTGATATTTTCAATCTGAAAATAAAACAAATATCAAACCATACTAACTTTACATTTCCACTAAGTTTCTGATATTTTGATCTTTGCACCCAACTCAAAATAGAAATGGGAGAAAACCTTCCATTCTCAAAAGAAAAAATATTAGAAATAATGAGATTCCACCCCACTGAGAATAAAGACTAATACAATAAAACATGTGAGAGTTTCTTGGGTGTGGCCTCCTACTCTTGGCTTAGCAAATAATACTTTTAAAAGTCTAAAATTATTTATGAAAACTTAAGATGAAAGTATATTTAAGAAGCCCACATGATAAATTAACACTCTTACTACTACAACTATGCAAATAATTAGGCCACACCTAACAAAACCATCTTTATTTTGTGATCAAGAATAATCTTTCTTTGAATTACTTCTAATCAAGAAGATAAACTGTAGGGAAAGATCTGTGCTTCAAATAAAAACTATGCACTCCTGAGGTACATGATTCTAGTTTTTCACTGCCATTGAGCTATCAAATATTCTGTCTGGTAGAGGTTCAATTTACTTCCCTTCTCCCATAGAAAAAAAACAGTTTCCATCGTTAGTAAATTCATTTCAACATTCCTTTACTTCATATAAACTTGAGTTAAGCTTTAACTTCTCATTTGAACTAGTTGTGACATCTTACATGTTCCTTCAATTAATTAATGAATTAAATAAAATCTTAACACATGTTCATTTTATAGTGGTAAGAGAATCATTTTACCTTTTTGAACAAGCATTTGCAACCAAAGTAGCAGGTAAAGATTCTGAAAACTTAACTTGTGTTTTATTTTAGGCTAATATTAAAACTTAGTGATGGAATAACCCTGAATTAAGAATATGTAAGTGATGGGTAGTTATGTTAGTGATTTTTGTATACCACATAAAATGGAAGATAAATATTCAAGCTTTCATCCCCTACTTTCCTATCTCCATGAACTTGGAATACTCTGCAGTCAGCCCCTACCACTTCCAACTGAAGAAATCCTACCAGTCCAAGGTTCATTTATTTTATTTAACAGTCATTTATTGGTTTTTAAGTATGATGCAAAGCACTATGCAAACACTTCGGTGAACAATAAAAAAGAAAAAAGGATGATCCTTGCCTTCAACTGAGCTTCAAATGAATAACAATACTTCTTCTACTATGATACACATGAGAAATGACATAACTACCATTTCCAAAATCACACAAAATTTAAAGCTCCCTTTACTCTTCATTCTCTCTGGAAAAAGCTTATGAGATTGCAAGTGAAAAAGAATGACTTTATTAAAGACAGCCTTACTTTATATATTTAACTCTGAATTATATAAATGTTTGCCATAATTAAAATTAAATTAAAAGTTTTTCAAAAACCCTAAAAAACTGGAAAGGAAAATAAAACAAATGAACCCAACTGTGCATTGGTAACAGAACCACATCAAGAGAATATTGGTGATAGAACCACATCAAGAGAAAATTTTTTCAAGTGAATTTAAAAACAGTAATTTGATTGTATATCCAAAATGGGATATACCCTAAGGAAAAAATAAACCTAAGAAAAAACTTTTCAGTCGTTATTAACACTAGAATTGTTCTTCTGAAACTTTTTATATACATCCGTATGTTTTATATATATATAGCATAAATCAAGTAAGTAATTACATTAATATTGTTAGAATCAAGACTTTCAGCTTAAGAGAAGAGATGCAAATAGTTAATTTCAAGTATAAAGCCCTTTAATCTTTTTTTTTTTAAGTAGGCTCCACGCCCAACATGGGGCTTGAATTCAATAGATCAAGAGTCGCATGCTCTACCGACAGCCAGTAAGGTGCCCCAAGCCCTTTAATTCTAAATTTGAAAACTGAATTCACATCGTACAAATTCACATTCTATTTTCTCTTCAAAACTAAAATAAGAGAGAGATTGCAAGTTAAGATGGTGGAGGAGTAGGGTTCCCGTTTTTCAGCCGGTCCCCTAAGTAGAGCTGGATATGTACCAGACCATCCTGAAAATCCACGGAATCAGCCTGAGACGCAGGAAGATACTTCTGGATCTCTACAAATGAACATCTCCAGCACTGAGTACTGAGGTACGAAGCGGGGAGCCATGAATCCGCGCACAGATATCGGAAGATAAACGGAAGGGGGAGGGAGCCTCTGCGCTCGGGCACCGGGAAGCGGTAGCCACCTGCACTGGGGAGTGGGCCGGATTCAGGGACCTGCACCCATGAGAGAGCAGACTGAGACCGTGAGCCTGGGAACGCGCGTGTGACCAGACAGAAAACCGGAGCAACACAGTGCTCACTGGAACTGGGCTAAAACTGGGAGCTTGGGAGCATGCGCACGTCCAAACTGAAAACCGGAGCTCCAGAGTGCTCACTAGAACCAGACTGATACTGGGAGCCCGGGAGCGTGCACGCGACCAGACTGAAACCGAGAGCTCAGGAGCGCACACGGGAACCAGGGGCAGCTGGTGGTGTTAGAAACACAAAGGACAGAGACGTGCTGGCCCTGGAAGTGAGGGCTGGGACACTGGCTGTGGGGTGCACAACCCGGGATGCTGCAGGGTTTTCAGCAGCACCAACAGAAACAGAGTTAAAGAGGCCAAGAGAGCTCAGTGGAGAGCGGACTGCGATTTCTCTGTTCTGAGACAGAGGCTAGGATTCAGCCACTACTGCTCTGACTCTCAGAAGAGCCACAGAAAACCGCCAGGGAAAGCCGCCAAACAACAAAAGCCTGGAAATACCAGCTCACATTGTGCCCATCCCCATCCCCCCTCGCAGGGGACAGGGAGACTCTACCCACAGGGTTGCCTGAATATCAGCACGGCCGGCCCCTCCCCCAGAAGGCAGGCTAAAAAAATCAAGAAGCCCACATCCCTAAGGTCCCTATAAAACAAGTGCACACTGCCTGGGTCCTGGTCAATAATTTGGGCTCTGGGCAACCCCGCAACCTCTCCTCATCAGAATGACGAGAAGGAGAAATCCCCCCAGCAAAGAAAAGATAATGAGTCTGTGGCCTCTGCCACAGAACTGATGGATATGGATATAACCAAATTATCAGAAATGGAGTTCAAAGTAACAATGGTCAAGATGATGTGTAGACTTGAAAAAAATATTAACGAAAATATTAATGAGAATATAGAATCTCTAAGGGCGGAAATGAGAGCGAATCTGGCAGAAATTAAAAATGCTATGAAACAAATGCAGTCAAAACTAGATGCTCTGACGGCCAGGGTAAATGAGGCAGAAGTACGAATAGGCGAATTGGAGGATGGGTTAGTAGAAGAGAAAGCTAAAACAGAAACTTGGCTCAAAAAAAATCCAATCTCAAGAAAGTAGGTTACAGGAGATTACTGACTTAATGAAACGTTCCAATGTCAGAATCACCGGCATCCCCGAGGGGGTGGAGAAAGACAGAGGTCTAAAAGAGATATCTGAATAAATTGTAGCTGAAAACTTCCCTAATCTAGCAAAGGAAACAAGCATTCGTGTCCAAGAGGCAGAGAGGACCCCTCCCAAATTCAAACACAACAAACCTATGCCACGTCACGTCATAGTGCATTTCGCAAATATTAGATCCAAGGATACAGTATTCAAAGCGGCCAGGGCGAAAAAATTTCTCACGTTCAGAGGCAAAAATATCAGAATTACGTCAGAGCTGTCTACACAGACCTGGAATGAGAGAAAGGGTTGGGGGGGCATTTTTAAAGCTATTTCAGAGAAAAACATGCAGCCAAGGATCCTTTATCCAGCAAGGCTGTCATTCAGAATTGATGGAGAGATAAGGACCTTCCAGAATCGCCAGACACTGACCAATTTCATAACCAGCCCTACAGGAGATATTAAGGGGGGTTCTATAAAATAAAAAGTCCCCAAGAGTCATACAGAACAGAAATTTACAATCTATAGAAACAAAGAATTTACAGGCAACATGACATCATTAAAATCATCTCTCTCAATAATCACTCTCAATGTGAATAGCCTAAATGCTCCCATAAAACACCACAGGGTTGCAGATTGGATAAAAATACATGACCCATCCATTTGCTGTCTACAAGAGACTCACCTTGAACCTAAAGATACATCCAGACTGAAAGTAAAGGGATGGAAAACCATTTTTCATGCCAATGGACCTCAAAAGAAAGCTGGGTTAGCAATTCTCATATCAGACAGATTAGAGTTTAAACTAAAGACTGTAGTTAGAGATACAGAAGGGCACTATATTATTCATAAAGGATGTATCCAACAAGTGGATATAACAATTATAAATATATATGCCCCCAACAGGGGAGCAGCAAGATACACAAGCCAACTCTTAACCAGAATAAAGAGACATATAGATAAAAATACGTTAATAGTAGCGAGCAATAGACAGATCACCTCAGCAGAAAATCAACAAAGAAACAAGAGCTTTGAATGACATACTAGACCAGATGGACTTCATAGATATATATAGAACACTACACCCCAGAACAACAGAATACTCATTCTTTTCCAATGTACATGGAACGTTCTCCAGAATAGACCATTTACTGGGTCATAAAACAGGTCTCAACCGATACCAAAAGACTGAAATTATTCCCTGCATATTCTCATACCACAATGCTTTGAAATTGGAACTCAATCACAAGGAAAAATTTGGAAGAAACTCAAACACTTGGAAACTAAGAACCATCCTGCTCAAGAATGATTAGATAAACCAGGAAATCAAAAATCAATATGAACAATTTCTGGAGACCAACGAGAATGAAAACACAATGGTCCAAAACCTATGGGACAGTGCAAAGGCAGTCCTAAGGGGGAAATACATAGCCATCCAAGCCTCACTCAAAAGAATAGAAAAATCTAAAATGCAGTTTTTATATTCTCATTTCAAGAAGCTGCAGCTGGAACAGAAGAACAGGCCTAACCCACGCACGAGAAAGCAGCTGATCAAGATTAGAGCAGAGATCAATGAATTAGAAACCAGGAGTACAGTAGAGCAGATCAACAGAACTAGAAGCTGGTTCTTTGAAAGAATAAATAAGATCGATAAGCCACTGGCAAGACTTACTCAAAAGAATAGAGAAAGGACCCAAATTAATAAAATTATGAATGAAAAAGGAGAGGTCACAACCAACACCAATGAAATAGGAAGGATCATTAGAAACTTTTATCAACAGCTTTATGCCAATAAATTAAACAACCTGGAAGAAATGGATGCCTTCCTGGAAACCTATAAACTACCAAGACTGAAACAGAAAGAAATTGATTTTTTAAACAGACCGATTAATTATGAAGAGATTGAAGAAGTGATCAAAAACGTCCCGAAAAACAAGACTCCAGGGCCTGATGGATTTCCCGGGGAATTCTACCAAACATTCAAAGAAGAAATAATACCTATTCTCCTGAAGCTGTTTCAAAAAATAGAAACAGAAGGAAAACTACCAAACTCATTCTATGAGGCCAGTATTACCTTGATCCCCAAACCAGGCAAAGACCCCATCAAAAAGGAGAATTACAGACCAATTTCCCTGATGAATATGGACGCCAAAATTCTCAACAAGATCCTACCAAACAGTACCCAACAGTACATTAAAAGGATTATCCATCATGACCAAGTGGGATTCATCCCTGGGATGCAAGGGTGGTTCAACATTCGCAAATCGATCAGTGTGATAAATCATATCAACAAGAAAAGAGTCAAGAACCATATGATCCTCTCAATAGATGCAGAAAAAGCATTTGACAAAATACAGCATGCTTTCCTGATTAAAACACTTCAGAGTTTAGGGATAGAGGGTACATTCCTCAATTTCATAAAAACCATCTATGAAAAGCCTACAGCAAATATCATTCTCAATTTCACCTAAGATCAGGAACACGACAAGGATGCCCACTCTCGCCATTATTATTCAACATAGTACTAGAAGTCCTTGCAACAGCAATCAGACAACAAAAAGGGATAAAAGGTATCCAAATCGGCAAAGAAGAAGTCAAACTGTCTCTCTTCACAGATGACATGATGGTCTATATGGAAAACCCAAAAGACTCCACCCCCAAACTACTAGAAGGAGCAATTCAGTAATGTGGCGGGATACAAAATCAATGCTCAGAAATCATTTCTATACATGAACAATGAGACTGAAGAAAGAGAAATTAGGGAATCCATTCCTTTTACAATAGCACCAAAAATCATACATTATCTCGGAATTAACTTAACCAGAGAGGTAAAGGATCTATATTCTAGAAACTACACATCACTCTTGAAAGACATTGAAGAAGACACAAAAAGATGAAAAAATATTCCATGCTCATGGATCGGAAGAATTAACATAGTTAATCTATGCTACCCAGAGCAATCTACACTTTCAATGCTATCCCGATCAAAATACCAATGACATTTTTCAAAGAACTGGAACAAACAGCCCTTAAATTTGTGTGGAACCAGAAAAGGCCCCAAATCGCCAAGTAATTGTTGAAAAGGAAAAACAAAGCTGGGGGCATCACATTGCCGGATTTCAAGCTGAACTACAAAGCTGTGATCACAAAGACAGCGTGGTACTGGCACAAAAACAGACACATAGACCAATGGAACAGAATAGAGAACCCAGAAATGGACCCTCAGCTCTATGGGCAACTAATCTTTGACAAAGCAGGAAAAAACATCCAGTGGAAAAAAGACAGTCTCTTCAATAAATGGTGCTGGGAATACTGGACAGCTACATGCAAAAGAATGAAACTTGACCACTCTCTCACACCATACACCAAAATACACTCCAAATTGATGAAAGACCTCGATGTGAGACAGGAATCCATCAAAATCCTAGAGGAGAGCACAGGCAGCAACCTCTTTGACATCGGCCAAAGCAACTTTTTTCATGACACATCTCCAAAGGCACGAGAAACAAAAGAAAAAATGAACTTGTGGGACTTCATCAAGATAAAAAGCTTCTGCACAGCCAAGGAAACAGTCAAAAAAACTAAGAGGTAGCGCACGGAAAGGGAGAATATTTTTGCAAATGATGCTACAGATTAAAGACTGGTATCCAAGATCTACAAAGAACTTCTCAAACTCAATACACAAGAAACAAATAAACAAATCAAAAAATGGGCAGAAGATATGAACAGACACTTTTCCAATGATGACATACAAATGGCTAACAGATACATGAAAAAATGTTCAAAATCATTAGCCATCAGGGAAATTCAAATCAAAACCACACTGAGATACCACCTTATGCCAGTCAGAATGGCAAAAATTGACAAGGCAAGAAACAACAATTGTAGGAGAGGATGTGGAGAAAGGGGATCCCTCCTACATTGTTGGTGGGAAAGCAAGCTGGTACAGCCACTTTGGAAAACAGTGTGGAGGTCCCTTAAAAAGTTAAAGATTGAGGGGCGCCTGGGTGGCGCAGTCGTTAAGTGTCTGCCTTCGGCTCAGGGCGTGATCCCAGTGTTCTGGGATTGAGCCCCACATCAGGCTCCTCCGCTGGGAACCTGCTTCTTCTTCTCCCACTCCCCCTGCTTGTGTTCCCTCTCTCACTGGCTGTCTCTCTCTGTCAAATTAATAAATAAAATCTTAAAAAAAAAAAAAAAAGTTGAGGATTGAGCTACCCTATGATCCAGCAATTGCACTACTGGGTATTAACCCCCAAAGATACAGACGTAGTCAAGAGAAGGGCCATATGCACCCCAATGTTCATAGCAGCATTGTCCACAATAGCTAAATCGTGGAAGGAGCCAAGATGCCCTTCAACAGATGACTGGATTAAGAAGCTGTGGTCCATATATACAATGGAGTATTACTCAGCTATCAAAAAGAACGATTTCTCAACATTTGCTGCAACATGGACGGGACTGGAGGAGATAATGCTAAGTGAAATAAGTCAAGCAGAGAAAGACAATTATCATATGGTTTCACTCATTTATGGAACATAAGAAGTAGGAAGATCGGTAGGAGAAGAAAGGGAAGAAGAACGGGGGATAAACAGAAGGATGTACTGTATGGTGACTAACATAATATTATAAAAAAATATTATTATTTAAAAAAAAAACTAAAATAAGAAACAAACAAAAATGTATTTCTTAGTTCTGACAAGACCTAGACATAATGACTAATAAGTATCACTGAGCACCCAAATAGTGGTTTCTAAATAAAATTTCCCAAGAAAAGAACCCAGGGGTTCTTGAATAAAATGGCTAATCCAAGTCTGAAGGAGGAAATGTACAAGATAAGTCTGAAACATCTTGTCATACTGGAAATCAAGGAAGCTATCAAAGATGAAGAGAATCATATCATGAGGACTTAGGACTTGAAATAGATCCTAATGGCCAAAGATAAGACAATTTGATCATCATTAATTGCAGTGAAGTGAAGCATCAAATAGGTTAAAAATTTGTTCATAATGATACTTTAAAAAAAATAAATAAAAAGAAAGAAACCTACATAGTTATCTTTCTGGAGTGCCAAGGAACCAACGCGTTATTCTGAAAACTAGTAAATGATGGGGAAAACAATCAAGTATTCAACATACCTTCATGTGAAAATATACTACTCTATATTAAAACAAAGGAAGAAATAAAAAGAAAACATACCTTATATCTTTTTAGTTTCTGTACTTCTTCTTCAATAAGCATCTGGTTTTTGGCAACCTCTGACTGAATAGCACTTAACATATTACCCTGGTCTGTATCCATGGGTTCCTCCTTAGGGTAAAGAAAAAGAAACAGCATACCCTAATGATTGAGGCTTGAATCCAAAATATTTTAAAATGATAAACATGGTACAATTATCTTCAAATTTTACTCTTAATATTGGTGTCAGAATACCAGTCTAACTCCAATATTAAAGGACAAAAGCCCTAAGCAGTACCTCCCATATTTCTATGTTCTACAATAACACATATGAATTTTTACCTAAAAATATCTATACTGCAAAATACTATATTGCTACAACCTTTTGTTCAGCTACAAAATAAATCTGCTTAAATATGTTATTAAGAAAATGCCATCAAAGGAATGTAAAAAAGGTATTATTACTAATTATCTTCTCCAATCATATTTACTAAACAATCAATTACAAAGACTAGTAAAGAGTCCATGTAAATCTAAATGTATCCAATTATTTCTGTGAGAAATATATTCTAACTTGCTTAATTATATAGTTAATTGCTAACACTTACTTAGCATATATAATTTGTCAGTCTGTTTTAAGTGGCTTATATATACTACCTCAGTTAATCCTCACAACAGCCTTCTAAGGTAAATACTTTTAACTTCATTTTACATTAAGAAACTGAAGCACAGGGGCTCCTGGGGGGCTCAGTCAGTTAAGCGACCGACTCTTGATCTAGTCCCAGGTCATGATCTCAGGTTCATGAGATGAAGCCCCTCATGGGCTCCATGCATGGCATAGAGCTTGTTTAAGATTCTCTCTCCCTCTCCCTGCACCCCTACCACTCGCACAAGCGCATGCTCTCTCTCTTTCAAGAAAGAAAGAATGAGAGAGAGAGGAAGGAAGAAAGGAAGGAAGGAAGGAAGGAAGGAAGGAAGGAAGGAAGGAAGGAAGGATCTGAAGCACAAAGAAGTATATTCCAATTCATACATCCACTAAGTGGCAAATCCAGGAGCTGAATCTAGGCAGCCTGACTCCAGAGTGTATTCTCTTAATCATCACTCAGGACACTTGATTAAATTGAGTAGGAAGGAAGGGAGGAAGGGAGTGAGACAGAGAAAGACAGAAAGAAAGAGAGAAAAAGAGAGAGAGAAAGAAAGAGAAAAAAGGAAGAACTAAACAAAGAAAGAAAGAAAATAAAGAAAGCGAAAGAACTAAGAGAGAGAATACTTTCCTGAGACAACTAAACTAGAATTTTGCACTTAAAAAACGTGGTCACAAACCTCAGCAAGTTGTCTTTGTAACTCTGCTATCTTCTGTTCATATATCATTTTTCTGTCAGACACAATGGCCATTAAGTTAAATCGAATTTCACCTTCACTGTACCTAAAAAAAAGTTAAAGTTTATAATGTAATAAAGAACTAGAACACTATTACAATTAAGATAATCTATTGTGTGGGGCGCCTGGGTGGTGCAGTCGTTAAGCTTCTCTGCCTTCGGCTCAGGGCATGATCCCAGCGTTCTGGGATTGAGTCCCACATCAGGCTCCTCCGATAGGAGCCTGCTTCTTCCTCTCCCACTCCCCCTGCTTATGTTCCCTCTCTCGCTGGCTGTCTCTCTCTGTCAAATTAATAAATAAAATCTTAAAAAAAATACTTAAAAAAAAAAAGATAATCTATTGTGACTACCCCATGGTTCTTTAGGATAAAAACAAATCTATCAATTGGCTAGCAGTGAAAATTGACATTTAAAAAGAACTTTCAGGGGCGCCTGGGAGGCTCAGTCGTTAAGCGTCTGCCTTGGGCTCAGGGCGTGATCCTGGTGTTCTGGGATCGAGCCCCACATTGGGCTCCTCCGCTGGGAGCCTGTTTCTTCCTCTCCCACTCCCCCTGCCTGTGTTCCCTCTCTCGCTGGCTGTCTCTCTCTCTGTCAAATAAATAAAATCTTTAAAAAAAAAAAAAAAAGAACTTTCATATATGAAAGCCTACAACTGCAGAAAAAAAAACTAAGTTTAATCACAAATATTTTTAAATGTTCTAAAATAAAATTATACCACTAAACATTTGAAATAAAAAATGTTTTCCTACTTTTATAAAAAATATGTCAACCATCATTTACTTCAGACCTCAGAAAAAAATAATTAAACTAAGACCTCACGGTTGTTGGATTAATTATACTGGCATTTTGATGGTAATTAACTATATTCCTAACTATATACTTTTTTCCAAGTCATGATATAGCTGCTATTTTTAGTTAATAAATTTTTTATTTCACTTATACTTTACATTTTATTATAAATTATAAAATATTTATATAATATTTTACTAATATAATGTGGTCATATCCTGTTGCAAAATTTCTGAATAATGTTTTATTTTCACTACTCTGATACCAGAGTATCACAATGAAACACCTCATAATATAAGTTTATTTATGGTAAGGATTGACATTAGAAGAATTACTGGTAAGATTATGTAAATGGTGCTTAATCAAGATGAGAATATACAGAAAATGTAAGCCTGTTTTTGCATTATTCACTTATAACAGTTTCTCATATATAATTCTATTCACCAAAAGAATTAGGAGCAATATAACTACAGTGCTTTGAACTTTGTAAAAATGTTGTTTTTAAAACTCTGCTGTGGACAATTATCAAATGATCTCACTGCTATGTGGAATTTAAGAAACAAGACAGAGGATCATAGGGGTAGAGAGGAAAAAAATGAAACAAGATGAAACCAGAGAGGGAGACAAACCATAAGAGACTCTTAATCAGAGAAAACAAACTTTTGAGGGTTGCTGGAGGGGAGGAGGGTGGAGGGATGAGGTAACTGGGTGATGGACAATGTGGAGGGTATGTGTTGTAATGAGCACTGGGTATTATATAAGACTGATGAATCACAGACCTGTACCCCTGAAATAATTAATACATTATATTTTAATTAACTGAATTTAAATTTTACAAAATTAAATAAATAAAACTCTGCTCTGGAACTTCCATTTCCTTATTCCTCTTACTAAGAAAATACCAAATAAAAACACTAGACATAACATCTTTTTTTAAAAAGAGGATCCAAAAATGACACAGTGGTGAACTCCTTGAGTTATCTCATTTGCCTTCATATAGCCTCAACTTGGAGTTAAAGAAGCCAGCAACTAAGAAATGCCAACAGGCACAGTCAAAAAAAGCACCAACAAAAGTCTGCTCCTTCTATCCAAATAAGAAAGGGGAGATCATGAGACAGAAAACCTTTGGACAATAACCACTCTACCGCAGCTAAACACAACTGAAAAAAAACTGTGCCCCAACCCTACCCACCAGCAAAGACTGAGTAGGGAGATACGACTTTCATCCCTATGGGCAGTAATGATACCTATTTGCAGTGTCTAGAAGAGACTAAATGGGAAGCCAAGTGGGAAGTCACTACCATACAGTGGTAAAGAAGCCCCCTCCCCCACTTTAGTGACAGTGAAGCCATGTAGTAAGCAGTAACAAGGCATTCCTACTCCTTCCAGCCAGGGTAGTATCAAGTGGACACCCTTTTGGGGGCTTCACCCTTTTGGGGTGGGAACTCCCACCCCTGCGTAGTAATAACAAGGAAACTCTTCCCATTTCCAGTGTCAATGGAAGCAGGATAGGGAACCTGAACTTCCACTCCCACCTGGCAGTAATGAGGTAGCATCCTGAGATGCCAGAGCAGTGCCCACATAAACCAGCTTAACAGAAATTTTATTGAAAAAACCTAGAGTTTTGGGGCACCTGGGTGGCTCAGTCATTAAGCGTCTGCCTTCGGCTCAGGGCGTGATCCCGGTGTTCTGGGATCGGGCCCTGCATCGAACCTCCGCTGGGAGCCTGCTTCTCCCTCTCCCACTCCCCCTGCTTGTGTTCCCTCTCTCGCTGGCTGTCTCTCTCTGTCAAATAAATAAATAAAATCTTTAAAAAAAAAATCCAGAGTTTTGTTATATAAAGCCACAAATGTCCAGGTTTCAATCTGTAATCATTTGTCATATTAAAAATGATAAAAATCTCAACCTGAATGAAAACACTAATCAAAAGAAAGCAGGACTGGCTATATTACTATGAGATAAAGTAAATTTCAAAACAAAGAAAATTACTAAAGAGGGATATTACATAATGATAAAAAATCAATCCACTAAGGAGATAGTGATGTTTAGTTTATGCACCAAACAACAGACCTGCAAAATATGTAAAATAAAAACTGATTAAACTGAAATGTGAAGTAGACAAATCCAAAACTGTCCCTATTTGCAAATGACATGATTATGGAGAAAATGCCAAGAACTCACAAAATAACTTCTAAAGCTGGTACATGAATTCGGCAAGGTCAAAGGATTCAAGAAAAAGAAAGAAAACAATCAACTGTGTTTCTACACACTAATAATGATCAAAGAAATCAAGTATGAAAATATAGTATCATTTGTAATCATTCAAAAGACTAGAGTACTTGGGTATAAATCTGACAAAACATGTACAGGACCTGTATGCTAAAAAGTACAAAATGCTGATGAAAAAATTAGAGAAGATCAAAGTAAATAGAGAGACATACCATGTTCATGGACAGGAAGACTTATACCAATTCTCCCCAAACAGATATAAATGTTTGACACAATTCCTATCAAAATCCCAGCAAGAATTTTTGTAGATATGCACAAGATTATACTAAAATTTATATGGGAAGACAGAGGAACTATAACAGCTAAAACAATTTTCAAGAAAAAGAATAAAGTTGTAGGTATCAGTTTATCTGATTTCAAGACTTACAATACAGCCACAGTCATCAAGACTGTGTAGGACTGGCAGAGAACAGACACACAGGTCAATAGAACAAAGCAGTGAACCTAGAAACAGACACACAAATACACCCAACTGGTTTTTTATAATTCTACCAAATTGGTAGAGGACGGATAGCCTTTTCAACAAATGGTGCTACAGCACATGGATATGCATAGGCAACAAAATGAACTTTGACTTAACTTCACAACATGTACAAAAATTAACTCAAAATGGATCACAGACTTAAATGTAGAATGTTAAAATATAAACTTTTTAGGTAAAAAGACAAAAACTTTAGGACCTAGGCCTAGACAAAGAATTCTTAGATTGACAACAAAAAACAATTCATAGTGGAAAAGATTAATAAATTAGACTTCATTGGGATTAAGCACTTTTGCTCTTGAAAGACTATACTGGGAGAATTAGGGGACAGGCTACAGACAGGGAGAGAATATTTACAGGCAACGTGTCTGATGAAGAACTAGTACTATCTAGCGTATGTAAAGAAACTCAAGGCTCAACAGTCAAAAAACAAACAATCCAATTACAAAATAGGCAAAAGGAATGAAAAGATTTTCAACATCATTAGTCATCAGGGAAATATAGATTAAAATTACAATGAAATATCACTACCCACCTACTGGAATGGCTAAAATAAAAAATTTTGACAAAACCAAATGCTAGCAAGGATGTGGAAAAACTGGATCACTCATACATTGCTGGTAGGAATGTAAAATGGTACAGCCACTCTGAAAGCGTCTGGCAGTTTCTTAGAAAATTAAACACGCATTTACAACTCAGCAATGGCACTCCTGGGCATTTATCCCAGAGAAATGAAAATTTATATTCACACAAAAATGTGTACACAAATGTTTATTGTTGCTTTAGTCATCACAGCCAAAAACTAGAAACAATCCATATGTCCTTCAGTGGGTAAATAGGCAAAAAAATGGTCCTACCCATACCATAGACTACTACCCATAGTTAGAGAAGAATGAACTACTTATGTACTTAACGACCTGAATAAATCTCCAGAAAATTATTCTGAGTGAAAGAAGCCAGTCCCAAAAGGTTACATATTGTATGATTCCATTTATACAACATTCTTTAACTGACAAAAATTATAAAACTAGGGATTAAGGGTGGGAGGGGAGAGTGGCAACAGAGGAAGGAAGTGGTTGTGGCTCTAAAAGGGCAACAATGAGGAATCCTTGTGCTAATGAAATCATTCTGCACCTTGACTGTATCAATGTCAATATCCTGGCTGTGGACACTGTACTCCAGTTCGATAAGATGTTACCCTTGCTGGGTAAAAGGTACATGGGATCTCCCTGCATTATTTTCATAACTGAACATGAATATACAATTATCTCCAAATAAAGGTTTTAATTTAATAAAAAAAAATATGCTTAAAAACAACTCTACAAAACAATGAAAGAAAATATCCAATGGAGATCTGCAAGTTTAACTTTTATAAAGAGGGCATATATTACTATGCAGAATTTAAATATTTCTGAAATAGATTTCCTGAACATATTAATCCAATCAAAAAGATGTTCAACAAGCACTGCTAAAATAATAATAGAATAAAAGTTGAAAAAAAAATGTTTAAAAACCAGAATACTATGCCAGTAAGATTAGCTGAGCATTTACTTTTGTATCCTTTTTTCTATGACTGGCCTCACTGCGCTGATCCAGTCATCTTGATTGCATGCACCTAGAAAGAAATTTGAAAACAATTAAATCAAATAAAATCAACATTAAAATTATTTCAAAAGTTAGTCTAAAATATCTTTTTATAAATATCTCGGGAAATTCAGGATGGTAAAAATCCTTTTAGCATAACAATGTTAAGCTTCAATACTTAGTTTTGGAGTAAAGGTGAGGGCAAAAAGCATTAGCATAATTTGCATTACCACATTATTGTGTCACTTAGGTGCTGAACAAACACCTGGAAAAGTAATTAATTAGGGAGTTATCCCATTAAAATCCACAACTTTGTGAAATAAGGATAACTACCATTTTACAGTGATAAAACTGAGGACTAAGAAAAATGAGCACGTAAGTTAGAAAATATGGATTCAATCTTTATCAATCTGACTCCCTATCATCATAACTATAAAATAAAAAACTGAAATCACACATAATGCAAAACCAGTTTTACCCAGTTGTTTTAATCCTCCTTTTCACCACAATTTTCAGCATAGCCACCAGCTATACAGCAAAACTGGCTGCTCTACTTTATCGTTTACTTCCTTTGTATTTGACGGTTCTAACGAATACAGAGTAAGTGACCAGATAGAAGCCAAGAGAGAAAATGCAGAGATCAGCTCAACCATGAAACTACAAAAAACTTAAAGAGAATTTAAAGAACATTCTATTAATTTTCTGTGACACAGAAAAATAAATATTTTTAAATATTTTAAAGTAAATATTTTAAAAACATGTAAATCTGCATTAGACAAATTATTGTTCTATGCAGGGGCTATGGTCAAAAAAGTACAAACAAAATGAACCTAGGTTCATTTTTTAATCTAATAAAACTATAAAGTTTTACAAACACCAGATAACATTAGGTTCAATAAAAACAGGTTTTGTTGGACTTAAAAATGAACGTAATTTTTTTAAAAAGGAAACTTAATGAGGTAAAAATAAGGAGTTAAAATTCTCTGTGGGCCTATGATTTTAGTACTATATCAGAACCACCAATTATATCCTCAACCTTGCTAACCATTTATCATTTTTGCTTAAGGTTAGAGATGAGTGGGATTGGGACAAATTTACCCTTTGGCCCAAAGGACAGCATACTAATGCACTATTTCAGAAACTTCAAAGTAAAACACTTTTGTAGACTGTTAAACACTGAATTAAAGTGATTCTGAATGATACAAATCTAAGTGAAAATATTTTAATGCAAGATGGTCATCAGTAGGTTAAAAATGACAAGAATAACTTATATTCACTAAAAGAAGTAGCTTTTTAAAGTTAACTGGAAAATTAAAAAAAATAAATTACATAATCTATCTATGGATTAAAGAAATTTTCTCTTAGAAAAAAATTAAAGATCCCAGTTGAACCATAGTAGTCAACACGTCCTTTCTGTTATTTAACCTCCTAAGTAATGAAAAGCTTAAGACTTTCATGACATTATACTACCTCATAGTCACCTTCCCCTTCAAAATCTAAGCAGCACTGTGGCAAAAACAAAGGAGAATGCCCAATCTTTTTTCCTTGTCAAAAGTGAAATACCAGGAACAGGAACCAGATTACCTAAATCAATCGGTCCTTCTCTTAATCCATCTAATTCATACAATCTTCCATTTACAGGAACATAACTGACAAAGTGAAAAGCATCTTCTTCTTTTGTTGATGTCTTTGCATCAAATTCAAACATCTGCTGTCTACAATGAAGAAAAGAAATAGTGAGAGACAAACAAGCAAAAAAGAAACAGTGTTTATTTAACAAAAAGTCTCTTTACCTGGCAAAACTGTTGTGTACTTGTCGAATCACATCCGAATTGCTCAGTGCCAAACCTTTCATCTAAAATAATTGTTAAAGTAGCCAATTAAAAAGAGAACTATCACAAATAAAGCATTCTAGGAATAGTAATATTATACTCACAGCTGCATCAAAACTTTGTGAAAATTCTTTAAACTCTGATAATGTCTCTCCCAAATGGACATCTTGATGCGTACAGTTCAATAATACACTTACTATAGCCTGGGTAGCACAAGCATTGTTAATTACCTATAAAACATAACGGCAAAAATATTATCAATTTATTTTTTAAAAAGCTGCGATTCTGGAGTTGAGGATTCTAGGAAACCAAATAAGTTAAATAAACTTATAACATCAGTGAAACCAATCCAGTTAGGGTAACAAGACCTATCTTTCCTGATCTAAACACAGCTGATTAAACCAAAAGAACCTGTCCTCCCTCCTATTCACACTTCTTCCTAAATTCATTTCCAAATTTAACCTATATTTCCGTATTCAGCACAAGCTCCAACTCACCTAGGTAGCTTTTATCCAACAATTGCTATTAGTTTCTACCTTCGAGTTTCTAGAAAGGATATATATTGTCCACACATTTTTTCAGCTCAATCATATGTAGTCTTTACAGTGCTGTCATCTAGTTGGTAACTATTTATTTAACAAATTATGTGGACCTTATATTTTAGTCAGAGTGAAAAAAATGCAGATAGCACTTACTATGTGCCAGGTACTTTACTAGGCACTTCACATGCATTAATTCTTTTAATACTCTCAACAACCTATGAAGGAGTAATATTACTATCCCCATTTTACATTTGTGGAGGCTAAGGCACAAAGAAGTTGAGTAACTTGCCCCAAGGGCACAGAGCTAAGCAAGAGGCAGACAGTCTCATTCTAGAATTTGTGCACTTAGCCACCATGTTAGGCTGGCTCTGTACATATATGTGGTCTCCCTAACAAGATTATAACCTACTGTGGACAAGGACTTCTTCCACATTTCCTACAGCCCCTAAACAGTGTTGAGATTATAGAGTTAGAAAGAACCTCAGATTATCAGTGTGAATACCAGCTATGTTAATTATAAAGTTGAACTAAATTTGGTGAATGATTTTTTCAAAATAGTTTAGTTCTATTGCTATATTTTGTTACTACATTATGATTAAATACTATTTTCTAATTAGAGTCTTTCCAAAATGCTAATTCACTTATGATTTTAAAATTTAGCAAACTGTTTATATCCTGCCGGATTTCGGAAAAAAAATTTTCAATTATCTTTTGTCTTTAATTCTTATATTCCTCTACTTATTGTGCTGCCAGAGGCTTTTGAGGTCTTCTAAAATCCACCAGTTCTTACATCGTTTGCTGCAGTGTGTTCAAAAAATTCCTTGGTAAGACTGCTTTCTCTACTAGGAAACACTAATACCCAGGTCTCAAACAAATATAACGATACCACCACACTTCTGATATTCCTCTCTAATAATATCTTGTACTCAAAACTATCTTATAATGGACAAATTAGAGAAAAGTAACAGGAAATCTAGAATCCAATTAATACTGCTGATTACTTTTAATATGTATTTTTCTCTGAATCACAGTTCTTTAGTAAATTTGGAGAAAAAAATTTCAGTGATTAAAGGAGACTTCATAAAGGTGGTTAACTAAAACTCTGTAAGACTCAGTGCCCCCTTATCTTGGGCCAAAATTATCTGGAATGAAATTATCTGGGAATGATTTGGTAGGAATGAAGTTAGAAGAAGTTAAAGTTTATACTCATTCACACGTTCTTTCAAATTCACACATTAGGGACACACTATGTACCCAGTGCCAGGCTAGATGCTGAGGCTACAGCACAGTACTCTCAAACATTCCTATGATCTAGGGGCTTCAAATCTGTAATCCATCACTTTAGAAAACTTTCTTAAAGAATTAGGAAAAAAAAACTCCTCCAAAGTCATCAAGTTATAAACATTAAACATGCAGGTTTTTTTGTATAATCATCTTCAATATTTCTTTAAAAAAGAAAAAATCCCGTGGTTACTATTTCTCCTTCAATGTTAATAATGATTCACACTGTCCATGATTTATTACACTTATTTTGTGTGTGTATGAAGAATAGCAATCATGGTGTGCATGGGTATAAAAATACCTTTCCAGGTTTAAAAATGAGTTTAGCGCCACCAAGTGGTTATGCTATATATAGCATAGAATTGCCAAAAGGAAAAAAAGACCTTAAAAAGGGTATCTCCAACAGACGTAGTAAAGAGAAGGGCCATATGCACCCCAATGTTCATAGCAGCAATGTCCACAATAGCTAAATCGTGGAAGGAGCCGAGATGCCCTTCAACACATGACTGGATTAAGAAGTTGTGGTCCATATATACAATGGAATATTACTCAGCTATCAGAAAGAACGAGTTCTCAACATTTGCTACAACATGGATGGCACTGGAGGAGATAATGCTAAGTGAAATAAGTCAAGCAGAGAAAGACAACTATCATATGATTTCTCTCATCTATGGAACATAAGAACTAGGGTGATCGGTAGGGGAAGAAAGGGATAAAGAAAGGGGGGGTAATCAGAAGGGGGAATGAAACATGAGAGACTATGGACTATGAGAAACAAACTGAGGGCCTCAGAGGGGAGGGGGTTGGGGGAATGGGATAGACCGGTGATGGGTAGTAAGGACGGCACGTATTGCATGGTGCACTGGGTGTTATACACAACTAATGAATCATCGAGCCTTACATCGGAAACCGGGGATGTACTGTATGGTGACTAACATAATATAATAAAAAATCATTTTAAAAAAAAAAGGGTATCTCCATACAGTCATTCAAGTATTTACTAACCACCTACAGTGTGCCAGACATTGTGGTGTGTGGGATGCAGAGTGAATGAGAGAGTTAGAGAGGTCTTTCACCTCATGAAACTCACATAAAAAGCACCTTATATACATCTGTTTGGAAGAACTTTAACTTTAGTTCATGTCACAAAAAATTTACTGCAGCCTAACTTATTTTGTAATCCCCAACTTTTTAAATCTTTAATTTATCCTGAGTATTCTATCATATGCTCTAGCTTGTAACACATGTTCAAACACAGTAGTAAAGTTCAACAATAAAAGGAGGCTAGAGTAAGAGGTCACAAGTAGGGCTGGTCCAGAACTTTAAGAACTTGGTTTGAATTCCTTTGAAAGAACATACATTCTTTAGTTCATCCAGGCTCTTCACTCCCTATTTATTACACACAACCTGATTCACGCATACGTGTTGCCAACCTGATACTGCAGCCACTTGACTTGTAACCCCTGGACTAGAGAATAACTTCTTTTCATAGTTTATACAAAACAATATGGTGGGTGCTCAGAGGAACGCTCCTATAATAAAGTACTGCATTATAAATTACAGTCAATCTTCACTGAATTGTAGCCATAAAATAAAAAGTTTTCAATATTTATTCATAGTCAAGGGGGAAAAAAGGGTTGAGAATAAAACTGTGGGTAACTCAAGGGAAGGTGACTCTAAAATAAACACAAAACAAAAAAAGTATGCAATAAGTGCCCTGCCTGTGAAAAATTTAGAAAAAAATCCACACATGAGAAAGAGATGAACAGAAAACCAAAATGATGAAGACAGAAATCATCTTTAAGTAACAGAGGTTTCTCTATGAGTGTAAAATTTTAACAGAGCTTTGAAAGCTTTATAGGACCTAGAGAATAGAGAAGGAAATTCATTCAGGGAAACAAGAGGGTATGAACAAAGGAACAAATTTACATGGTATGTTCAAAAGACAATGAGCATACTGGTTTGTATCAGCATGATTGTGGTCAGGGTTTGGCATTATTTGTTACCTTGAAAACCACTGACCTTAGCAATTAGTAGTTTGCCCTCGGAGCAAAAGATTTTTAATAGGGAAATAACATAATAAAAATAGGGTTTTTATTATGAAAGATTCAGTTTGACAATTTACAGCAAGGATTGAACATGGCTGAAAACAGAAACAAGATCAGCTGGATTGCTACCCTAATGCACATATGAAACAATACAATGTGATAGATTAATGAATACATGAAACCTCTATCACACAAATATGCAAGTCAGAATTCTAGGAGTCAGGAATACAACTATAAAAAAGGGGTTGGGCGCCTGGGTGGCTCAGTTGGTTAACCATCTACCTTCAGCTCAGGTCATGATCCTGATCCCACATTGGGCTCCCTGCTTAGCAGGGAGTCTGCTTCTCCCTCTGCCCCTCCCCTTGCTCATGTTCTCTCTCTCTCAAATAAATAAAATATTTTAAAAAATAAAATAAAGTTAAAAAGAATAAGGGAATACTAATAACCATATGAAACAATTTTGTAAATTTAAGCTAAAATGCAGAAATTAGGGGTGCCTGGGTGGCTCAGTCGTTAAGCTCTGCCTTCGGCTCAGGGCGTGATCCCAGGGTTCTGGGATTGAGCCCCGCATTGGGCTCCCTGCTCTGCTGGAGCCTGGTTCTTCCTCTCCCACTCCCCCTGCTTGTGTTCCTTCTCTCGCTGGTTGTCTCTGTCAAATAAATAAATAAAATCTTTAAAAAAATGCAGAAATTAAAAAAAAATCTTATCAAAACCAAGTCAAGAAGAAATAGCCTAAATGGTCTTTTAAGTATTAAACTGAACCAGTAGTTATATATATACTCACAAAGAAAATACCAGGCCCAGAATTAACTGTAAAGGCCCAGAATTGGCTGTACAGGCCAATTCTATCAAAATCTGAAGAAAAAGATCATCTAAACTTGATACAAATTCTTTGGAACAATAAAAAAAAAAAAGAGGAAATTCCCAGCAAACCCCTAATACTAAAACTAATCAAAGCTATTACAAGAAAAGAAAATTAAGGTCCATTTCATTCATTAATATAAATGAAAACGCTAAGCAAATAATACTGAATTAAATCTGACAGTACATAAAGACAGAATATATCATGACCAACTAGGCTTATCCCAGATATGAGGGATGATTTCAAAAAGCATTTGAAAAATTTTCATAATAAAGACACTCACTAAATTAGTAACAAAATGCCCTTACCTGAAAAAGAACATTTAAAAAAATAAAAATAAAAACCAGAGTAAACATCATCCAAAACAAGAAAATGGTAAAAGCAGTCCCTTTAAAATCATGATGTTTTATTGAAGGTCTTAAGCAAAAAGAAAAGAAAAATGAATTAGAGGTATAAGGATGTGAAAGGAGGAAATAAAACTGTTATCACTTGATATAGTAATTTAGACAGAACCCCTTCAAAATAACCAACATACAAATATTAGAGGTAATAGAAAAGTTTAGTAAGATAGCCAAATATTAAAACATAAAAGTGAATTGCATTTTTTTACCAGCATCGAAACCTAGAAAATTAATTGAAGAGAAGGTAGGATCTATAATTATAACAGAAATATCAAGGAGTTAGGATTAATCTAATAAAAGAGGAAAGGATCTCTACAGAGAAAATTACACATGTTAAAGATAATAAAGATCTAAACAGATACATACTATGTTCATGACTTAATATGAAGATATAAATTCTCCCCAAATTGACATATATAGTCAATGTTATTCCAGTCAAAATTCCAACAGAATTTTTCACACAACTTGGTAAGATGACTCTGAAATTTACATGAAGAGCATGGGGCCAAGAATAGAAGGATACTTCTGAAAAAGAGCAGGGAAGAAAGACATTACCTATTAGATATTGGACCTTATGAAGAAGTGAAAGGAATTAGGACAGTGATATTGGCACAGAGACAAACTGATGAGTGGAACAGAGTACAGTCCAGAAAACACACACACACACACGGAACTCTGATATACAACAGAGGCGGAATATGTTAGATAACTAGGGAAAAAAACAGATGCTTAATAAATGAGTCTAGAAAAAAATGTTGATCTATATGGAAAAAGATAAAACTGAACTCCTACTTTACATGATATACCAAAACCCAACACCCAATGAATCATGGACATAGATGTCAAAAATTAAAATTTAAATACACAGGTAAATATCTTTTACAACTTCAGACAGATAACAATTTCTTAAACAAGATACAAAAAGCACTGGTTCAAATATAAAATTCTATTCATCAGACACCCAGAAAAGGTAAAACATTAAGGTGCCAACTTGAAGAAGTAGTATCAAGAATACATAAACAACTCACAAATCAAAAAGAAAAACACGATTCACCCCATAGAAAAATAAAAATAAACAGAAATTTCACAGAAGAAACACATACGGACACTTTCAAAATGATTAGAGTCCAGGGAGATGTAAACCAAGACCACAATGAAATACAAGCTGGCTGGCAAAAATTAAAAGGCCTGACAATACCACATTGGAGCATGTGGCTAGACAGTTACTCAGATATTCCTAATGGGAGTGTAACTGGAGCATCTACTTCAGAAAACATTTTGATACATTTATGTACCACATTAAGTAGTCAATTCTACTTCTAGGTATACACCAGGAGAAATCTGCACATATACAACAGCAGACATGTAGAAAAATGTTTATAGCCACATACTTCATAATAACTCAAATGTCAATCTAGGAAGAATAAGTAAATAAACCCAGCATGTTCATGCAGTTGGTATTATACAGCATGCAATACTATGATAAACAACTTATAGAAGAATCTTAATGATATAGTATTAAGTCATGAAGTAAGTCCCCCAAAATCACACAGAGAATGTAAGAGATGAAATGAAATAAACCACTTATGTCAGGGGATTTTAAAATGGAGCTAGGAGGGATGCCTGGGTGGCTCAGTCAGTTAAGCGTCTGCCTTCAACTCAGGGTCCTGAGATTGAGTACCGCATCAGGCTCCTTGCTCTGAAGGGGGGCCTGCTTCTTCCTCTGCCTGCCACTCCCCCCACTTGTGCTCACTTTCTCTCTGACAAATAACTCTCTCTGACAAATAAATTAAATATTTACATAAAATAAAATAAAATAAAATAAAATAAAATAAAATAAAATAAAATAAAATGGAGCCAGGAAGCCAATGAAGAAATGGGACTTATGCACATCCTCACAAGATAAAACCATGAACTTCAAATTGAGTGAAAGGGAATAAATTCCAAGGACTCTCTGCCCAAACACCTGTAACTTGCTACAGTAAGACTTCGCTTAGTGAAAGCTTTAGCAACCAATTATATTCAGTCAAGATTAGTTTTTTGTGAGTCAACACCAATCAAAATTCTTTGTAAGCAACACAAACATTCCTTTTGTCTTTTAAAACCTTGATTTTCATTGCCTAGGGAACACAGTTTCGGTTGCTACTCAAATCTGTGCTCCCTGATGGCAACTTTGAGACCCCAAATTAATGCTTTTGTCTCATTTCAGCACTCCTCTTTTTTCAATTGATAAGCATAATACTTTTTATCTAGTCAAAATTTTATATACACACACCCTTTTTAGGAACAAAAAATACATAAAAGAGAAAGCGGGGCGGGGGCGGGGGTGCCTGGCTGGCTCAGTCAGTTAAGCAGCTGACTGTTGGTTTTGGGTCAGGTCATGATCTCGCAAGATCGAGCCCCAAGTCCAGCTCTTTGCCGAGTCTGCTTCAGATTCTCTCTCCCTCTCCCTCCCACTCCAGCTCTCTCTCTCTGAAATAAATAAATTCTTAAAAAATTAAAAAAAAGCAAAGAAATGATATACCAAATTCAACATGAGGATGGATTACAAGGGATGGAGGGAGGGAGGATGAGAGTTATGTTGAACAATGGGTGAGAGAGAAGGAAATAATAGATGAAGTTTACTTGGGTGGTGAGTTCTTAGGGGCTTACTGTATTACTTAACAAAATAAACAAATAAATAGGAGTCATGAGTGTGCGTCATCAATCAAGGATTATCATAATCCTACTCCATGTACCTGAAGATGATTTTTTTTAAAAAGGAAAAAAGAAAACCACAGGCATCATCCTTGGTTGCTGTGTCTTCCTCCTTCATCCCCACATCCAATCCATTACACATTAAGGGTGCTAACTACTTTATCTATTAAGTATTATTCAAATCTGCTCATACTCATCTCTACCACCAATCTTTCATCTACTTCTGCACGTACTTCTGCAAAAGACTCCTGATAACTAGTCTTATATTCTATACCACTGTCTCCTCCTCAAATGAATTCTCTACACTATAGCCAAAGGGATCTCTTCTAAATAAAAATCTGATCATGTCATACTTCTTTAAACACTTCAATAACCTTCTATTACTCTTAAGATACAGACAAAAAGTCTCAGCCTTGGCCTAAAATACCATGCATGATCTGATCTTTGTCAGCATTTCTGGCAGAAGGCTAATATTCTCTAATAACCATCCTCTCCTTCTTCCATATGAATAAAGCACCCAAATTTTATTTGGGTCCATGACCACCTGGAATGAAGACAACTTTCCCACTCTCCTTTGCTGCTCAGTACAGCAATGTGACTGAGTTCTGGCCAGACAGAAGTAAGTATGTGACACTGGCAAATTCTAGAAAATGTCCACAAAAGGAGAGAAGTGTACTGTCCCCTTCCTGCTTTCTGGAATGTGGAGTTAAGATAGAACGGCTAAAACTCCAACAATCATCTTGGGCCACTAAGTAATCTTTAGAATAGAATCCACACACAAAGGAACAAAAGAGTCTGTAATCCTGACAGTTCTTGGAAGTGAAAGAGAAAAACTTCTATTTCTTATAAAACATTGTGTCTCTACACCTAACTGTACCTAATTGTGATTAACAGGCTGCCTGTTCAGCCTCACATCTCATGCCATCTTCCCCTTGCTCTCTATATGCCAGTTACACTGGCCTTCTTTTAGTACATTTTACTAGTCTTACTTCCTTCTGCTATAAAGCTGTTATTAATCTGGGATGATCCTCAACCTCTTTCTCCCAGCTAATACCTACTTAACCTTTAGACTTCAGCTAAACTGTCACTTACTCAGAGCTTTCTCAGATCTCCCTAAAGGGGTCAAGTCTCATTTTTATATATATAATAAAAAATTTAATCTTGCCCAAAAAGAAGCCTTGCTTTGCCCTTGGCTTCTGGGAGGTAACACTAAGCTCTTGAAAAGCCAGGCCTTGTAAGAGCATCTTTGTTTACCTGGGGCATTTGGTCCATAAAGGTAGTCTAACACTGTGACTTCGGGTGGAATTTTGGGTCAACAATATCAGCTCAATCTCCAAGGTGACTGGAAACTGAGGTCAGCCACGTTGGGTGGTCAGCCAGGTCTATGAGACTGAGGCCAGAAAAAAACCTCTGGATACCAAGAATTGGTTGAGATTCCCTCAATGACAATACTCTGTACATAGTGTCACATATGGTTGCCAGGAAAGTTAGTGTCATTTGTGACTCTACTGGGAGAAGACAACTGGAAGCTCTGAGCAAGGAACTTTCCCAGACTCTGCCCCAACCATCTCTTCCCTTGGCTGAATTTAATCTGTACTTTCACTGTAATAAACCATAACTATAACTATAACAGCTTTCAATAAGGTCTATGAGTTTTTCTAGAAAAGTACAGAAATTGAGGGTGGTCTTGGGGACCCCCCAAAGTTGCAATTGTCAGAAGTGAGGGTGGCTTGGTGACCCTGAACGCTGTAGTTGGTGTTCAAAGTGAGGGTGGTCTCACACATTGTTTTCAAACTTTGCAGTATAATACGGTTGTCATTTCACTCCATGTAGCACTTATCACCACAATTTTACATTTCACTGATTAAAACCAATCTCTTCCACTAAACTCTAAGCACCTGTGGGCAGGAATTATGACTATTTATCATTCTCCAAGCACCTAGCACAATATCTGGCACATTGTAGGCAATCATCCTTTCCTGGAAGACTGAATAGTCAGACAAACCCAATACAACCTTAGTAAGTACAATCTTAGTGAGTAAATCGGTGAAAAATGGTTTAACAAGAAAATGTTTTGCAGCAAAGTATCAACAAAATGTCATTTCTTACACACAAATTATAATTACTAGATTCTTTTCTCAATACTTTATTCATCAGTGATCCACGTTCATGCACTCCTACAATTAGAGTGTATGATCAGCTAAAGACAGCCAGTATTACTATTATCTCTCTAAACTGATTCAGTTCCATCCATAAATACCAAAAATATATACTTAGTTAGTATTTATGACCTTATCATAAATAAATATAATTTTAATTACATTTTTTAAATTTCTGAAAATAGGAGACTCCTGGATAAAATCATTATGAGTCCTTGAAGCCTAGAATTAAGGATTACGTATTATGTAATACAAAGTTTCTGGCATAGGCTCATAAGAGGCATACACTAGAAAGACTAAAAGATATTATTGGGGAATTACTCATCTGTCAGTTCAATAAGAACTGCTGAGATAATGTGGTACAAAAAACACCCAGTATTATTGGAAAATCACTAATCCTAGATACTAATAAACATGGCAGGAATAATATAATACAAATAAAACATTAAATTACAGTTAAGATAGAAATACAGACCTAGAAAAATATTACAAATTCAAACCTTAGTATCATTTTTCTTTAGAGTACTTTCTTTTACCTTAAAAATACTTAGACCTCTACAAACCATTAATGTCGTAGCGTTAGTGAATACTAGTGTTAATTTTAATATTCTTAGAGATAAAAAGCTCAGTCTACATTTATTGGATATCTACCATGTGCCAGGAACTGTACATAAAAACAAAACCCCAGACTCCCAGGTTCACAATTTAGTGAAAGAAATTACACGCATGCACGCGCACATACACGCACACACACAGAAAAAAATCTGGAAGAATATAAATCATTTTCAGTGGTTATCTCTGAAGCAGGGATTATAAGGGACTTTTATTTCCTATATCATATAGTTACGCTTAAATTTTGTAAAATGAATATATATATTTATATACCTTAAAATATAAAACCTTTCTTTAAAAGGAGTAAATACACCTAAAGGACTTTTAAAATTATCTGTCTCCTATTTTTTCTCTATTATCTAGATCTTGAAAATCACAAACTGTGGTTTTGAAATTATAATTATTGTTGTACAATAATTCTCACATCAGTACAAGTATTATAATATATAAACAAATTATTTGTGTTAGAGAAATAATTAGAAACTCAAAATGTTGATCATTAAGTGATTAAATAAGTTACAGGACATTTACACCAAGAATACTTTTAAAAGAGGCAATGTTGTATGTGGTCAAGAGCATAAAACTTCAGAGCTACAGTGCCTGATCTGAGTCTGCACTCAGCACATGGTCACATATGCCAATGATACTGCCAATGATACCTGCATAACTTGGGCAACCTCTTTGGGACTCAGTTTCCACATCTGTGAAATAATAAGGAATCTATAAAACCACATAGCTTTGTTGTGAGTATCAGCTACAAAAGATAAATTATACATAAAAAATAATACATATGGAAGTGCCTAATAAGCCTTCAGAAAACGTTAGCTAATACTATTATGTGTATGGAAATTGAACAGAGTCAAACTTTTATCATTAAGTGAAAAAAGATGCAAAGTATTTTGCATAACAATCCAACTTTAGTAAGAAAATTATAATAATGTGTTAGCATATGAAAAGACAATGTGGGAGGTAGTATGGCATGTGGAATCACAAATCTGGGTTTTAGACCTGGGTTTAAATTCTGCGTGATCTCTGAAAAATAAATTAATTTTTCCAGGTCTCAATTTCTTCATCTGTGACATTAGGATAATAACCTCACAGAGCTGTTGCAAGGATTAAATAAATAACATATCTAAAGCACAATATCTGATACACAGTAAGAATGGTAAATGTTGGCTACTGTTGAATTGTTTTCATTATTTTTGAAATTAAGAAGAGACATGACTGTCTTATTCACCATTATGCCCCTAGTACCTAAAACAATGCCTAGCACAAAGTGGGTGCTCAATAACTACTTGCTGATTAAATGAATGAGTCAAACCAATAAAAGTGGTTAGTAGAGATGGGTGTGGGGTTACAAAGATACTCACTTTTATCATTATGTATTTCTGTACTTTAAGTTCTGCTATCATAAAAAAAATACACAATAATGTTCTCTTAACCCTTGAAGTAAAAAGAAGAAAGTGCTCATTTTTCTAAAAAAAAAAAAAAACACTCAATTTTAAAAAGTTGGGGGAAAATGGAAAGAAGTAGTAAGAGGAAAAGGGAAAACAAGTTACTAAGAGGAATAGCGAAGACTTGATCCAAAGGGCAATAATGAGAATTAGCAGTTTTATTTTCAACCTTTCTAAAGGTTAAACAGATTATCCTAAGCAGTATCTTGAGTCTGAGAAATAAATGCAATTTTCAAACAAATGACATCATATTTAGCTTAGATTTTAAACATAAATCAAACCTCTTTTTATCATTCTCTTTTTCAGCTTTTCCAAACAATGGACCAAATGTATGGAGACATCTAATAATAGTCAACACTTCACTGTATATACTAGAACAGCAGTTTTCAAGTGTGGTCCATGGACCCCCTGGGAATTCCTAAGACCCTTCTCAAGGGCTTTATGAGCTCAAAAATTGTTTTCATAATAATTCAAAGACAGTTTTTGCCTTCTTCCCTGCTTTCACATTTGTACTGATAGTATAATAGCAATGGCAGATAATACTGCTGGTATTTTAGCATCAATCTAGGCAGTGGCATTATACTGTTTCATTGACACAAACAGTGAAAAAAAAAAGCCAGTTTTACTGAAGACTGTCTTTAATGAAGCAGTAAAAGTTATTTTTATTAAAATCTGACTTTGAAGTACAAGTCCTTCGTTTTCTATCAAATGAAATAGGTAGCACAAATAAAGCACTTCTGCTGTAAACCAAAACATGCTAGTCATTTTGAGGAAAGGCAGTAATACCATTGTTTGAGTTGTGAGCTAAGTTGGCTGCTTTAATCTTGGAACATCTTTTTCACTTGAAAACACAAATGGCAGACAAATATGGTTGTTCAAACAGGGTATGTGGCAGATATTTTTCTTTGAATTGAGTGAAATGAGCCTGTTACAGGTAAATACCTGACAGCATATGTTTTTTTTGATAAAATTTGAACTTTCAAGTGAAAAATTAGAATTTGGTAAGGCTAAGATCCTCCACTGTTAGTTTAAAAGTTTCATGATACTTAACCCACTGTGAGTTTAAAAGTTTCATGTATGTAATCAAATGTGTCAACATTTAAAAGATCTGTATACATCGGTGAGCTTTCAAAATGACCAATGCACGATGTTATCAAATGCAGCATGAGCAAAAATCCATTTGTAGAGCAAGATAAACCAAAGAATTTTAATATAATAAAGAGTATAGTTCATTGATATGGTTTCAGATTTCACATTGCAACTAACCTTTAAGAAAACAACATTTTTTGAATTTTGCTATCAAAGACTATCCATAATTCTCTGAAAAAGATATTAAAATACTCCTCCCTTTCAAACTACACATATGTGTGAAACTGAATTTTCTTCATATACTTCAACCAAAACCAAAACCAAAATACTGCAACAGACTGAATAAAGAAGCAGACAGGAAAAAACAGCTGTGTGCTATGAAGCCAGACATTAAATCTGCAAAAATGTAAAACATAAATGTAAAGCTTCTTGCTAATTTTTTTTTATTTTGGTAAGTGTGATTATATTTCACTAAAAAACCTGTTATTTATGTTAACATGTAATGCGTTTATTGTTTTTTAATCAATTAATACTTTAAAATGTTTCAGTCTTAATGTCTAATATAATAAATATTGATAAATATAATCCATATAAATAGAGACGCTCTTTGGAGATCTCAATAATTTTTAAGAATGTAAAGGGATTCTAAGACAAAAAAGCTTAAGGACTGCTACACCAAAGACACAAAAGTGAAACAGAGTTCTGTTTATAGAAAGAATTGCTCTCAAGACTTCAGAGTATCTGAGGACCATACCTGCTTGGCAAAAAATATTGTGTCAAGTCTGGAGTCCTGAACTACAGAGCCTGCTGGTTCTTCTCCTGGTTGCCACTTGAAAAGAAAAATTAACCCATGAACTGGCCTACAAAATAAAATACAAGTTAATGACACCAAACACTGCTTCTTTTGGAACACGCTGTCAATATGTTACATTTTAGTCAGCTACTTAACAAATACATTGCAAACAAAGTAAGTTTGAGAAATTTTTTAAAGATTTCTATTGCTATTCAGTCACTAGAATGTTGCCTATGACACAGCTAATAAACCTTAACATTATATTAGATAAAACAGAATTATAATGAAAGGTTTATTGTCAAATCTGGATTACTCACTTCTACCTTGTATCACTTCACTTAAAAACTAAAAATAAGAACACAACAAAACTAAAAGAAGCTGTTAACCCTAGACTGAATTCTAATCTATATGAATAAAGTTCACGTGGGATGTTTATAGATAAATGGCTTATAGCATATATATTATAAAATATATTAAGTAGGGGCGCCTGGGTAGCTTAGTCGTTAAGCGTCTGCCTTCGGCTCAGGTCATGATCCCAGCGTCCTGGGATGGAGCCCCACATGGAGGCTCCCTGCTTGGTGGGAAGCCTGCTTCTCCCTCTCCCACTCCCCCTGCTTGTGTTCCCTCTCTCGCTCTCTCTCTCTCTGTCAAATAAATAAATAAAATCTTAAAAAAAAAAAGTTAAGTCACCTTTACATAATTGTTGGATTCATGAAAAATCATCAAATTGCAGTTATGAATGGGTGCTATCATCTTTTACATAATTAAAGGAACTCTTGTTGCCCATGAAACATTAAATCACCACTTTAGGATTCTCTCCAGTCTTTTTATAACTGTCTTCCATGCAACAAAACCCTTTCCTATCCTTTAAAGACAGTTCAAATGGTGCATATTTAATTAATCTTTCCTGACCACTCAGCCAGAATTAATCCCTTATTTCATCTCAAGTCATTGCTTTTTCATGGGGAAGGGGAAACTAGGGGGAAGCAAATGATCTCTTTACTATTAAAAACAGTAGCTATATCCTTAAAGTTCCCACTTCCCCTTTAGAAACCTACTCGTCACATTCCAAGAATCCAAGAACTCTCCCTCCAATGAAAATTCTTCTAGCCCTCTATTTGCAATACAGGCTCAATGCTTGGGGGCATAGAGATTGAGGGTAAGGGGATTCTCAGAGAGGTGATTAGAGACAAATGGATGGGGAAAAGGAAGGTACTTCCTGGCATCTACATTTGGAATCTGAACTGTAATCTCTCCAAGAAGCAATGTGATAATGTATAGACAAGTTCTGAACTACTATTAAAATACATTATCTACTAAATATGCTTTTGTAGACTAACCTATTACGTTTTTCATGTTAAAATGTGTTCTATGTTCTAACCCTATTGATCTATAAGTGACTACTGTAAAAAATCAACCAATAAACCAATTCTGACATGGAATTACAGAGACCTGGTTTTTAATCCCTTAAAAGTTACTTACATATGAGTCTCAGGTATTATAAAATGAGAGTAATAATACCTATTTCACAAGATTAAAGACAGACTTAAAGGAGGTGAAGTAATCAGCCTAAAGTAATCCAAGTAAAATAAACAGAAAACAGTCTGCTTAAAATACAGACATTACTTTTAACACAACTAAGATGATACTTACTTTAATTTTTCAAAGTTCTCAGGCTCTAAACTCCATATTTCTTCTACCTGGGCCCCTCGGCAACCTGAAATAAGAAATTATTACTTAACAAAATAACTCATTTTTTTCCTTCACCATTAAATAAAATACTAACTAAAAGAAATGCACATTTAGGGACAATGAGACAAGACAAATTAAAATGGTAAAACTAATAAAGCTCACAGCCAAATCCTTTTACTTCCTTTACTACTTCCTAATTATTTATAATGGGAGTATATTACTTTTATAATTTAAAGAATTTTCAAGAGTTTATTTTCACTGAAACACCACTCCAGACTTCTCAGTCTCCCTCAGTCTCTGTCTCTTCTGCATCTGCTCTTGCCTAGCTCTGCCCTTGGCCCTCTTCTTTTTTTACTATACACTTTCTTTTTAAGTGATAATAAATAACTACTACTTAACAGTGACTTTCATATCACATGTTTAATTCTGATCCTTTTCCTAAATTTCAATTCTTTATCTTCTTTAATATAATTTTATTTTCAACTACCTCAGAGTTCCCCAAACATACCCTTCCTTAGGACAGTGTTTCTCAATTAGGTGATGCCCCCCTGCTGTCCCCCCGCTGCCTGGGAAAGATTTTACAATGTCTGGAGACATTTTTACTGTCACTACTGTCACCAGTGGGAAGGCGTTGGCATCTAATGGATAGAGGCCAGAGATGCCAAACATCCCACACTGCAAAGGACTGCCACCAACAGCAAAGAATTATCTGGCCCAATACGTCAACATTGCCAAAGTTGAGAAATCCTGTCCTAGTAGTATGTATCATAGTAACAGTATACTGGTTAAGAGGTTGGTTTCAAAAATGCCAGGGTTTGAATCCTGGCTCCTCCATTTGCTAGCTCTATGACCATTTAACCTCTCTGTTCCCCCTACTCATGGAGTCGTTATGAGGAATCAGTGAGATAATTTAGTATACATGAGATATATTTAATACAGTGTCTGGAACACTGTAAGGGTTTACTGTTAACTAGTACTATCACAATATAAAAAACAGCCATATTTACCAGTGCCTTCTATTAGTAAAGTACTTTAAATGCATTTTCCCTAATCACTGCCAAGGCAAGTATTATACAGAAGAAGTTTAGGGATGTTAAGTGGCTTGCCTAAATTCACTACAGCCAGTATATGCCAAAAAAATAATTAAAACCCATATCTGGTTCCAAAGTCTGGACACTTTTTAATATTCCAGATTATTTTCAAGTAAAAGCTAGAGAAGCCTTTGACTTACCTGGGGGAAAAAAAAAGTTGGGTCAACCAACTATATGACTTTGGTCATTCATATCATCCCAGGACTCAATCTGCTCTATTCAGCAAGTATCTATTAAGTATCCACTCTTGTATTAAAGATAAATGTACAAGGGAGAGTTACTAGGTTGTTTGTAGTAGAAAACATATTGCTAGACATTCACATATAGGAAGTTGGAGGAAAAAGCCTTGTAAGTGTGAACCTATAATCATACGAGAGTTGAAAAGGCACAAAAGGACACTAATGCAATTGTTAACACTGATTACTGCTATTGGAAATCAACTGTAAAAAGGCCAAACATTAAAATATTGTACATATCATACTAAAACAACAAAAATCCACTGAATAAAAGTGTCCCAAAATCTTCTGCACACAGTGAATTTCAAGTGGTGACACCGGTTTAAACAACCTTCTGCTAAACACACACACCTCTTTGTGTAAAGAAAACATAGTATTCAGCTCTTAGTATCTATCTCCTTATATACATTCAATATCTAATAATCCAACTATGTACACTCAATTTCAAATAATGTATGGTATAGGAAAGAGAAAGCAGCAGTGATTCAAGAGACCTGGGTTCCAATCCCATCACTGACTTAAAATTCTTAACCTTGAACAAGAACATAATGTCTTAGAGCCTTACCTTCCTTGTGTATAAAACAAGGGTACTCCTACTCCCTGCTTCATCCAATCCACACAATTCTTGTGAGGTTATATATTATTAAGCACTAAATATAAAGAATCCCCTAATGCAGACTCCCTAACATATATTAAGTAAAAAGATGGGGGCAGGGTGGGGAAGGTTTTAAAAAGTTAACAAAATGTTGGTATTTTACAAATACCTTTTATGTGCCAAGCATGGTACTAGAACTTATCAAGGACAGAAAATAATAAACTATTGTCATAGTACTTAAGAACATCACAACTAGGGGCCGCCTGGCTGGCTCAGTCAGTAGAGTCTGTGACTCTTTATCTCAGGGTCCTAAATTCCAGCCCCACACTGGGAGTAGAGGAAAGAAAGGAAGACAGGAAGGAAAGGAGGGAGGGAGGGAAAGAGGGACGACTTCACAAATACTAGGAAACAAGTATATACAATTCAAAGACAATGCAGTGTACCTAATTTGCATATGAAACGTAGGCTGGAGAGCCTTCTGGAAGATAAGAGGTAGGAGACCATTGCTATCTTGGTTTCATGGATAATTGAACTGGGTCTTTAATAGGATGACCATAGAATCTGTCATCCAAACCAGAACACTGCTCCGAGGTGAAAGGAAGTACTAAAATTAAAATATGGTTGAAATATTAATGTATTGGGGAACCTGGATGGCTCAATTGGTTAAGTGACTGCCTTCGGCTCATGTCATGAGCTCAGGGTCCCTACTCTGTGGGGGAGCCTGCTTCTCCCTCTCCCTCTGCCTGCCACTCCCCCTGCTTGTGCTCTCTCTAATAAATAAAATCTTTTTTAAAAATGAAATATTTATGTATTGACAAACACATTTGCATTATGATACTAGTGGCTCCATAAAATAGTTCCATTCAAAACCTAATTTCAAAAATATTTCTCTTAAAAATAAACCTGGAACATCTCTCCCCAAGAAAAATACCCTAGTAGGGTCCTCCCTAACTGTTGCCAGTGCCTTAAATTTAAGTTCAATGCTATCTTCCAACAGTTTTGACAATTTGTCATTCCCCTAAGCTCACCAAGTCTACCAAAAAGTAAAGGCATGGCCCCAGCTTCCATACCTCTTACAAAAAAATAGTCCCAGATATATTCCCTAATCATGTCATTCCATGTTATTTAGTGATGTGACCAAATAGGAAAAACTGGATTGTGGGTTCTCAGGCAAGCACTCCAAAAACAAGGACTAGACTCAATTATTTGGGAACCTCAAGTTGGAAAGCTGTTAATTTGTATCCCCAGTGAGAGGGTTCCATTTTGGGGGCCCCAACAATTATAAGCAATACTTGTTTCTAGGAGTACCAGGCAGAAGTATACGTTTACTTCTTATGTGAAAGCCAGGCATTAACTTGCCTCTTTCCTCAAAACAAGGTAACATGTACCTCAAGAGAAGTCTTCTTGTCAAGGAAACACTATGTTGGCCCCAAAAGTCATTCAGATTTGTCTCAACTGGGCCAGAGTTGTGGATGATGGAATTCTGCAAGACTTCTTCCTTGCAAGCCCAGGAGGAGTCCGTGCAATCACTAAAATACCCTGCTATACCTGAGTTCATGCCTTAAGCCAAGATGAAAAGTCAATACAAAAATTTAAGGAGAAAGCCACCTGCTGTCTAATGTAAACACTACAAGAGATAAACAGATTTGGTACTAGCCCTGATGGGTCAGGTCAGATTAATCAGAGTAGTGGAGGGAAAGGCATGTTTGGTATAAAAAACAAGAATGGCTTTTGTTGGGAGACAACTTCCAATGAGTTTCTTCTGTTTCTGCTTGTCCTCTGAGAGTTCTGGACTATCTTTTCAAGGATGTTATTTTAATAAACAGATGTAAAAGACAGAGATAGTATCTCCTCTAGTGCAGAGAGAAGACTTATTTGCCGTCCATAGCATCTTCCTAAAGCTAAACGTTGATGAGGTTTGTGAGCTAACTCTTTAATAAAATTGGGAGCTCCCTAAGGCCAGGGTTCCTTAGCTATGACATAGGCCCATGTGTACAACATCCACCTAGATCCACCTTCACTCCCATGGACCTGTAGGTCAAGGGAACCAATGCAAACATGAATCTCCTGCTGCTTACTGTGGCAATGGTAATACAATTCTTTATCTCTTTATCAATATATCAATAATACAATCTTTTATAAAACAGTGGCAGGCTAACTCATTAGTTGGCAAACAGGGAAAATATAATAGTACATATTTATTAACAGATGTTGGATTTTATCAAATGCTTTTTGTGTCTATTGAGATAATCATATAGCTTTTCTTATTTAGTTAATTTGGTAAATCACATTGAATCTCAAATGTCAAACCAACATTGAATTCCCAGGATAAAACCCATTCAGTCATGATATATTGTCCATTTAATATATTATATTTGATTTGCTAGAATCTTTTGCATTTATGTTGATGATGGAGTTAGGTTTGTAGTTTACTTTTTTGTAATGCCTTTCTCTGGATTGGATGTTAGGATAACAATGGCCCTCATAGAGTGAGATGGGAAATATTCCTTCTCCAGTTTTTTGGGAAAAGTTTGTGTAGAATTGGTATTACTTAATCCTTAAGTATTTGAAATAATTTACCAGTCTTCACAATTTTGGCTAGAGTTTTCACTGTGGGAAGATTTTAAATTATAATTTTAATTTATTTAATAAATATAAAGCTATACTGGTTATCTATTCCTATTTGAGCTTTGGTAATTTTTACTTTTAAAGAAATCCATACATTTCACCCATGTTGTCAAATTATTGGCAATAATGATATTTAGAATACTCCCTTGTTATATTTTTAATCTATAAAATCTATAGTGGTATCCTCTCTCTTACTCCTAATATTGGCCATTTGTATCTCTTCTTTTTTTTTAAGATTTATTTTCAAGCAATCTCTATCCCCAACATGGGGCTCAAACTTACAACCCCAAGATCAAGTCACATGCTCTACCAACTGAGCCAGCCAGGCACCCCTCTCCTCTCCTTTTTCTGACCAGGCTGACTAGAGGTTTATCCATTTTATTGATCTTTGAGAAACCAGCTTTTAGTTTCATTGATTTTCTCCACTATTTTTCTCTTTTTTGTTTCACTAATTTGAACTCTGATCTTTATTATTTCCTTTCACCTGCTTACTCCAGGTTTCATTTGCTCTTCTTTCTCGAGTTCCTTTAAAGTTGGGGTCATTGATTTGTTGTAGGAAAAGTAAATGCAGTCCCTGTTATTCCATTTTGGCTGGAAACAGAAGTTTACAGCTTCTGTTTTTAATCAGTAGACCATCACAGTTTGTTTTGATGCATTTATGAATTATGTATGTACCATACCAATTAAAAGTATAAGTTCTGTTCCATCAGTTTCTTAATGAGAACTTTGTTTTTGGGGGCACCTGGGTGGCTCAGCCGGGTAAGTGGCCCACTCTTGGTTTTGGCTCAGGTTATGATCTTGTGGTCATGAGATTAAGCCCCACATCTGCTTCAGCTTCTGTGCTCGGGGGAGTCTGCTTGAGGATTCTCTCTCTCCCTATGTCCCTCCCACATTCTCACACACTCGTGCACTCTCTCAAACAAATAAATAAATCTTTAACAACAAAAAAAAGAATCTTGTTTTACCATGATGTTATATTTCACTAAAATTTGTATTTATATATTCACTGACTCCACAAATACTTCCCCCTCCAGTGAAGAAACTTTCAAAATAAATTGACAATAGCATACATAAAACAAAAGGATTGTCCACTTTTTAAAGAATGAACTTCAAAAAGCTTTTTAAATTCATGAATTGGATAAGAAAAAAAACGGAAATGCTTGGAATAAACTTGCTTCACTTTTCATATGTGCCAGTGCAGAAGCTGCATTTACATATCACCCTCTTATGCGTGACTTTTAATCATTTTCAATTGTAAGTTTTCTATACATAGGGGACTGAAACAATAGCTGTTAATGGAGTGGATTAATTTAAAAACAAACTTGCCTAGTACACTTTTTCTTAAAGTGAACTTTAATATGTCATAATAGTTAAGGTTTTGAAGGTAAATATTATGGCTAAACCTGCAGACATCTCAAACTCAATAACCAAAAACGAATTCATTTTCTTGTCCATCAGGCTTGTTCAAGCTTCACCAGCCACTCAAGCTAGAAACCATGGAGTCATTTTCACCCTTTCCCCTACATCCACTCAGTCAGCAGTCTTGTTGATTTAAATAGAGCAAAATTATTGCAACTACCTCCTGCTTTTTAACCCATTACTTTATGTCAAGCTAATCACCTGACTCCATCCATTTTAAGAGACTTCTAGCTTCTCTCCCTTCATACCATCGCACCCTGCACACTATATATAGTAAACCTTTTTTAATTATAAGAATGTCATTTCAGCATTCAAGTATCTTTAAGTCCCCAGTGACTACAGGGCAATCCAAACTATACAACGCAGCATACAATCTGGTCAGTTTACCTTCTAGCTTCAGATTCAAATATTTCTCGTCTGTTACGTGTTTTTTGTCACTCTGCTAGCTGTTTCCTATGGTGTATACTTTAATATTACCACTGTTTATGTTTTTTCTTCTGCCTGTGCTCTTCCATGACCTGTGTTCCCATAACATTTTGTATATGCTCTAACATAGCAATTAATACACCATATCAGTTTGAGTGTCAGATCTTTAGAGGAGCAGTCATGGTTTATTTACACTGAAAATTCCCAAGCCCTATCAGTGTGCCTGAGACACAGTAGGTAAACAATATATGCTGGATAAATTATATTACAAATATTCAGCTATGTACAATACAGTATCTATACCAACGTTTAGTTTTTATCCCAAGTACAAGTTTTAACATAATAGCTAGAATTAGTAATACTTGAACAAATGTAGCAATAAAATAAACTTACTGCCCAAAGTAAAGGACGGGAACAAGGACAAGAAAGGATAAAAAGTCAAATATGCTGACTATTTAGGATGTAAGACAAGGAACGTGGCCAGGAAAAAAAAAAAAAAAAAAAAACTGAGGAAAGCATGTGGCCTCTAGTCTAGAGCACTAGCTCAAGAAACCACACTTTACCGGAAGCCAAAAAACGAACAGGGAGAAGAACTAGCAAGTGGCTTGTCAGTCCCATGCAGTCAGCGTGTGTGAATGTCCGCAGAGCTATTCACACACTCAAGGTGTTCTGCTTTGAGTAACCAGAATCTCGGGTTCCTGCGCGGCTTGGACCATACACACCCCACCGTCGAGGAGGCACACCCTAGCTTTTCCTGCAGGACTGATGACCCGAGAACGTGCATCTAGGCACACCTGCCGGGTAAGGGGAACGCTCCCCAGAGAAGCGACAGGAGAAAAGGAAAGATAGGTGCGTAAGGGCGGGGGCGGGAAGCGCTCAAGTCAATTAACAAGTAATTGAGTGCCCAGTCCTGAGGATACGACAGTGCACAAGACGGATACGACAGTGCACAAGACAGATACGATCCCTGCCCTCGGGATGTGGCTCTCAAAATTACTGCGGAAATGCGACTACCCAGGACTGAGGAGTGGGCGAGAGACCTCCGCGATCCAGGTTTCTGGAGTCGCCTCCCTTCAGACGCGAGGCGGCAGTGGCCGCAGAGAACCACTCCATGCCCAGCTTGGGCCTCCTCCCGTGACCCCCGGCCCAGGACGGTCCCTTGGCTCTCACCGAATCCTTTAATGAGCTCGGTGAAGACCCCGGGGTCGCTTTCCATGAGGCACCACTCCCCGGCATTGCCCGTCATGGCCCCGGCCACACACCGCCCCGCTCCACCTCAGGCGCTGGCCGCCCCCCGCACTAGCTGCAGCCAGCCACTGATCTCGGCAAACCCGCCGCTGAGCTCGTCAACCCCACGTCACCCCGCCTACTTCCCGACAGCCTCCGGGCGCCGTCACCTGCAGCGCGACAGAGCGCGGGAGGACGCTCTAGCCATTCAGGAGACAGCGAAACTCTTCCTAGGCCGTGCAGGACCCGTAGCGGATTCGGAAGGGGCTGGGGCCTAAGAAGAAAGGGCGGGGATTCAGCGCGTCGTAGGAGGCAACATCCGGGATCCTCGCCAGTCGGGGGCGGGGCAAAAAGAGAGGGGCGGGGCTCGTTCCCGGGAGCAGAGTCTGGAGTCCCCGCCGGCGGTGGAGTTGGAGCAGTTACCGTCCGTGGGATTGGAGGAGCTTTTTGTTGTCTCCACGCACCGCGCAGGGCTTCTCCCGGTGGTGCTGCGAGTTCGGAGGTCGGCCGCCAAGCACAGGTGAGGAAACTGCGGGAGGCCGGCTGGGGGCCCTTTGTGCGGTCTGAGCGGCTCCGGGGACGCACAGGGTTTGGCTGATCCTCCATGTCCCTCATCCAGCATCCTAGCGACTGAGGCCGGAGCAAACACTTCTCCAAACCATCGTTCTCCCCCGCCTTGCCTCTGCGTCCTGCCGTTGGTGGATAGCGGAACCAGCACTTCTGCGGGCACAACCTCGCTTAACCCGGATCGGACGCTCCCGAGGGTGGGCCCTTCCCAAATCCCGGACCGCTCCGTCTTGTGCTTCCTTAGCGTTCCACAGGCCGGCGTCCGGAGGGCCTGCTTTAGCTTTACTCCTCCTCTTCCTCCTCCTTCTCCCGCGGCTTCTGCGCCGAGAGGCGTTGCCCCGGATTTGGGGTTTGGGAAGAGGGATCTTTGTGGGAAGACAGAAGGCGAATTTATCCTCGAGGGATGACGAGAGGAGAAAGATCTGTAGTTCGTGGAGATGACAGACAAGTGTAAGGGGATGCGATGCTTCAAAGAAAAGGAGGTTGAGGAAACGTAGCGTATTAATCGAAAAACATTTGTAATGTTTCTAAGATTAAATGATGAGTTAACCCAAAAATGCCTATATTCGCTAAACCGTGAGATTGCCCTCATTCAGCAGGCTTTTGCAGAATATTAGTGTTAGGATTAAAATCTTCAAGAGTGTATGTATTTATTCATCACTCCTTAAAGCTCTGACTTCCAAGAAGGGCCTTTGGATTCTAGACAAAAATGCTTTAGTAGACAAAACTGGTTCCTTGCTCCTCGAACAGGTGACCCATACCTCGGAGTTAGCGAGTATTGTGTTATGGACTATGTGAAGCCACAAAATAAACGTGACAGGTATTACTGAGGGAAACAACAGTTTTTATATAAAAACAAGCATGGCTATGGGGCACCTGACTGGCTTAGTCGGTACAGCATGCAACTCTTGATCTCCGGATAGTGAGTTTTAGCCCCACATTGGGCGTAGAGATTACTTAAAAAAAAAAAAAAAAGGTATGGCTATATTATGGAGTAGAAATGAAAGTTTGTATCAAGTTTTTTTTTTTTTAATTTGAAACTTTCTTGAAGTCAAAATAAAAAGACACTCTGGTCGGGGCGCAGACTTCTGTTCAATTATCTGTTCCGTTAAGTTTACTAAATGGAAAAGTTTGTGAGGCACAGAGTCTAGCTGTAGTTCCTTAATAAACCATATCTAGAGTGAGTGTCATTGGAGTTCAAAGCTGTTTGTGATAATTTGTGGTATATTTTAATCTATAATATTACTGTGAAGTTGCAAGTGTTTTCTGCGCTGAATACTCATAACAAACATTTATTTGATATCCAGCTTAACATGGTGCCTGTTGCAGAAAGACCAAACTGAAAATTTAGCCCTTGACACAGCCTAGAAGTAACCAGAAAGGAGGGCTAAAATTTCTTCAATTATGTTAACATTTAATCCTAAATTCACATAAAAATCCAGATTTCTGGGTTTTTGAGAAAAATGAGATCTGGTAATACTAGGTCCATACTACATGGCACCCAGTTGGCTGAAACTGTGTGCCTTCAGGATGGCATGCTGCCATGTTTCCCACAGTTCCTCACCACTTTTTATTGCATCACATTTGACTTGATCAACTCAGGTACACCACCAATCTGAATGATACAGTTGCTTGCATTTGTGGACCCAGTTTTTGTAGTATTGTTTCTTTTAAATTGTCTTGCACACTCATAGATGTTTGTCAGCTTTGACTTCATTTAAAAATCATTAAGCTGCAAAACTTGTTTGACCTCTTAGGATGAAACCATTTTCAAATAACAAATGATCAAGAGACTTTAGAAAGATACACAGATGTGTACATTCAAGAAAAACAGGAACCCAAGAAATAATATTAATACTGTTAAAAGATAACTATAAATGTTGTTCTAATGAACACAAAGCAGAAAGAAGCGCTATTACATATTGTATTAATTACTAGCCTTCACTGATTTTGCATTCAATATTAAGAGAAGTGGGCAATGTATAAAATGGCCACAACCAATTTTAAATTGTGGCCATACCTTTAAAAATACTGTGATCTGTTGAATTCTTCCCTAAATTTTAATTTACTGGAGTTTTAAAATAAAACTTTAGTTATATTAAAGTCTTTGGAGTAATAGTGCTTTAGGAGGACTGGATAGGACAGGCCAACCCAAAGAATTAACTATCTTTTGTTGTTGTTGTTAATCTGGATTTACAACGCTTGATTATCTAGGAGTGGATTAATTGACGACCAGCCTCTGACCTCATTCACTGCCCAAACTGCCTTCTAAAACACTCACAATGGAGCTTAAACTTTGAGGAGGGAGATGATGGGAGTTGGGGAAAGGGGAAATTAAGGTCCTGTATATGTCTGTGTGTATCTCAAATTGCTTTCTAAGGGCAAATATAAAAAATACAGGGTTAAATATCATTTGAATGTCTATTTATTTAAATTACTTCCCAGATATATTTTAATACAGTCAATTTTTAGTTTTTATTTTTTTTAATCACAGATTTTTGAGATAGAATTCCTGTGTCATGAAATTCACTATTTTAAAATAGCCGTACAGTGAATTTTAGTGTATTCACAGACTTCTGTTGATGTAGGCAGATTGTGTCTATGGACCCAAAAGGAGTCCTGCAGGACCAGCCATGAGGGTTCTTGGCTTTACAAAGGATAGAAGTGAAACACTATCTGAAGACGAAGTGAGAGCAGAGCTTATTAAAGATACGGAGAGAGGACAGATAGAAACACAGTATTTGAGAGACTCTGAAAGGAAAGGAGAGTGAGTCTGTTTTGTTTGGGGTATGGGGTTTTTATGAGGATTGTGATCTGGTGTGTATGTCTTCTCAGCCATCCAGAAACTGGTCAAAACAAGGATTAGTGTTCAGGTGTCCTCCTTAAGTCACTTGGGCCAGGAGGCTTGGCGTCAGGGTGTCTAGAGCCAGTGGTCTGCAAAATGTACATGACAACCTTGTCCTGTCACTCCTATCTGTTGTGCTGGAAGACTCCAGAGAAATCATTAACTCCTGGACCCTAAAGGGCATATATTATTTGTACTATAAGTATAAGGCACACGTGTGTAAGGTGGGGGTGCAGGTCCTAGCAAGAGTAGAAGCAGGAAAAGGAGCAAAAAAGCAGTTCTTCATGGAGTTCCTTCAGTTTCCCTATCTCAGTGTAACCATCACCACTATCTAATTTTAGAACATCTTCACCACCCCAGAAAGAAACCCCTTATCACTTCGGAGAACAGTCCGGCAGTTCTTCAGAAGGTTAAATATAGAGTTACTATATGATCCATCATTTTACATTACCAGTAGCAATGTATGAGGGTTCTAATTTCTCCAGATCCTTACCAACACTTATTATTGTCATTTTCTTTGTAGCCATGTAGAGTGTGAAGTGGTATATCATTTCAGTTTTGATTTGCATGTCCCTGATGAGTGATGTGAAATGTTGGAGTTCAGGAGCAAAAGGTCAAGAAAGAATTCTTGAGATGTCTCCAGTGCAGAAAGGGTGGTTTTATTAAAGCATAGGAACAGGACCGTGGGCAGAAAGAGCTGCACTGGGGTTGTGAGGAGTGGCTGATTATATACTTTTCAGTTGGGAAGATGTTAGGGATAGCGATAGCGTAAGTCTCCAAGGAATTTGAAAGCAGTGTTTCCAGGACTTTGAGGGTCTAGCTGTTGTTAGGAAAGGTCATTTATTACTGTCTAATAAAACCTTAGTTTTGAGACTCAGATGTATATCAGGAGGCCATATGCTTGGAGGATGATTGCTAACATATATCTGAGGGAGGGGGATAGAGATAAAGGAAATTTTCAAAAGGATTGTGATAGGATCTTGGAGGTTGAGCTAATTAATGTCCAGCTAAGGTTGCCTTTGCCTCTGGCAAAGCATTGACGTTGAGGCAGCTAACTAAGCTCCTTGATAAAGTTCACTCTGCCTGTCCCAAGTACTTGTCAGTGGGCTGCAAAGGAAATTTATTTTTTTTCTATATTTCTTTCTCCTTTGTTGTCTACATCAATGAGTACTGATATTCAGGATCTTTTTATGTTTTAGTGCCCATTTGTCTGTCTTTGAAGAAGTGCCTACTCGGATGCTTTGCCGATTTTTTAATTGGGTTATTATTTTATTGAGCTCTGAGGTTTTTATATATTCTAGATATAAGTTTCTTATGGTATGATTTGCAAGTATTTTCTCCATTCCATGGGATCTCTTTTCACATTCTTGGTGGTATCCTTTGAAACACAAGTTTTAAATTTTGATGAAGTCCAGTTTTATCTTTTCTTTCTTTTGTCACTTTTGCCTTTGGTGTCTGTTTTGAGATCAGTTCTCTGACACAACTCTGTCCTGCAATTCAGTTCCAGAGTTAGCTTCAGATCCCACAAGTTAAAGGGCAAGATCCCCAACAAGACTGCCCTTGCTTCAGACACCAGCTACAAGTAGGGCCCCTAGTCTATGCAACCAACTACAAATGCAGGTCTTCCCAAACCCTCTCAGGGTCGATAATTCACTAAAATGTCTCACATAACTCACTAAAAGCACGATCTTTATGATTATAGTTTTAATATTAAAACTATGACTCAGGAACAGCCAAATGGAAGACACATATAGGTGAAAGTCTAGAGGCAGGAGAGGGAATTCCCTCTGTGTGGAATCCTGGTAATTCATACTCCCACCACATCAGTTTATTCACTGTTCACCAGTTAGGAAGCTCCACTGAACTTTGATGTTCAGAGTTTGTATATGGGATTTTATTATGAGGCATGACTGATTGTGATTGGTTGACTATGTGGTTGAGCCCAATCTTGGGCCTTACACCCCTTCTGGGAGTTTGATCTGACCCAAAATTCCAACCCTTTAATCAAAATCATTAGTCTTTCCGGTGACCAGCCCCCATCCTAAAACCCAGAATGAATTGCCACATTAGCATAACAAAGACTCCTATTAATCTGGAAATTCCAAAGATTTTTGAAGCCCTGCCAAGTAACATGGACAAAAACTAGATCTTCTTTATTATACCACTGTCTTATCACCCAGCCAATTTTAAACTTAATTTATATATCAGCACTCAGGGACAAGGAGAGTAGGCTTAGAACTACTGTCGTTCCACTTTTCATATTTAACTTTAAAAATCTGATTCTGATAAATTTACACAAACAAGTGGAGAGGGGCCATTAATTTAACCTGTTCCACTGTTTTATGTTGCATCCTGGGAAAAACAGTCACTGAAGCATTTGAAAAGCTGAGTATTTTTTCCTGCAGAAATGTTGAAAGGGGAGGTCCTTGTGGGTGTCACTAACATATGCAAGGGTAAGATTCCTTTGATAAAGCAATGAATAAGTAACTACATTTCTTATAATAGGGATTACAGGGATTACATTTAGGGATTGCTTTTAAGCATCTTCCCTAGAGTTAAAAGTTCATTTTTCTTCTTGCTCAACAAAAGATAACTTGAATACCTAATATTAAATATATTAGAAAAACTTACAAAGAGATGCTGTTCTGCTCAGAAGACATTTTCACTCCATACTTATTACTTCCTCATTGTAACTTTTTCACGTTTAATTTTTCTTGATTGTATATCCACTACCTGCATATAGTACATTTTTTTCTGATTACAGAATTTATCTTAAAGGCTTGAATTACATTTTTAATTGCACACATTGAGTCTTATTTTCAAAATAAATGTGTTACAGGAAAGAAAAACCAGTCATACATGATTCTTAGATGGTTCAGAAAATCACTTTAAAACTGCTTACTTATCCTTAAGTATATATTACTTAAGTGGTGTTCTGTGTTCAGAGAAGGGATACACAAGACCAGATCCCTGCTCTTAAGGGAACTAATATTAGCTAGACATAATCACAAAGAATAATAACAAGGGAGCAAATTTGGAGGGGAGGGAATTTTGGGATTTGGATTGGGACCTTTAAATCACACCTCTTGGGTTTTAGTTCAAGAAAGCTGTTGTATTAGCATGATCTAATATTGAATATCATTTCAATATTATTCATCTAACAAATAGAACTAATAAGCAGGAATAGCCAGGTTAAAGTACCACCCAAGGGTGTTTCTGTAAAAGTTTCGAGATGAAGCTAGCGATGTCAAATGCAGTGTAACGATGAAAATAATAGAAAATTTTCTATTGGAATTAGCAGTTACATCTTTGAGACTTAAGTCAGTCTTTGAGAAGCCTGTTATTCTCAAAGTTTTTTTTTTTTTATCAAAAGGCAGATAAAAAGCCATATTGAAAAGGGGGTAAGAGGGGCACCTGAGTGGCTCAGTTGGTTAAACGACTGCCGTCAGCTCAGGTCATGATCCCAGGGTCCTCGGATCGAGCCCCACGTCAGGCTGCCTGCTCATTAGGGGAGTCTGAGTCTCTCCCTCCCCCTGCTCATGCTCTCTCTCTCACTCACTCTCTCTTTCAAATAAAATAAATAAAATCTTTTTAGAAAGGGGGGGGTTAGGAATAAATAGCAGAAGCATCATCTGTTGCACCAGGAGTTTCAGCCAATACTGCTCTGGGTAACTGTAAATCAGTCCCTAATGGCTAATATAATATGATTATTACACTTTGACACTACCTGAGGCCTAGGCCTGCCCTAACATAAGCTACTTTATACCAGAGCTTTATTTGAAATATGATGCTGATTATTTCCAACACAATTCAAATCACTCCCTCCGCCCGCCCCCATTAACATTTAAAATGTGAGGCTCTCCATTCTCCACGCATTTATCCCGGAGACCCAACCTCATTGTTGCCTTGCATACCCGACTTCGCATATTGGGAACTTCCTCAATTATTCTCCTTTTTTTCCTCAATCTTCACCCTTCGTGAAGGAGATATCTCTTTTGCTGTCAGTAGGCCAGTCTCAACCTGGATGCTCTGAAGCTCATTCTGTTCCACTTCTTTTAGTGATCTCATTCCCTCAGTTATATCTTTTCTCTACTGTCTTCCACTCTCCAAATTGAATCATTCAACCTCAGCCTCAATGTCCTCTCATTTATAAAGGTAAAAAGATTTTTCTTCATGTTCTCAGCTTCTCTGTTAACCATCCCTTTCTGTAAGAGTAGTCCACCTGTGAAGTCTCCTTCATTGCATACTCCTAATCTCACTGTAATCAGGCTCATTCTTGCAGAACTCTACTACAATCGCCCTTCCTCATCACTACTGTTTGCTAAATCCAGTGGTCATTTTCCCGAATTATTTTACTTCACCTCTGAGCATTTGACATTACCAGCCATTGACTCCTTGAAATTCTCTTTCTGTGGTCCATGATACTACTGTTCCTGGTTTGCTATGTACCCCTCCTTCTCTTTCTCCTTTAAAGGGCCCTTTTTTCCCTAACTTTTTTTTTTTTTAACATTTTATTTATTTTTGAGAGAGAGGGAGAGAGCGAGCAGGGGGGAGGGAGAAGCAGACTCCCCGCTGAGCAGGGAGCCCAGTGTGGGGCTCCATCCCAGGACCCCAAGATCATGACCTGAGCTGAAGGCAGACACCCAACCAACTGAGCCACCCAGGCACCCATTTCCCTAGCTCTTAATTATGAATATTGACCAGGATTCCATCTTAAGGCTTACCCACAATATATAAACATGTTCAAACTTGTATCATTCTGAAAACAAAGTTTCTTTTACCGTGTGTTGCTCTTTAAGCTACTACCTTATCTGTCAACATTTCTTTACAGCTATGCCGGTATACTTAGTTCTTTTTCTAAAATCTAAAGACAGCAAGATTTCAGAAATCCCTTTCTGGAACACATTCCCCCCAAACTTAATATACCAGTTTTTCAATTTGCCTTCTCTGCACAAGTCTTCTTGTATTATAGAGACAGCATTATTTTATTCTCCTCTGCTGACTCACACAGTACTTTTTTATTAGAGCACTTAATTACAGTTTGCTTTGTATATGTATATATTTCTACCTCACCAAACAGAATGTGGTTTTTCTAAGGGGAGGAAAAAAACCTTTTTTGGGAGATGGGGGGGTACTTTTTGGAAAAAAATCTTTTTAATTGAACAGGAACCTCTTTAATGTCTTACACATAATATGCAGTAAATGCTGGTTGAGGGTTTTTTTTTGTTGGTTGTATTGTTTTGTTTTGTTTTGTTTTGTTTTGTTTTGTTTGCCGTGGGGAGAAGCCTAGTGCAGTGCACCATAATGGTATAGGCTGGAGACTTGGAGCACCTGGAGAAGCAGCTCTACTGTAGTTAAGAGTAGCAGTGGACTGATGAGTAGTGGACAGTTGTGGTTGCCCCATTAGGAGGTTAAAAAGGGATATTGCTGTCGTACTGCTCGTTCTCGTAGCTTTAGAGATAATGCAAGGAGGAAATTACAGGTAGTTAACAGGTCACATAAGCTATAAATGAGCATAGTTGATAGGATTTTAGTCAGTTAGGATGTTCTCAACCATAGGTAACAGAAAACTTACAAGTGGCTTAAACAATAAGGATACATTTATGATATATTATGAAATTACTAAGTAAGGCATTTCCAGGTAGCTCAATGATACCAAGGGCCCAGATTCTTTCTATTTTTTTTTTTTTTTTTTTTTCAGTTCTACCGTCCTTATAAATGAGTGTGTCTTCTTAAACTGACTCCCCCGGCTCTAGCCCACCACTCCAAGTATCACTTGTAAATGAATGTCTGAAGATAGAAAGGGGAGCATTCCTTTTTAAGAGTCCAAGCCCACTTTTAAGAGTGAAGAAAACCTCAGAAGTATTCTCTGTAGACTTAATCACATGCCCATTACCTATACTTGTCACATGGCTACAGAAATGAAAGCATCACCTGGGAACTTGTGATAAGTACAAATGCGTAGTCCTCACCCCAGACATGAATTAAAAAAGAAACTTTGGGGATCGTGGGTGGGACCCACCATTCTGTGTTTTAACCAGCAATTCAAGTACTTCTTATGCACACGGAGTTTGAAAAGCATTGGCTTAGAGCAATCCAGATTCATCCCTTAGGCCTGGAGAAAGGGCTAGCCTCCCCTGAAGGACTTTATTTACTGCCTGGAAAAAAAGGGAGGGAAGGAATGGATGTTGGATATGTAACCAAAACTGTGTACACAGTTATCCAGAGAGTAAGATCTTTTTTAGCCTCAGCTACCATAGCTGCCCTCCCTACCCCTTTTATTCTGTATCTAGGCCTCAAGACCCCATGTTGAGCTGCCTGCTTAGTCTCTGAAGCAACAAACTATACCTCAAAAATGTAATCTATTGTTGCTTCTGGTTATCATACTACCACTTAACGAACTTAAAAAATACTTTTTAAGTTAAAAGATTGTATAACAAGGGTGCCTGGGTGGCTCAGTCGGTTAAGCGTCTGACTTTGGTTTAGGTCTTGATCTCGGGGTCCTGGGATGAGCCTTGAGTTGCAGGCTCATCACTCAGTGGGGAGCCTGCTTCTCCCTCTGCCCCTCTCCCCTGTGAGTGTGCACGCACTCTCTCGCTGTCTCTCAAATAAATAAACAAAATCTTTTTTAAAAATCAAAGATTTTGTAACAGTTTTCAAAAAGCATAGATTAATAAATGTTTTCAAATATAAATAAAAATGTTTTCCTTTTTATAATTTTCTGTTTTCTTTCTAGCTATAATAACATTTTGCTTTTTGATAGGCTTCCTAAAAGACAGAAAAATGGAGGAATCAGTAAACCAAATGCAACCACTGAATGAGAAACAGATAACCAATTCTGAAGATGGATATGTATGGCAAGTCACTGATATGAATCGACTACACCGGTTCTTATGTTTTGGTTCTGAAGGTGGGACTTATTATATCAAAGAACAGAAGTTGGGCCTTGAAAATGCTGAAGCTTTAATTAGACTGATTGAAGATGGAAGAGGATGTGAAGTGATCCAGGAAATAAAGTCATTTAGTCAAGAAGGCAGAACCGCAAAGCAAGAGCCTATGCTCTTTGCACTTGCCATTTGTTCTCAGTGCTCTGACATAAGCACAAAACAAGCAGCATTTAAAGCTGTTCCTGAAGTTTGTCGTATTCCTACACATCTCTTTACTTTTATCCAGTTTAAGAAAGATCTGAAGGAAAGCATGAAATGTGGCATGTGGGGTCGTGCCCTCCGGAAGGCGATAGCAGACTGGTACAATGAAAAGGGGGGCATGGCCCTTGCTCTGGCAGTTACAAAGTATAAACAAAGAAATGGCTGGTCTCACAAAGATCTATTAAGATTGTCACATCTTAAACCTTCCAATGAAGGTAAGCATAGGATCTTTGGGTTGGGGGAGGTTGGAGATACCTGGTAAATAGCAAAATTTTATTTGACATAATTGTATAATATCTTCTAGAAATAGTCTTTGAGTCTCAAAACACATTGGTTGACTAATTCAAATGTTTAATGCCAACCTGGAATTAAACCCCTACCACAGGCAATCCAGACATTACTAATCAAGAATCAAATGACAGATTTACAGATTAATATTCTTAAATCTCAAAATGTCACCAGGCTAACTAGAAGTGATTATGGACTATGAAAGCAGCATGGACATGATTAAAGTTGTAGTAAGCAAAACAGCTCCTAGCCAGTAGATGGCAGATAGCCAGGCTATACTGCTCTCGTCCCTTATGACTTTTTTCCCTCCCTGTCTTCCTAGGATATATGTTCCATGGAACCTAAAGGCTACCTGAAATAGTGCTGAACTTAACAATTCAGGATGTTAATTGTCTCCAAGCAGTCAGCCAGGGGACATGGTAACTTGGGGCAGTTTTTCTGTGTCTATGGGAAGAGACTTTTGAGAAGTTAGTTGGGTATATGATTACTTAGTTCTTCTTAGAAGGGAAATAAGAAAAACTTCTGGGCAAGAATAATGTAACGTATGAACTTCCACAACATTTCCAAAATTTGCTCTTTTTTTTAATACCAGAAGTGAAGCTTGAAAAGACAGCTCATCATTAATTCCTAATTTATCCATTTTATTATGAATGGACTTTTTAAAATGAAATTTAAACAGTAAATTATTGCAAATATTTATATAAACCAACCCATTTGTGTTTTGGGCTTTTATTAGAAATTATGTTTGTTTTAAAATAGCTGGATAGGGGCGCCTGGGTGGCACAGCGGTTAAGCGTCTGCCTTCGGCTTAGGGCGTGATCCTGGCGTTATGGGATCGAGCCCCACATCAGGCTCCTTCGCTATGAGCCTGCTTCTTCCTCTCCCACTCCCCCTGCTTGTGTTCCCTCTCTCGCTGGCTGTCTCTATCTCTGTCGAATAAATAAATAAATTCTTTAAAAAAAAAAAAAAAAAGAAAATAGCTGGATAATACATAAAAATATTTGGAGAGGGGCGCCTGGGTGGCTCAGCTGTTAAGCGTCTGCCTTTGGCTCAGGTCATGATCCCAGCATTCTGGGATCGACAGGCATCAGGCTCCCTGCTCAGCGGGAAACCTGCTTCTCCCCTTCCCACTCCCCCTACTTGTGTTCCCTCTCTCTGTATCAAATAAATAAAATCTTTAAAAAAAATTTTTTTGGAGAAAGCAGGATTCTTGCCCTTCAAAAAAAATCACTGTATGTGTTGTATGTTACTCCTAAACATACAGTTTATTTTTAAGTTTTTTATATACTTTCTTTGTTTCAGTTAAAAGCATATTGATATTTCTTCTAGTCAGTAGAAGTAGTTGCTTAAATACCATTGTATGAATATACTATAATTTATTTAGCTAGTCTCTTACTGATGACAGTTAAATAGCTTCTGTTTTTTTATACCATTAAAGAAATACTACAGTAAAAAAAACTTGCATAATGTAAATATTTATATAATGGGTAAACCCACAAAGAGTATATAGAAGTGGCCGGTTTCCCCACATTTGAACAGTGATTATTACCAGTGTTTTTTAATCTCTGCCAGTAGGATAGGTGAAAAATTATATCTTAAAGAATTTGTGGCCAAAAGTTCATCTTCTCATATGCTGCTGATATTTGTAATTTTTTGTGGAGTATATTATATCTTTGTCCTTTTTTCCATTTAGTTGCTATTCTTAATATTGATTGTCACCATTCATTCATTCAACAAATATTTATTGAGCACCAAATGAATGGGCACTGTTCTAAGAACTTGGGACACAAAGGAATTTATAACTTCATATTATATACTTTTCCCCCTTTATTTCTTTGTCTTTCATTTTTTTTTATGGGGGTTTCTGGCATATTGAAGTTTGGAATTTTAATGTAATGAAATTTGCCTGTTTTTCTTCATAGATTTTTGTTTTGTGTTAGGTTTAGAATGGCCTTTTCCAACCTAAAGTCATAAAAATATTTACCTGTGCTTTTTTCGCTAACATATTCATGCTTTAATTTTTTATTTTTAAACCTTTAATTCAGTATAAGAAGAACGTAGGGATCCAGCTTTGTCTAATACGTGGTGGTGTGTACCTAAGTGCTAGTTCTAATTGGAAAAAGTTTCTGAATTTGTGCAAATAGTTATTCTGGGTTTTGAATTCTTGGGCTTTAAAATGAGGAATTAGTAGATATTCCCTAAACTTGCTCCCATGGACAGTATTCTTTAACTTAAATTTTTTGAGGGCAGAACTCATACTTAAAATCTTTCAATAATGGCAATATGTTCAGGCATAAGAGATCCCTAGGCTTCTCAGAGTGAAAAGAATTTGGAAAGAAACTTTAAGCTACCAAATAAGTAATATTTTAATATTTTAACTGAAATGTGTATTTGAAACAGATAAAACAAGTCAAAATGTAATTTAATTAATCAGGTATTTATTATATATTTAACTGTGTGGCCAGCATAGAACTTGAGTAGGATAAAAATAATAATAAGCCTGCCTTTAAGGAAGTTATATTTTAGTTGGAAAGACAAGATAGAAGACATGCTCACATATGAAACATTTAGTAATTTAAGACAATATAAGATTTTGTACTAAAATCTGGATGTTAACAAGAGTCACAGTACTTTAGAAGTCCCTACATATTAGTATTAACTTTTAATCAAATAATTTAGAGTCCATAGATAACACATAGGCTCAGTCTGCCATAAGGATGGATTTTATTTGAGCTGTACAATATTTTAGAAAAAAAATGAATTCTTTGCTATCATTACTTTAAAAAAATCAGAAGACATCATATAAAAATACCTGTTCTGGCTTCTTCTGAAAATACTTTTTTTGGCAACACTGAGCCAGAACTTCACTAAAATATTAGGTCACACTCTTTTTAGTTCATTCCAGCAGCTTAACCACTCTCTATTACATGACCTGTTCCATTTATTTATTTTACCAACATTTACCCCATAGACCTTTTTGAATCTGATTAACTCAAACATCCCCTTCCCCATTTTACAGAAGTGAAAGCTAAGGCCTAGATTGGTCACATAGCCATTTATTGGCAGAATGTAGGCTAGAACCCAAGTTTCCTCAGTGCCCCAACCTGAAGCTCTTTCAAGTATGAAAAGAAATTACAAAAGAAATGAACACCTTGTTTTCCTTTTTTTAATTTGACCTATAATACTTTCTCATTTATAACAAAAAAAAATTTACAAATTACTTAACCTAACTGTCCACTTCCACTTATCTGTTACTTTAAATACTTATTTACTTAGTAGCAGAAAGGGACAAGTGAATAGGAGATTATTTGAGACACATCTGTACTTTGTGTATTGTTTTGAGATTGTGGACCTGAAATAGGTATTGTCTACCAAAGTTTCTAATGCTTGTGTCTCTATAATAAAATGACTTAAAATATAGGAGATTTTTCTCCAGAGCCTCATATTAAAACAATTATGATGAAAAAAGCAAAATCATTTGACTCCACTGGCTTAAATGTTTACATCATAGAAAGCAGCCTCACAGTGTAAAGAGTTTAGCTCCTCTGTAACTAGTTATTTCATTCTCAGTAAACATGTTGTTTTTCACCCAGAAATTCTCATGCCATTTCAACTCTTTATTTTCTTAAAGGACTTGCTATTGTGACCAAATATATTACAAAGGGCTGGAAAGAAGTCCATGAATTGTATAAAGAAAAAGCACTTTCTGTGGAGACTGAAAAATTATTAAAGTATCTGGAGGCTGTAGAGAAAGTGAAACGCACAAAAGATGAGCTGGAAGTCATTCATCTAATAGAAGAGCATAGATTAGTTAGGGAACATCTTCTAACAAATCATTTAAAGTCTAAAGAGGTAAGTAAACTATATTATAGCATGTGATTAAACATGAGTAATTTGTGGTATGTGTCATGTATTAAAATTTATGATGTAATATGTATAAAAGTAATTTATGAGATGGGTAACAATATATCCAGTTCTTTTTAACAAAAATGTAAAATATATCTTGAAATTAGTATTTATTTAAAATACTTAATACAGTGCCCAGATGTAGTTGGCATTCAGTTCAATGTTATTTCTGCTTCATAAATGCTGGGTTAATTTGCCTTGCTAATTAAAAATAAATAAATAAAATAAATAAATAAATACAATTCTCCTATGCAGTTCCTTCATAAAATAGACTTCACTTTCTTACTGTAGTAAAGAACAAGTTAATTTGATAGGCCTTTGACCAATGTGCAAATCTTTTTATTAAGGAAATACTTAGAACCCCAAAAGAAAACCTTAAAAGAATATGTTAGTAATATTAGTATTGATACAGCTATTATACCGATTCATTTGCCCTTAATTCTTTATATTTCTACCTATGTCACTTCAATAGATATGGAAGGCTTTGTTACAAGAAATGCCTCTTACCGCATTGCTAAGGAATCTAGGCAAGATGACTGCTAATTCAGTGCTTGAACCAGGAAATTCAGAAGTATCTTTAGTATGTGAAAAACTGTGTAATGAAAAACTGTTAAAAAAGGTAAGCATTGGGGTACCTGGGTGGCTCGGTTGAGCGTCTGCCTTTGGCTCACCATGATTCCGGGGTGTGCAGATCCCCCTGCTCAGCAAGGAGCCTGCTTCTCCCTCTGCCCGTCCCCCCTGCTCATGCACAGGCTCTCTCTCAAATAAATAAAATCTTAAAAAAAAAAAAAAAAAAAAAAAAAAGTGAGCCTTACTTTTGTTAGCTACTACTAATTGAAAAAGTCAACTCATAAATTTTGAAGATGTAGCCAGTGCAGTTTCAGGTGTTGTGAGACTTTTATCATACCGAATTTCATTTAACTCTGAAATCTTAAGATATGTCCTCCTTTTTGTTTTTCCTTCATGAAATACATTTATTAGCTATAGTAACAAAACCTAAGACACATAATGACTATCTTTCATTTGAATGTTGCATTTACTTTCTGTCTCTGTCTTATTTCTAGGCTCGTATACATCCATTTCATGTTTTAATTGCATCAGAAACTTATAAAACAGGTCATGGTCTCAGAGGAAAACTAAAATGGCGCCCTGATGAGGAAATTTTGAAAGCTTTGGATGCCGCTTTTTACAAAACATTTAAGGTAATGGTTTGATTTTTGTTTTATAACAAATGACCCAGTTGGGACTTAATATATTTGATAAAAACACATTTTAAAGATGGTACCAATACTTGAACCATTTTTTATTAGATATTCATTTGTTTTTCCTAGTTTGTGTGAATATGGATATATAATTAACATTGTAAGTTTATGAGTAATTTCTCCTTACCTTTGGACAATACCCAATCATCTTATAAAATCATTTTGATAAGTTTTAAAATACCAAATTTAAAATTTTTTATTTTAAATGACCTCTGTCATTCTGTTAATCAGTAGTGGATCTCCTCTGTCTTGGTGGGAAGTGATTTTTTTTTTTTTAGCACTGAAAATCCTACATCAGAGCTATAAGTTAAAGTTTTTGGTTTTAGAATTTTCTTGTTATTCAGCGAAATAGCAGTAACTAAATTCAGCAAATTAAAGGGATTATACAAATGAGATTTATCTTCGTTATGCAAAGATGGTTCAATATACAAAAATCAATGTAATACATCACATTAATAGAATGAGAGGACAGTCACACGATCTCAGTGCAGAAAAAGCATTTGACAAAATTCAGTACCATTTCATGATTTAAAAAAACAATAAACTAGGAATAGAAATGAACTTCCTCAACATGATAAAGGCCATATATAAAAAACCCACAGCTATCATTATACTCAATGGTGAAAGATTGAAATCTTTTACCCTAAGATCAAGAACAAGACAAAAATGCCAGCTTTTTCCACTTCAATTCTACAAAGTACTGGAAGTTCTAGCAGTTAGGCAAGAAAAATAAGTAAAAGGCATCCAGACTGAAAAGGAAGAAAAATTATCTCTGTTCTCAGATGACATGATCTTAAAAGGAGAAAAGCCTACAGAATCCAGAGAGCTTAGAGCCAACAAACAAATTCAGCAAAGTTGCAGGATATAAAACCAATAGTCAAAAATCATTAGTATTTCTGTACACTAGCAATGAACAATCCAAAGGCCTTAGCCTTTGATTAGCCTTAAGAAAACATTTCCACTTACAGTAGTATCAAAATAAATAAATAGGGGCGCCTGGGTGGCACAGCGGTTAAGCGTCTGCCTTCGGCTCAGGGCGTGATCCCGGCGTTATGGGATCAAGCCCCACATCAGGCTCTTCTGCTATGAGCCTGCTTCTTCCTCTCCCACTCCCCCTGCTTGTGTTCCCTCTCTCGCTGGCTATCTCTATCTCTGTCAAATAAATAAATAAAATCTTTATAAATAAATAAATAAATGAATAAATAAATAAATAAGTGACTTAGGAATAAACTATGAAGGTGCAAGATTTATAAACTGAAAACTATAGAACATTGCTGAAAGAAGTTTAAGAAGACATAAATGGGGGGAAAGACATGGTTTGGAAGACTTGTTAAGATGACAGTACTACCCAAAGCAATCTACATATTCAGTGCAATTCCTGTGGCATGTTTTGCAGAAATAGAAGAGCCCACTGTAAAATTTATGTGGACTTTCGAGGGATCCCCCAAATAACAACTAATCTTGAAAAAGAAAGAACAAAGTTGGCAGACTCATCCGTCCAAACTTATGGGTTTCAAAACTTAGTACAAAGCTACAGTAATCACAACCATGTGGAACTGGCATAAAGGCAAATACGTAGACCAGTGGAATAGAACGCAGAGGCTAGAAATGAACTCTCACAGTGTGATAAATTGATTTTTGACAGTGTCAAAACAGGCCAGTGCAGGAAAAGATGGTATTCAAAAAATAGTGCTGGGGAAACTGGATATCCACACACAAAAGAACAAAGTTGCCCCTTTACATTATACCACATAAAAAATTAAAGTGGATCAGTGACCTATATTTAAGAGATGAAACTACAGAACTCTTAGAAGAAAACAAAGAGTAGAAGTTTCATGACATTAGATTTGGCAGTAGATTCTTATATATGACACCAAAGCACAGGCAATAAAAGGAAAAGTAAATGAATTGGACTTCATCAAAATTTAATAAACCTTTTGTGCATCAAAGGACACTATCAGGAGAGTGAAAAGATAACCTACAGAATAGGAGAAAATATTTGTGGAAAATGTATTCGATAGCTTTTTAATGTTTAGAATATATATAAAGAAGTGCTACAACTCCACAGTAAAAATACAAAAACCCAATTCAAAAATGGGGAAAGTACTTGAATAAGACATTTCTCCAAAGAAGATATCCAAATAGCCAATTAGCACATGAAAAGATGTTCGGCATCATTAGTCATCAGGGAAATGCAAATTATTGGTTCTTATCAAAAAGCAGAAATAACAAGCCTTTGGGAGGCTAGGAGAAATTGCAACCCTAGTGCATTGCTGGTGGGAGTGTAAACTGGTACAGGCTTTTGGAAAACAGTTTGGTCCTTCCTCAGAAAGTTAAACAGCATTACCATGCCATCCAGCATTTCCACCACCTATTTATATATCCAAAAGAATTGAAAACAGAATCAAATGAATGTTCACAGGAATACTATTCACAGTAGCTAAAAGGTAGAATCAACCCAAGTGTTCATCAAGAGATGAATGGATAAACAATATACAGTACATACATAAAATGGAGTATTCAGCCTTACAAAAGGAATGGATTTTGAAACATGCTACAACATGAACCTTGAGGGATGAACCTTGAAAACATTATGCTAAGTGAAATAAGCCAGACACTAAAGGACAGGTATTATATGATTCCATTTATATGAGGTATCTGGAATAGGCAAATTCATAAAAAAAGTACAACAGAAGTTGCAAGGGACTAAAGGGGGATGGGAATGGGGAGTTATTAATGTATACAGAGTTTCTATTTGGGATGATGAAAAGGTTCTGGAAATAGATAGTGGTGGTTACATACCATTGTAAATGTAACTTAATGCCATGGAATTGTACCCTTAAAAATGATTTAAATGGAATTTTATGTTAATTATATTTTACCACAAAAAAATTTTGCTAAAAACTCTGTTTACTTTATGAGGAATGATTTCTAAACAGGAATATGGTAACTTCTTTAAATAAAATTACTAAGTAGGCTATCTTATTTTCTTTGTTTTTCCCCCTCTAGTAAATGCTAAGCATTTTCAGGTACTTGTCAATTAATTGGTAAATCAAAAATCAGGTCTTTTATCTTAGAAGTCTTTCAAGTGAAAGATGAGTAAATATTTTTAGAAATCTAATTGTAATTTCTGTGATTGCTTTTAATGATTGTTTTGATTTTTTTTAGACAGTGGAGCCAACTGGAAAGCGTTTCTTGCTGGCTATTGATGTCAGTGCTTCTATGAACCAAAGAGTTTTGGGTAGTGTACTCAATGCTAGCACAGTTGCTGCAGCAATGTGCATGGTGAGAACACCTAAGACAATTTAGAATTTTTGCCACCCTAAAAAATGTTTAATGTGGGGCAAAACTATAAAGTTAGATATGATCAACGATTATGTTTTCACTTGTTTTTGTCATTTTGCTTTATAAGCAAAGTTTTAAGCCTGGGTGGCTCAGTCAGTTAAGCATGCAACTCCTCAGGTCACAATCTTAGGGTTGTGAGATGGAGCCTGCGTCGCGCTCCACACTGAGCATGGAGCCTGCTTAAGATTGTCTCTTTCCCTCTGCCCTTCCCCACTCATGTGTGCGTTCTTTCTCTCTCTCTCTCTCTCTCTCTCTCAAAAAGAGAAAAGTTTTAAGTATATTGTATGCATACAGTTTACAGGTATATTTACAAAGCATGTTTAAAGAACAATAGAAATTTTAATTTTACCAAATATTAAATATTTATGTATTGTTGAGAAAGTTTGAGAAAGTAGATAATGCTTAGAGAAATTATTAATAAATATAGAAGTTAAGAGATCAAGAACTAATATTAACAGTCAGACTTTGGTTGTAGCCTGACTCTGTCACTTCTCTTCTGTGGCTTTATTCTTTATTTAATAAAATGAGAAGAACATATACTCTATTTGCTTCAAAGGATAGTTATGAGAACCAATTGCTTTGTAACAGCTTGTGAAAGTACTTTGAAAGCTGTACTATTGTTGTGTAGTTCCAAAACAAAAATAAGTTTAGAAATAAACATCTTTTAAGATTTTATTTTTTTGAGAGAGAGAGCACACGAGTGGGAGGGAGGGGCAGAAGGAGAGGGAGAAGCAGACTGCCCATTGAGCAGGAACCGCCCCCCCAATGTCGGGCTCCATTCCAGGACCCCGGGATCATAACCTGAGCCAAAGGCAGATACTTAGCTGACTGAGCCACCCAGGCGCCCCAAATTAAATATCTTAAAGATGAAGTTTTATGAACTTCAAGATACTGTATTTCACCCAAATCTGCTGAAAATTACCACCTTTGAATTTTTCAGGTTGTCACACGAACAGAAAAAGATTCTTATGTAGTTGCTTTTTCAGATGAAATGGTACCATGTCCAGTGACTACAGATATGACATTACAACAGGTTTTAATGGCTATGAATCAGGTAAGGAACTGTTTTAAGTTTACTTATTTAACATGTGTTGTATAGTAATCTTATATTGATGTCATGCTTGATATTAGTAAGTTGATGAGAACAAATAGTTTTATCCCAATTTCCCCATGAGCACAAAATAATATATACACATGCTTTGAGAAGGTCTGTGTATTAGCTATAAGCAAAATGATAATGTAAAAATAGTATTTTTAAAAGTATTTAATTATTTCAGAAATCTCAGTATGGAAACTAGGACACTTGAATTCTTATCCATGTTTTTGTTCTGAGTTAGATCCCAGCAGGTGGAACTGATTGCTCTCTTCCAATGATCTGGGCTCAAAAGACAAACACAGCTGCTGATGTCTTCATTGTCTTCACTGATAATGAGACTTTTGCTGGAAGTGTCCATCCTGCTATTGCCCTCAGGGAGTATCGAAAGGTAAAATTCTAATATTCTTTCTTGCCCAAAATAAGACTCAGTTCTCACATATTCACTATGTTTTTCCAAAAAATACTGAAGATAGTTCTGTGCCTTTGTATAGGGATACAATGCCAGTTCGACGGTACTTGAAATAAAAAGTATTGGCTATACATATATGATTTATTTCAACTAGTCCCAATTCTATACATTACTAAAATATCCTCTGCAAACTGATTTTGGTAATAATAAAAGTATTTTACCTTAACTATTAATTTTTTTTTTTTTTTTTTAAAGATTTTATTTATTTATTTGACAGAGATAGAGACAGCCAACGAGAGAGGGAACACAAGCAGGGGGAGTGGGAGAGGAAGAAGCAGGCTCATAGCAGAGGAGCCTGATGTGGGGCTCGATCCCATAACGCCGGGATCACACCCTGAGCCGAAGGCAGATGCTTAACCGCTGTGCCACCCAGGCGCCCCTTAACTATTAATTTTTAGTAATTCATTGTGCTTCTTGAAAAATTAAAGTATCATTTATGAATTTTGTTAAAGGACTACATAAAATTAAAGCAAAGCTATTATCTGTGTTTTAAGTTTTATGGCTACTTCTGTGTTCTAATCAGTACTCTCCAATTGAGCTCCCTGAAATAATAGAAATGTTCTTTATCTACAGTATCCAATGTGATAACCACTAGTCACTTGATATGACTATCAAGCACTTGAATTGTGGCTAGTGTGAATAGAAGAACTAGAACTTGATGAGGAGTTCTGGTTCTCAAAATGTGGTTTTCCTATCAGCAGCCTTAGCCTGGGACCTTGTTAGAAATGCAAATTCCTGGGGCGCCTGGGTGGCACAGCGGTTAAGCGTCTGCCTTCAGCACAGGGCGTGATTCCGGCGTTATGGGATCAAGCCCCACATCAGGCTTCTCCGCTATGAGCCTGCTTCTTCCTGTCCCGCTCCCCCTGCTTGTGTTCCCTCTCTCGCTGGCTGTCTCTATCTCTGTCAAATAAATAAATAAAATCTTAAAAAAAAAAAAAAAGAAATGCAAATTCCTGGACCCCATGGTAGACCTGCTGACTGAGAAACTGAAGAGTGTGATTGTAACAAACCCTCCTGGGGATTCTAATGTGTTTAAGTTTGAGAAAAAGGGAGAGAATAGAATTTGTAGTCAAGGTAGCCTGGGTTCTGAGTCTCGGGTCTTTCTCTTTTACTAACTGTGGACCTAAGCAATATTATTTAACTGATACATGTCATAGGTATTTAATAGTACTACTTACCTTTTAGAGTTATTATAACAATTACATTAGTTACTTAAAGAGCTCATTATGGTATATGCTATATTGTATACTCAGCGATTATTGGTTTTTCTCCAAAATTCAATTATTTTAACCTTGAATTACAGCTGTAGAGAACCAAGTTCTTACATGTGACATGTATATATCATATATAAGAAAACCATAGACCAAAAGTTGATAATCGCAGAGAAGTACTTCTTTATATATACCCACACACACTGCCCCAGTGTTTGATATATTGGTAAGAATATCTGGTGCTCCCAAATGTCCTGACAGTTACCATAAGTAGAAAGTCTCTAGGCTGCATAAGAATGCACTCTATGGCCCATGGAACAAGGAAGCAGGAATTTCAGGCAGGCTGTATACACAATTTTATTTTCTGTTCTGAAGATCACAGAGTCTTGCCCTGAAAGATTAGTAAATTTTCTGGAGAGAAAAAAAATTGACTTTAAAATGAAAAGTTGTGATAGAATTTGAAGTGTTTTAATTTTAGAGATTATTTGCTTTTGCTTACATAAATTTTTTAATACATATTTTGATCTTTTCCTACAGAAAATGGACATTCCAGCTAAATTGATTGTTTGTGGAATGACATCAAATGGTTTTACCATTGCAGACCCAGATGATAGAGGCATGTTGGATATGTGTGGCTTTGATACTGGAGCTCTGGATGTAATTCGAAATTTCACATTAGATGTGATTTAACCATAAGCACCAGCATGATCTAGGAGGTCTGTTGCCATCAGTGATCTCGCTAAAAATATGTAGCTACTTCCCAGCTAATCTTAATCCAATGAAAGATGATAAGATGGTAGTATAGTATATGCATAATGGAAATTTACCTTACCAAAAAAACAAAAAAAAAGGAAGGAAAAAAAAAAAAGATGAGCCCAAAGTTCTTTCTGTCTACTAAACTAGCTCTTGGGAAATAGCTTCAGAATTCACTGTAGCTCCCTCTATCTAACAGAGAACTTCATGTTGATAGACACTGTAAAATAGTCAAAGAGTTTTGCTGTGGTGAATAATCACATTTTTACTTAAAAGAAGTGAGAGCCAAAAGTTTAAGTAGTTCCATTGTCATGTCACTTGTTTGAAAAGTGCTCAAAAGTTTTCTTAAATATTTGCATTGGGAAAGGACAGCTGTGATAATGTCCAAATACTCTGAAATGCACTGGACCATGTTACTGTGATGGAATATGAAATTCATCTGTAAATTTTTATAACAAGGGGTTTAAAAAAAAAGACATTTGATTAAATTATGAACAAGTTTTAAAATTCCTTGGAGTTTTCTAAGATCACATAAATAGCAGCTTTCTTACTCCGTGAAAAAGATACTTTGAATCTGTTATTTTATTTACATTTGTAGGATTGTTACATTAACCAGAAAAATAGGGGGAAAGCCCTGAGAAAAAGACACTAAAGTTTGTGTCAGCTGAGGAAATCTGTTTGGTTTGCTTTTTGTACGTTTTGGTCCATTTTATTGCTGAGAGTGGGGGCATGACTTCACAATTTGTGCTGAAATACAACAACATAGCCACGTGTAGCCACACTTTTTCTTTTTTCATAGTCTTACCAAATGAAAACAAACTGTTTTAAGCATTTAACTCTCCCACTCATAAATCTGAAAGTATGACAATTAAAATCTCAACTGTAACCAGATTAGCTTTTTCCTTACTTTAAATATTCTAATTACCTTTAACTATTTTTTTAGTCAATTGTAAATGGGTTTTATATATTTTCTAATTGTAAACATGTCAATGACTTATCTCTGTCCATTATTCATTTATGGCAAAACATTCTTTTTGATAGTGTAAGAAATAATAATAATAAAGCAAGCTAGGTCTTTCATGTTTGAAAGGCAACTTTTGAGTAACATTACCACTAACCAGTCTGTAAGAAAATTTTTTTTCTATTTTACTTGTATATATTAAACTTACTTTTCATTACACTAAAGTGCATTATTTTCTTGAGCAAATGTCCCTTCTTTCTGGGGAGGTTTAACCTATTGAAATGCCAATATTTTTGCTCATAATTATATCATGGTTACGAGAACATAAAATTTCATAATAATGATTTACTGAGGATTTATAAAGCCCTTCTCACTGTCCTGTGAAAAGTCAAACTAGTAGATGTAAATTATAGCCTTCTGTGTGCTTAGCAGTTAGAGGTTTTGTTTTGAGGGCAAAGGCGGACTTCAGTAGCATTAGAACTTGTGAAGATATTTTCCGTTGCATGAGGAATTTGGGCTCTGGAAGTGAAAACAAAATGTCTTTTTCAAACTTATTTGACATATTTATGCTGGCTCTGCTATGAGCCATTCCTTCAAGGCAACTGGTAGCAATTTGTAAATGTTGTGATTTACCTGAGATTTTGTTATCAACAAAGTAGTGTCTGCACACCACCACCCCCATACGTTGCTTCTGATGTCATTCTGTTTTTTGGCCCTCTGTCAAGCATTGGATGTAAGGTGTACCTACTTTTGATAACATTTATATGTTCAGATTGAACTTAAAGTTTAAATAGCCTAGTAGAATTACAGTTTTTGAAGTTTCTAAGTAAACCCAAGATCTTTTTAAATTAAAAATTATAACATGATCTAACTTTTTATTCCTAATAGAAATGTTAACTGGAATATAGCATAAAAGTTTATTTCCTTCACTTATGTACTATTCCTATAGTGCTTTTAGATGTTCACAAGCTAATCAGTCTATCAGAGAAGTAAGAGTTGATGTGGCCTTTTTGAAGTATGTAGGTGCATCTAATTAAATGGATTAGGATAAGATTTAGGGAAGAAAAAAATCTGAAATTTAAAAGGTGATCTTTAAAGATAGGTTAGGGATCCAAGGTCTGAAATGGTATGGCTTTGGAGTACTGGATCTAGCAGTCTTGGGCTCTTCATCCCCATTCCAGCATTCATCTCCCCACAAAATGGGAAGACATGGACTCACAAGAGTAGAAGATAAAATAAAATTATTCAAGACTTTTATCTTTTTAGGTATTAGGAAATAATGTATCTACATGATTGCTTTAGGAGTAGAAAAACAAATTATGAACATGTAACTTTTGTAGTTCATAGTAATCCTCAATTACAATTAATGTCTTAATAACCTATGTTGCTATATATAACATAGCCCTATAGAAAAAATTTTAAAACTGTACCTCATTATGAATAAAATGTACTTAAGTGATAAGGAAGTTTTATTTTCTGAATTACTTTTAGGATTATTGCTATGTTAATACTTAGGGAAATGTTGCTTTAAAAACAATTCTAAGAAAAATAAACTTTATTTCCTAGGAAATATGTAAATATTTTCAGGGTATAGTTATAATTAGTGAAACAAAAACCAGTCTTATAATCCTGCCCTTCCTTATTAGTTAAAATTTCTTGAGAATTCCATTTATTAACACTGTTACATATTATTGGTTAAATCACTGTTTTATGGGAACATTAGTGAGGAAGATGCTAGTGAATGGAATTTAGTGTTACCCCTCTGGAACCTCTTGCTTTTATCTTACTATGTGATTGTAGACAACCAGTTTAACCTTCAATTTTGTTATCCTTGAAATGTGACCTATCTTGATGCTTGGATCGTAGAAGAATCAATGATTTGATATCTGTATAAAAGCTTAAATTAGGAGGAGGGCTTGCAATACAAATCAGAACTTTTTTTAATTAAAAACAGCTTAATAGGAGATACATGTTTCAAATGATAAAATGTTTTCGAAAAACCATTCAATAGGCTCAGTAATTCATTAAAACATTCCTGTTCTGAGTGGGAAAATGTGGAAGAAAAATGTTTATAGTGAAGGTGAGTATTATTGACTAGAAGTCACTGTTGTCTGATCAAGAGAAAGTAACATATTCCAAGTCTTAAGATCCACTTGGATACTTAGAAAAACTTATATTCTAAATGAAGAAACACTATTAATAAGCATTTGATTAACCTTTTAAAATAACAGGTAAATCTACAAATGATAGTATATCATTTTATCAGGATTTTGCCCTCATTTTCTGAGATTTTGCAAAAATAATATAAAATTATTTTGGAAATTTAAAGCAAAATTTCTGATAAATTGGAGGATCTGACAGTTAAGTGAAAAACATTTTAAAAGCACATCTAAACAATAATTGAAGTCATTGTGATCAGTTATTGGACTTACCCTAATTTAACCTAAAGATTTCATATCCACAAATAAAAATTTCTTGAAAAGTGGTGCCCTTAGAATGTTATCAAAAATGAAAAATTCTAGTTTTATATGCCACAGATTTGGGATGATTTGTTGAAGCAATATCCCCTCTAGAGAAGTGTTCTATAGCCTCAGTATAAACATGCACAAGGAAGAATTAGAAAAAAAGATAAGCTATGAATTTAGTTATATTTCCTGTACAGATTTTATTTCACATTTCCCTATTGTCTGATTCCTAATCTTATTTGTTGGAAAATTATACCTTGGTTTGTTTGTTTTTTCCTTAAAATTACTTTATTCTGACATTTTTGCCTTCTGTTTCTAGCCCTGCTCTTACCTCGGTAATAAAATGAAAGGAAAATCACCCATATTTAGAGTTGGGATGAATCTCTTTGCAGATTTCCATTTGTTCCATACAGATTTAAGATCATATTTTTCCAAATTAGTAATGGGCAGGTCTCTCGGAACAATAATTGGATTAATATATTTTCTCCCCAAATCAAATTATATTGTATACCTTTTGTGTTACATGGTTGCAAACATTTTGTGGCCTTTAAGAATATTCAGCCTTTGTTTGCAATTCTAGATCTACTTTGCTCTTAGAAAAAGCACTCTTAGAAAAACAACTGAACACTCAGAAAACAGCACATCTCATGTTCATATTTCCATATAAAGACCACTTTCAAATCTTTCATCTACTAAGTACTTCACTGAGCTTATATATACATCATTTGTGGCATACAAGATCTTGTAAATAACTTGTATTCACATTTAACATTTTTTTAACTGGTAAGATTTTTATTTGCTTTTGAAAAATTACAAAGTTAATTTAAAAATTCTATGGCAATATTTTTTCATGTAGAAATCTTATGTAGTTAAGCATACTGTTTGAATAAAATTATAATAAATGACACATTATTCTAAACCATGAAAGTATCAAATTATATTGGAAATTGGTAGAAACATAAACTAGAAGAGTTGCACTGCAAAATTCTATTACTGAAATTAGATGATTGTTTTCAATGGTTATGAATTTTATAAATACAATGAAAATACACAAAAGCTGTTTCTGAGCCTAACGAGATTTTTACCTTTGCTTCTTAATTTAGCACCATGTGTCATATGAATTTTACGAACATACATGATACTGAATTTTAAAATACATTTAGATTTCTGTACTTTTAGAAGTTATCAGAAAACTTTGAACAGAAGAAATAATAAGTTAGCTACATTTCTGCTTGATTCACTTAATGAACACTTGGACTGTTGAGGGTAGTAAATGAGGTAACGCCTTGCTATTTTATATATCATTATCACATAATTGATAGAATACTGAAACTTTTTTTGAAATGCTTATTAGGCTTTATTTGTAGTGTAAACTTTAGAATCCATGTACAGCCAAATTAAGTTTAAAATATTACACAACTAATGAATAGTAATCAAAAAATATTTTTGTTGCACTATTATTTTAAATATGGACTATATATGATGTGGTTTGGTGTGAGTAGACAACATTTTTGTAATGCATTTGAGTTTTTTTTTTTACTTCCTTTATTGCCAGCTTCTGATAATGAAGAAATTCTCCAAAGGGTTGAGATACATGAAATGATCTTTTTAAAAAAGTTGGTTGGGGGAGAGGTGTTATAATCTAGTTCTAAACTGTCCGTTTGTTTTATAAAGGCTTTGATTTCCGTAATTGACCACTTACTGAATATTTAAATTACACAGAATAATGCCTGCATAGAATAAAATTTAAGTATGCAAGAGCCTTAAAGTGAAAAAAATGAATCTTCTGACTGCCTTAAAATGTGACTAGCTCTCCAACAGGCATACTGGTTACTTTCCATAGGGTCTGTTCATTAAGTAATGCCTTAATAGTGTTAGTGTTTCTGAAGTACAGAACTCAAGGGGTCTTTTAGAGCTTTTGCTTTTACATAATATGAAAATTAACTTAAGTTTTAAAACCTGCTTAGTTTAAGCATCTATTAATAGGATAATCTGGGTACACTGATAACGTTCTACATACATGACTGTTAACATTAGTAATATTTTGTGGTAGTTTAAGTTTTTTTTATTGTTTGGTATAACAAATTATCCAAGAAGCTGGACTTTGTGTAACATAATCTCCAAGGACCAAGCTGCATATTTAAACACTATGAATGAAAAACACAGTTGTACAGTTTCAAAAATGATTACTTTTTTGAGGGAATTTTTCAAGACAAAAAGCAAATACTTTGTTTTAAGCCTATAAGCAAATTCATTCAAAAAAGTAAATATAGTTGTAAAACATTGCGATTGTTGCAATAAAAAGTATCCGGGCCAGTCATTTGTTTAATTACATTCATATTTTTACATTCACTTTGCCTTTCAAAGCCGGAATATTTTATAAAACTGAAAGAAAACTTTAAATTGTCAAGCTGGTGCTTAAGGATACAAAGTTTGATTTATATAAGTTTCATTTCAAAGGAGGGGACCCTGAAAAGAGGGGTGGGGGGTTTCTTAGGTCTGTTGATAAACTTACTGATGCTTTTTTGTCTTCCATGTTTTCACTGTAAATAATATACCTAACAATGTAATTTTGCTGTTTTCTGATAGAAAATGGATGAAATACTAATGAATTAAATTTATTTCATGATAAAAGTTTTCACCAATACTGTGAAATCTTGATTTTTCTCTCCTTTTCTAGCCTTGCAAAATAGCATACTGAATACATCATTGTAGACATGGGGTGCAGATGCACATTATGGGAACTGCTTCTGGTCAATTGTATTATTGTAGGAATTGATAGACACACCAAATAAACTCTATGCACATCAAATAATGGTCTTCATTTCTTTAAAGAAATAAGAATTTTAAGGTTATAATATGCCTTATAAAACCTAAGGCTCTTAGTAATCTGTTATAAAATTTGAATAAGATGAAATTAGTTTGATAATTAACATTAGCCTTATAAATGCCTCTAATTGTATATATTTAAAATACATGTGGTTGAGGAATCTTTCCCAGTGGATTACTGGATTTAACCAAAATGCATATTTTTAAAGAGTTTTATAACAGGATTCTTTTGTGAAGAAATTACTCAAAAGTTACCTTCGGGAAAAGTGATGCTAACATCAAAAATCAATTATGTAGGGCGCCTGGGTGGCTCAGTCGTTAAGCATCTGCCTTCGGCCCAGGGCGTGATCCCAGAGTCCTGGGATCGAGTCCCACATCAGGCTCCTCCACTGGGAGCCTGCTTCTTCCTCTCCCATGCCCCCTGCTTGTGTTTCTTCTCTCTCTGGCTGCCTCTCTCTCTCTGTCAAATAAATAAATAAAAAATCTTAAAAACAAAAAATCAATTATGTAAACAAAAAGTTTTAGTGCCAATGCAGACCTTTCTTGTCTCTCTAAATTCCCATAAAACTTCTGAAAACTTCTAAGATCTGAGCATATAGGTTATACAAAAGAGTAAAAGCAAGTTACATCAGAATATACCTACCAAAACCTTGAACATTTGGTTGATTTTATAGTTCTATATTTAAAGATGACAGCAGTTGCATGGAGAAAGTAAGATCACAAATTATGCATTTCTTCATGGATAAAGAAAACTAGACTTAACAGTACGTGGTTAAGCAGCCCACTCTTGATTTCAGCTCAGGTCATGATCTCGGTGCCGGGATTGAGCACCGCATTGGGCTCCCCGCTCAGTAGGGAGTCTGCTTCAGGATTCTCTCTCTCTTGCCCCTCCCTCCGCTTGCTCTCTTGTCAAATTTTCTTTTAAAGTTTAAAAAAACATTTATCCATATTAAACCTTATCGAGAAGATGCGACTTTATTGTTCAAATGGTATTTTTTACAATACTAGTAAACAATCCAGATCCATTTAGACAAAATACCAATTTTTTTCTCAACAGCTTTTTAGCTTCCCTATTAGATATTTTGGCAATCCAGGGATAAATTGATTAGTGGTAAAATGAGAAACAGCCCATTTTTTAATATTAGTAGGCTACAGTAAACCGTTTATCTTCCAAATCTTAATATTAAAAATTAAATACTGAAAAATAAGATAACATTACCTTTTCTTAAACTGATCACCATTTTCTTCTTTCTAGCCTTTGGTTCTGGAAAAACAGCTGCTGGGATAACTTGTATCTAGTTTTGCCTTAGATTTATATTATACTTTTATCAAGCTGAAGATACAGTGTTACAAACTAAATGTCTCCCCAAAATTTGTATGTTAAACCCTGATTCCCCGTGTGATGGTATTGATGACGGGGCCCTTAGGAAGATGATTAGGTCTTTAGAGTGGAGCCCTCCTGATGGTTTAGTGCCTTTGTAAGAAGAGACAAGACAGTTTGTTTCTCTCTGCTGCCATGCGGACACACAGAAGATGGCCATTTGCAAACCAGGAAGCTGGCCCACACCAAAAACCAAATTAGCACACACCTTGATCTTGGACTTCCCAGCCTCCAGAAATTTAAGAAATAAATGTTTGTTGTCTAAACCATCCAGTCTATGGTAATTTGCTATAGCAGCCCAGGATAAGACATAATGAGAAGAGAGAAGAAATGTAAATACGCCCCTCTAAAATCTTAACTAGGATGTTGGAAAATCCTGATGGGTCCACAAGAAAACCATACATACTTCTGAGCCACTGTGATTATAACAGTCATTACATTTTGAAAAGTCTACTGCCTAAGCACCATGCGGTGTGATTTACATTATTTCCATCTCCCAAAATAAATAGGAAGATGGTATTATCTGTATTTTATAAAAAGGAATTTATCATTCCAAGAGATTGTCACCTACCTACTGGTCACACCTACTGTGATGTGTGTTTTGAACATCTCTCTGTCTTAATAGGTATTAATCACTGATTAATGTACTAAGAATGATTTTCTTTCACTGAGGATTTAGTGGTTTGTTGTAGTCCCTGTCCAAATCCCTCCCCTTTCACCCTAGGCTTTGTAACTAGCTCCTTTCAGTTAAAACTAAGTAAGTATTGATTATCTGAGATGGGTCCGTCAGGGCAGCTGCTCAGCCGGACAAGACTGCCCCTCAAACCCTGCCTCAGGCACCAATCTGAAATCCAGGCTGTCACCTGTTATTCTGACTGACCAGCTCTAGATTAAGGGTTCCAAGGACTCTGGGACAACTGATTTGCTAGAATGGCTCACCGAACTCAGAGAAACATTTACTTACTAGATTACTGGTTTATTATAAAAGGACATAGGAGGAACAGCCAGATGGAAGAGACGACATAGCAAGCATGTAAAATTCTCATTGGCACAATGCAAAATAAAGGACTAAAGGACACGCCATTCTCTGTTCCGTTCCAGTGTTCCAATTTACCACATGAGAATGAAATAATACAGACTCTAGCTTTACCAAGGTCTCCTAATGGCAGTCTAATAAATCCATATATGAAGCATCATTGATGGCATATGGCCAAAAAAGTCACCAGCTATCTCCTGCAGAACTGTCCCAAATTCCTTGGTCCATCTTGACCAGAAAGCAGAAGCACATCTCTTCCCAGCATCTGGCAATCTGCCCTAATGACTCGATGGGATCAGCTAGGAAAATGCCTCCTAGAAAATGCACTTAAAACATTATTTTTGATAAGAAGCTTGAAAAAGGGATGTGATTAATCAAGTATCAAAATATTTTTAATTATTATTTTTAAGATTTTATTTGACAGCACAAGCAGGGGGAGCGGCAGAGGGAGAGGGAGAAGCAGGCCCCCCACTGGGCAGGGAACCTGTTGTGGGACTGGATCCCAGGACCCCAGGACCATGACCTGAGCCGAAGGCAGATGCTTAACTGACTGAGCCACCCAGGCCCCCCTATTTTTAATTATTCTAAAATAAGACTTCGTATAGAATAAATCTTGTTTGCTAAGTTTATGTGAGATAAGATCAGTCTGAATCAATCACAGAATTGAAGAATACCTACATTAGAAATTAACAGTCTAACCTCCCACCCAATACTTGGCTCTCTTAAAGGAAAGTTTCCAACAGCCTTTCAACACATTTTGAAAAGTAGAACTTTCCACCTCACAATAAAACTCAAGTACATTTCTGAACTATTTCAAAAATTCATACAGTGCTGAAATCTTCCTCATAATTTCTGCCCCCTACGTACAGTTCTGTTCTCTGGAACTACTAAGTCATTTGGTTTCTCTGAAATTAACTTCATTCCATCCTACAAATTTAATATACTTCTTTTACTCTGGAAGTACAAAGTGTGAAGGTTTGTCATAATATAGTACAAGGATATTCCCACTGAGTTGACAACTAGATCTGGGAGAACCTTCCATTTTAAAGAGAAATCATAAATCAGTCCTCACCACTGAAAGCCATAAAAGGTGATCCTTCTGAATACTACACAGAATAAATAATCCCAAATGCTTACCTTCTAGCTCTTGGTTGTAAGATTCATACATAAATTATTAATAAAACACATTCTTATCTTTTGATACAATTTCACCCCTATAGTTTTAAATACCATCCCTTTGCTCAAGAATTGGCAAGTAGGGGGCGCCTGGGTGGCTCAGTTGTTAAGCGTCTGCCTTGGGCTCAAGTCATGATCCAGGGCTCCCTGCTCAGCGGGAAGCCTGCTTCTCCCTCTCCCACTCCCCCTGCTTGTGTTCCCTCTCTTGCTGTCTCTCTGTCAAATAAATAAATAAAATCCAAAAAAAAAAAAAAAAAAAAAAAGAATTGACAAGTAAGAAGAAGAGATTTCCACAGCAATTTATTGTTCATTAGTTTTACAACTTTTTCAGGAAGATAATTTACATATTTAAAACATCCTCAAACATTTAAAAGGCATTATCAGGCATTATCACTTTAAATCACTGACATTTTACTAGCAACGCTATGAGCACCTACATCACTAAAATTCTTTCCTCTTACTTTTTTTTAAATAACACTGATGAACTAGTGGAAGCAATTTCCCTTCTTTGTGAAGCCTATGAGTGTCAGTTGCACCTCCAATAAAAGTTCCATTGATAAATATTCTTGGTACCTGTTGGATAAACAAAAGATTAGGTGTCACTCTATTTTCAGAAGTAAGACCTTTCACATAATAATAATAGATGTTCATACTCTGGGTCCTTTTATGGGCCAAGCACCAGACTCAGCTCTTTCACAAAGTACTTAAATCTTTACAACCCTTGAGGTAGGTACTAATTTTAGCCTTATTTTGGAGGGAAATGAGACATGACAACTTGCCCCAACTCACAATGATAAATCCAGGGCAATCTGACACTCAAGCCTTTCCTTCTAATTGCTATGGCACATAAATCACACAGCTTGTAATTACTGTTTATGTTTAGTTTATATCTGTTTTGTTTATATTTGTTTACTGAAAGGGAAGATTACACTATAAACATCTTCCATGCACATAGAAACAAGAAGGAAAATGGCAACATTATGTATTTTCCTGATAATGCACTTCATTGAAAAAATGCATATGGTTGGACAAATTTCAGGAATCTAAAAACATGAAGAACTAAAGCACCCCTATTAGCACAGTAACTGAAGACTGATCCATGGTCTGTACTGTTCAAGCAAAGGGAGGAAGGATTTCATCTTGAGAAGAGTTCCAGGAGGATCTCAAAGATTCACAGACAAGCACTCCATCACCCCACCCTCCTAGTCAAAACACACACACGCACGCACATATGGCAAGAATAAAAATAAAATGAATGAATTCTGCTGTTCCTCAGTCTCTGAATCTTGTTCCCAGATCTGCCATTTCTTTATCCATGTAAGATTCTCAGAGGATGAGAGAGAGAATGCCTGGCTCACTTTTCTTAACACAAGGGTCCAGGCTCTAGGAGACCCAGGTACCACCTATTCGGAGGAAAAGCACCATAGAGGATACACTCACAGTTCTTTCACCAGTCATTTTGTAGAGAGCATCTTGAAATTGACTTCCATATTCAAGCATGTCCAATTCCACCACTTTATACTTAACATTCATGTCGTGGAAAAGTTTTTTTGCCATTGTGCAGTAAGAACAAGATGTTTTTGAGAAAATCACCACACAATTATCAGAAATTGTTTCCTGAAGTCAAACAAACAAAAAAATTTTTTTTTAATTCCAGACATTACCTTCTGGAAAGAAATCATTATTATAGTGGAAAGGGGATGGATTTTGGAGTCTCATGATTCAGTGCTCAAACTAAGTCTCCATCATCTATTTTCTCATCTGCAGATTGAGAGTATTATTCATTTAAAAGAGATGTTTTTAGGGAAAAAGGATATAACAGATGCAAAGTTGGCATGGAGTGATAACAACAATAATCATAGCCAATTCATATACAGCAAACATGTCTGTGTGCGAGACACAGTTCTTAACACCTGACCTTTTACTAGCTCATGTAAACCTCACTATAATCCTGAGATAGTTCCTATTATCATCTCTACTTTACAGATGGGGAAAGTGAGGCACATAGGAAGGTAAGTGACTTACTCATAGTCCTCACCTAATAAGAGCTGGAAAGCTGAAATCTGAGCCCAGGCAAGTCTGATTCTGCAGCCCAGGCACTTAAACTGTTACATTGCTTCTTAAATACTCGGTGGGTGTTTAGGAGTTAACTCCTTACCTTAACTTGTAATGGTGAGAACTGATATGTGATTCCTATTTAAAATGTAAGGCTTTCACTGATCCACGTATAAACAATAGCTTACCCCCTCAACTTCCATTCCTTCCTATATATCTATATAGTTAAAAATAACTGTCATTACAGCATTGATAAGGCATTTTTATATTGTTGTTTCTGGAAAAGTTACTACCAGAAATGCTGATTCAAAGGATTTCAGGCAGAAGTCAGAAACTTTTTTTTTTTTTTTTTAACTTCCTAGATGATTCTAATACCAGCCTGGTTTGGAAACTACTCTCCAGGCCTTTATCACAAATACCATGAGATTTTGCTATGCATCTGCATTGCTTGTGAAATTTGTTTCTAAATATATGAATATTCAGGTCCTTCAAGAGATTCTGGATAAGTAAGTCTATCACCCAAGCACCTGCCTAGGTTGTTCTTATGTGGGTCATAAGCAACACCTTCAAGATGAAAGCCAAAATTCAGTAGTATCCAGGCAAAGTAATTCTAAAGTTACATCCATCCTTGGGTGTCAGTGGTTTTAAGGCACAGTCTAGCTGTCTGCAAGTTGGTCTATTTTTATGCTTTCTCTTCTGATTACTCATAATATTCAATATAGAAGTCTGTCTCGGAGAGAGCCAGCCATACCAGACATGTATGAATGCATCCATTTTATAGATGAGAAAACTGAGGTTGAGAAGTTCACAATACTAGGATTTAATCCAACCTGTCCCAAAACCAAAGCTAGTGCTCTTTCCTCCACCATGCCACCTCAGGTTATAGGCACACCGAGACCATCCTGCAGAGAGAGCTGAGCATTCTGGGTCCTGACATGCAGTAAAAACACTGATGAAGAGATTCCAAAGTGAGTTGAAACTCAAGATGACAGTGCCAGAATGTCTTGAACAATCCTTCTCACCTTCTCTCGAGCTCAACCTTGCTAAATTTTCATGATTTTGTATTCTTGTTTTAAAAAGGGAATTCCCTCACAACAGGTTTCTAGCATTGCTATTACATTCATCGGCTGTGAGTGAATACTTTTTTAGCCAAATTAATTAAAGGCAGAAATGTTATATACGTGGTGGTGGTTGGTGGTGAAGAACAGAGAAAGAAAAACATGACTATGTCTTGGAGACTGCAAGGGAAGGAAAACACACATACCAGAGAAGATTTCTGAAGCAGAATGAACTGGGTTTTGCAGTGAAAGAGAGGAAAACAGTACCTAGCAGCACATGGTGTCCTTGAGAGGATCATTTCTAGACTAACTACAGCATACTCAGTTCTGTGTTAGGGGAGAAAGCTGTTAAACAGCTTCCCAGGCCAAAATCAAACCGTACCTCTGGCTAACAGCAGCTTGACTGGTATCAACAGGAGACCTGAGGTAAGTCTGAGGGAAAGGAAGAGCTAACCTCACAGACCAAACTTAGAGGGAGAAAAGACATCATTAATAATAGATCTCATAAATTTTGACTACCAATATGATCTAGAATTTTTCTGTCACATGGATTATTTTGATAGCAGATTTTAAAATACACATTTAGTAATTCATGTGCTGAACTATGTCAGGTTGGATACTGAATAAGCATGTTAAATGTGTAAAACACAATTCTTTTTCTACAGAGGAAAGTTTTTTCCTATGTCTCCCACATCACTCACTTGAATCTGATTCACAGGAGCAGTTGCTGACTTCCCCAAAGATGATGATGTGCTGTTCCCCATCCTAAAAAGAATTTTAAAAGGTAGTGCAGCTTTAAACATTAAAGATAATCATTAATGATAATAAAGCAAATGAAATCCATTTGAAGAAAACCTGATATGCAAATATATATCCAAATCTATGAAACAGAAAAAAGAGTTTTACTTATTAATACAAAAATGCCAGTTTACAAAGTACTATTTACAAAAACCAAAAGGGACTGTGTGCCTCTCTAGCCTCCTAATGTCCTTAATTATTTGGTAAAACCACATTTACTGTGTTTAAACCCTAACACACTCTTATTTCTGAACACCAAATTTTGAAAAGACTGTCCTAATGATTGAGATTAACCTGATCATTAGTTTAAAAAAAGTTTCTATCTTCATATTAAAATATGCCAAATCTCCATGAACACAGTGACACAGAGAACCTACAAAAATCCAAAGATTTTAAGGAAACTAAGGTATGTCAGCCACAACATTCATAGCTCCAAGTTTCCCAATCTGTAAAGTAGGAATAATAGTCACTCCCACCTCAAAGGGTTTTATGAAGATTAAATGAATTGATAGAAAGCAGAACAGTGCCTTGATCACTTGCTCAATAATGTTTAACACTATTACTATCATTTCCTGATTACAGGGACCCTGTAGGTATGTATTATCCAAAACCCAGCTGTTGGGAGCTTGTAAAAGGAGGCATTCATTTTAACAGGAATATATTCACTAAAATATTTTAGTGTTTTATATGATCAAATCTCTCTGCCTACCCCTAGAACTTTCCCCATCCACTTTATCTTTCTTGATCAGCCAGTCCCTATTGCATTGTCCAAACCATATCCAACATCCTGATGCAAACTAGTTAGAGCAAAATTACAAATCTTAGAAAAGAATCATAGAATAATATGGGCTTCAAAAGAGAATTACTCGAATATCTAAAGATTAAGAGAATAAGATAAGGAATTGAAGTTTCAAATATTTCCAAAAATAGTCTCCTTATGATTATGTTCCAAATTCAAGTTTTGATAGAAAAACTTCTCCTTCCAAACACTTCACTCATTCATTTTGAGGCATTTAAAATTTAAATGCTGGGGGACCTAGCTGGCATAGTTGGTAGGGCATGCAATTCTTTATCTCGGGGCTGTGAATCCGAGCCCCACATTGGGTGCAGGACTTACTTTAAAAAAATTTAAATGGATTTTTTACATGTTATCCTTGGATGATGAGCGGCTGATCTACATAGCCGTGCCCTGCACACTTAGAGTAAGGATGCTATAACAAACATCACTTCAGTAATTACAGAGTTAGAGGCAGGAACTACTCCAAGGGAACATTATAACATTAGAACTCCCCAATGTTTACAATCTATTACTCCTTGCTTCCCAATAGTTAGCAAGGAAATCTTTAAAACAAAAAGGGCCTATGCACTTATCTCAGGAAGGGGTTAGGAGTAGCATGTGAGGGAGACTGCAAGCAACTTAGGCCAAGGGCAGAGGATGCCTGTTAAGAAAAAAGCAGGCTGAATTCTTGGAGCACAAACGGGGGGTTAACAGGCATGGCCTGGACCTAAGAAGGTGCTTTAGTGTAATAAGTCAACAACTTATTTGGTTATCAACTAAGAAAACAAGTCCTTTTCATCTCTGGTCCAGCATCTAACCATCATCCCCAAACCACCTACCACAATATTTACTACTGAAGTAGGAGTTCCAGTAGAACCTACAAACGCAAGTTATCTTGGGGAGTGAGAGGAGGTAGGAAGTGCATCTGAAATACCACCCCCTACTCTCCCAAATAAAAGAGAGTTTCTGGAAAGCACCTTTTTCCTTCAATTCTGGTTGAGCTTGGCAAAAGTTATTAATCTAGTAAGGAAACAGACATCAACAGAGAAGCGCACAAGAAACGTTTCACTTCAACACTGATGTACCCATTAGCCAGGCCACATTTATGGAGCGCCTCCTATACACTAAGTAGGCGAAATGCTAAATGCCCCAGGGATACATAGCTTTGGAAAAACACGTCAGGGGCTCAAGGACCTGTCAGTCAAATAGTTAACACCATGTGGTCAGCGCCTTCCGGAGTGGGTCACCAGCTGAGAATAGAAAGATAATTAACAGTTCCTACAGTCTTGCAGATCTGGTCAGAGTTACCAAACCAGGCGGGAAGGAAGAGACTCCAAGACAGGGATGGATGCACAGTGGCAGGCACAGCCATTCGAACTGGCAGAACGACCGTGGCGCACCGGCTCGGGCCTCAGGGTGGCACAGCATCAGCCTAGGCAGTGGGTCCTCCACGGCAGGCCTGGGAGCGAGGAGCACAGGGAAAGCCATCCTCGGTCTAGCCAGAGGCGACATCTACAGGAGTAAGTCACAGTCCCTATCCTCAAAGACTGAGCCATTTAGTAGGAAGCGTCCCCTTCACTTCCTGCGGTAGGGTTGCCAGGTTTAGCAAATAAAAATGCAGAACGCTCGATCACATTAGAAGTTCACATAAAAAGCGAGTAACTGTAAGTCTAAGTATAATCGTGCAATATTTGGGATACACTAAGACTAAAAATTAATCGCTGTTTATCTGAAATCGCAATTTATGAGGCGGGGCGGGGGGCGGGTTGTCCAAGTGACCACGACTCGGGTATTTTCGACCGAAGAGTCACAGGATCCGTAAGGAGGCACAACCGCCTAGGGCATCATTCACACACACACCCCTTCCTGGGCTCCCGCCGCCCTCTGAGGGCCCTTCGCTGACGGGACACTGGGCCCACCCTGGGCCAGGGAGAGAGGAGCCCGAGCCCACCGCTCAGTCCAGACCCCTGCGAGGCCTCCGCGCCAAGCCGAACCCCCCACGCCAAAGCCCCCGTGTCTTGCCCGCCGCGCCCCGTACCCAGAGAACGCAGCTCCTGCCGCCCCGCCGAGCCGGCCCGCCGAGCCGCTCCCGCTCCGAACCAGCCTCGTCCTCAGCAGCGCCGCGCGGGGCCAAGACATGGTCCGACCGCCCGGCCGCCGCGCGCGGAGAGGGTGGAGACCGCAGCGAGGGAGAGCCCGCCTCCGCCACCCGGCCCTGCCCCCGCACGCCCGGCCCCTGGGCGGCCGGGCCCGCCTCTCCCCGCCCCGCCGGGCTGCCCTAGCGGCCGCCGGTCTTCTCGGCGCGGCCGCGTGAGTCTTCCCAACGCAGGTGGCCGGTGCCCGGCGCCCCGAGGGCGCAGAGTCGGGGGGAGTGCGGGACACGTGTAGGTAAACTGCCGTCCAGGCCCACGCCGACGCCTCACCTGCGGGCTTCCAGAGCTCGGCGCAGCCCTGCACCTGTTTCTTTAGGGGTTAGGGACGCTCATAAAGGCTCACAAGCCGGAGGAAACACCGCGTGGGGATTGTGGCTAACATTCTGGCCAAACGGAGAAGAAAAATGACTGTCCGAAAGAAAGAATCGAAATGCCTGGGATGTTTACATAAAGATGGTAACGTCATCACAACTTCCGGTCAGACAGGTGTTTCTGTCGGTGCAGTTGGAGCGTAACTATGTCATCTTAAAATTAGGCTGCTGATCCAGAACTCATATAGATCGTGGGACTATTAGATTTTACATCCGGAATTAAAAGAAAAAAGTAATACAACGTAGAATATTTATTCCAAAGAAAACAAAATTTGTGTTTATAAATAAAAATGAAATTAGAAAATAAAACTTGAACTAGCCCAGAGGTTATTTGCCATGACTGTGAAACTAGGTGCGTGCTAAGGACAACATTGGGCCACTCCTGGTAATGATAGCCCTTTGTGTGTCACTATATAAAATGAGGAGGGTAGATCTTTGTATTTATTTACTGAGGACATTGAAATCTATTTGTTAAGGCCAAATGACAAATATGGTATTTTTAAAATTCTAAACAATTATTAGAACAATCCAGACCTTTTTTGATCCTTCATATTCAACTAGCTAAGTTTAAGATTCATGTTACCAAGTTACAAAATTAGAATATCTGTTTCTGACGGTTTTTTTCCCCATTTTCAAGTGAGTTGTTTCACTACTTGAAAAAAGGGTGAAAGTTTGTTGCAAAAACAGATATTCCCAAAAGATGTGAAGTCATTCTTCATAAATCCAAAATTAACTTTGAAATTTAAGAGATGTTATCTATTGTATTGTGGGGTTTTGTTTTGTTTTGAATCAAAGATAGCTATTTAGGAAATTTACTCTGTTATTTTTGTTTTGAAATAAAATTTTACCTTATTGTTGCAAACTGTTTTACAAAATAAAGGCTATTATGAAGTGAAACAATCATGTCACAATTTAATTTTCATATAGTACGGCCTATGTTAAGCACAGAATTCACTGGACAGATTTTTAAAAAGGGATCCCCAAAGAAAGTACTTTAAACAAGTGTTATGTCTGAATTAAGCATAATCATAACCTTCAATTTCTTTGTGCTTCATTGGGTAGCTATAGAAGTGATGATTCTTGGTCATAATTGTGATGTCTATGATAGTAAATTAAGAAGTATGCTATGCCTACTGTTCACTTAAATGTATGGTGTGGACATAATGGGGGATGGCCAGTATAGGTAGATCAAGAATAAATGATTATATACAGCCTTATGAGTTCTATACTGTTTTACATGACTGAACGTGATATCAATTTAAAAAACTGACAAATTTTTAGACATTCTTTCAACTTGTTTTTTATTGCTTAAATTGTCAAGTAAAGCTCATACTTTTTTTTTTTTTTTAACCTCAAAACAGGTTTATCCCCTGCCTAGGGTTGAAAGCTACTGTTAAAAAACAAAATTCAGCTGAATAAATTTGAAGCTCTAACTGGCTTTATTCAATGATTCATAAATTGGGCAGTATCTCATCTAGCAAATAGAAAGGAACTCTAAGATGCTGTACAAAATGGAAGGCTTTAAAAGAGGGGAGGTGGGATAAGGAAATCATAAACAAATGAAAGGATTATTTTAGGCAATGTCACCTATTTTTGGGGAAGAAAGAGGTCTATCCAGCAGATTACCTCACTAGTTCTCACCAGGAAATTCCCAACTGACCTATTAAGATTATATTCCTGGAAAAGCCTGAAACTGCAATTAGGTTAAGTATTAAGTCTTGGTTTGTTGACAGGGGCTTAGCACAAGTGACTCCATTTTGGACCTGTTGTTTCTTTTTTTAACAGTGCTAAGATCAGTAAATTATGAGATCTTCTACTTGAAAGGGCCCTTATGGGAGGTCCTCTATACTAGGTCCAACCTGTGAACCTTAGCCACCTGAAAACCTTCATAAATTCTCCCTCCAAAGAAACTTTTCTAAAAAGAGCATGACTGTGAACATTCAAGGGTCAGCTGTTGTATTTGTATCCTAAGGCTGCTGTAATAAATTACCACAAATTTGAAAGAACAGAACTTTTTCTCCTAGTTCTGAAAACTAGAGATCCAAAATCTGGCAGGGCCATGTTCCTTCCAGAGGCTACTATAAAGGAGAATTCATTTTCTTCCTCTTCCACCTGCTGGTGGCTCCAGGTGTTCCTTGGCTTCTTTGACTTGTGGCCACATCACTTCATTCTCCGCCCATATCTCCCCATTGCCTTCTCCTCTGTCTCTGATGATGAGATTTAGTCCACACCTGGGTAATCCAGGATGCTCTCATCTCAAGGTCCTTCACTAAATTATATCTGCAAAGAATCAGTTTTCCAAATAAGGTAACATTCACAAGTTCCAGGGATTTCATCTGGATTTTTTAAGGTACCATTTTTTAACCTATCACAACAATACTTAGAACAGCCTGGAGAAAGCCTGATATTTCATTAAAGTTTTAGGTATTTTGTTAAAAATTCTGTGAATGTTGTGTTATATTCATTTTCTGTTTTTATTTTACTGTATTACTTCATTCATCCTTTACTATGTCAGTCACAGGATACAGACAAGGTCCCTGCCTGTAAGAGATAAAACTCTATCTTTTCTCTAATTTTTGAACTTGGTATAAAATTCATGGTTCATAAAAATGTGTCATATTTTTACATCATCACTGTTAAATACCCCCATCTGAAAAGGTAAAAACAAATTCATGTGTGCCTATGCATTGTTTTAGACTAAACAATGTCTCTCCCTTATGTCTGTTTCCCAAATATACTGCAGCTATAATTAAAATCACATTAGTTTAAAACTATTACTGAAGGGGCACCTGGGTGGCTCTGTCGGTTGGGCATCCAACTCTTGGTTTCTGCTCAGGTCATAATCTCATGGGTTGTGGTATCTAGTCCTGCTTTGAGCTTCACACTCAGTGGGGAGACTACCCCACTCAGTGGGGAGTCTGCCCCAATCCCCTTTCTAAAATAAATAAATCTTGAAAAATAATTACTGCAATTTATTATAAGCCTTTTATCATTATAGAGTTTCTCATTCTACAAGTACAAAAGTACAAAAATTACAACATACTATTATTTCACAGGAAGGCTTAAGAAGGTCTGTTTGCTTTTCCAAACAACAACTAATTTTCCAATGCTCTCATAGCAACTGGCTGTTCTACAATTAAATTCCATTCTAACACAAACTACCTGGAGTTAGTACAGACCCCACAGGTTAAGGACTCCATCCTACAAGACTGCCTCTACTGCAACACTAGCCACAAATGGGGTGTCCAGACTACCTGCACTTCTGCCTGGCCAACTACAAATTGGGGTGTTATCATGACCTTCCCTTAGGTTCAATAATTTGCTAGAGAAACTCATTAAACTCGGGAAAATACTATATTACAATTACAGCTTTATTATGAAAGAGACAGCTCAGGAACAGGCAAATGGAAGAGCTGCATGGGGCAAGGTTGGACAAGGTTAAGTGCAGAACGTCCATACTCTCTTTGGTACACCACCCTCCCAGCAAATCAGTGTGTTTACCAACTCAGAAGCTCCCCCCAAACCTTGTCTTTCAAGAGTTTTCATCAAAGTGTCATTGCTGGGCATGATTGATTAAATCATCTGCCCTTGGTGCTTGAACTCAATAACCAGTGCCTTCCCCTCTCCTGAGACGTGAAGGGTAGGGCATGAGGGGGAGGACTGAAAGTTCCTTAAGCATAGCCAGCCCCTCCTTGAAACTAAGGGACATCAAGAATCACTTCTTTACCATAAACACAGGTACAAGGGAAAGAGACTTGCTATGAATGATAAGACACTACAATCCCTAAGGAAATTCCAAAAGTTTTAGGAGCCAGGGACTGAAAAACCAAGTATAGTGTGTCTGGCTGACTCAGTTGGTGCAGCGTGCAGCTCTTGATCTGGGGGGTTGTGAGTTCAAAGCTCCACACTGGGTGTAGAGATGACTTAAAAATTAAATCTTTAAAAATTTTTTTTTAATTAAAAAAAATTAAAAAACCCAAATATATATTTTTTATCATACCACAAGGACCTATCTGGTCTTTTTATAGAAACGAAGGGATAAAAGCAGTAACAAATGGAGGTGTCTGATGTTATTTGAAGTTCTTATACTCAGGAGCCATAAAGTTCAGTTTCCTCATTCAAGAATGAAAGGAATAAAAAATACCTTTGTTGCACAGAATATCCGCCAAAATAGTAAAAATTTCCTGGAAAGGATTATTTAAGGATTAATTCAGATTTTTTAAAAGATTTTTTATTTATTTATTTGACAGAGAGAGACAGCCAGCGAGAGAGGGAACACAAGCAGGGGGGAGTGGGAGAGAAAGAAGCAGGCAGAGAAGCCTGATGTGGGGCTCGATCCCAGAACGCTGGGATCATGCCCTGAGCCGAGGCAGACGCTTAATGACTGCGCCACCCAGGCCCCCCTAACTCAGAATCTTTAAGTGTCAAATTGAAATATATTTAAATGCTTCAAGCCCAGCGAACAGGGGAAGGAAAACTAGATAGTATTATACACCTATATGAAAGAATCGGGAGCAGGATATTCCTGAACTAAGTATGTCCTAAATGTATTTATGAAGGAAATGAAAGATATATCATAGATTAGGGGAACTTCTGTTTAAAAATGTAGTAAGTTTACCCCCTCAGTTTCCTAAAGAATTAGCATCCAGTATGTGCTAATGAAAATATTTATCTAAAAAGCTTTTTATTTTTTGCCAAGCACTATTTCCTTCCTTCTATATCATTTCTATATCCATAAAATGTCTGTTCTTAAGTCTTTGGGTCAATAGACTTGGAATAGTAAGACCAGAAAATATGTTTTCTTTTGAAGTGTTAGCAAATTACGCTTTTAAAGATCTTTGGGCTGTAAGGTCTGGAAGCCTTGCACTAGACAAATTTATGACTAACTCAGAGTGCCATCTGGTGTTGAACACATAGCATTTTGTGATAGATGTTTCCTAACCTTTGCATTCTGAAATTTTGTCTTTTCTATCTCAAAGGTCAATGTTGCTTTGCCCAGTCTTATTTTCTTTTTGTCAAAGGGAGGCTAACCTTGTATTTTTATTCTTACTTTTCTTATAAATTGAAAGAGATTCATGGCCTTTTCTGGTTCCACACAAATTTAAGGGCTGTTTGTTCCAGTTCTTTGAAAAATGTCATTGGTATTTTGATCGGGATGGCATTGAAAGTGTAGATTGCTCTGGGTAGCATGGACATTTTAACTATGTTTATTCTTCCGATCCATGAGCATGGAATATTTTTCCATCTTTTTGTGTCTTCTTCAATGTCTTTCAAGAGTGATTTATAGTTTCCAGAATATAGATCCTTTAGGTCTCTGGTTAAGTTAATTTCGAGATAACGCATGATTTTTGGTGCTATTGTAAATGGGATGGATTCCCTAATTTCTCTTTCTTCAGTCTCATTGTTCGTGTATAGAAATGCAACTGATTTCTGAGCATTGATTTTGTATCCCACCACATTACTGAATTGCTCTATAAGTTCTAGTAGTTTGGGGGTGGATTCTTTTGGGTTTTCCATATAGAGTATCATGTCATCTGCAAAGAGAGGCAGTTTGACTTCTTCTTTGCCAATTTGGATACCTTTTATCCCTTTTTGTTGTCTGATTGCTGTTGCAAGGACTTCTAGTACTATGTTGAATAATAATGGTGAGAGTGGACATCCTTGTCGTGTTCCTGATCTTAAGGGAAAGGCTTCGAGCTTTTCCCCATTGAGAATGATATTTGCTGTAGGCTTTTCATAGATGGTTTTTATGAGATTGAGGAATGTACCCTCTATCCCTACACTCTGAAGGGTTTTAATGAGGAAAGGATGCTGTATTTTGTTAAATGCTTTTTCTGCATCTAATGAGAGGATCATATGATTCTTGGCTTTTTTCTTGTTGATAGAATCTATTACACTGATAGATTTGTGAATGTTGAGCCACCCTTGCTGGATTTCAAGTTGTACTGCAAAGCTGTGATCACAAAGACAGCATGGTACTGGCACAAAAACAGACACATAGACCAATGGAGCAGAATAGAGAACCCAGAAATGGACCCTTGGCTCTTTGGGCAACTAATCTTTGATAAAGCAGGAAAAAACATCTGGTGGAAAAAAGACAGTCTCTTCAATAAATGGTGCTGGGAAAATTGGACAGCTATATGCAAAAGAATGAAACTTGACCACTCTCACGCACCATACACAAAGATAAACTCCAAATGGATGAAAGAGCTCAATGTGAGACAGGAATCCATCAAAATCCTGGAGGAGAACATAGGCAGCAACCTCTACGACATCGGCCAAAGCAACCTTTTTCATGACAGATCTCCAAAGGCAAGAGAAACAAAAGATAAAATGAACTTGTGGGACTTCATCAAGATAAAAAGCTTCTGCACAGCCAAGGAAACAGTCAAAAAAAACTAAGAGGCAGCCCACGGAATGGGAGAATATATTTGCAAATGACACTACAGATAAAAGACTGGTATCCAAGATCTACAAAGAACTTCTCAAAATCAATACAAAAGAAACATATAAACAAATCATAAAATGGGCAGAAGATATGAACAGACACTTTTCCAATGATGACATACAAATGGCTAACAGACACATGAAAAAATGTTCAAAATCATTAGCCATCAGGGAAATTCAAATCAAAACCACACTAAGATACCACCTTACGCCAGTTAGAATGGCAAAAATTGACAAGGCAAGAAACAACAATTGCTGGAGAGGATGTGGAGAAAGGGGATCCCTCCTACATTGTTGGTGGGAATGCAAGTTGGTACAGCCACAGTGTGGAGGTCCCTTAAAATGTTAAAAATTGAGGTACCCTATGATCCAGCAATTGCACTACTGGGTATTTACCTCAAAGAGACAGATGTAGTGAAGAGAAGGGCCATATGCACCCCAATGTTCATAGCAGCATTGTCCACAATAGCTAAATCGTGGAAGGAGCCGAGATGCCCTTCAACAGATGACTGGATTAAGAAGATGTGGTCCATATATACAATGGAATATTACTCAGCTATCAAAAAGAATGATTTCTCAACATTTGCTGCAACATGGACGGCACTGGAGGAGATAATGCTAAGTGAAATAAGTCAAGCAGAGAAAGACAATTATCATATGGTTTCTCTCATCTATGGAACATAAGAACTAGGAAGATTGGTAGGAGAAGAAAGGGATAAAGAAAGGGGGGTAATCAGAAGGGGGAATGAAGCATGAGAGACTATGGACTCTGAGAAATAAACTGAGGGCTTCAGAGGGGAGGGGGGTGGGGGAATGGGATAGGCTGGTGATGGGTAGTAAGGAGGGCACGTATTGCATGGTGCACTGGGTGTTATATGCAACTAATGTATCATCGAACTTTACATCAAAAACCGGGGATGTACTGTATGGTGACTAACATAATATAATAAAAAAAATAAATAAATTGAAAGAGAGAATGAATGAGGGAACTATGTTTTCAACTTTACTGGTGAATATAATCATATTTGAGACTAATTATTTACCTAGTAGTATGGAGAGTTTTAAATCTTTATGCAGGTGAATAAAACATGTGTCTTGCAAAATTTAATAGAGACACATAGTGAGTAGGTAAATTCATGTTCATAATTTAGTAACATTATTTGGTTTAGACTAAAGACAGAAATTTCAGTTGTGTTTCAAAAAAAAAAAAAAAGCTATAGTGGTAGTTGTGTCCCACCGAATCTCTAACTCTTTATGATATGACTGATACAGTGTTCCCTCCATGTGTGAGGGAATGATGCAATAGGAGTGCATCTAATCAAATTCCCTTAAACCTAATCTAATTCCCCTTTAATCTTAGAGGACTTTCCTGATCAACTTATCTAAAATAATACTTCTACTCTGCATAATTTTTCTCTGAGACATTTATCACCAACTGACTTTGTACATAGGTATATATGTATTTATTGTCTCCTCTGTGCAAATGAAAGCACCAAAAGGCAGAAAATTTGTTTTCTAATGCTAAATTTACTTAAGAAACTGTAGTTTTGGGGGCACCTGGCTGGCAAAGTCTGAAGAGAAAGCAACTCTTGCTCTCAGGGTCATGAGTTTGATCTATACCCATGATGGGTATAGAGATTACAAAAAATAATAATAAAAAATATAAAAAAAAACTGTAGAGTTTTCACTATACTTACAGAAATAAACACAAATTTATACATTTTAAAATTTGTACAATTTAAAATAGTAAAATGTATAAATGCCACAAAATACAGTATAAATAAATTTATACTGGAAATGTAAAGACATTTGGTTAGTACAGTAGGCTGATAATTTTCAGAGGAAAAAAAACCATGATACACTTGACACAATTATAACTGAAAAACAGTCCATACTCGGAAAATACAAATAAATGAAGACTATCCAAATGAGAACAAACAGAGGCTATTTATTAACAGTTTGCTATAGTAAGGGAGTCAGCACTTACAACTTGGCAGAAACTCAAAGGCCGACATGGGAGTGGGAAAGCTTTGTCATGAAGAAAAATAAAAAGAGGTGCTCTGCGTAGAGGTTGTTGCCATGGGGAAGCTGGAGGCAGGCTAAATGGAAGCAGGACATCTTATGTGATGGGACTGGGGAGCACATCTGGCTTTCTCTGGTTAATCCTAAGTCAGAAGTTGAGGCAAAAATTGGGAAGCTGGCAGGCATTAACCAAGTCCTAATTCTTTGGGCTGTTTGCTGCAGAGTTATAGTTTGGGTTCCTGAATTTGGTGCTGCAGAGGTATTGAGTCAGAGTTCTTTTGTCATACGTAGCCTGGCCATTGTTCATTTGTATATTCAGTCTTTCTCACTAAATGATGGGAATTAAAATCTTGTTACTACACTCAATACATTTTTATGTGCCCATCAAATGCCAGGCACTGCAATGAATAATATAGAAATGGTACTAGCATTCATGAAATCTAGGAGAACATCTAAGGGGGCAACCTAGATTAAATTTGAGGATTAGGGAAGGTAAACCTTCTAACTCAAGGTTTTAACGAGAGTAAGAATTAGCTAGACAAGGGGGAGGTGGGAGAGGAACGAGGAAAAAAAGGGAAAGAGGGCTCTAGGCAGTGGAGAAGAAGACAAAAGATATTACATGCTTCCTATTAAAATACTTTTGATATAATCAGATTTGGAATTTAGCCATGTTCTTTATCTTAATGTGCTGGTTAAAAAAACAAGCATGAGTAGTTTCTCTGTTTCTATATTTCAAACTCTGCATTGAAAGATCAATCAAACCAACAAATACAGTTTTGTTAAGTGCCTTACTTTTTCTCCCTCCTTTCTTTTCTTTGTTTGGCAAAGACTATTCATTAGATATTCTTGCTGGTGTGAAAGTTTTGATTGAATTGGGCTTTGCTGCTTCTTCCTGTTGGAAATCCAATACTTCATTCTTTTTTAAAAATTTATTCTTGTGTTACACCAGTAACTAACAAGATAGAGATGAGACTGTCATCTTCCCTCATCCTCACTTCCAACCGATCTCTGATATTTCTTGGAGCATCCTGAAACAATTATCAATAGAGGTACAATTTGTGCTAGGAGACACATATTCTGTGCATTTTCATAGCTCAACTTAGTTCTGGAAAAAAAAGACTGTGATGGTTAATTTTATCTATCAACTTGGGCTAGGGCATGAGATGCCCAGGTATTTGCTCAAAAATTATTCTGGGTGTTTTTGTGAGGGTATTTCTGGATGAGAACAACATTTATATTGGTAGACTGAGTAAAGCACATTGCCCTCCATAATGTGGGTGGGCCTTGTCCAATCAGTTGAAGGCCTGAATAGAGCAAAAGGCTAACTGTCCCCAAAGTAAGAGAATTCTCCTGCCTGATGGCTTTCTTACTGGAACACTGCATCTTGCGATACACATTTTGTACTTGTCAGCCTCCATAATCCCACGAGCTGATTCCTTGTAAGAAAACATACATATATTCTGTTTCTCTGGAGAACCCTAATACAACATTCAACTGTTTTATCAAAGATAAGAACATTGTTCAACTCTTCATTAGCTGTTTGTTCAAAATTACTTATATATTTATGGTTCCCCAAAAACAAAAGTTTAAATTCAATGAGTCTCAAATTCCTTTTCGCTATAAAATTTCTGAACACTGCCAATCACTAATTACAGAAATCAATGAATCAAATCAGAATCCACTCTACAGGGAACTTTTACAGCGCTCAGTCCTTTCATTTTAAAATTTTAAAAAGATTTATGTATTTATTTTAAAGAGAGAGGGAGCATGAGCGGGAGAGCAGAAAAAGAGGGAGAAAAAATCTGAAGCAGACTCCACACTGAGCACATAGCCCAATGCAGGGCTTGACCCCACGATCCTGAGATCTTGACCTGAGCCAAAGCCAGAGTCAGATCTTTAATCAACTGTGCTATTCAGGCGCCTCAGCCCTTTCATTTTAAAAGATGAGAACAGTGTAGTGTGGAGAAGTTGTCTGACCTACTAAAGATCACACACTATCTGGAGGAAGAAAGCAGATTAAAACATCCATGTTCTAATTTCAGTGCAATTTTTTAACAGTATTTTTGAAACCCCTTTGTTTTCCTTTGAAATATATCTTTTTTTCCTTTCTGGGAATCCTCACAAGAGAATATAGGTAGATTTATGGAAGGAAAAGGTTTTTTGAAAAAGGGTTGGAGTCGGGCCGCCTGGTGGGCTCAGTTTGTTGAGCTTCTGACTCTTGGTTTCAGCTCAGGTCATGATCTCCTGATTGTGGGATGAGCCCCCCGGGCTCCGAGATCAGTGGGGAGTCTGCTTCAGATTCTCTCTCCCTCTCCCTTCCCCCCGCCCTGCCCTGCTTCATTCTCTCTCTCTCTCTCTCAAATGAAGAAATAAAACCTTTAAAACAAAAAAAAAGGGCAGAGTCAGTATCAAGAGAGGACATATATGAGTGAATGAGAACTCATACAGATTCTTAAGTTCACAAGAAGAAAGATACTGTTAACTTTTAAGGAACCAAATTCTCATGAATTGTCATGGAAATAGTAGCAGTCACATTAGAAGAGCCTGACAAAGGGATTCGTTGTGAAGTTGTGGATGTGGTAGGCCCAACTAACATGGTCAACTGAGGAAAAAGGAGGAAAAATGAGAAAAGGTAAAGGAGAAAGTCCCAAGAATCACTGAGAACTTCTCAGCAGGGCTGTAGATCTGACTTAGAATGAAGGCAACTGGAGCGTAAAGCAGACACGTTTTCTTCCCTTCTCTCCATTAAAGAACAATGAGGTCAATAGGCCTAACACTCTGCCTGGTCCCAAGGAGGTTATCAAAAAGCGCTTTGAAGAGGAGGAAAGAACTTATATTTATTGATTTGTCAGACACTGCATTTGAATGATTTACATATAAAAACTCATTTAGCAAACAACAGCTTACTTGGGAACTACTTCAGATATTTTTTCATTTAATGTCCTTAGCAACCCTATGAAGCAGGTACATTCTTACCTCCATTTTACATATAAAGAATCCAGAGCACCAAAGATTAAGTAGATTCCCTAAAGTAATACGGTAGGTAGATGAGGCTTTTAATCCAAGTAGTCTGATTTCAGAGCCCAGCCTCTCTATAACCACACTATACTGCCTTTCACCACAATATATTTCTATCTCTAATTAGTGATGAAATGGAAAAGCAAAAAAATAAAAATAAAAATTAAATTAAAAATAAATAAAAGGCAAATGACACAAACAAGGCTATGCTTATTAGTGACAGATTTGGGATCCGACCACAAGTCTAATTATAATGTCACCAACTTTTCATTGTGCTAAGAGGGCTAAACATAGAACAAAGACCTGTTAAACTATTTGCTGTAAAGCGTGTATCTTTTTTTTTTTTTAAATATTTCATTTACTTATTTCAGAGAGGAAGAGAGACAGCAAGCATGAGTGGGGGAGAGGGAGAGACTCCCCACCGAGAAGAGAGCCCAATTGGAGGCTCCATCCCAGGACCCTGAGATCATGACCTGAGCTGAAGGCAGAAGCTTAACCCACTGAGCCACCCAGGTGCCCCGAGAAAAGCTGTCCTTAATATCCAAGATCTGGATTGGCACCAACAGCTGGGCCAGTATGTTCTGCTATCAAATATACATAATGTGACAGAGCATCAACATCAAATGCATTGGACTGTGAAGAATTAAAACAAAAGACCACTCAGGAATCATGTTTGAACACATACACCAAATAACCACTATAAGTGACTGCTGCTCCTTTGCCAATTACAGTTTTAACTTCACTTTGTTTTTCCCACCGTCTAAATAAGGCAAACTATAGACCTGCTGGCCGAATCTGGGCCTTGGCTGTTCTTGTACAGACTTTCAGTAAGAATGGTTTTAACATTTTTAAGGTTTTTTTTTTTTTAAAGGAAAACAAAGAAGAATATGTGAGAGAGACCATATGTAGCCTGCGAAGCCTAAAATATTTTCCATCTGGCCATTTACAGAAAAAGTTCGTCAAACTCTATTCTAGAGAAAATTAGGATATCCAATGACAAAATTACCTTTGCTTTCTGAGAAGATTCAATACAAAGCAAAGCTCCACATCTTTGAATGTTCCCCCAAATTACCTAACACGAACCCAAAATCCTATAATAAGTCCTATCTAACACCCTGTTACAGAGATACTGCACAGACACAAATAATGTATGGTCTTTCTTATAACAAACAGTCAATTAGTCCAACTTTGTTCGACTAATGAATGTGTTAAGAACAATAGTCAGCAAACCCAGAGTCAGCCAAATTCCATATATCACCTGTTTTTGTATGACAGTAAGAATGGTTTTTGTAAATTAAAGGGTTGTTTCAAAACAAACAAATGAAGAATATGTGACAGAGACCACATGTGGCCCACAGACCCTAAGGTATTTACTATTCAGTTCTTTACAGAAAAATTTGCCCAGTCCTTGCCAAGAACTGTGAAGAGTCATATTTTATTGTACTTGCAAACTGACAAGTTAATTTGGAACAGTTTCGTGGATGATGACAAAAAATTATACATGAAATTTCTGGATCAGACATGAAGGGCTTTATTACTGAAAGTAGTAGCCAGAATATCAGCATATTTGCTCTGGTTTCCTGAGCCTCAATTCCCAAAGGGAGATGTGGAGGGCCAGATGATACCAGCATCTTCAATGGGTGGCTTTAAAGGAGAAGAACGTTGAGCAAGAAGGCTAACAGTCCAGCATTTTTTAGCAAGCAGCGAACATTATAGCATGATGCAATTAAACCAGCTTCCCTCACCTGGGGACTGAGCAGTGGTCATGTTACAGTTACCTTGACGTATTTAGTTGCCTATAGGACTTTCTACAGCAACCGTTCAGGATCAAGAAATGGATAGATAAACCTTATAGTCTGACATCCTTTGTAAAAACACTCAGGAATGTGCAAGACCCATAGTGGACTGCCTCTTCCCCACACGGTGTTCCTGGTGGTCTCTGTTTGAAGGTCATGATGGAAGTGGAGTTTTTACAAGTTTCAGCTGAGACCTTCACTGCCACAGACTGGCACCTTTGCCTCTCTAGTTTGGACATCTGAAATCTCTTGTGCTCACAAGAGACTTCACCTTCGTGAGGGTGAAGGCCCACATGCCTGGAGTCGGTGGGTAAATTTATGCTTAATTGAGCTCCGACATTTTATTGAAGTCCTTCACATTGGGTTTTCTTTTTTCTTTTTTTGTTTCATTTTGTTTCTTTCCTTAGGAATAAAGTCTCCTGGGATCCTTCTGTTATCTGACAGGTATTGTTCCTTAGTGAAACTGTTAGCTAGCCTTCTAACATTTTCTCCTGTGGTCTGTCTGCTTGACTAGTTGTCTGTTAGAGGACAAATCTATAGAAAGAGGAAAGGCAAAGATCTGTCTATTCTTGAGTGGGCCCCAGGGGCAGAGAAGTTCAGGTCTTTAGACCAACTTTACTTCGAGTCTCCATTTTTATTTTTATTTATTTTTATTTTTTAAAGATTTTATTTATTTATTTGACAGAGAGTGACAGCCAGTGAGAGAGGGAACACAAGCAGGGGGAGTGGGAGAGGAAGAAGCAGGCTTCCAGCGGAGGAGCCTGACGTGGGGCTCGATCCCATAATGCTGGGATCACGCCCTGAGCCGAAGGCAGACGCTTAACAACTGAGCCACCCAGGCGCCCCGAGTCTCCATTTTTAAAATTATATAAAAACTTCTTCCTCAGTCTTGTCCTTGTGACCCTGCTTTCTTTAATTTCTTCTGCTCGGAAGCAGGTGTGTCCAACCTGTGTTTGGTGACGGTTAGCCTTTGGCCAACTTCCAGAGATAGGAGGTTGCACAAGTATCATCTTTAGGGAACACTCCAGTTCTCATAGGGACTTCTCAATTGAAAATTGCTGCTTCCATGCCAAAACACTGCTTCCTTAATGTTTTCACACTGTAACATTAACTCATATGCTTTTCTCTCTAACTGGCACAATTGTACCAGAAACATTTGGAATTATACTAGCCACTTTAGCTACTTTTGACAAGAACAAGATTGTTCACTTAGGAGGTGCTTTGGAACAGAAAAAGGAAGAAACCCTGATGAGGAAATTGTCTTCTGTGTGTACAAAAAAATAATTTTTTATTTAAGGTAGGACACACCCCCTCCTTCATATCCATATTTTGAAGATTAATAAAGTCTGGCTTTTTAAATTGTATGGCTAAATAAAATTGTCAAGGGCCCAAGTTATTCTTTAAATTAACTATAATAAAACTCTTGTGTGTTTGTACATGTTAAAATGGTATTTCTATGTCAAATTCTCTCTTTTCTCTCTGCATAGAAAATATAAATTAGCCTTTTACAGTGGTAACTCCATATTTGTCTGAAGCTGGCTCTTTAACATTCTGTTCTGTTTTTCTGTCTCTTGGAAAATGTAAAGATTAACTGATGGATCAAACAAAAACATTTAGTTATAATGTGCTCATTCTAGAAATATCTAGTCCAGATAAAATAAAAAATCTAAAAGAAAAATAGTTGTCAAATTGTTAGTGCTTATTTTGTATACCCTGAAAAGTATATCTACAGAATAGCCCTTGTTACAGTTATAAGACAAAATGACAAAGCTTTAGTTAGTTCCAAAATAAGAGCTTTTGATATGATTCAGAGTTTTTACATTTTAATTTACTGTGTAAAAATAACGCCAACACAGTATTTTGTTTGTACAGGACTAAGGTTAAATTTTTTATGATTTAAACTTTCTAAACTTCCTATGTTGGTTTTATAAGTTAAATGAATTATCATTGTTTCTATAACATGGCTAAAATTACATATATATGTGATGTACATATATGTAAATCTATAAAATATAAGTATATAAAAATAAAATGTATATTAATTAAATGAAATAATAGATGCCTTTTCAAGAGTTAAATTTTATGAAATTTTTATACTACTACAAATAATAAGGATTTAATGTGTTAGCTAAAATTGTAAATTCCAGATCCTTAACTATTTTTAAGACTTCAGACAAATGGTTAACTAATCTTTTGATGCCTGGATGGCTCAGTCAGTTAAGCTGCCAGTCTTGATTTTGGCTCAGGTCATGATCTCAGGGTCCTGGGATGGAGCCCCGCATCAGGTTCTATGCTCAGCAGGGAGTCTACTTCAGGATTCTTTCTCCCTTTGTTCCTCACCCTGCTTGCTCTCTCTCTCTCTCACACACACACACACACACACACACACACACACACACATACACACACACACTATCTCTCTCTCTCTCTCTCATATAAATAAATCTTTAAAAAAAAAGGAGAGGTATTACTGCTTATCAAGATGTTAAATTTAATATGATGCATACATCTTTATCTCGGTCGCAGTAGTCTTCTCATGTGGTGAAGATGGAAATTTCAAGGCCTCTTGAGGTCTGAACTTCATCACCTGCACAGCACAGCACCACTTCTGCCACAGTCTATTGGTCAGACATCCTGGGGGAGAAGAGGTTCTGCTGGAACAAGCTAGTGCAGGTGCAAGTGAAAGCTTTGAAGACGTAGGCCAGTCCTCTGATGACAGAGAAATGCTAAAGCAGTACTGTACTGGTGATGGCATCTGAATGACCTTAAACCTGAAAGTCGTAGTAAGGACCCTTGCAAAGATGCCACATGCAAATTTTGCTGGTCACACTGGATTTTGCCCATGATAGATGCTATTGTCTTAGGTTTCCTGTATTGTTATCCTGTATGTCAGAAAGTAAAACCTCCTGAGACTGTGGAGTCAGAAAGCATATCTACTGAGAGTGCGAGCTAGAGACTTGTTTGGAGGCCTTGCGAGGCCCTCTTCTAGAATCCTGCCAGGTGTATGCTTCCCCCTTGGAGTCCAGATAGTTGGCCAGACATCCACCCCAGAACTGGGGCCAGTGTCCTTCATCTCCTAGAGCCTTCTCCCAAAGTACCTGCTCATTTTTCTGTGTCTCTGCCAGTGGCCCCTCTCTCCGCTGGCTTCCATTAGCCCCTTTGCGTTTCCAAACTTTGTTTTATGATTACAATCCACATGTCCTAGTGCCATTGTCCTTTAGTAATAATGCCTGCTTTCCAATATTTCGAATGCACATTAGACATTCTTAACAGGGCAACACACTCTGGTTTTGAAACTTTTCTTTTTCCATTTTTCTTTGAGGTAAATATACATATTTTAAAATATATACACATATACATGTATACTATAAATATTAATATACATATTTTAAGGCTATTGTTAAAAACTTCAAAAATCAGGACACCTGGGTGGTTCAGTTGGTTAAGCAACCAACTCTTGATTTCAGCTCAGGTCATGATCTCAGGGTTGTGGGATTGAGTTGCACATCAGGCTCTGTCCCTCTTCCTCTGCTCCTCCCCTTGCTGGCTCTCTCTCTCTCAAATGAATAAAAAAAATCTTTTAAAAAACTTCAAATATGTTCATTATTTGTACATATATTCATTTGCACCTAAATACACACATATATAAAGGTATATTTATAAATCTTATATTGACAATAGTTATGCAAATAATGTACAAAAAGAGTAAAGTTAGAATATGGGTGTTTTTTTTCTGTAAGAAGATTCAGTTATTCTGTGCCCGAATTAGTAGATGTTCCCTTTGTCACCAAAATATTTATTAATTCTTAGTGTTTTATCACATATTCTTAAGCCATTTTGAAGAGACTCCTCTCTACTTTTGTAAAAATCAGCTCCTAATACTATTGTTGTCTATTGGTATGTTTTTATAATGTTGCCTATAAATATTTCTTGTCTTTAGATATTGGAAAATTCTTGTTTGCTCTAATAACTACTCTTAATTTTTCTTTTTCTCAATTTTGGCCCCAGATTCAGAATAATACATAAACTCTCATTAGGTCTCCCAAAATGGCCATTAGGAAACAAAAAGAATTGCTCCTTTACCCTACACATGAAAGGACAATAAACGTAATTAGGTTTTTCCAGAATTCTTCAAGTTTTAAAAAATTAGTATGAGAAACTGTTGTTTACAAAAGTTAGGGAAAGATGACAATGCAAAATGAGATTCATTTTCTTAGGTCAATTATACATAAACAAAATGTGTTAATAAAAATATTTTTCTATGATTATATACTTTTCAAGTTAAAAAGAAGCCTATCAAAATATTTTGTTTCCAGGATCCTGGATTCAAAAATCACTTTTTTCTTTTTGTTCATGAAAAGTATGACTAAATACTAGGGGTACGGACTTATTTCAGTCTTTCATTAGATTCAGTAGCCAAAGTGCAACTGTCTTGTCGAAGAGCTGTAACAAACAGTAGTAAAACACAGGAAAGCTTCAGTTAATTGCTATAGGGTCTCTACTAAACCTAATTGTTCCCTAAGCCACTCAGACTCTCTCATTGACAAAAATCACTCAGCACTTCTCAGGTAGTTGCCTAACCTCCTATAAAATGCTCTTGTTTCCCTCACGCCGCACTATGTACAACTGCAACACTAAATCCAGTTACCCTCTTTCCTTTACCAAAAGAAGCAGAATCTAATCATTGCTTACTTCTGTTAGGAAACTATACATAATACACACCCCCGAAACTCTCCTGGATGTGTCTGATTTAATTTTGTTTGTTGATGGTTCCTGAATAAAAAGAATAATTAAAAACTGCCAATAGGGCTATGCTACCAAATACCCAAATTTACCCTTAAAATATAAGGCTCTCCCAGAATTAAATTAGTTCGGATGTCTAATTTCTCTTACCTAAATCTACCAGCTGACAAAAGGTAAGATTGTGTGTGCATATATACACACACACAGGTGTATATATAGAAAGTTTAAATGTTTCTGGGGCGCCTGGGTGGCACAGCGGTTAAGCGTCTGCCTTCGGCTCAGGGCGTGATCCCGGCGTTCTGGGATCGAGCCCCACATCAGGCTCCTCTGCTATGAGCCTGCTTCTTCCTCTCCCACTCCCCCTGCTTGTGTTCCCTCTCTCGCTGGCTGTCTCTATCTCTGTCGAATAAATAAATAAAATCTTTAAAAAAAAAAAAAAAAAAAGAAAGTTTAAATGTTTCAAGAATGATAAGCTTAAATAATATGTGCTCTTCATCATCATAAAATCCTAATCTTCAAGCATGAATATATATATGTGTATATGTATATATGTGTATATATATGTATATATATATATAAAGTATGATAATGCATATATTATCCCATGACCTTGGAATGCTTTGAAAACAGAGAATCCCTAACTGCTACAGTAACCTCTAAAAATGAACAAATTAAAAACTTTTGGATGCTTTGCTATTATCTAAGGAAAAGGTGATTTTAAAAAAGTGGATTATCAGAATGCCTCATGATATTAAACAAAAAAGCAGAGATAAATTAACAACGATATGGAACTAACATTAGTGGGGTAATTGTAAAGGTATTACTGAGAATGTTTTTAATGTGCATCTTATCAGCCAAAGACATAATCCAGCAAGACCGTAAACGTAGGAAATGGAAAGAAGCCAAAGCTTTGATGTCCCTTTGAACACAGCCAAATGGATTTTACACAAATTATTCTAGTAATAAGCTATGAATATGTTCAGGTTGTTTGTTTATTCTCAGGATTGGGCAGAGGTTTGTCCTCGTTGGGAAGCCATGGCTCCACATCCTTATTTTCCACAAACTTTAGGAAAACTAAATAGAATTAATGGAATCCTAAATTTGAAATGAATAAAGCTCTCAGAAAATTTTGAAATTGCATGGCCTTAATTTTGCATTGGCCTTGGTGGCAATAAGATTTACTCTTTCTGAAACCCATAGATTATCTCCCCATGAGTTAACAATTAACTTTCACCCCTTGCATTTGAAACATTCACTTCTAATCCTAGATTCTATCCATTACAGACTAACATGAATAAATACTATAAGTGATTTATGGTACCTCCAAAATTATCACTAGAAATTTCAAGGTGCATTTCCAAAATACCTATTTAAACACACACTTCTTAATTTAAAACCTGGAGATTTAGTCATCTGGAAAAGGTATCAGACCATAACTGTCCTTAGACATTGATGGAAAGGATCCTATCGGGCAGGTAGTGTTAACAATGGACATAGTGGCAAAACTCTAAAGTAATGATCTTTTATCCATAGTTTTCAGCTAAAAAGATGTACCACTGGGGCACCTGGGTTGCTCAGTTAGTTAAGCGTCTGCCTTCAGCTCAGGTCATGCATGATCCCGGGTCTTGGGGTGGACCCAACGTCAGGCTCCATGCCCGGAGGGAGCCTGCTTCTCCCTCTCCCTCTGCCCCTCCTCCCCACTTGTGCTCTCTCTCTATCTCAAATAAATAATTAAAATCTTAAAAAAAAAAGATGTACCACTTTCCTGATTGCTAGACATTTATTCTATCACGAGAATTCAAACCGAGAATTATTAGGAATTCTTTGGAAGCTGATGACTGCAGAAGTGGACAGCTTTTACCCAAGACAAAGAAACAAGACTAACTTTACAATTTTTTTTCTAGTTAATTTTCTAGGTTCAGCTTTAGCACTAATCTTTCCTTTTATTGTATTTTGGAACGAACATCACTAAACTAATACTAGTAGGGTAATGGCATGGGATTTAAATAAAAACAAAATGATCTACACATTTCCTTAACTGTTATAAGCAACAAATTACTAATGTCATATCTCATTACATTGAGTTCACAAATCACTACCCTCAAACACACAATTTATCCTAAAAAAAACTGTCTAGTCATTGGTATAGACTGAATGTTTGTGGTCACTCCCTTTTTCTTCCACCATGTGGGTATGCAATGTGAAGACTGAGGTCTATGAACCAGAAAGCAGCCCCCCAGACAATGAATCTGCTGGTATCTTAACCTTGGATTTCCTAGCCTCTAGAACTATGAGAAAGAAATTTCTGTTATTTATAATCCACACCCCCTCAAGTCTATGGTATTCTCTTACAGCAGCCTGGATGGACTAAGACAGTCATTGTTTGTGTATGAAATAAAATTAAGTATCATTTGAGGGAACTGTTGTTGACTCTCCTAGTCTACCCATCAACTCTTGAGTTTGTTGAACCCATCTATCCATTTATTAATTTAATATTTTCTAGGAGCCAATAATGTGCTAGACACTAGGATATGATGACACAGGTCTACTGCCCTTCAGTTTTGCAGGAAGAGGTAGGCAAGTAAATAAATAAGGGCTGTCAAGTAATACTGGGTGCTCCGATACAAGTATGAATAGAGAGTGTGGGAGATCAGAGAGTAGTAAGTTCTTCATAGTGTCTGTTTTTGCAGTGAGATCCCGGAAAATACCATAGAGATGGGTACATTTGCAGAATAGACAAAATTTCTCAAATTCATTTGCAAAATGGCCATAGCTGGAATAGGAAGCGAACCACACACTTTTATATCCCTCTGTAGTGCACATAATAAAAACGGATCCCTTTCAAAGCAGGTCAAGGTATTTGGTTATGTATATAAAAAAGTTGCCTTCCCACCCCCTCCTTTCTGTTATAGTAAAAGGAATAAAAAAATTATGGGCCCCAAGAGATATTTAAGGTATACAGGACACAGTATACTGAATTTCATTGTTTCCAGCATGGCAAAGACACCCTTCAGCCTCCTGAGTGCCAATAAAAAATCAAGTAATCAGAAAGTGTTCCGACAGTTTGGAGTTTGTTTTCTAACTTTTTCATTAGCATCTTTGAACAGAGCCATTTAAACGTACCTCTTTGGGGCTGGCAGGGAGAAGGGGCCAGGATGGGAAAAGTCATCACCTAAGAATGGAAATGGAAGATCCAACATTTACGATAGTTTGATGATTTGCTACATGCTTTCTTTCATCTTATTCTCATTCTAACTCCTTTTCTCCAGTACCAATTAATGCTGTGAGTAGGTATTTATCTTAGCCAAGGTCAAACAACAGCTAATATAGCTGCCCGGGATTGATCTACTCCGGACTAGATCTTTACCACTATGTGAATATACTAAAAACAAAAAAACAACCCTCAAACTCTCCCCGCCCCAGCCCTCATCCTTCTAAAGGGGCTTAATTAGATGACTAAAAACTAGAGATCATTTAATGGGTCCCACTTAGTTGGTAAGGTAATCCTAGTGTTCTGCAAAAATTCTGCCAACCTCCTCTTCTTCCAAAAGAAGGAGCAGAAAACCTTTGGCCGCAAGGTAAGTCGGCGATCACCCAGTGCGTGCTCAAGGGACGCAAGCATGCCGCTTCCTTGCAGGTGCGCGCGCACCTGTCGCTAGCCGCGTGCGTGCTGCGAGGGACGAGGTACGTGTCCGTGCGCGTGCGCCCGACAATATTCCCCGTACGTGCGCCGTACGTGGACGCGGTGTCCCCGCGCTCGGAGTTTCGGGCCGAGATTCGGCCCCGTGCCGAGTGGGAGTCTGGGAGGGGCGTGTTCCTGGGCAGTCGCGGCTCCCCCTGGCGGCGGCCGTGCAGCGCTGGAGGCGCGCAGTCAGGCGTTCTCCGCGGGCAGCCGGCGGCGGGGCCTTGCCTTATAGCGCGGGGTCCTCGGCGGCCTGGGTGTCTACTGCCCCAGCTGCTGTCGTAGGCGAGGACGGCTGCTAGTGCGGCTGCTGTTGGTTCGCGGCTGCGGCGGCGGAGGAGGAGGAAGAGGGCGAGGCGACAGGAGAAGAAGGAGGCAGGCGCGGCGGCGGCGGCTTCGCCCGGGGCCGGCGGCGGCGAGGGGGGGGGAAGATGGCGGACGTGCTCAGCGTCCTGCGACAGTACAACATCCAGAAGAAGGAGATTGTCGTGAAGGGAGACGAAGTGATCTTCGGCGAGTTCTCCTGGCCCAAGAATGTGAAGACCAACTATGTAGTTTGGGGGTAAGTCCGGCATGGCTGTGGCCTGGGGATGGCCGGGCAGAGTTGGGCGCCCCCAGGCGACCTCTTTCCTAGCCCCTCCCCCCGATTCCCTTTGGGGATGGAGAAAAAACGGGTCTCTGGGTAAAAGTTTTTCTCTAGAAAAGAAGTTAGACTTTTAGGTGAGGAGGGAATAGGAGGAGGTGCGTTTGGAGTGGTCCATTTTCTTTAAGTGTTTGGGACGCCAAAGGGAAAGGTACCAAGGGAGTTTCTGACTTTCTAGTTCATCTTGCCGGTGTGTGCCGAATGTTAGCAATGTATGTAGGTGCAGAAAAGGGCACACTGTCCGGTACTGGAGATGTCTTTTTGTGTTCCTTAGTTTTTTCTTTCTCTTCGAGGCTACCATGTGTTGTAACTATCCTGCTGCCCCTTGCAGCTCCTGGTCTCTTTTCCTTTAGTTATTCCCTCAAGAAGAGTGAAGGGTACCAACTAAGTGAAGTCAGAACGGGAAAAAGATTTGGTCACTCTGGAAGAGTCCTCAAAACCTGCGAAGGCAGGAGTTTCCTCAGGGAGAAAGTTACTGGTGAATTGGAGTGAGTTTTACGGATCTAAGTTAGGTAATGATAGTATTGTGTGATTTTAGGAAATGTGTTTTAAAGAGAAATGCTTTGGAACGTTGATCCATGCGGGGTTTTCTGAGTTTAAGTCATTAAGGAAAACATCTAGAAATAAAATCGTTTGGGGCCCTTTTAGTGATGTTTCTGTCATTGGTATTTTATTTGGATAATTAGAACCTTGGGCCAGAACTTCCATATTCATTTTGCTTGATTGAATGGGAGCATTAGGAAGAGTTGATGAAAAGCTAGGGAAAATTTAGTTTGTTGGTTTCTAGTTTTTTGGCTTTGAGGGCTTATGATTCGATTAGCTTTATGAAATGTTGATGCAGTGATATCATTCTGAGTTTCCTGTGTTTTGTCCTTTCAAAAGAATTTGCCCAGACTCAATTATATTTGATTGGAATTTTAACTGATTTATTTTTCTTTAAAAAATGGTTGAGTAGTAGTCATGGTGGAGGGTGGTTCAATCTAAGAAATAGAAACATTTCTTAGCACCTTGGTTCCTGAATCAAAGGAGGTTAACTTAATGAGAGTAGATGAATTAAAACAGATTATTTGGTAAGATTGCATTCTGGCCTTTAAGAGTAATCACTTCTAGCTTGAGGTATTAGAAAAGGTTTTATGGAAGTGTGTTTGGCATGTAGATGTACTACAAATTTTTCTTGAACAAATGAATAAGCTCTAAAGAATGGGTAAAGAACTTGAGGGTGACATGATGGGTTAGCTCTTAAAGGACGGGGAACTGTATGTTTAACGGCATGAGAGCTGGAAGGGAGATGTTTTGATAGTTCAATGAAGCTAGTAGTGTAAGAGGACTGCTTAGATTTCAAGCTTTAACAACAGTGAATCACATCAATAAATATGTTTTCATTTATTCATCTCTATGTATGTGTACATATGTCCAACTTCGTAACTCTAAACAATAGTTACCGTTATTGCATGCTGTACATTGTTGTTACTTTGCGTTTCTGTATCATTAAAAAAAAAAAATCCCTGGTTACCTATATATTATTACATTTTGCAGTACAATAATTGGTAGTGATGTATGTTTTGAAATATGTTAATTTAGAGGAAAAGTGGAAATGCAGGCTAGAGAAATGTAGGTTGGGGGTGATTACTTTGGTCTGTATTCAGATGAATTTAAATAATACATTGACATTTTTAGGTAAGAATGTAGTAGGAAGGGTGAGATTGGACACTTATATTGTTGAGCAAATAGTATTACATGCTTTCATGAAAGAGCCTGCACCTCTAAACTGCATTGTTTTATCACAGGTAGAATTCATTATGGTTTTACATCAGTGGTTTAATTTGAGGGATGTCATAAGAATTATACCTCTGAAATTCATTGTTGTGTTCACTGTAAGAATGTTGTTAAGGATGTTGTTTAGGAGTATCTTACTTAGGAGATATAGGATAAATTTCTTCTAAGTTTAGCACTGGCAATAGTTGTGCTTCTCCTAATCAGTTTATTTTCTCTTGTGGATCCTCTCCAATCTGTAACTGATTAGGTTTCTCTCTCTATTGACAAAGACCAGAACCAAATTGGGCCAAATTCTAAAAAGTGTGTATAGTACCTTGGAGTATGAATATAGTGTGCTTTCCTTCTTGCTTTTTGTCATTGTCTACCTTTGTGTTCTTTTGCTTTAATGACAGTTCCACTTATTAAATTTCATACTGTATGGGTATTTTTGTTAGTCATGTTAAACCCATTGTTGGGTAGCAAAGTGAGCATAGATAAATTTGTACATATAATGAAGTCCAAGGAGTTGAATTAAAATTGAGTAAAAATCTTATCTTAATTATTTCAGGACTGGAAAAGAAGGCCAACCTAGAGAGTACTACACATTGGATTCTATCTTGTTTCTACTTAATAATGTGCACCTTTCTCATCCTGTTTATGTCCGACGGGCAGCTGTAAGTAAACTTCATTTTAAAACTTTTTTGATTTTCTTTTTTTTTTTTTGATGTTAGGTATCATTTTGTCGACGCGCACTGAAATAAAGTTCTCAGACACCATTCTGAGCTGCTCAGACTAGTGTCTGAGAACTTTATTTCGGTGTGCAACAACATTTGGCGCCCAAACAGGGTCCTCTTCAGGACTCGATAGAGTCTTTGTCCACAGTGCTGGACGACATTTGGTACCCGGAGGTGGGACTTCTTCAGGACTGGATTGAGTCCTCATCCGCAGTGCTGGACGACATCATTTGGCATGGATCACTTCCCTCATGGGTTTCAAATCAAAAGAATAAAAGGTTTGTCTATATGACTGGAGGGTCAAAATTAGGCCACTGTGATTTATGCAGATTTTTAAATCTATGACTTTCATGTAAAACGTGGGCACCATTTATAAGAACCGTAGTTTTGAAGGCATTTGTAGGAATGTTTTAAGAAATTCATAAGCCTGTGGAAGGACCCTGCTATTCAGAACTCTAGTTTAATCTCAAAACTTTTTTGGGGGGATCAAAAAGAATCAAGATTAACAGACAACTTTAAAATTAAATTTTTAATCATTTTCATACTTTATTGGCAAACTCATTTGTTTTCAGTTTTGCCTGCGTTCAACATATCAGTATTTGAGCACTGCATTTCTGAATAGGAAATAAATATTCAGCATCTAATACATATAGAGAAAGTAATACATAGGGTGAAACTACTTGGAATTTGGGAAATAGTGGGATAAAAATAACAGCATTTCTATAAACTTACGCTACTTCATCTTAAATCTTTAAAAACTGAATTAGGCAGTAATCAGACTATTTTGTTGGCTATATCCATTCATTTTGTGGTAATAAAGATGATCCAGCTACCTGTTTAGATTTAGAAATTATATTATTGGGAAACGGTTGTAGCATGTAACTAATGGCTGTAATTGTTACCCTTCTTCACATAAAATTAAGTTGTCTGTTTTTCTTAAATACTTCACAGATTGGAAGGGCAGAATTCTATAATTCTAGGGTTCTACAAATTTTGTTTTTTCCTCTTTTGTGTTATTGCTCTTTCTTGTGAGTAGACCATTTCTGAAATAAGTTTTCCTGAGCCATAGTTCCTATTTTAGTGTGAGTAGACTTGTATCTTTCTCAATTGGATGTATTATGTCCATAATTTATTAGTAACCAAATGATAAAGTATGTTATCAGACTTAGAAACAGTAATTTAAAGAAAATTAATTCAAATCTTTTAACTACTTATGATATACTCTATGTAGACTAGTTTTTAAAAACAAGCACACAAAAACCTGTAGGCTCGTAAATGTTTATACTCCTAGCAGAAATTAAAATTTAGCCTGCCCTTCTTAAAAAAAAGGTAATTTTAAGTGATAATAATAATAAACATAGTTTATTTCTAACATCAAGGAGTGTGTGCAGAATGATGCAGTAGTCAGTGTAAGATAATTAGCCAAAGGATTCTTGTTACTTCATTTTTGCTTATATAAAGTGACAAAGGGATTTTAATTTATAGTCTTGAAGGCACCAGTCATTCCTATACTTAGTTGTTTGTTGATATTGTAAAAATGATATGGAAAATCGTGGTAATTACAGTATTCATTGAATTCATGGCCCGAAGATGACTTGGTGACTAAAGTATACAGTTTTATTTGTTTTGCATACCTCTTTACAAACTGCTAATGTAGGAGATTAAAGGAAAATTATCCATTTTACTAAAATAGATACATTTTCCAGGTTTAATAATCTTTTCCCGGTCCTTACAAAATTTGCATTACACTCAATGATAAAAAAATGTATAATGTGGAAAGTAAACAACCACCATTAATGTTTTCACACTGTATAATCTAGTAAGTTTTTTCCCATGCTTAAATAACACATATCTATTGTTAATTATGAAAACTTAGGTTAATGGCTAACTTGGTGTATTTTGGAATTCAAGTAGAATATTTTGAGGAAGTCTGTTTTATGTTTGAGGCAAGGCGGCACTGGGAAATGTGTAAAATGAGCAGGCGGTAGGACTAAAAAGATAATTGCCTAAAACATGCAAAGTATCATGAGTAACTAAAAAAATACTTAAGGTAAGCCAAGGGAACAGAAAGATTGGAATTGATATTTTAAAGAGGGATAGGTCATTGTTTCATTTCTAATGGTTATTTTTTATATACTTTACTTGAATTTCAAGAATGAAGTTATTAAAAGTTAATATTTTTAAAATTTTTCAAGACTCCTATTGGGTTTTTTAGCTTAGTTACCTAAAGATAAGATCCTAAATAAATGTTATCAAGATACGTTGGAATGAAATTCATAAGTTACACAATGTTTGCCTTTATTATGTTTCTTATAATTGTTGTTGTTTAGATAACTAATTTAAAATTTTGACTTCAGACTGAAAATATTCCTGTGGTTAGAAGACCTGACCGAAAAGATCTACTTGGATATCTCAATGGTGAAGCATGTGAGTAATTTTTAACGTGCTCTCACTTTTAAATAGCCATTGTTTCTGTCCTTCGCCTGTGAAATAAGAAGGATTGGGAAGAGAATTTGTATTCCCAGTAAAAAATTAACCTACCAGCACCATATGTGTGCATATGCTCTCCATTCTTTTCT